>NC_069075.1:24363904-25708818 GCF_025698485.1 Gossypium arboreum
GATAGAAAAATGATCAAAATGAAGAATAGTTCAAAAGATATGAAGATTATTTGATACTAAGCATTACAAATAAGTAAAATAGAAGTGAAAGGAGTAAACAAACACTAGGGGAGAGAGATTGAGCGTCAAAAATGGTGTGGGAAGCAGTGCACGGGCGTGGCAGGGAGGACGTATGGACTTGCAGTGGCTAGGGTTAGGGTTTTTGAATGGGGAAGAAAGTGAATAGTACAGGGTATTTATAGATCTTGGGGCACACGGCCAGGGAACATGCCTGTGTTCCCCAACTTTCAACCTGTGTGATTTGCAAATTTTGAAATTGGGCGCGTCTAACATTTAATACACGCCCGTGTTCCTTGGGCGTGTGGGTGCACACGGCCATGTCGCACGGCCGTGTTTAGCGTTGTTCGCTTCTCCCACGCCCGTGTATAAAAACCCCACGCCCGTGTTTATTTGACAGGTTTGACCACAGGTGTTAGACACGGGCGTGTCACATGCCCGTACTGTTTTAACAGGTTCACCCATGGTTCTTCCACACGGGCATGTCACACGCCCGTGTTGTTTTGGCAGGATCAACCACGGCCATGTTGCATAGCCGTGGCGTTTTGTCGCAGCCCGTGTTTGGGGAAATCTTTGCCCTGTTTTTACACGGCCCTATGCACGCCCGTGTGCTTGGCCGTGTCTCCGTAGAAAACCTGTATTCAGGTGTTCTGTTAGTAAGATAGATGTTGAATACTAAATTTCAAATAATTTAATACAGTTAGTGCTCGGGTTGCCTCCTGAGAAGCGCTTATTTATAGTCTAAGCTTGACTTACCTCTCCGTTGAATGATCATGGTGGTTTGAGGAGTTTATACTCATCATTCCTGCTATCAATCTCATCAAAAGGTTTTAAACGTATGTTGTTTACCTTAAAAGTGCCAAACTTGGGATGACTCACCTCGACTGTACCGAATGGAAAAATGATGAGTACCGTAAGAGGGATTTCTTCATTTGGTGTGGTAACGACAATGTGGGGATCTGCGGCATCTAATAAGACTCTATCTCCAATCTTAAGTTGATTTGGAAAGGTATTGACCTTGTTCCATCAGAGATTTGGTTTGTCGGGTGTTCTCGGTTTATGCACCCGCCATTCATCTAGCTCCTCAATTTGTAGCCTTCGATCTTCCTGAATAAGTCCTCTATTATTGTTTGTGAATGGTTCATGTACTTCCTTCAGACTCATTTCCTACAAAGAAGGTTGTATTATATTGTCAATTTTAATAGAATGGTTTAGATGATCACCTTCAATTTCCCATATGTTGCCAGAATTGTGAGCTTGAAGGATGATTGTTTCATCTCCTACGCAAAACGTGAGCTCACCTGTACCAACATCAATAATTGTTTTAGTAGTTACTAAAAAGGGCCTTCCTAGAATTAAAGGAGTGTTGCTATCCTCCTCTATGTCTAAAACAATGAAGTCAACGGAAAATATAAATTTATCAATTTTAACTAGCACATATTCAATAATAACCCTAGGAAATCTTATAGTTTTATCTGCTAATTGAATGCTCATCCTAGTCTGTTTGGGTTTCCTGAGACCTAATTGCTTAAACATTTTGTAGGGCATGACGTTAATACTAGCCCCTAAATTAGCTAATGCATTATTAACATCTAAACTACCAATTAAGCAAGGAATCGTAAAACTTTCTGGATCTTTTAGTTTATTTGGTAGCTTATTTCGCAGAATAGCTGAGCACACTACGTTTAGCTCCACATGCAACGCCTCGTCCAACTTCCGCTTATTTGCTAAAAGCTCCTTTAAAAATTTCATTGCGTTTGGCATCTGCGACAGGGCTTTAATAAACGGTAAGTTAATGTGTAATTTTTTAAGAGTTTAAGGAATTTACCAAATTGTTCATCTGAGCGGTCTTTCCTTGTCACGTTGGTATATGACACACGTGGTTTATATTCGATGTTCACCGATTTGTTTGTATTGTGATCTACCTCACCTTGACCTTTGCTTACCACAATTACTTGCCTTGGTTCTGGCTCAAGCTCAACAAACCCTTCTTCATCTTAAATATTAATTGCGTTGAGTTGTTGCCTTGGGTTGGGTTCAGTATCACTTGGAAAGCTACCTTGTGGTCATTCGGAGATTAGTTTGGAAAGTTGGCCTATTTGAGTTTTGAGCCCTTAGATCGACGCTTGTTGATTTTTAAGTGCTGTCTCGGTGTTCTGAAAATTTCTGACACCGATATAAACTTTGAGAGCACCTCTTCAAGGTTCTGCTTCTTTTCCTATTGGTAGGGTGGTTATTGAAAACCTGGAGGATGTTGTGGTCTTTGATTTCCTTGACTGCCCCACGAGAAATTGGGGTTGTTCCTCCAACCTGCATTGTAAATGTTACTATATGGATTGTTTTGAGGTCAAGGATTATTACCCATGTAATTTAATTACTTGTTATCCATGTTGTGCATGTTGTGGCCATAAGGTTGGTATTCCGAATGGTTTGGTCCACCTTCACTTACTTCGCACTGCATTACTAGGTAAACCTGTGAAGAACTAAGAAAACCATCAATCTTTTTATTTAAAAGTTCTACCTGGTTTGACAGCATAGTAACCGAATCGATGCTATAAATGTCTGCTGCTTTAATTGGCTTAGTCCTCATGACTTGCCACGGATAGTTATTCAGTGACATCTCCTCTATAAACTCATAGGCATCTTCAGGTGTTTTATTGTTGATGGTTCCACCAGCAGCTGCATCAACCATTTGTCGAGTCGAAGGATTTAGGCCATTATGGAATGCTTGAACCTGAAGCCAAAGTGGTAACCCATGGTGAGGGCACCATCTGTATCTCTCTCATGCATCGTAAAGTGTTTCTGAGTCCATCTACACAAACGAAGAGATATCATTGCGTAATTTAGCCGTTTTAGCCGGTGGAAAGTATTTGAGTAAAAATTTTTCAGTTATTTGTTCCCAAGTAGTAATTGTCCCTCGTGGTAACGAGTTCAACCACTGTTTAGATTCATTCCTCAATGAAAAGGGAAACAACCGAATAAGTATGGCATCATAAAAAACGCCATTGATTTTAAATGTATCGCAAAATTCTAGAAAATTTGCTAAGTGAGCGTTGGGATCTTCATCCTGCAAACCGTCAAACTGAACAAACTGTTATATCATTTGAATTGTGTTAGGTTTCAATTCAAAAGTATTTATAGCTATAATAGATCTAACTATGCTAGATTAAGTTCCTGTTAAAGAAGGTTTAACATAATCATACATAGTGCGTGGAGCAGGATTTTGATTAGCCGCAATTGCAGGAGGTAGCTGATTGTCTTGGTTTTCAGCTATCTCTTCAATTGGGGTTTGAGTATCATCTTCTTGCTCGTTCTCTGTGTCTCTTAAGCTTCGCCATATTTCTCTTTGGTTTTTGCATACTGTACGATTGATTTCTTCGTCAAAAAGTAGTGGTCCTGACGAGTTTCTTCTAGTCATAAACTATAAAAACCTGCCAAGAGAAAGAAAAAGCAAATTAATAAATAATAATATTTTAAATTGCAAGAAAAATAAATGGCTAAAGTAATAAAAATTAAGTGTTCCTAATATCTTAGTCCTCGACAACGGCCCCAAAAACTTGATCGCGTGATTTCGTGATAGGTTTTAAATATTTATAATTACTCGTCCTTGAAACTGACTATTATCGCAATGTAGGCAAGTGTACCTATCGAACAGTAGTATGGTTTTAGCAAGACCAGATTGTCAAACCCAAAGGAACTAAAAGTACTAGTAATGACTATCTTTTTATTATCTAGCCTAAGAATAAAAAGGTTTTTATTTTAACTAACTAATTATCTAAACTAAGAACTCACAGAGAATAGAATTGGAAAATTGCTTTTGGGAAAATCGATTGAATGAAGGCAATACCTAAGGAAAAATCCACCTAGACTGTACTTGTTATTCTGGCTCTGAATCGGATGATTTATTCATTTAACTTGTTCCGTAGAGATCCCTAAGTTATGTTACTATCCCTATTCAAGACTAATAACATCTAATCCCTAGATTGAATAACCGAGACTTTTCTCTAATTAACACTCTAGGGTTGCATTAACTCAATCTATGGATCCCCTTATTAGGTTTCACCCTAATCCGGCAAAATCTTATCACCCTATGTCTAGGCGCGCAATCAACTCCCCTTAATTATGACAAATGTACTCTTAAACAGGGTCTATTCCTCCTCTGAATATGAGCTTATCTTGAATCAGTATCCTGGGATATCAAAACAAGAATTAAGAACATGTTAAATATTTATCATACGATTTAGAAAATAATAACAAGATTCATCTTAGGTTTCATTCCCCTTAGTTATTTAGTGGATTTAGTTCATAACTAAATAAGAAATCATCTCAGAATAATAAAGAATACAAAACATAAAGAAAACCCAAAACTCCTGAAAGGAAATTGAGGAGAGATCTTCAGTCTTGACGATGAATCTAGCTTCTGAGATGGATCAATCGGCTTTCTTGGGGTAATTCCTTGCCCTATATTCTCTGTGTCCCTTTTCTTCCTCCTCTAGGGTGTATTTATAGGCTTTGGAATGCCTAAGAGCCCTCAAAATTAGCCTTTTTCGAATGGGACTCAATTTGGGCTCGGCAGGGACACTCCCGTGTGACACGTCTGTGTTCGATTACTTCAGGCCATGTTCGAGCCTACCAAATTGACACGGCCGTATGGTCTGCCCGTGTGAGGCGGTTCAGGCCGTGTTGATTTTGTGCTTTGGCCCATTTTCTTCGTTTTTGGCCTGTTTCTCGTTCCTTTCGCTTTCCTATGCTCTCCTAGGTATAAAACATGAAATTAAAGCATTAAGAGCATCGAATTCACCAATTCTAATGGGAAATCATCCATAAAATGTGTTAAACATGGGGTAAAAATATGTATAAATTACGGTTTATCAATGGCTAATATTTATTTTGAGTTTATAAAAGTTGCATCTACATGGTTGAATGAATGTCTATTGTAGCTGATTTGATTTTGGAAATTATGCTTGTTTTGGTATTAGCTAGTATTTTCTTGAAAATAGATATACAAGGGTGGCAATGAGGTTTGGTAAATAGCCTTATATTGCCCACACGGATAGACACACGGGCATGTGTCTAGGCTGTGTGTGACATACGGTCATCCATATGGGCATATGGTCCGGCCGTGTGACCCCTGCACATAAAAATTTCAAGCCAGTGTGCATGATAATAAACACAAGGGCAGAGACACGGCCGTGTGTCTCAGCCGTGTGGAGGACACAGCCTAGTACACGGCGTGTGCCTTGGCTGTGTGGCAATTTAGGAATGCTAACGTCAGAAATAGAATACCCAGGTTTTTGCACACGGGTTAAGACACGGGCATGTCGTGGTCGTGTAAGGGGCATGGGACATTGACACGGGTATGTGTTTGGCCATGTGAAAATCTCTATAAGTGTGAATTAGAATTTAATTCCACACGAGTATGGGGCACGGGCATGTCCCAAGTTGCTTAGGCCGTGTGAGCCACACGGACCACCAGCACGACCATGTCGAAATGGTCACACGGGCGTGTGCCCTATTTTAAGGAAAATTTCTTAAGGTTGGTTTAAGGACCTAGAATTGTTCCGAATAGTTTTTAATGGTC
Source organism: Gossypium arboreum (assembly GCF_025698485.1). Classification (NCBI taxonomy): domain Eukaryota; kingdom Viridiplantae; phylum Streptophyta; class Magnoliopsida; order Malvales; family Malvaceae; genus Gossypium; species Gossypium arboreum. Next base: position 24,369,543 of record NC_069075.1, read on the forward strand.
GATTTAGGGCTCGTAGGCCCATAATAAGAAGTTTAAAGTAGAAATTGAAAAAGTTTTAATTTGGACCAAGTCTCGGTGACTTGAGACTGTTTGTATGCATGAGATAAAGTTAGGTAATGCCTCGTACTCTGACCCAGCGTGGGTTACGGGTATAGGGTGTTACATTTAGTGGTATCAGAGCTATGGTTTAGTCAGTTCTAAGACTAACCTAGCTAGAGTATAATTCTAGCTATACATGTCATAATTGTACATTGATAGTGTGACGAATTCTGATGATTATAAATTATGTTTTTATATAGTAAATGGATACTGATAGAGCCACGATGGATGGCGTGGAAAGTAATGCGCTAGCTCCCGCCAAAGGGACCGCACTGGTTGAGAGTGAGCTCGTGACTATGGGCCAAGGTGGAGGGGCTAGAGAAGCCTACCTCCGTATGATGGATACTTGGTACACGGAGTTCATTCGTACGAACCCAAACACTCCACCTTCCCCGATTCCTTAGTATGCCCCAGTAGCTCCGCAAGGCGCGGACATGTTTAGAGGAGAGAAGCCTCTGGTAGACAAGATCCGAAAACAAGGGGCCAAGAAATTTTGGGCTAGCATAGATGATGATCCAGAGAGAGCAGAATTTTGGCTAGAAAATGCCATCAGGGTATTTTATGAATTATCATGCGCATCTCAAGAATGTGTGAACTGTGCGGTGTCACTTTTACTGGATTTGGCATATCAATGGTGGAATACTCTCGTATCCATGGTACCGAGAGAAAGAGTAACTTGGGAATTTTTCCAAGAAGATTTCCAAAAAAATTATATTAGCCAGAGGTTCATGGTTCAAAAAAGGAAGGAGTTTTTAGAGTTGAAGCAAGGTAATAAGACTGTGACGGAGTATGAACGCGAGTTCGTGAAACTCAGCAAATATGTGAGGGAATGCGTATCCACTGAAGCTACCATATGTAATGTAACACCCTAAACCCGGCCTAGACGTTATGACCGAATCTGATGCGCCACATCGAAGTATTCAAAACATTCCGTATTACTTAGTTTGGAAAAAAATTTAGTTGGTGTTGTAAAAGACACTTTTAAAAGTAGGTTACAGTGAACAGAAGCTGTGCACCAGGTAGGAAACCAGGAAGGAGAGGAGGTGAGTCCATCGGACTGCTTAAGTACCAAGCTCCCTTCGGATCCAATCCTAGACATGCACACCTCCATTGCCACACTCTAACATCTCGTATGATTTGGAGAAAACCGTTTGGTTATGTCTCATTTTAAGAAAATGATTAAGGTTGAAAACGCTTCTCGGAAATATATATTTTCTTGAAAAAAAAACATTCACTTTGCGGAAACTTTGCGCGTCATCGTGATCTTTTAAAACAAGTAGTTTTTATAAAACGAACCCTAGTGCTAACCAGTTTAATAATCCCCAAAATAAAATTAATTAAAAGAGTGGCCTTATTACAACTTTGAGCATAATAAAATAATCCAAATTAAATGCTAAACTTATTTAAAATCGGCAATCAATCTTCATGGCCACTGAATGCCGCCACTCCAAGTCCACCAACTAGGGCTCACCGCAAGGATGGAAGAGGAAGGGGTGAGTTTGGGAAAACTCAGTGTATACTGAAAACCCATCCAAAGCCCAAATCAGCTCGAGCCCATTGGGCCTAAGCCCTATTCAGATAACGAAAGACACGATGGACCGAAGCCCTTTTCGAATCACTGAGAGCAAGGCTTTAGCCCTTTTACATATCGGTGTGGCCCTTAGGCCCGTTCAAGAACATAAGTAATGAGAGTAATAATGCATGCAAACCCATCTGGGAGACTACTCAACCCACCAACCGCTACACGGCCCCCAGTACCAGCCCTACACTCCATGTGGGGAATATCTCAACCCACCCAAATTTCTACACTCCACGGTGGCAAAGAACGCTGCTCAAATATCGAGAAGTTGAGGCAAAGCCTCCAAGACGTGGATGAACCACATTCAAGACTTCCTCCATCAATACCCCAATCCCATGCAACAAATATTAATAAAAGCATAATTTGCAAAATACAAGATCAATTATTCATGCATTTCACCATTTTAAACCCTAGGGTATTTGGTAATTATGCTCTTCAGGTAATTTCAGAACTTACGTAACTACATAATCTATTCCAGTAATTCTTAACAATTTTATGCAGTTTGATTCTACCATCTAACTGACAGGCTACTTTGCCAATCTCTTACCCATATTGGTCCGTAAGCCCATTGGGCCCAGTTTTTGGCCCATCGAGGCCCTTTTTTTCGAAATACGCTAAAATGTCACACGAACTTACTTACCACTTTGCGGTGCTAGATCTAACAATTACTCTATGTCTTAAGAGCATTCACATACTCACAAGCCTATGAAATGCCGGAATTTCGGCATTTCGGCTTTTGCCGAATTAAACTAAGGAAGGGGTTCAGACACACCGATTCATGACGATCTCATCGAGATCACTTTCGATGTCCTACATTTGATTAGCACAGTTCTTAATTACAAACCATAATCACTAAACCCCAAAACTTACTTATCTATGATCGAACCATATCCCTAAAAAGCCTTTGAACCCTTACCTTTTGCCAAAATCGATAGCTAGCTCGAATCCGATTGTTCCAATGATTCACGCTTTCAATCCAACACTTAAGAAGGCACTAATCATTGATGTAAAACGCCGCTTAAAACCCTTAGAGCCACATGCCCAAATCGACGACCTCCCTAATTTTAGGGACTTGGCTTTTCTTAACTTTGCAAAATAAGAACAGATCTGAGATGATAAGTACTTACCCCTTACTCCTACTTGATTTCCTCGTAATCCAGTGCAGATTTAACCCTAGAACAATGGTAAAACCCGAATCCAAGGGTTGATGAAATTTCGGCTATAAGCCCTGAAACCAGTGGTACTTTCGGCTTTTGGGTGGTGAAGGAGATGGAGATATGAGGCTATGACCTTGAAGAAGAATTGCCGTCAGGTATCTAGGATTAAGATAAGATAATCGTAGATTTAATAAAAACAAAAGAACATAGAAGAACCTAGCTTTGAAGAAATCGGCACAAGAAGTGATCACAGGTTTTCGGCTTTTGTGATTTCGGCAAAGGTGCTGATGATAAGTAGGTTTGATGGACGGCTTTGGAGAAGAAGAATGAAGAAAGAAGAAAAAGATAGGTGATAGTTTCGACTAGGGAGGGAAAAGAAAGAGAAAGGAAACCCCTTAGGTGCAAAAGCAGAAGAAAACGGCACCCCTCAATACCCTAAGTGCCGAAATACCAACCTCATAACCCCCTGTAGATTTTCCCTCTTCAATTCCCATAATTCGGCCAACTCCTAGCCTCATCCAAATCCCTTAAATCTCTCCCCTTATCCCTCCTTAATCCAAGCGTTTAAACTGATCCAACTCTCCTCTAGCAGAATCCACCTGAACTCCAACACTTACCCCTCCTGCACTTAAAAAAATAAATGCATCTATTTGTCAACACAGGGAATCGATCCCATGCCTCCCTCAAAGCTCCACATGCCACCTTTTAAGGAGCCTAGTGGCGTCACCCTGGCCACTTTACCAAGGCTCTTTTTTGTGATGCAATTTGCCCATCACTCCACTTAAGGGCCACTTAGCCAGAACCCCTAACCTTTTAAGTCCAAAATTCAAAAATTCAACCGGGTTTTGGCCAACACATGGGCCTTCTATAAGCCCATTTACCTACTCAAAATATTAATTTCACATCCAAATACAAGATTTTAAAATCTTCACAAAATATTGAAAACCGCGAATAAATCCGAAAATCAGGATGTTACATGTAAGAGGTTTGAGGATGGACTTAATGAAGACATTCGAGTGTTTGTGGCATCTTAGAGATAAGACAATTTGTTGTACTCGTTGAGAGAGCATGTAAGGCTGAGGAGCTAGTAAAAGAAAGGAGAAAAGCAGCTATTGAGTTGCGGGATTCAAAGAAGAGATAGACGGGGAAATCATATCAGTTCTCGTCTAAAATATCAAAGAGTTTGCTACCCGATCGAATGTTTCGGTGGGATTTTCAAATAAAAACAAGAACTGGCAGAATGCAACTTCTAGAGCCCAGACCACTTATATCGCAAGTGTCAGTATTGCTAAGCCAAATAGGCCAAAATACTTGCAATGTGGCAGGCGTCATTTTGGCGAGTGCCGAGGAAACAAGAGGGGTTGCTACAAGTGTGGGTCACTAGACCACTTTATTCGTGATTGCCCTGAGATGGGAGAGAGAAAGCAAGAAGTAAAGGCAAGCAGTTCTCCATTGAGGGGTAGACCACAAAAGAACCCAAGAAGTGGGGCTTCTAGAAGAAGTGCACCCATAGACACTGCAGTAAGGTCCGAGGGTAGAGCGCCTGCAAGGACTTATACTATTCGAGCTCGGGAAGAGGCAGAGTCTCCCAATGTGATCACGGGTACTTTTTCTATCCATGATATATCTGTTGTTGCATTAATTGACCCGGGATCTACCCACTCTTATATTTGTATGGAATTGATACCTCGTATGAGCATGCTAGTAGAGTCCACTGAGTTTCTGATCAAAGTGTCTAACCCTTTAGGCAAATATGTATTAGTGGACCAAGTGTGTAAGGATTGTCCTTTCACAATTAGAGGTCAATGTTATTTGGCTAACTTGATGTTATTGCCGTTTAATGAATTTGACATAATCCTTGGGATAGATTGGTTGACTTCTCATAGTGTTGTAGTGGATTGTGGGAGGAAAGTTATTGAGTTGAAATGTGAAGACGGGAATGTTCTTCAAGTTGGACCAGTGGATCAGATAATCTGCCTATAGTAATATCATCTTTAACTGCTGAAAAATATTTGAGGAAAGGATATGAGGCCTATCTAGCTTTTATGTTGAGTACTCAAGTGTCTGAGTTGAAGATTGGATCGGTACCAGTGGTCTGTGAGTTTACAAACATGTTCACGGAAGAATTACCTGGTCTACCTCCAGTGAGGAAAATTGAGTTTGGAATTGAGTTGGTTCTAGGTACGAAGCCAATCTCAATTGCTCCGTATAGGATGGCTCCAACAGAGTTGAAAGAGTTGAAAGCACAGTTGCAAGAGCTAACGGATAAGGACTTTTCGAGACTAAGTTTTTCACCATGGGGTGCTCCGAACTTTTCGTGAAAAAGAAAGACGGGTCAATGAGATTATGTATCGACTATAGATAGCTCAATAATGTGACGGTGAAGAACAAATATCCTTTACCAAGAATCGATGATTTGTTCGATCAGTTAAAGGGGGCCATTGTATTTTCCAAGATTGATCTAAGATCTAGGTACTACCAGTTGAGAGTAAAAGAGCAAGATGTACCAAAGACTGCCTTTCGGATGAGATATGGGAATTATGAATTCCTTGTTATGCCTTTCGGTTTAACTAATGCCCCGAAAATATTTATGGATCTAATGAACTGCATTTTCAGGCCATATTTGGATAAGTTTTTCGTTGTCTTTATCGATGACATATTGATTTATTCGCATGATGAGAGCGAGCATGCAGAGCATCTGAGAGTTGTATTGCAAACATTGAGAGACAAGAGATTGTATGCCAAGTTCAGTAAGAGTGAATTTTGGCTTAAGGAGGTCAGTTTTCTTGGACATCTTGTGTCAGGAGACGGGATCCGAGTTGACCCAAGTAAAATCTCGGCTATTGTTGAATGGAAGCCTCCGAAGAATGTGACAGAGGTTAGAAGCTTTTTGGGGTTGGTCGAGTACTATAGACAGTTGTAAATGGATTCTCTATGATAGCTACACCGTTGACGAGACTACTATGAAAGGATGTCAAATTTGAATGGACAAAAAAGTGCCAGTAGAGTTTCGAGAAATTAGAGGCTTTGTTGACCAAAGCCCCACTGTTAGTGCAACTAGAGTCCAGCAAAGAGTTTGTAGTATATAACGATGCCTCCTTAAATGGTTTGGGGTGCATGATTATGCAAGAAGGTAAGGTCATAGCTTACGCTTCAAGACAACTGAAACAAAATGAGAAAAACTACCCAACGCATGATTTAAAGTTGGCCTCCATCGTGTTCGCACTAAAAATTTGGAGACACCATTTGTATGGGGAGAAATGTCAGGTATTCACCGACCATAAGATCTTAAAGTACTTGATGACCCAAAAGGAATTGAATTTACGGCAACGACGATGGCTAGAGCCGATAAAAGACTATGAATTGATTATCGACTACCATCCGAGAATGGCGAATGTAGTCGCCAACGCTTTAAGTAGAAATTTGTTATTTGTGCTGAGAGCAACGAATGTCAATATGACATTTTCTGATGATGGTACAATTCTAATAGAGATGAGAGCTAGACCCACATTTCTTTAAGAGATCCGAGAAGCTCAGAAAAGTGATGAAAAATTACAAGCCAAGAGAACTCAGTGTGAGTCGAGAATTGAATCAGATTTTTGTATTGGTACCGATGGATGTTTAATGTTCAGAGACAGAGTTTGTGTACCCAAGGACAAGAAGATTCTGAGAGAAGTACATAGTGGTTGTTTGTCCTCCCCGGGCAGTGTGAAATGTACAACGACCTTAAGAAAACATATTGGTGGTTGGGTATGAAAAGAGATATTTCAGAGTTTGTGTCTAAGTGCCTGGTCTGTCAACAAGTAAAGGCTGAAGTCAAGTGCCTTCAGGTCTACTTCAGCTTATCATGTTCCCCAAGTGGAAGTGGGATCGGATCACTATGGATTTTGTGACGGGTTTGCCGGTAACCCCGAAGAAAAAGGATGTTGTTTGGGTTATTGTGGATAGGCTAACAAATTCGGCACATTTTATACTAGTGCGTACCAATTACTCCCCTGAGAGATTAGTCGACTTGTATGTTTCCGAGATTGTGAGACTACACGGAGTGCCCATATCGATTGTTTCAGACAGAGACCCGAGATTTACCTCGAGGTTTTGGAAAAAGTTACAAGAGGCTCTGGGAACAAAGTTGAACTTTAGCACAACTTTCTATCCGCAAACCAACGGTCAGTCAGAGAGATTAATTCAAATATTAGAGGACATGTTACGGTGTTGTGTCCTTGAGTTCCAAGGTAGTTGGGAAAAACATCTACCGTTGATTGAATTTTCCTATAATAACAGTTGTCAGACTAGTATGAAAATGGTGCATTATGAGGCATTATATGGGCGAAAGTGCTAAACGCCCTTATATTGGACCGACCTTAAAGTGGGTCAGATTCACGGGGTCAGATTAATTAAGGAGACTGAAAAGAAAGTTAGAGTGATTCGTTACTACTTGAGGGCTGCCTCGGATACACAGAAATCTTACATGGATTTAAAACGAAAGGAAATTGAGTTTCAAGTCGGTGATAAGGTATTTTTAAAAGTATCTCCGTGGAGGAAAGTCCTCAAATTTGGTAGAAAGGTAAGTTGAGTCCTCGTTAAATAGGACCTTATGTAGTTACCGAGAAAGTAGGGCCAGTTGCCTACCGATTGGATTTCCCACTGGAATTGGAAGAGATTCACGACATGTTTTATGTGTCCATGCTACGTCGATATAGATCAAAACCTTCTCATATGATTAAGCCGACAGAGGTTGAAATTCTTCCGGACATGACTTATGGCGAAGAGCCAGTCAAGATTTTAGCTCGGGAAGTCAAACAGTTGAGAAATAAGAATATAGCACTTGTGAAGGTTTTGTGGCGTAGACATGGAGTTGAGGAAGCCACATGGGAACTTAAAGAGACTATGAGAGATCAGTACCCGAACTTATTAGCTGGTAAGACTTTCGAAGACGAAAATCCCTAAGTGGGGAGAAATGTAACAACCTAATTTAGGGCCAAGTCAGACTAGTGGTCTCGGGACCACAAATCTAAAGTTGGAGAAATTATTTTATTATTATTTTGGAGTCATAACATGTTTATATTAGTACATGAAAAATTTGGTGAGTTAATTTTGACATTTGTGAGCCCGATTGTGAAAAAGGACTAAATCGCATAAAATGTAAAAGTCCTAAATTGATAGCTAAAGGTGTTAAACAGCTAGAGAAACTAAATTGGAGGCCTTTAAAGGGAAATTAGACCCCTAGAAATAGGGTGGCCGGCCATAGGAGACATGTGTGGTAAAAAATTTCAATTTTTGGTGGGATTAGGTGACAAGTTTTGACTAAAATAAAAAATAGAAAAAGGAAATGATATCACCCTATTTCCCATTTCTTCTTAGATGAAAGTATCATCCATTTTTGGGGTTTTAAGCTTCAAAAATTTTCAGCAACTTGAAGCACTCACAAGTAAGTGATCCTAATGGCTTTTCTAAAATATTTTTGTACTTTTGAGACCCTTGAAATATGAGTTTTCAAATAAGGGTGCTATCTTGCAAAATGATCGAGAGTTTAGGGTTTTTCCATGAAAGAATTTGTGTTGTTTTCTGAGTTTTTATGGAAGAAAATGTGTCTTGGTTGTCTTATAAACAACTTTTGTGAAAGGTGTTAGCATGAAAACACCTAAAGGGACTATTTTGTATAAGTTGCAAAATAAGTGATAAGTGTGTGAAATAGTGGAAATTTTAGGTTGCTATAAGAGTAAAAAGAGTTCAGCTAAGCTTAAGAGGTGAAGAAAATCGATAAAAATCAATTTTCAGGCATAGGGGTAAAACTGTCATTTTGCCAAAGTCTAGGGGTAGAATGGCCATTTTACCAAAAATGTGAATTTTCAATTGCCTAATTGTAATTAGTGACTAAACGAGTGTATTTTGCTAATATAGATCAAGAATTGTCAAATCCGAACCAAGACCGAGGGAAAGCCAAGCAAATCGACTAAATCGTATAATCGTTACATTTTGAAATCCGAGGTAAGTTATACGTAAATAATATAACTACATTGCTACTATTCGTATTTAAATTTTAATTGAATAGATATGGCATGAATTGCTTGATTTTGATATTGAGAATGTGTAATGATCATTGAGATAGTAGAATTCCCGTTGGGACCTTAAGAAGTAAACCGGATATTCATGCCGTATCACTTGGGCCATTTGTGTGAGCTAGTATAAGACATGTCTGGGACATGAATCGGCCACATTATGAGAGCCAGTGTATGACCATGTCTAGGACATGGCATCGGCATTGAGACAAGTGCTAGTGTAAGACATGTTTGGGACATGCATCAACCTCGGGACGTAAGCCAGTATAAGACATGTCTGGGACATGCATCGGCTACGAGATGTGTTAGTGTAAGACTATGTCAGGGACATGGCATCGGCACGCTTATGTGAGAGCTAGTGTAAGACCATGTCTGGGACATGGTATTGGCCTCGAAGATGATAGCCAATGTAAGACCATGTCTGGGACATGGCATTGGCACTTTACCCATGATTGAGGCCTATGGAATATCCGGTAGTGTTCCAAATGGTTCAACAGTGAGAGTTATAAATTTAAGTTAATGAGAAAAGTATAACCGTATTGTGAGTATTACATGTCCTTACGTGATACATATGTATAAGATATGAACTCATTGTATATGCTGTGTGATTTGTATGAAGTAAAGAGTAAGTCATGCTTATGCCCACTTTGGTATCATAAGTTGTTGCAAAATTGTAGACTTATTGTTGTATATTTATTTATATGCAACTTACTAAGCTTTATGCTTACTCCCTTTCTTTTCCATTTCTTTCAGTACCGCCTAACTAGCTTAAGGATCACCGGAAGTCAGAGATATTGATCACACTATCAGTCGAAACATTTGGTATAGTTGGATTTATATTTCTGAATATGACATGTATAGGAATAGAACTTATCATTTTGAGTCTTGGAGATTTGGCCAAATGTGTTGACTTAGGATAGTTCCCACACTTAGTATTAAGCCATGAATGATGGCTAATATTTATTTTGAGTTTATAAAAGTTGTATCTACATGGTTGAATGAATGTCTATTGTGACTGATTTGATTTTGGAAATTATGCTTGCTTTGGTATTGGCTGGTATTTGCGTGAAAATAGGTATGCAAGGGTGGCAATAAGGTTTGGTAAATAGCCTTATGTTGCCCACACGAGTAGACACACGGGCGTGTGTTTAGGCCATGTATGACACATGGTCAGCCTTATGGGCGTATGGTCTGGCCATGTGACCCCTGCACATAAAAATTTCAAGTCAGTATGCATTATAATAAACACACGGGTAGAGACACGGCTGTGTGTCTCAGCCGTGTGGAGGACACGGCCGTGTACATGGGCGTGTGCCTTGGCCGTGTGACAATTTAGGAATGCTGACGTTAGAAATAGAATACCTAGGTTTTTGCACACGGGTTAAGACACGGATGTAGGACACAGGCATGTCCCATGCTGCCGTGTGAAAACCCCTGTAGGTGTGAATTAGAATTTAATTCTACACGGATGTAGGACACAGGCATGTCCCAGGGTGCTTAAGCCGTGTGAGCCACACGGACCACCAGCACGACCATGTAGAAATTGAAAAATTTTTAATTTAGACCAAGTCTCAGTGACTTGAGACTATTTGTATACATGAGATAAAGTTAGGTAATGCCTCGTAGTCCGACCCGACATGGGTTACGGGTTTAGGGTGTTACATTCCTTGTTACTATTATTCTACACTATGTTTTAGGGGAAGGGAGTGAATGTAAAATGGTGTGTTACTTGTTATGTAACACCCCAAATCCAACCTAGACGTTATGGCCGAATCTGTCGAGGTCACATTGAATGGGATTTGAAAATAAGTTTGCCAAGTTAAAATTGTTCCAGTTAATTAACTTTTATCTTATTGTGGATAAAATGCATGTTCTTTGTTATTTCTAAAATCCTACCTTTTGAGCAGAAGCTTTGGAACCGTTTATTTTTGGAAAACCATTCATGTTGAAAGAAACCTTTGTTTTTAGCAAAAATCGAGTTTTTACTGTTTAGCTGTACTAAAATCGTAAAGCGGTTAAAAATCCAAAATCCAAAACCCAATAGTATAAAGTCCCAAAATTACACAACAAATACATAAAATAATGTAAATTCAATAACTGAATCAAAGCAGTATGAAACAGTGGCAGTCACCGTCGAGTTCTCCGCCGCACCGATCCGTCTAAGACTAGGGATTACCTGTACAACTTAACAGAAAAAGGGTGAGTTTTTGTAAACTCAGTGTGTAATCCCCACAGAAAAACATGCATATAGATACACATCAGAATACAGTCAAATACAGTTTGGGCCTGAGCCCATTATAGATTTTGTTTAGGCCAAAGCCTATTAAGATACAGTCTCAGATATAAATTAGGGCCTTGGCCCATCTCAGATACAGTCTCAGATATAAATTAAGGCCTTGGTCCATCTTAGATATAGTATGCAGTAATAGAAATTAGAATCCTACCCACCATCCTCTACATACCATCAACGTCTGTCCCTACACACAATGTGGGGTTAAAAACACCCAACTATCCCTACACACCATGTTGTACCGAAATGCGACACATAATCAGAATATTACTGCTAAGATGCTAGATAACAGGCTTATGAGCCTTTCAGAACACTTCCTCCAAATATTATCAGCCCACCCCGATGCAATGCAACATGCAATAAATGTCATGCAATTAAGCAATTAACAGTCTATACATTCAAATCAATACTCATGCATAGTACAGAAATCAGACAGACAAATCACACATATAGGGGTCCAAGTAGTGCTTACCGACCCTACAGTAGGTCCACAGTTGACTTGGGTGACCCGTGCAACCTTAAGAAACTTTTCAGAAACATGGGCTCACATGCCCATGTGGCCTACCCGTGTGGCCCACACGACCCAAATTGGCCTTGGCCGTGTGGATCACGCGGCCTGGCCCAGAATCCCATACGCTGTGTGGCCCAGGGGGCCCAATTCAGTCTAGCCCGTGTGTCATACACGGCCTACCTGGCCATCACAGGGTCGTGTCATGAGTGCACAGCTTGGCTCGTCAATCACACAGCCGTGTCAACAGTTTACTTTTTTGGCTTTCGTCGAATCTCGATTTTTGTGTTTTCGGGTACACACCTCAATTCAATTTGTTGTGAAAACACTCCCGAGGACTCCCAAGCTTAAAATTGAGATATACAACATCAGTTTAACAGATTTACTAGCAAATTTAAATATCTAGATTGAACAGAGACTCGGCTTACCAATACTAAAACACCTTTTGTTCACAACGCTGGACCAAGAGATATGTAATTCACTGCCCAAAGCCTCCTCCTACGACATTATTTGCAAAAGAATACATTACTAGAATAATCGTTACAAAAACATGACAGGAAAAGAGGAGACGATTTGCCAACCCACATGAAAGCAACCAACGAAGCAGAGACAAGAGAAAGGAAACAACTTTGAGAAAAATTAGAAAAATAAAGAGAGGGGGAACTCAAAGAAATTTCGGCAGAGGAAAGGAAACCAGAGAAGAATAGAGGAGAAGAAGAAAGGAAAAAAATGGCGTTAGAAGATTTTGGGAGAAAGGAAACCGAAATTTGCAAATGCCAAAATCAAAAATAGATTTCCTGATAACCCCTACTAACCACAATCCCTTAATTTTCTCCCCCACTTCCCTCAACACATCCACTACTCAGAAACCTAGTTCAACACAAATCTAGCCAAAATTAGGAGCAAAAATACTATCCCTTGCCTACACAGAGAATCGAACACCGGACCTCCAGCAACCTTACACTCCACTTAACCACCAGACCAGCTGGCCCATTCAGATGTGTTTTCACAAATAAACGAATAAAAGCCTACTGAACAGAGATAGGGATTTATTCATAAAAATACCAAAATTTTCCAAATGTAAGGCTTGAACTTGGAACCTCCCACACACACATAGAACATAAACAACCACTGAAGTAGATACAGATTTGTGTCCTAAATAAACAAAACAAAAACAAAAAGAAAATAAATATTTTTGGGGGGTTACAACTCTACCCCCTAAAAGAAAATTTCGGCCTCGAAATTTACCTGATCAGAACAGATGAGGATGCTTTTGACACATTACATCTTAGGCTTCCACATGTCCTCTTTAGTGCTATGATTCTGCCACAGCACCTTCACTAAGGGGATAGACTTTTTTCGAAGGACCTTTACATCGCAATCTAGTATCTAAACCGGCTCCTCCTCGTAGGTCAAATCTAGCCTAACGTCAATCTCCTCAACCAGAACAATATGTGTGAGATTTGAGTGATAGCGTTTCAACATCGAGACATGGAATACATCATGAATGCAATCCAACTCCGGAGGTAGCTCCAACTGATAAGCGACATGTCCCAAACGCCTCAAAATTCGGTAAGGCCCAATATATGGAGCTGTACTGAAGTCCAACCTTGAACCCAGAACCTCATAAAGCTTTTTCCAGAACCAAGATGTGAAGTGAGGATCCTTATTAGAAATGGTCGAAACAGGTACCCCATGCAATCTCACTATTTTTGATATGTGGAGCTTAGCCAATTTTTGAAGAGAAAAGTCTGTCCTGACCAGGATGAAGTGAGCAGACTTGGTCAACCGATCCATGATGACCTAGATAGAATCCTTTTTAGTGTGTGTTAAAGGTAACCTACTAACAAAGTCCATCATTGCTCGCTTCCATTTCCACAACAAGATTTTAACCAACTGCAGCAAACCGAAAGGTAACTGATGCTCAGCCTTAACTTGCTGACAAGTCAAATAGCGAGCTATGAAGTTGGCAACCTCACGCTTCAACCCTAGCCACCAGTATAACTATCGAAGATCTAGGTACATCTTATTTCCGCCTGGATGCATAGCATAGGGACTATGATGCGCCTCCTTCAAAATCGATATCTTAAATCCTCATCATTCGGTACACAAGTCTGACCGCGAAAATAAAGTACCCCATCACTGTTTACCCCAAAATCAGTAGTACCACCATTCTCAATCTGACAAAAATGCAACTCAAGGAACTTATCCACCAATTGTTTACCTCAAATATGTTCCATCCATGTTAGTTTAACCTGAAGTTCTGGCAACAAACTTCTATTGTCGAAAAGGCTAAGTCGAGCGACCATCACTCTTAGATTAGTCATGGCCCTACGACTCAACGCGTTGGCAATCACATTGGGTTTTCCAGGATGGTACTCAATGGTACAATCATAATCCTTAAGCAACTCAATCTATCTACACTACCTAAGATTCAACTCCTTTTGAATAAGGAGATACTTGAGGATCTTATAATCAGTGTAAATAATACACTTCTCACTATATAAATAGTGCATCTAGATTTTCAAAGTGAAAACTACGGCAGCCAATTCCAAATCATACGTCAGATATTTCGCTTCATGAGTTTTGAGCTGGAGAAGCATATGCTACCACCTTACCACCCTGTATCAGCACACAACCTAAACCGACATGTGATGCATCACTGTATACCACGAAGTCTTTACCAGGCTCAGGCTGTATTAGAACAAGAGTCTGAGTCAGAACAGTTTTGAGCTTCTCGAAGTTCTCTTGCTGTGCATCAGTCCATACAAAAGGAACTCCCTTACGCAGAAGCTTAGTCAATGATGCTGCGATCAAGGAGAACCCTTCTACAAAATGCCAACTCTAGAAAGCTACGGATCTCTGACACATTCTTTGGCTGTTTCCAATCCAACACTACCTCAATCTTATGAGGACCGACTCGTACCACTTCAGCAGCAACTACATGTCCCAAAAATGTTACTTCCTAGAGCCAGAACTCACACTTGCTGAACTTTACATACAGCTGTTTCTGTGACAGCTCAAAATTGACCCTAGTCGGAAAGTGGTTTCGGGACCATGAAACCGAGTCTTATAAATAATTAATTGTTATATTCTATGTTTATGATGTTAATAAATGCATGTATGAAAGTTTCATGCATTAATTTGATCATTTCTATGTGAATTTATTAAAATGGACTTATATGAAACATTGTAGAAATGTGATAGGTTAATCTATGAGGACCTATTAAAGCATGTAGTGAAAATAGTGGTTTTGCATGTCAAATACTCCTTTTCTTATGCATAGTGGCGGCCATGATGGAGCATATATTACAATATGTGGTAAATTTCCATGAAGTGGTCATTATTTTATGTAAAAGAAAGGAAATAATAAAAGAAATAGAAAAGAAAAAAAAGGCTTCATTCCTTTGTTTCTTCTTGACCGAAAATGAAGAGTGGATGAAGGGGGAGTATTCGCCATCCTAGGGTGATAATGAGGTAAGTAGTCTAGACTAGTTCTTGAAATTTTAGTTGATCTTGGGTGAGATATCAAGCTATTTTGTAGCCCATGTGGAAATTTTGATATTGGAATGAGTAAGGTTTTCGCTATGGTGATTGATAAGGGTGATAGTTGTTGTTTCATACTAAATCTAGATGAACAAGGGTAGTTGCTTACATCTTAATAATTATGAGTTCCTTTCTTGAATCTACCTTAAACCCATGAAGCATTCGGCCATGGTTGATAGTGAAGGGGGTTGATTTATTTTCTTTATGTTAAATGAATAAGTGTGGATGGGTGAAGCTTGAATTAGTTAAATGTTCAAATAGGTTGTTTGGATGCTAATGCCGTATATGAGGATGTTGAACTTGATTAAACAATATTCGCTAGCATGATAAGTATGAAATGTTAAGTAGATGATAAAATTGAAGGGTGAAGTGGCTAATAGGGACTTTTAATGAAATTATGCCAAGGCCGAATGTATCATGAAATAAATAAAAATGCTAAATTGTGCTTGTATGTGTATTCGCTAAGGGAGTGTGATATGAAGCTTTGATAGGCTTGAAAGATGAATGACCGAATGAGCTATAGGTCATGTATGGGTTAATTTTATGCATATGTGTGTGTGGCATTAGTAGTTAATGGCATTCGGCATTGTTTAACTAAAATTAGAAATGAATCTTAAAAGTTAAATAGGTTGCCCTAGTGGCCGAATGTGTTAAAAGCTAATGTATGGACAAATGATACGAATGAATTGGTTTCTGAAATGTGTATGGTTGCCGTATGTATGTGTTAGATTGAGAAGTAAATTTGTTTGATTTAGCTCAAGAGCAAAGGGGAACTAGATTGGATAAAGGAAAGGAGAAAGCAAACGAGTAGCCGATTTGGAACCGTTCTACCCCAAACAAGGTAAGTCATTAAGCACGTATTTGATATTGCTTAAATGATTGTAAAATTTATGCAATTGTGTTTAATGGGATGATATATATATATAAATGAAAATGTATGTGTATGGAGTGATGACATTTGTTGAATGTAAAAGAAATAGTGAAATGTGTAGAAAGTTTGCTTTCGGCACTAAGTGTCTTGGGCAATACGTGTACGGTGTGAGATTGGCACTAAGTGTGCGTGCTGGAAATATATGGCACTAAGTGTGCGTGCTGGAAATATAAGGCACTAAGTGTGCATGCTGGAAAAATATGACACTATGTGTGCAAGCTGGAAAAATACGGCACTGGGTGTGCGAGCTCGGAGGGTATGGCAATTGTAAAAGGGCTTAAATTACGTGGCACTAAGTGTGCGAAATCGAGTAGTAAGCACTGTGTGTGCGTACTCTATATATATGGAGGGTGTATCTCCATTGAATTGAGTATGGACAGCGGATAGGGTAAGTACCTCGAGCTCATGACGAATAGAGAATACGTTCATGCTTGGGGTTGAATTTGATAAGCCTTAAATCTATGTGATGATTGAAATTGTATGGTTGTGCTGGAAAATGAGTTAATGTGTAAAAATGCTTCGATTATCTTGTTGTGTAAAATATGAAATGTGGATGTATGATTTGGTACGAGATTGGACCGAAAGGTCCGAGGTATTATGGTATAGATTCGATATGGATGAGTACCTAGCCTCGTTTGTTGTACATGTTGTAGTAACTTTATCGATGGATTGATGAATGCTTATGACTTATCGAGTTGTAAACTCACTCGGTGTTTTCTTGTCACCCATTTTAGGTCTCTCGGACTCGTATTGTTTGCGTGATCGGGACCATCGCTGAAGTCATCACAACGGCTGAAATCTTGTGGTATTGTTTTGTTGTTGAAGAACATTTGGCATGTATAGGCTATTATATTTTGTCGAATTGTGGGTTGTAAACTTTAAGCCATGTGAAAATGGCCTATGTGGTCATCGAGTGGGATGCTAGAACCTATAGCCACGAGTCTTAGAAACTCTAATTTTGATAAGGTGGCCATAATTTGTGTCATGTATGATGGATGATTAAGGCCAAGGGAAAATTCATGAAATTGGCATAGTTCATGCAGTAACTGTTGCGGACAGCAGCAGTGAGATGAGATTGAAAAATCACTAAAAATAGTAGAAGTAGAATTAAATAGTGAGTAAATTATGGAACTGAACCTTGATGAATCTATTTTTATATGGACGAAACGAAACGACCATATGAGCAGTATACTGAGAAATATTAAAGTTCTCGTGAGACAGGGCCAGAACGGTTTCTGGGTCCCCTGTCGCGACTTTGAAAATTTACCATAAATTATCCAGAGAGAATTAGGAGTCATGCCTTATATGTACAGATTCCATTTTGAGTCTAGTTTCATTAGAAACAAACAGAACCAGTATTAAAGCCCTGTACAGATAGATATCCAAGTTGTAACGCGCAAAGATCAGAGCAGTCGATCCCTGTAACATGGGTGACTTTAACTAATAAACTGTACCAATTGGCCCAACCAAAAATTCTAAAAATAAATCCATGGATGGGTATATGAGTCTAAATTCAGGGAAAATTTACGAAACCAGTTTCTGAGTTTTTAAACTCGAGATATAATTTTTAAGGCGACAGTGACGCAGTTTTCCAGCCTGACTGGTAATGTCAAATTGGTTGGTATCTTGAGAGGATTTGGCCGTTAACCCCTCGTGTCCGACACCAGCGTCGGTCACGAGTTAGGGGTGTTACAGTTTCTCACGAGGAGTCTATAGTACCACTTTAAGGTGCTCATCGTGCTCGTCTTTGGTCTTAGAATACACCAAGATATCATCAGTGAACACCACCACAAACTGATCCAAATAGGGCTGGAACACTCGGTTCATCAAGTCCATAAATGCCACTGGTACATTAGTTAAACTAAAGGACATAACTAGGAACTCGTAGTGTCCATATCGAGTCCTAAATGCCGTCTTATGTACATCCACCTCCTTGACCCTTAATTAATGATAACTCAAACATAGATCAATCTTAGAAAACACAGAAGCCCATCTGAACTGGGAGAATAAATCATCAATCTTAAGAAATGGGTACTTATTCTTAATTGTTAGCTTGTTCACCTATTGGCAGTCAATATACATCCTCATTGTCCCATCTTTCCTTTTCACAAACAACACAGGTGCAACCCACGGAGACATACTAGGATGAATGAACCTATGATCCAACAATTCTTGAATCTGAGCTTTAAGCTCCGTAAGCTCCTTTGGTGCCATTCGGTAGGGGCGATAGACACTGGATTTGTATCCAGAATAAGTTTGATCCCAAATTCCACTTCTCAGCTCAGAGGCAAACCCGGTAGCTCCTCAGGAAAGACATCTAAAAAATCCTTGACAGTTCTAATGTCTTTTACAAAAAATCCCGATGGTCCCTAATCACAACTACCTAGTCGTCCTCCTCAATTCTCAAAATGACCCTTTTATTCACACAGTCCAAGACTTAATCAGTGCTTGACCAACCAGTCCATCCCCAAAATTAAATTAAACTCCCTGAAAGGAAGCTCGATCAGATTAGCCAGAAATATTATCCCTTAAACCTTTAACAGAACGTCTCTATACAATTTGCTAACTCGAATAGGTTGTCCCAAATGACTCACAATAGTCACCTCACTAGAAGTATTCTCAACTGGAATCCCTAAAGTTTTAGATACAGTGCTAGCTACATAGGATTGTGTAGAACCTATGTCTATTAATGCCAGATAAGGTACATCATAAATTAAAAACATACTCGTGATGACGTCTGCAGCATCTCTGTCCTCATGTCGACAAGCAGCATAAACAAGAGCAGGCTTCCTCACCTCCATCCATCCAGCACTTCTGCCTGGTGCTCTCTATCTACGACCTATGCTATAACCCCCTAGCCTAACCATGGCCTCTAGGTGGCTGCTGAACTACCCTCTACGGCTGCGCGGTTCCAGAGCCCGAAGCTTGCACCTAATTGACCCTCAACAGATACTCTTGAATACAGTGATCAGTAGACTCACATTTTAAACATGCCTTAGCCGTCCTCCAACATTAGCCCGAATGGCGTCTACCACAATGCCCACAAAGTAAGATCCCAGTAGGTCAACATGGGGCCTAACTCTAACTGGCCCATCAGATCTGGCCTTTTTTTAGGCCTCAACAGAGAACTCGAGGGCTCTAAATCCCTCTTGTTCTTACCTCTCCCTCTATCTCTATTTTGGCACTCCATGCGCTTTACCTCTTCAGTGATCTTCGCCTTCTCCACCAAAACCGAGAACTCCCACTTCCTCTGCGGAGCTATCAATACCCTTAGACTATCCTTGAGGCTATCCTCAAAACAAACACATCTCTCATATTCAGTCACCACCATACCTCGCGTATAGCGGCTCAATCTTAGAAACTCGGCCCCATATCCGGCCACTGATCGGTCACATTGTATGAGATTCATGAACTCACGCCTTCTAGAATTGATGTAGCTAGCTCCTACATATTTTTCTTGAAATACAGACTTATATAAATCCCAAGTCAATCGATCTAGCTAAGTTCCTTCCTTAACGGTCAGCAGCCACTGATATGCTTTATCACGAAGCAAAGAAACAACACCTTTAGGGTTTAGGGTTTAGGGTTTTAGGGTAAAATCCAAATCATCCATGATTCTTTCAGTGGCCTCCATCCAGTACTCAGCCACATTAGGAGTGACTCTAGTGACACCCCTAAATAGCTCAGCCCCGTTGTTTCAGAGTCATTCTGTAATCGACCCTCGACCCGTAGATCTGGTACTGAGCCCAGTGACCCTCTCCAATATCCTCAGCATAACTTGGAACAATCCGTCGTCCCCAACCATGTGGTCTTGAGACCCGGTCTCAGTTGCAGGTGACAACGTCGTCTCACTCGTGTCTAAATTAAGCATGCTGTCAGATGCTAAGGACTCAGCCCGAGTCCATGGATACCTCATGCACTCATCGTACCCTATCCACGGATACCTCATGCACTCATCGTAGATTCAAAATTTATCTACATTAATATTTTTATGAGTCAGTTATAGTTTCGTTATTTATTAGTAAACATTTTATGCAAAACAGTATCAGAAGTTCAGGGTTTGCTATCACGAATATTTTCATAGCATACTAGTAAGATTTTTCAGATAAGACTTATCAAAGTTTTAGAACCCTTACAGGATTAGCGCCGAAGACTCAGTGTACCACATATTCAATCAAATCATTTAAAATCATTTGTAAATCGGTTCTTTAAAACTAATTTTTTTTAAGCCCAAAATCCACAGCTGAGTTTTACAGCCTGGCTCTGATACAGCTAAATGTAACACCCCAAATCTGGCCTAGACATTATGGCCAAATCTATCGAGGTCACATGGAATGGGATTTGAAAACAAGTTTGTCAAGTTAAAACTATTCCAGCTAATTAACTGTTATCTTAATCTGGAATAAAATGCATGTTCTTTGTTATTTCTAAAATCGTACCTTTTCAGCAGAAGCTTTGGAATCGTTTATTTTTGGAAAATCGTTCATGTTGAAAGAAACCTTTTTTTTTTAGCAAAAATTGAGTTTTTACTGTCTAGCCGTACTAAAACCATAAAGCAGTTAAAAATCCAAAATCCAATACCCAACAGTCCAAAGTCCCAAAATTACACAATAAATACCCAAAAAAATATAAATTCAATAATTGAATCAAAGCAGTACGAAATAGTGGTGGTCACTGTCGAGTCCTCCACCATACTGATCCATTTAAGACTGGGATTACCTATACAAATTAACAGAAAAAGGGTGAGTTTTCGTAAACTCAGTGTGTAATCCCCAACAAAAAAACATGCATACAGATACACATCAGAATAGAGTCAAATACAGTCTGGGTCTGAGCCTATTTCATATTTCATTTCGGCCTAAACCCATTCAGATACAGTCTCAGATATAAATTAGGGCCTTGGCCCATCTCGGATACAATCTCAGATATAAATTAGGGCCTTGGCCCATTTCAGATACAGTATGAGTAACAGAAATTAGAATCCTACCCACTAGCCTTTACACACCATCTCCGTCTGTCCCTACACACAATGTGGGGTTAAAAACACCCACCCATCCCTACACACCATGGTATATCGAAATACGGCACATAATCAGAATATTACAGCTAAGCTGCCAGATAACAGGCTTAAGAGCCTTTTAGAACACTTTCTCCAAATATCATCAGCCCACCCCGATGCAATGCAACATGCAATAAATGTCATGCAATTAAGTAATTAACAGTCTATACATTCAAATCAATACTCATGCTCAGTACAGAAATCAGACAGACAAATTACACATATAGGGGTCTAAGTAGTGCTTACCGACCTTAAAGTAGGTCCATAGTCGAATTGGGCGACCCGTGCAACCTTAAGAAACTTTTCAAAAACATGGGCTCACATGCCCATATAGCCTGCCCGTGTGGGCCAACATGCCCGCGTGGCCCACAAGGCCCAAATTGGCCTTGGCCGCATGATAAACCATAATTTATACATATTTTTATCCCATGCTTAGCACATTTATGGATGGTTTCTCCTTAGGTTTGGTGAATTCGATGATCCTAATCCTTTAATTTCATGTTTTATACTTAGGTGAGCATAGGAGAGTAAAAAGAGTGAGAAACGGGCTGAAAACAGAGAAAATGGACCTACATGGGAAATCAACACGACCTGGACTTCTTCACATGGGTGTGTCACACGGCTGTGTCCATTTGGCAGGATTGAAGCACGACTTACACGGGTAGACTACACGTCCGTGCCTATTCAATAGCCTTGACCATGGGCTGGAGTAATCGCACATGGGTGTGCCATACAGGCGTGTCCCTACCGAGCCCAAGTATAGCCCTATTTGGAAAGGCCACTCTTGAGGTTTCTTAGGCATTCTAAAGCCTATTTAAAAATCGAAGGAGGCACTTAGAACGGGGACATAGAGTAGGAGGCAAGGAATTACTCAAGGGAAGCCGATTGATCCATCTTAGAAGCTGGATTCATCATCAAAACTGAAGATCTCCCTTTAATTTCCATTCAGGGGTTTTGGGTTTTCTTTATGTTTTGTTATCTTTATTCTTTTGAGATGTTTTCTTTCATAAGTATGAACTAAGTGCCCTAAATACCTAAGGAGAATGTGATTTCATGATAGGTTTTAAATATTTATAATTAATTATTCTTGAGACTAACTATTATCGTGATGTAGGCAAGTGTACCTATCGAACAGTAGTATAGTTTTAGCAAGACCAGATTGTCGAACTCAAAGGAACTAAAAGTACTAGTAATGACTGTCCTATTATTATCTAGCCTAAAAATAAAGAGGTTTTTGTTTTAACTAACTAGTTATCTAACTAAGAATTCACAGAGAATGGAATCGGGAAATTGCTTTTGGGAAAATCGTTTGAATTAAGACAATACCTAAGGAAAAATCCACTTAGACTTTACTTGTTATTTTGGCTCCGAATCAGACGATTTATTCATTTAACTTGTTCCGTAGAGATCCCTAAGTTATGTTATTATCCCTATTCAAGACTAATAACATCGAATCCCTGATTGAATAATTGAGACCTTTTCTCTAATTAACACCCTAGGGTTGCATTAACTCGATCTATGGATCCCCTTATTAGGTTTCAGTCTAATCTGAAAAAAATCTTGTCACCCTATGTCTAGGTGTGCAATCAACTTTGCTTAATTATGACAAATGTACTCTTAGACAGGGTCTATTCCTCCTCTGAATAAGAGCTTATCTTGAATCAGTATCCTAGGATATCAAAACAAGAATTAAGAACACATAATTAAGAACAAGTTAAATATTTATCATACAATTCAAAAAATAATAACAAGATTCGTCTTAGGTTTCATTCCCCTTAGGTATTTAAGGGTTTTAGTTCATAAATAAATAAGAAAACATCTCAGAATAATAAAGAATACAAAACATAAAGAAAACCCAAAACTCCTAAAGGGGAAATTAAGGAGAGATCTTCAGTCTTGATGGTGAATTCGGCTTCTGAGATGGATCAATCAACTTCCTTGGAGTAATTCCTTACCCCATATTCTGTGTCTCCCTTTTCTTCCTCCTCTAGGGTGTATTTATAGGCTTTGGAATGCCTAAGAGCCCTCAAAATTAGCCTTCTCCGAATTGGACTCAACTTAGGCTTGGCAGTGACACGCCCGTGTAACACGTCCGTGTGCGATTACTTCAGGTCGTGCTCGAGCCTGCCAAATTGACATGGCTGTATGATCTGCCCGTGTAAGGAGGTCCAGGCCATGTTGATTTTGTACTTTGGCCCATTTTCTCCATTTTTGGCCCGTTTCTCGTTCCTTTCACTCTCCTATGCTCTCCTAAGTATAAAACATGAAATTAAAGCATTAGGAGCATCGAATTCACCAATTCTAATAGGAAATCATCCATAAAATACGTTAAACATGGGGTAAAAATATGTATAAATTACGGTTTATCAAATACCCCCACACTTAAGCATTTGCTTGTCCTCAAGCAAAATTCTCAACTCAAAATCAAAATAAATTCTTCTCAACTTATAATTTCTATCGATAATATCTCAAAATAATTCATAGGTAATCATACATTGAGAATTCAACTAAAAGAACATAAAAGTTTCAAACATTCCAAGTTGAGCATTTTCTCCTGAAAACATAGGTGTCTCTCCTCATTTAAGTAATTACCTTTGATTCAGAATAACATAGAGTTTCACATCCTCACTAAAGATTCACTCAAATCACTCAAGGTGCTTTAAGGACAATAAATGAAGCACTCAATAGTTAATAATGAAAAGTCATTACCATAGGCTTGCATGAAAATCAAATCTCCACCACTATAATTTAAGATGATACATCAATCAAAAGGTTTTTAGAGGGTTGTAATGAGGCTTGGTTAGGGGGTGTGGTCACAAGCTAAAACAAAGGGTTTGAATCGAGATTGAATTGAAAAATTGCCTAACTAGAAAAAGAGTTGATCATCACTTGCGTACAACAGAGTTTTTTCTCAGAATATGGAATTACTAATGTGTATACATAGTTTTTTTTTAAGAACAAGTTAAATTACAAAGTAGAGTAAAACATAGCTAAGCAACTATTTCAATTCAAATATCGACAAAAATGGGGCTTAAATTAATTTAGGGGATTTCAACAGTAATGGGTTAAAGGCTAATATTAAGGGTAATACAAGAAATGGCTTGTTAGGCTCAAGGGGGTTCACTAGGGGTTAATCATGGAGGTAGGATTTTCATGGCATGAGTGGGTTAATCCTAAGTGCCTTAATCATTTTGACATATCAAATCAAATGGTGTGGTCTCGACATGCATAATCAAGCAAGTTTTAGAGTAACAGTTCAATACTGACGCACTCAAAGCAATAATAAAAGTGAGCATGAAAGAATTAATAGATGCTCAAAAGGCTCAAAAATCTCACAAAAATTATGGCTTTTTGATGTTTAAAACTTGTAAATTCCAACTCAAAGTAATACCTAAACTTTGGGGAAACAACCTAAAATTTAAATTCTTAAAAATCAACTTATCATGCTTGATTCTCTAATGTCTTGAGGCTTAAACAATCAATGCATAAATGCCTGTGTTTTAATTCAAAATATATCAACAAAAATCATAAATCAATCAAAATTTATCCTAGATATGATATGAGAGCTTTTCAAGATAACAAGGTAGTCATTCAGGGAATTTTCTGATATTGAAATAAATACCCCCCACACTTAAGATGTACATTGCCCTCAATGTACAAAGATAGATATTAGAATATAAAAATAAGATAGGGAGAGAAGTAAAACTTCCTGTATGATGAATTCCTTGAACTAGAGTTTTGGAGAGTAATCGGTTCGAAAGTGGAGAAGGATACTCTAGCGGTCGTAGAGGTTCATTAATCCATAAGTCCAGCGCCAAAAGAATATTATATCTAGTGGTAGCTATGGTCATGGTCGATCAGGACATGGCAGCCGTGGAGAACCTTTTCCGGTGGAGTTTTTAGTTCCTATGCGATGATGAGCTTAAGAGCTCTATATAACTATGATAAAATCAAGAACTTGTTAGGGGATATTAGGAAGAATAATTACTCATAAAGAAATAACCGAAATTGATAATTAAAAATAAAATTCTAAAATCTAATAAAAATAAAAGGTAGTTTTAATAAAAATTAAAAACATAAAATAATAAATAAAGTTTTTAAACATCTTCATCGCTGGATGTTTTGCAAGGTGGGACTGGCGATGAGATGTGGAGGTGCTGACAAATCTATTGTAGAGTAGCATCAATGTTGTCAAATCATTGAAAACACTGCTGCTCAAATCGAGTAAGCCGCTCAGAGATGTCAGCATATGAAGTCGCCGTATGAACTGGACGAGAGGGTAGTGATAGCTGAGTCAGTGGGTCCTCATGCTATGGAGGGACATCATCAGGAATGTCCTCATAGGCCTCCTCCTCAGTAGATTGGGAGAGACGATATTGTTGAGGGTAGGCTCCTCGGTGCCTCTCGATCATCCTCATGCTAAGCATCATCGAGATGCCTTTGGAGACATCTGGCCGATGAGGGTAAGGGATGATTCTTGCGCCGCGGTGCCGAGGAGCCCGAAGTGTCGAGCCAACCGAGTCACGTAGGGGCCAATAGAGATGACCCGTTTCCTATGCCACTCTGTCTAGTGTTGAATCGCGAGGGCGATGAAATAGGCAAGGTCGATGACGTGCCCGTGCGACATACAACATAAGAAGTAGGCATCGTGAGTGTTGACGATGCCAGTGCTCTCTCCCCTCCCTGTAATCGTGTGAGCCAAAATGGCGTGTAGGTACCTCAGAGATGGAAGGAGAGTCGATGCCTTGGAGCGGCTAGGATTGTAGGTAGCCCCACCTGGTACTAGTGCGTCCCAGCACTGTGAAGGAGAATGATGGATGTGGTGGTTGAGAGCATGTAAGTCATTCTCCTCCTTGAATTTTTTCGTATATAAACCCAGTGTAGCCCCGAACTCTGGGATGCTTAGTTGGCCAACTAACCCGCCTAGGCGAAACTAGACCGTGCAGGGATTATCATAGTTCGTCATTACAATTTGAAGATGGAACGTTGCACATAGTTCCATCGTGAGCTCGAGGTATGTTGGTTCCATGATCCCAAAGAATAGCTCCTAAGGGTCGGTGGTTAAGAGGGCCCAAATGGCATCAGCCAACTGAACTTGTTCTACGACAGCCCAATCGATACAGTGACCTGTAATTAAAGGTCAAGCCCGAGTATTTGGAAAAGTTCTTCTTGGGGCCTCGGGGGGGACTGAAGGAGAGGGTGACGAATTTCTGTGGTTGGACTCGCGGAAGATGACGCTCTCTTCCTTTTCTTCGAAGCAAGGACAGCGACCTTCTTTCCTCGTGAAGACGACATTATAAGCCTGTAATATAAAGAATAATAATAAGAGGTAAAAGAATTTGGAAAAGTAAAAAGTCAAGAATTTGAACTAACTATTTCAGCCAAAACTACTAATATGAAGCAAACTCAACCAAAATAACCTTGAGAATGAGAATAGTAATGTAATAGGTATGAGGTTTTCCTAATCTCGATTTAACATGGAATGTATGATAACTAACCTAAGAATGCAAATTAAATGATAGACATTGGCATGGTAATAGCATGAGAATAAGCATAGTAATGTTATGGGTATGAGGTTTCCCTAATAACTCGATTTAACACGAAATGTATGATAACTAACCTAAGAATGCAAATTAAATGATAGAAGAATGAGCAAAACGAAAAATAGTTCACAATTATGAAGATTATGTTGATCATAAGCATTAGAAATAAGTAAAATAGAAGTGAAAGGAGTAAACAAACGCTAGGAGAGAGAGATTGAACGTAAAAAATGGAGTGGGAAGCGGTGCACAGGTGTGGCAGGGAGGGCGTGTGGACTTACAGCGGCTTGGGTTAGGGTTTCTGAATGGGGAAGAAAGTGAATAGTGCAGGGTATTTATAGATTTTGGTGCACACGGCCAGGTAACACGCCCGCGTTCCCTAATTTCAGCCCGTGTGATTTGCGAATTTCAAAAAGAATGATGATAGTGTGGATGGATCTCTGATGATCTCCATACCTCGAGCTAGCTTAGTGACACTATAAAACAAGGGAAAAGAGAGGGGAGTAAGCATATAGCTTAGTATGTAACATCCTGATTTTCGGGCTTTTCGCGATTCTTGATATTTTAAGTAAGTTTCTAAAATTTGGTATGTGATTATGGAATTCATAATTTGGGTATGTAAATGGGCTTACAGAAGGCCCATGAGTTGGCCAAAACCCGGTAGAATTTTTAAATTTTGGACTTAGGAGTTAGGGGTCCTGGCTAGGTGACCTTATGTAAAGTTGTCGGAGAAAGGTAACATAAAAAGAGCTCTGGTAAAGTGGAAAGGGTGACACCACAAAGCTCCTAAAAAGGTGGCGTGTGGAGCATAGAGGAAGACCTGGGATCTATTCCCTGTGTTGGCAAATAGGGGTATTTATTTTTATGTGCAGGAAGGGTAAGTGTTGGAACCCAAGTGGATTCTGTAAGAGGAGAGTTTGGATCAAGTCAAATTCATGGATTAAGGAGGGATAAGGGGAGAGATTTTAGGGATTTGATATGAAGATATAGTTGGCCGAATAAGGGAGATTGGATGGGGGATTTTCGGCAGAGGGGTTTAGTTAGGGATTTTCGGCACTTAGGTATTGGTGTGCCATTTCTCCCTAGAGGATTAGTCTTTTTCTCTCTTTTTCTTTTGCAGCCGAATCTACCATCTCTTCTTCCATCTTTTCTTCCTTCTCCTCCTTTCAAACCAGCCCACTATTTCCCTCCATTCACCCATTGTTTCTTTCCTCAATCTCTACTTCTACCGAAATACCGCAAAAGCCAAAATCAGTGAAGATAGGGGGTGCTGATTCTTTGTGACCAGCAACCTTTTCTTTCCTTTTCAATTGTTGACGTCCAATTCCTTTACCTTTTAGGCGTAGAATTCAAGAGAAGAAAGACTGTGGTAAGTGCTCAAACTCTAAATGACTTCTAGAGTAACTGTTGGCAAAAGTCGAAACCCTATAATTTAGGGAGGTGGCCGAATATGGGTATAGGTTTTTGGGGGTTCTTCTTTTAATATTTTTATGGTTTCTATAGTGGAGGAGCAGCAAGGCGTAGTGTCGACTTGAATCAGCTTGGATCTCTAGACTGGCTTGATCTAGTCAATCAATATCGGCAAGGTAAAGTCCTTAAGGCCATTTTGGATGGTGGCCGAATGTGTAAGTACTAATATAAGATGGTTCTTGTTTTGAGTCAATTAATGGAAGCTGATTTTTTAACGGTGGAATATAGGAGAAATCGTGTAGGAGATCTTGTCGAGGAATATCGCCAAACAGGTGTGTAACGAACCCTCTTTCCTAAGCTTAAAAGCGATAAGTGCCGAAAAGATGAAATGTCGAAATTCGGGCATTTCGAGGACTCGTGAGCAAGCAAACGCTCATTAGTTAGTTAGATTCGTTGAGATGATGATCAGGAACATTGGAAACGGTAAGAGCGTGATTTTTGGCGTTCACGTTAAGTTGGGCCTCGAGAGGCTGCAATAGGGCCCAATAGGCTTTCGGGCCCATTTGGGAAAAATTTGGTAGAAAACAGAAATCTGTTAAATTGCATGTTGAGACTGTTAATACTGTTATGGATTTAGGTTAAATGGGCCTAGATGACAAAATCGGCTAAGTAGGGCCCATTAGGGGTTTTAGCCCCAATAACTCGGTTTCGCTAAAAGTGGGCCAGAAGCGCTGTTTAAACAAATGAATAGTTAGTAACTGATGATGAACATGGAAAAATCTCTAATTTTTGGTAAAATTACGATATTACCCTTATAATATGAAAATGACCGTTTTTGCCCCTAAGTAAAAAGGACCATTATACCCCTAGGGTTTAAATGTGAATTTTGATACATGGGATTTTAGTAAACATGGTATGTATGATATGCACAAGATATGTATGATATGCACATGATGTATTCATAAATGCATTGGGTTAGGCTTTTATATGGATGGAGGAAGTGCAAAAGGGCTTATGCCCCAGTTGTTAAAGGGTTATGCCCCAATTATTAAAGGGCTTATGCCCCAATTATTAAAGGGTTTATGCCATAGTTATTAAAAGGGCTTTTTGCCCCAGTTATTAAAAGAGGCTAGGCCTCCAGTTATACGAAAGCAGCTATGCTGCCAGTGGTGTGTTAGTTGGGTGGGTTGAGTTATTCCCACATGGTGTGTTGGTTGGTACGGGTGGAGAGTAGCGGATGGTGGGTCGAGTAGTCTCCCCAAATGGGCTTGCATTGTTTCATTGACATTACACGTCATATTGAAATGAGCCTGTGGGCCATACCGTTTACAGTAAAGGCTTCGGCCCAGTAATATGAAATATAAAAAGGCTTCGGCCCAGTGTTATGAAATATTAAATATGAAAAGGGCTACGGCCCAGTACATGTTGAGATTGGATTTGGGCTTAGGCCCAACAGGCTGTTATTATTTTGGGCTCTGAAAGGGGCTTGTTGAACACTGAGTTTCCAAACTCACCCCCTTTCCTTAACCTTGCAGGTGAGCCTTGATGTGGGGACTTGGGCCGGAGGGGATTCAGAGTAGCCACGGTGATCGTCTTTGGGCTTTTAAATAAGCATTGGTTTTCATTAAATTTCATTTAATTATTATTTATTTTTGGGTTGTAATAAGGCTATTTTAACTTTCCTTTTATTTTTTTCGGGATTATTTTATTTTTAATAATTTTAAACCTGGTTGATAATTATTCAAATGGGCTAGATTTAGGACGTGTTTTCAAAATGATACTTGTTTTCAAAATATCTCAATGCCACGATTAATCGATTTATCAAAGACGTCCACTTAAACAAATTTAAACACGATATAACCAAGTGTGGCTATGGTTGTGGGCATGTCTAGGATTGGATCCAATCAAAGAGCTTAGTACTTAAGCAGCATTCATGGCTCACCTCCTCTAGGATTGGATCCATACACGTTGTTAACTCAACAAAATATATGGTTTTTAAAACACTAAAACGAAACGTGGGTTTTCAACTCCAATGTGGCACGTCAGATTCGGCCATAACGTCTGGGCCAGGTTTGGGGTGTTACATTTAGTGGTATCAGAGCCTAGGTTGCAATAACTCGGCTGTGGATCGGGTTTAAAAAATATTTCAAGAACTTAGGCTTAAGAAGGGTATTTTTGGAAATGGTTTTTGAAAATTCTTTTCAAGGATGTTTTACAGAGTATACATGTTAAAATGGTCCAAGTTTTTCTGTTTTAAATCAAGAGTTCAAAATAAAGGGTGTTTTCAAATCAAAGCTTTTAAATTCCTATTTTCGGTGATTAAAAACATGGTTTTCAAGTTTTTGATTGGAGAAAGAAGTGGTGCACTAAATCCCCGACACCAAGTCTGTAAGTATATTTTCTTTACGATATATGATAATGATATGATATTATGAATAGTGCTGAGACTCTACTATGATACTGTAAATAGGGTAAAACTATGAAACGGTAGAAATGAGACTGTAGCTAGACTACGACGATACGAAAACAATTCTTGAACTGCTATATTTCCATAAGACATTTTCTTAATAAACAGTGGAACATTATACTAATTTCATAAAATTCGTAAATTAGATAAGTCAATATGAGTACAAGAGGAGTTCGTGGACGAGGCCGCGGACGTGGTCGTGGAAGGGTGCAAGCTGAATCTTTATCTTCAGGGCATAGGCTAGCTGAGGAGGCATCTGTGCCACAAGCAACGGGGACTGGGTCTTATGATCGGGCTGCGGGAGATGATGCTTTGTCCCAAGCCATGTTAAGGGTTTTAGAAAGAGTTCTTTGGAGCTAATATCGGGACGGTGAATAGGGTCTATATCGGAGCGACTCAAGCCAACGGAGCAAAAGTATTTAGGGGTGTATCTGGAGTAGCCCCAAATGTGGCAGAATATTGGCTAGAGGCAACAGAACGGATCATGGACGATCTAGACTGTTCAGTGGAGCAAAAGCTGAAAGGAGCTGTGTCGCTGCTACGTGACGAGGCATACCGATGGTGGATCACCGTAAGGGAGAGTACCCCAATTGAGCAAGTAACTTGGGAATTGTTTAAAACTGCTTTTAAGGGGAGGTATGTTGGAGCTAGTTATGTGGATGTTCGTCAGAAGGAATTCTTGAATCTGACTCAGGGTGATAAGACTGTAGCAGACTATGAGACAGAATTTTTGAGGTTGAGTTGATATGCCAGTGGGATAGTGGCAACTGAATATGAGCGCAGTGTCTGATTTGAGGATGGTCTCCGCAATGAGCTCAGGATATTGATAGCTCCACAGAGGGAGCGTGGTTTTGCTGCATTGGTAGAGAAGGCTAAGATAGCCGAGGAGGTGAAGCTAACTGAGCGACAGAATCGTGAGAAGGATCGACCGAGATTCAAGAGGGATTTTAGACCCTCAAGTGCCACGAATCGAAATGTTAAAAGAGCAAGGATGGAGGAACCGGTTCGGCGGCCCATAGAATACTTATAGACCGCAGCTTGTAGGGACTATGGTAAGGTGCATATGGGGAGGCCGAATCGAATGGAGCATGTTTTCGATGTGGGTCTAAGGAGCATAAGTTCAGAGAGTGTCCTCGGAGGACAGCTCAGGAGCTAGCTGCAGAGTAAAGGGATGTCCAACCACGGCGAGGAGGACCACCACCACAGAGGGGTCGTGGGCAAGGTAGAGGTGGCAATGGTAATAGACGAGGACGTGGGGCACCTGGCAGAGGTGCTGGACATGCCGAAGCCCGACAGCCGGCGTTGGTTTATGCTGCACGACGTCGTGAGGAGGGTGACGCTCCTGATGTTATAACTGGTACGTTCTTCATTCATAGCATGCCTTACACTGCTTTGATTGATGTGAGTTCCACTCACTCATATGTTGCTTGTGATGTATCTGGGGCTTTGGATGTGCTTCCTGAGGAGACTGTGAGTGGGGTATCGGTGATAAGCCCATTGGGACATTCAGTTAAGGTAGATAAACTTTTTAGGGCAGTACCGTTAGTGACACAAGATAAAATCTTTGAAGGAGATTTGATGGAGCTGCCATTTGGGGATTTTGATCTTATCTTGGGAATGGACTGGTTAACTAAGCACAAGGCGACGTTGGATTGTGCTGCAAAGAGGATGGTACTACGAACTTCTGAAGATGAGGAGATAATGGTCATAGGGGAATGAAGGGATTATTTTTCCAATGTTGTTTCGGCTTTAAGAGCCGAGAAGTTGATTCGGAAAGGTTGTGAGGCGTACTTGGCCCTTGTAAGTCAAACTGAACTTGAGGAGATAACGGTAGAGTCGGTTAGGACCATTAAGGAATTTCAGTATGTATTCCCAGATGAACTTCCTGGATTACCCCCGAACAGAGAAGTCGAGTTTGGAATCGACTTATTACCTGGAACAGCTCCTGTGTCCATTGCGCCTTATCGGATAGCACCAAAGGAGTTGGTAGAACTGAAAGCTCGATACAGGAGTTGTTGGATAGAGGGTTTATAAGACTAAGTTTTTTCCCGTGGGGCACACCCGTACTATTTGTAAAGAAGAAAGATGGGACTATGCGTATGTGTATTGACTATCGGCAGTTGAATAAACTGACTATAAAAAACAAGTACCCGTTACCAAGAATCAACGATCTGTTCGACCAATTAAAATAGCCTCGGTATTTTCTAAGATCGACCTTCGGTCAGGGTATCATCAATTAAGAGTTAAATAGGGGGATATTTATAAGACGGCGTTCAGGACTCGATACGGTCATTACGAGTTTCTGGTAATGCCTTTTGGGTTGACTAATGCACCGGCACCATTCATGGATTTGATGAATCGGGTATTCCAGCCATACTTGGATCGGTTCGTAGTCGTTTTTATTGACGATATCTTGGTGTATTCGAAAATGGAAAAGAACCATGATGAGCATCTTCGTGTAGTGCTGCAAGTGTTAAGAGAAAGACAACTTTATGCAAAGTTTAGTAAGTGCGAGTTTTGGCTGAAAGAAGTTACCTTATTGGGACATATTGTGTCTGCTGAGGGGATCAAGGTGGACCCTCGAAAGATTGAGGCAATTTTGGAATGGAAGCCACCAAAGTCGGTAACAGAGATCCGAAGTTTTCTGGGGTTGGTAGGTTATTATCAGAGATTCATGGAAGGATTTTCTGTGTTGGTAGCACCGTTAACGAAACTTATAAGGAAGGGAGCACCTTTTGTTTGGAAAAATAAGCAGCAAGAGGCTTTTGAGAAGTTAAAGAAGGTTTTGACGGAAGCGCCAGTGTTGATTCAGCCAGAGTGTGGTAAGGATTTCACGGTGTACAGCGATGCATCACATGTAGGTTTGGGCTACGTGTTGATGTAGGAGGGTAAAGTGGTGGCTTATGCTTCACGACAGCTTAAGCCGCACGAGGTGAACTACCCTACGCATGACTTGGAGTTGGCAGCGGTAATCTTTGCACTTAAGATATTGACGCATTACTTGTATGGGGAGAAATGCATCATCTATATGGATCACAAGAGTCTTAAGTACTTGCTGACTCAAAAGGAGTTGAATCTGAGTCAGCGAAGGTGGATAGAGTTGTTAAAAGACTATGACTGTTCGATTGAGTACCATCCAGGTAAGGCAAATGTCGTGGCTGATGCGCTAAGTCGAAGGGCTGTGAAAGAGTTGAAGGCGATGTTTGCTCGTCTAAGTTTGTATGACGACGGAAGTTTATTGGCTGAGTTGCAAGTAAGACCGACTTGGGTAGAACAGATTAAGAAGCAACAGTTAGAGGACGAGTCGTTGGTTTCTCATTTTCAGCAAGTTGAGAAGCGGGAGAATCCAGACTTCGGGTTAAATAGTGAGGGAGTTCTTTGTTTCGAAGAAGAATTTGTATGCCGAGAGACTCAGACTTGAGATTGATGATTTTTAAAGAGGTATATAATGGACCTTGTGCTATGCATCCAGGAGGGAGTAAGTTGTATCGAGACTTGCGAGAGCAATATTGGTGGCCTGGGCTTAAGCGAGAAGTGACCGAATTTGTAGGGAGATGTTTGACATGTCAACAAGTGAAGGCCGAGCATCAACTACCTTCGGGATTGTTACAGCCGGTAAAGATAACACTTTGGAAGTGGGAAAGGGTAACTATGGACTTTGTAAGTGGGTTGCCATTGACACCTTCTAAGAAGGATTCGGTTTGGGTGATTGTGGATAGACTCACGAAATCTGCTCATTTCATACCTGTCTGAACCGATTACTCACTTCAGAAGTTGCCAAATTGTATGTGGCAGAGATAGTACAGTTGCATGGTGTGCCAGCATCGATAATTTCAGACCGAGACCCAAGGTTTACATCTGAGTTTTGGCAGAAGTCGCATGAGGCGTTGGGAACATGATTGGATTTCAGTACGGCTTTTCACCCTCAGTCGGATGGGCAGTCAGAGAGGGTTATTTAGATTTTAGAGGATATGTTGAGGGGTTGTGCTATTGAGTTTAGAGGCAGCTGGGAGGACCATTTGCCATTGGCGGAGTTCGCGTATAACAACAGTTACCAAGCAAGTATTCAGATGGCTCCATATGAGGCACTATATGGGCGAAGGTATCGTTCGCCTACTTGTTGGGCAGAATTGGGGGAAAGGCGAATACTTGGGCCAGAGTTGGCAGCCGATACTAAAGACAAGATTAAGGTGATCAGGAATCGGTTAAAGGAGGCAGCAGATCGACAAAAGTCTTATGCCGATTTGAAATGTAAGGATATTGAATATGCTGTAGGGGACATGGTCTTTTTGAAAGTTTCGCCTTGGAAGAAGATATTGAGATTTGGTAAAAAGGGTAAGTTGAGCCCACGGTTTATTGGGCCTTACTGAATCATTAAGCGGATAGGGCCAGTGGCATATCAGATAGAGTTACCTCCAGAGCTGGATCGTATTCACGACGTTTTCCATGTGTCCATGCTAAGGCGATATCCTTCTGACCCAACTCATATCGTGCCAGTTGCAGAAATCGAAGGACGGTCGGATTTGACCTTTGAAGAGGAACCTGTGCAAATACTTGATCACGATGTCAAGGTGTTGAGAAGGAGGTCAGTCCCATTAGTGAAGGTACTTTGGAGGAACCATGGCAAGGAAGAAGCTACTTGGGAGACCGAAGAGGCAATGCGTCAACAATACCCTCAACTGTTTGGATCAGGTAAATTTCGAGGCCAAAATTTCTTTAAGGAGGGTAGAGTTGTAACGTCCTAATTTTTGGGTTTTTCGCGATTCTTGATATTTTAAGTAAGTTTCTAAAATTTGGTATGTGATTATGGAATTCATAATTTGGGTATGTAAATGGGCTTATGGAAGGCCCATGAGTTGGCCAAAACCCGGTAGAATTTTTAAATTTTGGACTTAGAAGTTAGGGGTCTTGGCTAGGTGACCTTATGTAAAGTTGTTGAAGAAAGGTAACACAAAAAGAGCTCTGGTAAAGTGGCAAGGGTGACGCCACTAAGCTTCTAAAAAGGTGGCGTGTGGAGCATAGAGGAAGACCTGGGATCTATTCCCTGTGTTGGCAAATAGGGGTATTTATTTTTATGTGCAGGAAGGGTAAGTGTTGGAACCCAAGTGGATTCTGTAAGAGAAGAGTTTGGATCAAGTCAAATGCATGGATTAAGGAGGGATAAGGGGAGAGATTTTAGGGATTTGATATGAAGATAGAGTTGGCCGAATAAGGGAGATTGGATGGGGATTTTCGGCAGAGGGGTTTAGTTAGGGATTTTCGGCACTTAGGTATTGGAGTGCCGTTTTCTCCCTAGAGGATTAGTCTTTTTCTCTCTTTTTCTTTTGCAGCCGAATCTACCATCTCTTCTTCCATCTTTTCTTCCTTCTCCTCCTTTCAAACCAGCCCACTATTTCCCTCCATTCACCCATTGTTTCTTTCCTCAATCTCTACTTCTGCCGAAATACCGCAAAAGCCGAAATCAGTGAAGATAGGGGGTGCCGATTCTTTGTGACCAGCAACCTTTTCTTTCGTTTTCAATTGTTGACATTCAATTCCTTTACCTTTTAGGCATACGGATTCAAGAGAAGAAATACAATGGTAAGTGCTCAAACTCTAAATGACTTCTACAGTAACTGTTGGCAAAAGCTGAAACCCTATAATTTAGGAAGGTGGCCGAATATGGGTATAGGTTTTTGGGGGTTCTTCTTTTAATATTTTTATGGTTTCTATAGTGGAGGAGCAGCAAGGCGTAGTGTCGACTTGAATCAGCTTGGATCTCTAGACTGGCTTGATCTAGTCAATCAATATCGGCAAGGTAAAGTCCTTAAGGCCATTTTGGATGGTGGCCGAATGTGTAAGTACTGATATAAGATGGTTCTTGTTTTGAGTCAATTAATGGAAGCTGATTTTTTAACGGTGGAATATAGGAGAAATCGTGTAGGAGATCTTGTCGAGGAATATCGCCAAACAGGTGTGTAACGAACCCTCTTTCCTAAGCTTAAAAGCGATAAGTGCCGAAAAGATGAAATGTCGAAATTCGGGCATTTCGAGGACTCGTGAGCAAGCGAACACTCATTAGTTAGTTAGATTCGTTGAGATGATGATCAGGAACATTGGAAACGGTAAGAGCGTGATTTTTGGCGTTCACGTTAAGTTGGGCCTCGAGAGGCTGCAATAGGGCCCAATAGGCTTTCGGGCCCATTTGGGAAAAATTTGGTAGAAAACAGAAATCTGTTAAATTGCATGTTGAGACTGTTAATACTGTTATGGATTTAGGTTAAATGGGCCTAGATGACAAAATCGGCTAAGTAGGGCCCATTAGGGGTTTTAGCCCCAATAACTCGGTTTCGCTAAAAGTGTGCCAGAAGCGCTGTTTAAACAAATGAATAGTTAGTAACTGATGATGAACATGGAAAAATCCCTAATTTTTGGTAAAATTATGATATTACCCTTATAATATGAAAATGACCGTTTTTGCCCCTAAGTAAAAATGACCATTATACCCCTAGGGTTTAAATGTGAATTTTGATACATGGGATTTTAGTAAACATGGTATGTATGATATGCACATGATGTAACGCCCCCACGCCCAAAACTGTCTCCAGAGTCGAGCTTGAGGAGTTACCGAACATAATTTATCAAAATAAGAACTTCAAATCTTTTGTTTCTACATTCACAGCTTTCTAGCTACTCGCGTCACAGTTACAAGAAAAATCATATCTCAAGTTAAAAAACTCGAAATCAAGATCCATAAAATTTACCTAAATCTAGACTCATATATCTATTTACTAATTTTTTTCTACAATTTTTGGTTGGGCCAATTAGTACAGTTTATTAATTAAAATCTCCCCTGTTTAAGGGTTCGACTGCTCTGACATCTGTGTATTACGAATCAGATATATATCTATACAGAATTTCAATGACTACAAGATTTGTTTATATTAAAACTAGACTCAATAAGGAATCTGTACATATAAAGAATGACTTCTAATTATTTTTGTACAATTTATTATGAATTTTTAAAGTCAGAACAGAGGATCCAGAAATCACTCTGGCCCTGTTTCACAAGGTTTCAAATATCTCATAAAGTATAATTTATTTGCCTTTTTTTTTTGTCCATATGAAAATAGACTCATTAAGCTTAAATTTCATAACTTTCTCATCATTTAATTCCATTTATACTATTTTTAGTGATTTTTCAAATTCATGTCATTGCTGCAGCAATATTCTGTTTTAAGGCAAATTTCATCTTTTCATGAGTTGTTATGAACTAGATAACCTATTAAACTTCCATGATATCAAACATGATCTCAATTTAACCATCACCTTGACTTATCAATATCAAACATTTTCTCAACCAATCATGGCCATATCATAAAATTATTTACACAAAATAAATATATTGCTATACATGCCATACTTAAGTTTTACAAGCCATTTACCAGATGAAAGTCCTTTGGATAGTGTGATCGAACCTTGACCCGTCCGATTCCCGAGTGGCTTGTTCAAAACTACAGTAAATAAAGAGGAGGAGTAAGCATAAATGCTTAGTAAGTTCATATGTAAATAACAAGTAACATAACAATACAAATATACCAAACAACTTTAGCATGGTATCACCAAAACATATATCATATTTCTAAACATCATTCATCATCTTACTACCTTATCGTTGTTGTATCTATTATCAACCCGAGGGTTAAGAACATACCTGTCCAAAGTGTCCATTTCACAACACTTACCAAAACGTCGCTTGCATCTTAAGTGTTCTTTCATTTCACTAGAAATTTCACCCGCTGAACACATCGAATACAACTTCGGATACACGGATAATTTGCACATAAGTGCCTCATATGTAATTAAGAAATCATGTAACCCGCCCTAAGTGAACTCGGACTCAACTCAACGAGCTCAGCGTTCGCATCCATAAGTGAACTCAGACTCAACTCAACGAGTTCGGATGCCTAGTTACATTTCACGAACTCGGACTCAACTCAACGAGTTCGGACATTCGCATCCATAAGTGAACTCGGACTCAACTCAACGAGTTCGGATGCTCAACCATCCTAGTGACATGTCACTTGTATCCTAATCTATTCCTAAGGTTCAAACGGGCTTTTTTCCTCGATCTCACATTGCTGTCTTCCATGGAATATCGGAACCGATACTCGGTAGCAATTCATATTTACCAAGTAGTAAACATAATTTGCATATTACTCAACATTAACCACAGAGCATAATATTTCACGATAAAAAAAAATCAGCATATCATATAATTAACATCAATAACTTAAAAATAACAATTATGCTACATTATTTACACATGAACATACCTCGTATGCGAAAATGGCTACTTTCACCATTTCGTCCACAACTTGGTATTTTTCCATTTTAGCCCGAATTTCAGTTTTCCTTACTCTATCATTTAAAATATAGTCTAATTAGGACTCACATTATTCAAATTGACCAAAAATCATATTTTGGCAAAATTACAGTTTTGCCCCTAAACTTTTGCATATTTACTCTTTTGCCCCAAAGCTCGTAAATTAAACTTCAGCCTATTTTCTTAAGTTTTATGACATGCTGATCATTTTTCCCTTCTATGGAAACATCAAATTCTCACTCTAACATGTACTTATGACTATTAGGTATTTTTACCGATTAAGCCCTTTTGCTCGTTTTCACTTAAAACCGAGTAGTACAAGTTGTCTAACATAATTTAAAACCTCATATTCTATCATAAAACACCAAAATACACAAATTTCACCTATGGGTATTTTTCCAAATATGAACCCTAGGTTGAATTATTGCTAGCATAAGCTTAATCGAGCTACCGGGACTCCAAAAACGTAAAAATCATTAAAAACGAGGCTAGAACGGACTTACAATCGAGCTTGGAAGCTTGAAAAACCCTAGCCATGGTTTCTCCTTACTATATTCAGCCATGGGGTTGAAGATGAGAAAAATTGGCTTTTAATTTTGTATTTTAATTCATTTTACCCTTAAATGACCAAAATGCCCTTACTACTAAACTTTCCAAAAATTCCATCCATGTCCAATTTTTGTCCATAGACTTAGAAATTGGTAAAATTCTATTTAAGACCTCCTAATTAATATTTCAAAACAATTTCATACTAGAAACTTCTAGAATGCAAGTTTTACAAATTATTCGATTTAGTCCCTAATTTCAATTTAAGCACTTTATGCATAAAATTTCCTCATGAAATTTTCACACAATCATGCAATCATATCATAGACCTCAAAATAATCATAAAATAATTATTTCTATCTCAGATTTTGTGGTCACGAAACCGCTATTCCGACTAGGCCCAAAATCAGGATATTACAACTCTCCCCCCCTTTAGGGATTTTCGTCCCCGAAAATCTTACCAGAAAAGTGGTCTTCACTTAGATTCCTCAATTTCATATTCGGTGCTGAAGAACTTTCACTCAGGCGGTGCCTCCAATATATCTCATTAATTTCTCATATATTCTGAAAGTTTAAGAACTCATCTCTTAATTGTTCTTAAATTTTCAACCCTTCTCCGTTTCCCTTTTCATCTTGACATAAAACCAGATCTCAATTTGGTTAATGGAGACTAGAATTCCAAGAAATTAAACAATCACAAAGACATGAAATTCCATGAATCTGATGAGTAGGAATTCATTCAATACCGATATGATTTATAGATCTCGCCAAACATTTAACAATAGGATACATCACATTTTCCTCTTTTCGCCATGGAAATAATTCTGATATGGCTTCAAGAATAATCCTTCTCATTTCCATCCCAATATCAACACTGGCAAGGATAATTTTGACAGATTCCAATGCTTGGCTTTAACCCCTTTAACAACTCCGATTTTATGTAACATCGAAAGCTCTAAACTATCACATTACCTCACTGTCTTGAAACACATCACAATTCATACAACGGTACATTATTGAAAGTCGAAGTCTTTACTCAATGTAGACTAGTCTAGTTCGAGACCTTGGTTACCAATATTCTCATCTATCCAAACTTTGTCAACATGTAATAAACTTTTCAGCTTTCACAAGACGAAAACCTTATCATTCAGTAGTGACTTTAACTAATATCCAACTCTTTCTAATAAATATACACTTCTCGCTCGGACTATTTACTCTTTTATCAAGACAAAAATGAAATTATATTATCGACTTGAGAAAATAATCCCGACATAATTGTCACATGAAATCTTTCAAATAAATAATTCACCATACCGATGAAACTCGCGCTTTTATCACCTATGCCTTTCTCGATGTCAAATCCTTACACGTAAATTAGAAAAAAATCCCAATACTAATATCACCACATTACCAAGATCAAATTAAAAGTATAGTCATATTTGACATGATTAGCACGAGCTGAAGAACGCACTTCGAACACGAGTCATAATTAACAAATTATGGAACAAAGATAACAAGGAAACCGAATAAAGAAATCCAAGATACGATACTATGCCGGAGAATTGAAAACCAAACTCATAGAGAAAATACAGAATACCCCGATAATTCTTCAAAGAAAGAAATTCCAAAAGAAAACATCATTTAATCCCACTGGAATCAAATATAACAAGAACAATATATCTTCTCATACATATATATCAGATGAAGCATCAAGTAAAAGAAACAGAATCATAATATTCTTATCAGACGAAATGGAATAGAATACCCGATGAAATAGAGCAATATAAATTATAAACCAGTCAGACTACCAATGCTTTCATCCAACACCAGGATTAAAAGACATTCCCATATAACAAGAATTTCTTCAGAAGATCAATAGCCATAGAAATATTTCTGAGAACGGGTAAACACGTAGAAGATCTCAAAAGAGACTGCTAAATCTGTCCAGTCATAACTGTCACACTCAGATAGTTCACATTTCAATTATCATTTCCCCAACTAGTTCTGCCGTCACAAATTTCATATTAAACCATTCACTAAAGAAGGCCGATTCGAATAAATTTCGATTTACACTTTTCTCGACCTTGCACGAGTAATTCGGTTTACCAAGGAGAATTCCTTTTCTAACGGGACAAGGTATAACTCCAATAATCTTTACGTCAATCCGATACTTTATTGGCTCGACTTTACTTATCAGCTCATTTTCAATCTCGATCATACTTATAATTATTCTATCATTGAACTCTTTGGGTTCTCAACCAAAAACTTATTCAATACAAATCTCATGAAATTCTATTATAAGTACCACTTTGGTAAAGGGGAGGGGTTGTAGGACCTCTGACTCGACTTTCTTATACATACACATATGACACAACTCCCATCATCATAGCAACATCATCAAAATCATGTCATTCATTCATGTTGGCTTACACCAATTTTCCTATTGTCCCATTTAGACAATATACTTATGCATACATTCTATGTTTTCTAGATAGCTTTACTTATCCATTCATTTAATTAAATTAATTCATGCTCATGACATCATATAAGGCCAAACAAACATAGATATTTGCATCACAATCACAACTTTCATTTCGTGCATCATCATGTACATATCATTACAATCATATAATTGAGTTCAACAATTTAAAATAGATAAGTTCATTTCATTATAATCTTTTATCTCATAAAAAATTGTATATCATTAACATTCATCAACATTCAACGTCCAATCAAGACAAGGACATTTTCATTCGTATCATGATATTATGACCTTTATTCATACCTCTACTACTTTCTATTTATTCCGTTCATCTTATCAAGTAAGCTACATACACTACATCGTATGAGCATTAAGCAAATATGGATATTTATCACAACATGAACTTTCATCTCACATATTATCACATATGTATCATAAACTTTTATTCATACTTTTCTCGAATCGAGACTTATCATAATCATAACTTTACTCAAATACCTTCGCATAACATTGAACATGGTCAAGTGACTCGGTTGGAGAGTACCTGTCTAAATAAGACGGTACTCATACGCGTCGGAAGACATCACACTATCACAGATCAGTGGCATGTATAGCTAAACTTTTACACATGCTAGGTTAGTCCGAGAACCGACTAAACCTACTCTGATACCACTAAATGTAACGCCCCCAAGCCCAAAACCGTCGCTGGAGTCGAGCTTGAGGAGTTACCAAACATAATTTATCAAAATAAGAACTTCAAATCTTTGGTTTCTACATTCACAGCTTTCTAGCTACTCGCGTCACAGTTACAAGAAAAATCATATCTCAAGTTACGAAACTCGAAATCAAGATCCGTAAATTTTCCTAAATCTAGACTCATATATCTATTTACTAATTGTTTTCTAGAATTTTTGGTTTTGCCAATTAGTACAGTTTATTAATTAAAATCTCCCTGCTTTGTGGTTCATTGCTCGACATCTGTGTATTACGAATCAGATATATCTCTATACAGAATTTCAATGACTACAAGATTTGTTTCTACTAAAACTAGACTCAATAAGGAATATTTACATATAAATAATGACTTCTAATTATTTTTGTACAATTTATTATGAATTTTAAAGTCGAATAGAGGATCCAAAATCACTCGCCCTGCTTTCACAAGGTTTCAAATATCTCATAAAGTATAACTTATATGCCTGTTTTTTATCCATATGAAAATAGACTCATTAAGCTTAAATTTCGTAACTTTCTCATCATTTAATTCCGTTTATACTATTTTTAGTGATTTTTCAAATTCATGTCATTCTGCAAAGAATATTCTTTTAAGGAAAATTTCATCTTTTCATGAGTTGTTATGAACTAGATAACCTATTAAACTTCCATGATATCAAACATGATCTAAATTTAACCATCACTATGAATTATCAATATCAAACATTTTCTCAACCAATCATGGCCATATCATAAAATTATTTACACAAAATAAATATATTGCTATACATGCCATACTTAAGTTTTACAAGCCATTTACCCAGATGAAAGTCCTTTGGATAGTGTGATCGAACCTTCGACTCGTCCCGATTCCCGAGTGGCTTGTTGAAAACTACGATAAATAAAGAGGAGGAGTAAGCATAAATGCTTAGTAAGTTCATATGTAAATAACAAGTAACATAACAATACAAATATACCAAACAACTTTAGCATGGTATCACCAAAACATATATCATATTTCTAAACATCATTCATCATCTTACTACCTTATCGTTGTTGTATCTATTATCAACCCAAGGGTTAAGAACATACCTGTCCAAAGTGTCCATTTCACAACACTTACCAAAACGTCACTTGCATCTTAAGTGTTCTTTCATTTCACTAGAAATTTCACCCGTTGAACACATCGGAATACAACTCGGATACACGGATAATTTGCACATAAGTGCCTCATATGTAATTAAGAAATCATGTAACCCGCCCCTAAGTGAACTCGGACTCAACTCAACGAGCTTGGGCGTTCGCATCCATAAGTGAACTCGGACTCAACTCAACGAGTTCGGATGCCTAGTTACATTTCACGAACTCGGACTCAACTCAACGAGTTCGGACATTCGCATCCATAAGTGAACTCGGACTCAACTCACGAGTTCGGATGCTCAACCATCCTAGTGACATGTCACTTGTATCCTAATCTATTCCTAAGGTTCAAACGGGCTTTTTTCCTCGATCTCACATTGCCGTCTTCCATGGAATATCAGAATCGATACTCGGTAGCAATTCATATTTATCAAGTAGTAAACATAATTTGCATATTACTCAACATTAACCACGAGCATAATATTTCACGATAAAAAAATCAGCATATCATATAATTAACATCAATAACTTAAAAATAACAATTATGCTACATTATTTACACATGAACTTACCTCGTATGCGAAAATGACTACTTTTACCATTTCGTCCACAACTTGGTATTTTTCCATTTTAGCCCGAATTTCAGTTTTCCGTACTCTATCATTTAAAATATAGTCTAATTAGGACTCACATTATTCAAATTGACCAAAAATCATATTTTGGCAAAATTATAGTTTTGCCCCTAAACTTTTGCATATTTACACTTTTGCCCCAAAGCTCGTAAATTAAACTTCAGCCTATTTTCTTATGTTTTATGACATGCTGATCATTTTTCCCTTCTATTGAAACATCAAATTCTCACTCTAACATGTGCTTATGACTATTAGGTATTTTTACCGATTAAGCCCTTTTGCTTGTTTTCACTTAAAACCAAGTAGTACAAGTTGTCTAACATAATTTAAAACCTCATATTCTATCATAAAACACCAAAATACACAAATTTCGCCTATGGGTACTTTTCCAA
This sequence comes from Gossypium arboreum, assembly GCF_025698485.1. Classification (NCBI taxonomy): domain Eukaryota; kingdom Viridiplantae; phylum Streptophyta; class Magnoliopsida; order Malvales; family Malvaceae; genus Gossypium; species Gossypium arboreum. The sequence goes on from NC_069075.1 coordinate 24,414,459, forward strand.
ATATGAACCCTAGGTTGAATTATTGCTAGCATAAGCTTAATCGAGCTATCGGGACTCCAAAAACGTAAAAATCATTAAAAACGAGGCTAGAACGGACTTACAATCGAGCTTGAAAGCTTGAAAAACCCTAGCCATGGTTTCTCCTTGCTATATTCGGCCATGTGGTTGAAGATGAGCAAAATTGGCTTTTAATTTTGTATTTTAATTCATTTTACCCCTAAATGACCAAAATGCCCTTACTACTAAACTTTCCAAAAATTCCATCCATGTCCAATTTTTGTCCATAAACTTAGAAATTGGTAAAATTCTATTTAAGACCTCCTAATTAATATTTCAAAACAATTTCATACTAGAAACTTCTAGAATGCAAGTTTTACAAATTATTCGATTTAGTCCCTAATTTCAATTTAAGCACTTTATGCATAAAATTTCTTCATGAAATTTTCACACAATCATGCAATCATATCATAGACCTCAAAATAATTATAAAATAATTATTTCTATCTCGAATTTTGTGGTCACGATACCGCTATTCCGACTAGGCCCAAAATCAAGATATTACACATGACATGTATGCTATGCACATGATATGTATGATATGCACATGATGTATTCATAAATGCATTGGGTTGGGCTTTTATATGGATGGAGGAAGTGCAAAAGGGCTTATGCCCCAGTTATTAAAGGGCTTATGCCCCAGCTATTAAAGGGCTTATGCCCCAATTATTAAAGGGCTTATGCCCCAGTTATTAAAGGGCTTATGCCCCAGTTATTAAATGGCTTTTTGCCGCAGTTATTAAAAGAGGCTAGGCCTCCAGTTATATGAAAGCAGCTATGCTGCCAGTGGTGTGTTGGTTGGGTGGGTTGAGTTATTTCCCACATGGTGTGTTGGTTGGTACGGGTGGAGAGTAGCGGATGGTGGGTCAAGTAGTCTCCCCAAATGGGCTTGCATTCTTTCATTGACATTACACGAGATATTGAAATGGGCCTATGGGCCATACCGTTTACAGTAAAGGCTTCGGCCCAGTAATATGAAATATAAAAAGACTTCGGCCCAGTGTTATGAAATATGAAATATGAAAAGGGCTACGGCCCAGTACATGTTGAGATTGGATTTGGGCTTAGGCCCAACAGGCTGTTATTGTTTTGGGCTCTGAAAGAGGCTTGTTGCACACTGAGTTTCCAAACTCACCCCCTTTCCTTAACCTTGTAGGTGAGTGTAACATCCTGATTTTTCGGATTTATTCGTGGTTTTCAATATTTTATAAAGACTTTAAATTATTGTATTTGGATGTGAAATTAACATTTTGAGTAAGTAAATGGGCTTATGGAAGGCCCATGAGTTGGCTAAAACCCAGTTGAATTTTTGGAATTTTAGACTTAGGAGTTAGGGGTTCTGGCTAAGTGGCCCTTAAGTAGAGTTGTGGGTAAATTGCAACACAAAAAGAGCCTTGGTAAAGTGGAAAGGGTGACACCACTAGGCTCCTAGAAAAGTGGCGTGTGGAGCAGTGGGGAAGGCATGGGATCGATTCCTTGTGTTGGCAAATAGATGCATTTATTTTTTTAAGTGCAGGAGGGTTAAGTGTTGGAGTTCAGGTGGATTCTGCTAGAAGAGAGTTGGATCAGTTTAAATGCTTGGATTAAGGAGGGATAAGGGGAGAGATTTAAGAGATTTGGATGAGGCTAGGTGTTGGCCGAATTATGGGAATTGAAGAGGGAAAATCGGCATGGGGTATTAGGTTGGTATTTCGGCACTTAGGGTATTGAGTGGTGCCGTTTTTCTTCTGCTTTAACACCTTAGGGTTGTTTTTCCTCTCTTTTTCCTCTCTAGCCGAAACTACCACCTCCCCTATTCTTCTTCTTCTATTTTTTCTACTTCAAAACTATTCATCAAACTTGCTTATCATCAGCACCTTTGCCGAAATCACAAAAGCCGAAAACCTGTGATCACTGCTTGTGCTGATTTCTTCAAAGCCAGGTCCTTCTATGTTCTTTGTTTTTATTAATCTACGATTATCTTTTCTTAATCCTAGATACCTTACGGCAATTTTACTTCAAGGTTATAGTTCCATATTGTCATCTCCTTCATCACCCAAAAGTCGAAAAACCATAGATTTGGGGGCTTATAGCCGAAACTTCAAGACTTTGGGAATCGAGTTCTATCGTCGTTTGATAGATAAATCTGCACCGGATTGCATGGAAATCAAGTAGGAGTAAGGGGTAAGTACTTATCATATCAGATCTGTTATTATTTTGCGATGTTAGGAAAAGTCGAAATCCCTAAAAATTAGGGAGGCTGTCGATTTGAGCATAAGGCTTTAAGGGATTGTAACTAATGTTTTCTCTCGGTGATTAGAGTCTTCTTAAGTGTTGGATTGAAAGCGTGAATCATTGGAGCAATCGGATTCGGAGCTAGCTATCGATTTTGACAAAAAGGTAAGGTTTCAAAGGCTTTTAGGGACATGGTTCGATCATGGGTGAGTAAGTTTTGGAATTTAGTGATTATAGTTTGTAAATAAGCCTTGTGCTAATCAATTGTAGGATATCGAAAGAGATCTCAAGAGGGCGATCGTCATGAATCGGTGTGTCTGAACACCTTTTCTTAGTTCAATTCAAGCAAAAAGCGAAATGCCAAATTCGGCATTTCATAGGTTTGTGAGTATGCGAATGCTCTCAAGACATAGAGTAATTGTTAGATCTAGCACCGCAAAGTGGTAAGTAAGTTTGTGTGACGTTTCAACGCATTTCTTGAAATAGGGCCTCGATGGGCCAAAAGCTGGGCCCAATAGGCTTACTACCAATATGGGCAAGAGGTGGGCAAAGTAGCTGTCGGTTAGATGGGAGAATCAAATTGCATATGATTGTTAAGAATTACTAGAATAACGTGTGTAGTTGCGTAAGTACGAAATTACCCTAAAGAGCATAATTAAGAAATACCCTAGGGTTTAAATTGGTTAAACCGCATGATTGATTAAAGCGTATTTTACATGATATGCATTTATTAATATCATTGCATGGGATTGGGGTATTGATGGAGGAAATCTTGAATGTGGTTCATCCACGTACTGGAGGATTTGCCTCAAGTGACTGATAATTGAGCAGCGTTGCTACAAGCTGTGGAGTGTAGAAATTTGGGTGGGTTGAGATATTCCCACATGGAGTGTAGGGTCATTACAGGCGATGTAGCGGTTGGTGGGTTGAGTAGTCTCCCAGTTGGGCTTGCATTCATTATGATATTGTTACATATGTTATTGAACGGGCCTATGGGCCATCTTGTTATGTTAAAAAGGGCTAAGGCCAGCTCTTGTGATTCGAAAAGGGCTTTGTTCCACTGTGTACTGTTGTCTGAATAGGGCTTAGGCCCAATGGGCTCGAGCTGATTTGGGCTTTGGATGGGTTTTCTATATACACTGAGTTTTCCCAAACTCACCCTTTCCTCTTCCATCCTTGCAGGTGAGCCCTAGTTGGTGGACTTGGAGCTGGGCGGGATTCAGAGTGGCCATGAAGATTGATTGCCGATTTTAAATAAGTTTAGCATTTAATTTGGATTATTTTTATTGTGCTTGAAGTTGTAATAAGGCCGCTCTTTTTATTAATTTTATTTTGAGGATTATTAAACTGGTTAGCACTAGGGTTCGTTTTATAAAAACTACTTGTTTTAAAAGATCACGATGATGCACAAAGTTTCAGCAAAGTAAATGTTTTCCAAGAGAATAAATATTTTAAGCAAACGTTTTTCAACCTTAATCATTTTCTTAAGATGGGCATAATCACACGGTTTTCGCAAAAAATTATACGAGATGTTAGAGTGTGGCAATGGCGGTGTGCATGTCTAGGATTGGATCCGAAGGAGCTTGGTACTTAAGCAATCCGACGGACTCACCTCCTCTTCTTCTGGTTTCCTACGGTGCCTGACTTCGTTCACCTTAACCTACTTTTAAAAGTACCTTTTCAACACCAACTAAGTTTTTTCCAAACTAAGTAATACGGAATGTTTTGAACGCTTCGATGTGGCGCATCAGATCAGGTCATATCGTTTAGGCCGGGTTTGGGGTGTTACATTTAGTGGTATCAGAGCCTGGTTGCAACAACTCGGCTGTGGATCGGGTCCAAAAATCTGTTTAAAAAAAAATTTAAGTTTTTCAAAGATGTTCAAAGTTTTTCTATTGAACGAGGTTAAATCAATAGTTTTGAAATGAAAGTGTTCTCAAATGAAATCTTTTTATTTTCGGTAAACAAAAACATGGGTTTTTATGGACTGATAAAGAAGTGGCACACTGAATCCCCGGCACCAAGTCTGTAAGTGTTCTTTTTCTGCTTTAGATATTTATATGGAACTGGACTGGAGATAATACTATAGATAGTACTGAGCCTTAGAGATAGTGTTATTGATAAGGTAGTATTAGGGCTACAAAACTGAGACCGTAGCTAAATTGTGATTGCACGAAAATAACTCTGAAACTCTATCTGTTCATAAGACATTCTGTAATAAATAGTGAAACCAGTAAACTAATGTCATAAAATTCGTAATCAGATAAATCGTTATGAGTACAAGGGCTACTCGAGGAAGGGGCCGTGGTCGAGGCCGAGGTAGCACTCAAGTTGGATCTGCGTCATCTAAACACATGCCAGCTGGCGAGGTACGTCCACCACCGGTTAATGAAAATGGGCCGTATGATCGGGCCGCAGGGGATGATGCTCTGTCTCAGGCCATGTTAAGGGTTTTGGAAAGGGTGGCCGGAGCTAACGTCGGGCCCATGAATAGGGGGTCCATTTTTGAACGACTTCGGGCCAACGGAGCTGAGATTTTTAGGGGCGTATCTGGAGTGGCCCCAAATGTGGCTGAGTACTGGTTGGAAGCCACCGAGCGGATCATGGATGACCCGGATCTTTCAAGAGAATGAAGTTGAAAGGGCGGTTTAGTTCTTGTGGGATGAAGCATATCGCTGGTGGATTATTGTGAGAGAGGGTACCCCGGTGAGAGGGTAACATGGGAGCTGTTCAACAGACCTTTAAGGCAAAATATGTTGGAGCTAGCTATGTGGATGCACGTAGAAAGGAGTTCTGAATCGACTCGAGGAAATAAGACCATTCTTGAATATGAGGCGGAGTTTCTACGATTGAGTCGGTATGCTAATGGCATCGTTTCCCTTGAATCTGGCGCAGCGTTCGCTTTGAGGATGGCTTCAGAGATGAGTTAAGGGTGCTCATAGCTCCGCAGAGAGAGCGAGATTTTGCTGCACTGGTAGAGAAGGCTAAGATAGCCGAGGAGGTGAAACAAACCGAACGGAAGAATCGCGATAGGGATCGAAATCGGTTCAGGAGGGATGCTGGACCAGCAAGTGCTGCAAATCGAAATGTTAAGAGAGCTAGGATGGAGGAACCGGTTTGAGCAGTGCCGGTGAACACAGGTAGACCGCAAGCATGTGGGGATTGCGGCAAAACGCATCAAGGAGAGTGCTGGAAGCGTTCTGGGGCTTGTCTTCATTGTGGGTCTAAGGAGCATAGGATTAAGGATTGTCCTAGGAGGGCCACTCAGGCTCAGGTGGCCGAACAAGGGGCTGTGCGATCGGCTCAACCTGTGAGGGATGGACCGCCGCTGCCAAGAGGTCGTGGACAAGGTCGCGGTGGTAATGGCCTTGGACGTGGGGCACCGGCGAGGGTATTGGTAACGCGGATGCTCATCGCCCACTTTCTTTTGTCTTTGCTCGTCGCCATGAGGAGGGTGATGCACCGATGTCATAACTGCACGTTTTTATCTATGGTGTACCTTATCTTGCTCGATTGATGTGGGATCAACCCATTCATATGTGGCATATAACATTTACGGGCACTGGGCGTGCACTTCGAGGAGACTGTATGTGGGGTGTCTGTGATAAGTTCTTTAGGTCATTCGGTTAAGGTAGAGAAACTCTTCAAGGAGGTGCCTCTGGAGATTCAAGGCAGGGTTTTCTGTGGGGATTTGATCGAGTTACCATTTGAAGAATTCGATTTGATACTAGGGATGGATTGGTTGACCAAGCATAAGGCAACTTTGGATTGTGCAGCTAAGAGGATGGTGTTAAAGACTGTCAATGATGAAGAGGTAATGATTATTGGAGAATGAAGGGATTACTTATCCAATGTAGTATCGGCGTTGAGGGTCGAGAAACCGATGCATAAGGGATGCGAGGCATATCGGCTTTGGTAAGCCAAGTGAAATCGAGGATCGATTGTGGAGACCCTCGAGGCTGTTAGGGAATTCGGGATGTTTTTCAGGAAGAGCTTCCTGGATTACCTCCGAATTGGGAAGTTGAGTTTGGAATCGATTTGTTGCCTAGAACAGCTCCAGTATCTATTACACCCTATAGGATGGCACCGAAAGAGTTAGTGGAACTGAAGGCTCAAATTCAAGAGTTGTTAGATGGAGGCTTCATTAGGCCTAGTGTGTCTTCTTGGGGAGCACCGGTCCTGTTTGTGAAGAAAAAGGACGGAACGATGCGCATGTGCATCGATTATCGCCAATTGAACAAACTGACGATTAAGAATAAGTATCCACTACCAAGAATTGACGATCTGTTTGATCAGCTTAGGGGAGCTTTGGTATTCTCCAAAATCGATCTTCGTTCTGGATACCATCAGCTAAGGGTAAAAGAAGGGGATATTCATAAAACAGCATTTCGAACTCGATACGGACATTATGAGTTTGTGGTCATGCCATTTGGGCTGACGAACGCACCTGCAGCTTTCATGGATCTGATGAATCGAGTATTCCAACCTTATTTGGACCGATTCGTAGTCGTCTTTATCGACGATATCCTGGTATACTCTGAAACGGAGGCGAAGCATGATGAGCATCTCCGTATTGTGGTGCAAGTGTTAAGGGAGAAGGAGCTCTATGTGAAATTCAGCAAGTGTGAATTTTGGTTGAGGGAGGTAACCTTCCTAGGGCATGTGGTTTCTGCCGAGGGGATTAAGGTGGATCCTCGTAAAATTGAAGCGATTCTGGAATGGAAGCCACCTAGGTCAGTATCGGAAATTTGGAGTTTCCTAGGGTTGGCAGGTTACTACAGAAGGTTTGTGGAAGGTTTCTCGGTGATGGCGGCACCCTTGACAAAACTCATAAGGAAAGGAGTACCATTTTTCTGGACCGAGAAACAGCAAAAAGCTTTTATCGGTTGAAAAAGGTATTGACCGAAGCGCCAGTGTTGACTCAACCGGTGTCTGGGAAGGACTTTACTGTATACAGCGATGCGTCGCATGTGGGGTTAGGTGGCATACTGATGCAAGAGGGCAAGGTGGTCGCTTATGCATCGCGACAGCTTAAGGCTCATGAGGTGAATTACCCTACGCATGATTTGGAGCTAGCAGCGGTGATTTTTGCGTTAAAAATTTGGAGACACTACTTATATGGGGAAAAGTGCATCATATACACAGATTATAAGAGCTTAAAGTACTTGTTGACTCAGAAGGAGTTGAATCTTAGGCAACGAAGATGGGTGGAGTTGCTTAAAGACTACGACTGTTCGATAGAGTACCACCCAGGAAAGGCTAATGTGGTGGCGGATGCCTTGAGTCGAAGGGTAGTTACTGATTTGAGAGCCTTGTTCGCACGATTAAGTCTATATGACGATGGAAGCTTGTTGGCAGAACTGCAAGTAAGGCCTACTTGGACTGAGCTGATTAAGGAAAAACAGTTGAAGGACGATTCATTAGCTCTTCGGTTCCAGCAAGTTAAGAGTGGTGAGAACGAGGATTTTGGGTTGAACAATGAAGGAGTTCTGTGCTTTCGTGGAAGGGTTTGTATTCCAAAGGACCCTGAATTGAGGCAGTTAATTCTAAAAGAGGCTCATGGTGGACTCTGTGCCATGCATCCTGGAGGGAATAAGTTATACCGAGACTTGCGAGAGGTGTACTAGTGGCCCGGATTAAAACGAGAGGTGACTGAATTTGTTGGGAAATGTTTGACGTGCCAGTAGGTTAAGGCTGAGCACCAATTGCCGTCGGGATTACTGCAACCTGTGAAAATTCCACTATGGAAGTGGGCGAGAGTAACAATGGACTTTGTGAGTGGGTTACCTTTGACACCCACCAAGAAAGATTCGGTGTGGGTAGTTGTGGATAGGTTAACAAAATCTGCTCATTTCATACCTTTTCGTACCGACTACTCACTGTAAAATTTGGCCAGGTTATATGTGGCAGAGGTAGTGCGACTGCATGGGGTGCCAGTGTCGATAATATCTGATTGAGACCCTAGGTTTACGTCTCGGTTTTGGCGGAAGTTGCAGGAAGCGTTGGGTACACGATTGGATTTTAGCACCGCTTTTCACCCACAGACAGATGGACAGTCAGAAAGGGTTATTCAGGTTCTGGAGGATATGTTGAGGGGTTGTATCATTGATTTTCGTGGAAGTTGGGAGGACTACTTACCATTGGCGGAGTTTGCCTACAATAACAGCTATCAAGCAAGCATTCAGATGGCTCAATATGAAGCACTTTATGGGCGAAGATGTCGTACGGCGACGTGTTGGACAGAGTTAAGTGAACGACGAGTACTTGGACCGGAATTGGTGGCAGACACTGAAAGCAAGGTTAGACTGATAAGGGAACGGTTAAAGGCGGCATCGGATAGACAGAAGTCATATGCGGATCTGAAGTGCAAAGAGATTGAGTTCGCTGTTGGGGATATGGTTTTCTTGAAGGTTTCCCCTTGGAAGAAAATTTTGAGATTTGGTAAGAAGGGTAAGTTGAGCCCACGGTTTATTGGGCCTTACCGAATTGTTAAGCGGGTTGGACCAATGCTCATCGCCTAGAGTTACCACCGTAATCGCAGCGTATCCACGATGTTTTTCATGTATCCATGCTGAGGAGGTATCGATCTGACCCAACACATATCATACCAGTTGCAGAAATCGAGGTACAGTCAGATTTAACTTTTGAAGAGGAACTTGTGCAAATACTTGATCGTGACGTCAAGATGTTGAGAAGGAAATCCGTTCCACTAGTGAAAGTACTTTGGAGAAACCATGGCAAAGAAGAAGCTACTTGGGAGACTGAGGAGGCTATGCGTCAACAGTACCCTCAACTGTTCTGATAAGGTAAAATTTCGAGGTCGAAATTTCTTTAAGGAGGGTAGAGTTGTAACATCCTGATTTTTCGGATTTATTCGTGGTTTTCAATATTTTATAAAGACTTTAAATTATTGTATTTGGATGTGAAATTAACATTTTGAGTAAGTAAATGGGCTTATGGAAGGCCCATGAGTTGGCCAAAACCCAGTTGAATTTTTGGAATTTTAGACTTAGGAGTTAGGGGTTCTGGCTAAGTGGCCCTTAAGTAGAGTTGTGGGTAAATTGCATCACAAAAAGAGCCTTGGTAAAGTGGCAAGGGTGACGCCACTAGGCTCCTAGAAAAGTGGCGTGTGGAGCAGTGGGGAAGGCATGGGATCGATTCCTGTGTTGGCAAATAGATGAATTTATTTTTTAAGTGCGAGGAGGGTAAGTGTTGGAGTTGGTGGATTCGCTAAAAGAGAGTTGGATCAGTTTAAATGCTTGGATTAAGGAGGGATAAGGGAGAGATTTAAGGATTTGGATGAGGCTAGGAGTTGGCGAATTATGGGAATTGAAGAGGAAAATCGGCAGGGGTATTAGGTTGGTATTTGGCACTTAGGGTATTGAGTGGTGCCGCTTTTTCTTCTCGCTTTAACACCTTAGGGTTGTTTTTCCTCTCTTTTCCTCTCTAGCCAAACTACCACCTCCCTATTCTTCTTCTTCTATTTTTCTACTTCAAAACTATTCATCAAACACCTTATCATCAAGACCTTTGCCGAAATCACAAAAGCCAAAAACACGTGATCCTTTGCTTGTGCCGATTTCTTCAAAGCCAGGTCCTTCTATGTTCTTTGTTTTTATTAATCTACAATTATCTTTTCTTAATCCTAGATACCTTACGGCAATTTTACTTCAAGGTTATAGTTCCATATTGTCATCTCCTTCATCATCCAAAAGCCGAAAAACCATAGTTTTGGGGGCTTATAGCCGAAACTTCAAGACTTTGGGAATCGAGTTCTACCGTCGTTTGATAGATAAATCTGCACCGGATTGCATGGAAATCAAGTAGGAGTAAGGGGTAAGTACTTATCATCTCAGATCTGTTCTTATTTTGCAATGTTAGGAAAAGCCGAAATCCCTAAAAATTAGGGAGGCTGTCGATTTGAGCATAAGGCTTTAAGGGATTGTAACTAATGTTTTCTCTTGGTGATTAGAGTCTTCTTAAGTGTTGGATTGAAAGCGTGAATCATTGGAGCAATCGGATTCGGAGCTAGCTATCGATTTTGACAAAAAGGTAAGGTTTCAAAGGCTTTTAGGGACATGGTTCGATCATGGGTGAGTAAGTTTTGGAATTTAGTGATTGTAGTTTGTAAATAAGCCTTTGTGCTAATCAATTGTAGGATATCGAAAGAAATCTCAAGAGATTAATCGTCATGAATCGGTGTGTACCGAACACCTTTTCTTAGTTCAATTCGGCAAAAAGCCGAAATGTCGAAATTCCGGCATTTCATAGGCTTGTGAGTATGCGAATGCTCTCAAGACATAGAGTAATTGTTAGATCTAGCATCGCAAAGTGGTAAGTAAGTTTGTGTGACGTTTCAACGTACTTCGAAAATAGGGCCTCGATGGGCCAAAACTGGGCCCAATGGGCTTACGGCCCAATATGGGCAAGAGGTGGGCAAAGTAGCCTGTCAGTTAGATGGGAGAATCAAATTGCATATGATTGTTAAGAATTACTGGAATAACGTGTGTAGTTGCGTAAGTACGAAATTACCCCTAAAGAGCATAATTACCGAAATACCCCTAGGGTTTAAATTGGTTAAACTGCATGATTGATTAATACTGTGTTTTACATGATATGCATTTATTAATATCTGTTGCATGGGATTGGGGTATTGATGGAGGAAGTCTTGAATGTGGTTCATCCACGTCTCGGAGGCTTTGCCTCAATCGATCGATAATTGAGTGGCGTTCTTTGCAACTGTGGAGTGTAGGGTGGGTGGGTTGAGATATTCCCACATGGAGTGTAGGGCTGGTGCAGGCGGTGTCGCGGTTGGTGGGTTGAGTAGTCTCCCCAGTTGGGCTTGCATTCATTACTGATATTGTTACATATGTTACTGAACTGGGCCTATGGGCCATACTATTATGTTAAAAAGGGCTAAGGCCTTGCTACTGTATTCTGAAAAGGGCTTAGGCCCAATGGGCTCGAGCTAATTTGGGCTTTGGATGGGTTTTCTGTATACACTGAGTTTTTCCAAACTCACCCCTTCCTCTTCCATCCTTGCAGGTGAGCCCTAGTTGGTGGACTTGGAGCTGGGCGGGATTCAGAGTGGCCATGAAGATTGATTGCCGATTTTAAATAAGTTTAGCATTTAATTTGGATTATTTTTATTGTGCTTGAAGTTGTAATAAGGCCGCTCTTTTTATTAATTTTATTTTGGGGATTATTAAACTGGTTAGCACTAGGGTTCGTTTTATAAAAACTACTTGTTTTTAAAAGATCACGATGACGCACAAAGTTTCCGCAAAGTAAATGTTTTCCAAGAGAATAAATATTTTAAGCAAACGTTTTTCAACCTTAATCATTTTCTTAAGATGGGCATAATCACACGGTTTTCATAAAAATTATACGAGATGTTAGAGTGTGGCAATGGTGGTGTGCATGTCTAGGATTGGATCCGAAGGGAGATTAGTACTTAAGTAGTCCGACGGACTCACCTCCTCTTCTTCCTGGTTTCCTACCTGGTGCACAGCTTCCGTTCACCTTAACCTACTTTTAAAAGTACCTTTTTCAACACCAACTAAGTTTTTTCCAAACTAAGTAATACGGAATGTTTTGAACGCTTCGATGTGGCGCATCAGATCCGGTCATATCGTTTAGGCCGGGTTTGGGGTGTTACAGTGAGCCTTGATATGGGGACTTGGGCCGGAGGGGATTCAGAGTAGCCATGGTGATCGTCTTTGGGCTTTTAAATAAGCGTTGGTTTTCATTAAATTTCCTTTAATTATTATTTATTTTTGGGTTGTAATAAGGCCATTTTAACTTTCCTTTTATTTCTTTTTGGGATTATTTTATTTTTAATAACTTTAAACCTGGTTGATAATTATTCAATTGGGCTAGACATAGGACGTGTTTTCAAAATGATACTTGTTTTCAAAATATCTCAACGCCACGATTAATCAATTTATCAAAGACGTCCACTTAAACAAATTTAAACACGATATAACAAAGTGTGGCTATGGTTGTGGGCATGTCTAGGATTGGATCCAATCAAAGAGCTTGGTACTTAAGCAGCCTTCATGGCTCACCTCCTCTGTCTCGGATACCTACCTGGTGCCCAGCTTCCATACACGTTGTTAACTCAACAAAATATATGGTTTTTAAAACACTAAAACGGAACGTGGGTTTTCAACTCGAATGTGGCACGTCGGATTCGGCCATAACGTCTGGGCCGGGTTTGGGGTGTTACATAGTAAGTAGGTATGTAAATAATAAAAAAATTATTAACATGCTTTTCTAAATCCTCAAAATATGTTTTCAAAATAATACAATCATAACTACACATAGATTCACTATTTATTCAAGTTCAAAACAAGCTATCTTTTCAATTTACAGTCATTAAATAATTTATATCTTGAGTTATGGAACTCCAAATTAAGATATGCTAATTTTTCCAGAAACTACACTCACATATATTCTTACCATAAAATTTTTAGAATATTTGGTTTAGCCAATAAGTACAGTTTATTCTTTAAATTCACCCCTATTTCGCTGTCCGACAGTTCTGACCCCTTTTCACTAAAAATTAATCATCTCCTCATATAGGATTTGGATGTTGTTTTTATTTATTTATTTTGAAAATATACTCGTTAAGGATTTTAAGCATAAAAATTATAACCCATAATTATTTTTTCACAATTTTTCATGATTTTCCCAATTCAAAATAGGGGATTCCAAAATCATTCTGACTCTATCTCAAAAAAATTCAAATATCTCATAATATGAAATTATTTTGCTTACATTGTTTCCCTTATATGAAAATAGACTCAATAAGATTTAATTTCATATCTTATTCAACCTCTAATTCAATTTTCACCATTTTTAGTGATTTTTCAAATTCACACAACTGTTGCTGTCCAAAACTGTTTTATTACTAAATTTCACTCTTTCATGTTTTCTTTGTAGTAACTTCAATTGTAACACTTACACCATATCAATCTTACCAAAGTTCGATCACATATCGAGCACATTGCTCATAAGTTTACACACACATACCTACACTTATTCATCACATAGTCAAATTCAATTACACCTAGTCATTTCCTGTTGAACGCATCGAAATAATAACGGATACCCGGTGGCCTGCACATAGTACCACCCTTATAGTCAAAGCTACCTTCTTCAAAAAGTGGCCTTCACATAGTACCACACTTGTGATCAAAACCATCTCTTACATATAGTGGCCTAAACTTAGTACCACACATGTGAACGAAGCTATCGGGTATGCATAGTAGCATGCACTTAGTACTGTACATGCGACCTAACCATCTGGTACACGTAGTAGCCTACACTTAGTACTACACATGTGACCTAAAACCATTTTAAACACATAGTAGCCTACACATAGTACTACACATGTGTTCTCACAACGGATTATTCGTATCTTTTCTATTCTAAAGGTCAAACCGAGAAATTCCTCACTTTTCAACCTTTTGTCAATTCATCCATAATCAATTTCAATCCATAATTTACACCAAGTGATCATTCATTATGCAATGACATCTCATATAATAACAAAATATTATAACATAAATAAAAACGATATATTATTTACATAAAAACTTACCTCGGTGCAAAAAATATAGTAGGTTTGCAATTTAGTCCATAATCTTTTCCTTTCCTCGATCAAAGTCAATTCCACGTCTTTCTTGATCTATAATAACACATTTGACTTATTCAATGCTCACATTATTTAGATCAGCCCAAAAACATCCTATGGCAAAAATTACAATTTTGCCCCTAAAGTTTCACAAAATTATGATTTTGCCCCTAGGCTAGAAAAATATTTTTTATTCAATTTCCTTTCATTTTAGGCCTAGCCAAACCAATTTCATAACTATAGCAGTCCACATTTCGCACTAAATTACACACTTACACATATTTTACAATTTTTTTACAAATTAGTCCTTTCATGTAATTTCATCAAAGTCCAAACATTCATATTCTTCCATAAAACATCAAAATACGTGCATGTCATCCATGGATAAATTTTTAAATATAAACCCTAACTCAAAATATTAGTAGAAATAGGTAAACCGAGCTACGAGGATCTCAAAAATGTAAAGAACATTAAAAACGGGGCTAAAATGGACTTACAATCGAGCTTGGAAGCTTGAAAAACCCTAGCTATGTCTTCCTCATGTGAAATCCGACCAAGGGGTTGAAGATGGACAAAAATTTGCTTTTAATTTTGTTTTTACTTCATTTTAATAGCTAAATGACCAAAATGGCCTTAATGAAAAACTTTGGAAACATGTCTAACCATGTCCATTTTTTTCCACCAACTTAACCAATAGTTAATTACCATATAAGGACCTCCAATTTAAAATTTCATAATAATTGGACACCTCTAGCATGTAGAATTCAACTTTTGCACTTTTTACGATTTAGTCCTTTTGACTAAATTGAGTGCCCAAACGTCAAAATTTTCAAACAAAATTTTTATAAAATAATTCCATAAAATGTAGAACATAAAAATATAATAAAAAACATTTTTATGTCGGATTTGTGGTCTCAAAACCACTGTTCTGACTAAACCCAAAATCGGGCTGTTATAGATCGCATTCGAGTTTTAAGCTCCAGCTACCTCTGTTGCCAGTGTTGGAAATGTTCGATCTGATCACCCTGAGTGCAAACATTGTCGACAAAGAAATCTCGGTAATTGTAGACTGTATGATCGGCCTTGTTTCAAATGTGGATCATTAGACCATTTTATTTACGATTGCCCCGAATCAGTAGAGCAAGAGATTGTGAAAAATTTGAGGCCAAGTGGCAATGCATCTTGTGGTAGACCTCCCAGAAATATAAGAAATGTAAGTGGTAGTCAGAGGCGAACAAAAAACACTACTGCTAGATCTGAGGCTCCTGCACTTGCCAGAGCCTATGCCATTAGAGCTCGTGAGGAAGCTTCGTCTCCAGATGTTATAACTGGTACTTTCACACTTTATGATATTTTTATGATTGCTTTGATAGATCCTGGATCAACACATTCTTATATATGCATGAACTTAGTGAACAGTAAGACTTTGTCTGTAGAGTCTACTGAATTCATAATTAAAGTATCGAACCCCATAGGCAGATGTGTTTTGCTTGATAAAGTCTGCAAGAATTATCCGTTGATGTTTCGAGACATTTGTTTTTTGGCTAATCTGATGTTATTGCATTTTGATGAGTTTGATATAATTCTGGGTATGGATTGGTTAACGTTGCATGATGTTGTTGTGAACTAGAAATCGAAAACTATTGATTTGAGATGCAAGAATGATGAAATAGTCTGAATTTAATCTAGTGATTTGAATGGATTGCCTGCTGTGATATCTTTAATGAAAGCTTTGAGTATTGTGAGAAAAGGGTGTGAAACCTATTTTGCCTATGTGATTGATTCGAAAATGTCAAAAAAGAAAGTTGAATCAGTACCTGTTGTCTATGAATTTTCTGATGTGTTTCCTGAAGAACTTTCGGGATTACCTCTGATACGAAGTGGAATTTGGCATTGAATTAGTACCAAAAACAACTCCGATTTCAATAGCTCCGTATAGAATGGCTCCGATCGAACTAAAAGAATTAAAGCCTTAGTTGCAAGAGTTGACCAATAAAGGGTTTGCAAGACTGAGTTTCTCACCTTGGGGTGCTCCTATTCTATTTGTGAAAAAGAAAGATGGAACGATGAGAATGTGCATTGATTATCATCAGATGAACAAAGTAACTATTAAGAACAAATATCATCTGCCTTAAATTGACGATCTATTTGATCAGTTGAAAGGAGCAACCATATTTTTGAAAATAGATTTGAGATCGGATTATTATCAGTTGAGAGTAACAGATTTAGACATTCCTAAAACTGCATTCAGAACATGGTACGACCACTATGAGTTCTTAGTTATGCCTTTCGAATTAATGAATGCACCTACTATTTTTATGGATTTGATTAACATAATTTTTAGACCGTATTTAGATCAATTTTTTATTGTATTCATTGATGACATTTTGATTTATTCACATGATGAATCTGAGCATGCTGAACATCTAAGAATAGTGTTATAGACTTTGCGAGATAAACAGTTGTATGCGAAGTTTAGTAAATGTGAATTCTAGTTATGTGAAGTTGGATTTCTGGGACATATTGTGTCAGCATTAGGTATCCAAGTTGATCCGAGCAAGATTTCAGCTATTTAGGATTGGAAACCTCTAAGAAATGTTTCTAATGTTCGCAGTTTTCTGGGACTTGCCGGTTATTATAGACAATTCGTAAAAGGCTTTTCTTTGATTGCAACTCCGTTAACAAAACTACTTCGAAAAGATGTGAACTTTGAATGGTCTGAAAAGTGTCAAAAAAGCTTTAATCAATTTAAAACCTTGTTGGCTGAAACTCCAGTATTGGTACAACTTGAATCGGGTAAAGAATTTGTGATATATAGTGATGCTTCATTGAACGGTCTGGGATGTGTTTTGATGCAAGAAGGTAAAGTTAATGCTTACGCTTCGAGACAGTTAATGTAACACCCTTAACCCGTATCTGTTGTCGGAATAGGTTAGGAGGCATTACCGGACTCAAAACTTAGATCAAAGCAACCAAATATTAAATATCATCTCAATTCAATAAAATACCATTTAGTCATATTCATTACGAACTTAAACCGATCATACAAGGTCTAATCCATGCATCTAGGACTAAATTGATAACATGTGAACCTTTCAGAACTTATAAAAATTTTAAACTTTTAAAAGGTCACACACCCGTGTGACTAAGCCGTGGCGAAACAGAGCATACATACTGACATACTCACACAGCCACAAGACACGCTCATGTGCTTCGGCCGTGTTCGAATCTGACTTGGGCCACATGGCTAGCCACACGCCTGTGTGCCTTGGCCGTAGTTGAGCCTGACTTACAATGTAGGGTACCCCAAAGCACACATGGTCATGCAACATAACCGTGTGTCACACATGGCTGAGCCACATGTCCGTGTCCCTGCCTGTGTAGACAAAAATATGATATTTGAATAACCAATTTACCATCCCAAATGGGTCGAACCTACAAGCACCAAACCAAGCATATTTGTACAACCAATTCAGCCAATTTTCAAACCAAAACATAAGCCACTCATGACTTATCAATTCCAATCAAATACATACTCATAAGCCTTACCAAACTATATCAAATCATAAGTTGAAAGCTTGTCACAACATTTCTTTATATACAACATTCAATTTCATAATAAAACTTACCAAAACTTACCAACATTTACCATTTCCTTTATCCAACTAAAACAAATCAAATATATCATATTCTTCGATATCTATAAAACAATGAAAACACTCACAAAATAAGCTTTCAAAAGCTTAGTAAGCTCGTAGTAAAAATCATCAACAATGTATAAAATATAAAACATCAATACATAAGTATTTATACATTCTTAATTCATCTATCCATTTTATACCAACACCATTTTCATGTTTATATCAATTCAATGAACTTTATATACATAATACTATCTACCACATAGGTATTATACGTACCTGAACCTTCCCTTACTCATTCATTTTCATTCTCACCTCTCGTTAAGATATTTTAAACTTTTCGAAGATTTTTCATGCTATAATCATCTGCACACTTAGTGCCTTAAAGGTTAGCCAAAACTATAATAATTTTGCACACTTAGTGCCAAATACAATTAATTTATCATTGTATTCATCCAAACAAATATGTATACAATCCATGTATAATCAAAACATTAAAATATACTTATAACATCATATTTTACGTACGAACTTACCTCGTACTCGAAGTTGTCGACTCGGATTGTTTACACAATAACCTTCGACTTTCCTCGGTCTAAATCCAAATTCCTCTTTTCTTGATCTATATGTATTCAAAATTAACCCATTTATTCACTATCATTCAAACCAATCCATATACATACAATTAAGGCATATTGCAAACTAGCCCTCACATTTTCACATTTCTACATTTTAGTCCCTAATTCACAATATCACAAAATACACAAGTTTGCTTGTACACAAGCTTAGTTGAATTCTCATAGCTCTCAAAGAAGTCCACACATTTCATTTATTTCATATTTTAGTCCCTCAAAATAACATTTTTACAATTTAGCCCAAATTACTCAATTTCATCAAAAATTCAAAGACAACATATGTTAACCCAATACATATCTTTCATAATTCATCAACAAACATCACAAAGCTCATGGTTTCATCAATGGAATAACTCAAAAGCATCAACAAAATCAGAAATTAAGACATGAGCTTGATAGAATACTAAGCAACGATCACAAAAACATAGAAATTATCAAAAACTAAACAAAACTCATACCATAATCAAGCTTCAACCATAGCCGAATGAAAGCCTAGCCTTTGGCTTTCTTCCTTTCTAATTTTCAATCAAAATGATGATAATAAGTATGATTTTATGGTATGTTTTATTTAACATAACTTAATTAATAAATACTAATTTTAACCTTATCTATTTCATTAAAATTCTACTATCTATTATCCATATTTGTCCATTCATTAAACCAATAGTCTATTTGCATCATAAGAACCCCTCATTTAAAAAACCAAATCAAATAGGCACTTTTAACATCGAGCACATAGCTTCTACATTTTACGCTATTAGGTCCTTTTTATTAAAGTAAGCACACAAACATTCAAATTTTCATACGAGACTTTCACACATGCTAATTCACACATCGTAAACATAGAAAATAATATTTAAACATTTATCTAACTCAAATTTGTGGTCCCAAAACCACTACTCCAACTAGGATCTAAACCGAACTGTTACAATTAAAGCCACATAAAAAGAACTATTCGACTCACGATTTGGAATTGGTGGCTATTGTGTTTGCTTTGAAGATTTGGCGCCGCTATCTATTCGGTGAAAAATGTCACATATATTTTGATCATAAGAGTTTAAAGTATCTGATGACTCAGAAAGATTTGAATCTGCGACAAAGAAGGTGGTTAGAATTGATAAAAGATTGTGAGCTTATGATTGACTATCATCCGGGTAAAGCAAATGTTGTTGCTGATGCTTTGAGTCGAAAATCACGGTTTGCTCTACGTACGATGAATGCTCATTTGGTTCTATCCAATGATGGTTCAGTTTTAATCGAATTAAAAGTAAGACCATTATTCATTCAACAGATTATCAAAGCTCAGAAGATTGATAATGAGATTTTATCAAAATGAGCTCAGTGTGATTTAGATTCTGATTCATAATTTTAATTCATAATTCAGATTATTTTGAATGAAGCTCGCAACGGTCGGTTATCTATTCATTCGGGTAGTATGAAAATGTATAATGATTTAAAACAACACTACTGGTGGGCTGGAATGAAAAGAGATATCTCTGACTTTGTTTCGAAATGTTTAATCTGTCAACAAGTTAAAGCTAAACATCAAGTGCCCTTTGGTTTGTAACAATCGATTATGGTTTTGGAGTGGAAATAAGATACAGTGATAATGGATTTTGTTTCGGGTTTGCCCCTGTCTTTGAGAAACAAATATGCAATTTGGGTTGTAGTTGATCGATTGATGAAATCAACTCATTTTATTCTAGTACGATCCGGTTACTCGCTTGATAAGTTAGCTGAGTTGTACATTTCTGATATTTTGAGATTGCACGGTGTGTCATTATCTATTGTGTCAGACAGAGATCCGAGATTCACACCACGATTCTGGAAGAAATTGCAAGATGCCTTGGGAACAGAATTGCACTTCAGTACTGCTTTTCACCCGCAAACAGATGGTTAATCCAAGTGGATTATTTAGATTCTCAAGGATATGTTGAGATGTTGCATTCTTGAATTTGAAGGTATGTGGGAACAATATTTACTTTTGATTAAATTCGCTTATAATAACAGTTTTCAATCAAGCATCAAAATGGCACTATACAAAGCTTTATATGGTCGCAAATGCCATACACCATTGTATTGGACTGAACTCAGTAAGAATAAGATTCACGGGATTAACTTGATAAAAGAAACTGAACAGAAAGTAAAAGTGATCCGAGATAATCTGAAAACAGCTTCTAATCGTCAGAAATCTTATGCAGATTTGGAATGAAAAGATGTTGAATTTGACATCGACGACAAAGTATTCCTGAAAGTGTCTCTGTGGAAGAAAGTACTCCGATTTGGCAGAAAAGGAAAATTGAGTCCGAGGTTTATTGGGCCGTATGAGATTATCGAGCGTGTCGGACCGATTGTATATAGATTGTTGTTGCCACCAGAGCTAGAAAAGATTCACAATATATTTCATGTATCTATGCTTCAATGATATAGATCTGATCCTTCGCATGTGATTCTTTCGTCTGAGATTGAGATTCAGTCTGATATGACCTACGAAGAAGAACCGATCCTTATCTTTCTCGAAAGGTTAAAGACTTGAGAAATAAGAAAATTCCATTAGTAAAAGTGATGTGGCATCGACATGATGTTGAAGAGTCTACATGGGAGCCTTAAGAAGTTATGAGACAACAATATTCAAATCTGTTCAATAGTAAGATTTTCAGGGACGAAAATCCCTAAGGGGGAGAATTGTAACAGTCCGATTTAGACCCTAGACGGAATAGTGGTTTCGGGAATACAAATCCGAGTTTAAAAAATATTTTAATATTATTTTCCATACTTATTATATGTGAATTGATATGTGTGAAAGTCTCGTATGAAAATTTGATCATTTGTGTGCTTAATTTGCAAAAAAGGGCTTAATCGCGTAAAATGTAAAAGTTGCCTGTTATATGTTAAAAGTGCCTAATTATTATGTATCTTTTAATGAGAGGTCCTTATGTGGTTAGTATGCCATTTACATGGTTAATGGACATTAATGCCCTTAATATATGTGAATTTAAAATGGATTATTAAAGGGTATTTTGGTAATTGGCATATTAATCATATATTAAATAAAACAAAACATGAAATAAGGCCATTATCATCTTATTGTTGCAGAAATTGAAGAAAGAAAAGCTAGGTTTCTTGTGTTTTAACATTTGACTAAGAAATTTAGTGATTAAGGTATGTGTTTTGATCTATTTTCGATAATTTTTACGTTTTTGTGATTGTTGCTTGATATTCTATCAAGCCCATGTCTCAAATTTTTTATTTTGATGATGATTTGATATATGCCATGGATAAATTCATGAGTTTTGTGTTGTTAAATGGTGAAATATGAAAGCCTGATGTTAGGTTAATATATTTTGTCTTTGGATTTTTGATGAATTTGAGTATAATGGGCTAAATTGTGAAATTTGTAAATTCAGGGACTAAAATATGAAATAAATGAAATATATGAACTTATATGAACACTATGGAAAATCGACTAAGCATATGTGTAAGGTAATTTTGTATATTTTGTGATTTTTGTGATTAGGGACTAAAGTATCAAAATGTGAAAATGTGAGGCCTAAATTGTAAAATGCCCTAAATGTGTGTTTGTGGATTGATTCGAATGATTTGGTGAATAAAATGGTAAAATTTGAATATGTTTAGATCAAGAATTAAAGAAAATAGAATTAGATCAGAGAAAGTCGGAAGTTGTCGAGTAGCTAATTTTGTTTATCTGAATCCGTACGAGGTAAGTCTATATACAAATAAATGTATTTGAAATGGTTTATTTATACTAATATGTTATTGAATAATGATGAATGATAATATGAAAGTTGACCTATATAAGGGACACTATATTGATGCTTGATCTTTGACGCTATGATATTTGTGAAATGAATGCTAAATGTTCTGATTGTCCGGTAATGCCTTTAACCCTACTCCGGCAAGGGATACAGGTTAGGGGTGTTACGGGAACTTTACAATATCATGAAAAATTTCTAAAATTAAGGTACGAGGTATCTAAAGTACAAAGCAACAAGTTCAAAAACATAGAATTAATTAAAAACGTACCAAAAACCGTACCTAATTGAGCTTAAAAAATCAATGGTCAAATGAAACCTATTCTTTGGCTTTCTTCTTGACAATTTCGACTAGAAGAGATTAATGGAGAAATAAATTTTGTTTTGTTTTATTAATATTAACATTATTAATCAATTTACCTTTTTAACCTTTAAAACATTTAAAAATTTCAAAAATTACAAAGCCAACAACTTCCACTATGTCATTAAAGGTCTAATTGATATGTAAGGACTCCCATATTTTAAGTTATAACCATATAATGCCTTTAAACAATAGAACTCTACTTTTACGCGTTATGTGATTTAGTCCTTATTATCGAATTAAACACTTAAACGGAAAATTTTTTTACGAAACTTTCACACAATAATTCTATCATGATGTAGACCTTATTAAAATGTCAAAATAAATATTTTGACTTTGGCTTTGTGGTCCCCAAACCACTTTTCTGACCTGACCTAAAAATAGATTGTCACAGCTCTCCCCTTTAGGGATTTTCGTCCCCGAAAATCTTACTGGTAAAGAGGTTAGGGTATTGTTTCCGCATAACTTCCTCGGGTTCCCATGTAGCTTCCTTAATTCTGTGTTTATGCCAAAGAACTTTCACAAGAGCTATACGTTTATTTCTCAACTCTTTGATCTCACGAGCCAGAATCCTGATTGGTTCTTCATTGTACGACAAATCTGATTGAATTTCAACATCTATCAGAGAGATTACATGTGACGGATCAGATATGTAATAACGTAACATAGAAAGATGAAAGACATTATGTATCTTTTCAAGCTCAGACGGTAACAATATTCGATATGCTACAGGTCTTATTCTTTCGATAATTTCATATAGCTCGATAAAACATGACTCAACTTTCCTTTACGACCGAATAGAAGAATTTTTTTTCCAGGGTGACACTTTTAGAAACACTTTGTCTCTGACTTGAAATTCAATCTCTTTACGTTTCAAATCTACATAGGATTTCTGTAGATCTGAAGCTTCTTTTAAACTATCTCAAATCGTTTTCACTTTTTCTTTTGTTTCTCTGATTAATTCAACCCCGTGAATCTTTTTCTCACTCAGTTCAGTCGAGTATAACATCGTTCGACACTTGCAACCATATAAAGCTTCGTATAGTGCCATCTTTATACTTGTTGTTATACGTAAATTTAATCAGAGACAAGTATTTCTCCCAGTTACCTTTAAACTCGAGAATGCAAAAACACAACATATCTTCAAGTATCTGTATAACTCTTTCGGACTGCCCGTCCATCTGGGGCTGAAAAGCTGTGCTGAAATTCAATTTCGTTCCAAGAGCTTCTTGTAATTTCTTCCAAAATCTTGACGTAAATCTCATGTCTCTATCAGAAATAATAGACAGTGGTACACCATGTAATCATACGATTTCAGACAAGTACAATTCAGCTAATCTATCCTGAGGGTAATCTATACGTGCTGATATGAAATGAGAAGATTTTGTTAGTCGATCAATGACAACCAAGATAGCGTCCTTATTTTTTAGAGTTAGTGGCAATCCCAATACAAAATCCATTGTAACCCTATCTTATTTCCATTCGTGTGACAGCCCTAATTTGACCCTAGTCAGAAAGTGGTTTCGGGACCACAAAACCGAGTCATAAAAATAATTAATCGTAATATTCTACATTTATTATATGTGTAAATGCATGTGTGAAAGTTTCATGCATTGATTTTGTTATTTGTATGTGAAATTTATAAGATAGGACTCATATGATAAGACTTGAAAATATGATAGGTAAATTTTAAAGTGCCAAATAATGCATGAATTATTGACATGAAGGACTTGCATGTCAAATGGACCAATTTTAGTTTAGTGGCCGGCCATAATGATGGCTGATGGATAATATATGTTTTATTTAAGTATTATAATTAGTAATGGCTATATTTTTGAAATAAAAATAATTAGAAAAATAAGAAAAGATGATAAAATAATGGATGTTCATCTTTCTTTCTTCATTGCCGAATTTGGGAAAGAAAAATATTGAAGAAGAAGCCAAGGCATTCGGCCATGGTTATCTCCATTTAAAGGTATGTAATGTAATTTTTTTATGTAATTGATTATGACATTAAATTGATAAATACATAGCATAGTTAACCCATGGTTTAAATTCATGAATCAATGAACAAGTATCCATTCGGCAAGTGCTAAATTTGTGTTATTTTGATAAGTTTTTGGGAAGATGTTAGTTATATGTTAAGTAGTTTAAATGATGGTTGAATAAGTTGTCTTCATGGTTGAAAGGTATGAATTGAAATTGCCGTATGTATGTATATGCATTTTGGAAAGAAAATTTTGTTGTTAATTGAGTTTTTTTTATATATAAGCACATTCGGTTATGGGGGGGATAAGATGAATTTAAAATGTTAAAGATTGTTTCTAAGATTTGTTAAATGTTGTGGCCATTGCCGAATATATGTTTAGTCAAAAAAAATTTATAGTGTTTGTGTTTGTGTATGTGAACTAGATATTTAATGGATATTCGGCTAAAAGGGCTTAAAGGTTAAGTCATAAGAATTTGGGGTGATATACATATTTGGACATTAGGGTTATATGTACTTTGGCTATGTGAGTTATGTGTTAAGTAAGCTATTTATTTGATATGCATATTCGGTCATTGTTTGGCAAGAATGAAACTTATGTGCAATTTGCTACATTTGATCATGAAATGGAAATTGTATATGAAAGCTAAGCTTGAGTGGTTAGGGCCGAATGGGGTATATAAGATATTAAGGCATGCTATGATTATATATAGGTGTATACGTGGTTGTGCATGGAACGAGTAATCGATTAAATTGTGATAGTCACATAGGTATAAATATATATACCTTATGTATGTACCTTGTGACATAGAGACATTCGGATATACATATATATATATTATATATATAGTTAAATTCGTGTATAGGAAAGCAGGTAAGTTATGTGAACCTTTGTTTGTGTATGCGAATTAGATATTGATATAATAAGCATGAAATTGAGTCATGGCACACTTTATAAAACATAAAATGTATTAAAGTTATATGCTTGCCAAATGTGACTATTAAAGAATCAAAGTTGAGTAAGTAATTAAACAAATTCATTTGTTTAAATTTAAAGCTCAAGAGCAAAGAGGAACTAAATCAGATAGGGGAAAGGAGAAAGCAATCGAGTAGCCTATTCGCAACTGTTCAAAACATCCGAGGTAAGTTTTGAGTAATCGTCTATAGTATGAAATTGATGATGCCTTGATATATATATATATATACTAGATGAATTTTGATCTCTTTTGGTTCTAGTTGAATTTAGTTGAGTGGTAAATAATCTAAGTATATGACCTATAGTTGAATGATCAATTTAGGTTAAGCTTGATTGATGAAAGGTATATGTGATATTTATGTATGATTGTTAAGCTGAAATGAAAATGATGATGTTTATATGAAGTTTATGTCCGAATGTAGCAAATGGCTACTAATGTGAAATGTTCCACCATATGTGTTAGTATATGATTAAAGAGGTATGATATTTGGAATTGTATCTGGGCTTAAAGACCCCCAGGCTATATGCTAGAATTGTATCCAGGCTTAAAGACCCGTAGGCTATATGCTGGAATTGTATCTAGGCTTAAAGACTCGCAGGCTATATGCTGGAATTGTATCCAGGGTTAAAGACCCACAGGCTATATGCTGGAATTGTATCCGGGCATAAAGACCCGCAAGCTTCGTGCTGGAATGGTATCCGGGTTAAAGACCCGTAGGCTTGCACTGGAAATGTGTTTCGAGTTCTAAGATTTGACAGGACTGATGCCAGTAAGTTAAGTAAGATTATGACATTGAATATCCGTGGTAACCATCATCGAGTAAGTACTATATATATTTTACATGTTAAGGTACGTATTATGTACTCACATATGAAATGATTTCAAGTGAATTATTAGTATCAAAGAACGATATATATATGTGTGTGGATGAATACAGTATTTAAGAATAAGAGAATGACCTATGCGGTCAATATATGTCATTATATGAAAGTATGTGACTTATAGTAATTGTATGAGCCATACAGTTTAGTGAAATATGTGCTGGAAATTTCTTGTGTAGTTATATATATATATATATATATATTCGGCTAATAGGCTTTATAACTAATGTACTTGTGTATATTCGGCCAAGTGAATTACAATTAGAATACAAGTTTTGTGATACTCAATGTTCGATTTAAATGACAAGGTTTAATTGTATGAAATGCTTAAAACTTACTAAGCCTCGAAAGCTTACTCTGTTTCTTATTTCTCTGTTTTATAGATTGTTGATTTTGGCCACCGACTCGGGGAACTTCAGCATTTCATCATACTATCGATCTTGTTGGTACAGTTATATTTTGGTCTCGATATGACATGTATAGGTTAGGCTGCAGACAAAATATGTTTTGTAATTGTAAATATTTTGGCCATATGAAAATGGCATTTATAACTCAAAGATCAGTATGTATTCAGCTCGATTTTTGCTTTTGTTGATAGATTATGTGAATGAAGAATTAAATATTTAGCTCGGTAATACCTCATAGCCTAAACCAGCGATCAGACCCGGGCTGGAGGTGTTATATTTTATTGGTATCAGAGCTACAGTTTAGTCGATTCTAGGACTAACGTAGAGTGTTTGAGTCTAGCTATTCATGCTATATAGTATTAATACGATAGTATGATGAATTCTGACAGTTAAAAATGTGTTTTCTTTAGTAATGGATCCCGATCCTAATCGAGCGGTAGCTGATGACGTAGAGAGTGTAGTGCCTGATCCCGCACATGGGGCAGCGCCGATGGACTCTCAACCTATCGCAAGCAATCAGAGCGATGAGGCCAGACAGGCTTTTTATAGTGTGATGAATGATTGGTTCAACCAATACATTCGAACTAATGCAGCTGCTCCACAACCCCCACTTCCGACAAATACGCCCCCTGTACCCACGATACCTCTGGTAATTGATCAGATGAGGTTGAATAAGCCACCGGTTGACAGAATTCGAAAGCACGGGGCTACTGAATTTAAAGCTATAGACAGTGATGATGTCGAGCAAGCTAAATTTTGGTTGGACAACACTATTCGAGTACTTGATAAACTATCTTGCACACCCGATAAATGCCTGAAATGTGCAATATCTTTGCTACGTGATTTTGCCTATTATTGGTGGAATACATTGGTTTCTGTTGTACCCAGAGAACGGGTGACGTGGGATTTCTTCCAAACTGAATTCCAAAAAAAGTATATTAGTCAGAGGTTCATCGATCAGAAATGGAAAGAATTTCTTGAACTTAAACAGGGTTCCATGTCAGTTACCGATTATGAACGAAAGTTCGTCAGACTTAATAGATATGCTCAGGAATGTGTATCATCCGAGGCTATTATGTGTAAACGCTTCGAGGACGGGGTAAATGAAGATATAAAAATGTTTGTTGGCATTCTTGAATTCAGAGAGTTCGTAGTACTCGTTGAGCGAGCTTGCAAAGCCGAGGAGCTTAGTAAAGAAAAAAAGAAAGCTGAGGTTGGAGCTTGAGAGTTTCGTAAGAGATCTTCGGGAAAGCCTTTTCAGCAATCATCGAAGAAATTTTGAGATGATTCGGGCTGATTTAAGAACACTTCGGGTTTTTCCAAATAAGACTGTGATCGATCTCCTATGAGTACGCGAGCCACTTCATTGCCAGTGTTGGAAATGATCGTCGGGATAGGACCGAGTGCAAGTTTTGTGGAAAATGGCATTCGAGGAGTTGTAGATTTCATGATCGCTCCTGTTATAGATGCGGATCATCCGACCACTTCATCAAAGACTGCCCGAGATTGTTAGAGCAAAATGTAAATCAGAGTGGGAAACCGAGTACTGCTACAGCTCGAGGTAGACCACCAAGGAATTCAGGGAATGCTAGTGGCGGTCAAAGAGGGTCTAGAGATGCTACGACCAGATCTGAGGCTCGTGCCCCTGCTAGAGCTTATGCTATACGTGCACGCGAGGATGCTTCTTCACCTAATGTTATTACTGGTACTTTCACTCTCTTTGATACTGATGTGATTGCATTGATTGACCCTGGTTCTACTCATTCATATGTATGTAAGACTTTAGCATCCAGTAAGACTCTACCTGTTGAGTCTACTGAGTTCGTGATCCGAGTGTCGAATCCCTTGGGTCAATATGTGCTAGTCGACAAAGTATGCAGGAAATGTCCCCTGATAATCTGAGGTTCCTGTTTTTTGGCCGATTTGATGCTTTTACCGTTTGATGAATTTGATGTTATTCTCGGTATGGATTGGTTGACCGCTCATGATGCAGTTATGAATTGCAAAAGAAAGACTATTGATTTGAGATGTGCAAATGATGAGATAATCTGAGTTGAGTCTACTGATTTGAACAGGTTACCAGCAGTAATATCCTCGATGTTGGCTCAGAAATATGTAAAAAGGGGGTGTGAAGCATATCTTGCGTACGTACTTGATAGTAAAGAATCAGAAAAGAAGCTTAAATCGGTACCAGTGGTTTGTGAGTATCCGGATGTTTTTCCCGAGGAATTATCGGGGTTACCACCTATTCGGGAGGTAAAATTTGGCATTGAACTTGTACCTGGGACTACACCAATTTCAATAGCTCCGTACCGTATGGCACCAAAGGAATTTAAGGAATTGAAAACTCAGTTGCAAGAGTTGAAGGATAGAGGTTTCGCTCGACCGAGTTTCTCACCTTGGGGTGCACCAGTATTGTTTGTGAAAAAGAAAGACGGAACCATGAGAATGTGCATCGACTATCATCAGTTAAAGAAAGTGACAATAAAGAAAAAATATCCGTTACCGTGTATTGATGATTTTTTTGATCAACTGAAGGGAGCATCAGTGTTTTCAAAGATAGATTTGAGATCGGGTTATTATCAGTTACGAGTTCGAGACTCAGATATATCAAAAACTGCTTTTAGAACGAGATACGGTCACTACGAGTTTTTAGTGATGCCGTTTGGGCTCACTAATGCCCCTGCAGTATTTATGGATTTGATGAACCGAATTTTCAGACAGTATTTGGATCGGTTTGTAGTTGTGTTTATAGACGACATCTTGATTTATTCATGCGATGAAACTGAACATGCCGAGCACCTGAGATTAGTGTTGTAGATTTTACGGGATAAGCAGTTATATGCTAAGTTCAGTAAATGTGAGTTCTGGTTGAGAGAAGTTAGCTTTTTCGGTAATGTAGTATCTGCATCAGGTATTCGAGTTGATCCGAGCAAAATTTCAACTATACTTGATTGGAAGCCTCCGAAAAATGTTACTGAAGTTCAGAGCTTTTTGGGACTTGCTGGTTACTACAGACGGTTTGTAAAGGGTTTCTCGATGATAGCCACACCAATGACGAAGCTACTTCAGAAAGATATTAAGTTCGAATGGTCAGAAAAGTGCCAGAAAAGTTTTGACCAACTGAAAACTTATTTGACTGAAGCTCCAGTGTTAGTGCAGCTTGAATCCGGTAAAGAGTTTGTCATTTACAATAATACATCCTTACATGGATTGGCTTGTGTATTGATGCAAGAGGGTCGAGTTGTAGCTTACGCGTAGAGGCAATTGAAGCCACATGAGAAAAACTATTCGACCCATGATCTCGAATTAGCTGCCATCGTATTTGCTTTGAAAATATGGCGACATTACTTGTTTGGAGAGAGATGTCATGTATATTCGGATCATAAAAGCCTCAAATATATTTGATGACTCAAAGAGATTTGAATCTGCGACAAAGACGTTGGCTTGAATTGTTGAAAGATTATGAGCTCGTCATTGACTATCACCCGGGAAAGGCTAACGTGGTTGCCGATGCTTTAAGTCGCAAGTCACTGTTTGCTTTGCGAGCGATGAATGTACACTTGTCCGTTTCATCCGATAATGTGTTAGTAGCAGAATTAAAAGGCAAATCATTATTGATTCATCAAATATGTGAAACTCAGAAAGTCGATGATGAATTGGTTGCTAAACGAGCTGAATGTGTTTCGAATGTGGATTCAGAGTTTCAAATTGACGACAATGATTGTTTGAGGTTCAGAAGTAGATTGTGTGTTCCAAGAAATTCAGAACTTATTTCAATGATTTTGAATGAAGCTCATAATAGCCGAATGTCGGTCCATCTTGGTAGCACAAAAATGTACAACGATTTGAAACGTCAGTTTTGGTGGCCTGGTATGAAACGAGACATTTCTGACTTTGTTTTGAAGTGTTTGGTATGTCAACAAGTGAAAGCGGAACATCAAGTGCCTTCAAGATTACTTCAGCCAATCATGATACCTGAATAGAAATGGGATCGAGTCACGATGGATTTTGTATCCGGGTTGCCATTGTCGTCAAGCAAGAAAGATGCGATATGGGTTATTATTGATAGACTGACAAAGTCGGCTCATTTTATTCCCATACGTACGGATTATTCACTTGAAAATCTAGCCGAGTTGTATGTTTCTTAGATTGTAAGGTTACACGGGGTACCTATTTCTATTGTGTCGGATAGGGATCCGAGATTCACATCACGATTTTGGAAGAAATTGCAAGAAGCATTGGGTACCAAGTTGCATTTTAGCACCGCTTTTCATCCCCAGACTGATGGTCAATCCGAGCGGATAATTCAGATACTCGAGGATATGTTGAGATATTGCATCCTTGAGTTTAGTGGTTCATGGGAACGGTATTTGCCATTGATTGAAT
The DNA here is from genome assembly GCF_025698485.1 of Gossypium arboreum. Lineage (NCBI taxonomy): Eukaryota > Viridiplantae > Streptophyta > Magnoliopsida > Malvales > Malvaceae > Gossypium > Gossypium arboreum. Next base: position 24,445,419 of record NC_069075.1, read on the forward strand.
TTTTTTACAACAATAGTATTCAATCAAGTATTAAGATGGCACCTTACGAGGCTTTGTACGGTCGTAAATGCCGTACACCGTTGTTTTGGACTGAGCTTAGTGAAAGTAAAATCTTCGGAGTTGATTTGATTAAAGATGCTGAGCAGAAAGTAAAAGTGATCTGTGAAAGTCTGAAAGCAGCTTCAGATCGTCAGAAGTCGTATGCGGATTTAAAACGAAAAGACATTGAATATCAGGTTGGAGACAAAGTGTTTCTTAAAGTTTCACCTTGGAAAAAGGTACTCAGATTTGGCCGTAAGGACAAATTGAGTCCAAGGTTCATCGGGCCGTATGAAATATCTGAACGAGTTGGGCCGGTCACATATAGATTGATTTTACCCCCTAAGCTTGAAAAGGTTCACAAAGTTTTTCATGTTTCGATGCTTCGACGTTATAGATCCGATCCATCGCATATAATTAATCCATCAGAGGTGGAGATTCAATCTGATTTGAGCTATGAAGAAGAACCGGTTCGTATTTTGGCTTGTGAAGTAAAAGAACTACGAAATGAGAAAATCTCATTAGTGAAGGTACTGTGGCTTAAGCATGGGGTTGAAGAAGCTACATGGGAACCTGAAGACTCTATGAAAGATCGATATCCTAACTTATTCACTGGTAAGATTTTCGGGGACGAAAATTCCGTGGGGGAGAGTTGTGACAGCCCTAATTTGACCCTAGTCAGAAAGTGGTTTCGGGACCACTGAACCGAGTCATAAAAATAATTAACCGTAATATTCTACGTTTATTATATGTGTAAATGCATGTGTGAAAGTTTCATGCTTTGATTTTGTTATTTGCACGTGAAATTTATAAGATAGGACTCATGTGATAAGACTTGAAAATGTGATAGGTAAATTTTAAAGTGCCAAATAATGCATGAATTATTGACATGAGCGACTTGCATGTCAAATGGACCAATTTTAGTTTAGTGGCCGGCCATAATGATGGTTGATGGATAATATATGTTTTATTTAAGTATTATAATTAGTAATGGCTATATTTTTGAAATAAAAATAATTAGAAAAATAAGAAAAGATGATAAAATAATGGATGTTCATCTTTCTTTCTTCATTGCCGAATTTGGGAAAGAAAAATATTGAAGAAGAAGCCAAGGCATTTGGCCATGGTTATCTCCATTTAAAGGTATGTAATGTAATTTTTTTATGTAATTGATTATGACATTAAATTGATAAATACATAGCATAGTTAACTCATGGTTTAAATTCATGAATCAATGAACAAGTATCCATTCGGCAAGTGCTAAATTTGTGTTATTTTGATAAGTTTTTGGGAAGATGTTAGTTATATGTTAAGTAGTTTAAATGATGGTTGAATAAGTTGAATTCATGGTTGAAAGGTATGAATTGAAATTTCCGTATGTATGTATATGCATTTTGGAAAGAAAATTTTGTTGTTAATTGAGTTTTTTTTATATATATAAGCATATTCGGTTATGGGGGGAGATAAGATGAATTTAAAATGTTAAAGATTGTTTCTAAGATTTGTTAAATTGTTGTGGCCATTTCCGAATATATGTTCAGTTAAAAAAATTTTATAGTGTTTGTGTTTGTGTATGTGAACTAGATATTTAATGGATATTCGGCTAAAAGGGATTAAAGGTTAAGTCATAAGAATTTGGGGTGATATACATATTTGGACATTAGGGTTATATGTACTTTGGCTATGTGAGCTATGTGTTAAGTAAGCTATTTATTTGATATGCATATTCGGTCATTGTTTGGCAAGAATGAAACTTATGTGCAATTTGCTACATTTGACCATGAAATGGAAATTGTATATGAAAGCTAAGTTTGAGTGGTTAGAGCCGAATGTGGTATATAAGATATTAAGGCATGCTATAATTATATAAAGGTGTATACGTGGTTGTGCATGAAACGAGTAATCGATTAAATTGTGATAGTCACATAGGTATAAATATATATACCTTATGTATGTACCTTGTGACATAGAGACATTCGAATATACATATATATATTATATATAGTTAAATTCATGTATAGGAAAGCATGGTAAGTTATATAAACCTTTGTTTGTGTATGCGAATTAGATATTGATATAATAAGCATGAAATCAAGTCATGGAACACTTTATAAAACATAATATGCATTGAAGTTATATGCTTGCCAAATGTGACTATTAAAGAATCAAATTTGAGTAAGTAATTAAAAAAATTCATTTGTTTAAATTTAAAGCTAAAGAGCAAAAAGGAACTAAATCAGATAGGGGAAAGGACAAAGCAATCGAGTAGCCTATCCGCAACTGTTCAAAACATCCGAGGTAAGTTTTGAGTAATCGTCTATAGTATGAAATTGATGATGCCTTGATATATATATATATACTAGATGAATTTTGATCTCTTTTGGTTCTAGTTGAATTTAGTTGTGTGGTAAATAATCTAAGTATATGACCTATAGTTGAATGATCAATTCGGGTTAAGCTTGATTGATGAAAGGTATATGTGATATTTATGTATGATTTTTAAGCCGAAATGAAAATGATGGTGTTTATATGAAGTTTATGTCCGAATGTAGCAAATGGCTACTAATGTGAAATGTTCCATAATATGTGTTAGTATATGATTAAAGAGGTATGATATTTGGAATTGTATCCGGGCTTAAAGACCCGCAGGCTATATGCTGGAATTGTATCCGGGCTTAAAGACCCGCGGGCTATATGCTGGAATTGTATCCAGGCTTAAAGACCCACAAGCTATATGCTGGAATTGTATCCGGGCATAAAGACCCGCAGGCTTCGTGCTGGAATGGTATCCGGGTTAAAGACCCATAGGCTTGCGCTGGAAATGTGTTTCGAGTTCTAAGATTTGACAGGACTGATTCCAATAAGTTATGTAAGATTATGACATTGAATATCCGTGGTAACCATCGTCGAGTAAGTACTATATATATTTTACATGTTAAGGTATGTATTATGTACTCACATGTGAAATGATTTCAAGTGAATTATTAGTATCAAAGAACGATATATATATGGGTGTGGATGAATACAGTATTTAAGAATAATAGAATGACCTATTCGGTCAATATATGTCATTATATCAAAATATGTGACTTATAGTAATTGTATGAGCCATATAGTATAGTGAAATATGTGTTGGAAATTTCTTGTGTATTTATATATATATATTCGGCTAATAGGCTTTATAACTAATGTACTTGTGTATATTCGGCCAAGTGAATTACAATTAGAATACGAGTTTTGTGATACTCAATGTTCGATTTAAATGACAAGGTTTAATTGTATGAAATGCTTAAAACTTACTAAGCCTTGAAAGCTTACTCTGTTTCTTATTTCTCTGGTTTATAGATTGTTGATTTTGGCCACCGACTCGGGGATCGTCAGCAGTTCATCATCCTATCGATCTTGTTGGTACAATTATATTTTGGTCTCGATATGGCATGTATAGGTTAGGCTGTTGACAAAATATGTTTTGTAATTGTAAATATTTTGGCCATATGAAAATGGCATTTATAACTCAAAGATCAATATGTATTCAGCTCGATTTCTGCTTTTGTTGATAGATTATGTGAATGAAGAATTAAATATTTAGCTCGGTAATACCTCATAGCCTAAACTAGCGATTGGACTCGGGCTAGGGGTGTTACAATTCAGGAATCGTCACAGGCTGTAGTAAATCGGATGGTACTTGATCTTAGCTTCAACTTGCTGACAAATCAGACATTTCGATACAAACTTTGATATATCCCGTTTCATTCCCAACCACCAATACTGTTGTTTGAGATCATTATACATTTTGGTACTACTTGGATGAACAGAAAAGTGACTACTGTGTGCTTCATGCAAAATTTTCTAAATGAGCTCTGTATTTTTCAGTACACAAATCCTATTCCGGAACATTAAACAATCATTAGTTCCAATATGAAATTCGGAATCAGAAATAGACTCACATTGAATTTGTTTAGCTTGCAGTCCACGATCATTTTTCTGAGCTTCACAAATTTGTTGCAGAAATATGGATTTTGCTTTCAATTCAACTAAAATAGTCCCATCATCACATAACATCAACTGGGTTGTGACAACCCTAATTAGACCCTGGTCGGAATGTGGTTTCAAGACCACATTACCGAGCCAAAATTTTTTTTTTGTGTTTTAATTACATAAATTTTTATGTGACAGTGAATATATGAGAAATTAAATGCTTAATATTAGCTTTAGGAATGTGAATTAATTCGAAAAGGACCTAGTCGACGAAGTTAGAAAAGATGATAGATGAATTATAAGGAGTAATTAATAATAGGGAGAGGAAGCATGGCTTTGCATGTCAAATTACCCATAAAATACATGGTGGCCGGCCAAGGAGTGATGATACTCCACTCATTCTAATTTAATATGTTTTTTTTTAGTTAACAAATGATGGGAATAATAATAGGAAAGTGAACAAAAAAAAGGGTGTTCATACTTGCCATCTCCTAGCCGAAAAACCAAGAAAAAGAAAGGGAGAAAAATTTGAAGAAGTTCGCCATTGCTTGTATCTAGGAGGAGTGTTTGATGTTGTGGCATGAAAATGAGGGAGTTTGAATGCTTAATAAGGAGGGAAGAAGGAGTGTTCATGTTTTCTTTCTTTTGCAATTGTCGTAACTAGAGGAAGAAGAGGAAGCAAGATTCGGCCAAGGTGGTCCTTTAGATCAAGCTCAAGGAGTTAAAGAGGAGAATCAAGCAAAGGCAAAGAAAAGATCATCGAGTAGCCGAGTTGGAACCGTCTTACCCAACACAAGGTAAGTCATTAAGCATATCTTTTGTATTAATTTAAATGGTCATAACGTCTATGTAATGATGCTGAATGGAATGATAAATATATATATATACATGTATGCATGGGGTGATGAAAGTATTGAATGAAAAAGAAAAGAGGTGAGATGTACTGAGTTGTTGGTTTCGGCACTAAGTGTGCGGGTGTAAACATTCATGATCATGAGATTGGCACTAAGTGTGCGGGTTCAAATTGTATAGCACTAAGTGTGCGAGTTTGATTATATAGCACTAAGTGTGCGAGTTCGACTATTAAGCACTAAGTGTGCGGGCTTATTATACATTCTCTAATAAATATACATGCTCTAAGTGTGCGGCCTTATCGAGTCAATCATGGACAGCGGTACGAGTAAACACCTTGAGCTCATGAGGAATAGACATTTTATTTATATTTGGGATTGAGCTTTGTAACACCCCGAACCCGAGACCGTTGCCGGTGTCGGACACGAGGGGTTAACAAGCCAAAACCACTTATGGCACCGACCAATTTGACATTCCCAGGCAAGCTGGAAAACTGCGTCGCTGTCGCCTTAAAAAAAGCATATCTCGAGTTTCACAACTCGGAAACTGATTCTGTAAATTTTACCTGAATTTATACTCATATATCCATCCATGGATTTATTTCTAGAATTTTTGGTCAGGCCAATTGGTACAGTTTATTAGTTAAAGCCGCCCATGTTACAGGGGTCGACTACACTGACCTTTGCGCGTTACAACTTGAATATCTCTCTGTACAGGGTTTCAATACTGATACCGTTTGTTTCCAATGAAACTAGACTCAAAAATGAATCTTCACATATAAGGAATGACTTCTAATTCATTCTGGATAATTTATGGAAAATTTTCAAAGTTGCGACAGGGGACCCAGAAACCGTTCTGGCCCTGTCTCACGAGAACTTTAATATCTCTCGGTATACTGATCATATGATCGTTTCGTTACTTTCATATGAAAATAGACTCGTCAAGGTTCGATCACATAATTTATTCACTATTTAACACCATTCCTACAAATTTTGGTGATTTTTCACATCCACGTCACTGCAGCTGGCAGCCTCTGTTTTTAAGGTAGGCTTTACCTATATTGTAGTTCCCATGGACCAACTATAGTCTAGTCATACTTAGGTCCACATATGATCATATTTAACCATTCCAATGGCTGATCATGTGACCAACTCTCTCATTCCAAACCATAATTACATCATGAAACCAAATATAATTACAAACCACATATGGTCAAATTCCGTACTCCACTATTATGAACCATTTTCGCATGGCCGTACACATATACATCACAAGTACTTAAAAATAACCGAGGGTAGTCCTATACATGCCATATCCAAAACTCAACTAAAGGAGTACCAAAAAGGGCTTTGATAGTGTGGTTGACTTCAACTTCTATGATCCCGAATCCGATCGCTAACGAGCAAAATCTATAAACAGAGAAACAAAGAAACGGAGTAAGCAATTTATGCTTAGTAAGTCTCGAGCCATAATATACACACAACCAAAGCATAGCATTCAAGTAGCTAAACAATAATTCATATGCACAATTTCTCAAAGACATGCTTACTTCACAATCCCAACTCTTATATTCATACGCAAATAACGGCCTAGTTAATGCCGATAGCTCATTTATCATTAGAGCGAATATTCGTACGCATTTACTCATAGTGTGCAAAGCACACACAAAACATACCTTGTTGTTGGGAATTTCACATGTGCAATAACTGAAAATTTTCCAGCAGCTTATAAATTTCAATTCACATACCTTCGGAGTTTATCCAGATATAGCTACCCGTTCAAAACACCTTCGGGACATAGTCCGGTTATGGTAACCCGCACAAATGCCTTCGGGACTTAACCCGGATATCACAACTCGCACAATTGCCTTCGGGCTTAGCCCGGGTATCATAGCTCGCACAATTGCCTTCGGGCTTAGCCCGGATATCATAGCTCGCACAATTGCCTTCGGGCTTAGCCCGGATATCATAGCTCGCACAATTGCCTTCGGGCTTAGCCCGGATATCACTCGAACATTCATACACATCTTTGTTTCATTTTCACAACAAAACTTTTATGCACAATTCACTTAACAAAAATATCATTTCGGCTCAATGGCCATATACAAGGGCAGAATTTCGATTGCTTATTACTTCATTCAATCGAATCAAAATCTAAGTTTCGATACTCGAAAACTTACCTCGGATGTTGTCGAATGATTCCGATGGCTATTCGACTACTTTTTCCTTCCCTTTATCGGATTTGGTCCTCTTTGCTCTTGAGCTTAATTTAGCAAATAAATTGATTCAATCATTTGAGTATCAAAAAGAGGAACTCAAGGCACTTAGCCCACATATATTCACTAGACATTAAAGTCACATAAGTACGGAATTCATGAATCGACTCAACACACAAAGCCTTCAACATGCTTACTCATGGCCGAGCAACACAACCTCTTAGGTACTCATTCGTGGGCCGATTATGCATGTTGATGTTGAGGCCAATTACATGTTTAATACCACACATGCATGGCACACATTTTACTAGCTAATGCTTTACATATTGTAGCTCAATACACATCTATCATTTGCTTCATAATCAAAACACAATCACATGAAAATACATACTTTGAGGTAGTATATATGTCATTCCAACACATCATGTGCAAACATATATATATATAGGTGCATGGCCGAATCTCAAGGGGTTCATACCCATCCAAACACAAATTTTTACCAATCAAGTAACAAGCATAAATCATGCTCATGAATGCACCATGGCCGAATACATCACAACCATACCCTTTTAACTTTGGTCAAGGTTAAACAAAGAATTCAATGTCCTACTCAAGAATACTAAAAAGAAATTTCAAGAGTAGTCAATCCATCATTACATGCATCATCAACAAGCTTCACATTTAGCATGCAATGGCTTTAACACAATATCAACCTTGGCCAAATACCATTTTCATGGCATAACAAGGATTTGAACCATGGCTAACATGCACATCAATTTAGCAACCAAAACAAGCATGAACCTCATGACACAACCTCAAACATACCTTAATCTTGATGCAATTATAGCCGAATCTCCTTCTAGTTCTCTTCTAAACCAAGCATGAAGCAAAAATCCTTCCTTTTTCCTTAGTATTTTTGGCCAAAGAAGAGAAAAATGGATGAACAAAATTTTTTTCTTTGCTTCTCTTTCACTCACGACAAAAGGGGGGAAAGGATGAGCAAATGTTTGATTTTTTTGTTTCTCTTCCTACATGCTTAATTTTTTTTATCATTTATCACATCATGCATTAACAAAACATGTCATAACATGTTTTCCTTGCCCATATTCCCTTGTCATGGCCGGCCACTATACCATCTTTGGGGAAATTTGACATGCAAATCCCTTATTTTTGCATGCATGATCAACTAGTCATCACACATTTCCCCATCATACTTTCAAAGTTTACTACTAGGTCCTTTCTAGTGAAATTCACATTTATAATTCTAAATTGAAACATCAAAATGTCATACACAAATTAACACATATCATAGGCATCAAAATAAATTTTTAAATTATTTTTATGCCTCGGTTTTGTGGTCCCGAAACCACATCCCAACTAGGGTCAATTTTGGGCTGTCACAAGCTTGGTAAGTCTTGAACCTATGTGGTGATTATACTTGAAGATAAATGCATCCAATGTCATATGGTGTAATGTATGAAATATCAAAGTAGGGCTTGGTATGAGATCGAACCGAAATGCCTAAGGAATTATAGCACAGTTTGGGTATGGATGGAGGATTTTAATCTCGCATTATTTATTTTCTCTTATGATATATTATTACTGAACGGCAATGTAATGCTTATGACTTCTCGAGTTATATACTCACTCGGTGTTTGCTTGTCACCTACTTTAGGTTTGTTGGACTCGTCTTTTTGCGTTTCGGATCTGTCATCAAGTCATCACACCGCTAGCAACTTTTGGTATCTTCTTTTAGTCGGTCTAGGAGAACATTTCGGCATGTATAGGCTAATACGTTTTGTTGAAATTTGGTATGTAAACTTTTAGCCATGCGAAAATGGCATAAATGTTCGGTTGGATTTGGTTCTATAATGTTAGGTCGCAAGTCTTGGTAATTGATTTTATGCCATATGTCATGGTTGATTATTTTGGTGTTAAAATTCATGATATGGCAATAGTGTAGTAGGGAGATGTTTGACAATGATTAGCCTTTGGCATGGCTAGTCATGATCATAATTTGTGATATGTATGATGAATTACTAGTTAGATTAAGGAGAAATCACGAAATAGGCATAGTTGCTTTAGTAATGATCTTTGGCAAAGAAGAAGTGACGTGAGATTAAAAATCACTAAAAATAGTAGGAATGTAATTAAATAATGAATAAATTAATCGAAGCTCGATGAGTCTATTTTCATATAGAAGAAACGAAACGACCATATGATCTCGTATGTTAGAGATAATTAAACTCTTGTGAAACAGGGCGAGTGATTTGGATCCCCGTCCCGACTTTAGAAATTCACCCTAAATTAATCAGAGACAATTAGAAGTCGTGCTTTATATGTATAGATTCCTTTGAGTCTAGTTTCATTAGAAACTAATGGCACAAGTATTGGATCTCTGTAAAGGGAGATATCTAAGTTGTAATGCACAAGGGTCAGAGTAGTCAAACCCAGGAACAGGGACGACTTTAACCAATAAACTGTACCAATTGGCCCTGCCAAAAATTCTACAAAAATTCTACCATATAGATATATGAGTCTAGTTCCGGGGAAAATTTACAGAACTAGATTTCGAGTTTCAAAACTCAAGATATGATTTTTAATACAACTCGTACGCAGATTGGCGCCTTTGTCCGGGAAATTTCTAATAAGTGGTTTGAAGTCCGTTAACACCTCGTGTTCGACTCCGTGACGGTCTCGAGTTCGGGGTGTTACAATTTAATTGGTATCAGAGCTATGGTTTAGTCGGTTCTGGGACTACCATAGCACGTATGAGTCTCGCTATACATGCCTTAATGTTAATGTTTAAATGTGTGATGACTTCGACGGTTAAAATTTTTGTTTTGATTAGTAAATGGATCCTGTAGAGAAAATTTGGCGGATGACGTTGAAAGTGTAGCGGCTGCTCTCGCACAAGGGACGCCACTGTTGAACCTCGGTCATCCGCGACTAATCAAGGTGAGGGGCTAAACAAGCCTTCTTTACCATGATGGATGAGTGGGTCGCATAATATGCCCGAACCAATCCGGCTGTCCAACAATTCCGAATTTGAATAATCCACCCCAAGAGCCCGTAATGCCATCAATTATCGATCCTGTGAGGTGAGTAAGCCACCAGTAGACTTGATTAGGAAGCACGGGCTGAGGAGTTCAGGCCATAGTTACCGATGATGCCAAGGGCCGAAGTTCGCTTGGTAACACCATTCGGTGTTTGATGAATCATGCACACCGATGAATGTCTAAAGTGTGCTATATCCTTGTTGCGGGCTCACCTACTATTGGTGGAGGACCTTGATTTCCATAGTCCCAAACGAACGAGTTACTTGGGATTTCTTTCAAACGGAATTTCGAAAGAAGTATATTAGTCAACGGTTCATCGATCAAAAACGTAAGGAATTCTTGGAACTCAAGCAAGGCCGTATGACAGTATCTGAATACAAACATGAGTTCATAAGACTCAGTCGGTATGCCCGGGAGTGAGTGGCCGATGAGGTTGCTATGTGCAAAAGATTTGAAGAAGGATTGAATGAAGATTTAAAGCTACTAGTGGGTATTTTGGAGATAAAGGAGTTCGTAACACTAGTCGAATGAGCCTGCAAGGCGGAAGAACTTGGAAAGGAGAAGAAGAAGGCTGAATTTGAAGCTAGAGACTATCGTAAAAGATCGACGGGTAAAGCTCTGTTCTCGGCTGTAAAGAAGTTCAGGGAGGACACTAGTAAGTCGAGGACAACTACGGGAATTTCCATCAGAGCACGACCATCGACAGACTCCCGAGCTACTTCAGTAGCTAGTGTGGGCAACAATCGTCAAGAGAAACCTGAATGCCCCCAATGTGGAAGACGACACCTAGGTGAATGTTGGGGTAAGTCCGCTAATGAGGGCTCATTACGGATGCGGTTCAAAGGACCACTTCATTAGAGATTGCACGGAGCTTGATGAGAAGAATAAGATGCAAGGTGCAAGACCTAGTGGAGTGATGACTAGAGGTAGACCAACCGAGAATTTTAGGAGGTAGGGGTGGTAGTCGAGAGGGCCTCGACACTACTGTTCGAGCCGAGACCCGTACTCTGCTAGAGCATATGCCATTCAAGCACGAGAGGAGGCATCCTCCCCGACGCCATCACCGGTACTTTCACTCTCTTTGATACTAATGTGATTGCATTAATTGACCCCGGCTCTACTCATTCATATGTATGTGAAACCTTAGCATCCAAAGAAGACTCTACCGCTGAGTCTCTCGAGTTCGTAATTCGAGTGTCAAACCCTTTGGGTCAATACGCACTTGTTGATAAAGTGTAAGAGATGCCCTCTAATAATCCGAGAATCTGTTTTCCACCGATTTGATGCTTTTACTGTTTGACGAATTTGATGTCATTCTTGGTATGGATTGGTTGATCAGTACATGATGCAATGGTGAACCGCAAAAGAAAAACCATCGATTTGAGGAGTGCACATGATGAGGTAGTCTGAGTTGAGTCTACCGATTTGAAGGGGTGCCGCGATAATATCTTCAATGACCGCCGAGATATGTGAAAAGGGTGTGAAACATACCTTGCGTATGTATTTGATAGCAAAGAGATGGAAAGGAAACTTGAATCAGTACCAGTGGTTTGTGAGTATTCAGATGTTTTTCCTGAGGAGTTACCACGGTTGCCACCGGTTCGAGAGGTGGAATTCGGCATCGAGATTGTACCTGGTACCACGCCAATGTCAATAGCCCCGTATCGTATGGCATTAACAGAATTAAAGGAATTGAAAGTTCAATTGCAAGAATTGATGGATAGAGGTTTCGCTTGACCGAGTTTTTCTCCATGGGGCGTACCCGTATTGTTTGTGAAAAAGAAGGATAGAACCATGAGATTGTGCCTCGACTATCGTTAGTTGAATAAAGTGACCATAAAGAATAAATACCCGTTGCCACGTATTGATGATTTGTTTGATCAATTAAAGGGAGCCTCAGTATTTTCCAAGATAGATTTGAGATCTGGTTATTATCAGTTGAGGGTTCAAGACTCGGACATACCCAAAACCTCTTTTAGAACGAGGTACGGTCACTACGAATTCTTAGTGATGCCGTTTGGGCTCACTATTGCCCCTGCGGTATTTATGGATTTAATGAATCGAGTATTCAGGCCATACTTGGATCGATTTGTGGTTGTGTTTATTGATGATATTTTAGTTTATTCACAAGGTGAAGCCGAACACGCTGAGCATTTGAGGTTAGTATTACAGATTTTGCGAGACAAGCAGTTATACGCAAAATTCAGTAAATGTGAATTTTGGTTGAAAGAGGTTAGCTTTTTGGGGCACGTGGTGTCCGCATCGGGTGTTAGAGTGGATCCGAACAAAATTTCAGCCATACTCGATTGGAAACCTCCGAGGAATGTTACTGAAGTTAGGAGCTTTTTGGGACTTGCCGGATACTACCGACGGTTTGTAAGGGGTTTCTCGATGATAGCTGCACTGCTGATTTAAACTACTCTAAAAAGATGTTGAGTTTGAATGGATGTAAAACCGTCAAGAGTTTCGATCGACTAAAGACTGCTTAACCGAAGCTCCAGCATAGTACAACCGAGTCCGCAAAGAGTTTGTCATTTATAGTGATGCATCCTTACTTGGGCTAGGTTGTGTGTTGATGCAAGAAGGTCGAGTTGTGGCTTACGCGTCGAGACAATTAAAGCCGCATGAGAGAAACTATCTGACCCATGATCTTGAATTGGTGGCCATAGTGTTCGCCCTGAAAATATGGCGGCATTACTTGTTTGGGGAAAGGTGTCATATTTATTCGGACCACAAAAGTCTTAAATATTTGATGACTCAAAGAGATCTAAATCTGCGACAGAGACGTTGGCTTGAGTTGTTGAAAGACTATGAACTTGTTATTGATTATCACCCGGGAAAGGCTAACGTGGTTGCCGATGCTTTAAGTCGGAAAGCACTGTTTTCTTTGAGAGCGGTGAATGCTCATGTAACACCCCTAACTCGTGACCGACGCCGGTGTCGGACACGAGGGGTTAACGAGACAAATCCTCTTAAAGTACCGACCAATTTGGCATTTCTGGACAGGCTGGAAAACTGCATCACCGTCGCCTTAAAAATCATATCTCGAGTTCCAAAACTCGGAAACTGGTTTCGTAAATTTTCCTGAATTTAGACTCATACACCCATCCATGGATTTATTTTTAGAATTTTGGTTGGGCCAATTGGTACAGTTTATTAGTTAAAGTCACCCTTGTTACAGGGATCGACTGCTCTGACCTCCGCGCGTTACAACTTGAATATCTTTCTGTACAGGGCTTTAATACTGGTGCCGTTTGTTTCTAATGAAACTAGACTCAAAATGGAATCTGTACATATAAGGCATGACTCCTAATTCTTTCTGGATAATTTATGGTAAATTTTCAAAGTCGCGACAGGGGACCCAGAAATCGTTCTGGCCCTGTCTCACGAGAACTTTAATATCTCCCAGTATACTGTTCATATGGTCGTTTCGTTTCGTCCATATAAAAATAGATTCATCAAGGATCAGTTCCATAATTTACTCACTATTTAATTCTACTTCTACTATTTTTAGTGATTTTTCAATCTCATCTCACTGCTGCTGTCCGCAACAGTTACTGCAGTAGACTATGCCAATTTCATGAATTTTTCCTTGGCCTTAATCATCCATCATACATGACACAAATTATGGCCACCTTAACAAAATTTGAGTTTCTAAGACTCGTGGCTATAGGTTCTAGCATCCCACTCGACGACCACATAGGCCATTTTTACATGGCTTAAAATTTACAACCCACAATTCGACAAAATATAATAGCCTATACATGCCAAATGTTCTTCAACAACAAAAAACAATACCACAAGATTTCAGCCGGTGTGATGACTTCAACGACGGTTCCGAGCACGCAACAATACGAGTCCAAGAGACCTAAAATGGGTGACAAGAAAACACCTGAGTGAGTTTACAACTCAGTAAGTCATAAGCATTCATCAATCCACCGATAAAGTTACTACTACATGTACAACAAATGAGGCTAGGTACTTGTCCATATCGAATCTATACCATAATACCTCGGACCTTTCGGTCCAATCTCGCACCAATTCATACATCCACATTTCATATTCTACACAACAAGATAATCAAGCATTTTTACACATTAACTCATTTTCCAGCACAACCATACAATTTCAATCATCACATAGATTTAAGGCTTACCAAATTCAACCCCAAGCATGAACGTATTACCTATTCGTCATGAGCTCAAGGTGCTTACCCGATCCGCTGTCCATACTCACTCGATGGAGACACACCCTCCATATAATTGTTCGATTGGAGATATTTATATATATATATAGAGTACGCACTTTTAGGCTTAATACTCGATTTCGCACACTTAGTGCCATGCGATTTAAGCCGCACACACAGTGCCATGCCCTTCGAGCTCGCACACTTAGTGCCATATATTTCCAGCATGCACACTTAGTGCCATATATTTCCAGCACGCACACTTAGTGCCAATCTCGCCACCGTACACACGTATTGTTCAAGACACTTAGTGCCGAAAGCAAACTTTCTACACATTTCACTATTTCTTTTACATTCAACAATTGTCATCACTCCACACACATACATTTTCATTTATATATATACATCATCCCATTAAACACAATTGCATAAATTTTACAATCATTTAAGCAATATCAAATACGTGCTTAATGACTTACCTCGTGTTGGGTAAAATAGTTCCAAGTCGGCTACTCGATGACCTTCGTCTTTCCCTTGCTTGATTCTCCTTCTTTAACTCCTTGAGCTTAATCAATAAATCACTAGTTTAACCATCTTGCTAAACATTCATAATTCAACTACACATGCATATGTATGCTTGTATATTCGGCAACCATTCTTACTAATCGCCCATTTGGTCGATTATACACCTAACCGAATATGCACCAAAAACTTGATTCAACATTACCTACATACTCACTTTAATGGTCAATATATATACATGTACAATGTCAACTAACATCTTTTAATCACCTAATTTCATCTCATGAACATTTAATCAAATTTTCCCAATCTAGCATATATTTTCACATCCATTTGTAACATCATGTACAAACACATATGCACATATATCAAAACACAAATTTTACCTATCATGCAACAAGCATAAATCGCACTTATGAGCATGCCATGGCGAATACATCCCACACCATCCCCCTTTCAATTTTTGGTCATGGTTAAACAAAGAAAACTCCATGTCTTACTCAAGAATGCTAAAAGAAATTTCAAGAGTAGTCAATCCATCATTACATGTATCATCAACAAGCTTCACATTTAGCATGCAATGGCTTTAACACAATATCAACCTTGGCCAAATACCATTTCCATGGCATAACAAGGATTTGAACCATGGGCTAACATGAACATCAAGTTAGCAACTAAAACATGCATGAATCTCATGACACAACCTCAAACATACCTTAATCTTGACACAAGTATGACCAAATCTCCTTCTAGTTCTCTTCTAAACCAAGCATGAAGCAAAAATCCTTCCTTTTTCCCTTAGTATTTTCAGCCAAGATTTTGAGAATGGATGAACAATTTTTTTTCCTTTCTTTTTCCTCTACTCACGGCAACAAAGGGGGGCATCCATGCTCATTTTTTTTTCATTTCTTTATTTTTTCTACATAATCCACTAACTAAACATGTTGGAAACATGTTCCCTGCCCATATTCTTGTCATGGCCAGCCACTCACCTTAGGAAGTGGGTTATTTGACATGCAAGGACAACTATTTTCCCACATGTATTAATAGGCCACCTTACAATTGCCTAGCACATTTCTAAATTTTCTCACATAAGTCCTATTTGATAAAAATTCACTTACTATTAACAAAATCCAAACACGAAATTTTCACACATGCATATATACATATAATGAGCATCAATTATGATGGTTAATTATTATTATGACTCGGTTTGGTGGTCCCGAAACCACTTTCCGACTAGGGTCGATTTAGGGATGTCACAACTCTCCCCCACTTAGAAATTTTCGCCCCGAAAATCTTACCGTAAATAGGCTCGGTATCGCTTCTTTCATAGAGTCCTCAAGTTCCCAAGTGGCTTCTTCCATTCCGTGTTTATGCCACAACACCTTTACTAACGGGATTTTCCTATTGCGCAACTCTTTACTTCACGCCTCATAATGCGAACCGGTTCCTCTTCATAGCTCAAATTAGGCTGAATCTCAATCTCGGATGGAGCAATTACGTGCGATGGATCGACCTATATCGTCAAGCATCGAGACATGAAAACGTTGTGAATCCTTTCGAGCTCAGGGGCAAAATTAATCGATATGCGATCGCCCAACTCGTTCGGATACTTCATATGGCCCGATAAACCTCGGACTCAATTTGCCCTTACGACCAAATCTAAGCACCTTCTTCCAAGGTGAAACTTTGAGAAAGACCTTGTCTCCAACCCGATATTCAATATCTTTTCTTTTCAAATCCGATACGACTTTTGGCGATCCGGCGACTTTCAAACTTTCACGAATTACTCGAACTTTTTGCTCGGCATCCTTAACCAAATCAACCTCAAGAATTTACCTTCACTAAGTTCAGTCCAGAATAATGGGGTACGGCATTTACGATCGTATAAAGCCTCGTAAGGCGCCATCTTAATACTTGATTGAAAGCTATTGTTGTAGGCGAATTCAATCAAAGGTAAATACCGCTCCCATGAACCACTAAACTCAAGGATGCAACATCTCAACATATCCTCGAGTATTTGAATTATCCGCTCGGATTGACCATCGGTTTGGGGATGAAAAGCGGTGCTAAAATGCAGCTTGGTACCCAAAGCATCTTGCAATTTCTTCCAAAATCGCGACGTAAATCTTGGGTCTCTATCCGACACGATAGAAATAGGCACCCGTGTAATCTCACAATCGAGAAACGTACAATTCCGCTAATTTGTCCATTGAAAATCCGTACGTCGGGGATAAAGTGAGCCGACTTAGTTAGTCTATCGACAACGACCCAAATCGCATCCTTCTTACTCACCGACAATGGCGGTCCGGATACAAAGTCCATTGTGACTCGATCCCATTTCCATTCGGTATCATGATCGGTGAAGTAATCCCGATGGCACTTGATGTTCCGCTTTCACTTGTTGACATATCGACACCTTGAAACAAATTGAAATGTCTCGTTTCATACCGGCCACCAAAATTGGCGTTTGTGTCATTGTACATTTTAGTACTACCCGGTGGATTGACATTCGACTACAATGGGCTTCATTTAGAATTATCGAAATAAGTTCAATTCTTTGGAACACATGACGACTTCGAACCTCAAACAATCGTCATCATCAATTTGAAACTCGATTCCTTGTTCGTAACACACTCACCCGCTTTGCAAGCAACTCCTCATCAACTTTTCGAGCTTCCCGAATTTGATGAGCCAACAATGGTTTGGCCTTCAATTCGCTACTAACACATTGTCGGGTAGAATAGACAAGAGTACATTCATCGTCGTAAAGCAAAAAAGTGATTTCCGACTTAAGGCATCCGCAACCACATTGGCCTTTCCGGGTGATAATCAATAACGAGTTCATAATCTTTTAACAACTCGAGCCATCGTCTTTGTCGCAGATTTAAGTCTCTTTGAGTCATCAAATATTTGAGACTTTTGTGATCCGAATACACTTGGCACTTCTCACCAAATAAGTAATGTCGCCATATCTTTAAGGCGAATACGATGGCGACCAATTCGAGGTCATGGGTTGGATAATTTTTCTCATGTGGCTTTAATTGTCTCGACGATAGGCCACAACTCGACCTTCTTGCATCAATACACAACCTAACCCAAGTAGGGAGGCATCACTATAGATGACAAACTCTTTGCCGATTCGGCCGTACTAGAACCGAGCTTTCGTCAAATGGGTTTTCAATTGGTCGAAACTTTTTCGACACTTTTCCGTCCATTCAAATTTGACATCTTTCAAGCGGTTTTGTCATGGGTGTGGCTATCATCGAGAATCCTTTCACAAACCGTCGGTAGTAACCGCAAGCCCCAAAAAGCTCCTAACTTCGGTAACATTCCTTGGAGGTTTCCAATTGACTATGGTCGAAATTTTGTTCAGTCCACCCGACATCGATGCGGACACCACGTGCCCAAAAAGCTAACCTCTTTCAACCAAAATTCACATTTATTGAACTTTATGATAATCGCTTATCTCGTAAGATTTGCAACACTAGCCTCGTGTGTTCAAGATGTTCGGTTTCATCTTCGAATAGACCAAAATGTCATCGATAAATACAACTACGAACCGATCCAAGTATGGCTGAAAATTCTATTCATTAAATCCATAAACACCGTAGGGCATTAGTGAGCCCAAACGGCATCACCAAGAATTCAGAGTGACCGTACTCGCTCTAAAAGCGGTTTTGGTATGTCCGATTCTCGGACCTCAACCGATAGTACCCGACCTCAAATCTATCTTTGAAAACACCGAGGCTCCCTTTAATTGATCAAACAAATCGTCAATTCGTGGCAATGGATATTTATTCTTTATCGTCACTTTATTGAGTTGACGATAGTCGATGCACAACCTCATGGTTCCGTCCTTCTTCTTCACAAACAATACAGTGCGCCCATGGAGAAAAACTCGGTCGAGCGAAACCTCTATCCGTCAATTCTTGCAATTGAACCTTCAATTCCTTCAATTCCGTTAATGCCATACGATCGGGGCTATTGAAATCGGCGTAGTACCGGTACAACTTCGATGTCAATTCCACTTCTCGAACCGGTGGCAATCCCAGAACTCCTCGGGAAAAACATCTGAATACTCACAAACCCTTTGGTACCGATTCGAGTTTTCTTCCGCCTCTTTACTCCCAAACACATACGCAAGGTATGTTTCACACCCCTTTTCACATATCTTCGAGCGGTCATAGAAGATATTATTGTCGGCACTCCTTTTAAATCAAGAGACTCGACTCGGACTACCTCATTATTTGCACTCCTCAAATTAATGGTTTTCCTTTTGCGATCCACCATTTGCATCATGTACGGTCACCAATCCATACCAAGAATAACATCAATTCATGAAATGGTAGAAGCATCGATCGGTCGGAAACAGATTCTCGAATTATTAGGGGCATCTCTTGCACACTTTATCAACAAGCACGTATTGACCCAAAGGGTTTGACACTGAATTACGAACTCAGAGACTCAACAGTAGAGTCTTCTTGGATGCTAAGGTTTCACATACATATGAGTGAGTAGAGCGGGGTCAATCAATGCAATCACAATAGTATCAAAGAGAGTAAAAGTACCGGTGATAACGTCGGGAGGATGCCTCCTCTCGTATGCTGGATGGCATATGCTCTAGCAGAGCATCGGGTCTCGGATCGGACGGCCATTAGAGGCTCCTCTCGATTACCACCCCTACCTCCAGAGATTCTCGGGGCCTACCTCCACCGTCGTTCCACTAGGTCTTGCACCTTGCGCCTTATTCCTCTCATCTAGCTCCGTGCAATCTCTAATGAAGTGGTCCTTGAACCGCATCCATAACAGCCCTATTAATGACTTACCCCAACATTCACCTAGGTGTCGCCTTCCACATTGGGGGCATTCGTGTCTCTCTTGACGATTATTGCCCACACTAGCTATCAAGTAGCTCGAGTCCGCCAATGGTCGGGCTCTAATGGAAATTCCCGATCGTCCTCGACTTCATCGGTGTCCTCCCCGAACCTCTTTACACCGAGAACGGAGCTTTACTCGTCGATCTTTTACGGTAATCTCTTGCTTCAAATTCAGCCTTCTTCTTCTCCTCCCAAGTTCTTCCGCTTTGCGTGCTCGCTCGACTAGTGTCACGAACTCCTTTATCTCCAAAATTCCCACTAGTAACTTTAACTCTTCATTCAATCCTTCTTCAAATCTTTTGCACATCGCAACCTCATCAGCCACACACTCCGAGCATACCGACTAAGTCTTATGAACTCATGTTCAGATTCAGACACGGTCATCCCGCCTTGCTTGAGTTCCAAGAATTCCTTACGCTTCGATCGATGAACCGTTGACTAATGTATTTCTTTCAAATTGGATTGGAAGAAATCCCAAGTAACTCGCTCATTTGGGACTATGGAAATTAAAGTCCTCCACCAATAGTAAGTCGAGTCTCATAACAAGGATATAGCACATTTAAGACATTCGTCGGGTGTGCATGACAGTTCATCTAACACTCTAATGGTGTTATCGAGCGTAACTCGGCCTTTTCGGCATCATCAAGAATTATGGCCTTGAACTCCTCGGCCCCACGCTTCCTAATCAAGTCCACGGTGGTTTACTCAAGCCTCACGGGATCAAGAATCGGAGGCATTGCGGGCCCTTGGGGTGGAGTATTTAAATTCGGGAATGGTTGGACAGTAGGGTTGGTTCGGGCATATTATGCGACCCACTCATTCATCATAGTGAAGAAGGCTTGTTTCGCCCTTCATTTTGATTATTCATGATGACCGAGGCTCAACAGCGGTGTCCCTTGCGCAGAGCAGCCGCTACACTTTCAACGTCATCCGCCAAGGGTCTCTCTACCCCGGGTTCCATCGCTAATCAAAACAAAAATTTTAACCGTCAGAAGTCATCACATTATTAAGCACTATCAATTTGGCATGTATAGCTAGACTCACACGCGTTATGGTAGTCCTAGAACCGACTAAACCATAGCTCTGATACCAATAAAATTGTAACACCCCTAACTCGTGACCGACGCCGGTGTCGGACACGAGGGGTTAACGAGACAAATCCTCTTAAAGTACCGACCAATTTGGCATTTCTGGACAGGCTGGAAAACTGCATCACCGTCGCCTTAAAAATCATATCTCGAGTTCCAAAACTCGGAAACTGGTTTCGTAAATTTTCCCTGAATTTAGACTCATACACCCATCCATGGATTTATTTTTAGAATTTTTGGTTGGGCCAATTGGTACAGTTTATTAGTTAAAGTCACCCTTGTTACAGGGATCGACTGCTCTGACCTCCGCGCGTTACAACTTGAATATCTTTCTGTACAGGGCTTTAATACTGGTGCCGTTTGTTTCTAATGAAACTAGACTCAAAATAGAATCTGTACATATAAGGCATGACTCCTAATTCTTTCTGGATAATTTATGGTAAATTTTCAAAGTCGCGACAGGGGACCCAGAAATCGTTCTGGCCCTGTCTCACGAGAACTTTAATATCTCCCAGTATACTGTTCATATGGTCGTTTGTTTCGTCCATATAAAATAGATTCATCAAGGATCAGTTCCATAATTTACTCACTATTTAATTCTACTTCTACTATTTTTAGTGATTTTCAATCTCATCTCACTGCTGCTGTCCGCAACAGTTACTGCAGTAGACTATGCCAATTTCATGAATTTTTCCTTGGCCTTAATCATCCATCATACATGACACAAATTATGGCCACCTTAACAAAATTTGAGTTTCTAAGACTCGTGGCTATAGGTTCTAGCATCCCACTCGACGACCACATAGGCCATTTTACATGGCTTAAAATTTACAACCCACAATTCGACAAAATATAATAGCCTATACATGCCAAATGTTCTTCAACAACAAAAACAATACCACAAGATTTCAGCCGTGTGATGACTTCAACGACGGTTCCGAGCACGCAACAATACGAGTCCAAGAGACCTAAAATGGGTGACAAGAAAACACTGAGTGAGTTTACAACTCAGTAAGTCATAAGCATTCGTCAATCCATCGATAAAGTTACTACTACATGTACAACAAATGAGGCTAGGTACTTGTCCATATCGAATCTATACCATAATACCTCGGACCTTTCGGTCCAATCTCGCACCAATTCATACATCCACATTTCATATTCTACACAACAAGATAATCAAGCATTTTTACACATTAACTCATTTTCCAGCACAACCATACAATTTCAATCATCACATAGATTTAAGGCTTACCAAATTCAACCCCAAGCATGAACGTATTACCTATTCGTCATGAGCTCAAGGTGCTTACCCGATCCGCTGTCCATACTCACTCGATGGAGACACACCTCCATATA
Source organism: Gossypium arboreum (assembly GCF_025698485.1). Classification (NCBI taxonomy): domain Eukaryota; kingdom Viridiplantae; phylum Streptophyta; class Magnoliopsida; order Malvales; family Malvaceae; genus Gossypium; species Gossypium arboreum. The sequence goes on from NC_069075.1 coordinate 24,467,600, forward strand.
ATTGTTCGATTGGAGATATTTATATATATATATAGAGTACGCACACACAAAGTGCTTAATACTCGATTTCGCACACTTAGTGCCATGCGATTTAAGCCCGCACACACAGTGCCATGCCCTTCGAGCTCGCACACTTAGTGCCATATATTTCCAGCATGCACACTTAGTGCCATATATTTCCAGCACGCACACTTAGTGCCAATCTCGTCACCGTACACACGTATTGTTCAAGACACTTAGTGCCGAAAGCAAACTTTCTACACATTTCACTATTTCTTTTACATTCAACAATTGTCATCACTCCACACACATACATTTTCATTTATATATATACATCATCCCATTAAACACAATTGCATAAATTTTACAATCATTTAAGCAATATCAAATACGTGCTTAATGACTTACCTCGTGTTGGGTAAAATAGTTCCAAGTCGGCTACTCGATGACCTTCGTCTTTCCCTTGCTTGATTCTCCTTCTTTAACTCCTTGAGCTTAATCAATAAATCACTAGTTTAACCATCTTGCTAAACATTCATAATTCAACTACACATGCATATGTATGCTTGTATATTCGCAACCATTCTTACTAATCGCCCATTTGGTCGATTATACACCTAACCGAATATGCACCAAAACTTGATTCAACATTACCTACATACTCACTTTAATGGCCGAATATATATACATGTACAATGTCAACTAACATCTTTTAATCACCTAATTTCATCTCATGAACATTTAATCAAATTTTCCCAATCTAGCATATATTTTCACATCCATTTGTAACATCATGTACAAACACATATGCACATATATCAAAACACAAATTTTACCTATCATGCAACAAGCATAAATCGACTTATGAGCATGCCATGGCCGAATACATCCCACACCATCCCCTTTCAATTTTTGGTCATGGTTAAACAAAGAAAACTCCATGTCTTACTCAAGAATGCTAAAAGAAATTTCAAGAGTAGTCAATCCATCATTACATGTATCATCAACAAGCTTCACATTTAGCATGCAATGGCTTTAACACAATATCAACCTTGGCCAAATACCATTTCCATGGCATAACAAGGATTTGAACCATGGGCTAACATGAACATCAAGTTAGCAACTAAAACATGCATGAATCTCATGACACAACCTCAAACATACCTTAATCTTGACACAAGTATGACCAAATCTCCTTCTAGTTCTCTTCTAAACCAAGCATGAAGCAAAAATCCTTCCTTTTTCCCTTAGTATTTTCAGCCAAGATTTTGAGAATGGATGAACAATTTTTTTTCCTTTCTTTTTCCTCTACTCACGGCAACAAAGGCGGGGGGCATCCATGCTCATTTTTTTTCATTTCTTTATTTTTTTTACATAATCCACTAACTAAACATGTTGGAAACATGTTCCTTGCCCATATTCTTGTCATGGCCGGCCACTCACCTTAGGAAGTGGGTTATTTGACATGCAAGGACAACTATTTTCCCACATGTATTAATAGGCCACCTTACAATTGCCTAGCACATTTCTAAATTTTCTCACATAAGTCCTATTTGATAAAAATTCACTTACTATTAACAAAATCCAAACACGAAATTTTCACACATGCATATATACATATAATGAGCATCAATTATGATGGTTAATTATTATTATGACTCGGTTTGGTGGTCCCGAAACCACTTTCCGACTAGGGTCGATTTAGGGATGTCACAACTCTCCCCCACTTAGAAATTTTCGTCCCCGAAAATCTTACCGTAAATAGGCTCTGTATCGCTCTTTCATAGAGTCCTCAAGTTCCCAAGTGGCTTCTTCCATTCCGTGTTTATGCCACAACACCTTTACTAACGGGATTTTCCTATTGCGCAACTCTTTACTTCACGCCTCATAATGCGAACCGGTTCCTCTTCATAGCTCAAATTAGGTGAATCTCAATCTCGATGGAGCAATTACGTGCGATGGATCGACCTATATCGTCAAGCATCGAGACATGAAAACGCTAGAATCCTTTCGAGCTCGGGGGCAAAATTAATCGATATGCGATCGCCCAACTCGTTCGGATACTTCATATGGCCCGATAAACCTCGGACTCAATTTGCCTCACGACCAAATCTAAGCACCTTCTTCCAAGGTGAAACTTTGAGAAAGACCTTGTCTCCAACCCGATATTCAATATCTTTTCTTTTCAAATCCGATACGACTTTTGGCGATCCGAAGCGACTTTCAAACTTTCACGAATTACTCGAACTTTTGCTCGCATCCTTAACCAAATCAACCTCAAGAATTTACCTTCACTAAGTTCAGTCGTAATAATGGGGTACGTCATTTACGACCGTGATAAAGCCTCGTAAGGCGCCATCTTAATACTTGATTGAAAGCTATTGTTGTAGGCTAATTCAATCAAAGGTAAATACCGCTCCCATGAACCACTAAACTCAAGGATGCAACATCTCAACATATCCTCGAGTATTTGAATTATCCGCTCGGATTGACCATCGGTTTGGGGATGAAAAGCGGTGCTAAATGCAGCTTGGTACCCAAAGCATCTTGCAATTTCTTCCAAAATCGCGACGTAAATCTTGGGTCTCTATCCGACACGATAGAAATAGGCACCGTGTAATCTCACAATCGAGAAACGCATAATTCCGCTTAATTTGTCCATTGAAAATCCGTGACGACGGGGATAAAGTGAGCCGACTTAGTTAGTCTATCGACAACGACCCAAATCGCATCCTTCTTACTCACCGACAATGGCGGTCCGGATACAAAGTCCATTGTGACTCGATCCCATTTCCATTCGGGTATCATGATCGGTCAAGTAATCCCGATGGCACTTGATGTTCCGCTTTCACTTGTTGACATATCGACACCTTGAAACAAATTCGTAAATGTCTCGTTTCATACCGGCCACCAAAATTGGCGTTTGTGTCATTGTACATTTTAGTACTACCCGTGGATTGACATTCGACTACAATGGGCTTCATTTAGAATTATCGAAATAAGTTCAATTCTTTGGAACACACAGACGACTTCGAACCTCAAACAATCGTCATCATCAATTTGAAACTCGATTCCTTGTTCGTAACACACTCATTTCGCTTTTGCAAGCAACTCCTCATCAACTTTCTCGAGCTTCCCGATTTGATGAGCCAACAATGGTTTGGCCTTCAATTCGCTACTAACACATTGTCGGGTAGAATAGACAAGAGTACATTCATCGTCAGAAGTAAAACAAAGTGATTTTCGACTTAAGGCATCCGCAACCACATTGGCCTTTCCCGTGATAATCAATAACGAGTTCATAATCTTTTAACAACTCGAGCCATCGTCTTTGTCGCAGATTTAAGTCTCTTTGAGTCATCAAATATTTGAGACTTTTGTGATCCGAATACACTTGGCACTTCTCACCAAATAAGTAATGTCGCCATATCTTTAAGGCGAATACGATGGCAGCCAATTCGAGGTCATGGGTTGGATAATTTTTCTCATGTGGCTTTAATTGTCTCGACGATAGGCCACAACTCGACCTTCTTGCATCAATACACAACCTAACCCAAGTAGGGAGGCATCACTATAGATGACAAACTCTTTGCCGATTCGGCAGTATTAGAACTGGAGCTTTCGTCAAATGGGTTTTCAATTGGTGAAACTTTTCGACACTTTTCCGTCCATTCAAATTTGACATCTTTCAAGCGGTTTTGTCATGGGTGTGGCTATCATCGAGAATCCTTTCACAAACCGTCGGTAGTAACCGCAAGCCCCAAAAAGCTCCTAACTTCGGTAACATTCCTTGGAGGTTTCCAATTGACTATGGTCAAATTTTGTTCAGTCCACCGACACCGATGCGGACACCACGTGCCCCAAAAAGCTAACCTCTTTCAACCAAAATTCACATTCTTGAACTTTGCGTATAAGCGCTTATCTCATAAGATTTGCAACACTAGCCTCGTGTTCAAGATGTTGATTTCATCTTCGAATAGACCAAAATGTCATCGATAAATACAACTACGAACCGATCCAAGTATGGCACGAAAATTCTATTCATTAAATCCATAAACACCTTAGGGCATTAGTGAGCCCAAACGGCATCACCAAGAATTCAGAGTGACCGTACTCGCTCTAAAAGCGGTTTTGGTATGTCCGATTCTCGGACCTCAACCGATAGTACCCGACCTCAAATCTATCTTTGAAAACACCGAGGCTCCCTTTAATTGATCAAACAAATCGTCAATTCGTGGCAATGGATATTTATTCTTTATCGTCACTTTATTGAGTTGACGATAGTCGATGCACAACCTCATGGTTCCGTCCTTCTTCTTCACAAACAATACAAAGCGCCCCATGGAGAAAAACTCGATTCGATTAAACCTCTATCCGTCAATTCTTGCAATTGAACCTTCAATTCCTTCAATTCCGTTAATGCCATACGACACGGGCTATTGAAATCGGCGTAGTACCCAGACAACTTCGATGTCAATTCCACTTCTCGAACCGGTGGCAATCCCTTAACTCCTCGGAAAAACATCCAATACTCACAAACCATGGTACCGATTCGAGTTTTCTTTCCGTCTCTTTACTCCCAAACACATACGCAAGGTATGTTTCACACCCTTTTCACATATCTTCGAGCGGTCATAGAAGATATTATTGTCGGCACTCCTTTTAAATCAAGAGACTCGACTCGGACTACCTCATTATTTGCACTCCTCAAATTAATGGTTTTCCTTTGCAGTCCACCATTGCATCATGTACGGTCACCAATCCATACCAAGAATAACATCAATTCATGAAATGGTAGAAGCATCGATCGGTGGAAAACAGATTCTCGAATTATTAGGGGCATCTCTTGCACACTTTATCAACAAGCACGTATTGACCCAAAGGGTTTGACACTGAATTTAACTCAGAGACTCAACAGTAGAGTCTTTATCGATGCTAAGGTTTCAACTATTCATAGAGGAACACTAATCCAGGCCCGGAATTTCGAGACCGATATTGGCATGTGAACTAAAAGACTTTCACCAATTGGAAATGACCTGGGAATTTAAGTATGTTGGTTCCTTGTGGAAGGTTAAAGGCATTCAAGAAACCAGCTTGAGGAAAATAGAGATGGAGGAGAAAGGGGAAGGAAATAATTAGATAGAATTGGAAGGGGAAATCGACAGAGCTGTCGTAGAAATGCCGAGGAAAGGATTCAACCATAGGATTTCACGATAAGGATTCATTTTTGAGGTTACTTCAATTGCCCCACGTCAGAGTAATGAGTGAAATTGTAAGACCACCTTGGTAAAGGATTGTATGGTTAAATTGGAAAGGTTGAGATTTAGGAATCTATGAAGATTCACTTGGTTGATTGTTTGTGAATAAGGGACCAAGGCCTATGGTTGTTGAATGCCAAGATGAAAGGTGATTTAGAGTAATTAGGGGCCAGATGAGTGGCCTAATCTTACTGCAGTAGACTATGCCAATTTCATGAATTTTTCCTTGGCCTTAATCATCCATCATACATGACACAAATTATGGCCACCTTAACAAAATTTGAGTTTCTAAGACTCGTGGCTATAGGTTCTAGCATCCCACTCGACGACCACATAGGCCATTTTACATGGCTTAAAATTTACAACCCACAATTCGACAAAATATAATAGCCTATACATGCCAAATGTTCTTCAACAACAAAAACAATACCACAAGATTTCAGCCGGTGTGATGACTTCAACGACGGTTCCGAGCACGCAACAATACGAGTCCAAGAGACCTAAAATGGGTGACAAGAAAACACTGAGTGAGTTTACAACTCAGTAAGTCATAAGCATTCGTCAATCCACTGATAAAGTTACTACTACATGTACAACAAATGAGGCTAGGTACTTGTCCATATCGAATCTATACCATAATACCTCGGACCTTTCGGTCCAATCTCGTACCAATTCATACATCCACATTTCATATTCTACACAACAAGATAATCGAAGCATTTTTACACATTAACTCATTTTCCAGCACAACCATACAATTTCAATCATCACATAGATTTAAGGCTTACCAAATTCAACCCCAAGCATGAACGTATTACCTATTCGTCATGAGCTCAAGGTGCTTACCCGATCCGCTGTCCATACTCACTCGATGGAGACACACCCTCCATATAATTGTTCGATTGGAGATATTTATATATATATATAGAGTACGCACACACAAGGCTTAATACTCGATTTCGCACACTTAGTGCCATGCGATTTAAGCCCGCACACACAAATGCCATGCCCTTCGAGCTCGCACACTTAGTGCCATATATTTCCAGCATGCACACTTAGTGCCATATATTTCCAGCACGCACACTTAGTGCCAATCTCGTCACCGACACACACGTGTTCCGCACACTTAGTGCCGAAAGCAAACTTTCTACACATTTCACTATTTCTTTTACATTCAACAATTGTCATCACTCCACACACATACATTTTCATTTATATATATACATCATCCCATTAAACACAATTGCATAAATTTTACAATCATTTAAGCAATATCAAATACGTGCTTAATGACTTACCTCGTGTTGGGTAAAATAGTTCCAAGTCGGCTACTCGATGACCTTCGTCTTTCCCTTGCTTGATTCTCCTTCTTTAACTCCTTGAGCTTAATCAATAAATCACTAGTTTAACCATCTTGCTAAACATTCATAATTCAACTACACATGCATATGTATGCTTGTATATTCGGCAACCATTCTTACTAATCGCCCATTTGGTCGATTATACACCTAACCGAATATGCACCAAAAACTTGATTCAACATTACCTACATACTCACTTTAATGGCGAATATATATACATGTACAATGTCAACTAACATCTTTTAATCACCTAATTTCATCTCATGAACATTTAATCAAATTTTCCCAATCTAGCATATATTTTCACATCCATTTGTAACATCATGTACAAACACATATGCACATATATCAAAACACAAATTTTTACCTATCATGCAACAAGCATAAATCGCACTTATGAGCATGCCATGGCCGAATACATCCCACACCATCCCCCTTTCAATTTTGGTCATGGTTAAACAAAGAAAACTCCATGTCTTACTCAAGAATGCTAAAAGAAATTTCAAGAGTAGTCAATCCATCATTACATGTATCATCAACAAGCTTCACATTTAGCATGCAATGGCTTTAACACAATATCAACCTTGGCCAAATACCATTTCCATGGCATAACAAGGATTTGAACCATGGGCTAACATGAACATCAAGTTAGCAACTAAAACATGCATGAATCTCATGACACAACCTCAAACATACCTTAATCTTGACACAAGTATGACCAAATCTCCTTCTAGTTCTCTTCTAAACCAAGCATGAAGCAAAAATCCTTCCTTTTTCCCTTAGTATTTTCAGCCAAGATTTTGAGAATGGATGAACAATTTTTTTCCTTTCTTTTTCCTCTACTCACGGCAACAAAGGGGGGCATCCATGCTCATTTTTTTTCATTTCTTTATTTTTTCTACATAATCCACTAACTAAACATGTTGGAAACATGTTCCTTGCCCATATTCTTGTCATGGCGGCCACTCACCTTAGGAAGTGGGTTATTTGACATGCAAGGACAACTATTTTCCCACATGTATTAATAGGCCACCTTACAATTGCCTAGCACATTTCTAAATTTTCTCACATAAGTCCTATTTGATAAAAATTCACTTACTATTAACAAAATCCAAACACGAAATTTTCACACATGCATATATACATATAATGAGCATCAATTATGATGGTTAATTATTATTATGACTTCGGTTTGGTGGTCCCGAAACCACTTTCCGACTAGGGTCGATTTAGGGATGTCACAACTCTCCCCCACTTAGAAATTTTCGTCCCCGAAAATCTTACCGGTAAATAGGCTCGGGTATCGCTCTTTCATAGAGTCCTCAAGTTCCCAAGTGGCTTCTTCCATTCCGTGTTTATGCCACAACACCTTTACTAACGGGATTTTCCTATTGCGCAACTCTTTTACTTCACGCCTCATAATGCGAACCGGTTCCTCTTCATAGCTCAAATTAGGCTGAATCTCAATCTCAGATGGAGCAATTACGTGCGATGGATCGACCTATATCGTCAAGCATCGAGACATGAAAACGCTAGAATCCTTTCGAGCTCGGGGCAAAATTAATCGATATCGATCGGCCCAACTCGTTCGGATACTTCATATGGCCCGATAAACCTCGGACTCAATTTGCCCTTACGACCAAATCTAAGCACCTTCTTCCAAGGTGAAACTTTGAGAAAGACCTTGTCTCAACACGATATTCAATATCTTTTCTTTTCAAATCCGCATCGACTTTTGGCGATCCAAAGCGACTTTCAAACTTTCACGAATTACTCGAACTTTTGCTCGGCATCCTTAACCAAATCAACCTCAAGAATTTACCTTCACTAAGTTCATCCGAATAATGGGGTACGTCATTTACGACCGTATAAAGCCTCGTAAGGCGCCATCTTAATACTTGATTGAAAGCTATTGTTGTAGGCGAATTCAATCAAAGGTAAATACCGTTCCCATGAACCACTAAACTCAAGGATGCAACATCTCAACATATCCTCGAGTATTTGAATTATCCGTTCGGATTGACCATCGGTTTGGGGATGAAAAGCGGTGCTAAAATGCAGCTTGGTACCCAAAGCATCTTGCAATTTCTTCCAAAATCGCGACGTAAATCTTGGGTCTCTATCCGACACGATAGAAATAGGCACCCGTAATCTCACAACTGAGAAACGTACAATTCCGCTAATTTGTCCATTGAAAAATCCGACGCGTCGGGGATAAAGTGAGCCGACTTAGTTAGTCTATCGACAACGACCCAAATCGCATCCTTCTTACTCACCGACAATGGCGGTCCGGATACAAAGTCCATTGTGACTCGATCCCATTTCCATTCGGGTATCATGATCGGTGAAGTAATCCCGATGGCACTTGATGTTCGCTTTCACTTGTTGACATATCGGACACCTTGAAACAAATTGAAATGTCTCGTTTCATACGGGCCACCAAAATTGGCGTTTGGTCATTGTACATTTTAGTACTACCGGGTGGATTGACATTCGACTACAATGGGCTTCATTTAGAATTATCGAAATAAGTTCAATTCTTTGGAACACACAGACGACTTCGAACCTCAAACAATCGTCATCATCAATTTGAAACTCGATTCCTTGTTCGAACACACTCGGCCGTTTTGCAAGCAACTCCTCATCAACTTTTCGAGCTTCCCGATTTGATGAGCCAACAATGGTTTGGCCTTCAATTGGCTACTAACACATTGTCGGGTAGAATAGACAAGAGTACATTCATCGTCGTAAAGCAAGCGGTGATTTCCGACTTAAGGCATCCGCAACCACATTGGCCTTTCCGGGTGATAATCAATAACGAGTTCATAATCTTTTAACAACTCGAGCCATCGTCTTTGTCGCAGATTTAAGTCTCTTTGAGTCATCAAATATTTGAGACTTTTGTGATCCGAATACACTTGGCACTTCTCACCAAATAAGTAATGTCGCCATATCTTTAAGGCGAATACGATGGCGACCAATTCGAGGTCATGGGTTGGATAATTTTTCTCATGTGGCTTTAATTGTCTCGACGATAGGCCACAACTCGACCTTCTTGCATCAATACACAACCTAACCCAAGTAGGGAGGCATCACTATAGATGACAAACTCTTTGCAGATTAATTTGTACTAGAACTGAGCTTTTCGTCAAATGGGTTTTCAATTGGTCGAAACTTTTCGACACTTTTCCGTCCATTCAAATTTGACATCTTTTCAAGCAGTTTTGTCATGGGTGTGGCTATCATCGAGAATCCTTTCACAAACCGTCGGTAGTAACCGCAAGCCCCAAAAAGCTCCTAACTTCGGTAACATTCCTTGGAGGTTTCAATTGACTATGGCGAAATTTTGTTCAGTCCACCCGACACCGATGCGGACACCACGTGCCCCAAAAAGCTAACCTCTTTCAACCAAAATTCACATTTCTTGAACTTTGCGTATAATCGCTTATCTCATAAGATTTGCAACACTAGCCTCGGTGTTCAAAGATGTTCGGTTTCATCTTTCGAATAGACCAAAATGTCATCGATAAATACAACTACTGAACCGATCCAAGTATGGCTGAAAATTCTATTCATTAAATCCATAAACACCGAGGGCATTAGTGAGCCCAAACGGCATCACCAAGAATTCAGTAGTGACCGTACCTCGTTCTAAAAGCGGTTTTGGGTATGTCCGATTCTCGGACCCTCAACTGATAGTACCCCGACCTCAAATCTATCTTTGAAAACACCGAGGCTCCCTTTAATTGATCAAACAAATCGTCAATTCGTGGCAATGGATATTTATTCTTTATCGTCACTTTATTGAGTTGACGATAGTCGATGCACAACCTCATGGTTCCGTCCTTCTTCTTCACAAACAATACGAGCGCCCATGGAGAAAAAACTCGATCGAGCGAAACCTCTATCCGTCAATTCTTGCAATTGAACCTTCAATTCCTTCAATTCCGTTAATGCCATACGATACGGGGCTATTGAAATCGGCGTAGTACGGTACAACCGATGCGAATTCCACTTCTCGAACCGGTGGCAATCCGGTAACTCCTCGGGAAAAACATCGAATACTCACAAACCACTGGTACCGATTCGAGTTTTCTTTCCGTCTCTTTACTCCCAAACACATACGCAAGGTATGTTTCACACCCCTTTTCACATATCTTGACGGTCATAGAAGATATTATTGTCGGCACTCCTTTTAAATCATGAGACTAAACTCGGACTACCTCATTATTTGCACTCCTCAAATTAATGGTTTTCCTTTGCGATCCACCTTGCATCATGTACGGTCACCAATCCATACCAAGAATAACATCGAATTCATGAAATGGTAGAAGCATCGGATCGGTAGGAAAGCGAGATTCTCGAATTATTAGGGGCATCTCTTGCACACTTTATCAACAAGCACGTATTGACCCAAAGGGTTTGACACTCGAATTACGAACTCAAGAGACTCAGCGGTAGAGTCTTCTTTGGATGCTAAGGTTTCACATACATATGAGTGAGTAGAGCCGGGTCAATCAATGCAATCACAATAGTATCAAAGAGAGTAAAAGTACCGGTGATAACGTCGGGGAGGATGCCTCCTCTCGTGCGCGGATGGCATATGCTCTAGCAGAGCACGGGTCTCGGATCGGACGGCCAGATTAGAGGCTCCTCTCGATTACCACCCCTACCTCCAGAGATTCTCGGGGCCTACCTCCACCGTCGTTCCACTAGGTCTTGCACCTTGCGTCTTATTCCTCTCATCTAGCTCGTGCAATCTCTAATGAAGTGGTCCTTGAACCGCATCCATAACAGAGCCCTATTAACAGACTTACCCCAACATTCACCTAGGTGTCGTCTTCCACATTGGGGCATTCAGGTCTCTCTTGACGATTATTGCCCACACTAGCTACTCAAGTAGCTCGGAGTCCGTCAATGGTGGGGCTCTAATGGAAATTCCCATGATCGTCCTCGACTTCATTGGTGTCCTCCCGAACCTCTTGTTAGCCGAGAACGGAGCTTTACTGTCGATCTTTTACGGTAATCTCTTGCTTCAAATTCAGCCTTCTTCTTCTCCTCCAAGTTCTTCCGCCTTGCGAGCTCGTTCGACTAGTGTCACGAACTCCTTTATCTCCAAAATTCCACTAGTAACTTTAACTCTTCATTCAATCCTTCTTCAAATCTTTTGCACATCGCAACCTCATCACCACACACTCCGAGCATACCGACTAAGTCTTATGAACTCATGTTCAGATTGAGATACTGTCATCCGGCCTTGCTTGAGTTCCAAGAATTCCTTACGCTCGATCGATGAACCGTTGACTAATGTATTTCTTTGAAATTCGGATTGGAAGAAATCCCAAGTAACTCGTTCATTTGGGACTATGGAAATTAAAGTCCTCCACCAATAGTAAGTGAGTCTCTTAACAAGGATATAGCACATTTAAGACATTCGTCGGTGTGCATGACAGTTCATCTAACACTCTAATGGTGTTATCGAGCGAACTCGGCCTTTTCGGCATCATCAAGAACTATGGCCTTGAACTCCGGCCCCACGCTTCCTAATCAAGTCCACGGTGGTTTACTCGACCTCACGGGATCGAGAATCGGAGGCATTATGGGCCACTCACCTTAGGAAGTGGGTTATTTGACATGCAAGGACAACTATTTTCCCACATGTATTAATAGGCCACCTTACAATTGCCTAGCACATTTCTAAATTTTCTCACATAAGTCCTATTTGATAAAAATTCACTTACTATTAACAAAATCCAAACACGAAATTTTCACACATGCATATATACATATAATGAGCATCAATTATGATGGTTAATTATTATTATGACTCGGTTTGGTGGTCCCGAAACCACTTTCCGACTAGGGTCGATTTAGGGATGTCACAGCTCACTTGTCCGTCTCACCCGATGGGGTGCTAGTAGATGAATTAGAGGCCAAACCATTATTGATTCGTCAAATACTTGAATCCCGTAAAGTCGATATTTGAATTGGTCACTAAACGAAAGTGAATGTGCTTGAATGAGGAATCGGAGTTTCGGATTGACGACAATGATTGCTTGACGTTCAGAGGTCGATTATGTGTTCCAAGAAATTCGGAACTTATTTCGATGATTTTGGACGAGGCTCACAGTAGTCGAATGTTAGTCCACCCAGGTAGTACTAAAATGTACAATGACCTGAAACGTCAATTTTGGTGGCCGGGTATGAAACGAGACATTTCTGAATTTGTTTCAAGGTGTTTGATATGCCAACAAGTAAAAACGGAACATCAAGTGCCATCGGGATTACTTCAGCCGATCATGATACCCGAATAGAAGTGGGATCGGGTAACGATGGATTTTGTATCTGGATTGCCATTGTCATCAAGCAAGAAAGATGCAATCTGGTTATTGTTGATAGATTGACCAAGTCGCTCATTTTATCCTCGTCTGCAGATTTTTCGCCGATAAATTGGCGTAATTATACATCTCCCAAATTGTTCGATTGCATGGGGTACCTATTTCTATCGTGTCGGATAGAGACCCAAGATTTACATCGCGATTTTGGAAAAAGTTACAAGAAGCGTTGGGTACTAAGATGCATTTTAGCACCGCATTTCATCCCCAGATCGATGGCCAATCTGAGCGAATAATTCGGATACTCAAGGATATGTTGAGATGTTGCGTCTTAGAGTTTTGTGGTTCATGGGAAAGATATTTGCCTTTGATTGAATTCGCTTACAACAATAGCTTTCAATCAAGCATTAAGATGGCACCTTATGAGGCCTTATACGTCGTAAATGCCGTACCCATTATTTTGACCGAACTTAGTGAAAGTAAAATTTTGGGGTTGATTTGATTAAGGATCTTTGAAGCGAAAGTTCGAGTAATTCGTGAAAGTTTGAAAGCCGCCGGATCGTCAAAAGTCGTATGCGGATTCGAAAAGAAAAGACATTGAATATCAGGTTGGAGACAAAGTATTTCTCAAAGTTTCACCTTGGAAAAAGGTGCTTAGATTTGGTCGTAAGGGCAAACTAAGTCCGAGGTTCATCGGTCCGTATGAAGTATCCGAACGAGTTGCACCAGTTGCATACCGATTAATTTTGCCCCTGAGCTTGAAAAGATTCAACGTTTTCCATGTCTCGATGCTTGACGATATAGGTCCGACTGTCGCACGTAATCACTCCATCTGAGATCGAGATTCAGCCTAACTTGAGTTATGAAGAAGAACCGGTTCGCCTTTTGATGCGTGAAATAAAAGAGTTGCGAAATAAGAAAATCCCATTAGTGAAGGTGTTGTGGCATAAACACGGAATTGAAGAAGCCACTTGGGAACTTGAGGACTCTATGAAGGATCGATATCCAAAATTATTTACCGGTAAGATTTTCGGGGATGAAAATTTCTTATGTGGGGGAGAGTTGTGACAACCCTAATTAGACCCTGGTCGGAATGTGGTTTCGAGACCACATTACCGAGCCGAAAATTTATTTTTGTGTTTTAATTACATAAATTTTTGTGTGACAGTGAATATATGAGAAATTAAATGCTTAATATTAGCTTTAGGAATGTGAATTAATTCGAAAAGGACCTAGTTGACGAAGTTAGAAAAGATGATAGATGAATTATAAGGAGTAATTAATAATAGGGAGAGGAAGCATGGCTTTGCATGTCAAATTACCCATAAAATACATGGTGGCCAGCCAAGGAGTGATGATACTCCACTCATTCTAATTTAATATGTTTTTTTTTAGTTAACAAATGATGGGAATAATAATAGGAAAGTGAACAAAAAAAAAGGGGTGTTCATACTTGCCATCTCCTAGCCGAAAAACCAAGAAAAAGAAAGGGAGAAAAAATTTGAAGAAGTTCGGCCATTGCTTGTATCTAGGAGGAGTGTTTGATGTTGTGGCATGAAAATGAGGGAGTTTGAATGCTTAATAAGGAGGGAAGAAGGAGTGTTCATGTTTTCTTTCTTTTGCAATTGTCGTAACTAGAGGAAGAAGAGGAAGCAAGATTCGGCCAAGGTGGTCCTTTAGATCAAGCTCAAGGAGATAAAGGAGGAGAATCAAGCAAAGGCAAAGAAAAGATCATCGAGTAGCCGAGTTGGAACCGTCTTACCCAACACAAGGTAAGTCATTAAGCATATCTTTTGTATTAATTTAAATGGTCATAACGTCTATGTAATGATGCTGAATGGAATGATAAATATATATATACATGTATGCATGGGGTGATGAAAGTATTGAATGAAAAAGGAAAGAGGTGAGATGTACTGAGTTGTTGGTTTCGGCACTAAGTGTGCGGTGTAAACATTCATGATCATGAGATTGGCACTAAGTGTGCGGGTTCAAATTGTATAGCACTAAGTGTGCGAGTTTGATTATATAGCACTAAGTGTGCGAGTTCGACTATTAAGCACTAAGTGTGCGGGCTTATTATACATTCTCTAATAAATATACATGCTCTAAGTGTGCGGCCTTATCGAGTCAATCATGGACAGTGGTACGAGTAAACACCTTGAGCTCATGAGGAATGGACATTTTATTTATATTTGGGATTGAGCTTGGTAAGTCTTGAACCTATGTGGTGATTATACTTGAAGATAAATGCATCCAATGTCATATGGTGTAATGTATGAAATATCAAAGTAGGGCTTGGTATGAGATCGAACCGAAATGCCTAAGGAATTATAGCACAGTTTGGGTATGGATGGAGGATTTTAATCCCGCATTATTTATTTTCTCTTATGATATATTATTACTGAACAGCAATGTAATGCTTATGACTTACTGAGTTATATACTCACTCAGTGTTTGCTTGTCACCTACTTTAGGTTTCTTGGACTCGTCTTTTTGCGTGCTTGGGACTGTCATCGAAATCATCACACCGGCTAGCAACTTTTGGTATCTTCTTTTTAGTCAGTCTAGGAGAAAATTTCGGCATGTATAGGCTAATATGTTTTGTTGAAATTTGGTATGTAAACTTTTAGCCATGCGAAAATGGCATAAATGTTCGGTTGGATTTGGTTCTATAATGTTAGGTCACAAGTCTTGGTAATTCGATTTTTATGCCATATGTCATGGTTGATTATTTTTGGTGTTAAAATTCATGATATGGCAATAGTGTAGTAGGGAGATGTTTGACAATGATTAGCCTTTGGCATGGCTAGTCATGATCATAATTTGTGATATGTATGATGAATTACTAGTTAGATCAAGGAGAAATCACGAAATAGGCATAGTTGCTTTAGTAACAGATGCTGGAAGCAGCAGTGACGTGAGATTGAAAAATCACTAAAAATAGTAGGAATGGAATTAAATAATGAATAAATTATGTAATCGAAGCTCGATGAGTCTATTTTCATATAGAGGAAACAAAATGACCATATGAGCTGTATGTTAGGAGATAATTAAACTCCTGTGAAACAGGGCCAGAGTGATTTCTGGATCCCCTGTCCCGACTTTAGAAATTCACTCTAAATTAATCAGAGACAATTAGAAGTCATTCTTTATATGTATAGATTCCATTTTGAGTCTAGTTTCATTAGAAACCAACAGCATAAGTATTGGAGCTCTGTAAAGGGAGATATCTAAGTCGTAATGCACAAGGGTCAGAGTAGTCGAACCCAGGAACAGGGACGACTTTAACCAATAAACTGTACAAATTGGCCCGGCCAAAAATTCTACAAAAATTCTACCATATAGATATATGAGTCTAGTTCAGGGAAAAATTTACAGAACTGGATTTCGAGTTTCATAACTCAAGATATGATTTTTAATACAACTCATACGCAGATTGGCAGCTTGTCTGGGAAATTTCTAATAAGTGGTTTGAAGTCTGTTAACACCTCGTGTTCGACTCCGGCGACGGTCTCGGGTTCGGGGTGTTACATGGGTACTGGGTATTCATGGCTAGTAATACAAACAATGATTTTCAGCTCAAGGCATCAGCAACTACATTAGCTTTTCCCAGGTGATAATCAATCACAAAGTCATAATCTTTTAACAATCAAGCCATCTTCATTGTCAAAAATTCAGATCCTTCTATGACATCAGATACTTCAAGCTCTTATGAACCGTATAAATGTTACATTTTTCACCATATAAATAGTGTCACCAAATCTTTAATACAATCGCAGCCAGTTCTAAATCATGCGTCGAATATTTCTTTTCATGCAATTTTAGCTATTGGGAAGCGTAAGCTATAACTTTTCCATCTTGCATCAAAATACATCCTAGTCCGTTTAGCGATGCATCACTGTAGATCACAAATTTCTTACCCGATTCAGGTTGAACCAAAACTGGTGCTTCTGTTAATAGTGATTTCAACTGTTCAAAACTCTGCTGACACTTTTCTGCCCATTCAAACTTCATATCTTTTTGTAGTAGTCGAGTCATTGGTGTCGCAATTATTGAGAAGCCTTTTACAAATCTTCGATAATAACCTACTAATCCCAGAAAACTACGAACTTCTGACACATTTCTTGGAGGTTTCTAATCAACAATAGCAGAAATCTTGCTCAGATCAACTTTAATACCGTCGGCTAAAATAATATGTCCCAAAAATCCAACCTCTTTGAGCCAGAATTCACATTTACTGAAATTTGCAAATAACTGCTTATCACATAGAGTTTGTAACACAATTCTCAAGTGCACGGTATGTTCAAATTCATCTCGTGAATTGATCAAAATATCATCAATGAATACCACAACAAATCTATCTAAATACGGTCTGAATATACGATTCATTAAGTCCATAAAAATAATAAGAACATTCGTTAAACCGAAAGGCATAACAAGGAATTCATAATGGCCATACCTTGTTCTAAAAGCAGTTTTGGCACATCCGACTCTTTAACTTGCAACTGATAGTAACCCAATCTCAGATCAATCTTTGCAAATATTATAGTCCCTTTCAACTGATCAAACAAGTCATCAATCTGTGGTAGAGGGTATTTGTTCTTTATAGTCACTTTATTCAACTGTCTATAGTCGATACACATGCGCATTGTGCCATCTTTCATTTTCACAAACAATATTGGTGCACCCCAAGGAGAATAACTCGGTTGTACAAAACCTCTGTCTGTCAATTCTTTCTATTGAACTTTAAACTCTTTTAATTCTGTTGGAGCCATTCTGTACGGAGCTATCGATATTGGAGTTATTCCTGATATAAACTCAATACCAAATTCGACTTCTCTGATCAGCGTTAATCCCTGTAATTCTTCTAGAAATACATCTGAGAACTCACAAACAACAGATACAGATTCAATCTTTGATTCTGACACTTTCGTATCCAATATATATATGTAAGTTATGCATCATAGCCCTTTCTCAAGTATTTCTGAGTTAACATAGACGATATCACAGTAGGTAATTCACTCAAATCATTAGACTTAATCCGAATAATCTCACCATTTTGACATTTCAATTCAATAGTCTTCTGTCTACAATTCACAACTGCATCATGCAAAGTCAGCCAGCCCATACCCAGAATCACATCAAACTCATCGAACGGTAGAAGTATCAAATTAGCCTAAAAATTATAACCCCAAATCATCAGAGGATAATTCTTACAAATTTTATCAACTAAAACAAACTTGCCTAAAGGGTTCGATTCTTTAATTACAAATTTTGTAAACTCAACATGTAAACTCTTTTTAAATACTAAATTCATACAAATATATGAATGGGTTGATCCAGGATCTACCAACAAAACTATATCAGTATCAAAAAGAGAAAAAGTACCAATGATAACTTTTGGTGATGATGCTTCCTCTCGTGCACGTATCGCATAAGCCCTTCCAGGTGCTCGTGCCTCGGATCTTATAGTCGAATCTCTTGTAGCACCTCGATTACCACTCACATTTTTGATGTTTCGGGGCAGTCTCCCTCTAGTAGTCGTGTTACTTATTTTCCCTGGTTGACTATTTTAGCAATGAACTTTTCTGGACAATCACGGAGAACATGATCCAAATATCCAGATTTAAAACAAGCTTCGCTCACTAATCTGCATTCACCATAATGTTTTCTATTGCAATGATTACATTTAGGTCTAGTATTTCTAACGCTTTCCATACTAGCAACAGATGGTACTTGAGGTTTAGATTGAATTGCTTCACATTTCTATCTCTAATCGAAACTCCTGCCGAAGTCATAGAATGAGGATGATGTTCTCTAAATTTCTTTGATGATGATTAATGTGATTTACCCGCAAATCACTTTTTAGAATCTCTAGCCCAGAATAAGCTTTTCTTTTCTCTTTGCAAAGTCTTCGGCTTTACAAGCTCGATCAAACAAAACAACAAACTCTTTTAACTCAAGGATTCCAACTAACACTCTGATTTCTTTATTCAATCTATCCTCGAATCATTTACACATTATAGCTTTAGATGATACACATTCACGGGCATATTTGCTGAGTCATTCAAACTCTCTTTCATATTCAGTGACTGACATACAACCCTGCTTCAATTCAAGAAATTCTTTTCTCTTCTGATCAATGAATCTTTGACTAATGTATTTCTTTCTAAATTCAACTTGGAAGAAATCTCAAGTGACTTACTCTAGAGGAACTACGAATATCAAGGTATTCCACCATTGATACGTAGTATCTCTTAACAATGATACAACGCACTTCATACATTCTTCGGGTGTACAGGACAATTCATCGAACACTCGAATCGTGTTCTCAAGCCAAAATTCAGCCTTTTCAGAGTCATCATTAGCAGTGGCACTAAATTCTTTAGCTCTGTGTTTTCGTATTCTATCAACATGCAGTTTATTCAATTGCAGAGGATCGGTACCTTAAGGAGCTAGAGCGATTGGTTAGGGAACAGGTCGGGGTAGAGGTTGCAGAACAGTCAAATTTGTACGAATGTACTGTGTAAACCACTAATTTAATATTTGAAAAAAGCTTCTTAAGCCTCACCCCCGTGACTACTCGTCACAGGTCTAGATTCAGTAAGCGCTGCTCCTCGAGTGGGAGCTGGCGCGTTACTTTTACGTTGTCTACTACTATCACAGTTTTATATATGAAATATATAGCTAGACTCACATACGCTACGTTAGTCCGAGAATCGACAAACCGTAGCTCTAATACCAACAAATGTAACACTCTTAACCTGTAACCGTCGTCGGAATAGGTTAAAAGGTATTACCGGACTTGTAACTAAATTCAGGACAATCATTTATGAAATAGATCTCTCATTTCAATCAATATCAATCATTTATATTTCGTATGTACACAATCTAAGCAAATAAAAGCTTTAATCATACATTCGGGACTAAATCGATAACAAACATTTCAAGAACTTACAAAATTTTCATCATTTCAAGGGTCACTCGCCCGTGTGAACAGACCGTGTGCCTCACACGGCTAGTAGACACGCCCATGTCTTAGGCCATGTGAAAATAGGGCATACATACTGACTTGTGTCACACGGCCAAGGACATACCCATGTGCCAAGCCGTGTGAAAACTAGAGAGGTTACAGACGTGGGTCACACGGTCGAGCACACGCCCGTGTGTATAGCCCATGTATCCTTTAGGTGGTATACTGACTTATGTCACACGGTAAGTCACACACCCGTGTGTGAGCCAGTGTGACACACACGACCAATAGACACGTTTGTGTGTCTAGGCCGTGTCAAAACTGTAGGGTATACTACCTTAATTTGAAAGGCTACCCTAAGGGACACACGGCCGTGTACCGTGACCATGTGTCACACACGGCTGAGACACACACCCGTGTCCCTACCTGTGTGGAAAAAAATAGGCTATTTGCAAAGCTATTTTTCCACCCTATTATCACAAGCATACATGACCACATTTCACAACCCAATTGGCAATCATTTCATAACCATTTCATATATAAAATAAAACCAATTCAACTTGATATTCTGTAACACCCCGAAATCGTGGCCGACACTGGGGTCGAATACGAGGTGTTATCGGGCTTAATTCATCATTTATACAGCTCAACCAATTTATTTTAAAACTCCCAGATAAGCTGTCAATCTGCATTATAGTCACTTAAAAATTCGTATCTTGAGTTATGAAACTCGAAATCAAATTTCGTAAATTTTTCCTAAAAATAGACTCATATATATATCTAATAAAAGTTTTGTAGAATTTTTGGTTTGGCCAATTAGTACAGTTTATTTGTTAAAGTCTCCCCTGTTTCAGGGTTTGACTACTCTGACCTCTAAACATTACAACTTAGATATCTCCCTACACAGGGCTTCAATGCCTATGCCGCTTGTCTCTAATGAAACTAGACTCAATAATTAATCTGCACATATAAAGGATGACTTCTAATTATCTCTACAAAATTTATGGTGAATTTACAAAGTCAGAACAGGGGATCCAGAAATCACTGTGGCCCTGTTTCACCAAAAAATTAAACATCTCATAAAATATAGCTCATATGGTCGTTTCGTTTCTTCCATATGAAAATAGACTCATCCAGATTCGATTACATAATTTATTCATTATTTAATTCCATTTCTACTATTTTTAGTGATTTTTCAATTTCACATCACTACTGCTGTCTGCATCTATTATTAGAGTAATTTAACATACATATCACCAAGTATGATCATGACTAGCCATACCAAAGGCTAATCATTACCAAGCATTTCCTTACTACTCCATAACCATATCATGAGTGTAACACCGGAAATGATTAGCCATGACAAACGGCATAATAATCAAATAGACTTTAACTATTACTTATAACTAAGTATCATAAGACCAAATCCAACTTAACATTTATGCCATTTTCGCATGGCTAAAAGTATACATACCAAAGTTCAAACAAAACATAATAGCCTATACATGCGAAATGTTCTCTTAGACCAACTAAGAAGAAGATACCAAAAGTTGCAAGCTGGTGTGATGACTTGACGATGGTCCCGAGCACACAAAAATGGATCAAAGGATCCTAAATAAGTGACAAATAAACACACCAAATGAGTATATAACTCAAGAAGTCATAAGCATTACACCGTAGTCCATTTATAAAGTATCATAAAAGAAAACAAATAATGCAAGATTAGGTACTCCATCCATACCGACTATGCTATAATTTCACGCACATTTATCATTACATGCTCTCAACTAGCCAAGCCTCCATTGACATCTCGTACGATATTCGATATGATATTTGATTCATTTCCACACATCATTTTATTTTTGTTTAGATTATACTAATAATAGCATTTCATCTATTCCACAATAATCTTATGTTCCTAACTTCAAACATAATCACCGCATGGGTTCAAGACTTACCAAGCTCAGTTCCAAATATAAACATAACGTCTATTCCTCATGAACTCAAAGTATCTACTCATTCTGCTGTCCATGATCTACTCGATAAAGTCGCACACTTAACGTTAATAATTATTTGAAAATATTTAGTAAGTTCGCACACTTAGTGCTTAATAATCAAACCTGCACACTTAGTGCTATACAATTAAACTCGCACACTTTGTGCCAATCTCATTATCCTAAATGTTTATACCCGCACACTTAGTGCCGAAATCAACAACTCAATACATCTCACTTCTTTTTACACTTGATAATTTTGTCACTACATGCATTTATATATCATTCCATTCGGCATAAGTACATAGGTATTATGATTATTTAAATCAATACAAAATATATGCTTAATAACTTACCTTGTTTTGGGTAAAACGGTTCCAACTCGGCTACTCGATGTTCTTTCCTTTGCCTTTGCTTGATTCTCCTCCTTTAACTTCTTGAGCTTAATCAATAAATTAACTAGTTTAACCGTCTTTCTAAATATTTATATCAAAATATTAATGATTTCATATCATAGGAGATACATGACTAATTCTTATCTTCCTACCATATGTTTTTGAGCTATTCGGCTAATAACCATATGCTATCACCCTACTATCAATAATCCAATCACACATGCATATATATATATAATTTGGACATTCGGCAACCACCCTTGCTAATTACTCATTTTTAGTCGATTATATATATAATCCAAAAGTAATATCACGAATGGGCATACATTTATATATATATATATATATATATGTGCAAAACTTAGACTCAACATCACCTATGCTCTTAATTTGATGGCGAATATGCATATATATATATATGATATCAACTATACTATCATCTTTAATTCATCTAAACACAAAATTTCATCTCATGAACACTTGACCGAATTTTTCCTAATCTAGCATGGCTTCACATCTATTTGTAACATCCTATAAATCCACATATACCACATTTCTACATAAATTTTCTTTCACTTTTCCACTACTTCCATTCACAACATCAAAAGCACCATACTCTTAGCATTTACCTCTTCCTAACCATATGCCATCTAAGTACCCCTTTAGGTAGAAAATTAACATATGGGTTGTAATAAGACATTGGCTACTAACTAGATTTTCACAAGAATTTAGTAAAAGTAACATAAATCCTACCTTAATCAACCCCTTTTGAGTTGGCCGAATGTCTAGAGCATTTCTTCCTTCCTCCTCCTAACTCACGGCAATTACAAAAAAAAAAAAGAAGATGAATACTCCCTCTTCCTGCGACAGCTTTAAAACGACCCTAGTCGGAATGTGGTTTCGGGACCACAAAACCGAGGCATAAAAATAATTTGATATTTATTTTGATACCTATAATATGTATTAACTCATGTGTGACATTTTGATGCTTTAATTTAGAGTTATAAATGTGAATTTCACTAGAAAGGACCTAGTAGAAAACTTTGAAAGTATGATGGGGAAATGTATGATGACTAATTAAAGCATGCATGCAAAACAATGGCCTTGCATGTCAAATACCCCTTTTACAAGTGATGGCCGGCCATGACAAGGAGTATGGGCTAAACATGTCATGAAACATGTTTTGTTGGTGCATTAGGGGAAACAATAAACAAATAAGCATGGGTAGTAAAGAAAAAAAACGTGTGTGAGTGAAACCCCCCATTGCAGTATATGGAAGAAAAGAAAAGAAAAAATTTTGCTCATTCATTTCATTCTCTCTCGACCGAAAATACTAGAGGGAAGGAGGAATTTGCTTCATGCTTGGGTTGGAAGAGGATTAGGAAGAGGTTTGGCTATATTTGCATCAAGATTAAGGTATGTTTGATGTTGTGCCATGAGATTCATGCATGTTTTGGTTGCTAACTTGATGTTCTTATTAGCCCATGGTTCAAATCTTTGTTATATCATGGGGATGGTATTTGGCCAAGGTGGATTTTGAGTTAATGCCATTGCATGTTAAATATGAAGCTTGATGATGATACATGTGATGGTGGATTGAGGACTCTTAGATTTTCTTTGAGCATTTTTGAATGATATACTAAGCTCTTTGTGTAATCGTGACCAAAATTATGGTGTTGTGATGTATTTGGCCATGGTACATCCCCAAGTGTGATTTATGCTCTTTGCATGGAGAGTAAGATTTGTGTTTCGAAATCATGTTCATGTTTAGTTACAATCAACTTGAGATTCGGCTCTAGCATACATATATGTATATATGTTTGAGCATGATGTATTGGTATGACGTATATACTATCTTAAGGTATATACTTACTTATGATGATGTTTTGGTGATGAAGGAAATGATAGATATGTATTGAGTTACAATATGGAAAGGTATTAGTTAGTAATGTATGCTGTTTTTGTGTGGTAATAAGTGCATAAATGGTCTCAACATGGACATGCATATTCGGCCACATGAAGGGAAATTGGTGAGCATGTATTCGGTTAGAGGCAACCATATTGAAGCCTTATCTTGGCTTAGATTGTTGACTAAATGGTAATAAGTGAGGATGGTTGCCGAATATACAAACATACATATGCATGTGTAATTGAATTATGAATGTTTAGCAAGATGGTTAAACTAGTTGATTTATTGATTAAGCTCAAGGAGTTAAAGAAGGAGAATCAAGCAAGGGAAAGGCGAAGGTCATCGAGTAGCCGACTTGGACTATTTTACCCAACACAAGGTAAGTCATTAAGCATATATTTGATATTGCTTAAATGATTGTAATATCTATGCAATTGTGTTTAATGAGATGAAATATATACAAATGTATGTGTATGAAAAGATGATAATGTTGAGCGTAAAAGAAATAGTGAAATGTGTAGGAAGTTTGCTTGGCACTAAGTGTGCGAGAAATAGATGTGTACGGTGGCGAGATTGGCACTTGAGTGTGCGAGCTTGTAATGTACGGCACTAAGTGTGCTGAGTTTGGACTATATGGCACTATGTGTGCGGGCTTGAATCATATGGCACTAAGTGTGCGTGATTGAGTATTAAGCACTATGTGTGCGAACTCTACACATATCTCCGATTGAACATTTATATGGAGGCGTGACTTTATCGAGATGAGTATGGACAGCGGAAAGAGTAAGTACCTTGAGTTCATGGCTAATAGATGCTATGTTCATGCTCGGGGTGGAGTTGGTAAGATTTAAATCTATGTGATGATTTCAATTGCATTCCCGTAAATAAGGTATCGTGGAATAAATGAAAGTTCATTTGATTGCATGATTGTTGCGGAAATGAAATGATGTATGGAAATTGCTTCAAATATCCTATTGAACAGTATATGAAATGTAAATGTATGACTTGGTATGAGATTGATCCGAAAGATCTAAGGAACTATGGAAATTCTCAATAAGTGGTTTGAAGTATGTTAACACCTCGTGTTCGACTCCGGCGACGGTCTCGGGTTCGGGGTGTTACACTTCCTTCCTTATTTTATTCATCTTTTCTTTTTAATTCCTTTCTTTAATTTATTTTAATTGTTAACTAATAAAAGAATTGCATTGAAATTCAACCTAGTGGATGGGGCATAATGGCTTGGCCGGCCACTACTTGGGTTTTTGGGCAATTTGACATGCAAACCCAAGTTTCCTCACTTTGTTATTATTTGATCCTTACATATTCCCCTATCATATTTTCTTAAGTTCTCAACTAAGTCAATCACATGAAATTCACATTCATAAGTCTAAATTAAAACATCAAATTTTCACACATGCACTAATACACATAGAGGATATGCAACCAAATTTTAAATAAATTTTGAGACTCGGTCTTGTGGCCTCGAAACCACATTCTGACTAGGGTCGAATTAGGATTGTCACAACTCTCCCTCACTCAAAAATTTTCGTCCCCGAAAATCTTACCAGCGAATAAATTTGGATAACGTTCTTTCACCGAATCCTCGAGCTCCCAAGTAGCTTCTTCGACCCCATGTTTATGCCACAGTACCTTCACTAATGGGATTTTCTTATTTCGCAATTCTTTTACTTCACGTGTTAGAATGTGAACCAGTTCTTCCTCGTAACTCAAATCAGATTGAATCTCGATCTCAGATGGAGTAATTATGTGTGATGGATCGGACCTATATCGTCGAAGCATCGAGGCATGAAAAACGTTATGAATCTTTTAAAGTTTGGGGGGTAAAATCAATCTATATGTAACTGGACCAACTCGTTCGGATATTTCATACGGCCCAATGAACCTCGGACTCAATTTGCCCTTACGGCCAAATCTGAGTATCTTCTTCCAAGGCGAAACTTTTAGAAACACTTTATCTCCCACCTGATACTCAATGTCTTTTCATTTCAAATCCGCGTACGACTTCTGACGATCTGAAGCTACCTTCAGACTTTCACGAATTATTTTTACTTTCTGCTCAGCATCTTTAATCAAATCAACTCCGAAAATTTTACTCTCACCGAGCTCAGTCCAAAACAACGGTGTACAGCATTTACGACCGTACAAAGCCTCGTAAGGTGCCATCTTAATGCTTGGTTGAAAACAATTGTTGTAAGCGAATTCAATCAAAGGTAAATACCATTCCCATGAGCAACTAAACTCAAGGATGCAACATCTCAACATATCCTCGAGTATCTGAATTACCCGTTCAGATTGACCATCGGTTTGGGGATGAAATGCGGTGCAAAAATGCATTTTTGTACCCAATGCTCCTTGTAATTTCTTCCAAAATCGCGATGTAAATCTTGGGTCTCTATCCGACACGATAGAAATAGGTACCCCATGCAATCGGACAACTTGGGAGACATATAATTCTGCCAATTTATCAAGCGAAAAATCTGTACAGACAGGGATAAAATGAGCAGTCTTTGTCAATCTATCAACGATAACCGAGACCGAGTCTTTCTTATTCCGTGTCAATGGTGAACCAGATACAAAATCCATTGTTACCCGATCCCATTTCCATTCGGGTATCATGATTGGCTGAAGTAATCCCGAAGGCACTTAACGTTTTGCTTTCACTTGTTGACATCAAACACTTCGACACAAAGTCAGAAATGTCTCGTTTCATACCAGGCCACCAAAACTGACGTTTCAAATCATTGTACATTTTCGTGCTACCCGGGTGGATAGACATTCGGCTATTATGAGCCTCATTCAAAATCATCGAAATAAGTTTCGAATTTCTTGGAACACATAATCGGCTCTTGAACGTCAAGCAATCATTGTCGTCAATCCGAAACTCCGATTCCTCATTCGAAGCACACTCAGCTCGTTTAGCAACCAATGCATCGTCGACTTTCTGGGATTCAAATATTTGACGAATCCATAATGGTTTGGCCTTTAATTCAGCTACTAGCACATTATCGGGTGAGACGGACAGGTGAACATTCATCGCTCTCAAAGCAAATAGCGCTTTACGACTTAAAGCATCGGCAACCACGTTAGCCTTGCTTGGGTGATAATCAATGATAAGTTCATAATCTTTCAAAAATTCAAGCCAGCGTCTTTGTCACAGATTCAGATCTGTTTGAGTCATCAAATATTTAAGACTTTTGTGGTCCGAGTAAATATGACACCTTTCTCCAAACAAGTAATGTCGCCATATTTTCAAGGCGAACACTATGGCCGCTAATTCAAGATCATGGGTCGGATAGTTTCTCTCATGCGGCTTTAAGTGTCTCGACGCGTAAGCCACAACTCGACCTTCTTGCATCTAGCCCAAGCAAGGATGCATCACTATAAATGACAAACTCTTTCTGGGACTCGGCTGTACTATGCATGGAGCTTCGATTAAACAGTTTTATTTGATCAAAACTTTCTGACATGACTTTCGACCATTCAAACTCAACATCTTTTGAAGTAGTTTTGTCAAGTGCAGCTATCATCGAAAAACCTTTTACAAACCGTCGGTAGTATCCGCAAGTCCCAAAAGCTCCTAACTTTAGTAACATTCCTTGGAGGTTTCCAATCGAGTATGGCGAAATTTTGTTGGATCAACTCTAATTCCCGATCTTGGATCTGACGTGCCCCAAAAGCTAACCTCTCTCAACCAAAATTCAGTATTCTTGAATTTCGCAGATAACCGCTTGTCTCGTAAAATCGTAATACTAATCTCAAATGCTCGGCATGTTCACTTCATCTTGGGAATAAATTAAAATATCATCAATAAACACAACCACAAACCGATCCAAGTATTGTGCGAAAATTTGATTCATTAAATCCATGAATATCGCAGGGCATTAGTAAGCCCAAACGGAATCACTAAGAATTCGTAGTGACCATATCTCGTTCTAAAAGCGGTTTTGGGTATGTACGAGTCTCTAACTCTTAAGCGATAATAACCCGACCTCAAATCTATCTTTGAAAACATTGAGGCTCCTTCAATTAATCAAACAAATCATCAATACGCGGTAACGGATATTTATTCTTTATTGTTACTTTATTCAACTGACGATAGTCGATGCACAACCTCATGGTTCCATCCTTCTTTTTCATAAACAATACTGGTGCACCCTATGGTGAAAAACTCGGTCGAGCAAAACCTCTATCCGTCAATTCTTGCAACTGAATTTTCAATTCCTTTAATTCTGTTAATGCCATACGATACGGGGTTATCGAGATTGGCGTGGTACCAGGTACAAGTTCGATGCCAAATTCTACCTCTCGAATAGGTGGCAACCCCGGTAACTCCTCAGGAAAAACATCTGAATACTCACCAACCACTGGTACCGATTCGAGTTTCCTTTCCGTCTCTTTGCTATCAAATACATACGCAAGATATGTTTCACACCCCTTCCTTACATATCTCTGAGTGATCATCGAGGATATTATTGCTGGCACTCCCCTTAAATCAGTAGACTCAACTCGGACTATCTCATTATTTGCCCCTTAAATCAATGGTTTTTCTTTTGCAACTCACCACTGCGTCATATACGGTCAACGGTCCATACCAAGAATAACATCAAATTCATCAAATGGTAAAAGCATCAAATCGGCCGGAAAAGCAGATTCTCGGATTATTAGAGGGCATCTCTTACACACTTTGTCAACAAGCGCATATTGACCCAAAGGATTTGACATTGAATTCTAAATCGGTAGACTCAATAGGCGAGTCTTCTTTGGATGCTAAAGTCTCACATACATAAGAATGAGTAGAGCGAGGTCGATTAATGCAATTACGTTAGTATCAAAAGAGTGAAAGTACCGGTGATAACATCGGGGAGGATGCTTCCTCTCGCACGGATGGCATATGCTCTAGCAGAGTCTGGGTCTTAGATCGAACAGTAGTATCAAAAGTCCCTCTCGACTACCACCCCTACCTCCCGAAATCCTCGGTGGTCTACCCTAGCCGTTGTTCCACTAGGTCTTGCACCTTGCATCTTATTTTCTCATCAAATTCGTGCAATCTCTAATGAAGTGATCTTTGAACCGCATCATAATGTAACAGGCCTTGTTAGTGGACTTACCCCAACATTCACCTATGTGTCATCTTCCACATTGTGGACATTCAGGTTTTTCTTGGCGATGGTTACCCACACTAGCAACCAAGTAGCTTGGGAGTCCGTTAATGGTTGTGTCCTAATAGAAATTCCCTTGATCGTCTTGGTTTGTGAGTGTCCTCCCTGAACTTCTTTATAGCCGAGAACGGAGTTTTACTCGTTGATCTTTTACGAAAGTCTCTAGCTTCAGATTCTGCCTTCTTTTTCTCCTTTTCAAGTTCTTCCACCTTACAAGCTCGTTCAACTAGTGTTACAAATTCTTTTATCTCTAAAATACCCACTAGTAGCTTTAAATCTTCATTCAATCCTTCCTCAAATCTTTTGCACATAGCGATTTCATCGGCTACACACTCTCGAGCATATCGACTGAGTCTTACGAACTCATGTTCGTATTCAGATACTGTCATGTGGCCTTGCTTAAGTTCCAAGAATTCCTTACGCTTTTGATCGATGAACCGTTGGCTAATATATTTTTTTTGAAACTTCGTTTGAAAGAAATCCCAAGTAACTCATTCCTTCGGGACTATGGTAATCAAGGTCCTCCACCAATAGTAGGCTGAGTCTCGCAACAAAGATATAGCACACTTTAAACACTCATCAGGTGTGCAGGACAGTTCATCAAAAACTCGGATGGTGTTATCAAGCCAGAACTCGGCCCTTCCAGCATCATCAGTAACTATGGCTCTGAATTCCTCGGCCCCGCGCTTCCTAATCAAATCTACAGGTGGTTTACTCGCCTTACAGGATCAGTAGTTGATGGCATTATAGGCTCCTGGGGCGGATTATTTAAATTTGGGAATGGTTGGGCAGCCGGATTAGTGTGGGCATATTGTGCGACCCACTCGTTCATCATAGTAAAGAAGGCTTGTTTTGCCCCCTCATCTTGATTATTCGCAGATGACTGAGGTTCAACAGGCGGTGTCCCTTACGCAGGAGCAGCCGCTACACTTTCAACATCATCTGCTAAGGTTCTCTCTAAACCGGGATCCATTTACTAATCAAAACAAAAATTTTAGCCGTCTGAAGTCATCACACTATTAAACACTAACATTAAGGCATGTATAGCTAGACTCATACGCGCTATGGTAGTCCTAGAACCGACTAAACCATAGCTCTGATACCAATAAAAATGTAACACCCCGAAACCGTGGCCGACACTGGGGTCGAATACGAGGTGTTATCGGGCTTAATTCATCATTTATACAGCTCAACCAATTTATTTTAAAACTCCCAGACAAGCTGTCAATCTGCGTTATAGTCACTTAAAAATTCGTATCTTGAGTTCCGGAACTCGAAATCAAATTTCGTAAATATTTCCTGAAAGTATACTCATATATATATCTAATAAAATTTTTGTAGAATTTTTG
Organism: Gossypium arboreum; assembly: GCF_025698485.1. Classification (NCBI taxonomy): domain Eukaryota; kingdom Viridiplantae; phylum Streptophyta; class Magnoliopsida; order Malvales; family Malvaceae; genus Gossypium; species Gossypium arboreum. Next base: position 24,498,357 of record NC_069075.1, read on the forward strand.
GTTGGGCCAATTAGTACAGTTTATTTGTTAAAGTCTCCCCTATTTCAGGGTTCGACTACTCTGACCTCTGAGCATTACGACTTAGATATCTCCCTACACAGGGCTTCAATGCCTATGCCGCTTGTCTCTAATGAAACTAGACTCAATAATTAATATGTACATATAAAGGATGACTTCTAATTATCTCTAAAAAATTTATGGTGAATTTCCAAATTCAGAACAGGGGATCCAGAAATCGCTTTGGCCCTGTTTCACCAAAAATTTAAACATCTCATAAAATATAGCTCATATGGTCGTTTCATTTCTTCCATATGAAAATATACTCATCCAGCTTCGATTACATAATTTATTCATTATTTAATTCCATTTCTACTATTTTTAGTGATTTTTCAATTTCACATCACTACTGCTGTCTGCATCTATTATTAGAGTAATTTAACATACATATCACCAAGCATGATCATGACTAGCCATACCAAAGGCTAATCATTACCAAGCATTTCCTTACTACTCAATAACCATATCATGAGTGTAACACCAGAAATGATTAGCCATGACAAACGGCATAATAATAAAATAGACTTTAACTATTACTTATAACTAAGTATCATAAGACCAAATCCAACTTAACATTTATGCCATTTTCGCATGGCTAAAAGTATACATACCAAAGTTCAAACAAAACATAATAGCCTATACATGCCGAAATGTTCTCTTAGACCAACTAAGAAGAAGATACCAAAAAGTTGCAAGCTAGTGTGATGACTTTGACGATGGTCCCGAGCACACAAAAATGGATCAAAGGATCCTAAATAAGTGACAAATAAACACACCAAATGAGTATATAACTCAGTAAGTCATAAGCATTACACTGCCGTCCATTTATAAAGTATCATAAAAGAAAACAAATAATGCAAGATTAGGTACTCCATCCATACCGACTATGCTATAATTTCACGCACATTTATCATTACATGCTCTCAACTAGCCAAGCCTCCATTGACATCTCGTATGATATTCGATATGATATTTGATGCATTTCCACACATCATTTTATTTTTGTTTAGATTATACTAATAATAGCATTTCATCTATTCCACAATAATCTTATGTTCCTAACTTCAAACATAATCACCGCATGGGTTCAAGACTTACCAAGCTCAGTTCCAAATATAAACATAACTTCTATTCCTCAAGAACTCAAAGTATCTACTCATTCTGCTGTCCATGATCTACTCGATAAAGTCGCTCACTTAACGTTAATAATTATTTGAAAATATATAGTAAGTCCGCACACTTAGTGCTTAATAATCAAACTCGCACACTTAGTGCTATACAATTAAACTCGCACACTTTGTGCCAATCTCATTATCGTAAATGTTTATACCCGCACACTTAGTGCCGAAATCAACAACTCAATACATCTCACTTCTTTTTACACTCGATAATTTTGTCACTACATGCATTTATATATCATTCCATTCGGCATAAGTACATAGGTATTATGATTATTTAAATCAATACAAAATATATGCTTAATAACTTACCTTGTTTTGGGTAAAACGGTTCCAACTCGGCTACTCGATGTTCTTTCCTTTGCCTTTGCTTGATTCTCCTCCTTTAACTTCTTGAGCTTAATCAATAAATTAACTAGTTTAACCGTCTTGCTAAATATTTATATCAAAATATTAATGATTTCATATCATAGGAGATACATGACTAATTCTTATCTTCCTACCATATGTTTTTGAGCTATTCGGCTAATAACCATATGCTATCACCCTACTATCAATAATCCAATCACACATGCATATATATATATATATAATTTGGACATTCGGTAACCACCCTTGCTAATTACTCATTTTTAGTCGATTATATATATATAATCCAAAAGTAATATCACGAATGGGCATACATTTATATATATATATATATATGTGCAAAACTTAGACTCAACATCACCTATGCTCTTAATTTGATGGCCGAATATGCATATATATATATATGATATCAACTATACTATCATCTTTAATTCATCTAAACACAAAATTTCATCTCATGAACACTTGACCGAATTTTTCCTAATCTAGCATGGCTTCACATCTATTTGTAACATCCTATAAATCCACATATACCACATTTCTACATAAATGTTCTTTCACTTTTCCACTACTTCCATTCACAACATCAAAAGCACCATACTCTTAGCATTTACCTCTTCCTAACCATATGCCATCTAAGTACCCCTTTAGGTAGAAAATTAACATATGGGTTGTAATAAGACATTGGCTACTAACTAGATTTTCACAAGAATTTAGTAAAAGTAACATAAATCCTACCTTAATCAACCCCTTTTGAGTTGGCCGAATGTCTAGAGCATTTCTTCCTTCCTCCTGCTAACTCACGGCAATTGCAAAAAAAAAAAAAAGAAGATGAATACTCCCTATTCCTTCCTTATTTTATTCATCTTTTCTTTTCAATTCCTTTCTTTAATTTATTTTAATTGTTAACTAATAAAAGAATTGCATTGAAATTCAACCTAGTGGATGAGGCATCATGGCTTGGCCGGCCACTACTTGGGTTTTTGGGCAATTTGACATGCAAACCCAAGTTTCCTCACTTTGTTATTATTTGATCCTTACATATTCCCCTATCATATTTTCTTAAGTTCTCAACTAAGTCAATCACATGAAATTCACATTCATAAGTCTAAATTAAAACATCAAATTTTCACACATGCACTAATACATAGAGGATATGCAACCAAATTTTAAATAAATTTTGGGACTCGGTCTTGTGGCCCCGAAACCACATTCCGACTAGGGTCGAATTAGAACTGTCACATATTCAATCACCTACTCACTATCATGCATAAGTCCATTTATCAAACAATACATATCAATACATCACTTGCATATTTCATTGCATCATTTCTTGCCAAAACATATCTTATTATAACATCTATACACAACAAAATATGGTATCAAAATAAGCCAAATCACATGGCTTAACTTATACAAAAAATATGCCAAAAGTATAACTTCCAACTGACCATAACTAATACCATTTAAACTAGCTTATACATGCCTTATTTACATATCCATAAGTTCAAAAGCACCAAGCTAAAATTCGATAGTGTGATGTGCAACTCCGAATTATCAAAAAAACGAGTGAGCTAACGAGCCTTTATAAAACATAAAAATAGAAATAGAGTAAGCTTATAGCTTAGTAAGCCCGTATAATTCAAAATTTAACTTGCCAAAACAAAGCAATTTAATAAGGTAAATTCAATTCAAATTTCCCAATGTCTATCATAAGCATTTATCAATAAGTTAGTCACATACATATCAATACATGTAATCCCTCAATAACCAAATCTCAGTACAATGTATTAAATCAACATTTCATTTAAAACATATATTCAATAATGGTACTCATCGGTAATAATTATACTTATTCCCGTTGAACCTATTTGAACTCCAAAGGATATACGGGTAATAAACATCGGTAATCCATCAATTCATTATCATTTATGCTCTTTCGAGGCATGATCAGTAAGCTCTTTTGAGTTGAAACGGTAAGCTCCTCTGAGCTGAAATGGTAAGCTCTTATGAGCTGACATATCGGTAAGCTCATTCGAGCTGAAACGGTAAGCCCTTACAAGCTGAAACGGTAAGCTCTTACGAGCTGATATATCTGTAAGCTCATTCGAGCTGAAACGGTAAGCTCTTACGAGCTATGGTGAGTCCGCAGAAAATGTAGGAGCTCGACCAAATCGATAACCCTAGTGACAAGTCACTCTATTCTCTGAATTCATACGGTTCAACGAGGCTCGGTAACAAATATAATATAAATCAATAAACATTTGCATTTCAAATTTTATACATTAATCAATCACAATTATACATTTCAATAATCACAAACATATAGAAGTTCGATTCTAGTTATACAAACTTACCTCGTATCTGTCTGGAGAAAATTATCGGCTATTCGTCGATCTTTCCTTTTCCTCGATCTAAACTCAATCTCAGCTTATCATGATCTATATTTTATCAGATTCAACACATTCAGCATTCAATCTATTCAATTTAGTCCATAATTCATATTTTGGTAAGTTTACACATTTACCCCTATACTTTTTCATTTTTACAAATTAGTCCTTATCACATAAAATTGCAAATTCATGAAATTTAGTACCAACCCATGACTAGCCGAATATACTATGTACAACTAGCAGCCCATATGTTTTGTTTTATCACACTTTTAAATACAAGATTTTACAATTTCACAATTTAATCCCTGTTTGACATTTTTGTCAAAAATCACTTCACAAAACATGTAAAACTATCACCAAGCTTCCATAATCTATCATTAAACATCAAAGAACTCAAGTATTCATCAATGGCACTTTATAAAATCATGAACAATTTCTAAAATTAAGGTACGGGCTAGTTAGAGTACAAAGCAACGAGTTTAAAAATGTAGAAATCATGAAAAATGGATGAAAAACCGTACCTAATTGAGCTTAAAAAATAAATGGCCAAATGAAACCTATTCTTTGGCTTTCTTCTTGATAATTTCAGATAGAAGATATGAATGGAGTAAGAAATTTCTTTTGTTTTATTAATATTAACTTTATTAATCAATTCACCTTTTTAACTTCTAAAACATTTAAAAATTTCAAAAATTACCAAGCCAACAACTTCCACTATGTCATTAAAGGTCTAATTGACATGCAAGGGCTCCCATATTTCAAGTTATAACCATATAATGCCTTTAAATAATAGAACTTTACTTTTACGCGTTACGCGATTTAGTCATTTTTATCGAATTAAGCATTTAAACAGTAAAATTTCTTTACGAAACTTTCACATAATAATTCTATCATGATGTAGACCTTATTAAAATGTCAAAATAAATATTTTGACTTTGAATTTGTGGTCTCAAAATCACTATTTTGATTTGACCTAACAACAAACTGTTACAATATGGTAAATAAATTATGGTTGTAATGTCATGTATAGGTTATATTGGCCATATTGGCATGTAAATGTAAATGATGCTTGTAATCTAGCCGTTGGAATGGCTAGTAATGGTTTGTTTAAATATACTTGTAATGTCAAACTATGGTAGCTACATAAATGTTAAGTAGTTGATCAAATCATGTTTAATACATGGATTGAACTAAGGTAAGATTGTAGACATGTATGCATGAAATGATATTCCATGATGAATGATGGAATTTGCTAAATTGAAATTCTTCAATTGGTTTGTTTATGGATTTGAGTTTAAGTGCAGGTCATTAGTGTGAATTTGGGTGAGAAATGAAACTAGAAATGGCTTTATTTTTGTCCACACAGGCAGATACACGGGCGTGTGTCTGGACCGTGTGTGACACATAGCCTGGTAACATGGGCATGTGGTTAGGCCGTGTGTCCCCTGCACCTCAATTTTTAGAAACAAAATGCTCAGAATTGATCACACGGGCAGAGGTACGGGCGTGTGTCTTAGTCGTGTGTGCCACATGGCCTAGAGCACGGGCGTGTATCTTGGTCGTGTGAAACCTTCACCTAATTTTGAATTGAATTAATTGACCACACAGTCTAGCACACGGGCATGTGCCATGGACGTGTGTGCAAGTTAGAGAGTTACACAGGGTCAAACAAGGCCTCCAACACAGGCGTGTCCTAGGGTCACACGGGTGTGTCCCTTGGACCACACGGGCGTGTGAGCCTTGCACCTTGGAAAAACATTGAAAAGTTGTGAAAATTTCTTTAAGTTCCAAATTAAGTCCCGACTCAATTCTAATGCTTGTATTGGGCCTCGAGGGCCCAATCAAGGGATGTTATGAATGATCCCGGTAAAGAAATAGTAATTTGCATAAGTTATTTATAAATGTTTTTGAATGTTTCGGTAATACTCCTAAGCCCTGTTTCGACGATGGGTATGGGTTAGGGGTGTTACACATCCAACATTTAAAAACAAATTCAGAAATACCACATTTCATTCCAGGATACTAATACATCTTTTTCAAATTGTTATGCATTTTGTCATTCCCCAGATAAACAGACATAGTACTACTGTGATTATTCATGTAAAATTTTCTATATAAACTCCAAATTCTTCAGTACACAAACTCTGTCTCTGAATAACAGACGATCATTGGATCCAATCTAAAATTCTACATCAAGAGTTAATTCACATTATACTAATTTAACTTGCAACTCATTATCATTTTTCTGAGCTTCACAATTTTGTTGTAGAGACACCGATTTAGCTTTATACTCAGCTAAAATTGAGCCATTATCAGACAATAATAATCGAGTATTCATTACTTGTAAGACAAACAGGGATTTTCTTCTAAAAGCGTCAACAATTACACTAGCTTTTCCCAAATGAAAATCAATTATCAAATCATAGTATTTTAACAATTCAAGCCATATACGCTATCTCAGATTCAAATCTTTTTGCAATATCAGATACTTCAAAATTTTATGATCGGTGAATATATGAAATTTTTCACCAAACAAGTAATGTTGTCAGATTTCGATACAAAAACAATACCTGTCAATTCTAGATCATGTATCAGGTAATTATTTCCACGTTGTTTTTAACTATCTGAAAGTATAGGGTATTACTTTGCCTTACTGCATCAAAACACAGTCTAATCCTATTCAATAATACATCACTGTAATAACAATTTCCTTACCCAATTCAGGCCGAACCAAAATTAGTACTTCGGTCAAGAGAGCTTCCAACTGGTCAAAACTTTACTGATATTTATTGGCCCATTCAAATCTTGCATCTTGTCTGTAATAACCGTGTCATCAATGTAGCTATTTCAATTATTAACATTAAAGCTTTGAATTTTTCTGAAACCACAACCATCAAATAGATTTAAAAACCATAGTACTTTAATATGACTGACATTTTAGCTGTATAGATAAAACAATACTTCAACATCAATAGTGCACCTCAAATTAGAAAAGGAAAACCAAAAGTGGCCCCAATAATAACTAGTGCAATAATTTAGTTTCTATAATCTATGATCCCTATCACCAAACTTCAAGATCAAGTCAATATTTATAACAGTAATAAATGTAATTACCTCTAGCCAATAAATATCTTTCACAAATAAACCATGTTTGTATAATAAAGACATTGATGATATCTCAGAAAAATTTAGAAAAGTAATATCGCACATACACAGTAGAAACAATTGTAATAAAAACAATATGATTTGCATATTTGCAATTCAGGGCCTCAATCAGTAGAAGTAGAAAATAGTATCATATGAATCTTATCATCAAATCTTATATCAATCATGATGAATTAGAAACCCAAGTAAGATAGAGCAATACCACTCATGAATCAACCAGACTTACAATAATTCCATCTAATATAACTAGCCAGCCTTCCAATATAATAAATATTGCATCTAAATATAAACGATTTCATATGTCTCTAAAAATAACAGAACTTATAGAATACCCAGAAGAGATTGTTGTAATATACTCAATTATAATGACTGTATTCAAATATCTTTGAAATTTAATCACTATTCCACTGATTAATAAAGTCATTAACAATCTTACATTATTCAGTTCACTAAAAGAACCAATTCGGAAGAAATTTTTGGCTAATCCGTTATGTATATATCATACCTGAATAAGTCAATTACTCATAAATAACTTCTTCCTTAACAGTGACATCATATATTCAGAATAATCTTTAGAAATATCTGATATCTCTTTTAATACCGTCTTTACTTACTAACCAATTCTCAATTCTGACTGCATTATTAATCATTCAGCCTTTGAACTCTTTAGTTTCACACTTATAAACTTAATCAATATAAAATCTTGTGAATTTCATTGTATAAAACTGTACTGGTGAGGGGGTGGAGATCGTAAAGCCTCAAAATTTAACTTTCATAAATACACACATATCACTTAACATTTATCATCAACATGTTCACTATAAAACACTTATTTCATACATTTATAAGTCCCATTTCATCATAAGTAACATTTTTACTCGGACATATGAGTATCACTTTCACCATTATTAGAATTAGCTCAATTGGAAAGCATCTTTGTCTATTAGCAAAAAATTTTCATCAGAGTCAGGAGATATCACACTATCACAAGTTATATAATGGCATATATTTCTAGACTCCGTATATGCTACGTTCAGTCCTAGAACCGACTAAACAGTAGCTCTGATACCAATAAATGTAACACCCCTAACCCATATCCATCACTAGAATAGGGTTACGGAGCATTACCGGAGTTTACAGAATATTTATAGATAATTCATGTCAATTACTATTTATTTTTCGAGATTATTTTTAACGTCCCTTAAATGGACCTTTGAGGCCCAATATGAGTATTAGATTCGAGTTGAGACTAAATTGGGAACTCAAAGAATTTTTTACGAAATTTCTTAAATTTTCTAGGATGCAGGGCACACACGCCCGCGTGATCCAAGGAACACGCCCATCCTGCATGCTGTGCTCGGCCTTGTGTAACTGTCTGACTTGTGCCACACGGCCTGTCACACGCCCATGTGCTAGACCGTGTGGTAAATTAAACTTTTAAAAATTAGGTGCAGGTTTCACAAGGCCAAGACATACGCCCGTGTTCTAGGCCGTGTCTCTCACACGGTTGAGACACAGGCCCATGTCTCTTCCCGTGTGCTCAATTCTGGGCATTCTGTTTCTCAAATTTAAGATGCAAAGGATACATGGCCAAACTATAACACCCCTAACCCGTTCCCATCGTTGAAATAGGGTTTAGGAGTATTACCGAAACATTCAAAAATTTTACAAATAATTCATGTAAGTTACTATTTATTTATCGAGATCAATCAAAACATCCCTTAATTGGGCCATCGAGGCCCAATAGAGCATTTGAAATGAGTCAGGACTTAATCAAAACTTCTAAGAAGTTTTTGCGACATTTCAAAAACTATCCAAAGTTGAATGGCTCACATGCTCGTGTGGTCTAGGGACACCCCCGTTTGGTCAAGCCGTGTACTACACACACCGGTGTCCCTAACCCATGTAACTCTCTGAATTTTACGACATGAAGAAATTGAAGTCACATGGCCAATTCACACGCCCGTATGCTAGACCGTGTGGCAAATTTATTTTTTGAAATTTAGCTACAGTTTTTACACGGTCGTGTTACACACCCGTGTCCAAGGCTGTGTCAACCACAAGGCTGAGACACATGCCCGTGTGCCCAATTTTGAGCATTCTGTTTCTAAATTTTAAGATGCAGAGGACACATAGCCTAATCACATGCCCATGGTCATGTGTCACACACGGTCTAGACACACACCCGTGTGTCTGCCTGTGTGGACAAAATAAAGTCATATCTAGCTTCATTTCTTACCCAAAATTTCACCAAGACCAGCACTTGAAACACAAAACCAATACCAACCAATCCAAGCATTCAAATTAAACAAACTTCATCATTCATCAAGGCATATCATTACATGCATAGGTGGTTATAAACTTACCTTGGGTTAACTTAGGCAATAACAGCCTTTGATCACATATATTTACCATAACACATGTGTATATATATATTTCATAATAGCATACTTAATACTAGCCATTCCAATGGCTAGGTTACAAAACATCATTATCAAGCTACCAATGGTCAAGTTTTCCTATACATGCCATTATACCAAAATGATTTTACTAAGTATACCCAAAATGACCAGTTGATAGTGTGACAATGCTCCAGTGATCTCCAACCTTTGTGAGCTTCCGAGCACTATAAAATAAGGGAAAAATAAAATGGAGTAAGCATTACATGCTTAGTAAGTTCGTACAACGGAAACTAAACTTACCAATCTCGTTTATTAAATCTAAGCATACAATAACAAGTTTTCCATCCATTTGGCTAAATTGCCTAAACACATGCATCCAATCAAACATGTTAGTCACAAAGTTTACATACACATCATGTAAGTATAGATGAGCTCATCATGCAACACTCTTCCAAGACATTATCATCTCATCTCCAAATTCTCATGCCATGTTAAGAGTTTTATGTCCATTAAATCATTGAAATTCCGATGGACACTCAAGTGTTACACTCGGGGTGTACGATTCAATAATCCGTCAATTCTTAACCAAGGAATGTGCTCTTGAGTCACATGTTGTATAACAGGATTACCAGTCCAGGCTAAATTCTTATATAACATGTGTTCAAAGAGCTCAATTAGGATTACCACTCCAGGCTAAACCCTAATCGTAACGTATACTCGAGAGGTATTATAACAGGATTACTCATCCGAGCTAAATCCTTTTTTTTAACAAGGTCAATAGGATTACTCATCTAAGCTAAATCCTATTCGCAAAAAATGCAAGATCTCATTCATTTCGGGAAAGCGCATATATTCATCAAAATTCAATATTCAATCTGGACTTAACATTTTTTCATCATTCCAAGCATGTATTCAATTTTTCTTTATAGTAATCAAATAGTTCACATCAAATGATAATAACATTTCATACAATCACAACATTCTATTAAACATATTTACGTGCTCGATTGAGTTGCATAAACTTACCTCGACACTTGTTCGCGTTAGAAATCTACTAACCCAAAACCTTTTCTTTTCCTCGATCTGTCCTCGAATTAGTGTTTTCCAAATCTATATAAATAAATTTAACCATTGATTTCACACATTTCATATTTAAATGGACTCATTTTACGTCTTAGGTAAAATTACCATTTTGCCCCTAACTTTTCCATAAATTCCAATTTCGTCCCTAGGCTCGGAAAATGAAACTTGTGCAATTAACTCCCTATTCCAAGCCTAACCACCATTAAAAATTTTACAGCACATATATTCATAAAAATTTAGAATTTTTCTTCAATTTCACAAGTTTACATTTTAGTTTCTAAATCATGTTTCCATCAAAAATCACTTTGTAAAAGTTGTTTATCTATCAACAACCTTTTACTTTCTACCATAAATTTCTAATTTTTAGCATATACATCCTTGACCCATTTTCCATACTTTGATAACTTTTCAAATTAATCCCTCAAATAGAGAGATTAAGCTATCCCGGTTTCAAAAATATCAAAATTACTAAAAACAGGACAAGAAAACTTACCCAATTAGGCCTTGAAAGTTTCCCCTCTCATTCCTAAGGTTTCCATAGAATTTTAGGTTGAAGATGACAAAAATAAGATGATATTTTCTCTTCTTCTTTTAATTAATTAAATATTTTGCAATTTCCAATTTAGTTCTTACCCTTTTTCTATATTTCCATGGATGAGTCATCAAAAAAAATCTACATACTTCTTTAATGGTCTAATTACCATATAAGGACCTCTAGTTTTGAATTTCATTGCTATTTGATCCTTATAGCAACTACAATTCAACTTTCACATTTTATGTGATTTAGTCCTTCTCGAAATTAAACACTTAATAGATAAATTTTTTGTATCAACATTTTCACATGACATGCCTATTATAATACGGACCATATAATGAAATAAAAATAAACCTTATTTTTGGATCGAATTTTTCGTCCCGAAACCACTGTTCCAATTTCACTAAAAAATAGGTTGTTACACAAACTACATGCCCATATGCTAGGACGTGTGTCACACACGGTCAAGAAACATGCCTGCATGTCTACCCGTGTGGACAAAATAAAGCCATTTTCTAGCTTTATTTCTCACTCAAACTTTGCCAATGACCTACACCAAAACTTTCATTCATATACCAACCAATTCAAGCATCATAACCAAGTTAATTCTATTCATCTAACACGATATATTATTACATGCATTCATGCTTTTAATCTTACTCTTTTTTAAGCATACTCGTTTAACCTTTCTCAATCAATCAATAATAAACACTTATGTTATCACCATAAAATAATCTTAATATATGCATATACCAAAACATAATCATCACTAGCTATTCCAATGGCTAGATTACAATAATCATTTACATTTACATGCCAATATGGTCAATTAAACCTATACATGCCATTATAACCATAATTGATTTACCATATATGCCGAAATGAACTGATGGATAGTGTAAGTGATATCTGCCAAGCTTCCAATCCAAATAGCTTCCAACTTACTATAAAATAGGGAAATAAAACTAAGTAAACATATGATGCTTAGTAAGCTTGTAACAGCCCGTTTTTGGGTCAAATCAAAACAGTGGTTTCGGGATGACAAATTTGAAGTAGAAATATTTATTTTATTATTTCTTTAAGGTCTACAGTATGATTGAATGATTGTGTGAAAATCTCGTTAAAAAATTTTATCGATTGAGTGTCCAATTTAATTAGAAGGACTAAATTGCAATAAATGCAAAACTTGAGTTCTCTATGTTAAAAATGCCTAATTGCTATGAATTCTTAAATTAGAGGTCCTTAAATGGTAATTAGACCATTTTAATTCAGGGTGGACAAAATTGGACATGTTTAGGTGAAATTTCAAATTTATGCATTAAGGGCATTTTGGTCATTTGATAAATAAAGACAAAATAAAACAAATAAAAGATGTTAATCTTTCTAATTTCATCCCCCATAGCCGAATTTCAAGGGTCACCATAGCTAGGGTTTTGGCCAAGCTTCCAAGCTCGATTGTAAGTTCGTTCTTGTCTTGTTTTTGATGATTTTTATATTTTTGCGATCATTGTAACTTGATTTAGCTATTTCAAGGACTAATTTGAAAGAAAATCAAAGTATAAAATTTGACCCATGTTGAATAGGTGTTTATTTTGATTTTTAATGGTAGAATATGCATGTTTGTTGATAGTTAAACAACATTTACAAAGTGATTTTCGATAAAAAGGTCAAATAGGGACTTATTTGTAAAAGTCTATAAAATGTGTATAAAAGTGTGAATAAATGGAAAATTTGGGCTGTCATGAGCATGAAAAGCAATTGGCTAGGCTTGGGTAAAGAAGAAATTGAATGGAACTCATTTTACGAGCCTAAGAGAAAAATGTACTTTTTTTCATAGTGTGTTTTTGGGCTGAATTGAATAATGTGATGATTAAATAAGTTAAATTTGGTATAATAGATCAAGAAAAATGAAGTTCGAGTCAAGATCGGGGGAAAAATAAAGTAATTAATGAATAGCTCCCTTTGGTCATTTTTGTAACCGAGGTAAGTCCGTATGTTAAATAAGCTTTAATATAATTGTATTTAAATGCTTTAATATTGTATGAATTGTATAATTAATTTTTTGGACAAGTTTAACTCTATGGACGAGTTCAATGATGCTTCGATAAGCAAGAAATCCTGTTTGAAACTTAGGAATAGATTAGGATACAAGTGACATGTCACTAAGGTTATCATGTGTTATGTGATTATGTGATCTGGGTGCTGGTCTCGTACGTCCTACCAGTGGATGAGTATATTAGCATATGTTACTGTTACTTAACAGCTTGTGTGAGTAGGCCCGTTATTAGTTTGAGAGCGAGCAATTACGCGATATGAGATTGAGGTAGCATTGGCTACATGTGTGGCACTTAGTGTGCAAGATTCCCAAGTATCCGACATTGTTATTCCAAGTGGTTCACGGGTATGTCAAAGATGAGAATAAGTGTAAATTTGTTACGATATGGTACAGGTATGTACTCGAAGCTTATGATTATTAATTCATGAAATGATGATTTCAAGGTAAGTTGTGATGGAAGTGAATTATGATCATGAGATTATGGTAAATTATGTTATCTTATGTTATATTACTTGCATGATCAATGTATGGTAAGGTTGCTTATTTCTTCATATGAGCTTACTAAGCTATATAGCTTACTCTGTTTTATTTTCAATGTTTTATAGTGTTACCGAACTAGCTCGGGTTGGAGATTGTCGGAGATCACCTCACACTATCAAATTTTCATTTTGGGTACCGATGATTTTAAACATTTTGAGGTTATGGCATGTATAGAGACTTGGTCTTTTTGTTTTATGTGTCATTTGATTTGGCCAAATGTATTGGCTTATATTTGTTTAAGGTGATTTAGTATTTAGCCATGCAATTGGCTTATTTTGGCTAAAATGGTTGTAAGCCCATTTATATAAGTATTTGTGTTTTGTAATCGGTTGCTATATGTTTATTAGGGTTAAATGACTTGTTGTGAAATGAATGAGATGGGTCCTTGGGTGTGCTAGGAAACCTAAGCAGAACTATGCATGATGGAAGTATTCATCTTGATACTTGTGAATGTGAGTTTGGTATGAATTGATTTGGTAAAATGTGCTAAAATAAATATGTTAAGTGTTGGTAATGAATGATATGATATAGCATTGTTTATGGATGTTTTGGTTGCTTAAACATGCCAGGGATTATTCCATTGAACTTGTGTAAGTGTAAGTGAAAAAGAGGCTGAAAAATGGCTTTGTAAATAGCCTTTATTTTGTCCACACAGGTAGACATATGGGTGTGTGTCTAGGCCATGTGTGACACACGGTCTAGCCCATGGGCATGTGTTCTGGCCATGTGTCCCTTGCACCTAAATTTTGAGAAACAGAATGCTCAGAATTGACCATACGGGCAGAGACACGGGCGTGTGTCTCAGTCGTGAGAGGGACACGGCCTCAAGCATGGGCATGTGTCCCGAGCGTGTAACACCCCGAACCCGAGACCGTCGCCGGAATCGAACACAAGGTGTTAACAGACTTCAAACCACTTATTAAAAATTTCCCAGACAAGCTGCCAATCTGCATACTAGTCGCTTCAAAAATCATATCTTGAGTTCTGAAACTCAAAATCCAGTTCCGTAAACTTTCCCCGGAATTAGACTCCTATATCTATATGGTACAATTTTTGTAGAATTTTTTGTTGGGCCAATTGGTACAGTTTATTAGTTAAAGTCACCCCTGTTTCAGGGTTCGACTACTCTGACCTTCATGCATTACGACTTAGATATTTCCCTTTACAGAGCTTCAATGCTTATGCCGATTGTTTCTAATGAAACTAGACTCAAAAGGGAATCTATACATATAAGGCATGACTTCTAATTGTCTCTGATTATTTTATGGTGAATTTCTAAAGTCGGAACAGGGGATCCAAAATTCGCTCTGGCCCTGTTTCACAAGAGTTTAATTATCTCCTAACATACAGCTCATATGGTCATTTCGTTTCTTCCATATGAAAATAGACTCATCAAGTTTCGATTACATAATTTATTCCTTATTTAATTTTCAATCTCACATCACTGCTACTACCAGCATCTGTTACTAAAGCAAACTATGCCTATTTTGTGATTTTTCCTTAATCTAACTAATAATTCATCATACATATCATGAATTTAACACCGAGAATAATCAGCCATGACAACATTATCAAACCAATTTTTACTAAGACTTATGACGAAGTATCATAGGACCAAAATTCAACTTAATATTTATGCCATTTTCGCATGGCTAAAGTTTACATACCAAAGTTCAACAAAACATAATAGCCTATACATGCCAAAATGTTCTCCTAGACCAACTAAGAAGAAGATACCTTAAAAAGTTGCAATCCGGTGTGATGACTTAGATGACGGTCCGAGCACGCAAAAAGACGAGTCCAAGGAACCTAAAATAGGTGGCAAGCAAACACCAAATGAGTATATAACTCAGTAAGTCATAAGCAATGCACTACCATCCATTAATAACATTATCACAAGAGGAAACAAAATGGAACGAGGCTAATTACTCCATCCAAACCGAACTATACCATAGTTCCTTAGACCTTCGGTTCAATCTCATACCAAGTTACACATTCACATTCCATATACTAATCAATAGGATATTTGAGGCATTTTATACATCATTTTGTTTTCGTTACAATCATACAACTAAATGACCTTTCACTTATTCCACGATAATTCTTATGTACGTGACTTCAATTAAAATTGTCACATAGGTTCAAAACTTACCAAGCTCAACTCCAAATATAAACATAGCGCCTATTAGCCATGAACTCAAGGTACTTACCCGATCCGCTGTCCATGATCAACTCAATAATGTCGCACACTCAGTGTCAATAGTGATTCAAAAACATATAGTGAGTCCGCACACTTAGTGCTTTATAATCAACTCGCACACTTAGTGCTATATAATCAAACTCGCACACTTAGTGCTGTACAAATTTTAAACCCGCACACTTAGTGCCAATCTCATGATCATAAATGTTTATACCCGCACACTTAGTGCCGAAATCAACAACTCAATACATCTCACCTCTTTTCTTTTCATTCAATACTTTCATCACCACATACATACATGTATATAAATTTATCATTCCTTTCGGCATAATTACATAGACATTATGTCTATTTAAATCAATACAAAATATATGCTTAGTGACTTACCTTGTGTTGGGTAAAATAGTTCCAAGTCGACTACTCGATGACCTTCGTCTTTCCCTTGCTTGATTCTCCTCCTTTAACTCCTTGAGCTTAATCAATAAATGAACTAGTTTAACCATCTTGCTAAACATTCATAATTCAATTACACATGCATATGTATGTTTGTATATTCGGCAACCATCCTCACTAATTACCCATTTAGTCGATTATACACATAATTAAAGGTAACATCACGAACGGGCATACTTATGTATATTTATATATATATATACACTTCCAAATGGGCATCACAATTAGATTTAACACAACCTTCATACTCAATTAGATGGCCGAATGTATTTATATATATACAATGTCAACTATAACATCTTTTAAACACCTAATTTCATCTCATGAACACTTAATCAAATTTTCCTAATCTAGCATATATTTTCACATCTATTTGTAACATCATGTAAATTCACATATAACTACATTTCTTAAGTTCTACATCTTAATGCCCATTATAGCCACTCCCATGGTCTAAATCTAACAATCGGCAACACCTACCTTTTCACTATGTTAGCCGAATACTCATTCTCTTCTTAGTCCTAAATTCGGCACTTCCAACAAATTAGCTTAACAATTCCAACTTTCATGCTAACATCCCAAGCAACTTAACACATCCATATAAATAGCATGCTAATAGCATCAAGGTATCAACCAAAATTTTTAGGCTCCTTAGCCAAATTCTAACTCTCCATCAACCCCAAATCCAACCATGAGATAGATAGAATTTAGACTCATCACCCAAAGGTTGTATATACTTCCAAAGATACCCTTGAACATACCTTAATCTAGAGGACCACCTTGGCGAATCTTCCTTCTTCCCTTCTTCTAGTTACGGCAATTGCAAAAGAAAGAAAACATGAACACTCCTTCTTCTTCTCAAGTCACAAAGAATGGAGAAGAGAGATGAGCATTTTTTTCTTTTCCTTCTTTACTAACATTATTTTATTTCCAATAACCTAATTTCTTATTATAATATCTAATTAAACATATGTATTGCCCATCAACATTCCATCTTGGCCGGCCATTATAAAGAAATTGGGCAACTTGACATGCAAGTCCACCTTTGTGTTAACATGCACTAATAAGCCATTTAAAATTAGCCTATCATATTTCACTATGTCTCATATTGATCCCTATTTAATAATTTCTCATGCAATTGGCAAAATTAGAGAATGAAACTTCCACATACTCATGTACACACATAATAAGCATAGAATATAGCAATTAATTATTTTTATGACTCGGTTTTGTGGTCCCGCAACCACTTTCCGACTAGGGTCACACTAGGGCTGTCACAGAGCGTGTGAAGTCTGCACCTATTTTATGAAAACTTAATTAACCACACGACCTAGCACAAGGGTGTGTGCTTTGGCCATGTGATCTTAATTTGTTCATGCATTGCAAAATAGAAAGTTACACAGGTTAGGGACACGGGTGTCTGTGACAACACAGCCTGCCCACACGAGCGTGTCCCAAGCCACACGGGCGTGTGACCCCTGCTCATAGCAAAAATTTTCTAAGTTTGTAAAAAATTCATGAGTGCTCGGTTTAGTCCTGAATCACTTCCAAAGCATGTTTTGGGCCTCATAGGCTCGTATTAGGGACTTTACGTTTAAATACAAATGGTTTTAATTTGGACGCAAATTTATGACTTAGAATTATATGTTTACTCGCTTTGTAAGTCTGATAATGCCTCGTATCATGTTTCGACGTTGAATACGAGTAAGGGGTGTTACAAAGTTTGTATAACATGGTACTTAACTTACCATTTATTCTGTTTCAAGATAAACATGTAAGGCACATTCAATCAATTTGATCTTAAGCCCTACACATATTCTCATTGCCCTTTTTAGTAATATATTCGATAATAACATCAAGAAACATATATGATCTCAACAATAATCAGATTTCCAAATATATATATACTTTCCAATCACATATTTATATAACATGTATAAATCATATATTTATATTTTAAGTATATTTTCATAATATTTCATCTCAAGTTTAGATTATTTCATATCAGAACTTTACTCATATCATTCGAAATATCAATGTCACATGAGTAGTACACTCAAGATGTACAAATCTATAATCAAGGATGAACATATTCATCAAATAAATTCCATGTAAAAATATCATCATCTCATATTTCCATAGATCAATTATCATGTATTATCATTCTCGTGTATTTCAAGCAGATAGGTGTAATAAATCATTTCTTATTCATATATTTTCATGTCAGGGTTTTTCCCGTTGAATTTATCAGAAATATCGATGGATACTCGGGTAGTACACTTGAGGTGTACAAATCAGGATCGGTCAACTCATATTCAAGGGTTCCCATTAGGGCACTTAATCAGAAAGCACACTCTCGAGCCACATATCATATAACAACATTACTTGTCCAAGCTAAATCCTATTTTCAACATATGCTTACAAGAGCTTAATCAAGATTACTCATTCGGTCTAAATCCTATTTGTACATATTCTCAAGTGGGCTTATATCAGGTTTACCAGTCTAGGCTAACTCCTTTCTGTAATTAGGTCAATAGGATTACTCGTCTGAGCTAGATCCCGTCAGCAACAAATGCAAGACCTCATTCAATAAGGGAAATCACATTTATCCATCAATTTTCATTTATTCAAATAGGATTTAACATTTTTCAAGCATTATCAGGCATGTGATTATCTCATACATCTATAGCATTCATATAATTCAAATAAACACATTCCACATTCATTTCAAGCATAAAAGTAACATTTTTATCATTTATCATTTAAATGGCATTATCACTTATCGGGCTTTGTTGAATATGTTTTCAATGTCATATATATATGATATTTATATAAATTACATACACAAAATCTAATTCAATCATATAAATATACAATTTAGTTACACGAACTTACCTCAACAAATGTTCGTATACGTAAAATCTACTAATCAGACATTTTCCTCTTTTCCTCGTTCTAGCTCCGAATTTGGTCTATCGAGATCTAATGGCCAAGAAAGCTCGCATTCTCTTTCCTAGGGTTTCCATGGAATATTTGGGGAAGAAGATGATATAAAATGATTTTTATTTCTATTTAATTATTTATCATCTTTTGATTTTATCACTTTCCAATTTAGCCATTACCCTTTTTCTAATTTTCCATGGATGAATCATCCAAAAATATCTACTAAATTTTCATTAATGTTGTAATTACCATATAAGGACCTCCAATTTAAATTTCTATAGCTATTTAATCCCTTTAGCTATAAGAACTCATGTAACATCATGATTTTCGGATTTATTCGCGGTTTTCAATATTTTGTAAAGATTTTAAAATTTTGTATTTGGATGTGGAATTAATATTTTGAGTAGGTAAATGGCCTTATGGAAGGCCCAAGTGTTGGCCAAAACCCGGTTGAATTTTTGAATTTTTGGACTTAGGAGTTAGGGGTTCTGGCTAAGTGGCCCTTAAGTGGAGTGATGGGTAAATTGCATCACAAAAAGAGCCTTGGTAAAGTGGCGTGGTGACGCCACTAGGCTCCTAAAAAGGTGGCGTGTGGAGCTTTGAGGGAGGCATGGGATCGATTCCTGTGTTGACAAATAGATGCATTTATTTTTAAGTGCGGGAGGGGTAGTGTTGGAGTCCAGGTGGATTCTGCTAAAGGAGAGTTTGGATCAGTCCAAACGCTTGGATTAAGGAGTGATAAGGGGAGAGATTTAAGGGATTAGGAGAGAGGTTAGAAGTTGGCCGAATTTTGGGAATTGAAGGGGAAAAAATCGGCAGAGGGTTATGAGGTTAGTATTTCAGCACCTAGGGTATTGAGTGGTGCCGTTCCTTTCTACTCAAACATCACAAGGTTTTTCTTTTCTCTCTTTTTCCTCTCTAGCAGAAACTACCACTTCCCCTATTCTTTTTTTTCTATTTTTCTTCTTCAAAACTATTCATCAATTCTGCTGTTCATCAATGCTTTTGCCGAATCCATAAAAGCCGAAATCTTGAGCACACATTACAGGTACCAATTTTTTCAGAGCCAAACCCTTTAACATTGTGTTTCCATTAATCAACAATTATTCTTTCTAAACTCTAGAGACCTATCGGCAATTCTACATCCAGGTTATAGTTCCACATTGTCATCTCCTTCATCACCCAAAAGCCGAAAAACCATAGATTTGGGGGCTTATAGCCGAAACTTCAAAACTTTGGGAGTCGAGTTCTACCGTCGTTTGAAAGATAAATCTGCATCAGATTACATGGAGATCAAAGAGGAGTAAGGGGTAAGTGTTCATCATCTCAGATCTGGTCATATTTTACAAAGTTAGAAAAGTCAAGTCCCTAAAATCTAGGGAGGTCATCGATTTGGGCATGTGGCTCTAAGGGTTTTTAGCGACGTTTTCTGTCAATGATTAGTGTCTTCTTAAGTGTTGGATTGAAGGCGTGGGTTGTTGGAGCAATCGGATTTGGAGCTAGCTATCGATTTTGGCAAAAAGGTAAGGTTTCAAAGGCTTTTAGGGACATGGTTCGATCGTGGATAAGTAAGTTTTGGGGTTTAGTGATTATGGTTTGTAAATAAGAACTATGCTAATCAATTGTAGGACATCGGAAGAGATCTCAGTAGCAGTCGTCGCGAATCAGGTGTGTACCGAACACCCTTTCTTAGTTTAATTCGGCAAAACCCGAAATGCCGAAATTCTGGCATTTCATGGGCTTGTGAGTATGCGAATGCTCTCAAAGACGTAGAGTAATTGTTAGATCTAGCACCGCAAGGTGATAAGTAAGTTTGTGTGACGTCTTAACGTACTTCGAAAAAAGAGGGCCTCGATGGGCCAAAACTGGGCCCAATGGGCTTACGAACCAATATGGGTAAGAGATGGGCAAAGTAGCATGTTAGTTAGATGGTGGAACCAAATTGCATAAAACGACTAAAAATTACTGAAATAACTTGTGTAGTTGCGTAAGTACGAAATTACCCCTAAAGAGCATAATTACCGAAATACCCCTAGGGTTTAAATTAGCTAAATTGCATGATTGATTAATACTGTATTGTACATGATATGCTTTATTAATATATGTTGCATGGGATTGGGGTATTGATGGAGGAAGTATTGAAAGTGGTTCATCCACGTACTGGAGGCTTTGCCTCAACTTATCGATATTTGAGCTGCGTTCTTTAACTGTGGAGTGTAGGGCTAGGTGGGTTGAGATATTCCCACATGGAGTGTAGGGCTGGATGCAGGCGGTGTAGCGGTTGGTGGGTTGAGTAGTCTCCCCAGATGGGTTTGCATGCATTACTACTATTGTTACCTATGTTACTGAACTGGGCCTATGGGCCACACTGTTATGTAAAAAGGGGCTAAGGCCTTGCTACTGTATTCTGAAAAGGGCTTCGATCCACTGTGTACTGTTATTTGAATGGGGCTTAGGCCCAATGGGCTCGAGCTAATTTGGGCTTTGGATGGGTTTCTGTATACACTGAGTTTTCCCAAACTCACCCTTTTTTCTTCCATCCTTGCAGGTGAGCCCTAGTTGGTGGACTTGGAGCTGGGCGGGATTCGGAGTGGCCACACGTTTTCTGCAAATTCGTTTTCTTCTGTGAACTAGATTTTCCATATTTTCGTTTATGGTTTTGGGTTTTTTTTTGTAATAAGGCCGCTAATTATTTTTATGGTTTGGGGTTGTTTCTTTATTATTGAATTCTATTATGATAAAACTGATCTATGATAACTAACGAAATAGATTAGCTTTAGGACGCGCTTTCAAAAGCATTAAGTGATTTCAAAATAACACGAATACGAGTAAGACTTCCGCTAAGCAAACGTTTTCAACCTTAATCATTTTCTTAAGATGGACCTAACCAAACGGTTTTCTCAAAATTATACGAGATGTTAGAGTGTGGCAATGGCAGTGTGCATGTCTAGGATTGGATCCGAAGGGAGCTTGGTACTTAAACAGTCCGACGGACTCACCTCCTCTTCTTTCTGGTTTCCTACCTGGTGCACAGCTTCCATTCACTTTAACCTACTTTTAAAAGTATCTTTAACAAACACCAACTAAGTTTTCCAACTAAGTAATACGGAATGTTTTGAACGCTTCGATGTGGCACATCAGATCCAGTCATAACGTCTAGGCCGGGTTTGGGGTGTTACATTTAGTGGTATCAGAGCCTAGTTGCAACAACTCGACTGTGGATCGGGTCCGAAAATCTTTTCAAAAAAAAGTTTTTTCTATAAGTTTTTCAAAGACGTTTAAAGTTTTTCTATTGAACGAGGTTAAATCAACAGTTTTAAAATAAAACTGTTTTCAAATGAAATCTTTTTATTTTTGGGTAAACAAAAACATGAGTTTTTTTATGGACTAATAAAGAAGTGGCACACTGAATCCTCGGCATCAAGTCTGTAAGTGTTCTTTTTCTGCTTTAAATATTTATATGGAACTGGACTGGAAATAATACTATAGATAGTACTGAGCCTTAAAGATAGTGCTATTGATAAGGTAGTATTAGGGCTACAAAAGTGGGACCGTAGCTAAATTGTGATTCCGCGAAAATAACTCTGAAACTCTATCTGTTCATAAGACATTCTGTAATAAACAGTGGAACCAGTAAACTAATGTCATAAAATTCGTAATCAGATAAATCGTTATGAGTACAAGGGCTACTCGAGGAAGAGGCCGTGGTCGAGGCCGAGGTAGCACTCAAGCTGGATCTGCATCATCTGAACACATGCCAGCTGGTGAGGTACGTCCACCACCGGTTAATGAAAATGGGCCGTATGACTGGGCCGCAAGGGATGACGCTCTGTCTCAGGCCATTTTGAGGGTTTTGGAAAGGGTGGCCGGAGCTAACATCGGGCCCACGAATAGGGGGTCCATTTCAACGCCAGGCCAATCTGAGCTGAGATTTTAGGGCGATCTCGAGTGGCCCCAAATGTGGTGAATCTTGGTTGGAAGCCACAGAGCGGATCATGGATGACTGGACCGCCAAGAGAACGAAGTTGAAAGGGGCGGTGTCGTTGCTGTGGGATGAAGCGTATTAGTGGTGGATTACTGTGAGAGAGGGTACCGCAGCTGAGAGGGTAACATGGGAGCTGTTTAAACAGGCCTTTAAGGCAAAATATGTTGGAGCTAGCTATGTGGACGCACGCAGAAAGGAGTTCTTGAATCTGACTCAGGGAAATAAGACCATTGCTGAATATGAGGCGGAGTTTCTACGATTGAGTCAGTATGCTAATGGCATCGTTTCCACCGAATACGAACGCAAGGTTCGTTTTGAGGATGGTCTCAGAGATGAGTTAAGGGTGCTCATAGCTCCGTAGAGAGAGCGAGATTT
Source organism: Gossypium arboreum (assembly GCF_025698485.1). Classification (NCBI taxonomy): domain Eukaryota; kingdom Viridiplantae; phylum Streptophyta; class Magnoliopsida; order Malvales; family Malvaceae; genus Gossypium; species Gossypium arboreum. The sequence continues at coordinate 24,522,091 of NC_069075.1, forward strand.
CGCTGCACTGGTAGAGAAGGCTAAGATAGCTGAGGAGGTGAAACAAACTGAACGGAAGAATCGTGATAGGGATCGGAATCGGTTCAGGAGGGATCTTTGGACCGGCGGGTGCTACAAATCGAAATGTTAAGAGAGCTAGGATGGAGGAACTGTTCGAGCGATTCCGGTGAACACAGTAGACCGGAAGCTTGTGGGGATTGGCGCGAATGCATCAAGGAGAGTGCTGGAAGCGTTAAGGGCTTGTCTTCGTTGTAGGGTCTAAGGAGCATAGGATTAAGGATTGTCCTAAGAGGGCCACTCAGGCTCAGGTGGCCGAACAAAGGGATGTGCGACCGGCTCAACCTGTAAGGGATGGACCGCTGCTGCCAAGAGGTCGTGGACAAGGTCGCGGTGGTAATGGCCGTGGACGTGGGGCACCCGACAGCGTATTGGTAACGCGGATGCTCGTCCACCACTTTGGTGTATCTTTGCTTCGTCGCCGCGAGGAGGGTGACCTTTTGATGTCATAAGCGGTACGTTTTTATCTATGGTGTACCTTATATCGCTTCTCGATTGATGTGGGATCAACCCATTCATATGTGGCATATAACATTTCTGGGGCACTGGGTGTGCACTTCGAGGAGACTGTGTGTGGGGTGTCTGTGATAAGTCCTTTAGGTCATTCGGTTAAGGTAGAGAAGCTCTTCAAGGAGGTGCCTTTGGAGATTCAAGGCGGGGTTTTCTGTGGGGATTTGATGGAGTTACCGGTTGAAGAATTCGATATGATACTAGGGATGGATTGGTTGACCAAGCATAAGGCAACTTTGGATTGTGCAGCTAAGAGGATGGTGTTAAGGACTGTCAATGATGAAGAGGTAATGATTATTGGAGAACGGAGGGATTACTTATCCAATGTAGTATCGGCGTTGAGGGCTGAGAAACTGATGCGCAAGGGGTGTGAGGCATATCTGGCTTTGGTAAGCCAAGTTGAAACTGAGGATCTGACTGTGGAGACCATCAGAACTGTTAGGGAATTCCGAGGTGTTTTTTCAGAAGAGCTTCCTGGATTACCTCCGAATCGGGAAGTTGTGTTTGGAATCGATTTATTGCCTGGAACAGCTCCAGTATCAAATCGGGAAGTTGTGTTTGGAATCGATTTATTGCCTGGAACAGCTCCAGTATCTATTGCACCCTATACGATGGCACCGAAGGAGTTAGTGGAACTGAAGGCTCAAATTCAAGAGTTGTTAGATAGAGGCTTCATTAGGCCTAGTGTGTCTCCTTGGGGAGCACCACCTGCTTGTGAAGAAAAGGGACGAACGATGCGCATGTGCATCGATTATTGCCGATTGAACAAACCGACGATTAAGAATAAGTATCCACTACCAAGGATTGACGATCTGCTCGATCATCGAGGGAGCTTCGGTATTCTCCAAAATCGATCTTCGTTCGGATACCATCGCCTAAGGGTAAAGAAGGGATATTCATAAAACAAACATTTCGAACTCGATATGGACATTATGAGTTTGTGGTCATGCCGTTTTAATGACGAACGCACCTGCAGCTTTTATGGATCTGATGAACCGAGTATTCCAACCTTACTTGGATCGGTTCCTAGTCGTCTTTATCGACGATATCCTGGTATACTCTGAAACGGAGGCGAAGCATGATGAGCATCTCCGTATTGTGTTGCAAGTGTTAAGGGAAAATGAGCTCTACACGAAATTCAGTAAGTGTGAATTCTGGTTGAGGGAGGTAACTTTCCTAGGGCATGTGGTCTCTGCCGAGGGGATTAAGGTGGATCCTCGTAAAATTGAAGCAATTCTGGAATGGAAGCCACCTAGGTCAGTATCGGAAATTCGAAGTTTTCTAGGGTTAGCAGGTTACTACAGAAGGTTTGTGGAGGGTTTCTCGGTAATGGCGACACCCTTGACAAAACTCATAAGGAAAGGAGTATCATTTGTCAGGACCGAGAAACAGCAAAAAGCTTTTGATCGGTTGAAAAAGGTATTGACCGAAGCGCCGGTGTTGATTCAACCGGTCCGGGAAGGACTTTATTGTATACTGACGATGCGTCGCTGTGGGGTTAGGTTGCGATTGATGCAAGAGGGCAAGGTGGTCGCTTATGCATCGCGACAGCTTAAGGCTCATGAGGTGAATTACCCTACGTATGATTTGGAGTTAGCAGCGGTGATTTTTGCGTTAAAAATTTGGAGACACTACTTATATGGGGAAAAGTGCATCATATACACAGATCATAAGAGCCTAAAGTATTTGTTGACTCAGAAGGAGTTGAACCTTAGGTAACGAAGATGGGTGGAGTTGCTTAAAGACTATGACTGTTCGATAGAGTACCACCCAGGAAAGGCTAATGTGGTGGCGGATGCGTTGAGTCAAAGGAATGTTACTAATTTGAGAGCCTTGTTCACACGATTAAGTCTGTAAGACAATGGAAGCTTGTTGGCAGAACTGCAAGTAAGGCCTACTTGGACTGAGCAGATTAAGGAAAAACAGTTGAAGGATGATTCATTAGTTCTTCGGTTCCAGCAAGTTAAGAGTGGTGAGAATGAGGATTTTGGGTTGAACACTGAAGGAGTTCTGTGCTTCCGTGGAAGGGTTTTTATTCTAAAGGACCCTGAATTGAGGCAGTTAATTCTAAAAGAGGCTCATGGTGGACTCTGTGCCATGCATCCTAGAGGGAATAAGTTATATCGAGACTTGCGAGAAGTGTACTGGTGGCCCGGATTAAAACGGGAGGTGACTGAATTTGTTGGGAAATGTCTGACGTACCAGCAGGTTAAGGCTGAGCACCAATTGTCTTCGGGATTACTGCAACCTGTGAAAATTCCGCTATGGAAGTGGGAAAGAGTAACAATGGACTTTGTGAGTGGGTTATCTTTGACACCCACCAAGAAAGATTCTGTGTAGGTGGTTGTGGATAGGTTAACAAAATCTGCTCATTTCATACCTGTTCGTACAGACTACTCACTACAAAAGTTGGCCAAGTTATATATGGCGGAGGTAGTGCGACTGCATGGGGTGCCAGTGTCGATAATTTCTGATCGAGACCCTAGGTTTACATCTCGGTTTTGGCGGAAGTTGCAGGAAGTGTTGGGTACACGATTGGATTTTAGCACTGCTTTTCACCCACAGACAGATGGACAGTCAGAAAGGATTATTCAAGTTCTGGAAGATATGTTAAGAGGTTGTATCATTGATTTTCGTGGAAGTTGGGAGGACTACTTGCCACTGGCAGAGTTTGCTTACAATAACAGCTACTAAGCAAGTATTCAGATGGCACCATATGAAGCGCTTTATGGGCGAAGATGTCGTACGCCGATGTGTTGGACAGAGTTGGGTGAACGGCGAGTGCTTGGACCGGAATTGGTGGCAGACACTGAAAGCAAGGTTAGGCTGATAAGGGATCGATTATAGGAGGCATCCGATAGACAGAAGTCGTATGCGGATCTGAAGCGCAAAGAGTTTGAGTTCACTGTTGGGGATATGGTTTTCTTGAAGGTTTCCCCTTGGAAGAAAATTTTGAGATTTGGTAAGAAGGGTAAGTTGAGCCCACGGTTTATTGGGCCTTACCGAATCGTTAAGCGGGTTGGACCAGTGGCTTAACAGCTAGAGTCACCACCAGAACTGCAGCGTATCCACGACGTTTTTCAGGTATCCATGCTGAGGAGGTATCGATCTGACCCAACACATATCATTCCAGTCGCAGAAATCGAGGTTCAGTCAGATTTAACTTTCGAAGAGGAACCTGTGCAAATACTTGATCGTGACGTCAAGGTGTTGAGAAGGAAATCAGTTCCACTAGTGAAAGTACTTTGGAGGAACCATGGCAAAGAAGAAGCTAGTTGGGAGACTGAGGAGGCTATGCGACAACAGTACCCTCAATTGTTCTAATAAGGTAAAATTTCGAGGTCGAAATTTCTTTAAGGAGGGTGGAGTTGTAACATCCTGATTTTTGGATTTATTCGCGGTTTTCAATATTTTGTAAAGATTTTAAAATTTTGTATTTGGATGTGGAATTAATATTTTGAGTAGGTAAATGGGCTTATGGAAGGCCCAAGTGTTGGCCAAAACCCGGTTTAATTTTTGAATTTTTGGACTTAGGAGTTAGGGGTTCTGGCTAAGTGGCCCTTAAGTGGAGTGATGGGTAAATTGCATCACAAAAAGAGCCTTGGTAAAGTGGCTGTGGTGACGCCACTAGGCTCCTAAAAGGTGGCGTTGGAGCTTTGAGGAGGCATGGGATCGATTCCTGTCTTTGGAAAATATATGCATTTATTTTTAAGTGCGGGAGGGGTAGTGTTGGAGTCGGTGGATTCGCTAAAGGAGAGTTTGGATCACCCAAACGCTTGGATTAAGGAGTGATAAGGGAGAGATTTAAGGGATTAGAGAGAGGTTAGAAGTTGGCGAATTTTGGGAATTGAAGGGGAAAAAATCGCAGAGGGTTATGAGGTTAGTATTTGGCACCTAGGGTATTGAGTGGTGCCGTTCCTTTCTACTCGAGACATCACAAGGTTTTTCTTTTCTCTCTTTTCCTCTCTAGCGTAAACTACCACTTCCCTATTCTTTTTTTTCTATTTTCTTCTTCAAAACTATTCATCAATTCTTTGTTCATCAATGCTTTTGCGAATCCATAAAAGCCGAAATCTTGAGCACACATTACAGGTACCAATTTTTTCAGAGCCAAACCCTTTAACATTGTGTTTCCATTAATCAACGATTATTCTTTCTAAACTCTAGAGACCTGTCGGCAATTCTACATCCAGGTTATAGTTCCACATTGTCATCTCCTTCATCACCCAAAAGCCGAAAAACCATAGATTTGGGGGCTTATAGCCGAAACTTCAAAACTTTGGCAGTCGAGTTCTACCGTCGTTTGAAAGATAAATCTGCATCAGATTACATGGAGATCAAAGAGGAGTAAGGGGTAAGTGTTCATCATCTCAGATCTGGTCATATTTTACAAAGTTAGGAAAAGCCGAAGTCCCTAAAATCTAGGGAGGCTGTCGATTTGGGCATGTGGCTCTAAGGGTTTTTAACTAACGTTTTCTGTCAATGATTAGTGTCTTCTTAAGTGTTGGATTGAAGGCGTGGGTTGTTGGAGCAATCGGATTTGGAGCTAGCTATCGATTTTGGCAAAAAGGTAAGGTTTCAAAGGCTTTTAGGGACATGGTTCGATCGTGGATAAGTAAGTTTTGGGGTTTAGTGATTATGGTTTGTAAATAAGAACTATGCTAATCAATTGTAGGACATCGGAAGAGATCTCAGTAGCAGTCGTCGCGAATCAGGTGTGTACCGAACACCCTTTCTTAGTTCAATTTGGCAAAACCCGAAATGCCGAAATTCTGGCATTTCATGGGCTTGTGAGTATGCGAATGCTCTCAAAGACGTAGAGTAATTGTTAGATCTAGCACCGCAAGGTAATAAGTAAGTTTGTGTGACGTCTTAACGTACTTCGAAAAAAGAGGGCCTCGATGGGCCAAAACTGGGCCCAATGGGCTTACGAACCAATATGGGTAAGAGATGGGCAAAGTAGCATGTTAGTTAGATGGTGGAACCAAATTGCATAAAACGGCTAAAAATTACTGAAATAACTTGTGTAGTTGCGTAGTACTAAATTACCCCTAAAGAGCATAATTACCAAATACCCCTAGGGTTTAAATTAGCTAAACTGCATGATTGATTAATACCTGTATTGTACATGATATGCTTTATTAATATATGTTGCATGGGATTGGGGTATTGATGGAGGAAGTATTGAAAGTGGTTCATCCACGACTGGAGGCTTTGCCTCAACTTACCGATATTTGAGCGCGTTCTGTTGCAATTGTGGAGTGTAGGGCTAGGTGGGTTGAGATATTCCCCACATGGAGTGTAGGGCTGATGCAGGCGGTGTAGCGGTTGGTGGGTTGAGTAGTCTCTCCGATGGGTTTGCATGCATTACTACTATTGTTGCCTATGTTATGAACCGGGCCTATGGGCCACATGTTATGTAAAAAGGGCTAAGGCCTTGCTATCAGATTCAAAAGGGCTTCGGTCCATCTGTATCATCGTTATCTGAATGGGGCTTAGGCCCAATGGGCTCGAGCTGATTTGGGCTTTGGATGGGTTTTGTATACACTGAATTTTCCCAAACTCACCCTTTTTCTTCCATCCTTGCGGTGAGCCCTAGTTGGTGGACTTGAGTCAAGGGATTCGGAGTGGCCACACGTTTTCGCAAATTAGTTTTCTTCTGGTGAACTAGATTTTCCATATTTTCGTTTATGGTTTTGGGTTTTTTTTTGTTATAAGGCCGCTAATTATTTTTATGGTTTGGGGTTGTTTCTTTATTATTTAATTCTATTATGATAAACCGATCTATGATAACTAACGAAATAGATTAGCTTTAGGACGCGTTTTCAAAAGCATTAAGTGATTTCAAAATAACACGAATACGAGTAAGACTTCCGCTAAGCAAACGTTTTCAACCTTAATCATTTTCTTAAGATGGACCTAACCAAACGGTTTTCTCAAAATTATACGAGATGTTAGAGTGTGGCAATGGCGGTGTGCATGTCTAGGATTGGATCGGAAGGAGCTTGGTACTTAGCATCCGACGGACTCACCTCCTCTTCTTCCTGGTTTCCTACCTGGTGCACAGCTTCCATTCACTTTAACCTACTTTTAAAAGTATCTTTTACAAACACCAACTAAGTTTTCCAACTAAGTAATACAGAATGTTTTAAACGCTTCGATGTGGTGCATCAGATCTGGTCATAACGTCTAGGCTGGGTTTGGGGTGTTACAACTCAACTTTTGCACTTTGTGCAATTTGGTCCTTTATCAAATTAAATATGTAATCGATAAAATTTCTTTACAAAGTTTTCACACAATATTATTATTATACTGTAGATCATAAAATAGTATTAAAATAATTTTTCTTTCCGAACTTGAATTTGTGGTCCCAAAACCACTGCTCTGATTTTATCAAAAATGGGCTATTACAAGATGTCTCACTCGGACACCAAGTTGGACAACCGTTTGAAGGAGTTTAGGGAAACTTTTCGTAGCAAGATCAAGACAGAGTTGTAGAGCCTATTTGAGCCGTACATAGGGTATTTTCTATTTTCTATTACTATTTCGGCTACTACTGGGTCCTCCCAGGATAGGGGCAAGAGCATCCTAGGCACACTTCAAACTGGTTTCCCTCATCGAGATCCTCTAATTGTATCTTCCATTGGATACCTGCGCTATATTGGCAACTTCTCTCATTGTAGTCTCATGGATGGACTGAGGCGACTTTCTAAATTGGACTACCCAAGGTTCGATAGCATAAATTTTTTAGGCTGGTCAAGCTAAAGCAATACTTCGAGGCAGGGGGCATTTCTAACAGTGCGAAGGTCAGGATTTGATACTCTACCTAGTGGGGAAGGCCTTGGATTGGCACCGTACGCTCAAAGCTAGGGAGGTTTTCATCTTCTGACTTGGGATATCTATATTCGTAGCCTCAAAGAATGATTTAGATCTAGTTCATTTCAAGGATCTCATGTGAGTTGGTATCATTGAAGCAAGTGGGATTTGTGAATCAATTTCATGATAACTTTGTAAGTATTCTCAATCAACTCCAGTTTCCTATAAACTATGCACTCAAAATCTTTGTTAGTAACCTTAAGCTTGAGATAAGACAATATTTGCACCTACTCAATCCTAAGTCCATGGTAGAAGTTTATATGGTTGTTAGGAAGGTTGAGATTATTTTGGCCAACACTAGTGAGAAACTAGCTACATTTAGCATAAGGGGACAGCCACGACATCCATCCTTGTTTCCTATTGCTAAAACCAACCCTACACCATTGTTCCATCCAATTTCTAGTCACTCAGTAGTGGGAATGAATGGCTAGAAGTCCACTGAACGAGTTCTCTTATAAGTTGACATGGAGGATAAAAGGAAAGGGGACTATGCTTCCAATGTGGTGCTAAGTATGGTCCAGATCATAAGTGTATGAAGTTTATAAACCGTAATTTATACAAATTGTTATCATATGCTTAGCGCATTAATGGATGGTTTCTTCTTAGATTTGGTGAATTTGATGCTCCTAATCCTTTAATTTTATGTTTTATACTTAGATGAACATAGGAGAGCAAAAAGAGCGAGAAACGGGCCAAAAACGGAGAAAATAGACCCACGTAGGAAATCAACACTGCCTAGATTTTCTCACACGGGTGTGTCACACGGTCGTGTCCCTTTAGCAGGATCGAAGCATGACTTACATGGGTAGACTACATGCATGTGCTTGTTCAATAGCCTTGACCACGAGGGTGTCCCTGCCGAGCCCAAGTATAGCCTTATTCGGAAAAGACCACTTTTGAGGGATCTTAGGCATTCTAAAGCCTATTTAAACACAAGAGGAGGCACTTAGAAGAGAGACACGGAGTAAGAAGCAAGGAATTACTCAAGGAAAGCAATTTGATCCATCTCAGAAGTCGAATTCATCATCAAGACTGAAGATCTCCCTTCAAGTTCCTTCAGGAGTTTTGGGTTTTCTGATGTTTTGTTATCTTTATGCTTTTGAGATGTTTTCTTTTATAAGTATGAACTAAACCCCCTAAATACCTAAGGGGAAAGAAACCTAAGACAGATCTTGTTATTATTATCTGAATTGTATGATAAATATTTGACTTGTTCTTAATAATGTGTTCTTAATTGTTGTTTTAATATTCCAGGATATTGATTCAAGTTAACGCTCTTATTCAGAGGAGGAATAAACCCTGTCTAAGAGTAAAATTGTCATAATTAAGCGGAGTTGATTGCACGCCTAGAGATAGGGTGACAATATTTTTCTGAATTAGGGTGAAACCTAATAAGGGAATCCATAGATCGAGTTAATGCAATTCTAGGGTGTTAATTAGAAAGAGATTTCAATTATTCAACCTAGGGTTAGACGTTATTAATCTTGAGAGAGATTATAATATAACTGAGGGATTTCTATGGATCAAGTCAAATGAATAAATCGTCTAATTCAGAGTCAAATAACAAGTGAAGTCTAGGTGGATTTTTCCTTAGGTATTGTCTTAATCAATCGAATTTTCCCAAAAGTATTTTCCCAAAATTTCTTTCTGTGCGTTCTTAGTTTAGTAATTAGTTTAGATAACCAAACCTCTTAATTTTTAGGCTAGATAATAAAAGGAAGTAAATACGAGTACTGTGGTTCCTTTGGGTTCGACAACTGGTCTTCTTTGAACTATACTCTTGTTCGATAGGTACACTTGCCTTAATCGTGATAATAAGTTAGTCTCAAGAACGATTCATTCATAAATCTTTAAAACCTATCGCAAATATCACGTATCAAGTTTTTGGCACCGTTTTCAGGGAACTAGGATATTTAGGAACACTCGATTTTTATTACTTTAGCCATTTTACTTTTATTGCAATTTAAGTTTTTATTTTCTTTTCTAATTCTTCATTTATTTTCTTCTGACAGATTTTTCTGGTTTATGACCAGAAGAAACCCGTCAGGACCATTACTGTTTGATAGGGAGATCGATCGCATAGTTTGCAGAAATTGAAGAGAAATAAGTAAGAAGCTTAAGATACACAGAGGAAGAGCAAGAGGACGATACTTCATCCACAATCGAGGAGATGGCTGAGAACTAAGAAAATCCGCTACCTCCTACAATTGCTGCTAATCAGAATCCTGCTCCGCGTACTATGTATGATATTGCTAAACCTTCTTTAACAGGAACTGAATCGAGCATAGTTAGACCTGCTGTAGCTATAAATAATTTTTAACTGAAACCTAACATAATTAAGATGATACAGCAATTTGTTCAGTTTGATAGTTTGCATGACGAAGATCCCAATGCTCACTTTGCAAACTTTTTGGAACTATGTGATACATTTAAAATTAATGGCGTTTCTAATGATGCCATTCGCCTTCAGTTGTTTCCCTTTTCATTGAGGAATAAGGCTAAACAATGGTTGAACTCGTTACCACGAGGGTCAATCACTACTTGGGAACAAATGACCAAAATTTTTTTATTAAAATATTTTTCATCGGCTAAAACAGCCAAATTACGTAATGATATCTCTTCTTTTGTGCAGATGGATTTAGAAACACTCTACGATGCATGGGAGAGATACAAGGACCTTTTGAGAAGGTGCCCTCACCATGGGTTACCACTTTGTCTACAAGTTCAAATGTTTCATAATGGCCTGAATCTTTCGACTCGATAGATGATCAACGCAGCCACTGGCGGAACTATCAATAATAAAACACCTGAAGATGCTTATGAATTTATAGAAGAGATGTCACTGAATAATTATCAGTGGTAAGCCATGAGGACAAAGCCAACAAAAGCAGTCAGTGTTTACAACATCGATTCGGTCACCATGCTCTCTAATCAGGTAGAACTCTTGAATAAGAAAATTGATGGTTTTCTTAGTTCTTCACAGGTTCACCCAGTAATGCAGTGCGAAGCAAGTGGAGGTGGATCGAGCAATCCAGAATACCCACCCTATGGCCGCAACATGGAGAATGAGCAGTTAAATTACATGGGTAATAATCCTCGATCTCAAAATAATCCTTATAGTAATACTTACAATGTAGGTTGGAGGAACCACCCAAATTTCTTATGGGGAGGCCAAGGGAATCAGAGACCACAACCTCCAAGCTTCCAACAACCACCCTACCAACAAGAGAAAAAGCCGAACCTTGAGGAAATGCTAATAAAATTCATCTCGATGCTAGAAACTCATTTCTAGAATACCGAGACAGCCCTTAAATATCAATAAGCATCAATCCAAGGGCTCGAAACTCAGGTAGGCCAACTCGCCAAACTGATTTCTGAATGACCACAAGGTAGTTTGCCGAGTAACACGGAATCTAACCCAAGGGAACAACTCAATGCGATTACCACTCATGACAAGGAAGGGTTAGTTGAGCCTGCATCAGAACCGAGGCAAGGCATTGTGGTAAGTCAAGGTAAAGGTGAGGTAGACCACAATGACCAGAAACCTGTAAGTAAAGAGTACAAACCTCGTGTGCCATACCCAAACGCAACAAGAAAAGACCGCATAGAAGAATAATTTGGTAAATTCCTTAAATTATTAAAGAAGTTACATATTAACTTACCGTTTATTGAAGCTCTTTCGTAGATGCCAAATGCAGTCAAATTCTTAAAGGAGTTTTTAACAAATAAGTGGAAGTTGGATGAGGCGTCGCATGTGGAACTAAATGCGGTTTGCTTAGCTATACTACAGAATAAGCTGGCCAACAAATTAGAAGATCCAGAGAGTTTTACGATTCCCTGTTTAATTGGTAGCCTAGATGTTAATAATGCTTTGGCTAATTTAGGGGCTAATATCAATGTCATGCCTTACAAAATGTTTAAACAACTAGATCTTGGGAAACCCAAACAAACTAGGATGAGTATTCAATTAGCCAATAAAACAATCAGATTTCCTAGGGGGATTATTGAAGTTGTATTCGTTAAAGTTGACAAATTTATATTCCCAGTTGATTTCGTTGTTCTAGACATAGAAGAGGATAGTAACGTTCCTTTAATTTTAGGGAAGCCTTTTTTGGCAACCGCTAGAACAATAATTGATGTTGGCACAGGTGAACTCACACTTCGTGTGGGAGACAAAACAATCACCCTTCAAGTCGTAATTCGAGTAACACATCGAAAATTGAAGGTGGTTGCATAAATCATTCTACTAAAACTGACCATGTGGTGCAACCTACTTTGCAGGAAATAAGTTCGAAGAACCTACACGAACCATGTTCAAGCAACAACAAAGGACCTATCTATGAAGAACGAAGGCTACAAATCGAGGAACTAGATGAATGGCGGACACATAAATCGAGGACATACAATACACCAAAATCGAGCCAGGACGAGCTTAATACATCACCAAGTCAACTTAAGGTTGGAGACAAAGTACTACTATATGCAGCAGATCCTCGCATTACCACTTCTGAACCTAATGAAGAAATTCCTCTCACGATACTCAGTATTTTCCCATATGGTACAGTCGAGGTAATTTACCCCAAATTCAGAACTTTTAAGGTAAACAATACTCGTCTTAAACCTTATATTGATAAAGTTGATAGCAGGGATGAGGAATGTAAACTCCTCGAGCCACCATGATTACACACCAGAGAGGTAAGTCAAGCTTAGACTATAAATAAGCATTTCTCGGGAGGCAACCCGAGTACTAACAGTAATGATTTATTTAAATTCTAGCTTTTCACATCTAACCTACTAACTGAGTCTTGAAACACAAGGTTTTCCCATCCATATGGCTAGGCACATGGGCGTGCCTTAAGCCGTGCACACTCCACAGGAGGAGACACGGCCGTGTGAAAACAGGGAAAATTTTTTTCCCCAACACGGGATGCAATAAGTCGCCATGATCGTGGATGAAACTTCCAAACCAACACGGGCATGTGACACGCTCATTCCTTGAAACCGTGGTTGAAACTAAGAATTTAACATGGGCGTTCGACACGCCCGTGTCATTCACCCGTGGTCCATACTGTCAAAAAGAACACAAGTGTGGGCTATCATATATAGGTGTGAGAGAAGCGAACGAAGTAAGACACAGCCGTACGACACAGTCGTGTGCACCCACACGCCCAGGAACATGGGGGTAGGACGAATGTCAGACTCGCCCAAGGAACATGGTTGTGGGGCACGCCCGTGTGCCTCAAAATCTATATAAACCCCTCACTATTCATCATCTCCCTCCCGAAAAATCCCTAACCCTAGCCATTGCAACTCCACACGCCCTACTTCCACGCCTGTGTACCGCCTACAACACTGTTTCTGACGACTCAAGCTTCTCCCTTTTGTACAATGTCATCCTCACATGATAAGAAGACCGCTGTTCCCGCCTTAAAGAAAATGAAAGGAGCAGCGTCATCCTCGGGTCCTACTGCGGAGATTAGGCACCCGTTCTTCCAGGTTCCCTTGGGAACCCAAGAGGAATTATATCAGATTTACGGGCCCAACCCCTAGGTGTAGGCCACTGCATTGACTGGCCCGCACTTGAACAGATTCATTTGGCTGACGCGGTCCGAGCCCTCCTGACGACTGACCCGTGGGGGCTCTTCTTTGAGATCATCGAGCCAACATATCTCGAGTTCACATTAGAACTCTACTTGACGTTCCATCTTCAGACCGTCATGACCAACTTCGACAATCCTAGAACGGTCCAGTTCTGCCTTGGTGGTCTAGTACACCAGTTGAGCGTACCCGAGTTCGGGAGTGCACTAGGGCTATACACGGAGGAGTTCATGGATGACAATGAACTAGACACCCTCCACCGCCACATCCACTACTCCCCCTCAAAATGCTGAAGGGACCTCGTCCCTGCCTCGGCCACCTATGATCCTAGCAGCTCTCAGGCATCAGCCCTCGTCCCATCCCTGCAATACCTACACGCCATCTTGGCCCACACTCTGATGGTACGACAAGAGAGCACTGGCATCATCACAACCCACGACGCCTATTTCTTATGGAGCATGGCGAACGGGCACGTCCTCGACCTTGCTTACTTCATTGCCCTCGCCATCCACCATCAGACGGAGTGACATAGGAGAGGGGTCATGTAACACCCCTAGCCCGAATCCGATCGCCGGTTTTAGGCTAAGAGGTATTACCGAGCTAAACATTTAATTTTTTTATTCACATTACCAATAAAAAAAATCGAGCTGTATATATATATATAGATTTATAAGATAAAATGTCATTTTCATATGGCCAAAATATTTACAATACAAAATATAACTATCACCAGCCTAACCTATACATGCCATATCAAGGCCAAAATATAACTGTACCAAAAAGATCGATAGTATGAAGAACTGCTGATGATCCCCGAGTCGGTGGCCAAAATCAACAATCTATAAAACAAAGAAATAAGGAACAGAGTAAGCTTTCAAGGCTTAGTAAGTTTTAAGCATTTCAAATAATTAAAACTTGTCATTTAAAACGAACATTAAGTATCACAAAACTCGTATTCTAATTGTAAATCACTTGGTCGAATATATATACAAGTACACTAGTTATAAAGCCTATTGGCCGAATATATATATGAATACACAAGAAATTTCCATCACATAATTCACTATACTATATGGCTCATACGATTACTTTAAGTCACATACTTTCATATAATGACATACATTGACCGAATAGGTCATTCTCTTATTCTTAAATACAGTATTCATCCACACGTATATATATCGTTCTTTGATACTAATAATTCACTTTAAAAAAAATCATTTCACATATGAGTACATAATACGTACTTAACATGTTAAATATATAGTACTTACTCGACGGGAATTTTCCGCGGATATTCAATATCGTAATCTTACTTAATTTACTGGCATCAATCCTGTCAAGTTTTAGAACTTGAAACAAATTTCTAGCACCAGCATGCGGGAATTTAAACCCGGTATAATACCAGCTCATAGCCCGTGGGTCTCTAGCCCGGATAACATTCCAGCATGAAAACTATGGGTCTTTAAGCCCGGATAACATTCCAGCATGAAGCCTGCGGGTCTTTAAGCCCGGATAACATTCCAGCACGAAGCTTACGGGTCTTTAAGCCCGGATAATACCTCAAGTATCATGCATATTTAATCATATATTAACACATCTCATTGAACATGTCACATGAGTAGTCATTTGCTACATTTGGATATAAGCTCCATATGAACACCATCATTTACATTTCGATTCAAAAGTCATTCATAAATATCACATATCCATTTCACCATTTAAACTTAACCCATAGTGACCATGCGACTATAAGTCATATACATATATTATTTATCACATAATCTAATGAGAACCAAAAGGTCATAATTCATCTAATATATACATATCAAGGCATCATCAATTATATACTAAAGGTGACTACTCAAAAACTTACTTCGGATATTTTGAACAGTTGTAGATAGGCTACTCGGTTGCTTTCTCCTTTCCCCTATCTGATTTAGTTCCTCTTTGCTCTTGAGCTTAATTTAAACAAATGAATTTGTTTAATTACTTATCAATTAAGCAATTTAATTTAATACATGTATATCATATATTTAAGGTACAAATGACCTTACTAACTAGCTATTTAAACATCATACATATGCCCTACTCATGCACAATCGAACATATTACTAGGCTACAATCAACAATCACATTTATTCCCAATTAATAAACTAAAACTATCAAGGAACATTTTACTAACTTATTACCTTGCATATTCGAATTTTATAAACTAATTTGCATACAATTTCACGTATTTTATCATGGAGTAAGTGCCGAATTACAATTTGTAAAAAAATCAAAATATATCTCTTATCATAATTCCATATACATCATTTCATTTTACATAATAACATATATCATCCAAGATCGACACAAAAGTCAGATGCATCACTCAAAATGCCAAAGTCCAACAATGACCTAATATACATTCTTGCCGAACCACAATTAAGGCACCAACCTAACATTTTAGTCCCTTTTTTATTAACGAACCACATTAGCTAATCATTCCAATGTAAGATACAATCACATACATTGTTTATACATTCATTTCAATTAACTTCATTCATCAAGACAGCCAATACAAAATGCAAAACATCTAAACATTTTTACCAAATTTTCTAGAACCTAAAGTCTTTAGCCGAATGTTACTAAACTCAAGCCACCATATTATTATTCCTTAAGTCACACCCAAAAACCACATTTAGCACCTCTCATCCACAATTTAACCAATCTTCAAAATCACTTACAAGCTCATTTATATAACATATAAATTATCAAATAATTTTTCATCAAGAATCTAGCATGACTGATTACCCATTTTTCTCCCTAAATCCAAATTCGGCATATCCTATAAACCAAATACTAACCTCAACTTTTAAGCTAAAATAACAAGAACCTTAACACATCCAACATAACTATCCATGCTAATGGCATCAAAGCATCTACCAAAAATTTCAAGCTTCTTGGCCGAATTTTAAACCTCCTAATAGCCTAAATTTAAACAATGGAATAGGTAGAATTCAAACTCATCATCTCAATTATGCATAAATTTTCAAGAATGACATAGTACATACCTCATTCTAGCCATCATCTAAGTCGAAAATTAAACAAGAATCTTTTTTTCTTCCTTACTTCAAGTTACGGCAATGGAGGAGCAAAGATGAACCAACTTTGGTTTCTCCTCCCATTAACCCAATATGATTCTTCTTTCTTCTTTAATTCATTTTGTAAATAAAAATGTTATTATAAAAAATCATATAATATATATTAATCATATCATGGCCGGCCACTATCCAAAAATGAGTAATTGACATGCAAGTCCACCTTTTTGACATCATGCATTAATAGATCACTTTAAAATTTACCTATCACATTTCACAAATGTCTCAGATAAGTCCTTTTTTTTTTAATTTCACATACAAATGACAAAATCAAAGCATGAGACTTTCACAAATGCATTTACACATATAATAAGCATAGAATATAATGGTTAATTTTTTTATAACTCGGTTTTGTGGTCCCGAAACTACTTTCTGACTAGGGTCAAATTAGGGCTGTCATAGGTCATCTCTATTGGGCCCTATGTGACTCCATTGGCTCGGCACTTTGGGCTCCTCAACACAGCAGCACAATCATCCTCCCTCACTCTCATCGGCCAGATGCCCCCACAGGGCATCTCGAGCATGCTAAGTGTGATAGCCCAAAATTGACCCTAGTCGGAAGGTGGTCTCGGGACCACAAAACTGAGGCATAAAAATAATTAAAAATTTATTTTGATGCCTATAATATGTGTGTGCTCATGTATGACATTTTATGATGATTGATTTAGTGTTATAAGGGTGAATTCCACAAGAAAGGACTTAGTAATGAACTTTGAAAGTATGATAGGAAATGTGTGATGACTAATTAAAGCATGCATGCAAAATAATGGACTTGCATGTCAAATTCCCTTTATAGGTGGTGGCCGGCCATGACAAGGAGGATGGGCTAAACATGTCATGAAACATGTTTTGTTGGTGCATTAGGGTGAAATAATAAACAAAGGTGTATGGGTGATAAAAAATGAAAAAAATGTGTGTGAGTGTGGTAATCCCCCATTGCCGTGAGTTGTAGAGAAGGAAAGAAAAAATTTTGTTCATCCTTTCTTTGAGCCAAAACTAAGGAAGAAGGAGGATTTTTGCTTCATGCTTGGTTTGGAAGAGATCTAGAAGGAGATTTGGCTAAGTTTGCATCAAGATTAAGGTATGTATGAGGTTGTGTTAGGAGTTTCATGCATGTTTTGGTTGCTAACTTGATGTGCATGTTAGCCATGGCTCAAATCTTTGTTAAGCCATGGAAATGGTATTTGGCCAAAGTTGTTATGGTGATAAAGCCATTGCATGCTAAGTGTGAAGCTTGATGATGATGCATGCAATGATGGATTGTCTACTCTTGAGTAAGATTTTGAGCTTTCTTTTGTTTTATCATGATTGAAGTTGAAAAGGAGCATGATTGTCATATTCGCCATGATGCATTCATGAGCATGGTTCATGCTTCTTGCATGTTAGTTAAAATTTGTGTTTTGGATGGCTATGGACACCTTGAAATTCGCCATGCTCATATATGTATATATATGTTTGCACATGATGTTTTGGTTATGAAGGAAGTGATGAATAAGTTTGTTTAAAGAAGAAGATGTTGAAGAATAATTGTGAAATTGTAAGCACATTCTGCCTAGCACACATATGAGTGCTTGATGCTATATTGTAAGTTTTGAGCTACAATATGCAAAGCATTAACTAGTAAAATGCATGCTGTTTTGTGTGGTATTAAGTGCATAATTGGCCTCAACATGGACAAGTATATTCGGCCTTGGGTAGCCTATTGAAGGCCTTAGCTTTTCCTTGATGCTCCAATAAATTGTATTGAATTGCTTGATGTAGTATAAAATGTGCATGACCATTGTGTATTCAAGCTAAAGGGTGGCCATATGACCATTTAAATTCCTTGTCATATTCGCCATAAGCTAGCACAATGAGGTTTTGATAAATTGAATTTGTTTGAATTAGCTCAAGAGCTAAGAGGGCCACAATTGGACAAGGGAAGGAAAAAGTAATCGAATAGCCGTAAAAGCCGCTCGACAACATCCGAGGTAAGTCCTCAAGAAGTGACCCTACTTGAATTATGTGAAATAAAGTATGGATGTGTATTGATTATTGATTATGTATGCATGAGTATTTGAATTCTACCCGGGCTAAGTCCCGAAGGCGAATATGCTTGTGACTATAATTGCGTTTGAGCCTTAGTAACGAAAATAAATATGTATGTCCAATGATTATTGATGTATGTGTGCATGAGAAATTGAATGATATCCGGCTAAGCCCAAGACAATTATGCTGGAAATTATAACCGGGTTAAGACCAAGGCAATTGTGCTAGTGGCTACATCCGGCTAAGACCAAGGCATTCGTATGAGTCATTCTATCCGGCTAAGACCAAGGCATTTGTGCAAATCGTGATATCCGGGTTAAGTCCGTAGGCCTTGGTGCGGGTTACCATAACCGGCTATGTCCCAAGGCGATTGATCGAGTAGCGACATCCGGTTAAACTCAAGGTATGTGATTTGAAAATTATAAGCTTGCTGGAAAATTTCAGCTAATGCACTTGTGAAATTTCCCAATGACAAGGTAAGTGCGGTGTGTGCTTTATGCGCTAGGAGTAAGAGCGTGTGAATATCCGCTCCTATGATGGAACGAGTTATCGGCCTTAATGAAGCCATTATTTGTGTATGAACATAAGAGTTGGGATGGTGAAGTAAGTATGATTATGTGAATGTGCATTAATGAAATGATGCATTTAACTATGTGAATGTATTGCTGTAATTAGAGTTGATTATATTCCTTGAGACTTACTAAGCATAAAAATGCTTACTCCGCTGCTTTGGCTCTCGTTTTCTAGATTTCGCCGATAGCAATCGGATTCGGGATTGTTGAAGTCGAAGTCATCCACACTATCAAGCCCCCATTTTGGTATAAATTCTTGGTTGAACTTGAAATGGCATGTATAGGACTACCCTTGTTGGTTTAAATATGTTATGATGTATATGTGTACGGCCATGCGAAAATGGCTCGTAATAGTGAAGTATCAACTTAAACTATTTGCGGTTTGTATATATATATATGGTGTCATGATGTGACTATGAATTGAAATGGGAATGTTGGTCACATGATCAGCCATTGGCATGGTTAAAATGATCATATGTGGACCTATGTAAGGCAAGACTAGTTGGTTCATGGAGACTACAAAATAGGTAAGACCTACCTTAAAACAGATGCTGCCAGCTGCAGTAACGTGAATGTGAAAAATCACCAAAATTTGTAGGAATGGTATTAAATAGTGAATCAGCTATGTAAATGAACATTGATGAGTCTATTTTCATATGGAAGAAACGAAATGGTCATAGGAGTTACATGTTAAGAGATATTAAAGCTATTGTGAGACAGGGCCAGAACGGTTTCTGGGTTCCCTGTCGCAACTTTAAAATTTACTATAAATTATCCAGAAAGAATTAGGAGACATACCTTATATGTACAGATTCCATTTTGAGTCTAGTTTCATTAGAAAGAAACGGCACCAGCATTAAAGCCCTGTACAGAGAGATATTCAAGTTATACCGCGCGAAGGTCAGAGCAGTCGATCCCTGTAACATGGGTGACTTTAACTAATAAACTGTACCAATTGGCCCGACCAAAATTCTAGAAATAAATACATGGATGGATATATGAGTCTAAATTCAGGAAAATTTACGAAACCAGTTTCTGAGTTTTGAAACTCGAGATATGATTTTTAAGGCGACAGTGACGCAGTTTTTCCAGCCTGACTGGAAATGTCCAATGGATGGGCAAAACAAGTGAACTTGGCTTGCTAACCCCTCGTCTCCGACACCGGCGATGGTCTCGGGTTCGGGGTGTTACAATTTTATTGGTATCAGAGCCACGGTTTAGTCGATTCTAGGACTACCGTGAGGTGTTTGGGGTCTAGCTATACATGCCATTAAATGATGAATCGATAGTGTGGTGATTTCGACAATTTGACTCGAGTTTGTTTATAGCAATGGATCCCGATCCCAACCGAGCAATAGCTGATGATGTGGAGAGTGTGGCGCCTGCTCCCAAGACAAGGGACAGCGCCGGCGACTCTCAACCTATGGCCAGCAATCCGAATGATGAGGCTAGGCAAGCCTTTTATAGTATGATGAACGAATGGTTTAATCAATACATTCGAACTAACACGGCTGTCCCACAACCTCCATTCCCGACAAATGCAACCCCAAGACCTACAATACCTCCAGAATCGACCAAATAAGGTCAAGTAAGCCCCAGTCGATAGGATTCGAAAACATGGGGCCACTGAATTTAAAGCTACGGATGATGATGATGCCGAACGAGCTGAATTTTGGTTGGACAACACTATCCGGTGCTCGATGAGCTATCTTGTACACCGATGAATGGTTAAAGTGTACCATCTCCTTGCTACGTGATTCCACCTACTATTGGTGGAGTACTCGACTTCGTGGTACCTAGAGAGCAAGTGACTTGGGAATTCTTTCAAACCAAGTTCCAAAAAAAAGGTATATCACCGAGATTCATCGACCAAAAGCGAAGGGAATTTCTTGATCTTAAGAAGGTTCTATGTCGGTTACCGACTATGAACGAAAATTTGTGAGGCTTAGCCGATACACGCGAGAATGCATTTCGTCCGAAGCTATTATGTGTAAACGCTTCGAGGATGGGCTGAATGATGATATAAGGATGTTCGTTGGCATTCTCGAAATACGAGAGATCGTAGTACTTGTTGAGCGAGCTTGTAAAGTCGAAGAGCTTAGAAAGGAGAAACAAAAAGCTGATGTGGGAACTGGAGAATTCCGAAAGAGGTCCTCGGGAAAGTCTCTTCAACAGGCACCGAAGGGATTTCGAGATGATGTGAACCGGTCTAGAGGCGCTTTGAGCTTTTCTAGACGAGGACGCGATCGACCCCCTGTGACCACACGAGTCACTTCGATCGCCAGTGGTGGAAATGATCGCCGAGAGAGGGCGGAGTGTCAACATTGTGGCAAATGGCATTCAGGGAGCTGTTGGTTTCGTGATCACTCCTGCTATAAGTGTGGATCGGTCGACCACTTTAGGAAGGATTGCCCGAGGATGCTTGAACAGAATGTGAGTCAGAGTGGAAACTCGGGTGCTACCATCGCCGAGGTAGGCCACCTAGAAATATGGGCAATGTCATGGCGGTCGAGAGGATCTAGAGATGCTACCATCGATCTCGAGGCTCGTGCTCTGCGAGGACTTATGCCATACGCGCACGCCGAGGATGCCGCTCTCCGGATGTCATTACGGTGCTTTCACTCTTTTCAATACTAATGTGATTGCTTTGATTGACCCCGGTTCTACTCAATCTTATATATGTGAAACCTTAGCATCCAAGAAGACTTTGCCTATTGAGTCTCTCGAGTTTGTAATTCGGTGTCAAACCCTTGGGTCATTACGTGCTTGTCAACAAAGTGTGCAAGAAAAGTCCCCTAGTGTTCGAGGTTCTTGTTTCCGGCGGACTTGATGCTTTTGCCGCTCGATGAATTCGACGTTATTCTTGGTTTGGATGGGTTGACCATGCACGATGCGGTCGTAAATTGCAAAAGCAAGACTATCGATTTGAGGTGCGCGAATAACGAGATAATTCGGGTTAAGTCTACGGACTTAAAGGGTTGCCACCGTAATATCGCAATGTTGGCCCGAAAATATGTAAGAAAAGAGTGCGAAGCGTACCTTGCGACGTGCTTTCGATGACAAGGAATCGAAAAGAAACCCGAATCTGTGCCCGTGGTTTGTGAATACCCGGATGTTTTCCCTGAAGAATTGCCGGGTTTACCACCTGTTCGGGAAATAGAATTTGGCATCGAATTGGTACCGGTACCACTCCAATTTCGATAGCTCCGTATCGTATGGCACCAACGAATTAAAGGAGTTGGAAGCTCAGTTGCAAGAATTGGTGGATAGAGGTTTTGCTCGCCCGAGTTTTTCGCCTTAGGGTGCGCCAGTGTTGTTCGTGAAAAAGAATGATGGAACAATGCGGCTGTGCATCGATTATCGTCAGCTTAATAAAGCGACAATAAAGAACAAATATCCGTTGCCACGTATCGATGACTTGTTCGATCAACTAAAGGAGCCTCGGTGTTCTCGAAAATAGATTTGAGATCGGGCTATTATCAATTGCGAATCCGAGATTCGGACGTACCCAAGACCGCCTTGTAAGCGAGATATGGTCACTATGAGTTCCTAGTGATGCCGTTTGGGCTCACTAATGCCCTGCGGTATTTATGGATTTAATGAATCGGATCTTTAGACCATATTTGGATCGATTCGTAGTCGTGTTCATTAATGACATCTTGGTCTATTCAAGAAATGAGACCGAACATGCTGAACACTGCGGTTAGTTTGCAAATTTTACGGGATAAGCAATTATATGCTAAGTTCAACAAGTGTGAGTTCGGTTAGAGAGGTTAGCTTCTTGGGTCATGTGGTATCTGCATCGGTATTCGAGTCGACCGAATAAAATTTCAGCCATACTTAATTGGAAGCCTCCAGAAATATTACCGAGGTTCGGGCTTTTTGGGGCTTGGTTATTACCGACGATTTGTAAAGGCTTCTCAACGATAGCCACGCCGATGACGGCTACTCCAAAAGGATGTTAAGTTCGAATGGATGGAGAAATGCCAAAAAGTTTCGATCAATGAAAACTTATTTGACTGAAGCCCCAATTCTAGTGCAACCCGAGTCCAAGAAAGAGTTTGTCATCTATAGCGACGCCTCTCTACTTGGGTTAGGTTGCATATTAATGCAAGAAGGTCGAGTTGTGGCCTATGCGTCGAGGCAATTAAAGCCACATGAGAAAAATTATCCGACTCATGATCTCGAATTGGCGCCATCGATTCGCTTTAAAGATTTGGCGACATTACTTATTTGGTGAAAGGTGCCATGTATACTCGGATCACAAAAGTCTCAAATATTTGATGATCCAAAGAGACTTAAATCTGCGACAAAGACGTTGGCTCGAGTGTTAAAGGATTACGAGCTGGTCATTGACTATCACCCGGAAAGGCGAATGTGGTTGCGGATGCCTTGAGTCGTAAATCATTATTCGCTTACGAGCGATGAACGTGCACTTGTCTGCTCGATCCGATAGTGTGTTAGTAGCTGAATTGAAAGCCAAACCACTATTGATACATCAAATTCGAGAAGCTCGAGAAAGTCGACGACGAGTTGGCGCAAAAGCGAAATTTGAGTGTGTTCAACAAGGATTCGAGTTTCAAATCGATGATGACGATTGTTTGAGGTTCAAAGTCGTCTGTGTGTTCCAAAGAATTGAACTCATTTCGATAATTCGAATGAAGCCCATTGTAGCCGAATGGCAATCCACCCGGGAGTACGAAGATGTACAATGATTTGAAACGTCGGTTTTGGTGGTATGGTATGAAGCGAGACATCTCCGACTTTGTTTCGAGATGTTTAATATGTCAACAAGTGAAAGCGAACATCGGTGCCTTGAGATTACTTCACCAATCACGATACCCGAGTGGAAATGGGATCGAGTCACAATGGACTTTGTATCCGGACCGCCATTGTCAGCAAGTAAGAAGGATGCGGTTTGGGTCGTGGTAGATCGATTGACTAAGTCGGCCCACTTTGTCCCCGTACGTACGGATTTTTCAATTGACAAATTAGCTGAATTGTACGTTTCTCAGATTGTGAGATTACACGGGGTGCCTATTTCCATCGTGTCGGATAGAGATCCGAGATTTACCTCGCGATTTTGGAAAAAGTTGCAAGAAGCTTTGGGTACCAAGTTGCATTTCAGACCGCCTTTCACCCCCAAACCGATGGTCAATCCGAGCGGATAATTCAGATACTTGAGGATATGTTAAGATGTTGCGTCCTCGAGTTTAGTGGTTTATGGGAACGGTATTTGCCGTTGATTGAATTCGCTTACAACAACAAACTTTCAATCAAGTATTAAGATGGCACCTACGAGGCCTTGTACGGTCGTAAATGCCGTACACCATTGTTTTGGACCGAGCTCGGTGAAAGCAAGATTTTCGGTGGATTTGATTAGGGATGTGAATGAAAGTGAAAGTAATCCGTGAAAGTCTGAAGATAGCCTCCGATCGTCGAAGTCGACGCGGACTCAAGCGTAAGGATATCGAGTATCGTGGGTGATAAAGTGTTTCTCAAGGTATCGCCTTGGAAAAGATACTCGATTCTACCGTAAGGGCAAGTTGAGCCCGAGGTTCGTTGGGCCATATGAGATATCCGAGCTAGTCGATCCAAAGTGGCATATCGCTTGATTTTGCCCCGAACTCGAAAAGGTTCACGATGTCTTTCACGCTTCGATGCTTTGACGCTATAGATCCGATCCATCGCACGTGATTAGTCCATCGAAATTGAAATTCAAGCTAATATGAGTTATGAGGAAGAACCGATTCGTATCCTATCACGAGAAGTGAAAGAGTTGTGAAACAAGCGGGTTCCGCTAGTAAAAGTGTTATGGCTCAAGCACGGGATAGAAGAAGCTACTTGGGAGACCGAGAACTCTATGAAAGAGCGATATCCAAACCTATTTACCGTAAGATTTTCGGGATGAAAATTTCTTAAGTGGGGAGAGTTGTGACACCCAAAATTGACCCTAGTCGGAAGGTGGTCTCGGGACCACAAAACCGAGGCATAAAAATAATTAAAATTTATTTTGATGCCTATAATATGTGTGTGCTCATGTATGACATTTTATGATGATTGATTTAGTATTATAAGGGTGAATTCCACAAGAAAGGACTTAGTAATGAACTTTGAAAGTATGATAGGAAATGTGTGATGACTAATTAAAGCATGCATGCAAAATAATGGACTTGCATGTCAAATTCCCCTTTATAGGTGGTGGCGGCCATGACAAGGAGGATGGGCTAAACATGTCATGAAACATGTTTTGTTGGTGCATTAGGGTGAAATAATAAACAAAGGTGTATGGGTGATAAAAAATGAAAAAAATGTGTGTGAGTGTGGTAATCCCCCCATTGTCGTGAGTTGTAGAGAAGGAAAGAAAAAATTTTGTTCATCCTTTCTTTGAGCCAAAACTAAGGAAGAAGGAGGATTTTTGCTTCATGCTTGGTTTGGAAGAGATCTAGAAGGAGATTTGGCTAAGTTTGCATCAAGATTAAGGTATGTATGAGGTTGTGTTAGGAGTTTCATGCATGTTTTGGTTGCTAACTTGATGTGCATGTTAGCCATGGCTCAAATCTTTGTTAAGCCATGGAAATGGTATTTGGCCAAAGTTGTTATGGTGATAAAGCCATTGCATGCTAAGTGTGAAGCTTGATGATGATGCATGCAATGATGGATTGTCTACTCTTGAGTAAGATTTTGAGCTTTCTTTTGTTTTATCATGATTGAAGTTGAAAAGGAGCATGATTGTCATATTCGCCATGATGCATTCATGAGCATGGTTCATGCTTCTTGCATGTTAGTTAAAATTTGTGTTTTGGATGGCTATGGACACCTTGAAATTCGCCATGCTCATATATGTATATATATGTTTGCACATGATATTTTGGTTATGAAGGAAGTGATGAATAAGTTTGTTTAAAGAAGAAGATGTTGAAGAATAATTGTGAAATTGTAAGCACATTCGCCTAGCACACATATGAGTGCTTGATGCTATATTGTAAGTTTTGAGCTACAATATGCAAAGCATTAACTAGTAAAATGCATGCTGTTTTGTGTGGTATTAAGTGCATAATTGGCCTCAACATGGACAAGTATATTCGGCCTTGGGTAGCCTATTGAAGGCCTTAGCTTTTCCTTGATGCTCCAATAAATTGTATTGAATTGCTTGATGTAGTATAAAATGTGCATGACCATTGTGTATTCAAGCTAAAGGGTGGCCATATGACCATTTAAATTCCTTGTCATATTCGCCATAAGCTAGCACAATGAGGTTTTGATAAATTGAATTTGTTTGAATTAGCTCAAGAGCTAAGAGGGCCACAATTGGACAAGGGGAAGGAAAAAGTAATCGAATAGCCGTAAAAGTCGTTCGACAACATCCGAGGTAAGTCCTCAAGAAGTGACCCTACTTGAATTATGTGAAATAAAGTATGGATGTGTATTGATTATTGATTATGTATGCATGAGTATTTGAATTCTACCGGGCTAAGTCCCAAGGCGAATATGCTTGTGACTATAATTGCGTTTGAGCCTTAGTAACGAAAATAAATATGTATGTCCAATGATTATTGATGTATGTGTGCATGAGAAATTGAATGATATCCTGCTAAGCCTCAAGACAATTATGCTGGAAATTATAACGGGTTAAGACCAAGGCAATTGTGCTAGTGGCTACATCCGGCTAAGACCAAGGCATTCGTGCGAAGTCATTCTATCCGGGCTAAGACCAAGGCATTTGTGCAAATCGTGATATCCGGGTTAAGTCCGTGAGGCCTTGGTGCGGGTTACCATAACCGGGCTATGTCCCAAGGCGATTGATCGAGTAGCGACATCCGGTTAAACTCAAGGTATGTGATTTGAAAATTATAAGCTTGCTGGAAAATTTCAGCTAATGCACTTGTGAAATTTCCCAATGACAAGGTAAGTGTGTGTGCTTATGCGCTAGGAGTAAGAGCGTGTGAATATCCGCTCCTATGATGGAACGAGTTATCGGCCTTAATGAAGCCATTATTTGTGTATGAACATAAGAGTTGGGATGGTGAAGTAAGTATGATTATGTGAATGTGCATTAATGAAATGATGCATTTAACTATGTGAATGTATTGCTGTAATTAGAGTTGATTATATTCCTTGAGACTTACTAAGCATAAAAATGCTTACTCCATTGCTTTGGCTCTCGGTTTTCTAGATTTCGCTCGATAGCAATCGGATTCGGATTGTTGAAGTCGAAGTCATCCACACTATCAAGCCCCATTTTGGTATAAATTCTTGGTTGAACTTGAAATGGCATGTATAGGACTACCCTTGTTGGTTTAAATATGTTATGATGTATATGTGTACGGCCATGCGAAAATGGCTCGTAATAGTGAAGTATCAACTTAAACTATTTGCGGTTTGTATATATATATATGGTGTCATGATGTGACTATGAATTGAAATGGGAATGTTGGTCACATGATCAGCCATTGGCATGGTTAAAATGATCATATGTGGACCTATGTAAGGCAAGACTAGTTGGTTCATGGAGACTACAAAATAGGTAAGACCTACCTTAAAACAGATGCTGCCAGCTGCAGTAACGTGAATGTGAAAATCACCAAAATTTGTAGGAATGGTATTAAATAGTGAATCAGCTATGTAAATGAACATTGATGAGTCTATTTTCATATGGAAGAAACGAAATGGTCATAGGAGTTACATGTTAAGAGATATTAAAGCTATTGTGAGACAGGGCCAGAACGGTTTCTGGGTTCCCTGTCGCAACTTTAAAAATTTACTATAAATTATCCAGAAATAATTAGGAGACATACCTTATATGTAAAGATTCCATTTTGAGTCTAGTTTCATTAGAAACAAACGGAACCAGCATTAAATCCCTGTACAGAGAGATATTCAAGTTATACCGCACGAAGGTCAGAGCAGTCGATCCCTGTAACATGGGTGACTTTAACTAATAAACTGTACCAATTGGCCCGACCAAAAATTCTAGAAATAAATACATGGATGGATATATGAGTCTAAATTCAGGGAAATTTTGCGAAACCAGTTTCTGAGTTTTGAAACTCGAGATATGATTTTTAAGGCGACAGTGATGCAGTTTTTCCAGCCTGACTGGAAATGTCCAATGGATGGGCAAAACAAGTGAACTTGGCTTGCTAACCCCTCGTCTCCGACACCGGCGATGGTCTCGGGTTCGGGGTGTTACACTAAGTATGAGGATGATCGAGAAACGACGTGGCATATACCCTCCTCAGTACCACCTCGTCAAGTCCACCAAAGAGGAGGACCCAGAACATTACTAATAATGTCCCTCCAAGTCATGAGGACCCACCGTCTCAGCCACCACTCATCCATCGTCCAGTTCATGCGATGGCTTCATATACTGACATCTCTGAGCGCCTTACAGGCTTTGAGCAGGAATGTTTTCAGTGCTTTGATCACATTGATGCGACTCTACATCAGATTTGTCAGCACTTCCACATCTCATCGCCACTACCACCTCGCGAACCATCCGGCGATGACAATGTTTAAAAACTTTTTTATTTTTTTATTTTTTTATTTTTAATTTTACTTTTATATTTATTTATCTTAATTAAGTACTTTTTATTTCATTTTCCTTTAATATTATTTTCATTTTATTTTTTATAATTTTTATTGAATAATTTATAGTTTCGGCTATAACATTATGAGTAATTATGCTTCATTATATTCCCTAAAAAGTTCCTGATTCTATCACAGTTATAAAGAGCTCCAAAGCTTATCATCCCATAGGAATCAAAAACTCCACTGGGAAAGGTTCTTCAGGGCAGCCATGTCCTACTCAACCACGACCATAGCAACTACAAGATAAAGCATTCTTTTGGCACAAGCCTTATGGACTAATGAACCTCTACCACCACCGGAGTATCCTCCTCCACCCTCATCATTGCTTTGGCCGATTTTTTATCCCATGCTAAGCGCATTAATGGATGGTTTCTCCTTAGATTTGGTGAATTCGATGCTCCTAATCCTTTAATTTCATATTTTATACTTAGGTGAGCATAGGAGAGTAAAAAGAGCGAGAAATGGGCGAAAACGGAGAAAATGGATCCACATGGGAAATCAACACGGCCTGGACTTCCTCACACAAGCGTGTCACAATGCTGTGTCCTTTTGGCAAGATCGAAGCACGAATTACTACACGTCCGTGCCTGTTCAACAGCCTTGACCACGGGCGTGTCCCTACCGAGCCCAAGTATAGCCCTATTTGGAAAAGGCCACTTTTGAGGACTCTTAGGCATTCTCAAGCCTATTTAAACACCGGAGGAGGCACTTAGAAGAGAGACACGGAGTAAGAAGCAAGGAATTACTCAAAAAAGGCCGATTGATCCATCTCAGAAGCCGAATTCATCATCAAGACTGAAGATCTCCCTTCAAGTTCCTTTAAGTGTTTTGGGTTTTCTTATGTTTTGTTATCTTTATGCTTTTGAGATGTTTTCTTTTATAAGTATGAACTAAAACCCCTAAATACCTAATGGTAATGAAACATAAGACAGATCTTGTTATTATTATCTGAATTGTATGATAAATATTTGACTTTTTCTAAATTACGTGTTCTTAATTCTGTTTTAATATTCCAGGATATTGATTCAAGTTAACGCTCTTATTAAGAGGAGGAATAGACCTTGTCTAAGAGTAAAATTTTCATAATTAAGCGGAGTTGATTGCGCGCCTAGAGATAGGGTGACAAGATTTTGCCGGATTAGGGTGAAATTTAATAAAGGAATCCATAGATCGAGTTAATGTAATTCTAGGGTGTTAATTAGAAAGAGATTTCAATTATTTAACCTAGGGTTAGACGTTATTAGTCTCGCGAGAGATAATAATATAACTTAGGGATTTCTACGGATCAAGTCAAATGAATAAATCATCTGATTCAGAGTAAAATAGCAAGTGAAGTCTAGGTGGATTTTTCCTTAGGTATTGTCTTAATCAATCGAATTTTCCCAAAAGTATTTTTCCAAATTTTCTTTCTGTGCATTCTTAGCATAGTAATTAGTTTAGATAACCAAAGCACTTAATTTTTAGGCTAAATAATAAAAAGGAAGTAAATACTAGTACTCGTGGTTCCTTTGGGTTCGACAATCCAGTCTTGCTGAACTATACTACTGTTCGATAGGTACACTTGGCTTAATCGTGATAATAAGTTAGCCTCAAGAACGATTCATTCATAAATCTTTAAAACCTGTCGCGAATATCATGTATCAAAAGTTTCAGTTATATCAGTTGTTATTGGAACTTCTGTTGGAAAGAGATGATGAAGATTTTTAGGATTGCCAAGATAACTTAGAGACAAATGAGGCTGAAGGTGAGCATTCTCCTAATATTCTTTTGTCATTACATGAAATGTAAGAGTCTCGAGGCCATGACACCATTAGAATTGTAGCTCAACTGGGTACTACTTAGGCAATCATGTTCATTGATTCCGGTAGTACCCATAATTTCATGGATGTTAAGTTAGTGAAGAAAATAAACTTATTGGTGGACTGTCAACCTAGCCTCAAGGTGACTATTGTTAATGGGGGCAGCTTGGTGACTCAATGTCACTGTAAAAGTGATCTTGGTCTACATAAGGGCACCCGTTTACCATGACTTTAAGGCCTTACTCTTATACCCTACAAGGCACCCAGCCTGGAACTATTCAAATCATGTTAACTACACAATATGCTAAGTACATACTTTTATTAAGAAAAGGACCTTATACCTTGATGGTGACATCCAGCAAGCAAGAAGCCTTGTTAGTGTAACACCCTTCGCCTGTAGCCCTCGTCGGAACAGGGTTCGAGGTGCTACCAGATTTAAACTCATCCATTTATATAAAACCAGACCGTAAAAATTTTTGATCAATTTTAAACTTTTCATACACACGTATATTATCCTTTAATCGGGCTTACAAGGCCCAAAATATTCATGAGGCATTATTAAATATTTACCAATATCTTAGTCTTGTATCATTTACTTACTCAACTTTACAACCCTATACATGCCATAGACTCGAAACACTAAGATTTATTTACGCCGATAGCGTAGACTTGACAATGTGATAATATCTCGACGGCCTCCAACCCGAGCTAACTCGGCAACCCTAGGGAATATGGGAAAGAAAAGGGAGTAAGCTTTACGCTTAGTAAGTTCATAAGAAAACAATAAGCAACTCATTTAACAAGTTTTATCAATGTTTACAACATAATCACAAATTCACTACAAGTTGTCTTCCTGAGCAACAGTCACTAAATTATTTATAACTGGAGCTAAAAAACTCCAAATCAATTTCCGTTAATTTTCTCTGAAAATAGACTCATTTATCTTCCATCCATAAAATTTTCATAATTTTAGGTTTGGCCAATCAATACCATATTTTTCTTAAAGTTTCCCTTGTTTCACTGTTTGACTAATCTGACCACTCTTCACTACGAATCAAATTTCTCATTGTACAGAATTCAAAATATGTTCTATTTGATTTCATTTGAAACTAGACTCATTAAGGAGTCTAAGAATATAAATTTTATCTTATAACCATTTTTGTACAAATTATAATGATTTTCTAAAAACAGAACAGGGGACTCCAAAGTCATTTGACTCTATCCCACGCCACTTCAAATATCTCATTATCAGCAATTCTTTTGCTTACACGGTTTCTTTTATAAGAAACTAGACTCATTAAGCTTTAGTTACATAATTTATTCAGCTTCTAACTCAACTCCAACAATTTATGGTGATTTTCCAAAATCACGTTACTGCTGCTGTCCCAAGCAGATTTATTACAAATTTACTCTTTCACACATTCTTTGCATTCACATTATTTAAACATGTATATCACCAATCAATTTCATCACATATCTATAATTTCACTCAAGCATAATCTCAATACAATACATCATGCTCAATGATTCGCACACAATCGTTCAAATTAGCAATTATAAGATGATTCCGCACATAGTCCACCCTTATCGATAATTTACGATGGTTTTGCCCTTACTCACATATATGACATAGGCATTTTCACCTATACTTCTCATTTCACACTCATGATTCAATTCCAATCGATCTAACATGCATAAGAATATATCACATACCTGGCCAACTTAATGTATTGAACAAATTCAATTGCCGATTTAACACAAGGTCTCATAGTCTTAGACTTTTATCAAATCAAGCATTTAGCCTGCTAGGTTTTAAACCCGATAATATTATTCACCAGCTTAAAGCTTGGTAGGCTCAAAGCCCAAATATCACCATTATAAAGTTGTCTCATAAACAATTTATATAATATAGCATGTATACCTGTTCACTTTGCTCTATTTAATCATTCAATCACAATTTATAATTTCCCTTTGAATCATTCGATATTTTGCACACTAAGTGTCATTCTCAATATCTCGCACACTAAGTGCCATTCTCAATATTTCGTACACTAAGTGCCATTCTCAATATTTCGTACACTAAGAACCATATTTGATTGCCCCGCACACTAAGTGCCACATTTTGTCGATATGTCATCAGACGTTAAAATATTCACGTATATACAATTTATACGATATTAAAGCATTAGAAACATAAATTTAACAATGCTTATTGCATACGAACTTACCTCGTTCATGTGAATTCAGTAAATTAGATCGATTTAATCGATACTTCATTTTTCCCTCGATATAGACTCGACGAGGCTTAACTTGATCTAATCAATCAAATTCAACTATTACAATTCATATTCTATTCATTTTAACTCAATTTCATATTTTTGTAAAATTCCTATTTTACCCCTAAAGTTTTACTTTTATTCAATTTAGTCACTGAGCTCAAAAAAATGCAAATTAACTATTTTTAACCATAATTAAGCTTAACCGAATATTCATGGTATTAAAACAGCCCATAAATTACTTTATGGAAAAATTACATTTTTGCCCCGATATTTCAACTTCTTTACAATTTAGTCCCTAAGCTCGAAAAATTAAATTCATTCAATTTTGGCCAAACCCATGCCTAGACAAATTTACTAATACTTCATAACAGCCCATATTTTCATTTATTCACACTTTCAACCACATAATTTCAATAATTCACAATTTAATCCAAAATTGACATTTTACCAAAATTCACTTTACAAAACATGTATATCCAACAACAATAATTTATTTTCCATCATCAACTATCAAAATACTCATGCACTCAACAATGGCAACATTCAAATACTTTAACAGCTTTTGAAATCGAGATACGGGCTAGCTAGAATACGAAGCAACGATCTCAAAAATATAAAATTATCAAAACCTAACACAAAACATACCTAAATCACTTCATGCAAATGCGAAACTAAGGAAGCTTCAATGGCTTTCTTCTCTCCTCCATATTCAGCCAAGAGATAAAATTTGCATGGCCATTTTATGTTTTATTTTATTTAATACATTTTAATATTCCATTTACCTTTTGTCCTTTATAATAATACATAATTTCATATATGCCAAACCACCAATCTCCACTATCATAAAGTAATGGTTTAATTGATAAATAGGGACTTATACTTTAGTAAATCATGGAAAATAAACACTTAAACAATTAGAATGTAACTTTTTCATTTTACGCGATTTAGTTCTTTTTGCTTAATTAACTATCGAAACGATAAAATTTTTCAACGAAACTTTAATACCATCTTTTGCCATTCGTAAATATTTATAAAATATTTACGACTCGGTTTATATAAATGAGGTCCCCATACCTCATTTCCTAAACCCACTTGACCTTAGGGTCATACCACTTGAACTTAATAAATCACTTATGAAACAAATATCACAATATCAAAAACATTTTTAAAATCACAATTAACTCGTAAATATTAAATATAATATTTACAAACCTACTCGCCGGATTTGGTGGCCCCGAAACCACTGTTCCGATTAACCCTAAAAATGGGCTGTTACAACTCTTCCCCCCTTAGGGATTTTCGTCCCCGAAAATCTTACCAAAGAATAAATTAGTAATTTTCTTTCACCAACCTCAACAATTTTTCACCTAGCCTCAGATTTCTCAACTTTTCAATCTCATGAGCTAAGATTATAATCTGCTCTTTGCTATACATCATAACAAGCTGAGTTTCTACTTCTATAAGAGGTACTATAGATAAAGGATCTTATTTGTATCATCACATCATATATATAAGAAACACATTACGGTTATTCTCAAGTTCTGATAATAATCTCATTCAGTCCGATGAATTGCGAACTCAACTTCTCTTTATAGCTAAATCGAGAAATTCTATTCCCACTATAATACTTTCACAAATACTCAATTTTCTAATTGAAAATTCAATGTTTTTACGCATCAAGCCCACATATATTTTCTATAAATCTGAAACTGTTTTTAGACGGTCATGAATTACTTTCATTTCCCTTAAGTCTTTCCAATCACATCGACCCCTAATTCTTTTTATAAAAATTCAATTCAATACAACGAAGTTCAGTAATTGCAACAATACCACACTCATACAATGCTATCTTAACATTCATCTCATAACTATTATTATTATATGCAAACTTAACCAACAATAAATGTCTTTCTCGGTTGCTTTCAAGTTCTAGAACACAGTGTTACAAAGTAATTCCATACCCAAAGCTCATAGTAGTTTATTTTAATAACACGATATAATCCTCGTGTCTCCATTTGAACAATGAAAACTAGCACTCTTTTAGTACTCCCCGTACGGACAGATAATTACCACTGTGCTAGATGTCACAATTGTTGTAAAATCTCTGGATTTCTCAATACACGAACTCTATCTCGACATAACGAACAATTGTAGGTTCCAATCTGAAATTCTAAATCAGAAATCAATTTACGTTGTACCCTTTTTAACTTGTAATTCACTGACACACCTCTTAACCTCACAAATTTGCTAATTAAACATCAATTTAGTTTCTAGCTCAGCCAATAACTACTCATCATTTGATAAGATTAATCACATGATTAGCGGCCGTAAAACACATAAAGATTCTCGCTCAGAACCCCAGAGACTATAATCATTGGTCCAGATTGATAATCAATCGCTGACTCATAATCTTTCAACAGTTCAAACCATCTTTAATTCTTGTGTCAAATAACTCTTCACCTGAGAACTGACGCCTCAATTAACAATTTCTTCAACTGTTTACCTCTTTATTGATAATTATCACATCATTCAGACTTCCCAATCGCGATCTATAAGAACATTTCTCAATAAAATCGTTCTGATGGATATAATTCTGTATCATATCTTCTAGAATATGAATCATGCATTCATAATATTCATCTATTTATCCGTGAACATTCAAACTTTATTTCCACCCTGTGGATAAATTCAGATACAAGTAACTCGATTAATCCTTCAAGCAATTAATCTAATCAAGCTAGACAACTGAATCGATCTCATTGTCAAGTAATAACTTTTCAATTATTAATCAACGAAGCTTTGAACCATCTGAAGCCGTAACCATCGATAATTTAAAATCATAGTGCCGTAATAAGGTGACATCTCAACCGTATAGATATATTTATCAATAATGCATTTTGAACATAAGAGAAATTGAAATATAGTTACGATCATTCAATAGATATTTTCACGAGATAACCATATAGAATCATAAGAAAGCAGAGATACTGTAATTCTCGAATATATCACTATACTAATCTTTTTTTTAAGAAAGCACCCATATCAGATGATAGATACCTCAATGATGTTTTAGAGGAAATCCAGAAGTAAAGCATCACTCATATGCACCGGAATCAATAGTAACAGACATAATATAATCTTCATGTATACTAAGCAGATCAACAACCAGTAGAAGCAGAATACCAACATCACACAGATTTAATCGTCGATCTTTTCTTTCAATAAAATGAAATACAATACCAGAGAAAGATATAATAATGCTGATTGTAACCCAAACAGCCCAACAATGCTTTCATCTATCAATATATATAGATAACGTTCTCATATGATAAGAATTTCATCTGAAAATATACAGCTTCACATACCTCTGAGGATAATTGAACACATAGAATACCCAGAAGAGTTCTCGTAAACCATTCGACTATAATTGCTGTGCTCAAATATCTTTATAATTCAAATATGATTCTACTGTCTATCTCTGACATCACTAATTTCTCATTATCCCAACACTAACGGAGGCCAATTCGGAAGAACTTCCAGTTAATATATTTTTTAAATATCATACCTGAATATTTGGTTTCATCTAATTCAACTTTTCTTTTAACAGTGACTTTACATATTACAAATGGCCTTCAACACGATCCAATATCTTTTCTGTTATTGTCTTCACTTGCGGACTCATTCTCTTATCTGATAACAATACTAATCCTTCAATCACGAGACTCTGTCATTCCGCACTTGTAAGCTTATTTAAGCCATATAGTACGGATCTCATTATAATGCTTTACCAATGAGGGGGTGAGGGTTGTAAAGCCAACAATTTTAACTCTTACGTAAGCATGCACATCACACATACTATTATGAACGAACAGTTCATTACTAATTCCGCATTCTCAAACATCTAGCAATCATTTACTTATGATCACTTGGTACTTAACACATAGCTCATACGCTAAATCAAATCATAAATTCCAAATCAAAATATTCACACAACAATCATATACCCAACATCACAACTCATATACTCATATAATTATAACATTTATCAATAGCAGAATATCATGCATTCCGATTCATACCTTTTTATGAGTTTCAACTCATCACCAACACATTTTCACTCAAATGTTTGAGTATAACATTCTGTACTATCAGAATTAGCTCGGTTGGAAAGCATATCTGTCTTATGAAAAACACACAGAATAAGCTTTGAAAGCTTAGTAAGCCTTAAGCAAATAAATCATTTCAATGATTATGAAAATTCCATATCACTAATCCGAATTGAAAAATAATCTCAATTGCATATACATTCATAGTACTCTTAAGTTCATATAACCTTATTAAATAGCCTGACTTATTTATATTTACTAATAACTTATGACTATGATTTTAAATTCGTGTGATAACTGTCAATTCATTCGTATGAACAAAACTTGCACATATCCAATACATACCAACCAAAACATGTCATATTTTTCCCTGTTTGATTCATGGAACCACAAGGTCACATGACAAGCACATAAGCATATATTTATCTGTTATTTATCACGTCTCATTTTCACATGGACTACATACATCTGACCAAGTTTATTCAATATCGATGCCACTGTCTCGGACAGGGTCTTACACGAATCATAAGTGATGCCAATGTCCCAGACACATTCTTATACACTACTTCAAATCAATGCCTTCGTCTTGGCCGAGGTCTTACATGATCTCATTTCACACACTTAGTGCCCCAACAACCGATCTTGCACACACAGTGCTTGGTTACGGAACTCGCACACACAGTGCCTCAACAACCGATCTCGCACACACACGGTTGCTCGGTTTAAACTCAGACGCATAAAGTGCCTTAACAACCGATCTCGCACACACAAGTGCTTGGTTACGAACTCGCACACACAAGTGCCTCAACAACCGATCTCGCACACACGATTGCTCGATTACGGAACTCACACACACACAGTGCCTATGTTCACTTGTTGTTGCACATTGAAGTGACTTAACCAAGTCTATAAAACATCACATATGTGCACTTTGAACATATCATTTCATTTAACTTTGGATTCATATATTCATGAACACTTAAACATTTCAGAGCCAACTTTAATTTAATCAAATCAGTATAGAACACAATTTCATTCGAACATCTGAGTACATATTCTATACTATTAAAATTAGCTTGATTGAAAGACTTATCTATCCTATTCAAAAAAAATTCGTCAGAGTCAGGAGATATCACACTATCGCAGGTCAAATATGGCATGTACAGCTAGACTCACCTACGCCATGGTAGTCCTAGAACCGACTAAACCATGGCTCTGATACCAATAAAATGTAACACCCATCGCTCGTATCCCTCGTCGGAACAGGGTTCGAGGTGCTACCAGATTTAAACTCATCCATTTATATAAAACCAGACCGTAAAAATTTTTGATCAATTTTAAACTTTTCATACACACGTATATTATCCTTTAATCGGGCTTACAAGGCCCAAAATATTCATGAGGCATTATTAAATATTTACCAATATCTTAGTCTTGTATCATTTACTTACTCAACTTTACAACCCTATACATGCCATAGACTCGAAACACTAAGATTTATTTACGCCGATAGCGTAGACTTGACAATGTGATAATATCTCTGACGGCCTCCAACCCGAGCTAACCTGGCAACCCTAGGGAATATGGGAAAGAAAAGGGGAGTAAGCTTTACGCTTAGTAAGTTCATAAGAAAACAATAAGCAACTCATTTAACAAGTTTTATCAATGTTTACAACATAATCACAAATTCACTACAAGTTATCTTCCTGAGCAACAGTCACTAAATTATTTATAACTGGAGCTAAAAAACTCCAAATCAATTGCCGTTAATTTTCTTTGAAAATAGACTCATTTATCTTCTATCCATAAAATTTTCATAATTTTAGGTTTGGCCAATCAATACCAGATTTTTCTTAAAGTTTCCCTTGTTTCACTGTTTTACTAATCTGACCACTCTTCACTACGAATCAAATTTCTCATTGTACAGAATTCAAAATATATTCTATTTGATTTCATTTGAAACTAGACTCATTAAGGAGTCTAAGAATATAAATTTTATCTTATAACCATTTTTGTACAAATTATAATGATTTTCTAAAAACAGAACAGGGGACTCTAAAGTCATTTGACTCTATCCCACGCCACTTCAAATATCTCATTATCAGCAATTCTTTTGCTTACACGGTTTCTTTTATAAGAAACTAGACTCATTAAGCTTTAGTTACATAATTTATTCAGCTTCTAACTCAACTCCAACAATTTATGGTGATTTTCCAAAATCACGTTACTGCTGCTGTCCCAAGCAGATTTATTACAAATTTACTCTTTCACACATTCTTTGCATTCACATTATTTAAACATGTATATCACCAATCAATTTCATCACATATCTATAATTTCACTCAAGCATAATCTCAATACAATACATCATGCTCAATGATTCGCTTTACAATCGCTCAAATTAGCAATTATAAGATGATTCCGCACATAGTCCACCCTTATCGATAATTTACGATGGTTTTGCCCTTACTCACATATATGACATAGGCATTTTCACCTATACTTCTCATTTCACACTCATGATTCAATTCCAATCGATCTAACATGCATAAGAATATATCACATACCTGGCCAACTTAATGTATTGAACAAATTCAATTGCCGATTTAACATAAGGTGTCATAGTCTTAGACTTTTATCAAATCAAGGCATTTAGCCCGCTAGGTTTTAAACCCGATAATATTATTCACCAAACTTAAATCTTAAGGTGCTCAAAGCCCAAATATCACCATTATAAAGTTGTCTCATAAACAATTTATATAATATAGCATGTATACCTGTTCACTTTGCTCTATTTAATCATTCAATCACAATTTGCAATTTCCCTTTGAATCATTCGATATTTTGCACACTAAGTGTCATTCTCAATATCTCGCACACTAAGTGCCATTCTCAATATTTCGTACACTAAGTGCCATACTCAATATTTCGTACACTAAGAACCATATTTGATTGCCCCGCACACTAAGTGCCACATTTTGTCGATATGTCATCAGACGTTAAAATATTCACGTATATACAATTTATACGATATTAAAGCATTAGAAACATAAATTTAACAATGCTTATTGCATACGAACTTACCTCGTTCTCGGTAACGATAAATTAGGTCGACAAATCTGATACTTCGTTCTTCCCTCGATATAGACTCGTACGAGGCTTAACTTGATCTAATCAATCAAATTCAACTATTACAATTCATATTCTATTCATTTTAACTGAATTTCATATTTTTGTAAAATTACTATTTTACCCCTAAAGTTTTACTTTTATTCAATTTAGTCACTGAGCTCAAAAAAATGCAAATTAACTATTTTTAACCATAATTAAGCTTAACCGAATATTCATGGTATTAAAACAGCCCATAAATTACTTTATGGAAAAATTACATTTTTGCCCCTGATATTTCAACTTCTTTACAATTTAGTCCCTAAGCTCGAAAAATTAAATTCATTCAATTTTTGGCCAAACCCATGCCTAGACAAATTTACTAATACTTCATAACAGCCCATATTTTCATTTATTCACACTTTCAACCACATAATTTCAATAATTCACAATTTAATCCAAAATTGACATTTTTACCAAAATTCACTTTACAAAACATGTATATCCAACAACAATAATTTATTTTCCATCATTAACTATCAAAATACTCATGCACTCAACAATGGAAACATTCAAATACTTTAACAGTTTTGAAATCAGAGATACGGGCTAGCTAGAATACGAAGCAACGATCTCAAAAACATAAAAATTATCAAAAACCGAACACAAAACATACCTAAATCACTTCATGCAAATGCCGAAACTAAGGAAGCTTCAATGGCTTTCTTCTCTCCTCCATATTCGCCAAGAGATAAAATTTGCATGGCCATTTTATGTTTTATTTTATTTAATACATTTTAATATTCCATTTACCTTTTGTCCTTTATAATAATACATAATTTCATATATGCCAAACCACCAATCTCCACTATCATAAAGTAATGGTTTAATTGATAAATAGGGACTTATACTGCAAAGAAATCATGGAAAATAAACACTTAAACAATTAGAATGTAACTTTTTCATTTTACGCGATTTAGTTCTTTTTGCTTAATTAACTATCGAAACGATAAAATTTTTCAACGAAACTTTAATACCATCTTTTGCCATTCGTAAATATTTATAAAAATATTTACGACTGGTTTATATAAATGAGGTCCCGATACCTCATTTCCTAAACCCACTTGACCTTAGGGTCATACCACTTGAACTTAATAAATCACTTATAAAACAAATATCACAATATCAAAAACATTTTTAAAATCACAATTAACTCGTAAATATTAAATATAATATTTACAAACCTACTCACGGATTTGGTGGCCCCGAAACCACTGTTCGATTAACCCTAAAAATGGGCTGTTACAACTCTTCCCCCCTTAGGGATTTTCGTCCCCGAAAATCTTACCAAAGAATAAATTAGTAATTTTCTTTCACCAACCTCAACAATTTTTCACCTAGCCTCAGATTTCTCAACTTTTCAATCTCATGAGCTAAGATTATAATCTGCTCTTTGCTATACATCATAACAAGCTGAGTTTCTACTTCTGTAAGAGGTACTATAGATAAAGGATCTTATTTGTATCATCACATCATATATATAAGAAACACATTACGGTTATTCTCAAGTTCTGATAATAATCTCATTCAGTCCGATGAATTGCGAACTCAACTTCTCTTTATAGCTAAATCGAGAAATTCTATTCCCACTATAATACTTTCACAAATACTCAATTTTCTAATTGAAAATTCAATGTTTTTACGCATCAAGCCCACATATATTTTCTATAAATCTGAAACTGTTTTTAGACGGTCATGAATTACTTTCATTTCCCTTAAGTCTTTCCAATCACATCGACCCCTAAATTCTTTTTATAAAAATTCAATTCAATACAACGAAGTTCAGTAATTGCAACCATACCACACTCATACAATGCTATCTTAACATTCATCTCATAACTATTATTATTATATGCAAACTTAACCAACAATAAATGTCTTTCTCGGTTGCTTTCAAGTTCTAGAACACAGTGTTACAAAGTAATTCCATACCCAAAGCTCATAGTAGTTTATTTTAATAACACGATATAATCCTCGTGTCTCCATTTGAACAATGAAAACTAGCACTCTTTTAGTACTCCCGTGCAGACGAGATAATTACCATCGTGCTAGATGTCACAATTGTTGTAAAATCTCGGATTTCTCAATACGAACTCTATCTCGACATAACGAACAATTGTTGGTTCCAATCAAATTCTAAATCGAAATCAATTTACGTTGTACCCTTTTTAACTTGTAATTCATCGACACACCTCTTAACCTCACAAATTTGCTAATTAAACATCAATTTAGTTTCTAGCTCACCAATAACTACTCATCATTTGATAAGATTAATCACATGATTAGCGGTCAGAAACACATAAAGATTCTCGCCGTAACCCCAGAGACTATAATCATTGGTCCAGATTGATAATCAATCGCTGACTCATAATCTTTCAACAGTTCAAACCATCTTTAATTCTTGTGTCAAATAACTCTTCACCTGAGAACTGACGCCTCAATTAACAATTTCTTCAACTGTTTACCTCTTTATTGATAATTATCACATCATTCAGACTTCCCAATCGCGATCTATAAGAACATTTCTCAATAAAATCGTTCTGATGGATATAATTCTGTATCATATCTTCTAGAATATGAATCATGCATTCATAATATCCATCTATTTATCCGTGAACATTCAAACTTTATTTCCACCCTGTGGATAAATTCAGATACAAGTAACTCGATTAATCCTTCAAGCAATTAATCTAATCAAGCTAGACAACTGAATCGATCTCGACTGTCAAGTAATAACTTTTCAATTATTAACCAACGAAGCTTTGAACCATACTGAAGCCACAACCATCAGATAATTTAAAATCATAGTGCCGTAATAAGGCTGACATCTCAACCGTATAGATATATTTATCAATAATGCATTTTGAACATAAGAGAAATTGAAATATAGTTACAGTCATTCAATAGATATTTTTCACAGATAACCATATAGAATCATAAGAAAGCAGAGATACTGTAATTCTCGAATATATCACTATACTAATCTTTTTTTTAAGAAAACACCCATATCAGATGATAGATACCTCAATGATGTTTTAGAGGAAATCCGTAGTAAAGCATCACTCATATGCACGGAATCAATAGTAATGTACATAATATAATCTTCATGTATACTAAGCGGATCAACAACCAAGAGAAGCGAATACCAACATCACACGATTTAATCGTCGATCTTTTCTTTCAATAAAATGAAATACAATACCGAGAAAGATATAATAATGCTGATTGTAACCCAAACAGCCCAACAATGCTTTCATCTATCAATATATATAGATAACGTTCTCATATGATAAGAATTTCATCTGAAAATATACAGCTTCACATACCTCTGAGGATAATTGAACACATAGAATACCCAGAAGAGTTCTCGTAAACCATTCGACTATAATTGCTGTGCTCAAATATCTTTATAATTCAAATATGATTCTACTTGTCTATCTCGACATCACTAATTTCTCATTATCCCAACACTAACGGAGGCCAATTCGGAAGAACTTCCAGTTAATATATTTTTTAAATATCATACCTGAATATTTGGTTTCATCTAATTCAACTTTTCTTTTAACAGTGACTTTACATATTACAAATGGCCTTCAACACGATCCAATATCTTTTCTGTTATTGTCTTCACTTGCGGACTCATTCTCTTATCTGATAACAATACTAATCCTTCAATCACGAGACTCTGTCATTCCGCACTTGTAAGCTTATTTAAGCCATATAGTACGGATCTCATTATAATGCTTTACCAATGAGGGGTGAGGTTGTAAAGCCAACAATTTTAACTCTTACGTAAGCATGCACATCACACATACTATTATGAACGAACAGTTCATTACTAATTCGCATTCTCAAACATCTAGCAATCATTTACTTATGATCACTTGGTACTTAACACATAGCTCATACGCTAAATCAAATCATAAATTCCAAA
Source organism: Gossypium arboreum (assembly GCF_025698485.1). NCBI lineage: Eukaryota > Viridiplantae > Streptophyta > Magnoliopsida > Malvales > Malvaceae > Gossypium > Gossypium arboreum. The sequence goes on from NC_069075.1 coordinate 24,565,755, forward strand.
TCAAAATATTCACACAACAATCATATACCCAACATCACAACTCATATACTCATATAATTATAACATTTATCAATAGCAGAATATCATGCATTCCGATTCATACCTTTTATGAGTTTTAACTCATCACCAACACATTTTCACTCAAATGTTTGAGTATAACATTCTGTACTATCAGAATTAGCTCGGTTGGAAAGCATATCTGTCTTATGAAAAACACACAGAATAAGCTTTGAAAGCTTAGTAAGCCTTAAGCAAATAAATCATTTCAATGATTATGAAAATTCCATATCACTAATCCGAATTGAAAAATAATCTCAATTGCATATACATTCATAGTACTCTTAAGTTCATATAACCTTATTAAATAGCCCGACTTATTTATATTTACTAATAACTTATGACTATGATTTTAAATTGTGTGATAACTGTCAATTCATTCGTATGAACAAAACTTGCACATATCCAATACATACCAACCAAAACATGTCATATTTTTCCCTGTTTGATTCATGGAACCACAAGGTCACATGACAAGCACATAAGCATATATTTATCTGTTATTTATCACGTCTCATTTTCACATGGACTACATACATCTGACCAAGTTTATTCAATATCGATGCCACTGTCTCGGACAGGGTCTTACACGAATCATAAGTGATGCCAGTGTCCCAGACACATTCTTATACACTACTTCAAATCAATGCCTTCGTCTTGGCCGAGGTCTTACATGATCTCATTTCACACACTTAGTGCCCCAACAACCGATCTTGCACACACAGTGCTTGGTTACGGAACTCGCACACACAGTGCCTCAACAACCGATCTCGCACACACAGTGCTCGGTTACGAAACTCGCACGCACAGTGCCTTAACAACCGATCTCGCACACACAGTGCTTGGTTACGGAACTCGCACACACAGTGCCTCAACAACCGATCTCGCACACACAGTGCTCGATTACGGAACTCACACACACAGTGCCTATGTTCACTTGTTGTTGCACATTGAAGTGACTTAACCAAGTCTATAAAACATCACATATGTGCACTTTGAACATATCATTTCATTTAACTTTGGATTCATATATTCATGAACACTTAAACATTTCAGAGCCAACTTTAATTTAATCAAATCAGTATAGAACACAATTTCATTCGAACATCTGAGTACATATTCTATACTATTAAAATTAGCTTGATTGAAAGACTTATCTATCCTATTCAAAAAAATAAATCGAGTCGGAGATATCACACTATCGCAGTCAAATATGGCATGTACAGCTAGATTCACCCACGCCATGGTAGTCCTAGAACCGACTAAACCATGGCTCGATACCAATAAAATGTAACACCCATCGTCAGATCCCTCGTCGAACAGGTTCGAGGTGCTACAGATTTAAACTCATCCATTTATATAAAACCGCATAGTAAAAATTTTTGATCAATTTTAAACTTTTCATACACACGATATTATCCTTTAATCGGGCTTACAAGGCCCAAAATATTCATGAGGCATTATTAAATATTTACCAATATCTTAGTCTTGTATCATTTACTTACTCAACTTTACAACCCTATACATGCCATAGACTCAAACACTAAGATTTATTTACCGATAGCGTAGACTTGACAATGTGATAATATCTCCGACGGCCTCCAACCCGAGCTAACTGGCAACCCTAGGGAATATGGGAAAGAAAAGGGAGTAAGCTTTACGCTTAGTAAGTTCATAAGAAAACAATAAGCAACTCATTTAACAAGTTTTATCAATGTTTACAACATAATCACAAATTCACTACAAGTTATCTTCCGAGCAACAGTCACTAAATTATTTATAACTGGAGCTAAAAACTCCAAATCAATTGCCGTTAATTTTCTTTGAAAATAGACTCATTTATCTTCTATCCATAAAATTTTCATAATTTTAGGTTTGGCCAATCAATACCAGATTTTTCTTAAAGTTTCCCTTGTTTCACTGTTTTACTAATCTGACCACTCTTCACTACGAATCAAATTTCTCATTGTACAGAATTCAAAATATATTCTATTTGATTTCATTTGAAACTAGACTCATTAAGGAGTCTAAGAATATAAATTTTATCTTATAACCATTTTTGTACAAATTATAATGATTTTCTAAAACAGAACAGGGGACTCCAAAGTCATTTGACTCTATCCCACGCCACTTCAAATATCTCATTATCAGCAATTCTTTTGCTTACACGGTTTCTTTTATAAGAAACTAGACTCATTAAGCTTTAGTTACATAATTTATTCAGCTTCTAACTCAACTCCAACAATTTATGGTGATTTTCCAAAATCACGTTACTGCTGCTGTCCCAAGCAGATTTATTACAAATTTACTCTTTCACACATTCTTTGCATTCACATTATTTAAACATGTATATCACCAATCAATTTCATCACATATCTATAATTTCACTCAAGCATAATCTCAATACAATACATCATGCTCAATGATTCGCACACAATCGTTCAAATTAGCAATTATAAGATGATTCCGCACATAGTCCACCCTTATCGATAATTTACGATGGTTTTGCCCTTACTCACATATATGACATAGGCATTTTCACCTATACTTCTCATTTCACACTCATGATTCAATTCCAATCGATCTAACATGCATAAGAATATATCACATACCTGGCCAACTTAATGTATTGAACAAATTCAATTGCCGATTTAACGCAAGGTGTCATAGTCTTAGACTTTTATCAAATCACCGGCATTTAGCCTGCTAGGTTTTAAACCCGATAATATTATTCACCAGCTTAAATCTTGGCAGGCTCAAAGCCCAAATATCACCATTATAAAGTTGTCTCATAAACAATTTATATAATATAGCATGTATACCTGTTCACTTTGCTCTATTTAATCATTCAATCACAATTTGCAATTTCCCTTTGAATCATTCGATATTTTGCACACTAAGTGTCATTCTCAATATCTCGCACACTAAGTGCCATTCTCAATATTTCGTACACTAAGTGCCATACTCAATATTTCGTACACTAAGAACCATATTTGATTGCCCCGCACACTAAGTGCCACATTTTGTCGATATGTCATCGACGTTAAAATATTCACGATATACAATTTATACGATATTAAAGCATTAGAAACATAAATTTAACAATGCTTATTGCATACGAACTTACCTCGTTCTCAGAACGATAAATTAGATCGACAAATCGATACTTCGTTCTTCCTCGATATAGACTCGCATGCGAGGCTTAACTTGATCTAATCAATCAAATTCAACTATTACAATTCATATTCTATTCATTTTAACTCAATTTCATATTTTTGTAAAATTACTATTTTACCCTAAAGTTTTACTTTTATTCAATTTAGTCATCGAGCTCAAAAAAATGCAAATTAACTATTTTTAACCATAATTAAGCTTAACCGAATATTCATGGTATTAAAACAGCCCATAAATTACTTTATGGAAAAATTACATTTTTGCCCCTGATATTTCAACTTCTTTACAATTTAGTCCCTAAGCTCGAAAAATTAAATTCATTCAATTTTTGGCCAAACCCATGCCTAGACAAATTTACTAATACTTCATAACAGCCCATATTTTCATTTATTCACACTTTCAACCACATAATTTCAATAATTCACAATTTAATCCAAAATTCATTCATAATATTCATCTATTTATCCGTGAACATTCAAACTTTATTTCCACCACGTGGATAAATTCGATGTTACAAGTAACTCGATTAATCCTTCAAGCAATTAATCTAATCAAGCTAGACAACTGAATCGATCATTGTCAAGTAATAACTTTTCAATTATTAATCAACGAAGCTTTGAACCATTTAGAAGCCACAACCATCGGATAATTTAAAATCATAGTGCCGTAATAAGGCTGACATCTCAACCGTATAGATATATTTATCAATAATGCATTTTGAACATAAGAGAAATTGAAATATAGTTACAGTCATTCAATAGATATTTTTCACAGATAACCATATAGAATCATAAGAAAGCGTAGATCTTGTAATTCTTGAATATATCACTATACTAATCTTTTTTTAAAAAAACCATATCGGATGATAGATACCTCAATGATGTTTAGAGAAATCCTAGTAAAGCATCACTCATATGCACCTAATCAATCGATGCAGTATATAATATAATCTTCATGTATACTAAGCGCTTCAACAACCGGTAGAGAAGAGAATACCAACATCACATGATTTAATCGTCGATCTTTTCTTTCAATAAAATGAAATACAATACCGAGAAAGATATAATAATGCTGATTGTAACCCAAATGCACCAACAATGCTTTCATCTATCAATATATATAGATAACGTTCTCATATGATAAGAATTTCATCCGAAAATATACTGACTTCACATACCTCGAGGATAATTGAACACATAGAATACCCGTAAGAGTTCTCGTAAACCATTCGACTATAATTGCATGCTCAAATATCTTTATAATTCAAATATGATTCTACCTGCTATCTCTGACATCACTAATTTCTCATTATCCCAACACTAACTGAGGCCAATTCGGAAGAACTTCCAGTTAATATATTTTTAAATATCATACACAAATATTTGGTTTCATCTAATTCAACTTTTCTTTTAACAAAGGACTTTACATATTACAAATGGCCTTCAACACGATCCAATATCTTTTACATTATTGTCTTCCTTTCTTGGACTCATTCTCTTATCTCGATAACAATACTAATCCTTCAATCACGAGACTCGTCATTCCGCACTTGTGAGCTTATTTAAGCCATATAGTACGGATCTCATTATAATGCTTTACCAATGAGGGGTGAGGTTGTAAAGCCAACAATTTTAACTCTTACGTAAGCATGCACATCACACATACTATTATGAGCGAACAGCTTCATTACTAATTCGAATTCTCAAACATCTAGCAATCATTTACTTATGATCACTTGGTACTTAACACATAGCTCATACGCTAAATCAAATCATAAATTCCAAATCAAAATATTCACACAACAATCATATACCCAACATCACAACTCATATACTCATATAATTATAACATTTATCAATAGCGCGAATATCATGCATTCCGATTCATACCTTTTATGAGTTTCAACTCATCACCAACACATTTTCACTCAAATGTTTGAGTATAACATTCTGTACTAATATCGTAATTAGCTCGGTTGGAAAGCATATCCGCTTATGAAAAACACCGTAATAAGCTTTGAAAGCTTAGTATGCCTTAAGCAAATAAATCATTTCAATGATTATGAAAATTCCATATCACTAATCCGAATTGAAAAATAATCTCAATTGCATATACATTCATAGTACTCTTAAGTTCATATAACCTTATTAAATAGCCCGACTTATTTATATTTACTAATAACTTATGACTATGATTTTAAATTGTGTGATAAATCACAATTCATTCGTATGAACAAAACTTGCACATATCCAATACATACCAACCAAAACATGTCATATTTTTCCCTGTTTGATTCATGGAACCACAAGGTCACATGACAAGCACATAAGCATATATTTATCTGTTATTTATCACGTCTCATTTTCACATGGACTACATACATCGACCAAGTTTATTCAATATCGATGCCACTGCTTCGAATGTGGTCTTACGAATCATAAGTGATGCCGGTGTCCTGCATACATTCTTATACACTACTTCAAATCAATGCCTTGCCTTGGCCGAGGTCTTACATGATCTCATTTCACACACTTAGTGCCCCAACAACCGATCTTGCACACAAAGGCTTGGTTTTTAACCGCACACACGTTGCCTCAACAACCGATCTCGACATACAAATTGCTGATTTAAACTCGACGCCATGCTGCCTTAACAACCGATCTCGCACACCACAGTGCTTGGTTACAGAACTCCGCATTACGTGCCTCAACAACCGATCTCGCACACGTGCTTACTCAACTCACACACACACAAGTGCCTATGTTCACTTGTTGTTGCACATTGAAGTGACTTAACCAAGTCTATAAAACATCACATATGTGCACTTTGAACATATCATTTCATTTAACTTTGGATTCATATATTCATGAACACTTAAACATTTCAGAGCCAACTTTAATTTAATCAAATCAGTATAGAACACAATTTCATTCGAACATCTCGAGTACATATTCTATACTATTAAAATTAGCTTGATTGAAAGACTTATCTATCCTATTCAAAAAATTTCGAAGCGAGTCGAGATATCACACTCATGGTCAAATATGGCATGTACAGCTAGATTCACCTACGCCATGGTAGTCCTAGAACCGACTAAACCATGGCTCGATACCAATAAAATGTAACACCCATCGCTCAGATCCCTCGGTCGAACAGGGTTCGAGGTGCTACCGATTTAAACTCATCCATTTATATAAAACCGCATCAGTAAAAATTTTTGATCAATTTTAAACTTTTCATACACACGATATTATCCTTTAATCGGGCTTACAAGGCCCAAAATATTCATGAGGCATTATTAAATATTTACCAATATCTTAGTCTTGTATCATTTACTTACTCAACTTTACAACCCTATACATGCCATAGACTCAAACACTAAGATTTATTTACGTGGATATAGACTTGACAATGTGATAATATCTCGGACGGCCTCCAACCCGAGCTAACTCGCAACCCTAGGGAATATGGGAAAGAAAGGGGAGTAAGCTTTACGCTTAGTAAGTTCATAAGAAAACAATAAGCAACTCATTTAACAAGTTTTATCAATGTTTACAACATAATCACAAATTCACTACAAGTTATCTTCCGAGAGCAACAGTCACTAAATTATTTATAACTGGAGCTAAAAACTCCAAATCAATTGCCGTTAATTTTCTTTGAAAATAGACTCATTTATCTTCTATCCATAAAATTTTCATAATTTTAGGTTTGGCCAATCAATACCAGATTTTTCTTAAAGTTTCCCTTGTTTCACTGTTTTACTAATCTGACCACTCTTCACTACGAATCAAATTTCTCATTGTACAGAATTCAAAATATATTCTATTTGATTTCATTTGAAACATTCACAATTTAATCCAAAATTGACATTTTACCAAAATTCACTTTACAAAACATGTATATCCAACAACAATAATTTATTTTCCATCATCAACTATCAAAATACTCATGCACTCAACAATGGCAACATTCAAATACTTTAACAGCTTTGAAATCGAGATACGGGCTAGCTAGAATATAAGCAACGATCTCAAAAACATAAAAATTATCAAAACCTAACACAAAACATACCTAAATCACTTCATGCAAATGCCAAACTAAGGAAGCTTCAATGGCTTTCTTTTCTCCTCCATATTCGCCAAGAGATAAAATTTGCATGGCCATTTTATGTTTTATTTTTATTTAATACATTTTAATATTCCATTTACCTTTTGTCCTTTATAATAATACATAATTTCATATATGCCAAACCACCAATCTCCACTATCATAAAGTAATGGTTTAATTGATAAATAGGGACTTATACTTCAATAAATCATGGAAAATAAACACTTAAACAATTAGAATGTAACTTTTTCATTTTACGCGATTTAGTTCTTTTTGCTTAATTAACTATAGAAACGATAAAATTTTTCAACGAAACTTTAATACCATCTTTTTGCCACTCTGTAAATATTTATAAAAATATTTACGACTCGGTTTATATAAATGAGGTCCCGATACCTCATTTCCTAAACCCACTTGACCTTAGGGTTATACCACTTGAACTTAATAAATCACTTATAAAACAAATATCACAATATCAAAAACATTTTTAAAATCACAATTAACTCGTAAATATTAAATATAATATTTACAAACCTACTCGTCGGATTTGGTGGCCCCGAAACCACTGTTCCGATTAACCCTAAAAATGGGCTGTTACAGTTAGCATCTATTGAATCCTTATATGAAGAATTGCAATAGTTATTTGTTGAGTATGTTGATGTGTTTTAGGTCCCACAAGGATTACCCTCCCCAAGGTTGCAAGATCAAAAAATTCCCCTCAAAGATGAAGGGTGCAGCTGTGAAGATTTGACCATACCATTATCCTGCAGTACAAGAGTTTGAGATGGAAAAGTTGATTTAGGAGATGTTTCAGTATAGAATTATTGGTGATAGCAACAACTCCTTTGCTTGTCATATTGTTATGGTTAACAAAAAGGATAAGAGATGGAGACTTTGTGTGGACTACAGGCAACTCAATCAGCTGACTGTCAAAAATAAGTTCCCAATTCTAATGATATAGGAACTCTTTAATGAGTTTGCCCAAAATCACTTCTTTTCTAAATTGGATCTGAGATCAAGGAACCACCAAACCCGGATGTGCAAACTAAATATTCACAAAAATGCCTTTCGAACTCATGAAGGTCATTATGAGTTCTTAGGCATGCCCTTTAGGTTGACCAATGGACTTTCAAGTTTTCAGGCTTTGACGAACATAGTCTTCAAGCCTCTCCTTAGAAGATCAATGTTGGTTTTTTATGACATATTGGTCTACTTAGTCAATTGGACAGACCACTTGACACATTTGAGGGATGTTTTGCAATTGTTGGAGGACTCAAGCTTTGTGCCAAGCAAAGCAAGTGAAACTTTTCCACTTTTGTAATAGTGTATCTTGGCCATATTATCTCCAAAGGATCTATGGCAATGGATATGTCCAAAGTTGAAACTGTCCTCCAATAGCCAATTCTAGTTTAACTGAGTTCTTGAAGAAAGGGGTGGCCTGGAATTGATCAGTCTTGGTGAATGAGTCTTTTCAATAGCTTAAGCAAGCCATTTGTGCAGCTCTTACTTTAGCCTTACCAAATTTCTCTTCTAAATCATGCATTGATTGGCCAGGGTGTGGGAGTCGTATTACACCAAAAGGGAATACCCTTAGCCTTTTTCAACAAAGCTCTTAAGGCCAAACATCAAGCCCTCTTTATCTATAATAAAGATATGTTGGCTATCCTATTGGAAGTGAATAAATGGCATCCTTACCTGATTGGAAGGCATTTTCAGATCCATACTGATCACCAAAGCCTTCGATTTTTTTCTGTTCAATAGGCTATTACCTCTTATCAGGAACAGTGGGCGACTAAAATGTTGGAGTACAATTATATGGTGATCAAAACTTTATCCAGAAAGCCTCATGGATAGGAAGCTCAGTTGCTGTAGTATAGTGGGAGTACACTTATCTTTGATCTATGAAACATGGCTCAAGATTCTTGGATGATGGACCCTAAGCTTCACAAGCTCTACCTCGACATCCAACAACAACCATCCTTACATCCCAAATACTCCTGGGATGGCAAGGTGTTAAAGAGAAAGGGTGAGTTGGTTATTAGAGCTCATGGCAGCCTTAAGAAAGAGTTATTCTAGCATTTCCATTAAAGAGCAATGGGAGGCCATTTAGATGTGCTTGTTACAAGATATAGGTTGGCTAGGCTAGTGTATTGGAAGGGCTTGTCTAAGGATGTCATACAATGGGTGAGGGACTGTGTAACATGTTAGAGGTGCAAATACGATAATGATGCCTATCTTTGTAACACCCCTAACCCGAGACCGTCGCCGGAGTCGAACACGAGGTGTTAACAAACTTCAAACCACTTATTGATAATTTCCCAGACAAGTTGCCAATCTATGTACTAGTCGCTTCAAAAATCATAACTTGAGTTCTACAACTCGAAAATCAGTTTCGTAATTTTTCCCTGAAACTAGACTCATATGTCCATCTACAGATTTTTTTCTATAATTTTTGGTCGAGCCAATTAGTACAGTTTATTAGTTAAAGTCTCCCATGTTACAGGGGTCGACTACACTGACCTTTGTGCGTTACAACTCGAATAACTCCCTGTGCAGGGCTTCAATACTGATGCCGTTTGTTTCTATAGAAACTAGACTCAAAAAGGAATCTATAAATATATGGCATGATTTCTAAATGTCTCGGGTTAATTTATAATGAATTTTCAAAGTCGGAACAGGGAATCCAGAAACCGTTCTGGCCCTGTTTCACGAAAACCCAAATATCTCTTAACATACAACTCATATGACCGTTTCGTTTCTTCCATATGAATATAGATTCATCAAGGTTCATTTACATAATTTATTCACTATTTAATTCCATTCCTACTATTTTTAGTGATTTTTCACATCCACATCACTGTTGCTGCCAGCATCTATTTCTAGGGTAGACTTTCTCTAATGCATAGTTTCTATGATTCAACCACCCCTTTTTCATATATAGTCCAAAATATAATCATGATGACCCATTCTAATGGCTGGTCATTGCCAAACATTTCCGTGCCTCTTAATGAGCATATACATACCAAATGATTATAACATTATGCTCAAAACATTTATAAGCCATTTTCGCATGGCTATTCAAAATTTTACATACCAAGTTCAAACAAAACATAATAGCCTATACATGCCGAAATGTTCTCTTAGACCATCTAAGAAGAAGATACCAAAAGTTGCTAGTCGGTGTGATGACTTCGATGACGGTCCCGAATACGCAAAAAGTCGAGTCCAAGAAACCTAAAATAGGTGACAAGCAAACACCGAATGAGTATATAACTCAGTAAGTCATAAGCAATGCACTACCAACCATTAATAACATTATCGCAAAAGGAAACAAAATGGAACGAGGCTAATTACTCCATTCAAACCGAACTATACCATAGTTCCTTAGACCATTCGATTCAACCACATACCAAGTTACACATTCACATTCCATATGCTAATCAATAGGATATTTGAAGCATTTCTATACACCATTTTGTTTTCGTCACAATCATACATCTACATGACCTTTCACTCATTCCACGATAATTTTATGTACGTGACTTCAATTTACATTGTCACATAGGTTCAAACTTACCAAGCTCAACCCCAAATATAAACATAGCGCCTATTAGCCATGAACTCAAGGTACTTACCCGATCCGCTGTCCGTGATCAACTCAATAGTGTCGCACACTCAGTGTCAATAGTGATTCAAAAGCATATAGCGAGTCCGCACACTTAGTGCTATATAATCAACTCGCACACTTAGTGCTATATAATCAACTCGCACACTTAGTGCTATATGATCAAACTCGCACACTTAGTGCTGTACAAGTTTTAAACCCGCACACTTAGTGCCATTCTCATGATCACAAATGTTTATACCCGCACACTTAGTGCCGAAATCAACAACTCAATACATCTCACCTCTTTTCGTTTCATTCAATACTTCCATCACCACATACATACATGTATATAAATTCATCATTCCTTTCGGCATAATTATATAGACATTATGTCTATTCAAATCAATACAAAATATATGCTTAGTGACTTACCTTGTGTTGGGTAAAATAGTCCAAGTTAGCTACTCGATGACCTTCGTCTTTCCCTTGCTTGATTCTCCTTCTTTAACTCCTTGAGCTTAATCTATAAATCAACTAGTTTAACCATCTTGCTAAACATTCATAATTCAATTACACATGCATATGTATGTTTGTATATTCGGCAACCATCCTCACTTATTACCCATTTAGTCAATAATCTAAGCCAAGATAAGGCTTCAATATGGTTGCCTCTAACCGAATACATGCACACCAATCTACTTCATTTGGCCGAATATGCATGTCTATGTTGAGGCCAATTTTACACTTAATACTACACAAAAAAAACAGCATACATTTTACTAACTAATGCATTACATATTGTAGCTCAATACACATCTCTGTTTACTTCATAACCGAAACAACATCACAAGCAAATATACACTTAAAATAGTATATATGTCATACCAATACATCATGTGCAAACATATATTCATGTAGGTGCAAGGGCCGAATCTCAAGTTGTTTATATCCAAATATAAACACATATCCAAAGCTCAAATCTTACCTACCATGCAACATGCATGAATCATACTTATGGATATACCATGACCGAATACATCACAACACCATAATTTTGGTCATGATTAAGCAAAGAACTTAATGTCTTTGTCAAAAATACTAAAAAGAAAGTCCAAGAGCCATCAATCCACCATCACATATACCATTAGCAAGCTTCATATTTAACATGCAATGGCATTAACACAAAATCCACCTTGGCCAAATACCATCCCCATGATATAACAAAGATTTGAACCATGGGCTAATAAGAACATCAAGCTAGCAACTAAAAACATGCATGAATCTCATGGCACAACCTCAAACATACCTTAATCTTGATGCAAGTATAGCCAAATCTCTTCCTAATCCCCTTCCAATCCAAACATGAAGCAAAAACTCCTTCCTTCCTCTTTGGTATTTTCGGTCAAGAGAGAATGAAATGGATGAGCAAAATTTTTTTCTTTTCTTTTCTTCAATGCACGGCAATGGGGGGAGGGTTCACTCACACACATTTTTTTTCTTTCTTTATTACCCATACTTATTTGTTTATTGTTTCTCCCTAATGCACCAACAAAACATGTTTCATGACATGTTTAGCCCATACTCCCTTGTCATGGCCGGCCACCTCCTATAAAAAAAGGGATATTTGACATGCAAGGCCATTGTTTTGCATGCATGCTTTAATTAGTCATCACACATTTCCCCATCATACTTTCAAAGTTTTCTACTAGGTCCTTTCTAGTGAAATTCACATTTATAACTCTAAATCAAACATCAAAAATGTCACACACGAATTAACACATATCATAAGCATCAAAATGAGCATTATATTATTTTTATGCCTCGGTTTTGCGGTCTCGAAACCACATTCCGACTAGGGTCAATTTTGGGCTGTCACAACTCTCCCCCACTTAAGAAATTTTCGTCCCCGAAAATCTTACTGGTAAATAGATTTGGGTATCGCTCTTTCATAGAGTTCTTGGGTTCCCAAGTAGCTTCTTCTATCCCGTGTTTGAGCCATAACACTTTCACCAGCGGAACCCTTTTGTTTCGCAACTCCTTCACTTCACGAGCTAGGATACGAATCGGTTCTTCTTCATAGCTCATATCGGCTTGAATTTCAACCTCTGTTGGACTAATTACGTGCGATGGATCAGATCTATAGCGTCGAAGCATCGAAACATAAAAGACGTCGTGAATCTTTTCAAGTTCAGGGGGCAAAATCAAACGATACGCAACCGGACCGACTCGTTCGGATATCTCATATGGCCCGATGAACCTCGGACTCAATTTGCCTTTACGGCCAAATCTGAGTATCTTTTTCCAAGGCGAAACTTTAAGAAACACTTTATCTCCCACCTGATACTCAATATCTTTTGCTTCAAACCACAGACGATTTTCGACAATCTGTGGTCGCCTTCAGACTTTCACAGATTACCTTTACTTCTCATTCAGCATCTTTAATCAAATCCACTGAAAATTTTGCTTTCGCCGAGCTCGGTCCAAAACAATGGTGTACGGCATTTACGCTCGCACAAGGCCTCGTAAGGCGCCATCTTAATACTTGATTGAAAACTATTGTTGTGCGAATTCAATCAAAGGTAAATACCGTTCCCATGAACCACTGAACTCGAGGACGCAACATCTCAACATATCCTCAAGTATCTGAATTATCCGCTCGGATTGACCATCGGTTTGTGGATGAAAAGCGGTGCTAAAATGCAGCTTGGTACCCAAAGCTTCTTGCAATTTCTTCCAAAATCGCGAGGTGAATCTCGGATCTCTATCCGACACAACAGAAATCGGTACCCCGTGTAATCTCACAATCTGAGAAACGTACAATTCAGCTAGTTTATCCAATGAAAAATCTGTACGCACGGGGATAAAGTGGGCCGACTTAGTCAGTCTATCAACAACAACCCAAATCGCATCCTTCTTGCTCGCTGACAATGGCAGTCCGGACACAAAGTCTATTGTGACTCGATCCCATTTCCACTCGGATATCATGATCGGTTGAAGTAACCCTGAAGGCACTTGATGTTCCGCTTTCACTTGTTGACATATTAAACATCTCGAAACAAAGTCGGAGATGTCTCGTTTCATACCATGCCACCAAAACCGACATTTCAAATCGTTGTACATCTTCGTACTCCCCGGGTGAATTGACATTCGGCTACAATGAGCTTCGTTCAGAATCATCGAAATGAGTTCTGAATTTCTTGGAACACACAAACGATTTTTGAACCTCAAATAATCGTCATCATCAATTTGAAACTCCGATTCCTTGTTCGGAACACACTCAGCCCGTTTTGCAACCAACTCATCGTCAACTTTCTGAGTTTCGCGAATTTGATGAGTCAATAATGGTTTGGCCTTTAATTCGGCTATTAACACATTGTCGAGTAGGATAGACAAGTGTACATTCATAGCTCGTAAAGCAAATAGTGATTTTCGGCTTAAGGCGTCCGCAACCACATTAGCCTTTCCCGGGTGATAATCAATGACAAGTTCATAATCTTTTAACAGCTCGAGCCAACGTCTTTGTCGCAGATTTAAGTCTCTTTGAGTCATCAAATATTTGAGACTTTTGTGATCCGAATACACATGGCACTTCTCACCAAATAAGTAATGTCGCCATATCTTTAAGGTGAATACGATGGCAGCCAATTCGAGATCATGGGTCAGATAATTTTTCTCATGTGGCTTTAATTGTCTCGACGCATAGGCCACAACTCGACCTTCTTGCATCAATACGCAACCTAACCCAAGTAGGGAGGCATCACTATAGATGACAAACTCTTTTCCAGATTCGGGCTGTACTAGTACTGGAGCTTCCGTCAATTGAGTTTTCAATTGATCGAAACTTTTCTGACACTTTTCCGTCCATTCAAACTTGACATCTTTCTAAAGCAGTTTCGAATCCTTTTACAAACCGTCGGTAGTCACCGGCAAGTCCCAAAAAGCTCTGAACCTCAGTAATGTTTCTCGGAGGCTTCCAGTTAAGTATGGCTGAAATTTTGCTCGGGTCGACTCGAATACCCGATGCAGATACCATATGACCCAAGAAGCTAACCTCTCTTAACCAGAACTCACACTTGCTGAACTTAGCATATAACTGCTTATCCCGTAATATTTGCAACACTAATCTCAGGTGCTCCGCATGTTCGATCTCATCTCTTGAATAGACTAGGATGTCGTCAATGAACACAACTACGAACCGATCCAAATATGGTCTGAAGATCCGATTCATCAAATCCATAAATACCGCAGGGGCATTAGTGAGCCCAAACGGCATCACTAAGAACTCGTAGTGACCATATCTCGCTCAAGGCGTTTTGGGTATGTCCGAATCTCGGATTCATGAATCGTAATAGCCCGATCTCAAATCTATTTTTGAGAACACCGAGGCTCCTTCAGCTTGATCGAACAAATCATCGATACGCTGTAATGGATATTTGTTCTTTATTGTCACTTTATTAAGTCGACGATAGTCGATGCACAACCTCATGGTTCCGTCCTTCATTTTCACAAACAACACTGGTGCACCCCAAGGTGAAAAACTTGGTCGAGCGAAACCTCTATCCGTCAACTCTTGCAACCGAGCTTTCAACTCCTTCAACTCGGTTGGTGCCATACGACACGGAGCTACCAAATTGGCGTAGTCCTGTACAAGCTCAATACCAAACTCTACTTCCGAACAGTGGTAAACCCGGTAATTCTTCGGGAAAAACATCCGGGTATTCACAAACCACCGGCACAGATTCGGGTTTTATTTCTAACTCCTTATCATCAAGTACATACGCAAGGTATGCTTCGCACCCTTTTCTTACATATTTTTGGGCCAACATTGATGATATTACAGTTGGCAACCCCTTCAAGTCCGTAGACTCAATTCGAATCATCTCGTTATTTGAGCACCTCAAATCAATAGTCTTGCTTTTGCAATTCACAACCGCATCATGCACGGTCAACCAATCTAAACCGAGTATAACATCAAATTCATCAAACGGCAAAAGCATCAGGTCCGCCGGAAAGCAGGACCCTCGGATTACTAGGGGACATTTCTTGCACACTTTGTCGACAAGCACGTATTGACCCAAAGGGTTTGACACTCGAATTACGAACTCAGTAGACTCAACAGGTAGAGTCTTACTGGATGCTAAGGTTTCACATACATATGAATGAGTAGAGCCAGGGTCAATCAACGCAATCACACTAGTATCAAAGAGAGTGAAAGTACCAGTGATAACATTAGGGGAGGATGCTTCCTCTCGTGCACGGATGGCATATGCCCTAGCAGGAGTACGGGTCTCAGATCGAACAGCCGTATCAGTGGCCCCTCTCTGACTACCACCCCTACCTCCTGAAATTCTTGGTGGTCTACCTCTAGCTGTCATTCCACTAGGTCTTGCACCTTGCATCCTATTCTTCTCGTCAAGCTCCGTGCAATCTCTAATGAAGTGGTCCTTCGAACTGCATCCGTAACAAGCCCTATTGGTAGACTTATCCCAACATTCACCTATGTGTCTTCTCCCACATTGGGGGCATTCAGTTTCTCTTGACGGTTATTGCCCACACTAGCTACCAAGTAGCTCGGAGTCCGTCAATGGTCGTGCTCTTATGGAAATTCCCTTGATCGTCCTCGTTTTATTGGTGTCCTCCCCGAACTTCTTTACAGCCGAGAACGGAGCTTTACCCGTCGATCTTTTGCGATAGTCTCTAGCTTCAAATTCAGCCTTCTTCTTCTCTTTTCCAAGTTCCTCCGCCTTTGTGCTCGTTCAACTAGTGTTACGAATTCTTTTATCTCCAAAATACCCACTAGTAGCTTTAAATCTTCATTCAATCCTTCTTCAAACCTCTTGCACATAGCAACCTCATCAGCCAGACACTCCGGGCATACTAATCGAGTCTTACGAACTCATGTTCGATTCAGACATCTTGTCATACGGCCTTGCTTGAGCTCCAAGAATTCCTTACGCTTTTGATCGATGAATCACTGACTAATATATTTCTTTCAAATTCTATTTGAAAGAAATCCCAAGTAACTCGTTCGTTTGGGACTATGGAAATCAAAGTCCTCCACTAATAGTAAGTCGAGTCTCGCAACAAGGATATAGCACACTTTAGACATTCATCGGTGTGCATGATAGTTCATCAAACACCGAATGGTGTTATCAAGCCAAAGACTTTCGGCCCTTTCGGCATCATCAAGAACTATGGCCCTGAACTCTTCAGCCCCGCTTCCTAATCAAGTCTGGTGGCTTACTCAGCCTCACGAGGTCAGAATCGATGGCATTACGGGCTCTTGGGTGGATTATTCAAATTGGAATTGTTGGACAGCCGGATTGGTTCGGGCATATTCGCGACCCACTCATTCATCATGGTAAAGAAGGCTTGTTTAGCCCCTCACCTTGATTATTCGCAGATGACCGAGGTTCAACAGCGGCGTCCCTTGTGCGAGAGCAGCCGCTACACTTTCAACGTCATCCGCCAAGGTTCTCTCTACATCGGGATCCATTTACTAATCAAAACAAAAATTTTAACCGTCGAAGTCATCACACATTTAAACATTAACATTAAGGCATGTATAGCTAGACTCATACGTGCTATGGTAGTCCTAGAACCGACTAAACCATAGCTCTCATACCAATAAAATTGTAACACCCCTAACCCGAGACCGTCGCCGGAGTCGAACACGAGGTGTTAACAAACTTCAAACCACTTATTGATAATTTCCCAGACAAGCTGCCAATCTGTGTACTAGTCGCTTCAAAAATCATAACTTGAGTTCTACAACTCGAAAATCAGTTTCGTAATTTTTCCCTGAAACTAGACTCATATGTCCATCTACAGATTTTTTTTCTATAATTTTTGGTCGAGCCAATTAGTACAGTTTATTAGTTAAAATCTCCCATGTTACAGGGGTCGACTACACTGACCTTCGTGCGTTTCAACTCGAATAACTCCCTGTGCAGGGCTTCAATACTGATGCCGTTTGTTTCTATAGAAACTAGACTCAAAAAGGAATCTATAAATATATGGCATGATTTCTAAATGTCTCGGGTTAATTTATAATTAATTTTCAAAGTCGGAACATGGAATCCAGAAACCGTTCTGGCCCTGTTTCACGAAAACCCAAATATCTCTTAACATAAAACTCATATGACCGTTTCGTTTCTTCCATATGAATATAGATTCATCAAGGTTCATTTACATAATTTATTCACTATTTAATTCCATTCCTACTATTTTTAGTGATTTTTCACATCCACATCACTGTTGCTGCCAGCATCTATTTCTAGGGTAGACTTTCTCTAATGCATAGTTTCTATGATTCAACCACCCCTTTTTCATATATAGTCCAAAATATAATCATGATGACCCATTCTAATGGCTGGTCATTGCCAAACATTTCCGTGCCTCTTAATGAGCATATACATACCAAATGATTATAACATTATGCTCAAAACATTTATAAGCCATTTTTGCATGGCTATTCAAAATTTTACATACCAAGTTCAAACAAAACATAATAGCCTATACATGCCGAAATGTTCTCTTAGACCATCTAAGAAGAAGATACCAAAAAGTCACTAGTCGGTGTGATGACTTCGATGACGGTCCCGAATACGCAAAAAGTCGAGTCCAAGAAACCTAAAATAGGTGACAAGCAAACACCGAATGAGTATATAACTCAGTAAGTCATAAGCAATGCACTACCAACCATTAATAGCATTATCGCAAAAGGAAACAAAATGGAACGAGGCTAATTACTCCATTCAAACCGAACTATACCATAGTTCCTTAGACCATTCGATTCAACCACATACCAAGTTACACATTCACATTCCATATGCTAATCAATAGGATATTTGAAGCATTTCTATACACCATTTTGTTTTCGTCACAATCATACATCTACATGACCTTTCACTCATTCCACGATAATTCTTATGTACGTGACTTCAATTTACATTGTCACATAGGTTCAAACTTACCAAGCTCAACCCCAAATATAAACATAGCGCCTATTAGCCATGAACTCAAGGTACTTACCCGATCCACTGTCCGTAATCAACTCAATAGTGTCGCACACTCAGTGTCAATAGTGATTCAAAAGCATATAGTGAGTCCGCACACTTAGTGCTATATAATCAACTCGCACACTTAGTGCTATATGATCAAACTCGCACACTTAGTGCTGTACAAGTTTTAAACCCGCCCACTTAGTGCCATTCTCATGATCACAAATGTTTATACCCGCACACTTAGTGCCGAAATCAACAACTCAATACATCTCACCTCTTTTCCTTTCATTCAATACTTCCATCACCACATACATACATGTATATAAATTCATCATTCCTTTCGGCATAATTATATAGACATTATGTCTATTCAAATCAATACAAAATATATGCTTAGTGACTTACCTTGTGTTCGGTAAAATAGTCCAAGTCGGCTACTCGATGACCTTCGTCTTTCCCTTGCTTGATTCTCCTTCTTTAACTCCTTGAGCTTAATCAATAAATCAACTAGTTTAACCATCTTGCTAAACATTCATAATTCAATTACACATGCATATGTATGTTTGTATATTCGCAACCATCCTCACTTATTACCCATTTAGTCAATAATCTAAGCCAAGATAAGGCTTCAATATGGTTGCCTCTAACCGAATACATGCACACCAATCTACTTCATTTGGCCGAATATGCATGTCTATGTCGAGGCCAATTTTACACTTAATACTACACAAAAAACAACATACATTTTACTAACTAACGATTACATATTGTAGCTCAATACACATCTCTCGTTTACTTCATAACCAAACAACATCACAAGCAAATATACACCTTAAAATAGTATATATGTCATACCAATACATCATGTGCAAACATATATTCATGTAGGTGCAAGGGTGACTCTCAAGTTGTTTATATCCAAATATAAACACATATCCAAAGCTCAAATCTTACCTACCATGCAACATGCATGAATCATACTTATGGATATACCATGACCGAATACATCACAACACCATAATTTTGGTCATGATTAAGCAAAGAACTTAATGTCTTACTCAAAAATACTAAAAAGAAAGTCCAAGAGCCATCAATCCACCATCATATATACCATTAGCAAGCTTCATATTTAACATGCAATGGCATTAACACAAAATCCACCTTGGCCAAATACCATCCCCATGATATAACAAAGATTTGAACCATGGGCTAATAAGAACATCAAGCTAGCAACTAAAAACATGCATGAATCTCATGGCACAACCTCAAACATACCTTAATCTTGATGCAAGTATAGCCAAATCTCTTCCTAATCCCTTCCAAACCAAACATGAAGCAAAAATTCCTTCCTTCCTCTTTGGTATTTTCGGTCAAGAGAGAATGAAATGGATGAGCAAAATTTTTTCTTTTCTTTTCTTCAATGCATGGCAATGGGGGTTCACTTACACACATTTTTTTTCTTTCTTTATTACCCATACTTATTTGTTTATTGTTTCTCCCTAATGCACCAACAAAACATGTTTCATGACATGTTTAGCCCATACTCCCTTGTCATGGCCGGCCACCTCCTATAAAAGAGGGATATTTGACATGCAAGGCCATTGTTTTGCATGCATGCTTTAATTAGTCATCACACATTTCCCCATCATACTTTCAAAGTTTTCTACTAGGTCCTTTCTAGTGAAATTCACATTTATAACTCTAAATCAAACATCAAAAATGTCACACACGAATTAACACATATCATAAGCATCAAAATGAGCATTAAATTATTTTTATGCCTCGGTTTTGCGATCCCGAAACCACATTCCGACTAGGGTCAATTTTGGGCTGTCACAATCTTGGTCTTTAAAAACCCTACCCATACCGCAGAGTTCATAGGCAGTAGTGAGCATGGACTTCGATAGAGGGTCTCCTTCATTCAAAGGGAGAAGACACCACCTTAGTGGTCATGGAAATTGATCAAGTATGGCAATTTTGTGGCCATGTCAGTAGCTCAAGAGTACCTAAACCACATCTACAAGTTGTTGTTTCAAATCAAGACAAGGTGTTTGACAGTCATTTCTGGCAAGAATTATTCAAATGACTTGGTACAAAGTTACATCTGTCCAGAACTTATCATCTAGAGTCAGATGGCTAAAATGAAGTCCTCTGTAGGTGTTTAGAAGATTACCTAAGTTGCATGACAGTGAAAGACTAAGGGATTGGGCTCTGTAGTTACCTATGGCTAAGTGGTGGTATAACACTAGTTTCCTCACTTCCATTCACACCTCACCTTATAAGGCTCTATATGGCCAAAGTCCACCCAACCATTTACCTTATTTGGTTGGGATATATACCGTGGACCAAGTTGATAGAAGTTTACAACAAAAGGAGGCTACAATGAAGCTCTTTCCATCCCATTTTAAGATGGCTAAAGATTGAATCAACTACTTTGAAGATTGAAAAATGAGTAATAAATCCTTTCAAGTGGGGGACTATGTCCCTCCGAAGTTACAACCCTATAGGCAGACTACGATGAAGAGAATTCCTAATTAGAAGCTTTCTCCTAAGTGTTTTGGCCCTTATTTAGTTGAAGTTAAGGTAGGCAAGGTGGCATATCGTTTGCAGTTGCCACTGAGTTCTTAGGTCCACCCCACTTTCCATGTTTCCCAAATGAAGAAACATGTTGGTAAAGCCCTAAGTCAACAACATTTGCCTCATGTTGGCACTAGTGGTGCTATGATGAAAGAACTAGTTTGAATTTTAGATCGATGTATGTTTAAGAAAGGCAACCATGTTGTCACTGAGGTGCTGATAGAGTGGGCCAACACCTTCCCTAAGGACTTTACCTAGGAGATATTGTTAGAACTATAACAGAAATTTCCCACTTTTGATCCTTGAGGAAAAATATCTTTTAAGGGTAATTATCATGGGAAATTTGTAATTCTATTATTTTTGTTAGTTTTTGAATTACTATTATGATCGCTGCCTTGTTACTGTTATTGTACATTGCATTTTAGGGGAGGGAAGTGAGTGTAAAATGTTGTGTTACTTGTTAAGTGAAATGGTACGTTTTACACCTTAATAATATGGTGTGTTTTGTGCACCGTTACCAGCTATGAATAACAACTAGTGCAACTGCCTGAAATAAGTTGTTGGTTCCATTTTAGGCTAGGGGGTGAAGGGGATTAGTTATGCATGATTTTAGTAAGGAATTGAATTTTGCTTCTCTCTGTTTCTTCTTCTTCTTCTTCTTCTTCTTCTTGACATTCACAACAAAAGATTATTATGTGCCAATTGCAAGGTATAGGACTATCCCACATAGGAAAGTAAGAGATTTCCTAGTAGAGTTTATATGGACCTAGGCTCTCCAACCTCAATAGCTAGTGTAACACCCAACTTTAGGCAGGTTCTAGATTTGGCAGGTAACCTGAAAGTAACCTAAATGGCATAGTGTTATCCACCCAATTATTGTTCTAGCATATAGATCGTAGATATAGTATGTACTAGATTATTAAGCAAGGGTTGTTCTTAAAATATATTATGTTATAAAGAAGAGGATATTTAGTAAGAGTGTTGAGAACCTTATAAGTAGGGGATTACTGCCAAAGGTAGGGTACGCCTAGTTTATTGAGTTATTATGATAGTTACATTCCAATGAGGTAGTTAGAAAGGAAAAAATGGATAAACCAAGAATATTAAAATATTGGATTTCAATTTAAAGATATAAACCATTTGTAAAGGTAGGTTTGAAGGTGTGTGACACGTGGTAGGTTCCAATAAGAGCTTAGGTCCTATATATATAGATATTTAGGTTTAAAAAAAGGGAGTTTTCTTTTTCCTTCTTCATGAACTAGTTCTATTATGATCTAAAGAAACCTAAAGTATTTTCTTCTCTCTTTTAAGCTAAATATTGTTGATTTGGATCTTTACTAGTGATTACACTATGTCGAGGCAAGATTTATGACTTTGCATAGTGTATTATGAAGGGTAAATCTGTTAGACTTGTAAGATCAGTAAGATAAAGGATAAAAGGACCCCTTAGTGTTAATAATGATGGGAAAAGAGGGATATGAATAAATCTTGATGAGTTTCTTTGTTCTGTAGCAATAGTTGCTATTAGATGCATGATAGAAGCCTGGATCTGGAGTTTTGAACTGCAATAGGAGAGAAGCAGGTAAGTCTCTATGTTAACTCTTTTTTGCATAAAGATGGTACTTGTAGATCTGTAAAGAAGGGGTTGAAAAAAGATGTTATGATCCTTGAGGTTACAATATGTTATCTATGTGACTCTATGTGTGATTATTGAAGTATGTTTATGACCGTGCTAATGTTTGATAAGAATAATATGTAAACTTGGTATAGATTTGTTGAGTTCAATTAGGTCGATGTGAAGTATGGTTTCACCTAGATGTTTGGATTATGTATATGTGTCTTAATTGTATATTATTCGAAATGTTCTGATGAGAGTGGGTCTAAGTATGATGAGTCTATGTTTGTCTCTACGGAGTTGTCTAAAAGGGTCTATAAGGACTAAAAACATGATCTCTAATATGAATCTTTGAAAAGAAGTCCATGGCCATGACACCATATTGTGTAAGACCATAGCAAGGCTATGACATCATATAAAAAAAACTAAAAAAAAGGTGATTAACAAAAAAGGTGGTTATTTGCATGTCCTAGGATGATGAGGGGCAAACCTCATGAAACGTGAGTCTAGGTGAATCCCTATAGTAAACATGCTAGAAAAAGAAATCCTTTGTGGCAATCTATGAAAAAGGAAGCCTTTGTGTCAAACTCCATAAGGAATGCCTTCGTGGCGTACTCTTAAGGATTGTTTTATGGCCTATTCTGAATGGAAAGTCTTTGTGGTGTATTCTAAAAGATTCTCTTGTGGCATGCTTTGCCCAAAGCTATATGGAGTGTTCAATATAATTTTGTAAAAAGGTCTGTAAGATCAGTATGGTATCAAGTATTTATCAGTTGTATGGAAAGTATTATACGTATGATTGAAGATAATAAACTGATAAATCTCTTTGTGGTGGGTTCCATATGAAATTACATGGCATATTCTACAAGACTTTGAGTCAAGATTAAAAAGTTTAAAATGGGCTAGGGTATATGATGAATGTAACAGCTCGTTTTTGGGTCAAATCAGAATAGTGGTTTCGAGACCACAAATCTGAAGTAGAAATATTTATTTTATTATTTCTTTAAGGTCTACAGCATGATAGAATAATTGTGTGAAAATTTTGTTTAGAAATTTTATCGATTGAGTGAATTTGTCTAGAAGAACTAAATTGTAATAGGTGTAAGACTTGAATTCTATAAGTTAAAGGCGTCTAATTGTTATGAAATTGTAAATTAGAGGTCCTTAACTAGTAATTAGACCATTATACTTCATAATGGACAAAAATGGACATGGTTAGATAAAATTCCAAAGTTTTGCATTAAGGGCATTTTAGTAAACTAGTAAATAAATGATTTAATAAGCTAAAAATAAGTCAATTTTTATTCATCTTCATCCTCTTATGCTGAAATTTCAAGGAAGTCCATAGCTAGGGTTTTGGCCACATTTTTTTGAAGTTGCCTCAACCTAATCTAACTATTCTAGGACTAATTTGAAAGAAAATCAAAGTCTATAATTTTACCCATGTTGAATAAGCTTGTATTTTGATGTTTAATGTTAGAAATTGCATGTTTGTTGTTAGTTAAACAACATTTACGAAGTGATTTTTGATAAAGATGTCAAAAAGGGACCTAATTGTAAAAGGTTGTAAAATGTGTGGTAAAATGTGGATAAATGGAAAATGTGGGTTGTCATGAGCATGAAAATGGTTTGGCTAGGCTTGGGTAATGAAGAAATTGGATGGAAACCATTTTATAAGCCTAGGGACTAAAATGAAAATGTCAAAAGTTTAGGGGAAAAATGTAATTTTTGCCAGAGTGTGTTTTTAGGCTGAATTGAATAGTGTGATGATTAAATAAGTTAAATTTGATATTATAGATCAAATAAAATGAAGTTCGAGTTTAAACCGGCGAAAAACAAGGTTATGGACTAAACCGAACTAATAGTCGTATTTGTAACCGAGGTAAGTTCATATGTTAAATAAGCTCTAATATAACTGCATTTAAATGATTTAATATTGCATGAACTGTATGATTGACTATGTGGAAGAGTTTAATTCTACGAACGAGTTTGACGACGATTTGACAAGTAAGAAATCTCGTTTGAATCTTACGAATAGAGCAATACAAAAGTAACATGTTACTAGGGTTACCATGTGTTATGTGATTATGTGATCCGGGTGCTGGTCCTGTATGTCTTACCGGTGGCTGAGTATACCGGCATATGTTGCGGTTACTCGATAGCTTGTGTGAGTAGCACCATATAACTGCATCTAGACTAACAGCTTGTGTGAGCAGGCCCGTCGATAGCTCGAGAGCGAGCAATTATGAGATATGAGACTTAGGTAACATTGGCTATATATGTGGCACTTAGTGTGCAAAATTCTTGAGTATCCGACATTATTATTCCAAGTGGTTCACGGGTATGTCAAAGATGAGAATACGTGTAAGTTCATTTCGAGATGGTACAGGTATGTACATAAAGCATAGATTTATTGAATCTCAAAAAATGATGAATTCAAGGTAAGTTGGTGAAGAAATGAATTATGATTGTGAAACTCATAGTATATTATGTTATCTTATGTTATGTTACTTGCATGATCAATGTATGGTAAGGTTTGCTTATTTCTTACATATAGACTTACTAAGCTATATAGCTTACTCTATTTATTTTTCAATGTTTTATAGTATCACCATGCTAGGTCAGGTTGGAGATTGTTGGAGATTGCCTCACACTATCAAATTGTTATCTTAGGTACCGATGATTTTAAAAATTTTGAGATTATGGCATGTATAGGGACTTGGTTATTTTGTTATATGTGTCATTATGAATTTGGCCAAATGTATTGGGTTGTAATTGTCAAAGGTTTGATGTGGCCTTTAGCCATGTAACTTGGCTCATTTTGGTTGAATTGGTTGTAAGCTTATATATTATATATATGCATGCATGTGCCAATGCCTTGTTTGTAATACCCCTAACCCGTATCCGTCGGCAGGAGTATTACAAAAAAAATTCATGAGCAAACAGTTGAACAAAATAAAATAGTGGATAATTATTTTTTTGCCGATCTTTGCAATTAAAACAAAACCGAATTTACAATGTATCAATTTATCATAAATAAACAATTTCATAATCCAACGTATATATATGATGTACACTTGCCTTGCACTCATATATGCATCATAAAGAAGATCACTATTCATTTGGTAGTTTGCCATAATAGTTGAATGCATTACAAAATTTAAATAACTATTTAGTAACATTTCACTTAATCAAAAGAGTTGTATTATAAAGCAAACATAGCCATTTTTTATAGTATTAAAGGTTA
The DNA here is from genome assembly GCF_025698485.1 of Gossypium arboreum. NCBI lineage: Eukaryota > Viridiplantae > Streptophyta > Magnoliopsida > Malvales > Malvaceae > Gossypium > Gossypium arboreum. The sequence continues at coordinate 24,592,148 of NC_069075.1, forward strand.
AGCCATATTCGTATGGCCATGATTACAAAATTTAGTATTATGCCATGAAAATCCCATATTTAATATCTATACATGCTATATTGTTATACTTAAGACCAACTAAGAAGGGGTACCAAAACGTTGCAGGCAGGTGTGATGACTTCGAGGATGGTCCCGAACATGTAACGGATCAAAAAGAAATCTAAATAAGAGACAAGTAAACACACCAAATGAGTTTTCAACTCAGTAAGTCATAAGCAATATAATGCAACAATTAACTTAATATGTCGAAATAGAAACTAGAAAGGTCCATATATTACCCAAATTATCAATTCAACTACTAGTCCAGTCTTACTAATAAATCAAAATATCATATAACCGAATACCTTAATTCCTTCCTCCATTATTTAACAATGATGAAATAGATGCATTCATGCATATAGGTTTCAATTTTCATGTCTCCAATTTCTTATTACAAACAATAGTTTTTGTCCCTCATTTAGTTCCTGCATTTATTTTATCAACAACCAATTTCACACACATAGTGCTCAAAGTAAGGAAATTCGCACCCATAGTGCCATATTAACCCGCACACATAGTGCCTTAGCAATCCACACATGTATTGACATTCAAATCCACACACATAGTGCCATACAAATCCGCACACATAGTGCCATTCAAATCCGCACACATCGTGCCAAAGTCATTTCGTTTTAACAAAGAGATTGATTTAATTAACTAAATATAATCGGTCACATACCTTTCAGTCAAAAGAATCCATAAATGAGAGTAATTCCTTCATGATATGCATACACCAATTATGTATAGAATAACCAATCTTAATTGCTTATAGACTTACCTAGTGTTGGATAAAACGGTTCCAATCGGCTACTCGATACTATTCGCTTTGCCCTTGCTTGATTCCCCTCCTTTAAGTTCTTGAGCTTAAAATAAATAAATTGACTAGTTTAATCACCTTGCTAGTTATTTATATCCCATAATATTAATGATTTTAGATCACAAGAACCACACACTAAAATTTGATCTTTCTACCTTATGTTTTTAAGCTATTCGGCTATTAACCACCTAAGATCACATTACTATTAATAATCCAATCATTACTTCAAATAAACACACATATATATATTTGTATATACGGCAACCACCCTTGCTAAATACTCACATATATAATTTAATGATTTCCACTACATCTTACAACCGTCATTGTTCAAGACATTAAAACTTCAACTAATGTTTATCTAATGCCTCAAGGCCGAATACATTATCACTATCAAAATAGAAATTACTCACCATTTGTCATTTAACACATAGTTTCATCTCATGAACACTTTGACCGAATTCTCTAAACTAGCATAAGCTTCACATCTATTCATAACATCATATAAATTTACATATATCTATTTATCTAGCTCCTTTTTCACCTTTCTACTATTTCTATCCAAAACATCAAAAACACCATCCTCTTAGCATTTATCCAATCTAACCGTATGCCATTTTGTCACCTAATTAAGTAAAATATCAACATATGGGTTATAATAAAACATTGACTACTAACTAAATTTTCATTTAATTTAATAGAATTAACATGAAACCCTACCTTAATCAACCCTTAGGATGGCTGAATGTCCTTGAGAATTTCCCACTTCTTTCCCTTATGTTATGGCTTGCAAGAGGAAGAAGATGAATACTCTCTCTCTCCTTTCTTCTTTTATTCATCTTTTCCTATTAATTCATTTTTTTATTTAGATTATTTTAACCATTTGCCAACATAAAATTATAATAAATTTAACTTAGTGGGAGAAACATCATTACTTGGCCGGCCATTAATTGAATTTTTGGGCATTTTGACATGCAAACCCAAGCTTTCCCACTTTGTAATTATTTGATCCTTACAATTTACCTATCATATTTTCTAAGTTTCTCAACTAAGTCCTTTCAAGAAAATTCACATTCCTAATGTGACAGCCCTAAAGTGACCCTAGTCGGAAAGCGGTTTCGGGACCGCTAAACCGAGTCACCAAATTATTTGAATGTGATATTTATTGTCTAAAATATGTGAATGTGAATGTGCGAAAATTTTTAAGCTTCGATTTAGTTAATTGCATGTGAATGGAGTACATAGGACTTATGTGAGAAAATTTAGAAATGTGCTAGGCAAATGTAAAGTGGCCTAATAATGCATGTTATAAAAATGGTGGGTTTGCATGTCAAATTGCCCAATATTTGAGCTAATGGCCGGCCATGCTATGAGTGGAAACATGTCACAAGCATGTTATGTAGTGATGTATGTTAGGAACAATAAAATAATAAGTATGGGTAATAAAGAAATGGAAAAAGGAAAAGAATGGAGAGATTGTTTCTCCCCCTCCCCATTGCCGTGAAGGTAAGAAAGAAAACAAAAAAATGTCCATCTTTCTTCCTAGCTCTTGGCCGAATGTTCTAAGGAAGAGAGAAAACAAGTTGTGTTCTTTGGTTTTCTTGGCGAATTGAAAGGAAGAAGAAGGGAGTGAAGCAATCGGTCATCTTAGGTCACTATTAAGGTAAGGAAGATTGTACTAGCTCTTGAAATTTTAGTTGATATCAAGTGATTTTTGTAAACCCATGTTGAAATTGTGATTTTGGAATAAGTAAGGTTTTCGGCTATGGAGATTAATAAGGGTGATGGTCGTGTTTCATGCTAAATCTAGATGAACAATGGTAGTTTGCTTACATCTTGATGATTATGAGTTCCTTTCTTGGTTCTACCTTAGATCCATGAAGTATATTTTTTTTTATTTGGTGTTGTTGGAAGTATCGGCCATGGTATATCCATAAGTATGACTTATGCTTATTGCATGGTAGGTAAGATTTATGTTTTGGATATATGTTTATATTTGGTTATAATCAACTTTGTGATTCGGCTCTTGCACACATATATATATATATGATTGCACACGATGTATTGGTATGACCTATATATTATCTCAAGGTATATATTTACATATGATGGTGTTTCGGTTATGGAGTAAATGATGGATGCGTATTGAGTTATAAAATGTAATGCATTAGTTAGTAAAATGTATGCCATTTGTGTGTGGTATTAAGTATATATTCGGCCATAGGAAGAAGATTGGGGTTGCATGTATTCGGTTAGAGGCAAGCATATTGATGCTTTTATCTTGGCTTAGAAAAATTCGGCCAAGGGGGAATATTAGCTAAAATGTTGAGTTTGATTCGGGATTCCATATATATATGTGACTCTAATGCCTAAAGTATATATGGGCTAAGTACCTTGAGGTTTCCTTTTTGATGTTCGAATGAATTGTATTAAATTGCTTGATGTGATTAAAAATGCATATGACCATTGTGTAGTTGAGCTAGAAGGTGGCCATATGACCTATCAAACTCCTTGTCATATTCGGCCATAAGCTAGCATAACGAGACTTTAATAAGTTAAATTTGTTTGAATTAGCTCAAGAGCTTAGAGGACCACAGTTGGATAAGGGAAAGGAAAAAGTTATCGAATAGCCGCCGAAAACGTTCGACCACATCCGAGGTAAGTTTTCGAGTAATGGAACTTAGATTACGATTCGATTAGATCATGTTTTAAGCAAATCAAAATCATGCTCTTTGTATGTGGCTATTGAGCCGAAATTGCAAGTGTGATAAGTGTCTTGTGTTTGAGCTTTGGTAATGAAAATGAATTATGGATGTGTCATGATCTATTGATAAATGTACATGGTTATTCGAATGATGTCCGGGCTAAGTCCCGAAGGCTTTGTGCTAAGTGACTATATCCAGACTAAGATCCGAAGGCATTTGTGCGAGTTACTAATTCCGGGCTAAGCTTGAAGGCATTGGTGCGAGTCACTAAATCCGGGTTACGTCCCGAAGGCATTTGTGCGAGTTACTATAACCGGGCTATGTCCCGAAGGCATTTGTGCGAGTTACTATAACCGGGCTATAAACCGAAGGCATTTGGACGAGTAGCTATATCTGGTTAAATTCCGAAGGTACGTGATTCGGGAATGAACGATCTTGCTGTAAAAATTTCAGTTAATACACCTGTAACATCCCAACATTGAGGTATGTTTCGTATGTGCTTTGAATTAGTTGAGCCCTTACAAATAAGTATTCGCTCAGTTGATAAATGAGCTACCGGCCTTTGGCTAAGTTGATCTTTGTGTATGAATATAAGGGTTGGTAATGTGAAGTAAGTATGATATTGAGAATTTGTGCATATGAAATTATCTGTTTAGCTACATGAATGCTATACTTTTGTTGTGTCTAAATTCATGACTCAAACTTACTAAGCATTAAATGCTTACTCCGTTTCTTGATTCTCTGGTTTATAGATTTTGGTTCGTCAGCTATCGGACTCGGGATTTTGAAGTCGAAGTCGCCCACACTATCAAAGCTCCTTTTGGTATACTTTTGGTTGAACTTTGAAATGGCATGTATAGGACCACCCTTTTGTTGTTGGTCATAAACCCTTCGGTTTTGTGTAAATTTGGATAGCCATGCGAAAATGGCTTAAATATACTTTGATCATAGCATTATAATCGTTTTGTATGTTGTTTGTCGAGAGGTATGGAAATGTTGGTAACGGTTAGCCATGGGAATGGTCATTCAGGATCACTTTTGGCATATGTATGACAAACTCTAGTTGATCCATGGAGGATCATGAAATAGGTAAAGTTTACCTTAAAAATAGATGTTGGCAGCAGCAGTGATGTGGATGTGAAAAATCACTAAAATTAGTAGGAATGGAATTAAATAGTGAATAAATTATGTAATCTAACCTTGATGAATCTATTTTCATAGGAGAGTAACGAAACGTTCGTATGAGCAGTATATTATGAGATGTTAAAGTTTTCGTGAGACAGAGCCAGAACGGTTTCTGGATCCCCTGATCTGACTTTGGAAATTCTCTATAAATTAACCAGAGACAATTAGAAGTCATACCATATATTTATAGATTCCTTTTTGAGTCTAGTTTCATTAAAAATAAACATCATAAGCATTGAAGCCCTGTACAAGGAGTTATCCAAGTCGCATTGCAGGAAGGTCAGAATAGTCGAACCCTGTAACAGGGGAGACTTTAACTAATAAACTGTACTAATTGGGCCAAACAAAAATTCTAGAAAAAAATCTGTAGATGGACATATGAGTCTAGTTTCAGGAAAAAATTACAAAACTGATTTTCAAGTTTTGGAACTCAAGATATGATTTTTAAGGTGACAGTGACGTAGTTAGCCAACTGCCTGGAAAATTTTAAAATGGACTGTGAAAGCAAGTGATTTAAGTCTGCAAACCCCTCGTGTCCGACTCCGGCAACGGTCTCGGGTACGGGGTGTTACAATTTTATTGGTATCAAAGCTACGGTTTAGTCGATTCTAGGACTACCGTAATACGTGTGGGTCTAGCTATACATGCCATTTTGTGATTATTTGATAGTGTGGTGATTTCTGACATTTGCAAATGTGTTCATTTATAGTAATGGATCCCGATCCCGACGGAGCGGTAGCTGATGATCTTGAGAGTGTAGCGCCTGCTCCCGTACAAGGGACAGCGCCGGCGAACTCTCAACCTAATGCTAGTAACCCGAATGATGAAGCTAGACAAGCTTTCTATAGCGTGATGAATGATTGGTTCAACCAATACATTCGAACTAATACGGCTGTTCCACAACCTCCATTCCCGACAAATACCACCCCCGCACCTACAATACCTCCGGTGACTGACCAAATAAGGTCAAATAAGCCCCCAGTTGATAGAATCCGAAAACACGGGGCTACTGAATTTAAGGCTACGGATAGCGATGATGTCGAGCAAGCTGAATTTTGGTTGGACAACACTATTCGGGTACTCGATGAGCTATCTTGCACACCCGATGAGTGCCTAAAGTGTACTATCTCCTTGCTACGTGATTCTGCCTACTATTGGTGGAATACATTGACTTCTGTTGTGCCTAGAGAGCAAGTAACTTGGGAGTTTTTCCAAACCGAGTTTCGGAAAAAGTATATCAGTCAGAGATTTATGGATCAAAAACGGAAGGAATTTCTTGAACTTAAACAAGGTTCCATGTCGGTTACCGACTATGAACGAAAATTTGTAAGGCTTAGCCGGTACGCACGAGAATGCATTTCCTCAGAAGCCGTAATGTGTAAACATTTCGAGGATGGACTAAATGATGATATAAAGCTGTATGTTGGCATCTTGGAAATTCGAGAATTTGTGGTACTTGTTGAGCGAGCTTGCAAAGCCGAGGAGCTCAGTATGGAGAAAAGAAAAGCTGATATGGGAGCAAGGGAGTTTCGTAAGAGGTCTTCGGGGAAGCCCTTCCCACAGTCATCGAAGAAATTTAAAGATGGCTTAGGCCGATCTAGAGACACTACGAGCCTTTCTAGACGAGATCGCGATCGACCCCCTGTGAGCACACGAGTCACTTCGATCGCCAATGTTGGAAATGACCGTCGAGACAGAGCGGAATGCCAGTATTGTGGTAAATGGTATTCGGGGAGTTGTAGGTTCCATGACCGCTCTTGTTACAAGTACGGGTCAGTCGACCACTTTATCAAAGATTGCCCGAGATTGTCTGAACAAAATGTAAATCAGAGTGGGAAACCGGGTGCTACCACTGCTCGGGGTAGACCATCTAGGAATACGGGCAATGCTAGCGGCGGTCAGAGAGGATCAAGAGATGCTACCACCAGATCTGAGGCTCGTGCTCCTGCTAGGGCTTATGCCATACGAGCACGCGAGGATGCTTCCTCGCCAGATGTTATTACTGGTACTTTTACTCTCTTTGATACTAATGTGATTGCTTTGATTGACCCCGGTTCTACTCATTCTTATATATGTAAAACCTTAGCATCCAGTAAGACTTTGCCTATTGAGTCTACTGAGTTCGTAATTCGGGTGTCAAATCCCCCTTGGTTCATTACGTGCTTGTCAACAAAGTGTGTAAGAAATGTCCCCTAGTAATTCGAGGTTCCTGTTTTCCGGCGGACTTGATGCTGTTGCCGTTTGATGAATTTGATGTTATCCTCAGTTTAGATTGGTTGACCGTGCATGATGCGGTTGTGAATTGCAAAAGCAAGACTATTGATTTGAGATGCGCAAATAACGAGATAATCCAAGTTGAGTCTACGGACTTAAAGGGGTTGCCAGTTGTAATATCAGCAATGTTGGCCCAGAAATATGTAAGAAAGGGGTGCGAAGCATACCTTGCGTATGTACTTGATGACAAGGAATTGGAAAAGAAACCCGAATCTGTGCCGGTGGTTTGTGAATACCGGATGTTTTTCCCAAGAATTACCGGGTTTACCACCTGTTCGGGAAGTAGAGTTTGGTACTGAGCTTGTACCTGGGACTACGCCAATTTCGATAGCTCCGTATCGTATGGCACCAACCTAGTTAAAAGAGTTGAAAGCTCAGTTGCAAGAATTGATGGATAGAGGTTTCGCTCGACCAAGTTTCTCACCTTGGGGTGCACCAGTATTGTTTGTGAAAAATAAGGACGGAACCATGAGGTTGTGCATCGACTATCGTCAGTTGAATAAAGTGACAATAAAGAATAAATATCCGTTATCGCGTATTGATGATTTGTTTGATCAACTAAAGGGAGCCTCGGTGTTTTCAAAGATAGATTTGAGATCGGGTTATTACCGATTCATGAATTCGAGATTCGGATATACCCAAACCGCTTTCGAGCGAGATACGGCCACTACGAGTTCTTAGTGATGCCGTTTGGGCTCACTAATGCCCCGCGGTATTTATGGATTTGATGAATCGGATCTTCATGATTTGGACCGGTTCGTAGTTGTGTTCATTGATGACATCTTGGTCTATTCAAGAGATGAGACCGATCATGCTGAGGACCTGAGATTAGTGTTGTAAATTTTACGGGATAAGCAGTTATATGCTAAGTTCAGTAAGTGTGAGTTCTGGTTAAGAGAGGTTAGCTTCTTGGGTCACGTGGTATCCGCATCGGGTATTCGAGTTGACCCGAGCAAAATTTCAGCCATACTTAACTGGAAGCCTCCGAGAAATATTACCGAGGTTCGGAGCTTTTTGGGACTTACCGGTTACTACCGACGGTTTGTAAAAGGTTTCTCGATGATAGCCACACCCATGACGAAGCTACTTCAAAAAGATGTTAAGTTCGAATGGACGGAAAAATGTCAGAAAAGTTTTGATCAACTGAAAACTTATTTGACGGAAGCTCAATTTTAGTGCAGCCGAATCGTGCAAAGAGTTTGTCATCTATAGTGACGCCTCCCTACTTGGGTTAGGTTGCGTATTGATGCAAGAAGGTCGAGTTGTGGCCTATGCGTCGAGACAATTAAAGCCATATGAGAAAAATTATCCGACCCATGATCTCGAATTAGCTGCCATTGTATTCGCCTTGAAAATATGGCGACATTACTTATTTGGTGAGAAGTGCCATGTATTTTCGGATCACAAAAGTCTCAAATATTTGATGACTCAAAGAGACTTGAATCTGCGACAAAGGCGTTGGCTTGAGTTGTTGAAAGATTATGAGCTGGTCATTGATTATCACCCGGGAAAGGCTAATGTGGTTGCGGACGCCTTAAGCGGAAATCACTATTTGCTTTACTGAGCGATGAATGTACACTTGTTTGTTTCTACCCGACAATGTGTTAGTAGTGAATTAAAGGCCAAACCATTATTGATTCATCAAATTCGTGAAGCTCAGAAAGTCGACGATGAGTTGGTTGCAAAATGGGCTGAATGTGTTCCGAATATGGAATCAGAGTTTCAAATTGATGACGACGGCTGTTTGAGGTTTAGAAGTCGTTTGTGTGTTCCAAGAAATTTAGAACTCATTTCGATGATTCTGAACGAAGCTCATTGTAGCCGAATGTCAATTCACCTGGGGAGTACGAAAATGTACAACGATCTGAGACGCCAGTTTTGGTGGCATGGTATGAAACGAGACATTTCCAATTTTGTTTCGAAGTGCTTAGTATGTCAGCAAGTGAAGGCGGAACATCAAGTGCCTACAGGTTTGCTTCGGCTGATCATGATACCTGAATGGAAATGGGAACGAGTCACGATGGATTTTGTATCTGGGTTGCCAGTGTCGGCAAATAAGAAAGATGCGATTTGGGTCGTTGTTGATAGACTAACTAAGTCGGCTCATTTTATCCCCGTACGTACGGATTTTTCATTGGATAAACTAGCTGAATTGTATGTTTCTCAGATTGTGAGATTACACGGGGTACCGATTTCTGTTGTGTCGGATAGAGATCCGAGATTTACCTCACGATTTTGGAAGAAATTGCAAGAAGCTTTGGGTACCAAGTTGCATTTTAGCACCGCTTTTCACCCCCAAACCGATGGTCAATCCGAGCGGATAATTCAAATACTCGAGGATATGTTGAGATGCTGCATCCTTGAGTTTAGTGGTTCATGGGAACGGTGTTTACCTTTGATTGAATTCGCTTACAACAATAGTTTTCAATCAAGTATTAAGATGGCACCTTACGAGGCCTTGTATGGGAGTAGATGCCGTACACCATTGTTTTGGACCGAGCTCGGTGAGAGTAAAATTTTCAGAGTGGATTGGATTAAAGATGCTGAACAGAAAGCAAGAATAATTTGTGAAAGTCTGAAGGCAGCATCAGATTGTCAGAAGTCGTATGTAGATTTAAAACGAAGAGATATTGAGTATCAGGTGGGAGACAAAGTGTTTCTTAAGGTCTCACCTTGGAAGAAGATACTCAGATTTGGCCGTAAGGGCAAATTGAGTCTGAGGTTCATCGGGGCATATGAGATATCCGAACGAGTTGGTCCAGTTGCGTATAGATTGATTTTGCCCCCTGAACTTGAAAAGATTCATGACGTCTTTCATGTTTCGATGCTTCGACGTTATAGATCCGATCCGTCACATGTGATTAATCCATTAGAAGTTGAAATTCAATCTGACTTGAGTTATGAAGAGGAATCGATTCGTATCCTAGCTCGTGAAGTGAAAGAGTTGCGAAACAAAAGGGTTCCGTTAGTAAAAGTGTTATGGCTCAAACACGAAATGGAAGAAGCTACTTGGGAACCTGAGAACTCTATGAAAGAGCGATACCCAAACCTGTTTACCGGTAAGATTTTCGGGGACGAAAATTTCTTAAGTGGGGGAGAGTTGTGACAGCCCTAAAGTGACCCTAGTCGGAAAGCGGTTTCGGGACCGCTAAACCGAGTCACCAAATTATTTGAATGTGATATTTATTGTCTAAAATATGTGAATGTGAATGTGCGAAAATTTTTAAGCTTCGATTTAGTTAATTGCATGTGAATGGAGTACATAGGACTTATGTGAGAAAATTTAGAAATGTGCTAGGCAAATGTAAAGTGGCCTAATAATGCATGTTATAAAAATGGTGGGTTTGCATGTCAAATTGCCCAATATTTGAGCTAATGGCCGGCCATGCTATGAGTGGAAACATGTCACAAACATGTTATGTAGTGATGTATGTTAGGAACAATAAAATAATCAGTATGGGTAATAAAGAAACGGAAAAAGGAAAAGAATGGAGAGATTGTTTCTCCCCCTCCCCATTGCCGTGAAGGTAAGAAAGAAAACAAAAAAAAAAGTGTCCATCTTTCTTCATAGCTCTTGGCTGAATGTTCTAAGGAAGAGAGAAAAACAAGTTGTGTTCTTTGGTTTTTCTTGGCCGAATTGAAAGGAAGAAGAAGGGAGTGAAGCAATCGGTCATCTTAGGTCACTATTAAGGTAAGGAAGATTGTACTAGCTCTTGAAATTTTAGTTGATATCAAGTGATTTTTGTAAACCCATGTTGAAATTGTGATTTTGGAATAAGTAAGGTTTTCGGCTATGGAGATTAATAAGGGTGATGGTCGTGTTTCATGCTAAATCTAGATGAACAATGGTAGTTTGCTTACATCTTGATGATTATGAGTTCCTTTCTTGGTTCTACCTTAGATCCATGAAGTATATTTTTTTATTTGGTGTTGTTGGAAGTATCGGCCATGGTATATCCATAAGTATGACTTATGCTTATTGCATGGTAGGTAAGATTTATGTTTTGGATATATGTTTATATTTGGTTATAATCAACTTTGTGATTCGGCTCTTGCACATATATATATATATGATTGCACACGATGTATTGGTATGACCTATATATTATCTCAAGGTATATATTTACATATGATGGTGTTTCGGTTATGGAGTAAATGATGGATGCGTATTGAGTTATAAAATGTAATGCATTAGTTAGTAAAATGTATGCCATTTGTGTGTGGTATTAAGTATATATTCGCCATAGGAAGAAGATTGGGGTTGCATGTATTCGGTTAGAGGCAAGTATATTGATGCTTTTATCTTGGCTTAGAAAACTTGACCAAGGGGAATATTAGCTAAAATGTTGAGTTTGATTCGGATTCCATATATATATGTGACTCTAATGCCTAAAGTATATATGGGCTAAGTACCTTGAGGTTTCCTTTTGATGTTCGAATGAATTGTATTAAATTGCTTGATGTGATTAAAATGCATATGACCATTGTGTAGTTGAGCTAGAAGGTGGCCATATGACCTATCAAACTCCTTGTCATATTCAGCCATAAGCTAGCATAACGAGACTTTAATAAGTTAAATTTGTTTGAATTAGCTCAAGAGCTTAGAGGACCACAGTTGGATAAGGGAAAGGAAAAAGTTATCGAATAGCCACGAAAACGTTCGACCACATCCGAGGTAAGTTTTCGAGTAATGGAACTTAGATTACGATTCGATTAGATCATGTTTTAAGCAAATCAAAATCATGCTCTTTGTATGTGGCTATTGAGCCGAAATTGCAAGTGTGATAAGTGTCTTGTGTTTGAGCTTTGGTAATGAAAATGAATTATGGATGTGTCATGATCTATTGATAAATGTACATGGTTATTCGAATGATGTCCGGGCTAAGTCCCGAAGGCTTTGTGCTAAGTGACTATATTCGGACTAAGATCCGAAGGAATTTGTGCGAGTTACTAATTCCGGGCTAAGCCCGAAGGCATTGGTGCGAGTCACTAAATCCGGGTTAAGTCCCGAAGGCATTTGTGCGAGTTACTATAACCAGGCTATGTCCCGAAGGCATTTGTGCGAGTTACTATAACCGGGCTATGTCCCGAAGGCATTTGGAAGAGTAGCTATATCCGGTTAAATTCCGAAGGTACGTGATTCGGGAATGAACGATCTTGCTGTAAAAATTTCAGTTAATACGCTTGTAACATCCCAACATTGAGGTATGTTTCGTATGTGCTTTGAATTAGTTGAGCCCTTACAAATAAGTATTCGCTCAGTTGATAAATGAGCTACCGGCCTTTGGCTAAGTTGATCTTTGTGTATGAATATAAGGGTTGGTAATGTGAAGTAAGTATGATATTGAGAATTTGTGCATATGAAATTATCTGTTTAGCTACATGAATGCTATACTTTGGTTGTGTCTAAATTAATGACTCAAACTTACTAAGCATTAAATGCTTACTCCGTTTCTTGATTCTCTGTTTTATAGATTTTGGTTCGTCAGCTATCGGACTCGGGATTTTGAAGTCGAAGTCGCCCACACTATCAAAGCTCCTTTTGGTATACTTTTGGTTGAACTTTGAAATGGCATGTATAGGACCACCCTTTTGTTGTTGGTCATGAACCCTTCGGTTTTGTGTAAATTTGGATAGCCATGCGAAAATGGCTTAAATATACTTTGATCATAGCATTATAATCGTTTTGTATGTTGTTTTTCGAGAGGTATGGAAATGTTGGTAACGGTTAGCCATGGGAATGGTCATTCAGGATCACTTTTGGTATATGTATGACAAACTCTAGTTGATCCATGGAGGATCATGAAATAGGTAAAGTTTACCTTTAAAATAGATGCTGGCAGCAGCAGTGATGTGGATGTGAAAAATCACTAAAATTAGTAGGAATGGAATTAAATAGTGAATAAATTATGTAATCGAACCTTGATGAATCTATTTTCATAAGAGAGTAACGAAACGTTCATATGAGCAGTATATTATGAGATGTTAAAGTTTTCATGAGACAGAGCCAGAACGGTTTCTGGATCCCCTGATTTGACTTTGGAAATTCTCTATAAATAAAACAGAGACAATTAGAAGTCATACCATATATGTATAGATTCATTTTTGAGTTTAGTTTCATTAAAAATAAACATCATAAGCATTGAAGCCCTGTACAAGGAGTTATCCAAGTTTCATTGCAGGAAGGTCAGAGTAGTCGAACCCTGTAACAGGGGAGACTTTAACTAATAAACTGTACTAATTGGGCCAACCAAAAATTCTAGAAAAAAATCTGTAGATGGACATATGAGTCTAGTTTCAGAGAAAAATTAGGAAACTGATTTTCCAATTTTGGAACTCAATATATGATTTTTAAGGTGACAGTGACGCAGTTAGCGAACTGCCTGGAAAATTTTAAAATGGACTGTGAAAGCAAGTGATTTAAGTCTGCAAACCCCTCGTGTCCGACTCCGGCAACGGTCTTGGGTACGGGGTGTTACACCTAAGACTAAATTAAAACATCAAATTTTCACACATACACTATCACACATAGAATATATGCAATTAACTTTACAATAAATTTTTTTAAGACTCAATTTTGTGGTCCCAAAACCACATTCCGACTAGGGTCAAATTAGGGCTGTCACAACTCTCCCCCACTTAAAAATTTTCGTCTTCGAAAATCTTACCAGCAAATAAATCAGGATAACGTTCTTTCATAGAGTCTTCAAGCTCCCAAGTAGCCTCTTCTACTCCATGTTTGACCCATAATACTTTTACTAAAGAAATCTTCTTATTCCGCAATTCTTTCACTTCTTGAGCTAAGATATGGATCGGTTCTTCTTCATAACTCAAATTCGATTGAATCTCAATTTCTAATGGACTAACCACATGTGAAGGATCCGATCTATATTGTCTAAGCATCGATAAATGGAGTACATTATGAATCTTCGCGTGTCCAGGTGGCAAAACCAATCTATAAGCAACTAGCCCTATTCGTTTTGCTATCTCGTACGGTCCAACAAATCTTGGGCTCAATATGCCCTTACGGCCAAATCGAAGTACCCTTTTCCAGGGTGAGACTTTCAAAAATACTTTATCACCAATTTGATACTTAATATCTTTGCATTTCAAATCTGCATATGATTTCTGACGATCTGATGCTGCCTTCAAACTATCGTAATCACTTTCACCTTTTCTTCAACTTCTCTGATCAAATCAACCTCGTATATCTTATTTTTACTAAGTTCGGTCCAATACAATGGTGTGCGGCATTTGCGACCGTATAAATCCTCGTATGGTGCCATCTTGATACTTGATTGGAAGCTATTATTGTATGCGAATTCAATCAAAGGTAAATATCGTTCCCACGAACCACTAAACTCGAGAATGCAACATCTCAACATATCTTCGAGTATCTGAATAACTCGTTCAGATTGACCATCTGTCTAGGGATGGAAAGCAGTGCTAAAATGTAGCTTAGTACCCAACGCTTCATGCAATTTTCTCCAGAATTGGGATGTAAATTTGGGGTCTCTATCAGAAATAATAGAAGTAGGTACTCCATGTAGTCGAACAATTTGAGAAACATATAATTCTGCTAATCTATCAAGTGAAAAATCTGTATGAACAAGGATAAAATGAGCGGACTTCGTCAATCTACCAACAATAACCCAGATTGAGTCTTTCTTGCTCTGTGTCAATGGTAAACCAGATACAAAGTCCATTGTTACTCGATTCCATTTCCACTCAGGTATCATGATCGGCTGTAATAATCCCGAAGGCACTTGATGCTCCGCTTTCACTTGTTGACATATCAAACATTTAGAAACAAAGTCGAAAATGTCTCTTTTCATACCATGCCACCAATATTGTCTTTTTAGATCGTTGTACATTTTCGTGCTACCAGGATGGACCGACATTGGGCTACAATGGGCCTCACTCAAAATCATCGAAGTAAGTTCTGAATTTCTCGGAACACAAAATCGACCTCTAAATCTTAAACAATCATTGTCGTCAATTTGAAACTTTGAACCCATATTAGAATCACATTGAGCTCATTTAGCAACCAATTCTTCGTCAATTTTTTGTGCTTCACAGATTTGTCGTATTAACACTGGTTCTACTTTTAATTCCGCTACCAGTACATCATCAGCGGAAATAGACAGATGTACATTCATTGCTCGAAGAGCAAACAGAGATTTTCGACTTAGGGCATCAGCCACCACATTAGCCTTACCTGGATAATAATCAATGAAAATTTTGTAATCCTTTAATAATTAAAGCCACCATCGTTGTCTCAGATTCAAGTCTCTCTGAGTCATTAAATATTTTAGGCTTTTGTGATCAGTATAAACATGGTATTTCTCTCCAAACAGGTAATGAAGCCAAATTTTAAGAGCAAACACAATCGCAGCTAGCTCGATATCATGAGTTGGACAATTTTTCTCGTGAGGCTTTAGTTGTCTCGAAGCATATGCAACAACTCTACCTTCCTGCATCAGCACACAACCCAAACAGTTCAAAGAAGCATCACTGTAGACTACGAACTCTTTACCAGACTCTGGCTGAACTAACACAGGAGCCTTCGTCAAAAGGGTTTTCAGCTGGTCAAAACTTGTTTGACACTTCTCTGACCACTCAAACTTGATATCTTTTCGAAGTAGTTTCGTCAACGGTGTTGCGATCATCGAGAAACCCTTAACAAATCATCGATAGTACCCCGTGAGTCCCAAAAAAATCTGAACTTCAGAAACATTCCTCGAAGGTTTCCAATCAAAAATGGCTGAAATTTTATTCGGATCAACTCTAATACCCGAAGCGGATACAACATGCCCCAAAAAGCTGACTTCTTTTAACTAGAATTCACATTTACTGAATTTTACATACAACTGATTATCTCGCAAAATCTGAAGTACTAACCTCAAGTGTTCGGCTTGCTCGGACTCATTGTGAGAGTAAATCAGAATATCATCTATGAACACCACTACAAATCGATCTAAATACTGTCAGAATATTCGATTCATCAGATCCATGAAAACCGCCGGGGCGTTAGTGAGCCCAAACGACATCACTAAAAACTCATAGTGTCCGTATCTCGTTCTGAAAGCAGTCTTAGGAACGTCAGAATCTCTAACTTGCAACTGATAATAGCCAGACCGCAAATCAATCTTTGAAAACATCGAAGCTCCTTTCAACTGGTTAAATAAGTCATCTATCTGTGGCAACGGATATTTATTCTTTATCGTCACTTTGTTAAGCTGACGATAATCAATACACATTCGCATAGTTCCGTCTTTCTTTTTCACGAATAGTACTGGAGCACCCCAAGGTGAAAAGCTGGGTCGCACAAAACCTCTGTCGGTCAACTCTTGTAATTGAGCTTTCAATTCTTTTAACTCGGTAGGTGCCATACGATACGGTGTGATCGAAATAGGTGCCGTACCCGGAACCAATGATATGCCGAACTCTACTTCTCTAACGGGTGGCAATCCTGGTAATTCCTCAAGAAACACCTCCGGATACTCACAAGCTACAGACACAGTCTCAAGCTATCGTTCCGATGCCTTGCTATCCAGTACATATGCAAGATAAGCTTCATAACCCTTTCTCATATATTTCTGAGCCAACATAGAAGATATCACTGCCGATAGCCCATTTAAATCACTAGATTCAATTCGAATCATTTCACCACTCAAACATCGCAAGTCTATAGTCTTACGCTTGCAATTTACTACAGCATCATGTTCGGTTAGCCAGTCCATTCTGAGAATAATATCGAATTCGCCGAAGGGTAACAACATTAAATCCGCTGGAAAACAGATGTCTTTGATTATCAATGAACATCTCTTGCATACTTTACCAATTAATACATATCGACCCAAAGGGTTTGACACTCGTATCACAAACTCAATAGACTCAATAGGTAGAGTCTTACTGAACGCTAATGTTTCACATACGTAAGAATGAGTTGAACTAGGATCAATTAAAGCAAGTACACTAGTATCATAGAGAGTGAATGTACCAGTGATAACATCAGGGGACGATGCCTCCTCTCGTGCACGGATGGCATAAGCTCTGGCAGGAGCACGAATCTCAGATTGAACAGCCGTATCGAAAGTCCCTCTCTGACTACCACCCCTGCCTCCTGTATTTCTCGGTGGTCTGCCTCTAGTCATTGTACCACTCGTTCTCGCACCTTGCATCTTATTTTTCTCATCAGGTTCCGTGCAATCTCGAATGAAACGATCTCGCGAACCGCATCTATAACAGGCTCTGTTAATAGACTTACCCCAACATTCACCTACATGTCATCTTCCACACTTTGGACATTCAGGTTTTTCTTGCCGATTGTTGCAAACACTAGCAACAGAAGTAGCTCAAAAGTCCGTTGATGGTCGCTCCCTAATAGAAATTCCTGCAGTCGTCTTTGATCTGTTAGCATCGTCTCTAAACTTCTTTGCAGCCGAAAAAGAAGTTTTACCCACCAATCTTTTACGAAAGTCTCTAGTTTTAGTTTCAGCTTTCTTTTTCTCCTTTCCAAGCTCTTCAGCCTTGCAAGCTCATTCAACCAGGGTTACGAATTCCTTTATTTCTAGAATACCCACCAACAGTTTTAAATCTTCGTTCAATCCCTCTTCAAATCTTTTACACATGGCAATTTCATCAGCTACACACTCCCGAGCATAACGACTGAGTCTTACAAACTCACGTTCATATTCGGATACCGTCAAACGACCTTGCTTAAGCTCCAAAAATTCTTTGCGTTTTTGATCGATGAATCGTTGACTAATATACTTCTTACAAAACTCCGTTTGAAAGAAGTCCCAAGTAACTCGTTCCTTTGGGACAAACAAAATCAAGGTTCTCCACCAATAGTAGGCTGAATCTCGTAATAAGGATATGGCACACTTTAGACACTCATCGGGTGTGCAAGATAGCTCATCAAAAATACAGATGGTATTATCAAGCTAAAACTCAGACCTTTCACTGTTATCAGAAGTGGTGGCTCGAAATTCCTCGGCCCCACGTTTCCTAATCAGATCAACAGGAGGTTTACTCAGCCTCAAAGGATCAGTAGTTGCTGGTATTGTAGGAACCAGAGGAGGATTATTTAGATTCGGGAATTGTTGGGCAGCCGGGTTTGTTCGGGCATACTGTGCAACCCATTCATTCATCATGGTAAAGAAGGCTTGTTTAGCCCCATCATCTTGATTACTCATAGATGGTTGAGGCTCGATAGGCGCTGTTCCTTACGCAGGAGCAGGCTCTACACTCTCAACGTCATCTGCTAATGCTCTTACTGTATTGGATTCCATTTAATAATCAAAACAACAATTCCAACCGTCAGAAGTCATCACACTATCATATACTAGCATTATGGCATGTATAGCTAGACTCACACGTGCTACGGTAGTCCTAGGATCGACTAAACCGTAGCTCTGATACCAAAATAAATGTAATACCCATAACCCGTATCTGTCGCCAGAAGGGTTAAGGAGTATTACAAAAAAAATTCATGAGCAAACAGTTGAACAAAATAAAATAGTGGATAATTATTTTTTTTGCCGATCTTTGCAATTAAAACAAAACTGAATTTACAATGTATCAATTTATCATAAATAAACAATTTCATAATCCAACGTATATATATGATGTACACTTGCCTTGCACTCATATATGCATCATAAAGAAGATCACTATTCATTTAGTAGTTTTCCATAATAGTTGAATGCATTACAAAATTTAAATACCTATTTAGTAACATTTCACTTAATCAAAAGAGTTGTATTATAAAGCAAACATAGCCATTTTTGATAGTATTAAAGGTTAAGCCATATTCGTATGGCCATGATTACAAAATTTAGTATTATGCCATGAAAATCCCATATTTAATATCTATACATACCATAATGTTATACTTAAGACCAACTAAGAAGGGGTACCAAAACGTTGCAGGCAGGTGTGATGACTTCGATGATGGTCCCGAGCATGTAACAGATCAAAAAGAAATCTAAATAAGAGACAAGTAAACACACCAAATGAGTTTTAACTCAGTAAGTCATAAGCAATATAATGCAACAATTAACTTAATATGTCGAAATAGAAACTAGAAAGGTCCATATATTACCCAAATTATCAATTCAACTACTAGTCCAGTCTTATTATTAAATCAAAATATCATATAACCGAATACCTTAATTCCTTCCTCCAATATTTAACAATGATGAAATAGATGCATTCATGCATATAGGTTTCAATTTTCATGTCTCCAATTTCTTATTACAAACAATAGTTTTTGTCCCTCATTTAGTTCCTACATTTATTTTATCAACAACTAATTTCGCACACATAGTGCTCAAGCAAGGAAATTCGCACCCATAGTGCCATATTAACCTGCACACATAGTGCCTTAGCAATCCACACACGTATTGACATTCAAATCCAAACACATAGTGCCATACAAATCCGCACACATAGTGCCAAAGTCATTTCATTTTAACAAAGTGATTGATTTAATTAACTAAATATAATCGGTCACATACCTTTCGGTCAAAAGAATCCATAAACGAGAGTAATTCCTTCATGATATGCATACACCAATTATGTATAGAATAACCAATCTTAATTGCTTATAGACTTACCTTGTGTTGGATAAAACGGTTCCAATCAGCTACTCGATACTCTTCGCTTTGCCCTTGCTTGATTCCCCTCCTTTAAGTTCTTGAGCTTAAAATAAATAAATTGACTAGTTTAGTCACCTTGCTAGTTATTTATATCCCATAATATTAATGATTTTAGATCACAAGAACCACACGCTAAATTTTGATCTTTCTACCTTATGTTTTTAAGCTATTCGGCTATTGACCACCTAAGATCACATTACTATTAATAATCCAATCATTACTTCAAATAAACACACATATATAAACACATATATATATTTGTATATACGGCAACCACCCTTGCTAAATACTCACATATATAATTTAATGATTTCCACTACATCTTACAACCGTCATTGTTCAAGACATTAAAACTTCAACTAATGCTTATCTAATGCCTCAAGGCCGAATACATTATCACTATCAAAATAGCAATTACTCGCCATTTGTCATTTAACACATAGTTTCATCTCATGGACACTTTGATCGAATTCTCTAAACTAGCATAAGCTTGACATCTATTTATAACATCATATAAATTTACATATATCTATTTATCTAGCTTCTTTTTCACCTTTCTACTATTTCTATCCAAAACATCAAAAACACCATCCTCTTAGCATTTATCCAATCTAACCGTATGCCATTTTGTCACCTAATTAAGTAAAATATCAACATATGGGTTATAATAAAACATTGACTACTAACTAAATTTTCATTTAATTTAATATAATTAACATGAAACCCTACCTTAATCAACCCTTAGGATGGCCGAATGTCCTAGAGAATTTCCCTTTTCTTTCCCTTATGTTATGGCTTACAAGAGGAAGAAGATGAATACTCTCTCTCTCCTTTCTTCTTTTATTCATCTTTTCCTATTAATTCATTTTTTTATTTAGATTATTTTAACCATTTGCCAACATAAAATTATAATAAATTTAACTTAGTGGGAGAAACATCATTACTTGGCCGGCCATTAATTGAATTTTTGGGCATTTTGACATGCAAACCCAAGCTTTCCCACTTTGTAATTATTTGATCCTTACAATTTACCTATCATATTTTCTAAGTTTCTCAACTAAGTCCTTTCAAGAAAATTCACATTCCTAAGACTAAATTAAAATATCAAATTTTCACACATACACTATCACACATAGAATATATGCAATTAACTTTAAAATAAATTTTTTTAAGACTCAGTTTTGTGGTCCCGAAACCACATTCCGACTAGGGTCAAATTAGGGCTGTCACATTGTTGGTGATGTAGTTTATTAATGCTTGGAAAATGGTTGAGTGTGGCTTAATGGGTTGTTGATGAATGGTTAAGTACAACTAATTGGTATGTTAGAAAAACCTAAGTAGAATTATACAGGATGAAAGTGTGTGTGTGGATGCCTTTGAATGTGAAAGTGGTATGTTTGATTTGGCATAATGAAATGCCATGTATATTGTAGATGATGGTATCACATTAACATGTTTTAGCTATAATTGTGACTATTTTGGTTGCTAGGTATGCCATGAATTGTTCCATTGAATTTGTGTAAGTGTAGGTGTAAATGAGGGTGGCAAATGGCTTGGTAAATAGCCTCTATTTTGTCCACATAGGTATGTGTCTAGGCCGTGTGTGACACACAGCCTATCCCATGGGCATGTGTTTCGGCCGTGTGTCCCCTGAACCTTAATTTTTAGAAATAGTATGCTTAGGATTGAGCACACGGGCAGTCTCAACTGTGTGAGGGACACGGCCTCAGACACAAGCGTGTGAATTCTGTACCTATTTAATGAAAATTTAATTACCCACATGGCCTAGCACACGAGCGTGTGACTTGGCCGTGTGACATCAATTTGTACATGCATTGCAAATTAAAAAGTTACAAGGGTTAGGGGCACAGGCATGTGTGACCACATAGCATGCCCACACGGGCATGTCCTAAACCACACAGGCGTGTGACCCCTGTTTATAGCAAAAGTTTTCTCAGTTTTTGTAAGAATTTCTAAAGTTCTCCGTTTAGTCCCGAACCACTTCCAAAGCATGTTTTGGGCTTCTTAGGCTCATATTAGAGACTTTATGATTGAATATGAATGGTTTTAATTTGGATGCAAATTTATGACTCAATTTGTATGATTGTTTGTGATGAAAGTCCGGTAATGCCTCGAGCCTCATTCTGGCGTTGAATGCGGGTAAGGGGTGTTACATTTAGTGGTATCAAATATATGGTTTAGTCGATTCTCGGACTAACGTAGCATGTGTGAGAGTCTAGCTATACATGCCATATATAATTTGTGATAGTGTGATGACTCCTGACAATTTAAATTGTGTTTTCATCTAGTAAATGGATCCCAACCGAGAGGTAGCTGATGATGTTGAAAGTAATGCACCGACTCTCGCCCAAGGGACAGTGCCATTTAAAAGTAGACCGGTCACGATTAGTCAGGGAGGAGAGGCTAGGGAAGCCTTCTTCCAAAGGATGAATGAGTGGTTTGCCAAGTTTGATTGAACAAATCCGGCTGGCCAACATCCTTCACCCCCACCTAACCCCCAACCAGTTCCTGTAGTTCCTCAAGGTGTGGAATTAATTAGACTAAACAAGCCTCCAGTTGATAAGATTCAAAAACAAGGGGCTGAAGAATTTAGAGCCAATGTTGAAGATGATCCTGAAAGGGCAGAGTTTTGTCTTGAGAATTCCATCAGGGTATTTAATGAGCTTTCTTGCACACCGGATGAGTGCTTGAAATATGCTATATCACTACTGATGGACTCAGCATACTAGTGGTGGAATACTCTTATATATGTGTTACCAAAAGAAAGAGTTACCTGGGGTTTCTTCCTAGAAGAGTTCAGAAAGAAATATATCAATCAACAGTTCATTGATCAGAAACGCAAAGAGTTTTTAGAGCTAAAACAAGGCCATATGTCTATGACTAAATATGAGCGAGAGTTTGTTAGGCTCAATAGTATGCTTGGGAATGTGTTTCCACCGAGGCCATCATGTGCAAGAGATTTGAGGATGGGCTGAATTAGGAGATTAGACTGCTAGTTGGGATTTTAGAATTGAAAGAATTTGTTGTGCTAGTCGACTAAGCTTGCAAGGCCGAAGAGCTGAGAAAAAAAAAAAGAGAAAGGCTGAGCTTGAGGCTAGAGACTCAAGAAAAATATCGATGAATAAGTCATTTCAATCTTTGTCAAAGAAGTTGAGGGATTTGTATACTCGTTCGAATGCTTCAGTTGGGTATCCCAACAGAGATCGTGGAAAGTAGCATTCGGGTTCTAAGGCCCAAACTACGTTAATAGCAGGCGTTGGTAATGCTAGGTCTAATGGACCTGAATGTCAATACTGTGGTAGACGACATCCCGATGAATGTAAGATGAATAACTGGGCTTATTTTAAATGTGGCTCCCAAGATTACTTCATTCGAGATTGCCCTGAAATGACCGAGAAAGATAATTCTCAGAATGTGAAGCCAATTAACACTGCCACTAGAGGAAGGCCACCGAGAAATGCTGGAAGTGGGAACAGTAGCAGAGGTGTAACAAAAAAGTTAACTGGAAGATCAGATGTCAAAGCACTTGCTAGAACCTACGCTATTCGTGCTCACGAAGATGTATCATCTCCTGATGTTATTACTGGTACATTTTCTCTCTATGATACTAATGTCAATGCATTGATTGATCCTGGATCTACTTATTCTTATATTTGCATGAATTTGGTATCTAGTAAGAATTTTCTTGTTAAGCCTACTGAATACGTAATTAAGGTACGGAACCCCTTAGGCAAATATGTTCTAGTTCATAAAGTTTGCAAGAGTTGTCCTTTAATGATTCAGGGTCACTATTTTCTGGCTGACTTATACTTTTACCGTTTGATAAGTTTGATGGAATTCTTGGAATAGATTGGTTGAATCTACATGATGTCGTAGTAAATTCTAAATGAAATACTATTGAATTGAAATGTCAAAATAGTGAAATTCTTTGGGTTGAACCAGATGTGTTGGGTGAGTTGCCTATTGTGATTTCGTCGATGTCGGCTAAGAGATATGTAAAAAAAGGTTGTGAAGCATTTCTTGCGTACGTACTGAATACAAAGGTGTCTAAATTGAAGATTAAATCTGTGCCGGTAGTTTGCGAATATCCGGATGTGTTTCCAGAAGAGTTGCTTGGATTACGACCGATCAGAGATGTTGAGTTTACTATTGATTTGGTACCGAGAACTACACCGATATCGATAGCTCCCTATAGAATGGCTTCGACCAAATTGAAAGAATTGAAATCTCAGTTGCAAGAGTTGGTAGATAAAGGTTTTGTGAGACCGAGTTTTTCGCCCTGGGATGCACCAGTGTTTTCCATGAGACTTTGTATTAATTATCGTCAGCTTAACAAGGTTACGATAAAGAACAAGTATCCTTTACTGAGAATTGATGATCTGTTTGAACAGTTGAAAGGGGCAATAGTGTTCTCGAAGATAGATTTGAGGTCTGGCTCTTATCAGCTAAGAGTTAAATACTCGAATGTGCCGAAAATAGCGTTCAGAACGAGGTATGGGCATTATGAATTTCTTGTTATGTCATTTGGATTAACTAATGCTCTTTCCCTTTTTATGGATTTGATGAATCGAGTCTTCAAACCGTATTTGGACAAGTTTATAGTCGTGTTTATTGATGACATTTTAATTTATTCCCAAGATGAATCTCAGCATGCCGAACATTTCAGAATTTTATTACAGGCTTTGAGAGATAAGAAATTGTTTGTTAAGCTCAGCAAAAGTGAGTTTTGGCTCCGAGAAGTTGGATTTCTGGGACACATTGTTTCAGCAGAAGGTATAGAGGTTGACCTAAGTAAGATTTCAGCAATGGTTGATTGGAAACCACCGAGGAATGTATCCAAAGTTAGAAGCTTTTTGGGCTTAGCTAGTTATTATCAACATTTTTTAAAGGATTTTCGCTGATTGCTACACCCATGACCAAATTATTACGAAAGGATGTGAATTTCAAGTGGTTTCAGAAATGTCAAAAGAGTTTTGAACAGTTGAAAGCGTTGTTGACTGAGCTGTCAGTGTTAGTGCAACTTGAGTTGGGAAAGGAATTTGTGATTTTCAGCTACGCGTCATTGAATGGCTTAGGTTGTGTGTTGATACAAGAGGATAAAGTGATAATTTATGCCTCGAGACAGTTGAAACCATACGAAAAGAATTATCTGACACACAACTTGGAATTAGCTGCTATTGTGTTTGCTTTAAAAATTTGGATATATCATTTATTCAGTGAAAAGTGTCGTATCTTTATTGATCACAATAATTTAAATTATTTGATGACTCAAAAAGATTTGAATTTACGACAACAAAGATGGCTTGAACTGTTGAAGGATTATGAGTTAGTGATTGATTATCATCCGAGAAAGGCAATGTAGTCGTCGATGCCTTAAGTAGGAAATCTTATTTTGCTTTGAGAGCAATGAATACGTGAGTAACTTTATCTGATGATGGTTCGATTCTAGCTAAGTTAAAAGCTAGACCGGTATTTCTTCAGCAAATTTGTGAATCTCAGAAATGTGACGAAGAACTTCAAGCTAAAAGAGTTCAGTGTGAATCAACTAGTGATTCAGACTATCAGATTGGGACCGATGATTGTTTGATGTTTCGAGGTAGGATTTTTGTACTGAAAAATACCGAGCTTATTCAGAAAATTCTTCACGAAGCACACAGTTCTTGTCTGTCTATTCATCCAGGAAGTACGAAGATGTACAATGATTTGAAGAAATCGTATTGGTAGTCGGGAATGAAACGAGATATTTCTAAATTCGTATCAAGATGTTTAATTTGTCAACAGGTAAAGGCTGAACATCAAGTACTTCAGCCTGTGATGATTCCTGAGTGGAAATGCAACAGAATTACGATGGATTTTGTAACTGGATTACCTCTAACTCAGAAGAAGAAAGATGTTGTTTAGGTCATTGTTGATAGATTGACAAAATCAGCTCATTTTATTCCGATACGTACCAACTATTAACTTGATAAGCTAGCTGAATTGTACATTGCTGAGATTGTTAGATTGCATGGGGTCTCTATTTCTATTATTTCGGATCGAGATCCGAGGTTTATGTCTCGATTTTGGAAAAAGTTGCAAGAGGCTTTGGGCACAAAGTTGAACTTTAGTATCACATTTCATCCGCAAACCGGTGGTCAATCTGAAAGAATGATTCAGGTTCTCGAAGATATGCTTCGCTATTGTGTTTTAGAGTTCGAACATAGTTGGGAAAAATATCTACGTTTAGTCAAATTCGCTTATAACAACAATTATCATTCGAGTATAAAAATGGCACCATATGCGGCATTTTATGGTCACAAGTGTCGAAATCCATTGTTCTGCACTGAGCTCAATGAGAAACAGATTCATGGGGTTGATTTGGTTAGAGAAACCGAAGAGAAAATAAAAGTAATTTGTGATTATTTAAAAGTAGCTTCAGATCAACAGAAATCGTACACAGATTTGAAACGAAAGGATATTGAATTTCAAGTAAGTGATAAAGTGTTCTTGAAAGTATCTCCGTGGAAAAAAAATCCTTAGATTCGGTCGCAAGGGTAAACTATGCTCGCTTTTTTTGGTCTGTGTGAGGTTATTGAAAGAATAGGACCGGTGGCATATTGGTTCGCTTTACCAACAGACTTAGAAAGGATCCACAATGTGTTTCATGTATCGATGTTGTCCCGTTATTGATCAGATCCTAGATAGAGGTCGAGATTCGACCCAATATGACTTATGGTGAATAACCGATCAAGATTTTAGCTTGGGAAATTAAACAGTTGAGAAATAAAAGCATAGTCCTAGTGAAAGTCTTATGGTAAAGACATGGGGCCTAAGAGGCTACGTGGGAACCCGAGGAAGCTATGAAAAAATAGTACCCAAACCTCTTTTCTGGTAAGATTTTTGGGGACGAAAATCCCTAGGTGGAGAGAGTTGTAACAACCCGTTTTTGGGTCAAATCAGAACAATGATTTTGGGACCACAAATTCGAAGTAGAAATATTTATTTTATTATTTCTTTAAGGTCTACAACATGATAGAATAATTGTGTGAAAATTTCATTTAGAAATTTTATCGATTGAGTGCTCAATTTGTCCAGAAGGACTAAATTGCAATAGGTGCAAAACTTGAATTCTATAAGTGAAAGGTATCTAGTTGTTATGAAATTCTAAATTAGAGGTCCTTAACTAGTAATTAGGCCATTATACTTCATAGTGGACAAAAATGGACATGGTTAGATAAAATTCCAAAGTTTGGAATTAAGGGCATTTTGGTAAATTAGTAAATAAATGATTTAATAAGCTAAAAATAAGTCAAAATTTTTATTCATCTTCATCCTCCTATGCCAAAATTTCAAGGGAGTCCATAGCTAGGGTTTCAGCCACTTTCAAGATCGATTGTAAGTCCATTCTTGCCCCATTTTTCATGATTTTTATGTTTTTGGAGTTGTCTCAACCTAATCTAGCTATTCTAAGGACTAATTTTAAGAAAATCAAAGTCTAAAATTTTACCCATGTTGAATAAGCTTTTATTTTGATGTTTAATGTTAGAAAATGCAAGTTTGTTGTTAGTTAAACAACATTTACAAAGTGATTTTTGATAAAAATATAAAAAAGGGACCTAATTGTAAAAGGTTGTAAAATGTGTGCTAAAATGTGAATAAATAGAAAATGTGGGCTGTCATCAGCATGAAAATGGTTCGACTAGGCTTGGGTAATGAAGAAATTGGATGAAAACCATTTTACGAGCCTAGGGATTAAAATGTAAAATGTCAAAAGTTTGAGGGCAAAAATGTAATTTTCTCCATAGTGTGTTTTTGGACTGAATTGAATAATGTGATGATTAAATAAGTTAAATTTTATATTCTAGATTAAGAAAAATGAAGTTCGAGTTTAGACTGGGGAAAAAATAAGGTTGTGGACTAAATCGAACTAATAGTCATTTTTGTAACCGATGTAAGTCCATATGTTCAATAAGCTTTAATATAATTGTATTTAAATGCTTTAATATTGCATAAACTGTATGATTGACTATGTGAAAGAGTTTAATTCTACGAACGAGTTCGACGACGATTTGACAAGTAAGAAATCTCGTTTTAACCTTACGAATAGAGCAATACAAAAGTAACATGTCACTAGGGTTACCATGTGTTATGTGATTATGTGATCCGGGTGCTGGTCCTGTATATCTTACCGGTGGCTGAGTATACCAACATAAGTTGTGGTTACTCGACAGCTTGTGTGAGCAACACCATATAGCTATGTCTAGACTGACAGCTTGTGTGAGTAGGCCCGTCAATAGCTTGAGAGCGAGCAATTATGAGATATGAGACTTAGGTAATATTTCCTACATATGTGGCACTTAGAGTGCGAAATTCTCGAGTATCTAACAGTATTATTCCAAGTGATTCATGGGTTTGTCAAAGATGAGAATACGTGTAAGTTCATTTCAAGATGGTACAGGTATGTACATAAAGCATAGGTTTATTGAATCTCAAAAAATGATGAATTTAAGGTAAGCTGGTGAAGAAATGAATTATGATTGTGAAACTCATGGTATATTATGTAATCTTTTGTTATGTTACTTGCATGATCAATGTATGGTAAGGTTTGCTTATTTTTTACATACGGACTTACTAAGTTATATAGCTTACTTCGTTTATTTTTCCATGTTTTATAGTCACCAAGCTAGCTCGGGTTGGAGATTTTCGGAGATCGCCTCAAACTATCAAATTGCTATTTTGGGTGCTGATGATTTTAAACATGTTGAGATTATGGCATGTATAGGGACTTTGTCATTTTGTTATATGTGTCATGATGAATTTGGCCAAATGTATTGCCTTGTAATTGTCAAAGGTTTGTTGTGGCCTTTTGTAACACCCCTTATCCGTATTCGACTCGGAACAGGGTGCGAGGCATTATCGGACTCACATAACCAACAATTGTACAATTCCAACCCATAAATTTTGCGTCCAAATTAAAAACATTTGTAATAAATCATAAAGTCCTTAACACGAGCCTACGAGGCCCAAAACATGCTTTGGAAGTGGTTCGGGACTAAACTGAGAACTTTGGAAATTTTTACAAAACATAGAAAATTTTTCCATTATACAGGGGTCACACGCCCGTGTGAATATGGGACACGCCCGTGTGGGTAGGCCGTGTTGCCACACTCGCTTGTTTCCTGACCCCCTGTAACTCTCTGACTTGTAACTCATGAACAAATTGAGATCACATGGCCAAGTCACACGCCCGTGTGCTAGGCCGTATGGTTAATTATTTAAATTCAAATTAGGTGAAGGTTTCACATAGCTAAGACACACGCCCGTGTTCTAGGCCATGTGGCACATACGACTGAGACACACGCCATGGCACACACGGCTGAGACACACGCCCGTGTTCTAGGCCATGTGGCACACACGGCTGAGACACACGCCAGTGTCTCTGCCCATGTGTCCAATTCTGAGCATTCTGTTTCTCAAAATTAAGGTGTAGGGGACACACAGCCTAACCACATGCTCGTATTACTAGGCCGTGTGTCACACACGATCTAGACACACGCCCGTGTGTCTGCAAGTGTGGACAAAAATAAAGTCATTTCCTAGCTTCATTTCTCACTCAAAATCACCCAAAAACCTGTACATGAAATACTCAACCGATTCCAACCATTTCAAGCATTTAAATTTGTAACACCCCTAACCCGTATTCGTCGTCGGACTAGGGTTAAGAGGCATTACCAGACATATCGGTAACATCTCGCAATCATTTCACAATCAAAAGTCATGCATCATCATATCATATTCAAACATCAACATTGAGTCCCTTTCTTAGGTCAATGAGACCATAAACAATCATTAGGAAAAGGTTGAGACTAAACCGAACACATATAAAAATATTTTTGACACTTAACAATTTTTCTAAGTTACAAAGGTCACACGTCTGTGTGAACAGACCGTGTGCCTCACATGGCCACAAGACACGCCCGTGTGTCTAGCCCGTGGTTGAAACTAACTTAGCCACACGGCCTGGCACATGCTAGTGTGTGCGAAAACGTGTGGTCTGCCCACACTCATTTCGAAATGGTGCTCAAGCAACACGGCAGAGACACATGCTCGTGTCCCTGCCCGTGTAAGCAAAAATAGGTCATTTACAAGGCCAATATGCCACCCATTTGGGTCCTTCCTATAATTCCAAAATCAAGCATCATATATGCAACAATTTCAGCAAAATTCAACTCCAAACATGTATCAATCAATTCATAATATCATCAACCAATTTCATGCTCATTCTTTATATCAAAGCATATTAAAACCACATGCTAAACATTACCAAATTCCCAACTATGAACATACCAAAATGACTTTTTCACTTGGCTATATACATATATATATATCTCTAAACATATCACATTATTTTCCTTTTCAAACTGTATTCAAATAACTAATGCATCATCAAGGTTATACTCATCATTTTACCTATAGGAATATGAACCATTAGTTGAAAATACATCCAATATTTCACCTCAATGCTCAAGCCAAATCATATAACAAATTACACCATACATACAACCCATGAATAATATTTCCCAAAATGAGTTCAATACATAACCAAATATAGACAATATTAGCATCATAATTAAGCCATTTTTGCATGGCTATATATATACTCAAATCAAAATGAATCATCTCAAAACTAGCCTATACATGCCACATAACCAAAACTCAAAGCTTTTATTTACCGAAGCGATAACCAGATAGTATGATGACGTCTCCTACAACTTCCAACCCGAGCAAGTTTCTGAAACTCTATAGATATAGGAAAAAAAACACACAGAGTAAGCTTTGAAAGCTTAGTAAGCCATAAGCAAATAAATCATTTCAATAATATCTATAAACCAATATCAACAGAATTTATCAAATCTCAATCACATATACATTTATTGTACTCGTAAATTCATATAACCACATTAATAACTTCGCTTATCTTATTTATCAATGAACATATAACCATGCTTTCAAATTTGAATAACAACCGTTAACTCAATCATATAAGTCAAGCTCGCACATATTCATTACATCACCAATCAAACTATGTTCATTTATTACAAATCATACATAAGATTATATCAACTTCTTTATAAACACTTCTAAATTCGAACATCCATAATTCCCTTATTCACATAAACCAAATTTGCATATATGAACCATATAGCCAAGTCAACCATTTTAATTTTATTAACTATTCAAGTTTTCGAACCAAGAAGTCATACATAAAAGCCATGTTTCATATTTCATATATCTCATGTCCGAAACATAGAACCACAATTTCATATAACGAGCATATATAACACATCATTCATTTATATACATTCATATCATTTGTTTTCATATATTTCACATATGATCATATGATACATACTCATCTTTCATTTTGAATTTCATAACAAATCACATGTACCTGAATCGAATACAATTTCACATAGTTATTCATTTCTCGGAGTGCCCGTTGAACCGTTCGGAATCAATAAGGATGCTCGGATAACTCATAAACTCGTACAATGCCAACGTCCCAGACATGGTCTTACATGTAATCAAATATCGATGCCACTGTCCCAGACAGGGTCTTACACAAAATCATATACTATGCCAATGTCCTAGACATTGTCTTACACGTAAATCATAAATCGATGCCAACGTCCTAACGTGGCCTTACATGATAAAACATATCAGAATCCTATGTCATGACATATGTATCCTAACTATTCATATGGTTTGTACAGGGCTTTTCAAACATTTTTTGAATTATCAGAACTTTCTCAATTTCACCCATTCGAACAATCCCT
Source organism: Gossypium arboreum (assembly GCF_025698485.1). Lineage (NCBI taxonomy): Eukaryota > Viridiplantae > Streptophyta > Magnoliopsida > Malvales > Malvaceae > Gossypium > Gossypium arboreum. The sequence goes on from NC_069075.1 coordinate 24,623,691, forward strand.
GATCGAAACAGATTCTCCAAAGCTCGATTAAATTCGACATCACATATATATATATATTTTTACAACTCAATTCAGCACATATAATGCACATACATTTCAATCTAACAACATTTATTTACTTATGAACTTACCTCATACTAACACGAACAGACCAGAACGACTTTTCAATAATTTTTGACTTTCCTCGATCCAAATCCGATTTCCTCATTTATTGATCTAATTCAATACAAATTCGACTTATTTAATCATATACTCAATAAAATTCATCCAAAAACACATAAATGGGCTAATTACACTTTTTCCCCTGACATTTCACATTTTTTACAATTTAGTCCCTATTTCACAAAACACAAAATATTCAAAATTTGACCACACCCATGCTTGGCTGAATTTCACTAAGGTCCCTAGCAGTCCGTTTCTTTCATTTATTTTAGATTTTAACCCCTCAATTTACAAAATTCACAATTTAGCCCAAATTACTCAAATTCATCAAAAATTCAAATACAAAACATATTTATCTATCATCAAGCTTCCATATTTCTTCAATTAACATTTCAAAACTCACAAAATCAACAACAGCAAACTCAAAATCATCATCAAATTCTGAAATTGAGGCATGGGCTTGATATAATACAAAGCAACAATTACAAAAACGTAGAAATTATCAAAAACGGATAAAAAACACAAACTTAATTGATCTTCAAAATGCCAAATGCTTAAAACCTAAAATGGTTTTTCTTTCTTCTTCAACACTCGGCTGCACAAGGTGTTTTTGCATGCATTTATTTTGTTTTCTTATTATAATACATATTACCATATTAATTACTATTTTAACCTTATTTCATAATATTAAAAATTCCACTAAACTAGGCAATTGTGTCCATCCATTATTCCAATGGTCCATTTACATCTTAAGGACCTCATATTTAAAAAGACACATCAATTCGGCACTTTATCAAATATAAGGCCACTTTTTCATTTTACGCTATTAAGTCCTTTTTCACAAATCGGTACTCAAACAATGAAATTTTCATACGAAAATTTCACACATATCAATTCACATACTTTAAGCATGGAATATAATATTAAAATATTTTTCAAACTCGAATTTGTGGTCCCAAAACTACTATTTCGACTAGGGTCTAAATCGGGCTGTTACAAAATTTGGCAATTCCATTATTCATCAAGGCATACCATTTCATGCATACATGGTTACAAACTCACCTTAGTTTAACTTAGGCATTAACAACATTTGATCACATGAACTTAGCATAACACATGTATATATTTATATATCACAATAGCTTACTAAATCATACCCAAAATGAACCATTACTAGTCATTTCTATGGCTAGGTTTCAAAATAAGATTTCAAGCCACCATTGGCCATGTAATATCTCGATTTTGGGCCTAGTCAGAATAGTGGTTTCGGGGCCATAAATCTGATGACGAAAATTTTTATTTTTATTATATTTTTATGGTTTACGATTTTACGAAATAATTTTGTGAAAATCTCGTTAAAAAATTTTGACGCTTGGGCACTCAATTTAGTCAAAAGGACTAAATTGTAAAAGTTGCAAAACGTGTATTCTAGTTTACAAAGGTACTAAGTACTTGTGAGTAATGGGTTTTTAAATTGGGGGTCCTTAAATGGTAAATAGCCAATTTTGTAATTAGTGGACAAAAATGGACATGGCATGGTATGTTTTTATTTATTTTTCATTAAGGGTATTTTAGTAAATTGGTTAATAAAGCTAAAATAATTAAGAAAAAGATGTCATCTTCTTCATTTTTCTCATGCCATAACCGTATATGGAGATGGAAGACATGGCTAGGGTTTTTAAAACTTCCAAGCTTGATTGTAAGTCCATTTTTGCCCCATTTTTAAAGTTCTTTACATTTTTGAAATCTCGGTAACTTGTTCTACTTATTTCTACCATTAATTTGAGCTAAGGTTCATGTCTAAAAATTTACCCATGAATAATATGCATGTATTTTGATGTCTAATGATAGAAAATGAAGGTTGGGTGTTAGATAAACGACTATTGCTGAGCGATTTTACGTGAAAACAAGTAAAATGACATAATCGGTAAAAATACCTAATGTTCATAAGTACATGTTAGAGTGAGAATTGGATGTTGCTATACAAGAGAAAAATTATCAGCATATCATAAAACATAAGAAAATAGGATGAAGTTTAATTTACGAGATTTGGGGCATGTGAAAGTTTAGGGTCAAAATTGTAATTTTTCAAAAATATGATTTTAGGTTGATTTGAATAATATGAGTCCTAAGTAGGCTATATTTGAAATGATAGAGCAAGGAAAATCGAAATTCGGGCTAAAATCGGCAAAATACCAAGTTGTGGACAAAATGGTAAAAATGATCATTTCCACATACGAGGTAAGTTCATGAGTAAATGAGGTAACATAATTGCTGTTTTAAGCAATTTAATGTTGTTTATATGATATGATGCTTATTATCATGAAATGTTATGTTTTGTGGTTATTGTTGAATAATATGTAATTATGTGAATTACTTGATGAGTATGAACTATCACCGAAGTATCTATTTCGACATTTCGTGGAAGATGGCAAAGGAGTATGATCGAGGAAAATCCCGTTTGAACATTAGGAATAGATTAGGATACAAGTGACATGTCACTAGGAAATTGAGATCTGAACTTGTTGAGTTGCGTTCCGAGTTCATGAGAATTATGAGGCATCCGAACTCGTTAAGTTGCATTCCGAGTTCACTTATGGATGCAAGCATCCGAGCTCGTTGAGTTATGTTCCGAGTTCATTATGATGCAAACACCCGAGCTTATTGAGTTGCGTCCCGTGTTCATTATGGGTGAGACTATGGTAGCTTGATTTCGTTTATCCGAATTATATTCCGATGTGTTCAACGGGTAAAGTTCTAGTGAAGTGGAAGAATTCTCGAGATGAAAGTGACTAGTTGATAGGTGTTGTGGAACGAATACTTTGTACACATATGTACTTAGCCCTCGGGTTGAGACTTCAATATGACAATAATATGGTAAGATCATGAATGAGAAATATGATATGAATGCTTTGGAGATATTATGCAAATGTGGACTTCGTATTATTGCATGGTTATGTTACTTGCTATTTACATGTGAACTTACTAAGCATTTATGCTTACTCCCTCCCTTCCATTCCTTGTAGTTTTGACAAGCCAGCTTGGAGATCAGGACGGCCGGAGGCACGCTCACACTATCAACGAACCGTCTCGGTATAGTGGCTTGCATATTTTGGGAATATGGCATGTATAGCATTATAATCCTTCTGTGTATATAATCTTATGATATGGTGAATGAGTGATGTGGAAATGCTTGTTGATGATTAGCTATTGGAATGGCTAATCAAAATTTATATTTAGTGTTATGTATGCTTAATGTATTACCTACTCCATGGAAAACCATAAAAATGGTGAAATTGGCTATAAAACAGTGTCATACAACAGCAGTGATGTAAATTTGAAAAATCACTAAAAATAGTAGAAATAGAATTATATGATGAATAAAATATTTAATTCAATATTAATGAATATATTTTCATGTGGAAGAAACAAAATAGGTAAACGAGTTTTATTTTATGAGATATTTACATTTTGGTGAAACAGGATCAGAGCAATTTCTGGATTCCCTTTTCTGACTTTATAAATTCACCATAAATTGTGTAAAAGTAATTAGGACTCACACTTTATGTGTATGGATTTCTTATTGAGTCTATTTTTAAGTGAAACAAACGGAATAGTAATTGTATTTCTGTACAAAAAGAAATTTTATTTGTAGTGCATAGGGGTCAGAGTACCCGAACCCTGAAATAGGGGAGAATTTAACTAATAAAATGTACTAATTTGCCTGGCCAAAAATTCTACAAAAAAATTAGTAAGTAGATATATGAGTCTAATTTTAGGGAAAATTTATAGAATTGGATTTTGAGTTTTGAAACTCGAGATATGATTTTTTTTAGCGACTGTGATGCAAATGGATAGTTTACTACGAGAATTGTTTGAACTTGTTTAAATGCTAAAATAAATTTAGTAATGTCTCATGCTCAACTCCAACGACGATCTCAAGTAAGGGGACGTTACATTTGGTGGTATCAGAGCTATGGTTTAGTCGATTCTCAGACAAACCTAGCATGTGTAAGAGTCAAGCTATACGTGCCACGGATCCGTGATAGTGTGATGCCTCCCGATGCGTATGAGCACCGTCTTGTTTAGACAGAGGTACTATCAATCGAATTGCACTGACCATATTCATTGTGATGCAAAGGTGTTTGAATAAAATTACGATTATGATGAGTCTCGATTCAGAAAAGTATGAATAAAAGTTTATGATATATATATGTGATAACACGTGAGATGAAAGTTCATGTTGTGATAAATATCCATACTTGTTTAATGCTCATATGATGTAGTGCACTTGGCTTACTTGATAAGATGAACGAGACAAAGAGAATTTCGTAGAGGTATGAGTAATGGTTCCTAATATCATGATATGAATGAAAATGTCATTGCCTTGATTGAACGTTGAATATTGATGAATGTCAATGATATTTTTTATGTGATAAATGATTATAATGAAATGAATTTATCTATGTTAAATTGTTTGGACTGAATTATATGATTGTAATGATATGTTTATGATGATGCACGAAATGAAAGTTTCGATTGTGATGCAAATATCTATGTTTGTTTAGCCTTTATATGATGTCATGAGTATGATTTGTTTGAGTAAATGAATGGATAAGTCAAGCTATCCAGAAAACATAGGATGCATGCATAAGTATACTTGTCTAAATGGGATAACTAGAAAATTTATGTAAACCAACATGAATGATGCATTGTCTGAATGAATGATATGATTTTGATGATGTTGTTATGATGATGGAAATTGTGTCATATGTATATGTATGAGAAAGTCGAGTCAGAGGCCCTATAACCCCTCCCCCTTACCGAAGTGGTGCTTATAATGGAATTTCATAAGATTTCTACTGAATAAGTTTCCGGTTGAGAAACCAAAGAGTTCAGTGATAGAATAATCATAAACATGATTAGAGACTGATAATGAGTTGGTAAATAAAGTTAGAGCTAGAAAAGTATCAGGTTGACATAAAGATTATTGGAGCTATGCACTATCCCAGTTAAAGAATGAATTTACTTTGGTAAATTGAATTACTTAGGTACAAGGTCGAGAAAGGTGTAGATCAAAATTTATTCAGAACTGGTCTTCTTTAGTGAAAGGTCTAACATGAAATTTGTGATGGCAGAACTAGTTGTGGGAAATGATATTTGAAATGTGTAATATCTGAGTGTGACAGTTACGGCTGGATAGATTTAACAATTTCTTCTGAGATGTTTTATGTATTTATCCTTTCTCAGAAAAATTTCTATGGCTATTGATCTTTTGAAGAAATTCTTGTTATATGGGAATATTTTCTAATCTTGGTGCTAAATGGAAGCATTGGTAGTCTGACGGGTTTATAATTTGTATTGCTGTATTTCCTCGGGCATTTTATTACATTTCGTCTGATAAGAATTGATAAAAGGATATGTATGATATTATTATATTGTTTCTTCTACTTAATGCTCTATTTGATATATATGTATGAGAAGATACATTGTTCTTATTATATTTGATTCCAGGGGGATTAAATGATGTTTTCTTCTAGACTTCTTTTATCTGAGGAATTTTCGAGATCTTTTATATTTTCCTATGAGTTTGGTTTTCGATTTTCCGGCATAGTATCGTATCTTGGGTTTCTTTATTCTAGATTTCTTTACTCTGGGTTTCTCAATCTTGGATTTCTTTATTCGGTTTTCTTGTTATCTTTATTCCATAATTTTTCAATTATGACTTATGTTTGAAGTGCGTTCTTCAGCTCGTGATAATCATGACAAGCATGACTATACTTCTGATTTGATCTTGGTAATGTGGTGATTTTAATATTGGAATTTATCAAATTTCTGTGTAAGGATTTGAGAACAGTAAAGGCATAAGTGATAAAAGTGCGAGTTTCAATCAGTATGGTGGATTACTTCTCTCAAGTAAGTCAATTATAATTAATGACTTCAATTGAGATATTTTGTTTACTTGAGCTAATGCAATTGAGATGGTTTTTATTAGCGTAAGAAATGAATAGTAAAGGGTTGCATGATGAATTGTTTAGTAACTAGAAGAAAGGATTACTTGAAATGTCATTCAACGGTGTTTAGATCGGCTCGGGTGTTTAATCTGTATGAATGATTTATTTGAAAGATTTCATATGACAATTATGTCAGGATCATTTTTCCCAAGTCTGATAATAGAATTTCATTTCTTTACAAGTAAAAGGCAAATAGTCTGAACGAGAAGTGTATATCTCTTAGAAAATTTTGATATGAGTTAAAGCTACTAAGAATGATAAAGTTTTCATCTTACGAAAGCTGAAAATTTTATTACATGTTAGCAAGGTTTGGACAGATGAAAATATTGCTAACCAAAGCGTCTGAACTGGACTAATATGCATTGAGTAAAGATTTCCTAATTTTCAGTAATACACTGTTGTATGAATGGTGATGTGTTTCATGAAAATAAGGTAATGTGATAGTTTGGAGCATTTGATGGCACAGAAAATTTGAGTTGTTGATGGGGGTTAAAGCCAAGCATCAGGATCTACTAGAATTATCTTTGCCAGTACTGATATTAGGATGAGAATGAGAAGGATTATTTTCGAGGCTATATCAGAATTATTTCCGTAGCAAAAAGAGGAAAATGTGATAGTGAGTAGTAAACTAAAAGAGTACAGTGAGGATCGACTTCTGATGTTGAATTTTAGATTGGATCTGATTCATGGTATTATTATTTCGAGGCTTATACAGAAAGAATTGTACGAAGCTCACAGTGAAAATTTGCCTATTCATTCAGAGAGTAATGACGTGTACTGTAATTTGATTAAGATGTTATTGGATTGTGATTTATCGATTATGAAAATCTGTATGATTATTCGGAAGAGAACAAGTCCCTTTGATTGTTGGATTTCTTGGAATTCTAATCTCCATTAACCAAATTGAGATTTGGGTTTTATGTCAAGATGACAAGGGAAACTGAGAAGGGTTGAAAATTTAAGAAGAATTGAGAGATGAGTCCGTACGCGTTCAGAATATATGAGAAATTAAAGAGATATGTTGGAGGCACCGCCTGAGTGAAAGTTCTTCGGCATCGAATATGAAATTTAGGAATCTAAGTGAAGACCACTTTTCCAGTAAGATTTTCGGGGACGAAAATCCTTAAAAGGGGGGAGAGTTGTAAAATCCCAATTTTGGGCTTAGTCAGAACAGTGGTTTCGGGGCCACAAATCCGATGAAGAAAATTTTTATTTTTATTATATTTTTATGGTTTACGATTTTACGGAATAATTTGGTGAAAATCTCGTTCGAAAATTTTGACGCTCGGTCACTCAATTTTCTCAAAAGGACTAAATTGTAAAAGTTGCAAAATGTGTATTCTAGTTTACAAAGGTACTAAGTACTTGTGAGTAATGGGTTTTTAAATTGGGCGTCCTTAAATGGTAAATAGCCAATTTTGTAATTAGTGGACAAAAATGGACATGGCATGGTATGTTTTTATTTATTTTTCATTAAGGGTATTTTAGTAAATTGGTTAATAAAGCTAAAATAATTAAGAAAAAGATGTCATCTTCTTCATTTTTCTCATGCCATAACCGTATATGGAGATGGAAGACATGGCTAGGGTTTTTAAAACTTCCAAGCTTGATTGTAAGTCCATTTTTGCCCCATTTTTAAAGTTCTTTACATTTTTGAAATCTCGATAACTTGTTCTACTTATTTCTACCATTAATTTGAGCTAAGGTTCATGTCTAAAAATTTACCCATGAATAATTTGCATGTATTTTGATGTCTAATGATAGAAAATGAAGGTTGGGTGTTAGATAAAGGACTATTGCTGAGCGATTTTACTTGAAAACAAGTAAAATGACATAATCGGTAAAAATACCTAATGTTCATAAGTACATGTTAGAGTGAGAATTGGATGTTGCTATACAAGAGAAAAATGATCAGCATATCATAAAACATAAGAAAATAGGATGAAGTTTAATTTACGAGATTTGGGACATGTGAAAGTTAGGGTCAAAATTGTAATTTTTCAAAAATATGATTTTGGGTTGATTTGAATAATATGAGTCCTAATTATGCTATATTTGAAATGATAGAGCAAGGAAAATCGAAATTCGGGCTAAAATCGGCAAAATACCAAGTTGTGGACAAAATGGTAAAAATGATCATTTTCCCATACGAGGTAAGTTCATGAGTAAATGAGGTAACATAATTGCTGTTTTAAGCAATTTAATGTTGTTTACATGATATGATGCTTATTATCATGAAATGTTATGTTTTGTGGTTATTGTTGAATAATATGTAATTATGTGAATTACTTGATGAGTATGAACTATCACCGAAGTATCGATTTCGACATTTCGTGGAAGATGGCAAAGGAGTATGATCGAGGAAAATCTCGTTTGAACCTTAGGAATAGATTAGGATACAAGTGACATGTCACTAGGAAATTGAGATCTGCCAATTTCGCCAAGTTGATTTCTGAACGACCACAAGGTAGCCTGCCAAGCAACACTGAATCTAACCCAAAGGAGCAACTCAACGCGATTTCCATTCAAGATGAGGAAGGGTCAGTCGTAAAACCAAGGCCAAAAACGGTGGTAATTAAAGGTAAGAATGAGGTAGGCCAAAATGACCCAAAGCTGGTGAGTACAGAATATAAGCCTCGTGTGCCATACCCCAGTGCGACAAGGAAAGACCGATCAGACGAACAATTTGGTAAATTCCTTAAACTTTTAAAGAAACTACAAATTAACTTACCGTTTATTGAAGTCCTTTCGCAGATGCCAAACGTAGTCAAGTTTTTAAAGGAGCTTTTAACAAATAAATGAAAGTTCGATGAGGCGTCGCATGTGGAGTTGAATGCAGTTTGCTCAGCCATATTACAGAAAAAGCTACCCAACAAATTGAATGATCCAGGGAGTTTTACGAATCCTCGTTTAATTGGTAGTTTAGATGTTCATAATGCATTGGCTGACTTAGCAGCAAGCATTAATGTTATGCCTTATAAAATGTTTAAACAACTAGGTCTTGGGAAACCCAAACGAACTAGAATAAAACCATTAGATTTCCTAGGGGTATCATTGAAGATGTTCTTATTAAGATCGATAAATTTATATACCTAGTAGACTTTGTTGTTCTAGACATGGAAGAGGATAGTAGCGCACCTTTAATTTTAGGACGACCCTTTTTAGCGACTGCTAAAACCATTATTGATGTTGGTACAGGTGAACTCACACTTCGTGTGGGAGACGAAACAATCACCCTTTAAGCTCGTAATTCGAGTAACACATCAAAAATTAAAGGTGGTATAAATCATTCTACTAGTACTGATCATGTGGTGACACCCTCTATGCAGGAAAGAGTTTCGAAGAACACATATGAGCCGTGTTCAAACAACAACAAAGGACCTATCTATGAAGAACAAAGGCTACATATCGAGGAGCTAGATGAATGGTGGACACAGAAATTGAAAACACCCGTTAAACCGAAACCGAGCCAGGACAACTTCAATACCTCACCAAACCAACTTAAGGTTGGAGACAAAGTACTATTAGATGCAGTAGATCCTCGCATTGCCACTCTTGAGCCTAATGAAGAAATTCCTCTTACGGTACTTAGTATTTTCCCATATGGTATAGTTGAGGTAATTCATCCCAAATTCGGCATATTTAAGGTAAACAATACCTATCTTAAACCTTATGTTGATAAAGTTGATAGCAGGGATGAGGAATGTAAACTCCTCGTACCACCTTTACCATGCAGAAGAGAGGTAAGTTGAGTTTAGACTATAAATAAGCGCTTCTCGGGATTCAACCCGAGCACTAACAATGTTAATTTCTTTAAATTTTAGTTTTTAACATCTACCATACTAACCAAATCATGGAACGTAGGCTTACTAAAGCCCACGCGGCCAGGCACACGGGCGTGCATTAGGCCATGTGAAAACAGGGCAAGATTTTTCCCCAACACAAGATGCGATAAGTTGTCACGACCGTGCGATATGGCCATAGGTGAAACTGCCAAAACAATATGGGCATGAGACACGCCCGTGCCTCGAGACCGTGGTTGAAACTGAGAATGTAACACGGGCGTGCGACACGTCTGTGCTATCCACTTGCGGTTGACACTGTCAAAACCAACACGAGCGTGGACCTATGTACATGGGCGTGGGAGAAGCAAATGAAGAAAGAAAAGGCCGTGCGACACGGCCGTGCGACACGGCCGTGTGCGCCCACAAGCCCAAGCAACACGGGCGTGGGCCAAATGTCAGACGCGCCCAAATTTAAAAATCGCGAAACACACGCATGGCCATGTGCCCTAAAATCTTTATAAACCCCTCACTAATCATCTCCCTCCCCAAATATCCCTAACCCTAGCCGCTGCAAATCCACATGCCCTACCTCCCACGCCCGTGTATCACCTACAACACTGATTCCAACACCCAAGCTCCTCCCTTTTGCGTTTGTTTACTCTTTTCTCTCTATTTTTTTTTAAAATATGTTGCTTATTTCATGATTTCTCTACTCTATTGAACTAATTTGAATGAATATTGATAGTTAGAATATTAAAATACTCATGCTTGTTTTATAAAAATTTTGTCATTTTAGTTACTACATTATGCTATACTCTTTCATTTTTCCTTGTTTCCATGAAATTTATGCTTACCTACATGCATTCATTCATTATTCCCATAACCCTATAACTTGATATATTTAGTTATTTTAGTTTGTATCATTTAGTATGTAAATCTCATGAAATATTCATATTTAGTCTTGATTTTCCATACTATTCTTGGGGCATATTGGTTGAACCTTAATTTTTCAATGTAGGTACAATATCATCTTGACGTGGTAAGAAGACCGCTGTTCCCACCTCAAAGAAGAGGAAAGGAGCAGTGTCATCCTTAGGTCCTACCACGGAGATAGGCACCCGTTCCTCTAGGTTCCCTTAGGACCCCAAGAGGAATTATATCAGATATTACAGGCTCGACCCCTAGGTGTAGGCCGCTGCATTGACTGGGCCGCACACGAATAGATTCAATTACCTGACACAGTCCGAGCCCTCCTAATGACTGACCCGTGGGGGCTCTTCTTTGAGATCGTAGAGCCGAGGTATCTCGAGTTCACATTGGAAGCCTGCTCAACGTTCCATCTTCAGACCATCATGACCAACTTCGACGATCCTGGAACGGTCTAGTTCCGCCTCAGTGGTCTTGTGACATCCCTAAATTGGCCCTAGTCGGAAAGTGGTTTCGGGACCGCTAAACCGAGTCATAAAAATAATTAGCTGTCATATTTGATGCTTACTATATGTGTATATGCATGTGTGAAAATTTCATGTTTGGATTTTATTAATTGTAAGTGAATTTTATCAATTAGGACTTGTGTGAGAAAACTTAGAAATGTGATAGGCAAATGTTGAAGTGGCCTATTGATGCATGCTAGAAAATGTTGTCCTTGCATGTCAAATTGCCCAATTTATTCTCTAGTGGCCGGCCAAGATGGATGTTGATGGGCAAATATATATGTTTAATAGATATTAAATTAAGAAGTGGCATTAATTTAGATAAAATAATATTAGTTACATAAAGTAAAGAAAACAAAGATGAAGGAAGACTTACCTACCAGCTTCTTCATTTTGCCGTGAATGAGCAAAGAAAACAAAAAAATAATAATAAAGGAGAAATAAAGATTAATAAAAGAGGAATTAGAAGAGGAGTGTTCATCTTCTTCTCCATCTTGCCAAAGCCGAAAACCAAAGGAAGGAATTAGAGAGCTTTTCATTAAGCAAATTCGCAACCCTTCTTCTAGTTGGAGGTAAGTCTTGAGATGTTGGCTTTAACTTCTTTGCATTGTGAGCTAATTGTCAAAATGCATTTCGGCAATGTCATGAAAAATCAAACTTTCATGGTGGTTTGAACATCAAGCCGTGTATCAAGAGGTTAGGAGAAGAGGTTGTTTCATGTTGTATTGAACAAGTAGAGGTCGATATAAGGTTAAAATTTGTGAAATCTTAGTTAGGTAATGCTTGGTGCATTCGGCCATGGTTGATAGTGAAGAGGGTGATTTATTTTCTTTATGTTAAATGAATAAGTGTGAATGGGTGAAGTTTGGATTGGTTAAATGTTCATATAGGTTGTTTGATGAAAAGAAAAGAGAAGAATTAGATATCATCTTTGATGCTAGTGTCGTATATGAGGATGTTGAACTTGAATAAGTAATATTCGCTAGCATGATAGGTATGAAATATTAAGTAGATGAGATAATTGATGGGGGAAGTGGCTAATAGGGACTTTTAAATGAAATTATGCTAAGGCCGAATGTATCAAATGCTAAATGTGCTTATATGTGTATTCGGCCAAGGAAGCATGATATGAAGCTTCGATAGGTTTGAGAGATGAATGACCAAATGAGCTATGGGTCATGTATGATTAAATTTTTATGCATGTGTGTGCGTGGCATTAGTAGCTAATGGCATTCGCATTGTTTAACTAAAATTAGAAATGAATGCTTAAAATTTAAATGGGTCGCCAAGTGACCGAATGTGTTAAAAACAATATGTGGTTGCCGTATGTGTGTGTTTGATTGGGAAGTAAATTTGTTTGATTTAGCTCAAGAGCTCAAAGGATCAAGTTGGACAAGGGAAAGAAAAAGTAATTGAATAGCCGTTGAAGACGATGCGACAACATCCGAGGTAAGTCATTAAGCATATATTTGGTGTTGATGTAAATGACCATAATATATACACAATTGTGTTTAAATGAGTTGATGTGTAAATGAAAATGTATGTGTATGGAATGATGCCATTGTTGAATGTATAAAGGCAGCAAAATGCATAAGGTATTGGTCTCGGCACTAAGTGTGCGGGTATAAATGGACACGGTGACAAGATTGGCACTAAGTGTGCGGGTTTAAAATTGTACAGCACTAAGTGTGCGAGTTTGATTCTATAGCACTAAGTGTGCGAGCTGAAAATATATAGCACTAAGTGTGCGAGCTGAAAATATATAGCACTAAGTGTGCGGATTTACTATATGCTCTTGTATTACAATTGGCACTGAGTGTGCGACATTATCGAGTTAATCCCGGACAGCGGATCGGGTAAGTAACTTGAGCTCATGACGAATAGGCAATATGTTCATGCTCGGGGTTGAGCTTGGTAAGCTTTAAATCTATGTGATGATTGCAATTGTGTGATTGTGGTGAAAATGAGTTAGTGTATGAAAATGCCTCAAATATCTTATCGTATAAATATGAAATGTGGATGTATGACTTGGTATGAGATTGAACCGAAAGGTCCGAGGAATTATGGTATAGTTTCGATATGGATGAGTACCTAGCCTCGCTTATTGTTTCATGTTGTGATAACTTTATCAATGGGTGGTTGATGAATGCTTATGACTTATCGAGTTATAAACTCACTCGGTGTTTTCTTGTCACCCATTTTAGGTCTCTTGGACTCGTATTGTTGCGTGCTTTCGGAACCGTCGTTGAAGTCATCACACCGCTGGAAATCTTTTGGTATTGTCTTCGTTGTTGAAGAACATTTGGCATGTATAGTCTGTTATGTTTGTTGAACTGTGGGTTGTAAACTTTAAGCCATGTGAAAATGGCCTATGTGGTCGCCGAGTGGGATGCTAGAACCTATAGCCACGAGTCTTAGAAACTTTAATTTTGATAAGGTGGCCATAATTTGTGTCATGTATGATGGATGATTAAGGCCAAGGAAAGATTCATGAAATTGGCATAGTTCATCGCAGAATCGCTGCGGACAGCAGCAGTGAGATGAGATTGAAAAATCACTAAAAATAGTAGAAGTAGAATTAAATAGTGAATAAATTATGAAATTGAACCTTGATGAATCTATTTTTATATGAACGAAACGAAACGACCATATGAGCAGATATCTTGAGAGATATTAAAGTTCTCGTGAGACAGGGCGGAACAGTTTCGGGTCCCCTGTCGCGACTTTGAAAATTTACTATAAATTATCCAGAAAGAATTAGAAGTCATGCCTTATATGTGCAGATTCCATTTTGAGTCTAGTTTCATTAGAAATAATCGGCACCAGTATTAAATCCCTGTACAGAGAGATATTTAAGTTGTAACACGAGAATGTCAGTGTAACATGGGTGACTTTAACTAATAAACTGTACCAATTGGCCCGACTAAAAATTCTAGAAATAAATCCATGGATGGCTATATGAGTCTAAATTCAGGGAAAATTTACGGAATCAGTTTCTGAGTTTTGGAACTCGAGATATGATTTTTAAGGCGACAGTGACGCAGTTTTCCAGCCTGTCTGAAAATGCCAAATTGGTTGGTACTTTGAGAGGATTTGGCCCGTTAACCCCTCGTGTCCGACACCGGCGACGGTCACGGATTTGGGGTGTTACAGGTCTAGTACGCCAGTTGAGTGTACCCGAGTTCGGGATTGCACTAGGGCTGCACACAAAGGAGTTCATGGACGACAATGAATTTGACACCCTCCACCGCCACATCCAGTACTCCCCCTCGAAATGCTGGAAGACCTCGTCCCTGCCTCGGCCACCTACAATCCTAGCCACTCCAAGGTATCGTCTCTCCCCCCATCCTTGAGGTATCTACACGCCATCTTGGCTTACACTCTGACAGGGAGATGAGAGAGCATCGGCATCGTCACCACCCACGACGACTATTTCTTATGGAGTATGGAAAATGGGCACGTCATCAACCTCGCCTACTTTATTGCCTTTGCCATTCGCCACTAGACGGAGCGGCATAGAAGAGGGGTCATCTCTATCGGGCCCTATGTGACTCGATTGGCTCGGCACTTTGGGCTCCTCAAAACAGTAGCACAATCATCCTCTCTCGCTCTCATTGGCCAGATGTCCCCACAGGGCATCTCGAGCACACTAAGTATGAGGATGATCGAGAAATGACGTGGCACATACCCTCCTCAATACCGCCTCGCCCAGTCCACCGAGGAGAAGGACCCAGAGGACATTACTGATGATGTCCCTCCACGTCACGAGGATCCACCGACTCAGCCACCACCCCCTTCTCATCCAGTTCATGCGGCGGCTTCATACGCTGACATCTCTGAGTGCCTTACTCGATTCGAGCAATAGTGTTTTCAGTGCTTCGATAACATTTATGCTACTCTACAGCAGATTTGTCAGCACTTCCACATCTCATTGCCACCTCCACCTCTCGAACCATCTAGCGATGAAGATGTTTAAAAAATTTTATTTATTATTTTATTTTTTTACTTTTATTCTATTTTAAGAGTACTTTTTATTTTTCTTTAAGCTTATTTTTATTAGGTTTTATAATTATTATTTTACAATTTTTAATTTCGGCTATTTCATTATGAGTAATGATGCTTCTTTATATTCCCTAAAAAGTTCCTGATTCTATCATAGCTATAAAGAGCTCCTAAGCTCATCATCGCATAGGAACTAAAAACTCCACCGGGAAAGGTTCTCCACGACTGCCATGTCCTGCTCGACCACGACCATAGCTACCACTAGATATAATATTCTTTTGGTACAGGATTTATGGATTAATGAACCTCTACTACCACAGGAGTATCCTCCTCCACTCTCATCATTGCTTTGGCCGATTACTCTCCATCACTCCAATTCAAGGAGTTCATTCATGATTCAGGAAGTTTCACTTCCCTTCCTATCTTATGATTATATTTCTATACTTTTCAGTATATCTATCTTTGTACATTGAGGGCAATGTACATCTTAAGCGTGGGGGGTCTTTCATATCATCATTAGAAATCTCTGAATTTTGTCTTATTCTCACGTGAATCACTCATATCACTATTAGAATGAATTTTAAGTAATTTATGATTTTTATTGATATGTCTTGAATTAAAACAGAGGAAATTATGCATTGATAGTTTAAACTTTAAGACATTAGGGAATCAAGCATGATGAGTTGATTTTTGAAGAATTAAAAACTTTTAGGTTGTTTCCCTAAGTTTAGGTATTATATTGAGTTGAAATTCACAAGTTTGAACATCAAAAAGCCATAATTTTTGTTAGATCTTGAGCCTTTAGAGCATATTTTACTGCTTTCATTCTCACTTTTATTATGAGTGCATCAGTATTGATTTGTTATTCTAGAACTTGCTTGATTATGCATGTCAAGACCACACCATTTGATTTGATATGTCAAGATGATAAAGACACTTAGGTTTAACCCACTCACTCCACAAAAGCCTACCTTCATAATTAACCCTTAGTGAACCCCTTTGAGCCTAATAAGCCATTAATTGATTTACCCTCAATATTAACTTATAACCCATTATTGTTGAAATCCCCTAATTTGATCCCTATTTTTGTCGAGATTTGATATGAACAAATTGCTTAGTTATGTTTTGTTCTTCTAAATATTTGACTTGTTCTTAAAAAAAATAATACTTACATATTAGTAGTAATTCATCATTTTTGAGCTTGAGTGTTAATTCCATATTCTGAGAGGAAGCTCACTTGTATTCAACTGATGACTAGTTATTTTTCTAGCTAGGTAATTTTTCAATTCAATCTCAATTTTAACCTTTTCTTTTAGCTTGTGACCACACCCCCTAACGAAAACCACGTTACAACCCTTTAAAAAGACCTTTTAGATTGATGTATCAGCTCAATCTATAGTGGTGGAGATTTGATTTTCAAGCAAGCCTATGGTAATAACTTTTCATATTGACTAATGATTGCCTTTATTGATGTCCTTAAATAGCTTGAGTGATTTGAGTGAATCTTTAGTGAGGATGTTAAACTCTACGATATTTTGATCAAAGGTAATCACTTAGATAAAGGGAGACACCTATGTTTTCGTGATAAAATGCACAACTTGGAATGTTTGAAACTCTAATGTACTTTTAGTTGAATTTTCAATGTATGAATACTTATGGATTATTTTGAGATATTATTGATAGGGATTATAAATTGAGAAGAATTTATTTTGATTATGAGTTGAGGATTTTGCTTGAGGACAAGCAAATGCTTCAGTGTGGGGGTATTTGATAAACCATAATTTATACATATTTTTATCCCATGCTTAGCGCAATTATGGATGGTTTCTCCTTAGAATTGGTGAATTCGATGCTCCTAATCCTTTAATTTCATGTTTTATACTTAGGTGAGCATAGGAGAGTAAAAAGAGCGAGAAACGGGCCGAAAACGGAGAAAATGGACCAACATGGGACTTCCTCATACGGGTGTGTCACAGGTTGTGTCCCTTTGGTAAAATTGAAGCACGACTTACACGGGTGGATCACACGCCCGTGCCCATTTAACAGCCTTGACCACGGCCTTAGGTAATCGTACACGAGCGTGTCACATGGGCGTGTCCCTGTCGAGCCCAAGTTTAGTCCAATTCAGAAAAGGCCAATTTTGAGGGCTCTTAGGCATTCTAAAGCCTATTTAAACACCTGATGAGGCACTTAGAAGAGGGACACAGAGTAGAAAGCAAGGAATTACTCAAGGAAAGCCAATTGATCTATCTCAAAAGCTGGATTCATCATCAAGACTAAAGATCTCACTTCAAGTTCCTTCAGGAGTTTTGGGTTTTCTTATGTTTTGTTATCTTTATGATTTTGAGATGTTTTCCTTCATAAGTATGAACTAAACCCCCTAGATACCTAAGGGGAATGAAACCTAATATGGATCTTGTTATTATTATCTGAATTGTATGATAAATATTTGACTTGTTCTTAATTATGTGTTCTTAAATCTTGTTTTGACATTCCAAGATATTGATTCAAGTTAAGCTCTTATTCAAAGGAGGAATAAACCCTGTCTAAGAGTAAATTTGACATAATTAAGCGGAGTTGATTGCACGCCTAAAGATAGGGTGATAAGATTTTGCCAGATTAGGGTGAAACCTAATAAGGGAATCCATAGATCGAGTTAATGCAATTCTAGGGTACTAATTAGAAAGAGATTTCAATTATTCAACCTAAGGTTAGACATTATTAGTCTCGAGAGAGATAATAATATAACTTAGGGATTTCTACGGATCAAGTCAAATGAATAAATCGTCTGAGTTAGAGTCAAATAAGAAGTGAAGTCTAGGTGGATTTTTCCTTAGGTATTGTCTCAATCAATCGAATTTTCTAAAAATTATTTTCCCAAGTTTTCTTTTTGTGCATTCTTAGTTAGTAATTAGTTTAGATAACCAAACCTCTTAATTTTTAGGCTAGATAATAAAAAAGAAGTAAATACTAGTACTCGTAGTTCCTTTGGGTTCGAGAATCCGGTCTTGCTGAACTATACTACTGTTTGATAGGTACACTTGCCTTAATCGTGATAATAAGTTAGTCTCAAGAATGCTTCATTCATAAATCTTTAAAACCTATCACAAATATCACGTATCAATTATGCAGAGTGACCGTTCCCATTATTTTAGATAGAGATACGAGGGTTACATCACCATTATGGTAAAGGCTATGGGAAACTCTGAGTACGTAGTTGCATTTTGGCACTGTGGTTCATCTTTAGCCGATGGTGAGATTGAGAAAGTAAATCGGATCTTTGATGATATGCTTCTATATTATGCGTTAAAGTTCAAAGGTGTTTGAAAAGAAGTATACGAAGTTGATTGGATTTGTGATTCTAAGAAATTGTGAAAGTGATTCATGACAGTTGAAAGCAAATTCTTCTGGTAAGATTTTTAGGGACGAAAATCCCTAAAGGGGGAGAGTTGTAACAGCTCGATTTTGGGCCTAGTCGGAACAGTGGTTTTGGGACCACAAATTTGACTAGGAAAAATTTGATCTTATTATATTTTTATGGCCTATAGTTTCATGGAATGATTTCGTGAAAATCTTGTTCGAAAATTTCGATGTTTGGGTACTCAAATTAGTAAAAATGACTAAATCGTAAAAAGTACAAAACTTGAGTTCTAGAAGCTAGAGGTATTAAGTAGCTATAGAATTTTTATTAGAAGTCCTTATGTGACAATTAGCCCATTAATAAGTTAGTGGAAGATATTTGTTTGGTATTTCTGAAATTTGTTTGAAAAGAAAAGGGCAAATTGGTAATTAAGTTAATAAAGGCATAATAAGACAAAAATTTAAAAGCTATCATATCTTCTTTTTTCTTCTTCAACCTTTTATGAAGAAAATAGGCAGCCATGGACAAGCAAACATTCGGCCAAGCTTCCATGGCTCATCTAGGTACGGTTTTTGTCTTGTTTTTAATTATTTCTACATTTTTGGAATCGTGGAAACTCAATTTAGCTATCTCATACCTTCGTTTTCAAAACTGTTACAATTTGTAAATTTTTCCATTGATGAATATATCTGTATTTTGATGCTTGATGATGGAAAATGCATCCTTGTTGTTAAATAAACGACTTTTACTAAGTGATTTTCGATAAAAATGTTCGAAACGATCATTTTGTAAAAGTTGTAAAAATGGTATAAAAGTGTGTTTTGATGAGAATTGTAGTTTACCATAGTTATGAAAATGGTTCGGCTAGGCTTAAAGTATAAAGAAATTGAATGCATTTCATTTTACGAACCTAGGGGCAAAAGTGTAATTATGACAAAATAATTTTGTCAAAATATGATTTTTGGATCACATTGAATAATGTGACTAATAATTAGACTAGATGTGATATTTTAGATCAAGAAAAACAAAAGTCAGACTTAGAACGAGGGAAATCAAAGAATATAACGGTTATGTCCAATTGCCAATTTTGTGTCAAGGTAAATTCGTGTGATTATAATAATGCAATGTTATAATTGAATATTAAATGCTTTGTTGTTATTATTATATAAATTGTATGATTGATTATACGGATATTCTTGATGAAGATTCAAAAAGTAAGTACATAAGCAAATAATGTGATGTTGTAGCATATTTTAATGCTTTGATAATATGTGCATTTAAATGTTTTATTACTATCATGAAAGTATGAAATGTATGATGGAAGAATAAATGACATTATGAGCAAGTTCGATGAGATTGAGCTAGACAAGAAATCCCATTTGAACCTCAGGAATAGTATAGGATACACAAGATATGTCATGAGAAATAATGTGGTATGAACTCATGAGTTGTGTCTGAGTTTCTAAGATAAGTGATATATGTAATGTGGGTCCGGGTACTGACTTTTGTGTATAAACCCGTGATTAACTCACTGAGCGAGCATATCATGTTAATGCTTTGGGGTCCGGGTACTAATTTTGTGTATAAACTCATGAGTAACTTGCTGAGCGAGCATATCATGTTAATGTTTGGGTCCAGGTGCTGACTTTGTGTACAAACCCGTGAGTAGCTCAAAAGCGGGCATTACAAAATATGTGGTAGCTTGATTCTAGCTGCGTATATGGCACTATGTGCAAGTTTCCATGTATCCATTAGTATTTCGAGTGTTCAACGGGTAATTCAAGGAAAGATTTGATGATGGTCCCAATGAGGTATGTCATTGATGAGAATGAACTTGAGTTATGTTACGAATAAGTACACGTATGTACAGAAACTCAATTGAATATGAAATCCATGAATGGTTAGTCCATGAGTATTGTGAAATGATGTTGTATTAATTTGGTGGACTATGATATCTATTTATAAATGCATAGATTTCTAATTTAAAAGAAATGAAGGTGTGATGAACTTAGTTATCATCATTTTTGTACTAAAACTGTTTTGGACAGTAGCTGTAGTCCAAATTTGAAAATTCACCAAAAAGTGTGTAAATTGAATTTGAGGCTGAATAAAATATGAAATTAAATCTAATTGAGCCTAGTTTCACATTGAAGAAATGGTGTAAGAAAAATAATATTAGATTATGAGATATTTGAATTTTCGTTAGACAGGGTCAGAATGTTTTTGACATCCCCTTTTTTTATTTGGGAAAATCTTAAAATATTGTAAAAAATAATTATGGGTTATAATTTATTTGCTTATAATCCTTAATGAGTCTAGTTTGAAAAGAAATAAATGGGGACATCATCTGGATCCTGTATAAGGAGCTAATTAATTTCTAGTGAAGAAGGGTCAGAACTGTCAAACAGTAGAACATGGGTGAATTTGAAGAATAAAATGTACTAATTGGATGAACCAAAAATTCTTAAAATTTTATGGTAAGGAGATATGTGAGTCTAGTTTTAGGGAAAATTGTTGAACTTAATTTAAAGTTCCGTAGCTTATGATATAAATAATTTAGTCACTGTGACTCGAGTAGACAACTTAACTAAAATTTGAACAAATAGTGGAATAATGTGCAAATATGATTGTGATACCTTGAGAACATGTTATAAGAATTTGGAAAAAGCATGTAAATAAATTGCTTATTTTTTTCATATTAACTTACTAAGCTTTAAACTTACTCCCCTTCCTTTCCATCTCTTATAGGTTTATTTAGCTAGCTCGAGTTGGAATCGCCAGATATGCTATCACACTATCAAGCTACCATTTGGGGTATAAGAATTCAAGTACTCGAGTTTAGGGCATGCATAGGAATTATATCTTTTGTTATATTAGTCATTACTATTAGGGCTAAGTTTGTTGGCCTATAATGAGTTGTTACTCAATTTGAATATGCATAGCCATAAATGATGGCTTATGATAATCATATGCTTAATCATATGTAAATGACATGTTATTACATGAATGTGGTTAGTTTAAATTGCATTTATATGATTGATAATGTTTCATGTGATGTGATATGAAATTGTGCAAGTAAGGGTGACAAAATGGCTTCAAAAATAGCCTTGCAATTGTTCACACGGGTAGACCCACTAGCGTGTCTCTAGGCCGTGTGTGACGCACGGTCCGCCCCCACGGGCGTGTGTCTTGGCCGTGTGCCCCTAAATGAATGATGACATCATAAACAGAGAGTTACACGGGCTGACGACACGGGCGTTTGTAACCACCCAACCTACTCTACTCCGGCATGTGACTCTCTAAAAATGGAAAATTTCTTAAGTGTTGTAAAATTTTTGAAAATTCTCGGTTTAATCCTGAATCATCTCCAATTTATGTTTTCGGCCTCGTAGGCCCTTATAAGGGATGATATGCATGTGTATAAATGGTTTTAAATTGAATGTTATTTTATGGCTTGATTTTTTATGAATGTTTATGTTTAAGTTCGGTAATGCCTCGAACCCTGTCCCGACATCGGACCCGGGTAAGGGGTGTTACAAGTTAAGAAATAAAAAGGTAGCTTTGGTAAAAGTTCTTTGGCAACAACATGGTATAGAGGAAGCTACTTGGGAACCGAAGGATACTATGTGGAAGCAATACTAGAATCGTTTTACTGGTAAGATTTTCGAGGACGAAAATCCCTAAAGGGGAAAGAGTTGTAACACCCTATTTTTCAGTGAAATCGGAACAGTGGTTTTAGGACCACAAATCTGACCCAAAAATAAGTTTTTTTTTATTTCATTATATGGTTCGTATTATAATAGGCATGTCATGTGAAAATTTTGATACTAAAATTTTATCGATTAAGTGTTTAATTACGAGAAGGACTAAATCGCATAAAATGCAAAATTTGAATTCTAGTAGCTATAAACATCAAATAGCTATGGAATTCAAAACTTAAGGTCTTTATATTGTAATTAAGCCATTAAGAGAAGTATTGTAACATCCCGAAATAGGGCCTAGTCGGAACAGTGGTTTCGGGACCACAAATTCGACGTTGAAATATCTGTTTTATGATTATTATGAGGTCTGAATATGAAAATATGCATGTGCTAAAGTTTCATGAAGAAATTCTATGAGTAAGGTGTCCAATTGGAAACTAAGGACCAAATTTAATAAATTGCAAAACTTGGATTCTAGAAGTAATTTGTATGAAATTGCTTTAGATTATTAATTAGAAGGTCTTAAAAAGCGATTTTCCTAATTTCTAAGTTTTTGGACAAAAATGGGTATGCATGGAAAATTTTGGAAGTTTAGTAAAGGAGGGCATTTTTGTCATTTGGTAATAAATGAAATAAAAAGGGAAAATGAAGGCAAAAATGAACCATTCTTCTCCCTTGTACCAGCCGAATTTCTCAAGCCCTCCATAGTTACGGTTTTTAATATTTTCAAGCTCAATAGTAAGTGCTCTCTAGTCCCATTTTTAATGTTCTTTGTATTTTTGAAATCTCGTGAGCTTACTCTCTCCATTTCTACCCATATTTTGACTTAGGGTTCATGTATGTAAAGTGACCCATGTGTGACATGTTTATTCTTTGATAATTTATGGAGGAATATGAAAGTTGGATGTGTGTTAAACATCTTCTCCTAAGTGATTTTCATGAAAAATCCCTAAAAAGACCTTTTTGCAAAAGGTACAAAATATATGGTAGAAATGTGAAATAATGGAAAATGTGGGCTGCCATAAGAGGGAAAAACATTCGGCTAGGCTTGGGTAATGTAGAAATTTCATGCATTTCATCATACGAGCCTAGGGACTAAATCGTAAATAATGTAAAAGGTTAGGGCAAAATGGTTGTTTTGTCTGGGGGTAAAATTTAGACTCAAAAAGAATAATTTGAGGTATTAATGATTCATTTTTATTGTTATAGACCCCGATGACCAAATTTCAAAGGTTGATCGAGGAAAACGAAAGGTTTTGGAATAACCGAAACACGAAATTGAAACGGATATCAGGTAAGTTCGAATAAGTTTAAGTAAACTATTAATATGCCTAATTGCATGTGTTGTGAATGTATGAAAATTGGTTATAATGATGGCATGAAATTCCATGATATGTTTTAATAATAATATGATAATAAATGTCCTGGTTGAAGTCAAAAGGGAAATTCGATGGATAAACCATGGCTTACATGACTTGAGATCCTGCATGTGTTGCAGAAAAGGATTTAGCCCAGACGGGTAATCCGTTGATCTCAAATGTAGAAAGGATCTAGCCCGGATCGGTGTTTCTTGAGTGATTAAGCCTCTCGAAGAATATGTGTACATTGTGGATTTAGCCCGGACGGGAAATTCGATTAAGGTCTAAATTTAGCCTGGACTGGTAATCCCGACATCACCTTATGAGTTTACATTACAGGGGATTTAGCTTGGGCTGGTAACCCCGTCGTATGATGTGAGGTTCGTGGGAGTGCGTACTTGAGATGATCGCTCTTATGATTTGACGGTAAATGGATAATCCATCAAGATTTCTGAGAAACTCAACGGGATCAACATGAGGTAGAAAAATGAAAATGTTGGATGATGAGCTCATCTAAGACAAATTACATGGTGTATTGTTATGGAACTAACTTGTCGATGAAGTGCATGTGATAGGGAAACTATTTCGTGTTTGCTGGTTTTATTGCCTAATATGGATGCATGCTAATTAATTGGTAAGTTTACTTTCCAATTATTCGGGCTTACTAAGCATGTAAATACTTACCTCTCTCTTTTCTCTGTCTTACAGAGCTCGTGGACTTGTGAAGATTGGGAGACGGTTGGAGAATCAACACACTATCATCTTGTCTAGCTTTGGTATATAGATACTCTTATTTTGTTCAATGGCATGTATAGGGTTTTTGTTATATGTGTCATTTGTTTAGCCAATATGAAGGCTTATAAAAGTATACATATTCACTTGTATATGGCCATGGGAATTGGCTCATTTTGGTATAGGTTATGACCTACCAAATTGTGCATGTTATGTTCCAATGTTCTTGTGATGATTAAATATGGTGTGTTACAATTAGTCATATGTAATATGACCAAATCACATGAGGTGGTTAGGCCACAATTTGGCAATAAGTTAAGATAACGAGCCAAGCTTAATTGAGTTTCAAGTCATGGAAATCCTTAATATAAAGGGGATAACCTAGCATGTATAAAAACCGATGAGATGAGGTTTACATGCAATGAGGTATATTAAGGTCATTTAAGAGTATAATTAGACCATGTTAAATGTTATTGAAAACTATAAGTGGATATGAATATTAAAGGGTGACTAAAGGCTTGGAAAATCGCCCAACAAGGTCCACACGGGTAGACACACGGGCGTGTGAGGCTTAACCTAGATAATTTACCACGAACTTTCCCAAGTTCTCGATTTAATCCCAGACCATTCTTAAAGTATGTTTAGGGCCTTATAGGCCCATAATAGGGACAATAAGAGGTTGATTGATTGGTTTTAATTTGGAACGAAATTTTATAACCCATATTATTCGAAAATGTCCAAGCATGTTTCCAGTAATGCCTCGTGCCTGATCCCAGTCTCGGGAATGGGTAAGGGGTGTTACATTTAGTGGTATTAGAGCTACGATTTAGTCGATTCTAAAACTACCGTAGAGAGTATTGAGTTCAACTATACATGCCATTATATGAACATTGATAGTGTGACATCTTCTAACTGTTTAATCATCTTTGAATATAGTAAATGTCTTCCAATCAAGTGCAAGATGAGTCCGAGGGAGCTGAGAGCCATGCTCCAGCTTCCTTACAACGAGCTGTTTCTAGTAGTAGTAGAGGGCCTATGTCTGAAGGCTAGGAAGAGGCCAGAGCCACCTTCTTTGACATGATGGATGAGTGGTTTGAGGATTATTTGAAAAATCACCCCAATATTCCACGACCTCCCCCGTCCCCTGACCAACTTGAGGGGGGAGTGCCACGAGGCATAGCACCTGTAAGAGTTGGTAAAGCCCCCGTTGACAAGCTTAGGAAGTATGGGGCTGAGGAATTTAGAGCTAAAATTGATGATGATGCTGAACGAGCCGAGTTCTGGCTCGAGAACACTATACGAGTATTGGATGAATTATCGTGCACACCTGAGGAATGTTTAAAGTGTGCCATATCTCTTCTGAAGGATACTACATACCACTAGTGGAAGACTGTATCTTCAGTGGTACCAAAGGAAAACGTCACTTGGGAATTTTTCCAAGTGGAGTTTAAGAAGAAATGCATCAGTAAAAGGTTCTTAGACTCGAAGCGAAAGGAGTTCTTGGAACTGAAACAAGGAAATAAGACTGTAGTAGAATACGAGTGGGAGTTTGTAAGGCTAAGTTAGTATGCGACTGAATGGGTTGAAACAGAGTCAGAAATGTGTAAACGCTTCGAGGAAGGTCTGAATGAGGAAATCAAGCTGTTAATTGGGATCTTGCAAATACGAGAGTTTGCTACATTAGCTGATCGGGCCAAGAAGGCCGAGGAGCTCAATAATGAAAGGAAGCAAGCTTAGAGAGAAGCTCGAGTTTCAAGCAAGAGATCCAGCGGTAAGACACTCTCATTTTCCATAAAGAGATCAATGAGCCAGCATGAACGCTCTACTTCATTGGTAGGATATTCGGGAAGAGTGAGGAGCTCCAAATGATGTAATCAAAAGTCTTCTTCCCCGATGGTAACTAGTGTGGGGAGTGAAAATGACCAAAAGTCGAAGTGTAAAAGTTGCAATAAATTTCACTTCGGAGAGTGTCGAATGAAGAGTGGTGCGTACTATAGATGTGGTTCTCTTGACCACTTCCTCAGAGACTGTCCAGAACGAATCAATAAAGAGGTGGAAGTAGCCCCGAAATCGAGTGCTCCTATTTCATGAGGTAGACCTCCGAGATATCCTGGAAGTGCTAGTGGCAGTCGGGTTGCGGTCAAAGACACTGCAAAATTAGAGGCTCGAGCCCCGGCAAGAACATATACAATGCGCGCTCGATAGGAAGCCTCTGCTCCTTATGTCATCACGGGTACCTTTTCTCTTTTTAATACTTGTGTTGTTGCCTTAATTGATCCGGGATCGACGTATTCATACATTTTCATGAGCTTGGTGTCTAGTATGAATATATCCATTGAACCTATGGAATTTATAATCAAAGTGTCGAACCCTGTAATATCCCGAATTAGGGCCTAATCGGAATAGTGGTTTCGTGACCACAAATCTGAGGTAAAAAAATTTATTTTATTATCATTTTAAGGTCTATGGCATGATTGCATGATTGTGTGAAAATTTTGTTTAGAAATTTTATCGATAGAGGGTCCAATTTGATATTTAGGACTAAATTGCAAAAGTTGTAAAATGTGTGTTCTAGTTCACAAAGGTATTAAGTACTTGTGAGTAATGGTTTTTTAAAGTGGAGGTCCTTGGATAGTAATTAGATCATTATACTAGTTTGGACAAAAATACCTAATGGAAGATAAAACACCATAGTTTTTAATTAAGGGCATTTTGGTCATTTAGTTATTAAAATGAATTAAAAACAAAATTAAAAGCCAATTTTTGTCCATCTTCTTCATTAGGCCGAAATTTCAAGGGTTCTCTATAGCTAGGGTTTTTTTCAAGCTTCAAAGCTCCATAGTAAGTGATTCCAAGCCCCGTTTTTAATGTTCTTTACGTTTTTGGAATCCCGATAGCTCGAATTAACTTATGCTAGCAATAATTCAACCTAGGGTTCATATTTGGAAAAATACCCATAGGTGAAATTTGTGTATTTTGGTGTTTTATGATAGAATATGAGGTTTTAAATTATGTTAGACAACTTGTGCTACTCGGTTTTAAGTGAAAACGAGTAAAAGGGCTTAATCGGTAAAAATACCTAATAGTCATAAGTACATGTTAGAGTGTGAATTTGATGTTTCCATATAAGGGAAAAATGATCAGCATGTCATAAAACATAAGAAAATAGGATGAGGTTTAATTTACGAGCCTTGGGGCAAAAGTGCAAATATGTAAATGTTTAGGGGCAAAATGGTAATTTTTCCAAAGTTTGTATTAAGGGTTGTTTTGTTGAATGTATGTATTAAATAAATTAATTTGGCATTATAGATCAAGAGAAACGAGATTTAAATTGCGATCGAGGGAAAAATAAAGTTTACGAGGAATAGGCTCGATTGCTAATATTTTTTATAGAGGTAAGTTCATGTGTAAATAAGGTAACATAATTTTTATTTTAAGTGATTTAATATTATTTATATGACATGATACTTATTATCATGAAATATGATGTTTTGTAAATTATTATTTGGTGATATGCAAATTATGTGAACAACTTGATAAGTATGAGATGTTAGCAAGTATCGATTTCTATATTCCAAAGAAGGTGATCGAAATGTGTAATTGAAAAGAATCCCGTTTGAACCTTGGGAATAGATTAGGGTACAAGTGACATGTCACTAGGATGGTTGAGTTCCAAACTCGTTGAGTTGAGTTCGAGTTCACTTATGGATGCGAAAGCCCTAGCTCGTTGAGTTGAGTCCGAGTTCGTTTATGGGCGGGTTACATGGTAGCTTGGCTACATACATTTCAAAAGCTATTGAGCTTATTTAGCTATGAGTATAGCACTTATGTGCACATTATCCGTGTATCCGAAATCATAGTCCGATGTGTTCAATGGGAGATCTCTAGCAGAATAAGAAGAATTCCTAATACGAAGGTGACATGTTGGTAAGTGTGATGAATAAGAAAATTTGACAGGTATGTGTTTAAACCCTCAGGTTGAGAACTTAGTATGATGAAATTGTAGTAAGATATTAAATGCAAATGTAACATGAATATCTTGGTGTTGTTTATGCAAATAATGTTTATGTTGAATGGCATGATTATGTTACATGTTATTTGCATGTGAACTTACTAAGCATTTATGCTTACTCCCTCCTTTTCCTTCTTTGTAGTTTTGACAAGCCGGCTTGAGAATCGGGATAGGTCGAAGGCTTGTTCACACTATCCAAAGACCTAAATTGGTAAAATGGCTTGTATATTTTGAATGTGGCATGTATAGCACTATACTCACTTTGTGTAAATGATCTTATGATATGGTAAATGAGTGATGTGGAAATGCTTGTTGTTGATTAGCTATTGGAATGGCTAATCAAAATTTATATTTAGTGTTATGTATGCTTAATGTATTACCTACTCCATGGAAAACCATAAAATGGTGAAAGTTTCTATAAAATAGAGTCATACAGCAGCAGTGATGTGAATTTGAAAATTCACTAAAAATATTAATAAATTGAATTAAATGATGAATAAGTTATGAAATTGAAGCCTGATGAGTCTATTTTCATATGGATGGAACAAAACAGGTAAATGAGTTATATTTTGTAAGATATTTAAATTTTTGTAAAACAGGGTTAGAGTGATTTCTGAATCCTCTATTCTGACTTTGGAAATTCACCAAAAATTGTAAAAACAAATTAGAGGTCGTGCTTTATATTTACAGATTCCTTATTGAGTCTAGTTTTAAGAGAAAAAAACGGCATAGTATTTTGAGTTTTGTACAAAGAGAATAGTGGTTTGTAATACACAGGGGTCAGAGTAGTCGAACCCTAAAATAGGGGAGACTTTAACTAATAAACTGTACTAATTGGCTTGACCAAAAATTCTAGAAACAAATTAGTAGATAGATATATGAGTCTAGTTTCAAGAAAAATTTACAGATCTTAATTTTTAGTTTCAGAACTCGAGATATGAATTTTTAAGCGACTGTGATGCAGTTAGCCAGCTTGTCTGGAAATTTTAAAAATAAATTATTTGTGCTGTTTAATTAATGAATTAAGTTTAGTAACACCTCGTACTCGACTCCAGCGACGGTCTCGGGTATGGGGGCATTACATTTGGTGGTATTAGAGC
Organism: Gossypium arboreum; assembly: GCF_025698485.1. Taxonomy (NCBI): domain Eukaryota; kingdom Viridiplantae; phylum Streptophyta; class Magnoliopsida; order Malvales; family Malvaceae; genus Gossypium; species Gossypium arboreum. The sequence continues at coordinate 24,653,351 of NC_069075.1, forward strand.
AGGTTTAGTCGGTTCTCAGACTAACATGTTGTATGTACGGGTTTTGCTATACGTACCATATATATATATATATATTATGATAGTGTGATGACTTCTAACCTTTTAAATGATTTTTTTATAGTAAATGGATCCCGATCCAACTGTGGTGATGATGTAGAGAGTAATGCACCAGCTCGGTGAAGGCGGTGCTAATCGAAAATCCACCTCCCACTGTTGGTCAAGGAGGAGGAGAAGGGGCTCGAGAAGCCTTTCTCTAGATGATGAATGCCTGGTATACTTCGTACGAACCCGAATGCACAACCTCCCCCACCTCCCCCGATTCCTCAACCTCTACCCCCAATGCCTCAAGGTGTAGATCTGATGAAATTTCACGAACTTCAGTTGATGAATCCATAAGCAACAAGAAGAATTGAGGCAAATGTTGATGATGATGCGAGAAAGCGAGTTTTGGCTTGAGAATTCTATTCGGGTATTTGATGAATTGTCTTGTACACCTGAGGAATGCTTGAAATGTGCTATATCATTGTTGAAGGATTCAGCCTATCATTGGTGGAAGACATTGATTTCAGTAGTACCGAAAGAGAAAGTAACTTGGGAGTTCTTTGAAGAAGAATTTTGGAAGAAATACATCAACGAAAGATTTGTTGATCAAAAGTGTAAAGAGTTTCTTGAATTGAAGTAGGGGAACATGACAGTTACTGAATACAAAAGAGAGGTCGTCAGGTTGAATAAGTATGCTAGAGAATATATTCCTACAGAGGCTAAAATGTGTAGACGATTTGAAGACGGACTCAATGAAGACATTAAAGTATTTGTTGGGATTCTCGAATTAAAAGAAATGGTAGTACTTGTTGATCGAGCATGCAAGGCTGAAGAACTACTCAAAGAGAAGAAAAAAGTAGAGGTTGAGACTAGAAATTGGAAGAAAAGATCGACGAACAGTTCATTCTCACAGCAATCTAGAAAATCTAGAAATATGAATCCCTATTCTCAGGTTTCGACCGGATAATCATATAGAAATTTTAAGATGCAAAATATGGGTCTTAAATCTCAGACTACTTACGTGGCCAGTGTAGGAAATTCGAGATTTGTTAAGCCCGAGTGCCAGCGGTCTGGTAAAAATCACTTTGGCCCATGTAGAGCGAATGAATGTTTTCGGTGTGGTTCTCCGAATCTTTTTATTAGAGACTGCCCAGAGAAAGTTGAGAAAGAAAAATTTTAGAGTGTAAAAGCTAGTGGTACAGACCCGAGGGGAAGATATTCGAGGAAAGCTGGAAATGAAGCAAGCAGCAAGAATGTAGTCAAAGATTCCGCAGCTAAACCTAAAGCAAGGGCTCCAGCTAGAACTTATGCCATAAAGGCACGTGAAGATGCTTCATCACCTGATGTGATTACTGGTATATTTTCTCTTTACAATGTTAATGCTTCGATTGATCCCGGTTCTACTCATTCATATGTGTGCATGAAATTGGTGTCTAGTATGAATATACCTATTGAGTACTCAGAATTTATGATCAGAGTGTCGAATACATAAGGCAAATGTGTGATAGTTGATAAAGTATGCAAGAAATGCCCTTTAATGATTCGAGGTCATTACTTTCCAGCCGACTTGATGTTGTTGCCGTTTGATGAATTTGATGTTATTTTGGGTATGGATTGGTTGAAATTGCATGATGCTATAGTAAATTGCAAAGAAAAGGTTATAGAATTAAAGTGTGAAAGTGGTAAAATTCTGCGCGTTGAATCAAACAAATCAGAGGCATTATCTAGTGCGATTTCTTCAATGTCGGCTCAAAGACATTTAAGGAAGGGTTATGAAGCTTATTTGGCGTATGTAATTAATACAAAAGAAATTGAAAAGAAAGTTGAATCAGTTCCAATTATGTGTGAATTCGCGGATGTATTTCCATAAGACTTGTCGGGTTTGCCTCCAGTCAGGGAAGTAGAATTTTGTATTGAGTTGATACCGGGAATAGCTCCGATCTCGATTGCTCCGTATAGAATGGCACCAGCAGAGTTAAAAGAATTAAAGTCGGAATTGCAAGAGTTGACTGACAAAGGCTTTGTGAGATCGAGTTTTTCACATTGGGGTGCTCCTGTGTTATTTGTGAAAAAGAAGGATGGTTCTATGAGATTGTGTGTTGACTATCGGCAATTAAACAATGTGACAATCAAGAACAAGTATCTGTTGTGACAGCCCAAAATAGACCCTAGCCGGAATGTGGTTTCGGGACCACAAAACCGAGGCATAACAATAATTTAAAATTTATTTCGATGCCTATAATATGTGTGTATTCATGTATGACATTTTTTGATGATTGATTTAGTGTTATAAAGGTGAATTCCACTAGAAAGGACTTAGTAGTGAACTTTGAAAATACGATAGGGAAAGGGGTGATGACTAATTAAAGCATGCATGCAAAATAATGGACTTGCATGTCAAATTCCCCTTTTACAAGTAATGGCCGCCATGACAAAGAGATATGGGTTAAACATGTCATGAAACATGTTTTGTTGGGCATTAGGGAGAAATAGTAAACAAATAAGCATGGGTAAGAAAAGAATGAAAAAAAAATGTGTGTGAGAGTAGCATACCCCATTGCAGTGCAACCAAGAAGAGAAAACAAAAAATTTGTTCATGCTTGCTCTCTCCCTTTTGGCCGAAAATACTAAGAGGAAGAAGGATTTTGCTTCATTTCCTTTGTTTAGAAGAGATCTAGAAGGTGATTTGGCTAAATTTGCATCAAGATAAGGTATGTATGAGGTTGTGTTGGGAGTTTCATGCATGTTTTGGTTGCTAACTTGATGTGCATGTTAGCCATGGCTCAAATCTTTGTTATGCCATGGAAATGGTATTTGGCCAAAGTTGTTATAGTGATAAAGCCATTGCATGCTAAGTGTGAAGCTTGATGATGATGCATGCAATGATGGATTGTCTACTCTTGAGTAAGATTTTGAGTTTTTTTGTTTTATCATGATTGAAGTAGAAAAGGAGCATGATTGTCATATTCGCCATGATGCATTCATGAGCATGGTTCATGCTTCTTGCATGTTAGTTAAAATTTGTATTTTGGATGGCTATGGACACCTTGAAATTCGCCATGCTCATATTGTATATATATGTTTGCACATGATGTTTTGGCTATGAAGTAAGTGATGAATATATTGGTTTAAAGAAGAAGATGTGGAAGAATGCTTGTGAAATTGCAAGCACAATTCGGCCTAGCACACACATAAGTGCTTGATGCTATATTATAAGTTTTGGGCCACAATGTGCAAAGCATTAACTAGTAAAATGCATGCTGTTTTGTGAGGTATTAAGTGCAAAATTGGCCTCAACATGTACATGAATGTTCGGCCTTGGGTAGCCTATTGAAGGCTTTAGCTTTTCCTTGATGCTCAAATAAATTGTATTGAATTGCTTGATGTAGTATAAAATGTGCATGACCATTGTGTATTCAAGCTAAAGAGTGGCCATATGACCATTTAAAATCCTTGTCATATTCGCCATAAGCAAGCACAATGAGGTTTTAATAAATTGAATTTGTTTGAATTAGCTCAAGAGCTAAGAGGGCCACAATTGGACAAGGGAAGGAAAAGGTGATCGAATAGCCGAAAAAGCCGTTCGACAACATCCGAGGTAAGTCCTCAAGAAGTGACCTTACTTGAATTATGTGAGATGAAGTATGGATGTGTATGATTATTGATTTATGTGTGTATGAGAAATTGAATGATACCGGGCTAAGTCCCGAAGGCGAATATGCTTGTGAATATATATGCGTTTGAGCCTTAGTAACTGAAAATGAAATATGTATGTCCAATGATTATTGATGTATGTGTACATGAGGAATTGAATAATATCCGGCTAAGCCCGAAGACAATTATGCTGGAAATTATATCCGGTTAAGACCCAAGGCAATTGTGCTAGTGGCTATATCAGGGCTAAGACCAAGGCATTCGTGCGAGTTATTCTATCCGGCTAAGACCAAGGCATTTGTGCACGTGATTATATCCGGTTATATTCGAAGAATCTTGGGCTGGAGGTGAGTGTTGGTTGCTGTAATGAATTCAATTAGTACACTCGAAAAGCCCAAAGGATAAGGTACGTTATATGTGCATTGGAAAGTCGACATGTTTGAGCAACATTCGCTCAATCGACTAATGAATTTCAGTTATTGAATTGATTGATACTTTGTGAAATTATATAATGATGAAGTGTGAAGTAAGAATGTGTATAAATGAAATGATGCATTTGGCTATGTGAATGTATTGCTGTAATTAGAGTTGATTATATTCCTTGAGACTTACTAAGCATAAAATGCTTACCCCGTTGCTTTGGCTCTCGTTTTCTAGATTTCGCTCAAGCAATCGGATTTGGGATCGTTGAAGTCGAAGTCATCCACACTATCAAGCCTCCATTTTGGTATAAATTTTGGTTGAACTTGAAATGGCATGTATAGGACTACCCTTGTTTGTTAAATACGTTGTGATGTATATATGTACGGCCATGCGAAAATGGCTCAAAAAGGAAGCATGAACTTAGACTAATTGTGGTTTGTATGTATATATTTGGTGTCATGATGTGGCTATGGCTTGGAAATGGGAATGTTGGTCATATGATCAGCCATTGGCATGGTTAAAATGATCATATATGAACCTATGTATGGCAAGACTAGTTGGTTCATGGAGACTACCAAATAGGTAAGACCTACCTTAAAAACAGATGCTGCCAGCTGCAGTGACGTGAATGTGAAAAATCACCAAAATTCGTAGGAATGGAATTAAATAGTGAATAAGCTTTGTAAATGAACCTTGATGAGTCTATTTTCATATGGAAGAAACGAAATGGTCATAGGAGTTACATGTTAAGAGATATTAAAGCTATTGTGAGACAGGGCCAGAACGGTTTCTGGGTTCCCTGTCGCAACTTTAAAAATTTACTATAAATTATCCAAAAATAATTAGGAGACATACCTGATATGTACAGATTCCATTTTGAGTCTAGTTTCATTAGAAACAAACAGCACCAGCATTAAAGCCCTTTACAGAGAGATATTCAAGTTATACCGCGCGAAGGTCAGAGCAGTCGATCCCTGTAACATGGGTGACTTTAACTAATAAACTGTACCAATTGGCCAGACCAAAAATTCTAGAAATAAATCCATGGATGGATATATGAGTCTAAATTCAGGGAAAATTTACGAAACTAGTTTCTGAGTTTTGAAACTCGAGATATGATTTTTAAGGCGACAGTGACGCAGTTTTCCAGCCTGACTGGAAATGTCAAATGGATGGGCAAAACAAGTGAACTTGGCTTGTTAACCCCTCGTGTCCGACGCCGGCGATGGTCTCGGGTTCGGGGTGTTACAATTTTATTGGTATCAGAGCCACGGTTTAGTCGATTCTAGGACTACCGTGATGTGTTTGGGGTCTAGCTATACATGCCATTAAATGATGAATCGATAGTGTGGTGATTTCTGACAATTTGACTTTGTGTTTGTTTATAGCAATGGATCCCGATCCCAACCGAAAGCGATAGCTGATGATGTGGAGAGTGTGGCGCTGCTCCGCGCAAGGGACAGCGCCGCGGACTCTCAACCTATGGCCAGCAATCCTAATGACGAGGCTAGGCAAGCCTTTTATAGTGTGATGAACGAATGGTTTAATCAATACATTCGAACCAACACTACTGTTCCACAACCTCCATTCCCGACAAATGCAACCCAAGACCTACAATACCTCCGGTGATGACCAAATAAGGTCAAGTAAGCCCCATCGATAGGATTCAAAACATGGGGCCCTTGAATTTAAGGCTACGGATGATGATGATGCCGAAGCGAGCTGAATTTTGGTTAGATAACACTATCCGGTGCTTGATGAGCTATCCCACACACCGATGAGTGCTTAAAGTGTACCATCTCCTTGCTACGTGAGTCCGCCTACTATTGGTGGAGTACTCGACTTGTGGTGCCTAGAGAGCAAGTGACTTGGGAATTCTTTCAAACCGAGTAGAAAAAAGTATATCATCGAGATTCATCGACCAAAAGCGGAGGGAATTCCTTGATCTTAAGCAAGGTTCGATGTCGATTCATCGACTACGAACGAAAATTTGTAAGGCTTAGCCAGACGCAGCAAAGAATGCATTCCGTCCGAAGCTATTATGTAAACGCCGAGGATGGGCTGAATGATGATATAAGGATGTTTGTTGGCATTCTCGAGATACGAGAGTTCGTAGTACTTGTTGAGCGAGCTTGTAAAGCCGAAGAGCTTAGAAAGGAGAAACAAAAAGCGATGTAGGAACCGGAGAATTCGAAGAGGTCCTCGGAAAGTCTCTTCAACAAGCATCAAGAGATTTCGAGATGATGCGAGCCGGTCTAGAGGCGTTTGGGCTTTTCTAGACGAGGACGCGATCGACCCTGTGACCACACGAAGTCACCTCGATCACCGGTGGTGGAAATGATCGCCGAGAGAGGGCGGAGTGTCCACATTGTGGCAAATGGCATTCGGGAGCTGTTGCTTCGTGATCGCTCCGCTATAAGTGTGGATCGGCCGACCACTTTATGAAGGATTGCCCGAGGATGCATGAACAGAATGTAAGTCAGAGTGCAAACCCGGGTGCTACCACTACTCGAGGTAGGCCACCTAGAAATATGGGCAATGTCAGTGGCGGTCAGAGAGGATCTAGAGATGCTACCATCAGATCTGAGGCTCGTGCTCTGCTAGGACTTATGCCACACGCGCACGCCGAGGATGCCTCTCCGGATGTTATTACCAGTACTTTCACTCTTTTCAATACAAATGTGATTGCTTTGATTGACCCTGGTTCTACTCATTCATATATATGTGAAACCTTAGCATCCAAAGAAGACTTTGCCCATTGAGTCTCTCGAGTTTGTAATTCGGTGTCAAACCCTTGGGTCATTACGTGCTTGTCAACAAAGTGTGCAAGAAAAGTCCCCTAGTGTTCCGAGGTTCTTGTTTTCCGGCAGACTTGATGCTTTTGCCGTTCGATGAGTTCGATGTTATTCTTGGTTTGGATTGGTTGACCATGCACGATGCGGTTGTAAATTGCAAGAGCAAGACTATCGATTTGAGGTGCGCGAATAATGAAATAATTCGGGTTGACTCCACGGACTTAAAAGGGTTGCCAGCTGTAATATCAGCGATGTTGGCCCAGAAATATGTAAGAAAAGGGTGCGAAGCGTACCTTGCGTACGTGCTCGATGACAAGGAATCAGAGAAGAAACCCGAATCTGTGCCCGTGGTTTGTGAATACCCGGATGTTTTCCCCGAAGAATTGCCGGGTTTACCACCTATTCGGGAAATAGAATTTGGCATCGAATTGGTACCGGTACCACTCCAATTTCGATAGCTCCGTGATCGTATGGCACCAACGGAATTAAAGGAGTTGAAAGCTCGGTTGCAAGAATTGGTGGATAGAGGTTTTGCTCGCCGAGTTTTTCGCCTTTGGGTGCGCCGGTGTTGTTCGTGAAGAAGAAGGATGGAACCATGCGATTGCAGCATCGACTATCGTCGACTTAATAAAGCGACGATAAAGAACAAATATCCGTTGCCACGTATTGATGACTTGTTCGATCAATGAAGGGAGCCTCGGTGTTCTCGAAAATAGATTTGAGATCGGGCTACTATCAATTGCGAATCCGAGATTGGACGTGCCCAAGACCCGCCTTGAGCGAGATATGGTCACTATGAGTTCCTAGTGATGCCGTTTGGGCTCACTAATGCCCTACGGTATTTATGGATTTAATGAATCGGATCTTTAGACCATATTTGGATCGATTCGTAGTCGTGTTCATTGATGACATCTTGGTCTATTCAAGAAATGAGACCGAACATCTTTGAACACCGCGGTTAGTACCGCAAACTTTACGGATAAGCAATTATATGCTAAGTTTAGCAAGTGTGAGTTCGGTTAAGAGAGGTTAGCTTCTTGGGTCATGTGGTATCTGACGGTATTCGAGTCGACCAATAAAATTTCAGCCATACTTAATTGGAAGCCTCAGAAATATTCGAGGTTCGGAGCTTTTGGGGCTTGCCGATTATTACCGATGATTTGTAAAGGCTTCTCAACGATAGCCACGCCGATGACGCTTACTCCAAAAGGACGTTAAGTTCGAATGGATGAGAAATGCCAAAAAGTTTCGATCAATGAAAACTTATTTGACTGAAGCCCCAATTCTAGTGCAACCGAGTCCGCAAGGAGTTTGTCATCTATAGCGACGCCTCTCTACTTGGGTTAGGTTGCGATTAATGCAAGAAGGTCGAGTTGTGGCCTATGCGTCGAGGCAATTAAAGCCACATGAGAAAAATTATCCGACTCATGATCTCGAGTTGGCCGCCATCGTATTCGCTTTAAAGATTTGGCGACATTACTTATTTGGTGAAAGGTGCCATGTATACTCGGATCACAAAAGTCTCAAATATTTGATGACCCAAAGAGACTTAAATCTGCGACAAAGACGTTGGCTCGAGCCGTTAAAGGATTATGAGTGATCATTGACTATCACCCGGGAAAGGCGAATGTGGTTGCGGATGCCTTGAGTCGTAAATCGTTATTCACTTTACGAGCGATGAATGTGCACTTGTCCGTCCGATCCGACGGTGTGTTAGTGGCTGAATTGAAAGCCAAACCATTATTGACACACCAAATTCGAGAAGCTCGAAAGTCGACGACGAGTTGGTTGCAAAACAGTGCGTGTGTTCGAACAAGGACTCGGAGTTTCAAATTGACGATGACGATTGTTTGAGGTTCAAAAGTCGTCGTGTGTCCCAAAGAATTGAACTCATTTCGATAATTTTGAATGAAGCCCATTGTAGCCGAATGGCAATCCACCCGGAGTACGAAGATGTACAATGATTTGAAACGTCGGTTTTGGTGGCATGGTATGAAGCGAGACATCTCCGACTTTGTTTGAGATGTTTAATATGTCAACAAGTGAAAGCGGAACATCGGTGCCTTGAGATTACTTCACCAATCACGATACCCGAGTGGAAATGGGATCGAGTCACAATGGACTTTGTATCCGGACCGCCATTGTCGCAAGTAAGAAGGATGCGGTTTGAGCCGTGGTAGATCGATTGACTAAGTCGGCCCACTTTATCCCCGTCGTCTGATTTTTCAATGGACAAACTAGCCGAATTATACGTTTCGATTGTGAGATTACACGGGTGCCTATTTCCATCGTGTCGGATAGAGATCCGAGATTTACCTCGCGATTTTGGAAAAAGTTGCAAGAAGCTTTGGGTACCAAGTTGCATTTCAAAGACCGCCTTTCACCCCCAAACCGATGGTCAATCCGAGCGAATAATTCAGATACTTGAGGATATGTTAAGATGTTGCGTCCTCGAGTTTAGTGGTTCATGGGAACGGTATTTGCCGTTGATTGAATTCGCTTACAACAACAACTTTCAATCAAGTATTAAGATGGCACCTACGAGGCCTTGTACGGTCGTAAATGCCGTACACCATTGTTTTGGACCGAGCTCGGTGAAAGCAAGATTTTCGGGTGGATTTGATTAGGGATCTTTGAACAGAAAGTGAAAGTAATCCGTGAAAGTCTCGAAGATAGCCTCCAATTGTCGAGAAGTCGACGCGGATCTGAAGCGTAAGGATATCGAGTATCGTGGGTGATAAAGTGTTTCTCAAGGTATCGCCTTGGAAAAGGATACTCAGGTTCGGCCGTAAGGGCAAGTTGAGCCCGAGGTTCATTGGGCCATATGAGATATCAGAGCGAGTCGGTCCAGTGGCATATCGCTTGATTTTGCCCCGAACTCAAAAGGTTCACGATGTCTTTCACGTTTCGATGCTTCGACGCTATAGATCCGATCCATCGCACGTGATTAGTCCATCAGAAATTGAAATTCAAGCTAATATGAGTTATGAGGAAGAACCGATTCGTATCCTATCACGAGAAGTGAAAGAGTTGCGAAACAAGCGGGTTCCGCTAGTGAAAGTGTTATGGCTCAAGCACGGGATAGAAGAAGCTACTTGGGAGACCGAGAACTCTATGAAAGAGCGATATCCAAACCTATTTACGGTAAGATTTTCGGGACGAAAATTTCTTAAGAGGGGAGAGTTGTGACAGCCCAAAATAGACCCTAGCCGGAATGTGGTTTGGGACCACAAAACCGAGGCATAACAATAATTTAAAATTTATTTCGATGCCTATAATATGTGTGTATTCATGTATGACATTTTTGATGATTGATTTAGTGTTATAAAGGTGAATTCCACTAGAAAGGACTTAGTAGTGAACTTTGAAAATACGATAGGAAAGGGGTGATGACTAATTAAAGCATGCATGCAAAATAATGGACTTGCATGTCAAATTCCCCTTTTACAAGTAATGGCCGCCATGACAAAGAGATATGGGTTAAACATGTCATGAAACATGTTTTGTTGGGCATTAGGGAGAAATAGTAAACAAATAAGCATGGGTAAGAAAAGAATGAAAAAAAAAAAATGTGTGAGAGAGTAGCATACCCCATTGCAGTGCAACCAAGAAGAGAAAACAAAAAATTTGTTCATGCTTGCTCTCTCCTTTTGGCGAAAATACTAAGAGGAAGAAGGATTTTTGCTTCATTTCCTTTGTTTAGAAGAGATCTAGAAGGTGATTTGGCTAAATTTGCATCAAGATAAGGTATGTATGAGGTTGTGTTGGGAGTTTCATGCATGTTTTGGTTGCTAACTTGATGTGCATGTTAGCCATGGCTCAAATCTTTGTTATGCCATGGAAATGGTATTTGGCCAAAGTTGTTATAGTGATAAAGCCATTGCATGCTAAGTGTGAAGCTTGATGATGATGCATGCAATGATGGATTGTCTACTCTTGAGTAAGATTTTGAGTTTTTTTGTTTTATCATGATTGAAGTAGAAAAGGAGCATGATTGTCATATTCGCCATGATGCATTCATGAGCATGGTTCATGCTTCTTGCATGTTAGTTAAAATTTGTATTTTGGATGGCTATGGACACCTTGAAATTCGCCATGCTCATATTGTATATATATGTTTGCACATGATGTTTTGGCTATGAAGTAAGTGATGAATATATTGGTTTAAAGAAGAAGATGTGGAAGAATGCTTGTGAAATTGCAAGCACAATTCGCCTAGCACACACATAAGTGCTTGATGCTATATTATAAGTTTTAATACAATGTGCAAAGCATTAACTAGTAAAATGCATGCTGTTTTTGTGAGGTATTAAGTGCAAAATTGGCCTCAACATGTACATGAATGTTCGCCTTGGGTAGCCTATTGAAGGCTTTAGCTTTTCCTTGATGCTCAAATAAATTGTATTGAATTGCTTGATGTAGTATAAAATGTGCATGACCATTGTGTATTCAAGCTAAAGAGTGGCCATATGACCATTTAAAATCCTTGTCATATTCGGCCATAAGCAAGCACAATGAGGTTTTAATAAATTGAATTTGTTTGAATTAGCTCAAGAGCTAAGAGGGCCACAATTGGACAAGGGAAGGAAAAGGTGATCGAATAGCGAAAAAGCCGTTCGACAACATCCGAGGTAAGTCCTCAAGAAGTGACCTTACTTGAATTATGTGAGATGAAGTATGGATGTGTATGATTATTGATTTATGTGTGTATGAGAAATTGAATGATACCGGGCTAAGTCCCAAGGCGAATATGCTTGTGAATATATGTGCGTTTGAGCCTTAGTAACGAAAATGAAATATGTATGTCCAATGATTATTGATGTATGTGTACATGAGGAATTGAATAATATCCGGCTAAGCCTCAAGACAATTATGCTGAAATTATATCCGGGTTAAGACCAAGGCAATTGTGCTAGTGGCTATATCCGGGCTAAGACCAAGGCATTCGTATGCGAGTTATTCTATCCGGCTAAGACCAAGGCATTTGTGCACGTGATTATATCCGGTTATATTCGAAGAATCTTGGGCTGGAGGTGAGTGTTGGTTGCTGTAATGAATTCAATTAGTACACTCGAAAAGCCCAAAGGATAAGGTACGTTATATGTGCATTGGAAAGTCGACATGTTTGAGCAACATTCGCTCAATCGACTAATGAATTTCAGTTATTGAATTGATTGATACTTTGTGAAATTATATAATGATGAAGTGTGAAGTAAGAATGTGTATAAATGAAATGATGCATTTGGCTATGTGAATGTATTGCTGTAATTAGAGTTGATTATATTCCTTGAGACTTACTAAGCATAAAATGCTTACCCGCTGCTTTGGCTCTCGGTTTTCTAGATTTCGCTCAAGCAATCGGATTTGGGATCGTTGAAGTCAAGTCATCCACACTATCAAGCCTCCATTTTGGTATAAATTTTGGTTGAACTTGAAATGGCATGTATAGGACTACCCCTTGTTTGTTAAATACGTTGTGATGTATATATGTACGGCCATGCGAAAATGGCTCGAAAAAGGAAGCATGAACTTAGACTAATTGTGGTTTGTATGTATATATTTGGTGTCATGATGTGGCTATGGCTTGGAAATGGGAATGTTGGTCATATGATCAGCCATTGGCATGGTTAAAATGATCATATATGAACCTATGTATGGCAAGACTAGTTGGTTCATGGAGACTACCAAATAGGTAAGACCTACCTTAAAACAGATGCTGCCAGCTGCAGTGACGTGAATGTGAAAAATCACCAAAATTCGTAGGAATGGAATTAAATAGTGAATAAGCTTTGTAAATGAACCTTGATGAGTCTATTTTCATATGGAAGAAACGAAATGGTCATAGGAGTTACATGTTAAGAGATATTAAAGCTATTGTGAGACAGGGCCAGAACGGTTTCTGGGTTCCCTGTTGCAACTTTAAAATTTACTATAAATTATCCAAAAATAATTAGGAGACATACCTGATATGTACAGATTCCATTTTGAGTCTAGTTTCATTAGAAACAAACAGCACCAGCATTAAAGCCCTTTACAGAGAGATATTCAAGTTATACCGCGCGAAGGTCAGAGCAGTCGATCCCTGTAACATGGGTGACTTTAACTAATAAACTGTACCAATTGGCCGGACCAAAATTCTAGAAATAAATCCATGGATGGATATATGAGTCTAAATTCAGGAAAATTTACGAAACTAGTTTCTGAGTTTTGAAACTCGAGATATGATTTTTAAGGCGACAGTGACGCAGTTTTCCAGCCTGACTGGAAATGTCAAATGGATGGGCAAAACAAGTGAACTTGGCTTGTTAACCCCTCGTGTCCGACGCCGGCGATGGTCTCGGGTTCGGGGTGTTACAATTTTATTGGTATCAGAGCCACGGTTTAGTCGATTCTAGGACTACCGTGATGTGTTTGGGGTCTAGCTATACATGCCATTAAATGATGAATCGATAGTGTGGTGATTTCTGACAATTTGACTTTGTGTTTGTTTATAGCAATGGATCCCGATCCCAACCGAGCGATAGCTGGGTATTATCGGCGGTTTGTAAATGGATTTTCTATAATTGCTGCTTCTATGACTAGACTTGTGACAGCCCTAAAGTGACCCTAGTCGGAAAGCGATTTCGGGACCGCTAAACCGAGTCACCAAATTATTTGAATGTGATATTTATTGTCTAAAATATGTGATTATGAATGTGTGAAAGTTTTAGGCTTCGATTTAGTAAATTGCATGTGAATTTAGTCAAAAGGACTTATGGGTGACATTTTTGAAATGTGATAGGCTAATCTACAAGGACCTAATAGTGCATGTAATCAAAAGGAGGACTTGCATGTCAAGTTTCCCCTAATATGTAGTGGCGGCCATGAGCATGGGTGGACAAGATGTTATGGCTAAAAACATGTCATAAACATGTTGGGGTAATGCATTATGTAAGGATTAATAAAATAAAGAGCATGGGCAATAAAATATTAGTGTTAGTAGGATGAGAAACAAAAAAAAAAAGAAAGGATGTGTGTGATTGCCCCCATTGCCGTGAGTTGAAGGAAAGAAAAAAAAAGGTGTTCATCCTTTGGTTCATCCTTGGCCGAAAATTTTAAGGAGGAAGGAAGAAGAAAGGTTGAAGAGGTTCGGCCATGCATGTAACTAGGCTAAGGTATGTTTGATGATGTTCCATGAGATGCATGCATGTTTTAGTTGTTAGCTTGAGTTCTACCTAGCCCATGGTCTAAATCTTGCTATGTGATGGAAATGACACTCGGCCATGGATGCATCATTCTTGCTTGGTGTTGATGTTGTGTTGGTGAGATATCAAGTTATTTTTGTGACCAAAGTTGAGATTTGAATTTTTGGAATGAGTAAGGTTTTCGGCTATGGTAAATATAAGGGTGATGGATGTTGTGTCATGCTAAATCTAGATGAACAATGTTAGTGCTTATATCTCGATATTCATGAGTTTCTTTCTTGGTTTTACCTCAAACCCATGAAGTATTTTAATTGGTGTTGTTAGAGGTTTCGGTCATGGGATTATAAGCTTGTTAGTTTTGATGGTGAAATTTATGCCTTGCAAGGGTAAATGGTGTCTTGATGCATTCGGCCATGGTAGAAAGTAGATGTGAAATGGTAGTAAGATGAAATGCAAAATGTTAGTATTTGATTACTACTGTATAAATGCGTATTAGCCGAGTTTTGAATTTGAAACGAAACGATATATAATCAATACAAGTAACCATAATTGTAGGAAGTATTAAGCATATAATTGGCCTCAACATATACATGCATACAAGGCCACATGAGAAGATTAGTGTTGCATGAATGCGGTTAGAGGCAAGCATATTGATGCCTTTGTCTTGGTTAGGACAATCGGCAAAAAGGGAGTGTGGGTTAATATGTTGAGTTGATGCATGATTTCGCATGTATGTGACTTTAATGTCTAATGTATAAATATGGGCTAAGTGCCTTGTGTTCCTCTTTTCGATGCTCAAATGATTAAATCAATTTATTTGTTTAATTAAGCTCAAGAGCAAGGGGATCTAAATCCGATAAAGGGAAGGAAAAAGTGGTCGAATAGCCATCGAAATCGTTCGACAACATCCGAGGGAAGTTCTTGAGTAATAGAGCTTAAATTATGATTTGATTAGATCATGTTTTAAGCAAATCAAAATCATGCTCTTTGTGTGTGGCTATTGAGCCGAAATTGCAAGTGTGATAAGTGTCTTGTGTTTGAGTTTTGCTAATGAAAATAAAATACGAATGTGTCATGATTTATTGTTAAATGTGCATGGTTATTGAATGATGTCCTGCTAAGTCCGAAGGCTTTGTGCTAAGTGACCATATCAGGACTAAGATCCGAAGGCATTTGTGCGAGTTACTAATTAGGGCTAAGCCCAAGGCATTGGTGCGAGTTACTAAATCGGGTTAAGTCCGAAGGCATTTGTGCGAAGTTACTATAACCGGGCTATGTCCCGAAGGCGTTTGAACGAGTAGCTATATCCGGTTACTAAATTTCGTATCTGGGTTGCCAGTATCGGCAAGTAAGAAAGATGCGATTTGGGTTGTTGTGGATAGACTGACGAAGTCGGCTCACTTTATCCCCGTACGTACGGATTTTTCATTGGATAAACTAGCTGAATTGTATATTTCTCAGATTGTTAGATTACACGGGATACCTATTTCTATCGTGTCGGATAGAGATCCGAGATTCACCTTGCGATTTTGGAAGAAATTGCAAGAAGCTTTGGGTACCAAGCTGCATTTTAGCACCGCTTTTCATCCACAAACCGATGGTCAATCCGAGCGGATAATTCAGATACTTGAGGATATGTTGAGATGTTGCATCCTCGAGTTTAGTGGTTCATGGGAACGGTATTTACCTTTGATTGAATTTGCTTACAACAATAGTTTTCAATCAAGTATTAAGATGGCACCTTACGAGGCCTTGTACGAGCGTAAATGCCGTACACCATTGTTTTGGACCGAGCTCGGTGAAAGTAAAATTTTCGGAGTGGATTTGATTAAAGATGCTGAACAGAAAGTAAGAATAATTTGTGAAAGTCTGAAGGCAGCATCAGATCGTCAGAAGTCGTATGCGGATTTAAAACGAAGAGATATTGAGTATCAAGTGGGAGACAAAGTGTTTCTTAAGGTCTCGCCTTGGAAAAAGATACTCAGATTTGGCCGTAAGGGCAAACTGAGTCCGAGATTCATTGGGCCGTATGAGATCTCCGAACGAGTTGGCCCAGTTGCATATAGGTTGCTTTTACCCCCTGAACTCGAAAGAATCCACAACGTTTTTCATGTTTCGATGCTTCGACGTTACTGATCCGATCCTTCGCGACGTAATAAACCCCTCCGAGGTCGAAATTCAAGCCGATATGAGTTATGAGGAAGAACCGATTCGTATCCTAGCTCGTGAAGTGAAAGAGTTACGAAACAAAAGGGTTCCGATAGTGAAAGTGTTATGCCTCAAACACGGGATCGAAGAAGCTACTTGGGAACCCGAGAACTCTATGAAAGAGCGATACCCAAACCTATTTACCGGTAAGATTGTCGGGGACGAAAATTTCTTAAGTGGGGGAGAGTTGTGACAGCCCTAAAGTGACCCTAGTCGGAAGCGGTTTGGGACCGCTAAACCGAAGTCACCAAATTATTTGAATGTGATATTTATTGTCTAAAATATGTGATTATGAATGTGTGAAAGTTTTAAGCTTCGATTTAGTAAATTGCATGTGAATTTAGTCAAAAGGACTTATGGGTGACATTTTGAAATGTGATAGGCTAATCTACAAGGACCTAATAGTGCATGTAATCAAAAGGAGGACTTGCATGTCAAGTTTCCCCCTAATATGTAGTGGCCGGCCATGAGCATGGGTGGACAAGATGTTATAGCTAAAAACATGTCATAAACATGTTGGGGTAATGCATTATGTAAGGATTAATAAAATAAAGAGCATGGGCAATAAAATATTAGTGTTAGTAGGATGAGAAACAAAAAAAAAAGAAAGGATGTGTGTGATTGTCCCCCCATTGCCGTGAGTTGAAGGAAAGAAAAACAAAAAAAAAAGGTGTTCATCCTTTGGTTCATCCTTGGCCGAAAATTTTAAGGAGGAAGGAAGAAGAAAGGTTGAAGAGGTTCGGCCATGCATGTAACTAGGCTAAGGTATGTTTGATGATGTTCCATGAGATGCATGCATGTTTTAGTTGTTAGCTTGAGTTCTACCTAGCCCATGGTCTAAATCTTGCTATGTGATGGAAATGACACTCGGCCATGGATGCATCATTCTTGCTTGGTGTTGATGTTGTGTTGGTGAGATATCAAGTTATTTTTGTGACCAAAGTTGAGATTTGAATTTTTGGAATGAGTAAGGTTTTCGGCTATGGTAAATATAAGGGTGATGGATGTTGTGTCATGCTAAATCTAGATGAACAATGTTAGTGCTTATATCTCGATATTCATGAGTTTCTTTCTTGGTTTTACCTCAAACCCATGAAGTATTTTAATTGGTGTTGTTAGAGGTTTCGGTCATGGGATTATAAGCTTGTTAGTTTTGATGGTGAAATTTATGCCTTGCAAGGGTAAATGGCGTCTTGATGCATTCGGCCATGGTAGAAAGTAGATGTGAAATGGTAGTAAGATGAAATGCAAAATGTTAGTATTTGATTACTAGTGTATAAATGCGTATTAGCCGAGTTTTGAATTTGAAACGAAATGATATATAATCAATACAAGTAACCATACTTGTAGGAAGCATTAAGGATATAATTGGCCTCAACATATACATGCATACTCGGCCACATGAGAAGATTAGTGTTGCATGCATTCGGTTAGAGGCAAGCATATTGATGCCTTTATCTTGGTTAGGACAATCGGCAAAAAGGGGTGTGGGTTAATATGTTGAGTTGATGCATGATTTCACATGTATGTGACTTTAATGTCTAATGTATAAATATGGGCTAAGTGCCTTGTGTTCCTCTTTTCGATGCTCAAATGATTAAATCAATTTATTTGTTTAATTAAGCTCAAGAGCAAAGGGATCTAAATCCGATAAAGGGAAGGAAAAAGCTGGTCGAATAGCCATCGAAATCGTTCGACAACATCCGAGGTAAGTTCTTGAGTAATAGAGCTTAAATTATGATTTGATTAGATCATGTTTTAAGCAAATCAAAATCATGCTCTTTGTGTGTGGCTATTGAGCCGAAATTGCAAGTGTGATAAGTGTCTTGTGTTTGAGTTTTGCTAATGAAAATGAAATACGAATGTGTCATGATTTATTGTTAAATGTGCATGGTTATTGAATGATGTCGGGCTAAGTCCAGAAGGCTTTGTGCTAAGTGACCATATCCGGACTAAGATCCGAAGGCATTTGTGCGAGTTACTAATTCCGGGCTAAGCCCGAAGGCATTGGTGCGAGTTACTAAATCCGGGTTAAGTCCCGAAGGCATTTGTGCGAGTTACTATAACCGGGCTATGTCCCGAAGGCATTTGAACGAGTAGCTATATTCGGTTAAATTCCAAAGGTACGTGATTCGGGAATGAATGATCTTGCTGTAAAAATTTCAGTTAATACGCTTGTAACATCCCAACATTGAGGTATGTTTCGTATGTGCTTTGAATTAGTTGAGCCCTTACAAATAAGTATTCGCTCAGTTGATAAATGAGCTACCGGCCTTTGGCTAAGTTGATCTTTGTGTATGAATATAAGGGTTAGTAATGTGAAGTAAGTATGATAATGAAAAATTGTGCATATGAAATTATCTGTTTAGCTACATGAATGCTATACTTTGGTTGTGTCTAAATTCTTTGCTCAAAACTTACTAAGCATTTAATGCTTACTCCGTTTCTTTGATTCTCTGTTTTATAGATTTTGGTTCTTCAGCTATCGGACTCGGTATTTTGAAGTCGAAGTCGCCCACACTATCAAAGCTCCTTTTTGTATACTTTTGGTTGAACTTTGAAATGGCATGTATAGGACCACCCTTTTGTCGTTGGTCATGAACCCTTCGGTATTGTGTAAATTTGGATAGCCATGCGAAAATGGCTTAAATATACTTTGATCATAGCATTATAATCGTTTTGTATGTTGTCCGTCGAGAGGTATGGAAATGTTGGCAACGGTTAGCCATGGGAATGGTTATTCATGATCACTTTTGATATATGTATGACAAACTCTAGTCGATCCATGAAGGATCATGAAATAGGTAAAGTTTACCTTAAAAATAGATGCTGGCAGCAGCAGTGATGTGGATGTGAAAAATCACTAAAAATAGTAGGAATGGAATTAAATAGTGAATAAATTATGTAATTGAACCTTGATGAATCTATTTTCATAGGAAAGTAACGAAAAGTTAATATGAACAGTATATTATGAGATGTTAAAGTTTTCGTGAGATAGGGCCAGAACTGTTTCTGGATCCCTTGATCTGACTTTGGAAATTTATTATAAATTAACCATAGACATTTAGAAGTCATGCCATATATTTATAGATTCCTTTTTGAGTATAGTTTCTATAGAAACAAACGGCATCAGTATTGAAGCCCTGTAAAAGGAGATATCCAGGTCGTAATGCATGAAGGTCAGTGTAGTCTTACGCTGTAACAGGGGAGACTTTAACTAATAAACTGTACTAATTGGCCCGACCAAAAATTCTAGAAAAATATATTTAGGTGGACATATGAGTTTAGTTTCAGGTAAAAATTACGAAACTGATTTTCGAGTTTTGGAACTCAAGATATGATTTTTAAAGTGACAGTGACGCAGTTAGCCAACTGCCAGGAAATTTTTAAAATGGACTGTGTAAATGAGTGGTTTAAGCCGTTAACCCCTTGTGTCCGACTCCGGCAGCTGTCTCGGGTACGGGGTGTTACAATTAAATTGGTATCAGAGCCATGGTTTAGTCGATTCTAGGACTACCGTAATACGTTGGGTCTAGCTATACATGCCATTATGTGATTTTTTTGATAGTGTGGTGATTTCTGACAATTGAAATGTGTTTATTTATAGTAATGGATCCCGATCCCGACCGAAGCGATGGTGATGATCTTGAGAGTGTAGCGCTGCTCCCACAAGGGACACGGCACGACGGACTCTCAACTTAATGCTAGTAATCCGAATGATGAAGCTAGACAAGCTTTTATAGCGTGATGAATGATTGGTTCAACCAATACATTCGAACTAATCTACTGTTCCACAACCTCCATTCCCGACAACCACAACCCCGCACCTACCATACCTCCGTTATCTGACCAAATAAGGTCAAATAAGCCCCCAGTTGACTGAATTCGAAAACATGGGGCTACGGAATTTAAGGCTACGGATAGTGATGATGCCGAGCAAGCTAAATTTTGGTTGGACAACACTATTCGGGTACTCGATGAGCTATCTTGTACACCCGATGAGTGCCTAAAGTGTGCTATCTCCTTGCTACGTGATTACGCCTACTATTGGTGGAATACGTTGACTTCATTGTGCCTAGAGAGCAAGTAACTTGGGAGTTTTTCCAAACCGAGTTTGAAAAAGTATATCGGTCGAGATTTATGGATCAAAAGCGGAAGGAATTTCTTGAACTTAAACAAGGTTCCATGTCGGTTCTGACTTTGATCGAAAGTTTGTAAGGCTTAGCCGATCATGCGAGAATGCATTTCCTCGAGGCCGTAATGTGTAAGCGTTTGAGGATGGATTGAATGATGATATAAAGTCTGTATGTTGGCATTTTGGAAATCAGAATTTGTGGCACTTGTCGAGCGAGCTTGCAAAGCCGAGGAGCTCGAGATGGAGAAAAGAAAAGTTGAGGACGGAGCAAGGGAGTTTCGTAGGAGGTCTTCGGGAAGCCCTTCCCACGATCATCGAAGAAATTTAGAGATGGCTTAGGCGGTCTAGAGACACTTCGGGCTTTTCTAGACGAGATCGCGATCGACCCTTTCGAGTGCACGAGTCACTTGATCGCCATGATGTGGGAAATGATCGTCGAGATAGAATGGAGTGCCAGTATTGTGGAAAATGGCATTCTGGAAGTTGTAGATTCCATGACCGCTCTGCTACAAGTGCGGGTCATTGACCACTTTATCAAAGATTGCCCGAGATTATGCGAGCAGAATGTAAATCGAGTGGGAAAGCGAAGGTGCTACCACCGCTCGAGGTAACCATCTAGAAACACGAGAAATGCTAGTGGTGGTCGAGAGGATCTAGAGATCTGCGACCGGATCCGAGGCTCGTGCTCTGCTAGGGCTTATGCTATCTGCCGCACGCGAGGATGCTTCCTCGCCGGATGTTATTACTGGTACTTTTACTCTCTTTGATACTAATGTGATTGCTTTGATTGACCCCGGTTCTACTCATTCTTATATATGCGAAACCTTAGCATCCAAGAAGACTTTACCTATTGAGTCTCTTGAGTTCGTAATTGGTGTCAAATCCCTTGGGTCGTTCGTGCTTGTCGACAAAGTGTGTAAGAAATGCCCCTAGTAATTCGAGATTCTTGTTTTCCGGCGGACTTGATGCTTTTGCCGTTTGATGAATTTGATGTTATTCTTGGTTTGGATTGGTTGACCGTGCATGATGCGGTTGTGAATTGCAAAAGCAAGACTATTGATTTGAGGTGTGCAAATAACGAGATAATCAGAGTTGAGTCTACGGACTTAAAGGGGTTGCCAACTGTAATATCAGCAATGTTGGCCCAGAAATATGTAAGAAAGGGGTGCGAGCATACCTTGCGTATGTACTTGATGACAAAGAATTAGAAAAGAAACCCGAATCTGTGCCGGTGGTTTGTGAATACCGGATGTTTTCTGAAGAATTCTGGGTTTACCACTGCTCGGAGGTAGAGTTTGGTATTGAGCTTGTACCGAACTACGCCAATTTCGATAGCTCAGATCGTATGGCACCAACCGAGTTAAAAGAATTGAAAGCTCAGTTGCAAGAGTTGACGGATAGAGGTTTCGCTCGACCAAGTTTCTCACCTTGGGGTGCACCAGTATTGTTTGTGAAAAAGAAGGACGGAACCATGAGGTTGTGCATTGACTATCGTCAGCTGAATAAAGTGACGATAAAGAATAAATATCTGTTACCGCGTATTGATGATTTGTTTGATCAACTAAAGGAGCCTCGGTGTTTTCAAAGATAGATTTGAGATCGGGTTATTACCAGTTGCGAATTCGAGATTCGGATATACCCAAAACTGCTTTCAGAACGAGATATGGCCACTACGAGTTCTTAGTGATGCCGTTTGGGCTCACTAATGCCCCTGCGGTATTTATGGATTTGATGAATCGGATCTTCAGACAGTATTTGGACGGTTCCGTAGTTGTGTTCATTGACGACATCTTGGTCTATTCAAGAGATGAGACTGAACATCTTGAGCACCGAGATTAGTGTTGCAAATTTTATGGGATAAGCGGTTATATGCTAAGTTCGATGAAGTGTGAGTTATGGTTAGAGAGGTTAGCTTCTTGGGCCATGTGGTATCTGCATCGGGTATTCGAGTTGACCCGAGCAAAATTTCAACCATACTTAATTGGAAGCCTCTGAGAAATATTACTGAGGTTCAGAGCTTTTTAGGACTCATGGGTTACTACCGACGGTTTGTAAAGGTTTCTCGATGATAGCCACACCCATGACGGCTACTTCAAAAGATATTAAGTTTGAATGGACGGAAAAATGTCGAAAAGTTTTGATCAATCGAAAACTTATTTGATGAAGCCCCAATTTTAGTGCGGCCGAATCGGGCAAAGAGTTTGTCATCTATAGTGACGCCTCCCTACTTGGGTTAGGGTTACGTGTTGATGCAAGAAGGTCGAGTTGTGGCCTATCGTCGTGACAATTAAAGCCACATGAGAAAAATTATCCGACCCATGATCTCGAATTAGTCGCCATCGTATTCGCTTTGAAAATATGGCGACATTACTTATTTGGTGAGAAGTGCCATGTATTTTCGGATCACAAAAGTCTCAAATATTTGATGACTCAAAGAGACTTAAATCTGCGACAAAGGCGTTGGCTTGAGTTGTTGAAAGATTATGAGCTTGTCATTGATTACCACCGGGAAAGGCTAATGTGGTTGCGGACGCCTTAAGCCGTAAATCACTTTGTTTGCTTTTACGAGCGATGAATGTACACTTATGCATTCTATCCGACAATGTGTTAGTAGTTGAATTAAAGGCCAAACCATTATTGATTCATCAAATTCGTGAAGCTCGTAAAGTCGACGATGAATTGGTTGCAAAAGCAAAGTTGAATGTGTTTGAATATGGAATCCGAATTTCAAATTGATGATGACGATTGTTTGAGGTTCGAAGTCGGTTGTGTGTTCCAAGAAATTGAGAACTCATTTCGATGATTCGAATGAAGCCCATTGTAGCCGAATGTCAATTCACCGGGAGTACGAAAATGTACAACGATCTCGAGACGCCTTGATTTTGGTGGCATGGTATGAAATGAGACATTTCGATTTTGTTTGAAGTGTTTAATATGTCGCAAGTAAAGGCGGAACATCAAGTGCCTCTGGTTTACTCCACCAATCATGGTACCGAATGGAAATGGGATCGAGTCACGATGGATTTCAGATCTGGGTTGCCGTATCGGCAAGTAAGAAAGATGCGATTTGGGTTGTTGTGGATAGATCGACGAAGTCGGCTCACTTTATCCCCGCACGTCTGGATTTTTCATTGGATAAACTAGCTGAATTGTATATTTCTCAGTTGTTAGATTACACGGGATACCTATTTCTATCGTGTCGGATAGAGATCCGAGATTCACCTTGCGATTTTGGAAGAAATTGCAAGAAGCTTTGGGTACCAAGCTGCATTTTAGCACCGCTTTTCATCCACAAACCGATGGTCAATCCGAGCGGATAATTCAGATACTTGAGGATATGTTGAGATGTTGCATCCTCGAGTTTAGTGGTTCATGGAGCGGTATTTACCTTTGATTGAATTTGCTTACAACAATAGTTTTCAATCAAGTATTAAGAT
This sequence comes from Gossypium arboreum, assembly GCF_025698485.1. NCBI lineage: Eukaryota > Viridiplantae > Streptophyta > Magnoliopsida > Malvales > Malvaceae > Gossypium > Gossypium arboreum. The sequence continues at coordinate 24,677,229 of NC_069075.1, forward strand.
GGCACCTTACGAGGCCTTGTACGAGCGTAAATGCCGTACACCATTGTTTTGGACCGAGCTCGGTGAAAGTAAAATTTTCGGAGTGGATTTGATTAAAGATGCTGAACAGAAAGTAAGAATAATTTGTGAAAGTCTGAAGGCAGCATCAGATCGTCAGAAGTTGTATGCGGATTTAAAACGAAGAGATATTGAGTATCAAGTGGGAGACAAAGTGTTTCTTAAGGTCTCGCCTTGGAAAAAGATACTCAGATTTGGCCGTAAGGGCAAACTGAGTCCGAGATTCATTGGGCCGTATGAGATCTCGAACGAGTTGGCCCGATTGCATATAGGTTGCTTTTACCCCGAACTCGAAAGAATCCACAACGTTTTTCATGTTTCGATGCTTGACGTTCTGATCCGATCCTTCGACGTAATAAACCCTCCGAGGTCGAAATTCAAGCCGATATGAGTTATGAGGAAGAACCGATTCGTATCCTAGCTCGTGAAGTGAAAGAGTTACGAAACAAAAGGGTTCTGATAGTGAAAGTGTTATGCCTCAAACACGGGATCGAAGAAGCTACTTGGGAACCCGAGAACTCTATGAAAGAGCGATACCCAAACCTATTTACGGTAAGATTGTCGGGACGAAAATTTCTTAAGTGGGGAGAGTTGTGATGCCCTAAAGTGACCCTAGTCGGAAGCGGTTTGGGACCGCTAAACCGAGTCACCAAATTATTTGAATGTGATATTTATTGTCTAAAATATGTGATTATGAATGTGTGAAAGTTTTAGGCTTCGATTTAGTAAATTGCATGTGAATTTAGTCAAAAGGACTTATGGGTGACATTTTTGAAATGTGATAGGCTAATCTACAAGGACCTAATAGTGCATGTAATCAAAAGGGAGGACTTGCATGTCAAGTTTCCCCCCCTAATATGTAGTGGCCGGCCATGAGCATGGGTGGACAAGATGTTATGGCTAAAAACATGTCATAAACATGTTGGGGTAATGCATTATGTAAGGATTAATAAAATAAAGAGCATGGGCAATAAAATATTAGTGTTAGTAGGATGAGAAACAAAAAAAAAAAAAGAAAGGATGTGTGTGATTGTCCCCCCATTGCCGTGAGTTGAAGGAAAGAAAAACAAAAAAAAGGTGTTCATCCTTTGGTTCATCCTTGGCCGAAAATTTTAAGGAGGAAGGAAGAAGAAAGGTTGAAGAGGTTCGGCCATGCATGTAACTAGGCTAAGGTATGTTTGATGATGTTCCATGAGATGCATGCATGTTTTAGTTGTTAGCTTGAGTTCTACCTAGCCCATGGTCTAAATCTTGCTATGTGATGGAAATGACACTCGGCCATGGATGCATCATTCTTGCTTGGTGTTGATGTTGTGTTGGTGAGATATCAAGTTATTTTGTGACCAAAGTTGAGATTTGAATTTTGGAATGAGTAAGGTTTTGGCTATGGTAAATATAAGGGTGATGGATGTTGTGTCATGCTAAATCTAGATGAACAATGTTAGTGCTTATATCTCGATATTCATGAGTTTCTTTCTTGGTTTTACCTCAAACCCATGAAGTATTTTAATTGGTGTTGTTAGAGGTTTCGGTCATGGGATTATAAGCTTGTTAGTTTTGATGGTGAAATTTATGCCTTGCAAGGGTAAATGGCGTCTTGATGCATTCGGCCATGGTAGAAAGTAGATGTGAAATGGTAGTAAGATGAAATGCAAAATGTTAGTATTTGATTACTAGTGTATAAATGCGTATTAGCCGAGTTTTGAATTTGAAACGAAACGATATATAATCAATACAAGTAACCATACTTGTAGGAAGCATTAAGGATATAATTGGCCTCAACATATACATGCATACTCGGCCACATGAGAAGATTAGTGTTGCATGCATTCGGTTAGAGGCAAGCATATTGATGCCTTTATCTTGGTTAGGACAATCGGCAAAAAGGGACTGTGGGTTAATATGTTGAGTTGATGCATGATTTCACATGTATGTGACTTTAATGTCTAATGTATAAATATGGGCTAAGTGCCTTGTGTTCCTCTTTTCGATGCTCAAATGATTAAATCAATTTATTTGTTTAATTAAGCTCAAGAGCAAAGGGGATCTAAATCCGATAAAGGGAAGGAAAAACTGGTCGAATAGCCATCGAAATCGTTCGACAACATCCGAGGTAAGTTCTTGAGTAATAGAGCTTAAATTATGATTTGATTAGATCATGTTTTAAGCAAATCAAAATCATGCTCTTTGTGTGTGGCTATTGAGCCGAAATTGCAAGTGTGATAAGTGTCTTGTGTTTGAGTTTTGCTAATGAAAATGAAATACGAATGTGTCATGATTTATTGTTAAATGTGCATGGTTATTCGAATGATGTCCGGGCTAAGTCCCGAAGGCTTTGTGCTAAGTGACCATATCCGGACTAAGATCCGAAGGCATTTGTGCGAGTTACTAATTAGGGCTAAGCCGAAGGCATTGGTGCGAAGTTACTAAATCCGGTTAAGTCCGAAGGCATTTGTGCGAAGTTACTATAACCGGGCTATGTCCGAAGGCATTTGAACGAGTAGCTATATTCGGTTAAATTCCAAAGGTACGTGATTCGGAATGAATGATCTTGCTGTAAAATTTCAGTTAATACGCTTGTAACATCCCAACATTGAGGTATGTTTCAGTATGTGCTTTGAATTAGTTGAGCCCTTACAAATAAGTATTATTTCGGTTGATAAATGAGCTACCGGCCTTTGGCTAAGTTGATCTTTGTGTATGAATATAAGGGTTAGTAATGTGAAGTAAGTATGATATTGAAAATTTGTGCATATGAAATTATCTGTTTAGCTACATGAATGCTATACTTTGGTTGTGTCTAAATTCTTTGCTCAAAACTTACTAAGCATTTAATGCTTACTCCATTTCTTTGATTCTCTGTTTTATAGATTTTGGTTCTTCAGATATCGGACTCGGGATTTTGAAGTCGAAGTCGCCCACACTATCAAAGCTCCTTTTGGTATACTTTTGGTTGAACTTTGAAATGGCATGTATAGGACCACCCTTTTGTTGTTGGTCATGAACCCTTCGGTATTGTGTAAATTTGGATAGCCATGCGAAAATGGCTTAAATATACTTTGATCATAGCATTATAATCGTTTTGTATGTTGTCCATCGAGAGGTATGGAAATGTTGGCAACGGTTAGCCATGGGAATGGTTATTCATGATCACTTTTGATATATGTATGACAAACTCTAGTCGATCCATGAAGGATCATGAAATAGGTAAAGTTTACCTTAAAAATAGATGTTGGCAGCAGCAGTGATGTGGATGTGAAAAATCACTAAAAATAGTAGGAATGGAATTAAATAGTGAATAAATTATGTAATCGAACCTTGATGAATCTATTTTCATAGGAAGTAACGAAACGTTAATATGAACAGTATATTATGAGATGTTAAAGTTTTCGTGAGACAGGGCCAGAACGGTTTCTGGATCCCTTGATCTGACTTTGGAAATTCATTATAAATTAACCAGAGACATTTAGAAGTCATGGCATATATGTATAGATTCCTTTTTGAGTCTTTTTTCTATAGAAACAAACGGCATCAGTATTGAATCCCTGTACAGGGAGATATCCAGGTCGTAATGCATGAAGGTCAGTGTAGTCGCACCCTGTAACAGGGGAGACTTTAACTAATAAACTGTACTAATTGGCTTGACCAAAAATTCTAGAAAAAAATATGTAAGTGGACATATGAGTCTAGTTTTAGGGAAAAATTACGAAACTGATTTTCGAGTTTTGGAACTCAAGATATGATTTTTAAAGTGACAGTGACGCAGTTAGCCAACTGCCAGGAAATTTTTAAAATGGACTGTGTAAATGAGTGGTTTAAGCCGTTAACCCCTCGTGTCCGACTCCGGCAGCGGTCTCGGGTACGGGGTGTTACAAGAGTGGACGGAAGAATGTCAACAGGGTTTTGAAGAATTGAAAAAGTTATTAACTGAAGCACCAATATTGGTACAACCCGAATCAGATAAAGAATTTGTGGTGTATAGTGATGCTTCTCGAAATGGCTTAGGATGTGTACTTATGCAAGAAGGAAAAGTGGTGGCTTATGCTTCAAGGCAATTAAAATCTCATGAAAGGAATTATCCGACTCATGATTTGGAATTGGCTGCTATAGTGTTTGCTTTGAAGATTTGGCGACATTATCTGTATGGTGAAAAGTGTCGAGTATATACCGACCACAAAAGTCTTAAGTACTTGATGTCACAAAAAGACTTGTATTTGAGACAACGAAGATGGTTGGAGTTATTGAAAGATTACGAGCTTGTTATTAACTTCCATCCGGGAAAAGCGAATGTGGTTGCCCATGCTTTGAGTAGAAAGTTGCTATTTGCTTTGAGAGCTATGAATACTTAGTTAAAGGTATTAGATGATGGTTCAATTCTAACAGAGTTAAGAGTAAGACCGATGTTTTTACAAGATATTTGTGAAGCTTAGAAAAATGACCAAGATTTGCAAGCCAAGAGAAAGCAGTGAGAAGCTGATACGGGATCAGATTTCAGAATCGGTTCTGATGGTTGCTTGATGTTTAAAAACCAGATTTGTGTACCGAAAAATGATGAATTGATTCAAAAGATTTTGCATGAAGCACATAATGGTTGTTTGGCAGTTCACCCGGACAGTACAAAAATGTATAATGATTTGAAGAAAATGTATTGGTGGAGTGGAATAAAAAGAGACATCTCCAAGTTTGTATCAAAGCGCTTAATTTGTCAACAAGTGAAAGCTGAACACCAAGTACCTTCGGGACTACTCCAGCCTATCATGGTTCCTGAATGGAAATGGGATCGGATTACTATGGATTTTGTATCAGGGTTGCCGTTAACTCCAGGGGAGAAAAATGCCATCTGGGTAATAGTTGACAGACTGACTAAATCGGCTCATTTTATTCTGGTATGTACGGATTATTCTCTTAATAAGTTGGCTGAATTATATATCAGTAAGATTGTTAGACTTCACGTAATACCTTTGTCAATCATTTCGGATAGAGATCCAAGATTTACTTCGCGGTTTTGGCAAAAGTTGCAAGAGGCATTAGGTACGAAGTTGAATTTCAGTACTGCCTTTCATCCACAAACTGATGGACAGTCAGAGAGAGTGATTCAAATTCTTGAAGACATGCTTAGATGTTGTGTATTGGAATTTCAAGGTAGTTGGGAAAGGTATTTACTGTTGGTAGAATTTACTTATAATAATAGTTATCAGATGAGTTTGAAGATGGCACCTTATGAAGCATTATATGGTCGTAAATGTCGGACGCCATTGTATTGGACTGAACTCAAGGAAAATCAGGTTTATGGAGTTGATCTAATAAAAGAAACCGAAGAAAAAGTGAAAGTGATTCGAGATTGTTTGAAAGCTGCATCGGATAGACAGAAATCTTATGCGGATTTGAAACGAAAGGAAATCAAATTTCAAGTTGGTGATAAGGTATTTTTAAAAGTGTCTCCATGGAAGAAAGTTCTTAGATTTGGATGGAAGGGCAAGTTAAGTCCTCGTTTTATTGGACCGTATAAAATAATTGAAAAAGTTGGACTAGTAGCTTATCCGCTAGCATTGCCATCTGAATTACAGAAGATGCATGACGTGTTCCACGTATCTATGCTACGTCGGTATCGTTCGGATCCTTCACATATAATTTCACCAATAGAAATTGAGCTACGACCGGATATGACTTACGAAGAAGAACCGATTAAGATTTTAACTCGAGAGGTCAAACAACTAAGAAATAAAAGTGTCACTCTCGTGAAAGTATTGTGGAAAAAGCACGGGGTAGAAGAGACTACATGGGAACCTGAGGAAACCATGAGAAATCAATACCCACACCTATTTACCGGTAAGATTTTTGAGGACGAAAATCCTTAAAAGGGGGAGAATTGTAATATCCCGAATTAGTGCCTAATCGAAATAGTGGTTTTGTGACTGCAAATCTGAGGTAGAAAAATTTATTTTATTATCATTTTAAGGTCTATGGCATGATTTCATGATTGTGTGAAAATTTCGTTTAGAAATTTTATCAATAGAGGGTCCAATTTGATATTTAGGACTAAATTGCAAAAGTTGTAAAATGTGTGTTCTAGTTCACAAAGGTATTAATTACTTGTGAGTAATGGGTTTTTAAAGTGCAAGGTAGAGTTTTTCACCTTGGGGTGCTCCCGTATTATTTGTAAAGGAGAAAGATGGTTCAATGAGACTATGTATAGATTATCGTCAACTAAATAAGATAACTATCAAGAATAAGTATCCTTTGCCAAGGTTTGACGATTTGTTCGACCAGTTGAGGGGAGCCGCTGTATTCTCTAAGATAGACCTGAGATCCGACTACTATCAGTTGCAAGTTAAGGAATCGGATGTCCCTAAGACAGCTTTCAGAACGAGGTATGGTCACTATGTATTCCTTGTCATGCCATTTGGGTTACGAATACACCGGCCATATTTATGGACCTAATGAATAGGATATTTCGGCCATACTTGGACAAGTTTTTCGTTGTGTTCATTGATGACATTTTGATCTATTCCAAGGATGAGATAGAACATACAAAGCATTTCAGGACTGTGTTGCAGACTTTACGGGAAAAACAATTGTATGCTAGGTTTAGCAAGAGTGAGTTTTGGCTCCATGAAGTAGGGTTTTGAGGTCATATTATTTCAAGTGATGGCGTTCGAGTTGATCCAAGTAAGATCTCTGTCATCGTTGAATAGAAACCACCTAAAAATGTAATCGAGGTTAGAAGCTTTTTAGGCTTATCCAGTTACTACTGAAGATTTCTGAAAGGATTCTCCATGATAGCGACTCCAATGATGAGGTTGCTACAGAAAGACGTTAAGTTCGAGTAGTCAGAAAAGTGTCAGCAGAGTTTTGAGAAGTTGAAGACATTGCTGACGGAAGCTCCAATTCTAGTATTATCGGAGTCAGAAAAAGAGTTTGTGGTCTACAGCAATGCATCCTTAAATGGACTAGGTTGTGTGCTTATGCAAGATGGCAAAGTAATAGCCTATGCTTCACGATAGTTGAAGCCACATGAGAGGATTTATCCAACACATGACTTCGAGCTTGCCGCCATTGTTTTTACCTTGAAAATTTAGAGGCATTATTTATATGGTGAGACTTGTCGTATATTCATAGACCACAAGAGTTTGAAGTATTTGATGACTCAAAAAGAATTGAATCTGAAATAGCGGAGATGGTTAGAATTAATTAAAGATTACAAGCTGATCATCGATTATCACCCGGGAAAGGTGAATGTGGTCACCGACGCGTTAAGCATAAAATCTTTGTCTGCATTGAGGGTCGTGCACACTCAATTGGCATTGTTTGATGATGGTTCAGTCTTGTCAGATTTAAGGGCTAGGCTGACATTTCTTCAGGAAATTTATGATGCTCAGACTAATGATATTGTCCTGCAAGCTAAAAGAGCTCAATGTCAGTCGGGCATTGAATCAGATTTTCAGATCGATTTTGATGGATGTCTAACGTTCAGAGACAAAGTTTCTATACCAAGAAACGATGAAATTATTCGGAAAATCTTGCAAGAGGCACATGATAGCCATTTGTCTATTTATCCGGGAAGTACCAAAATGTATAATGATTTGAAGAAAATGTACTGGTGGAATGGCATGAAGAGAGACATCTCTAAATTTGTATCTAAATGTTTGATATGTCAGCAAGTCAAAGCTGATCAAGTACCTTCAGGTTTACTACAGCCTGTGATGGTCCCCGAATGGAAGTGGGACAGAATCACTATGGACTTCGTGACAGGATTACCATTGACCCTGAAAATGAAAGATGTTAAATGGGTTGTGGTTGATAAGTTGACAAAGTCAACTCATTTTATTCCAGTAAAGACAGATTATTCACTTGACAAGTTGGCCGACTTGTATATATCTGAGATCGTAAGATTACATAGGGTACTGCTATCGATTATTTCAGACAGAGACTCGAGATTCACTTCGAGATTCTAGAAGAAGTTACAAGAAGCCTTGGGTACTAGATTGATAGTACAGCTTTTCACCCACAGACTGATGGTCAGTCTGAACGGATGAATTAGATTCTTGAGGATATGTAGCGATGTTACATCCTTGAAATTCAGGGCAACTAGGAAAAATACCTACCATTGGTAGAGTTCACCTACAAAAATAGTTTTCAAACGAGTTTGAAGATGGCGCCTTACGAAGCCTTGTATAGCAGAAAGTATCGAACTCCATTGTATTGGGCAGAACTCAAAGAGAGTCAGATTCATGGAGTTGATCTATTCAGGGAAATTGAAGAAAAGGTTAAAGTGATATGTGACTGTTTAAAAGCGGCATCGGATTGGCAAAAGTCATATACTGATCTGAAAAGAAAAGAGATCGAATTTCAAGTTAGAGACAGAGTATTATTGAAAGTATCTCCATATAAAAAGGTATTGAGATTTGGCCAGAAAGGCAAACTGAGTCCGCGATTTATCGGACCATACGAGATCACTAAAAGAGTTGGACAATTAGCCTATTGCTTGGCATTGCCACCAGAACTAGAAAAGATTCATGATGTGTTCCATGTATCTATGTTAAGGCGATATTGATCAGACCCCTCTCATGTTATTTCACTGACAGAGATTGAAATTAGACCGGACATGACCTATGGTAAGGAACCGGTCCAGATTTTGACTCGTGAGGTTAAACAGTTAGGAAATATAGATGTGGCTTTGGTAAAAGTCTTATGGCATCGACATGGTGTGGAAGAGGCTACATGGGAGCCAAAAGAAACCATGAGAAGCCAATATCTGAACCCGTTTACTGGTAAGACTTTCGAGGATGGAAGTCCCTAAAGGGGGGAGAAATGTAACATTCTGAAATAGGGCCTAGTCGGAACAGTGGTTTCGGGACCACAAATCTGACGTTTAAATATTTTTTTATGATTATTATGAGGTCTAGAATATGAAAATATTCATGTGCTAAAATTTCATGAAGAAATTCTATGAGTGAGGTGTCCAATTGGAAAATAAGGACTAAATTGAATAAATTGTAAAACTTGGATTCTAGAAGCAATTTGTAAGAAATTGCTTTAGATTATTAATTAGAAGGTCTTAAAGAGTAATTTTCCCAATTTCTAAGTTTTTGGACAAAAATGGGTATGCATGGAAAATTTTGGAAGTTTAGTAAAGGAAGGCATTTTTGTCATTTGGTAATAAATGAAATAAAAAGGGAAAATGAAGGCAAAAATGAACCATTCTTCTCCCTTGTACCAGCCGAATTTCTCAAGCCCTCCATAGTTAGGGTTTTTAATATTTTCAAGCTCAATAGTAAGTGCTCTCTAGCCCCATTTTTAATGTTCTTTGTATTTTTGAAATCTCGTGAGCTTACTCTCTCCATTTCTACCCATATTTTGACTTAAGGTTCATGTATGTAAACTGACCCATGTGTGACATGTTTATTCTTTGATAATTTATGGAGGAATATGAAAGTTGGATGTGTGTTAAACATCTTCTCCTAGGTGATTTTCATGAAAAATCCCTAAAAAGACCTTTTTGCAAAAGGTACAAAATATGTGGTAGAAATGTGAAATAATGGAAAATGTGGGCTGCCATAAGAGGGAAAAACATTCGGCTAGGCTTGGGTAATGTATAAATTTCATGCATTTCATCATACGAGCCTAGGGACTAAATCATAAATAATGTAAAAGGTTAAGGAAAAATGGTTGTTTTGTCTAGGGGTAAAATTTAGACTCGAAAAGAATAATTTGAGGTATTAATGATTCATTTTTATCGTTATAGACCCTGATGAGCAAATTTCAGAGGTTGATCGAGGAAAATGAAAGGTGTCGGAATAACCGAAACACGAAATTGAAACGGATATCAGGTAAGTTCGAATAAGTTTAAGTAAACAATTAATATGCCTAATTGCATGTGTTGTGAATGTATGAAAATTGGTTATAATAATGGCATGAAAATCCATGAAATGTGTTAATAATAATAATATGATAATAAATGTTCTGGTTGAAGTCAAAAGGGAAATTCGATGGATAAACCATGGCTACATGACTTGAGATCCTGCATGTGTTGCAGAAAAGGATTTAGCCTGGACGGGTAATCCGTTGATCTCAAATATAGAAAAGATCTAGCCTGGACGGGTGTTCCTTGAGTGATCAAGCCGCTTGAAGAATATGTGTGCATTGTGGATTTAGCCCGAACGGGTAATCTGATTAAGGTCTGAATTTAGCCTGGAGTGGTAATTCAGATCCGAGCTCATTAAGGGTGTTTTTCGCTATAAGGAATTTAGCCTAGACTGGTAATCCCGACATCACCCTATGAGTTTTCATTACGGGGGATTTAGCCTGGACTGGTAATCTCGCTGTATGATGTGAGGTTCGCAGGAGTGCGTACTTGAGATGATCGCTCGTATGACTTGACGGTAAATGGATAATCCATCGAGATTTCCAAGAAACTCAACGAGATTAACATGAGGTAGAAAAATGAAAATGTTGGATGATGAGCTTATCTAAGACAAATTACATGGTGTATTGTTGTGGAACTAACTTGTCGATTAAGTGCATGTGATAGCGAAACTATTTCATGCTTGCTAGTTTTATTGCCTAATATGGATGCATGCTAATTAATCGGTGAGTTTACTTTCTAGTTATTCAGGCTTACTAAGCATGTAAATGCTTACCCCTCTCTTTTCCTTGTCTTACAGAGCACGTGGACTTGCGAAGATTGGGAGACGGTTGGAAAATCAACACACTATCATTTAGTTTAGCTTTTGTATATAGATACTCTTATTTTGTTCAATGGCATGTATAGGGTTTTCGTGATATGTGTCATTTGCTTAGCCAATATGAAGGCTTATAAAAGTATACATATTCACTTGTATATGGCCATGGGAATTGGTTTATTTTGGTGTAGGTTATGACCTAACAAATGGTGCATGTTATGTTCCAATGTTCTTGTGATGATTAAATATGGTGTGTTACAATTAGTCATATAAAATATGACCAAATCACATGAGGTGGTTAGGCCACAATTTGGAAATGAGTTAAGATAACGAGCCAAGCTTAATTGAGTTACAAGTCATAGAAAACCTTAATATAAAGGGGATAACCTAGCATGTATAAAAACCGATGAGATGAGGTTTACATGCAATGAGGTATATTAAGGTCATTTAAGAGTATAATTAGACCATGTTAAGTGTTATTGAAACTATAAGTGGATATGAATATTAGAGGGTGACTAAAAGCTTGGAAAATAGCTCAACACGGTCTACACGGGTAGACACACGGGCATGTGTCTAGGCTGTGTGTGACACACAGATCTCCCCATGGGCATGTGGTATGGTTGTGTGTCCTCTGCACTTAAAAACTTTATACCAGAATGTATGGTAGTAAACACACGGGCAGAGACACGTCCATGTGTCTCAACCATGTGGAGGGCACAGCTTAGCACACAGGCGTGTGTCTTGGCCTTGTGTCCCTAAATGCATGCTGACGTCATAAATAGAATGCTCGAGTTTTTGGACATGGGTGACAACACGGGCGTGTCTAGCCATGTGACAGACACGGACCAGGGACACGGGCGTGTGCTCGGCCATGTGAAAACCCTTGTAGGTTTGAAATGAGATATAAATTCAATAAATTCCACACAGGTAGGGGACATGGGCGTGTCCTAAAGCACACGGGAGTGTGTATTGCCTCTACATGGGCATGTGAGGCTTAACAAATTTTCCAAGAACTTTCCCAAGTTTTCAGTTTAACCCCAGACCATCCTCAAAGTATGTTTAGGGCCCCATAGGCCCATAATAGGGACACTAATATGTTGATTGATTGGTTTTAATTTGGAACGAAATTTTATAAACCATATTGTTCGAAAATGTCCGAGCATGTGTCCGGTAATGCCTCGTACCTGATCCCAGTCTCGAAAATGGGTAGGGGGTGTTACAATTATGTAGATTTTTCTTGGTGACTCATCCATGGAATTATAGAAAAAGATAAGGGACTAAATTAGAAATATCAAAATAATTCATTAATTTAAAGATGAAAAGAAATTATATCATCTTATTTTCATCATCTTCAACCTAAAAACACATGGAAACCCTAGGAGAGAGAAAAGACACTTTCAAGGCCTAATTGGGTAAGTTCTCTTGTCCTGTTTTTAGTAATATTGGTATTTTTGAAACCGGGATAGCTTAATCTCTCTATTTGAGGGAATAATTTGAAAAGTTATCAAAGTATGAAAATGGGTCATGGATGTGTTATGCTAAAAATTAGAAATTTATGGTAGAAAATGAAAGGTTATTAATAGATAAACAACTTTTACAAAGTGATTTTTTATGAAAACATGAATTAGGGACTAAAATGAAAAGTTGTAAAATTTGATTAAAAATTCTAAAATTTTATTAATACATGTGCTAGAAAATTTGTAATGCGGCTTTGGTTAGGCTTCGAATAGGTGTAACACCCCAAATTTTTGGGAATTCTGAAAAAAAGTTTGTAAAATTAAAAATTCTGTTTTCTGCTTGTTAAGTGTAGGTTTAATTGTGATAGTGGGCCTCTAGAAGGCCCAAGATTAGGATAACCCGATAGTTTTAATTAATTTTAATTCCATAAGAGAAAGGGGTTTTGGTAAATTGGGCTTTGAGGAATTAATTGTGTAAAATAGATTACAAGGAAGCAAGTGGTGAAGTGGCATGTGACGCCACAGGGAAGGCTACAAGTGGCGTGTGGAAGCTAGGGAGGACCCAGGTTCAAGTCACATTGATAGCAAAAACAAGGGATTAATTTTTTTGAACAGAAAAGGTAGGTAATAGAAATGAAGTGAAAGACTGTTAACAAGAGTTTGAGTTGCTCAGGAGATGGAGCAAGGAGGGGATAAGGGAGAGAAATTAGGAGCTGATTAGGGAGAGATGTGTTAGCTGAATGTTGGACTCTTAAAGAGCAAGAGGTGGCCGGCCAAGGGATTCTTTAAGGGGGGCAAAATTCGGCTAGGTTAAGGAGCTAGTATAAATTCGGCACTTAGGGTAGTTGGTGCCGTTTCTTGACTTTTCTCCTCATCTTTTCTTTTCTCCTCTCCTCATCAACCTTTTTCTTCATCTCCTTTCCTCCATTGCCGAACCTTCCTACCATCTTGTTCATCTCCATTTTTTCCCTTCAACCGTTTCAAAACCTTCATAGCCTGTGGCCATAAAAAGCCGAAATCCCGAAAGCTTGTTTCTTTTTGTGCCGATTTCTTTTAATCAAAACCACATCTCTTCTCTTCATCATTTGTGGCCAATTCACCAGTCCTCTAAAACCTCAAGTTTTGACGACAAGACCATAGCAAGACCCTCTCATTTTACCTTTCTAAACACAAGTTGCAAAAGTCAAAACCCCACAAAGATAAGGGACTTGGCGAATCTCGAGTCACCGAAAGCTTGACTTTTGTTATCATCCGAGGCTTAGATCTACATCGGGATCGAGTGGGAAACTCATTGGAATCATTCACTAAGGAATCGGTGGTAAGTCTTCTCCAAAACTTAGTCTTCTTACATATTTTAGAAAAGCCAAATCCCTAAAAGTTAGGGAGGTTGTCGATTTGGACTTGTAATCACGAGGGTCGTAATAACTATTTTGTTTTGGTAATAACGTGATTTAGAGGTGGTTGATCAAGGGCTTGGACAAGTGGAACGATCGGATCTTTGGAGTTAACCATATTTCGGCAGTAAGGTAAGAGCAATAAGGGTTTTAGGCATGTTTGGCCGAATGTGGTAAGGGACTATATACTCAATTTTATTTTGCTATTTGGAGTAATATTAAGTGATTCAATTGTAGGCAGTTCGTGTGTAGATCTCATCAAGGAAATCCCAAAAACAGGTGTGTAACTGACACCCTCTCATAGGCTAGATCGGCAAAAGTCGAAAAGCCAAAATGCCGAAAAGCCAGTATTTTGGGCACTTGCGAGTGTACGAATGCTCGTAGGACCTATGGGTAATTATTACTGGTAATCGAAAGTGATAAAACTGTAGTACGCGCGATTTCGTGCGTTTTGATATTTTGGGCTTAATGGGCCGGGCTTAATGGGCCAAAACTGGGTAAATGAGCCAACGGGCCCAATTCGGTAAGAACACTCGGTAAGTGTTTCTGGCTAAACGTAATGGCTACGATATGCATGAAAACCTTAGAAATAATTAGATGTACTAGAGTACCCCTATGTATGCAAAATTACCATTATACCCCTATGTATGCAAAATTACCATTATACCCCTATGTATGCAAAATGACCTCTATACCCCTAGGGTTAATTTTGTCGAAAAGCATGATGAATTAAATCGTATGATGTATGCCATGAATGTATATCTCATTGCATGGGGACATGGGTTATATTATGGAGGAAGCGTCTGGTGGCTATGCCACAAATTATTCTGCTCGTGGCCCCGCCACGTATATTCTGCTTCCGGTGGCACCGCCACAAAATATTCAGATCCGTGACTCTGTCACATTTTCAGATCGCGACCATGCTGCATATTTCGTGGCGTGTAGCGGTTGGGTGGGTCGAGTAGTCTCCCACATGGCGAAAGGATGGTATGGGGGTGTATGTGGTTGGATATGGTTGGGTTTCGCATAAGCATGATATATCTGTTTTGGTCATTACGGGCCTATGGGCTCTATTCGATATCTATTCGGGCCGAGGCCAACTTACTCTCTCTCGTGGTTTGAACCGATTTAGGCTATGGTTGGGTTGAATTACATCGAGTTTCCCAAAACTCACCCTTATTTTCATCCTCGCAGTAATCCTCAACCATAGTGGGCTTAAATGTGAGGGACTCGGACCGCCACATGTTTCTACGAACCTCGTTTCTTTCTGGTGAACTGGATGTCCTTTTAATTTCATTTATGGTTTTGGGTTTTAAGTCTAATAAGGTCGCTTAATTATTTTTATGGTTTTGTTTTACTTTTATTATTTTATTTTATTATGATGAAAAAAAAACTATGATAACTAAGGAAAATGGGTTAGCTTTAGGACGCGTTTCCAAAAACATTAAGTGATTTCAAAATAACACGATTACAAGTAAGACTTCCGCTAAGCAAACGTTCTCAAACTTAATCATTTTCTTAAGATAGACATAACCAGACGGTTTTCTCAAAATTAAACGAGTCGTTAAGGTGTGGCAATGGTGGTGTGCATGTCTAGGATTGGATCTGAAGGGAGCTTGGTACTTAAGCAGTCCGACGGACTCACCTCCTCTTTTCCTGGTTTTCCTACCTGGTGCATAGCTTCTATTCACTTTAACCTACTTTTAAAAGTATCTTTTACAACACCAACTAAGCTCTCCAAACTAAGTAATATAGAACGTTTTGAACGCATCGATGTGACGCACCGGATCAGGTCATAACGTCTAGGTCGGGTTTGGGGTGTTACATTTAGTGGTATCAGAGCCAAGTTGCAACAACTCGGCTGTGGAATGGGTTTACAAAAACGAAGATTTTCAAAAAAAAATCAGTTTTTAAAAAATCTGGACTCCTGAAGGTGGCATTCCGAATCTTCGGCCCAAGCCCGTAAGTATTCTGAATTTTTCTGAACATATTCTAAATTATCTGTCTGTACTAAAACTTTATTAGAATACTCTAGATAGGATGCTACTGAAATCCTAGAAAAGCTTGCTAAAAGACTGAGACTGTAGCTAGACATCGATTCTGTGAAAACCCATTTCTGAATTACTGTCTGAATCATAAAACATCTGTAATAAACATTGGAATGATATTAATACATAAAATTCGTAATCAGATAATACGATATGAGTACGCGAGCAGCTCGAGGTAGAGGCCGTGAACGAGGCCGAGGAAGAGCTCGAGCGGGATCTTCGCTTCGTGACATATGCCGTGGCGAAGCACCATTACCATCGGCAACGGAAGTGGAATCACATGATCATGGTGCCGGGGATGACGCCCTGTCGCAGGCAATACTTCGAGTCCTGGAAAGGGTTGTCGGGGCAAGTTCGGGCAACAAAATTCGAGGATCGATTTCTGAACGACTCCGGGCTAACAGAGCGGAGATCTTTAGGGGTGTATCTGGTTAAGCCCCGAATGTGGCAGAATATTGGTTGGAGGCCACGGAACGAATTATGGATGACTTGGATCGCTCTGCGGGCGCAGGTGAAGGGGCCGTATCGTTGCTGCGAGATGAGGCTTATCAGTGGTGGCTCACCGTGAGGGATGGAACCCCAGCTGATAGGTTACTTGGGAGTTGTTTAAGACAGCCTTTAAGGGAAAGTACATCGGGGCAAGTTATGTGGACGCCCATAGGAAACAATTCTTGAATCTGGTCCAAGGAGGCAAAACTGTTGCTGAGTACGAGGCTGAATTTCTGAGGCTGAGTAGGTATGCTGTGAGAATAGTTGCTACGGAGTATGAGCGTAGCGTTCGCTTTGAGGATGGACTCAGAGATGACCTTAAGGTGCTGATTGCTCCGTAGAGGGAGTGTGACTTCGCGGTTCTGGTGGAAAAAGCTAAGATCGCTGAGGAGGTAAAGTGTACTGAGAGGCAGAACCGTGAGAAAGATCGGAACCATTTCCGGAGGGATTCTGGACCTTCGGGTGGAGCAAACAAGAATGTCAAAAGGGCAAGAGTGGAGGAGCCGGTTCGAGCTGCTCCAATGAATGTGGTTAGACCGCCAATCATGGGACTGTGGTAAGGTACACAGGTGAGTGTAGGAAACGTTCGGTGCTTGTTTCGATCTGAATCTATGGAGCATGAGTTAAGGACTGCCCACGAGAGAGCCGATCGAGCTCAAAGTTCTTTGTCAGAGGGTTGTTCAACCCATGAGAGGACATGGACAAGGTAGGGGCGGAAATGGGAATGGAAATGGTCAAGGTCGAGGGGCGCCTGGCAGGGGAGCCGAAAATGCTGAGGCTCGACAGCCAGCGTTGGTGTATGCAGCTCGTCGTCGAGAGGAGGGCGACGCACCTGATGTCATAACTGGTACGTTTTTAGTTTCTAATATGCCGTATACTGCCTTGGTGGATATTGGATCTACTCATTCTTATGTTGCGTGTGCCATATCTGGGTCTTTGGGAGTGCATTCTGAAAAGATAGTGAGTGGGGTATCTGTGCTAAGTCCCTTGAGTCACTCGGTTAGGGTAGACAAGTCAGATAAGGATGTACCTTTAGAAACTCAAGGTAGGATCTTTCTGGCGATCTAATGGAGTTGCCGTTTGGAGAGTTTGATCTCATTCTGGAATGGGTGGCTTGTTAAGCATAAGGTGACTTTAGACGTGTCTTTGCTAAGCTTAATGGTGCTAAGGACCACGGAAGGGATGAGGTTATGGTGATAGGTGAGCGAAGGGACTATTTGTCTAATGTGATATCGGCATTGAGGGTTGAAAAGTGGATTCGAAAAGGGTGTGAGGCCTATTTGGCATTTGTAAGTCAAACAGAGGTAGAGGGGCTGACAGTGGATAAGGTTAGAACTATAAAAGAGTTCCGAGATGTCTTTCCAGAGGAGCTTCCGGGATTGCCTCCAAACCGAGAAGTTGAATTTGGAATCGACCTGTTGCCTGGGACAGCACCAGTGTCCATTACACCATATAGGATGGCACCGAAGGAGTTAGTGGAGTTAAAGGCGCAAATTCAAGAATTGTTGGATAGAGGCTTTATTAGGCCAAATGTGTCTCCATGGGGAGCACCGGTGCTATTCGTGAAGAAGAAGGATGGGACGATGCGTATGTCCATTGATTATCGCCAGTTGAACAAACTGACGATTAAGAATAAGTACCCTCTACCAAGGATTGATGATCTATTCGACCAGTTTAAAGGAGCTTCTGTATTTTCCAAGATCGATCTTCGATCTGGATATCATCAGTTAAGGGTCAAGGAGGCAGATATTCATAAGAAAGCATTCAGGACTAGTTATGCTCATTATGAGTTTCTGGTTATGCCATTTGGACTAACAAACGCTCCTGCAGCGTTTATGGATCTGATGAATTGTGTGTTCTAACCATTTCTGGATCGGTTCGTGGTCGTCTTTATTGACGATATTCTGGTATATTTTGAGACCGAAGCAAAACATGATGAGCATCTCCGCACTGTGTTGCAAGTGTTAAGGGAGAAGGAACTTTATGTGAAGTTCAGCAAGTGTGAGTTCTGGTTGAGGGAGGTAACCTTTTTGGGGCATGTGGTCTCTGCAAAGGGGATTAGAGTGGATCCTCGAAAGATTGAAGCAATTTTGGAATGGAAGCCACCTAGGTCGGTTTCAAAAATTCGAAGTTTCCTAGGGTTGGCAGGATACTACAGAAGGTTTGTGGAAGGTTTTTATGTGATGGCAGCACCTCTCACAAAACTCATAAGGAAAGGAGTACCGTTTGTATGGACGGAGAAGCAACAAGAAGCTTTTGAGAGGTTGAAGAAAGTTCTAACTGAAGCACCTGTGTTAATTCAACTAGAGTCTGGGAAAGATTTTACTGTGTATAGTGATGCATCACACGTAGGTTTGGGTTGTGTGTTGATGAAAGAGGGTAAGGTGGTTGCTTATGCGTCTCGACAACTTAAGCCTCACGAAGGGAACTATCCCACTCATGATTTGGAGTTAGTAGCAGTGATCTTTGCACTTAAAATCTGGAGGCATTACTTGTATGGAGAAAGGTGTATTATATACACAAATTATAAGAGTCTCAAGTATTTGCTGACTCAGAAGGAACTGAACCTTAGGCAAAGGAGATGGATCGAGTTGCTTAAGGATTATGATTGTTCAATCGAATATCACCCAGGCAAGGCTAATGTGGTAGCCGATGCTCTAAGTCGCAGAGCTATATCTGATCTGAGAGTAATGTTTGCTCGTCTAAGTCTGTATGATGATGGAAGTCTGTTGGCTGAATTGCAAGTAAGGCCAACCTGGGTGGATCAGATTAAGGAAAAGCAGTTGAAAGATGAGTCTTTGGTCCCTCGTTTTCAACAAGTTAAGGAAGGGAAACTTCGAGTTTGGGTTAAATGATAATGGGGTTCTCAGATTTTCGAGGTAGAATTTGTGTTCAAGGACTCGACTTGAGATATCAATTTTGAAGGAAGCTCATGGGGACTTTGTGCCATGCATCCTGGAGGGAATAAGTTGTACCATGACTTGCGAGAATCAGATTGGTGGCCTCGACTTAAGCGAGAGGTAACGAATTTGTGGGAAATGTCGACATGCCGCAAGTGAAAGCTGAGCATCAGTTACCTTCTGGATTATTGCAGCCAGTAAAAATACCACTTTGGAAGTGGGAGAGGGTAACAATGGAGTTTGTGAGTGGGCTACCCTTGACACCATCGAAGAAAGACTCGATATGGGTGATTGTGGATAGGTTGACCAAGTCGGCTCATTTTATACCTGTCGCATGCACTTTTTCTTCGGTTAGCCAAGTTGTATGTGGCGGAGATTGTGCAACTACATGGGGTTCCGATTTCGATTATCTCTGATCGGGATCCTAGATTCACATCTCGATTTTGGCAAAAGTTGCATGAGGCGTTGGGAACGCGATTGAACTTTAGTACGGCTTTCCATCCCCAAACTGATGGTCAGTCGAAAAGAGTTATTCAGATTCTGGAAGACATGTTGAGGGGATGTGTTATTGATTTCTGAGGTAGTTGGGAGGATTACTTGCCTTTGGCGTAGTTTGCATACAACAATAGTTATCAATCGAGTATTGAATGGCACCTTATGAAGCATCAGATGGGCGAAGGTGTCGAACACCTAGTTGTTGGACCGAAGGCGGGGAGCGACAAGTTCTTGGACCCGAGTTGGTGGCGGAATCGAGGATAAGGTCGTTAATTAGAGATCGGTTAAAGGAAGCGTCGATAGGCAAAGGTCGTATGCAGATCTGAAGCGTAAGGAGATTGAATACTCAGTGGGCGATATGGTCTTCTTGAAGGTTTCACCTTGGAAGAAGATACTAAGGTTTGGTAAGAAGGGCAAGTTGAGTCCGCGGTTCATTTGGCCTTATCGGATTTTGAATCGAGTAGGCCCAGTGGCTTATCAGTTGGAATTGCCTTCAGAGTTAGACAGGATTCACGATGTTTTTCACGTCTCCATGTTAAGGTACTATCGTTTTGACCCTACTCATGTCGTGCCGGTTGCAGAAATTGAGGTGCGAGCTGATTTGACCTTTGAGAAGGAGCCTGTACAAATATTGGATCGAGACGTTAAGGTTCTGAGGAGGAAATCTGTACCATTAGTGAAAGTGCTTCGGCATAACCATGGTAGAGAAGAAGCTACTTGGGAGCCAGAGGAGGCAATGCAACAACAATACCCTCATCTGTTCGGATCAGGTAAATTTCGAGGACGAAATTTCTTTAAGGAGGGTAGAGTTGTAGCGCCCCAAATTTTGGGAATTCGAAAAAAGTTTGTAAAATTAAAATTACGTGTTCGCTTGTTAAGTGTAGGTTTAATTGTGATAGTGGGCCTCTAGAAGGCCCAAGCTTAGGATAACCCGATAGTTTTAATTAATTTTAATTCCATAAGAGAAAGGGTTCGTAAATTGGGCTTTGAGGAATTAATTGTGTAAAATAGATCACAAGGAAGCAAGTGGTGAAGTGGCATGTGACGCCACAGGGAAGGCTATAAGTGGCGTGTGGAAGCTAGGGAGGACCTGTGTTCAAGTCACATTGATAGCAAAAACAAGGGATTAATTTTTATGAATGTAAAAGGTAGGTAATGGAAATGAAGTGAAAGATCATAACAAGAGTTTGAGTTGCTCAGAGATGGAGCAAGGAGGGATAAGGAGAGAAATTAGGAGCTGATTAGGAGAGATGTGTTGGCTGAATGTTGGACTCTTAAAGAGCAAGAGGTGGCGGCCAAGGGATTCTTTAAGGGGCAAAATTTGGCTAGGTTAAGGAGCTAGTATAAATTCGGCACTTAGGGTAGTTGGTGCCGCTTCCGACTTTTCTCCTCATCTTTTCTTTTCTCCTCTCCTCATCAACCTTTTCTTCATCTCCTTTCCTCCATTGCCGAACCTTCCTACCATCTTGTTCATCTCCATTTTTTCCCTTCAACCGTTTCAAAACCTTCATAGCTTGTGGCCATAAAAAGCCGAAATCCCGAAAGCTTGTTTCTTTTTGTGCCAATTTCTTTTAATCAAAACCACATCTCTTCTCTTCATCATTTGTGGCCAATTCACCAGCCCTCTAAAACCTCAAGTTTTGACGACAAGACCATAGCAAGACCCTCTCGTTTTACCTTTCTAAACAGAAGTTGCAAAAAGCCAAAAACCCCACATTATAAGGGACTTGGCCGAATACTGGAGTCACTGAAAGCTCGACTTTTGTTATCATCTGAGGGCTTAGATTTATATCGAGATCTAGTGGGAAACTCATTGGAATCATTCACTAAGGAATCAGTGGTAAGTCTTCTCGAAAACTTAGTCTTCTTACATATTTTAGGAAAAGCCGAAATCCCTAAAAGTTAGGGAGGTTGTCGATTTGGACTTGTAATCCTGAGGGGTCGTAATAACTATTTTGTTTTGGTAATAACGTGATTTAAAGGTGGTTGACCAAGGGCTTGCACAGGTGGAACGATCGGATCTTTGGAGTTAACCATATTTCGGCAGTAAGGTAAGAGCAATAAGGGTTTTAGGCATGTTTGGCCGAATGTGGTAAGGGACTATATACTCAATTTTATTTCAATATTTGGAGTAATATTAAGTGATTCAATTGTAGGCGCTCGTGTGTAGATCTCATCGAGAAATCCCAAAACGGTGTGTAATCGACACCTCTCATAGGCTAGATCGGCAAAAGTGAAAAGTCGAAATGCCAAAAGCCAGTATTTTGGGCACTTGCGAGTGTGCGAATGCTCGTAAGACGATGGGTAATTATTACTGGTAATCGAAAGTGATAAAACCGCAAGACGCGATTTCATGCGTTTTGATATTTTGGGCTTAATGGGCCAAAATCGGGTTAATGGGCCAACGGCCCAATTGATAAGAACACTCGGTAAGTGTTTCGCTAAACGTAATGGCTACGATATGCATGAAAACCTTAGAAATAATTAGATGTACTAGAGTACCCCTATGTATGCAAAATTACCATTATACCCCTATGTATGCAAAATTACCATTATACCCCTATGTATGCAAAATGACCTCTATACCCCTAGGGTTAATTTTGTCCGAAAAGCATGATGAATTAAATCGTATGATGTATGCCATGAATGTATATCATTGCATGGGGACATGGGTTATATTATGGAGGAAGCGTCTTGGTGGCTATGCCACAAATTATCTGCTCGTGGCCCCGCCACGATATATCTGCTTCCGTGGCTTGCCACAAAATATCAGATCTGGTGACTCTATCACATTTTCAGATGTCGCGACCATGCTGCATATTTCGTGGCGATGTAGCGGTTGGGTGGGTCGAGTAGTCTCCCACATGGCGAAAGGATGGTATGGGGTGTATGTGGTTGGATATGGTTGGGTTTCGCATAAGCATGATATATCTGCTTTTGGTCTGCTCGGGCCTATGGGCTTTATTCGATATCTGCTCGGGCCGAGGCCAACTTATTCTCTCTCGTGGTTTGAACCGATTTAGGCTATGGTTGGGTTGAATTACACATCGAGTTTCCCAAAACTCGCCCTTATTTTCATCATCGCAGTAATCCTCAACCATAGTGGGCTTGGAGCCGTGAGGATTCTTGACCGCCATATGGTTCTACGAGCCTTGTTTCTTTCTGGTAAACTGGACGTCCTTTTACTTTCATTTATGGTTTTCGGTTTTAGGTGTAATAAGGCCGCTTAATTATTTTTATGGTTTTGTTTTACTTTTATTATTTTATTTTATTATGATGAAAAAAAACTATGATAACTAAGGAAAATGGGTTAGCTTTAGGACGCGTTTCCAAAAACATTAAGTGATTTCAAAATAACACGATTACAAGTAAGACTTCCGCTAAGCAAACGTTCTCAAACTTAATCATTTTCTTAAGATAGACATAACCAGATGGTTTTCTCAAAATTATACGAGTCGTTAAGGTGTGGCAATGGTGGTGTACATGTCTAGGATTGGATCCGAAGGGAGCTTGGTACTTAAGCAGTCCGACGGACTCACCTCCTCTTTTCCTGGTTTTCCTACCTGGTGCACAGCTTCTATTCACTTTAACCTACTTTTAAAAGTATCTTTTACAACACCAACTAAGTTCTCCAAACTAAGTAATACGAAACGTTTTGAACGCATCGATGTGGCGCACCGGATCTGGTCATAACGTCTAGGCTGGGTTTGGGGTGTTACAATAGGGAGTAATTTTTACAACTTTCATTTTCCAAGCTTTTGGAGAAAATCGAAATTTATGGAAAAGTTAGGGGCAAGATGGTAATTTTCCTAGAACGTTAATTGGGCCCATTTAGATATGAAATGTGTAAGATTGATGTTAAATTCATTTATATAGATCCGGACAACACTAATTCAAGGTTAGATCGAGGAAAAGAAATGACTTCAAATTAGTAAACTTTTACGCAAACAAGTGACGAGGTAAGTTCGTGTAACTTAATCGGACATGTCATTATGTTAATTAATTATTGTGTTGCTTTTAATGTGATTTATGTTGATGTGCTTCACTTTTATGCTATGATGAAAAATGAAAATAAGCTTGGAATGGTGATAAAGGGGTTTGTCCCAAGTGGATGTTGAATTCTAATGATTGTGTGCGCTTTCCCCAAACAAGTAAAGTCTTGTATTTGTTGCGGATGGGATTTAGCTCGGACGACTAATCCCAATGACCTTGTCTTATAAAGGATTTAACCTGGATGGGTAATTATAATATAATATCTCTCGAGTATGCATTAAGATTAGGGTTTAGCATAGACTGGTAATCCTAATCGAGCCTTTGAGCATACGCTATATAAAGGATTTAGCCTGGATTGGTAATCCTGTTAAACGATATATGATTCGAGAGAGTGTTTCTTGGTTAAGTGCCCTAAGGGGTATCTCTGAATAAGAAATTGTTGAATTGTTGAATCATACACTTTGAGTGTACTACCTGAGCCTTCATGGGAATTTAACTATTCAACGGATATAAAACTCTTGACATGGCACAAGAACTTTGAGATGAATTGATACTGATTTGAAAGAATATTGCTTGATGAGCTCATCTATGTTACTTGATTTATATGAAGATTTTGGTAACTAACATGTTTGATTAAATGTATGTGCTTAGGCAAATTTAGTCAAATGGATGGAAACATGATATTGTATGTTTAGATTTAATAATCAAGATTGGTAAGTTTAATTTCTATTATACAAACTTACTGAGCATGTAATGCTTACTCCTTTTATTTTTTCCCTGTTTTATAGTGCTCGGAAGCTTGTAAAGGTTGAAAGATCGTAGGAGCATCGTCACACTATCAGCTAACTACCTTGGGTATCTATAGTTGAATTATTTTAGGTATAATGGCATGTATAGGACAACTTGGCCTGTAACGCCCCCTTACCCGAGACCGTCGCCGGAGTCGAGCATGAGACATTACTAAACTTATTTTAGCATTTAAACAAGTTCAAACAATTCTCGTAGTAAACTATCCATCTGCGTCACAGTTGCTAAAAAAATCATATCTCGAGTTACAAAACTCAAAATCCAATTCTGTAAAATTTTCCTAAAACTAAACTCATATATCTACTTACTAATTTTTTTCTAGAATTTTTGGTGGGGCCAATTAGTACAGTTTATTAGTTAAAGTCTCCCCTATTTCGGGGTTTGGCTACTCTGACCCCTGTGCACTACGAATCAAATTTCTTCCTGTAAAGAAATACAATGACCATTTCATTTGTTTCACTTAAAAATAGACTCAATAAGGAATCCATACATATAAATTTTTAGTCCTAATTATTTTTACACAATTTATGGTGAATTTCTAAAGTCAGAACAGGGAATCCAGAAATTGCTCTGACCCTGTTTCACCAAAATGTGAATATCTTATAAAATAAAACTCTTTTAATTATTTTGTTTCTTCCACATGAAAATATATTCATTAAGCTTCAATTACATATTTTATTCATCATCTAATTCTATTTCCACTATTTTTAGTGATTTTTCAAATTCATGTCACTACTGCTATATGACACTGTTTTATAGCCAATTTCACCATTTTATGGTTTTCCATGGAGTAGGTAATACATTAAGCATACATAACACTAAATATAAATTTTGATTAGCCATTCCAATAGCTAATCATCAACAAGCATTTCCACATCACTCATTCACCATATCATAAGATGATATACACAAAAGGATTATAGTGCTATACATGCCATATTCCCAAAATATGCAAGCCACTATACCGATACGGTCCGTTGATAGTGTGAGTGTGCCTCCGGCCGTCCTGATCTCCAAGCCGGCTTGTCAAAACTACAAGGAATGGAAGGGAGGGAGTAAGCATAAATGCTTAGTAAGTTCACATGTAAATAGCAAGTAACATAACCATGCAATAATACGAAGTCCACATTTGCATAATATCACCAAAGCATTCATATCATATTTCTCATTCATGATCTTACCATATTATTGTCATATTGAAGTCTCAACCCGAGGGTTAGGTACATACCTGTACAAAGTATTCTTTCCACGAAACTTACCAACTAGACACTTTCATCTCGAGAATTCTTCCATTTCACTAGAACTTTACCCGTTGAACACATCGGAATATAATTCGGATACACGAAATCAAGCTACCATAATCTCACCCATAATGAACTCGGAACGCAACTCAAAGAGCTCGGGTGTTTGCATCCATAATGAACTCGGAACACAACTCAACGAGCTCAGATGCTTGCATCCATAAGTGAACTCGGAATGCAACTCAACAAGTTCGGATGCCTCATAATTCTCACGAACTCGGAATGCAACTCAACGAGTTTGAGCCCTTGGATTGATGCTTGTTGATTTTTGAGTGCCGTCTCAGTGTTCTAAAAATGAGTTTCAAACACCAAGATGAATTTGGTTAGCATCTCCTCAAGGTTCGGCTTTTTCTCCTACTGGTATGGTGGTTGCTGAAAGCCTAGAGGGGGTGGTGGTCTCTGATTTCCTTGGTCTCCCCATGAAAATTTTGGGTGGTTCCTCCAACCTACATTGTAAGTATTGCTATAGAGATTGTTTTGAGATCGAGAATTGTTACCCATGTAATTTAACTGCTCATTCTCCATGTTGTAGCCATAAGGTGGGTATTCTGAACTGCTTGATCCACCACCACTTGCTTCGCACTGCATTACTGGGTGAACCTATGAAGAACTAAGAAAACCATCAATATTCTTATTCAAGAGTTCTACTTGATTAGAGAGCATGGTGACCGAATCGATGTTATAAACGCCAGCTATTTTCGTTGGCTTTGTCCTCATGACTTGCCACTGATAATTATTCAGTGACATCTCCTTTATAAACTCATAGGCATCTTCAGGTGTCTTATTATTGATGGTTCCACCAGTAGCTGAGTAAACCATTTGTCGAGTCGAAGGATTCAGGCCATTATGAAAGGTTTGAACCTGTAGCCAGAATGGTAACTCATGGTGAGGGCATCTTCTCAAGAGGTCCTTGTATCTCTCCCATGCATCATAGAGTGTTTCTAAATCCATCTGCACAAAAGAAAAGATATCATTACGTAATTTAGTCGTTTTAGCCGGCGGAAAATATTTTAATAAAAACTTTTTGTCATTTGTTCCCAAGTAGTGATTGACCCCCATGGCAATGAGTTCAACACTGTTTAGCTTTGTTTCTCAATGAAATAGGGAATAACCGAAGGTGAATGGCATCATCAGAAACGCCATTAATTTTAAATGTATCCCATAGTTCCAAAAAGTTTGCCAAGTGAGCGTTGGGATCTTCGTCCTGCAAACCATCAAATTGAACAAATTGTTGTATCATTTGAATTGTGTTAGGTTTCAGTTCAAAAGTATTTGCAGCTACAGCAGGTCTAACTGTAATATCCTGATTTTGGGCCTAGTCGGAATAGTGGTTTCGTGACCACAAAATCCGAGATAGAAATAATTATTTTATGATTATTTTAAGGTCTATGATATGATTGCATGATTGTGTGAAAATTTCGTGAAGAAATTTTATGCATAAAATGCTTAATTTGAAATTTGGGACTAAATTGAATAAATTGTAAAACTTGTGTTCTAGAAGTATTTTGCATAAAATTGAATTAGATTATTAATTAGAGGTCCTTAAAGAGTAATTTTACCAATTTCTAAGTCTATGGACAAAATTGGACATGGATGGAATTTTTGGAAAGTTTAGTAGTAAGGGCATTTTGGTCATTTAGGGTAAAATGAATTAAAATACAAAATTAAAAGCCAATTTTGCTCATCTTCAACCCCATGGCCGAATATAGCAAGGAGAAACCATGGCTAGGGTTTTCAAGCTTCCAAGCTCGATTGTAAGTTCGTTCTAGCCTCGCTTTTTAATGATTTTTACGCTTTTGGAGTCCCTAGCTCGATTTAGCTTATGCTAGCGATAATTTAACCTAGGGTTTATATTTGGAAAAATACCCATAGGTGAAATTTGTGTATTTTGGTGTTTTATGATAAAATATGAGGTTTTAAATTATGTTAGACAACTTGTGCTACTCGGTTTTAAGTGAAAACGAGCAAAAGGGCTTAATCGGTAAAAATACCTAATAGTCATAAGTACATGTTAGAGTGAGAATTTGATGTTGCCATAGAAGGAAAAATGATCAGCATATCATAAAACATAAGAAAATAGGCTGAATTTTAATTTACGAGCTTTGGGGCAAAAGTGTAAATATGCAAAAGTTTAGGGCAAAATTGTAATTTTTCAAAATATGATTTTGGGTCAATTTGAATAATGTGAGTCCTAATTAGACTATATTTTAAATGATAGAGCAAGGAAAACTGAAATTGGGCTAAAATGGGGAAAATACCAAGTTGTGGACGAAATGGTAAAATAGCCATTTTCGCATCTGAGGTAAGTTCATATGTAAATGTTGGTAACATAGTTATTATTTTAAATGTTTTAATGTTTTTTTAAATGATATGATAATTATTATGAAATATTATACTTGTGATAATTGTTTGATAATATGTCAAATTATGTGATATACTTGGAAAATATGAAATACTACCGAGTATCAGATCGGCATTCCGTAGAAGATGGTTGAGACACATGATTGGGAAAAAGGTCCGTTGAACCTTAGGAATGGATTAGGATACAAGTGACATGTCACTGGGATATTTGGGCATCCGAACTCGTTGAGTTGAGTCCGAGTTCACTTATGGATGCGAGCGTCCAACTCGTTGAGTTGAGTCCGAGTTCGTGAGATGTAACTAGGCATCCGAACTCATTGAGTTGAGTCCGAGTTCACTTATGGATGCGAACGCCCGAGCTCGTTGAGTTGAGTCCGAGTACACTTATGGGCGGGTTACATGGTAGCTTGGCTACATATGTGGCACTTATGTGCAAACTTTCCATGTATCCGAATTATATTCGATGTGTTCAACGGGTAAAGTTCTACTCAAATGGAGGAATACTCAAGATGAAAGGGACGATTGGTAAGTGTTGTGAAATGGATAATTTGAACAGGTATGTACTTAACCCTCGGGTTGAAAACTCGATATAACAACAATATGGTAAGATGATAAATGAAAAGGTGATATGAATGTCTTGGTGATGATTATGCAAATGATGTTTTATGTTTGCTTATATGGTTATGTTACTTGCTATTTGCATGTGAGCTTACTAAGCATTTATGCTTACTCCTCCTTTTCATTCCTTGTAGTGTTGACAAGCCAGCTCGAAATCGGAAACGGTCGGAGGCACGCCACACTATCCGTATACCATCTTGACATAATGGCTTGTATATTTTGAGTATGGCATGTATAGCATTATAATCATTTTGTATATATGGTCTTATGATATGGTTATTGAGTGGTATGGAGATAGAAATGCTTGGTAATGATTAGCCATTGGAATGGCTAATCATGATCATATTTGGTATTATGTATGTCAAATTGCTAGCTAATCCATGGAAACCATGAAATAGGTAAAATTTACCATAAAATAGATTCAGACAGCAGCAGTGACGTGAGTTTGAAAAATCACTAAAAATAGTAGAAATGGAATTAAATAATGAATAAGTTATGGAATCGAAGGTTGATGAGTCTATTTTCATATGGAATAAGCGAAACAGGTATATAAGCTATATTTTATGAGATGTTTAAATTTTTGTGAAACAGGGCCAGAGCGATTTCTGGATCCCCTGTTCTGACTTTGGAAATTCACCATAAATTTTACAAAGATAATTAGAAGTCACGCTTTATATGTACAGATTCCTTATTGAGTCTAGTTTTATTAGAGACAAACGGCATAGTCATTGAAGCTCTGTACAGGGAGATATCTGATTTGTAATACACAGAGGTCAGAGTAGTTGAACCCTGAAAGAGGGGAGACTTTAACTAATAAACTGTACTAATTGGCCCAACCAAAAATTCTAGAAAAAAATTAGTAGATATATATATGAGTCTAGTTTCAGAAAAAATTTACGGAATTGGATTTCGAGTTTCGTAACTCGAGATATGATTTTTAAAGCGACTGTGATGCAGTTAGCCAGCTTGTCTGGAAATTTTAAAATGAATTGTATGAGCTGTTTAATTAATGAATTAAGTCCGTTAACACCTCGTGTTCGACTCTGGCAACGGTATCGGGTATGGGGTGTAACACTAACTATGCTCAATTAAGTTCCTATTAAAGAAGGTTTAGCATAATCATACATAGTGCGCGGAGCAATATTCTGATTAATAGAAACCGTAGGAGGTAGTGGATTTTCTTAGTTTTCAGCCATCTCCTCGGTTGTGGTTGAAGTATCGTCCTCTTGCTCTTCCTCTGTGTATCGTAAGCTTTGCCTTATTTCTCTTTGATTTCTGTGAACTGTGCGATCGATCTCACTATCGAACAGTAATGGTCCTGACGGGTTTCTTCTGGTTATAAACTAGAAAAACCTGTCAGAAGAAAATAAATGAAGAATTAGAAAAGAAAACAAAAATTTAAATTGCAATAAAAGTAAAATGGCTAAAGTAATTAAAATCGAGTGTTCCTAATATCCTAGTTCCCCGGCAACAGCGCCAAAAACTTGATACGTGATATTTGTGACAGGTTTTAAAGATTTATGAATGAATCACTCTTGAGACTAACTTATTATCATGATTAAGGCAAGTGTACCTATCGAACAGTAGTATAGTTCAGCAAGACCGAATTGTCAAACCAAAGGAACTACGAGTACTAGTATTTACTTCTTTTTTATTATCTAGCCTAAAAATTAAGAGGTTTGGTTATCTAAACTAATTACTAACTAAGAATGCACAGAAAGAAAACTTGGGAAAATACTTTTGGGAAAATTTGATTGATTGAGAGAATACCTAAGGAAAAATCCACCTAGACTTCACTTGTTATTTGACTCTGAATCAGACGATTTATTCATTTGACTTGATCTGTAGAAATCCCTAAGTTATATTATTATCTCTCTCGAGACTAATAACATCTAACCCTAGGTTGAATAATTGAAATATCTTTCTAATTAGCACCCTAGAATTGCATTAACTCGATCTGTGGATTCCCTTATTAGGTTTCACTCTAATCCGGCAAAATCTTACCACCCTATCTCTAGGCTTGCAATCGACTCCACTTAATTATGACAAATTTACTCTTAGACAGGGTCTATTCCTCCTCTGAATAAAAGCCTAACTTGAATCAATATCTTGGAATATCAAAACAAGAATTAAGAACACATAATTAAGAACAAGTCAAATATTTATCATACAATTCAGATAATAATAACAAGATCCGTTTTAAGTTTCATTCCCCTTAGGTATCTAGAGGGTTTAGTTCATACTTATGAAAGAAAACATCTCGAAAGAATAAAGATAACAAAACATAAGAAAACCCAAAACTCCTGAAGGAACTTGAAGGGGGATCTTCAGTCTTGATGATGAATCCGGCTTCTGAGATGGATCAATCGACTTTCCTTGAGTAATTCCTTGCTTCCTACTCTGCATCCCTCTTCTAAGTGCCTCCTCATGTGTTTAAATAGGCTTTAGAATGCCTAAGAGCCCTCAAAATTGGCCTTTTCTGAATTGGACTAAACTTCGGCTCAGCAGGGACACGCCCGTGTGCGATTACATAACGTCGTGGTCAAGGCTATTAAATGGGCACGGGCGTGTGATCCACCCGTGTAAGTCGTGCTTCGATTTTACTAAAGGGACTCGGCTGTGTGACACGCCCGTGTGAGGAAGTCTAGGCCGTGTTGATTTCTCACGTGGGTCCATTTTCTCCGTTTTCGGCCCGTTTCTCGCCCTTTTTACTCTCATATGCTCACCTAAGTATAAAACATGAAATTAAAGGATTAGGAGCATCGAATTCACCAATTCTAACGAGAAAGCATCCATAAATGTGCTAAGCATGGGATAAAAATATGTATAAATTATGGTTTATCAATAATTGAATAATCTAAAAAATTTATAATTCGGTTAATCTATCAAATAAGAAATATGTATCTTCCGAAATAATCATACGGATTTCCATCATCGATAAATCACAATCCAAATAACATATTTCCTTTTTGATGATAAAGATAATTCTGATACGAAATCTATAATAGCTTTATCTCGTGATATTCCAGTATTCTCACTGACTGTCATAATCTTGAATGCTCTTGATATTCAGCTTACTTGATGACAAATCGATATTTAAACACAGCTAAAAAAAAATATCATGTCACATACCTGATCATCAGGACATCCACTGCATATAACTATACATTTTGTTATTCCCTGGGTGAAAAAAAAATTATTGTTGAGTCCGGCACAAAATTTCCACATAATCACTGGATTTTTCTATACACAAATTTTATCTCAGAAGAATAATAACAGAAATTAGAATCAAAAGTCGACTCACTTTAAACTCGTTCAGATCATCACTCATTAACACATTTATAAGCTTCTCAAACATTGTAGAGAAAATATTTCTTTAACTTTTAACTAGCTAAAATCAGACCATCATCAATAAGATTAGTCGTGTACTAGTACTCACAAAAATAAACTAAGATTTTCCATTCGGGCATCTGCAACTACTTACAGTCTTTCAATAGTTCAGGTCTTCAATACTATCTTAATCTCAGATCTCTGTTTAACATTCAATACTTTAACTCTTAAAATTAGAAAGCATATAACATTCTTACCGAACAACTATTTCATCAAATTCTCAATACAGACATAAAAACAACTGACTCACAATCACTCGTCAGACAAATTATTTAAATGGGACTTTAATCTTCTAAAAACATCAATCATCACTTTATATTCTCGTATTAAAACATTTCAATACGTACAATAGTGCATCACCAAAAATCATAAATTCCTCACTCAATTCAAACCGAACTCAGAACTAAAATTTCAATTAATAATGCCTTCAACTATTTTCAAATTTGTTGACATACATCAAATGATTCAAACTCCACAGATATAGTCACTTTATAAATCAGAACAACTTAGCTCATAACATCATCTTTCAATTAAGAGAAAGCTAACCAATATGTCTCTGTATCATGTTTTCAAGAATATAAATTCTTCATTCAAATTATTCGTCTGTTTATACTCGCGAATACATAGAATTTACTCCCTTAACTGAAAGGCCCGCTCAAATACACATAGCTCAAATCACGTCTCAACAAATCAGTTTACTCTGATATTATCCACGAAGTTAATTTCAACTACCAAAAAATGACATATTTGAATACTTTTTTTTCATGCTGGCAAAACATCCAATTTAGCTCATTGGTCGTAGTCAACTTACCTGGGAAAAGAAAACCACCATAAAATTTGAGCTTATGCTTTCATCATTTATACTTTTTTCGTTGGCAATTCTTTACACGAAAATCAGAGAAATCTGGATAACAGAATCATCGTCTTTCTATGATCAAATCTAGAAATACCATCATAATAAACATAGTCATTACCGATCAAGGAACACGCATTAAAGATGAACCATGTCAGATAATCCACATCATAAGGAAGGTAAGAAAACCCAGATATGATATCATAACAGAAATCTGAGAACATAACTCATAAAGAAATAATTACAAAGATTAGAATGATTCCCCGGAGAAAACCAAAAGAAAACCACTACTTATACGCTCTAGAATTTCATTGTAACCAAGATATCATATTTTATATACATATGAGACATAGCAATATGCAACATCCAAAAGAAGCAGAAGTATATCCTCACATAATCTTTTACCATCGTCTTTATTCCAACTTAATAGAATAGAATCCCGAAGAAATACGAAAATGTCGATTATAGTTCAAACAGCTCACAATGCTTTCATCTAACATTAGAGTCAGTCAATATACTCACACAATAAAGTTTTCTTTAGGAACAAACATTCACATGAACCTCAAAGGATGAATGAATATATATACAAAACACTCAGAAGGGGTCATCATAATTTATTCAACTATAACCGTTAGACACAGACATCTTCACAATTCAAATATCATTTCTCTAACTAAGTCCGTCATCATATATTCTGTAGATTCCATTCACTAACGAAAACCAGTTCAGGAGAATTTTCAATAAACACATCTTTAAATTTCATACCTGATAGAATCGAATAGCCGAGACCAATTTCTTCTTTAACCATGACATTGCATAATCTAAATAACCTTTAAAACAATCTGATATTTCTTCTGAAACTATTTTCACTTTCTAAGCTATTTTCATCTCTGTATACTTTACTGCTTATTTCACCACTAAACTCTTTAGTTTTACACTTATGAACTTATTCAGCATAATTCTCAAGAAATTTCTT
Source organism: Gossypium arboreum (assembly GCF_025698485.1). Classification (NCBI taxonomy): domain Eukaryota; kingdom Viridiplantae; phylum Streptophyta; class Magnoliopsida; order Malvales; family Malvaceae; genus Gossypium; species Gossypium arboreum. Next base: position 24,711,050 of record NC_069075.1, read on the forward strand.
CATAATTACAACTCTGGTAAGGGGTGAGGTCGTAAAGCCTCTAATTTGACTCTAATATATATATATATACACACACGTACGACTTAGTATTCATCATCAAAACATAACATTATAACAGTCATGCAATTCACTTTAAACAAATCAACATACTTATATATGTCCCACAGATTTACTGATTGTATTTATTCAAACAAGCGTTCACAAACACACATTCCATCAACTTGAGTAAATTTACTTATCACATTCATTCAATCAAATACGTTAGGCACATAACATCATAGGAATGCCAAACAAACATGTATAGGCTTATTGTAATATAAGCTTTCATCTCATTTCACTTTTCCATATTTCAACTTATGGTTATCTCATTTCATACATTATCACATACGTATCATAAACTTCTATTCATACATTTCTAAGTTTCATCTCATCATAAACACATTTCAATCATCTCAATATCATTTTCAGCTTTATCAAAAGTAGCTTGGTTGGAAGTCATCTCTGTCTTAACAAAACAATTTCGTTAGAGCCGGGGGATATCACACTATCACGAGTAATAATATGACATGTATAGCTAGACTCACATACGCTAGGTCAGTCCGAGAACCGACTAAACCATAGATCTGATACCACTAAATGTAACACCCCTTACCTACACCCAATGTCGGGATAGTGTTCGAGGCATTACCGGACTTAAACATAAACATTCATACAAATCTAGCCATAAATTTTCATTCAATTTAAAACCATTCATACACATGCATATCGTCCCTTATACTGGCCTACGAGGCCCAAAACATACATCGGACATGATTCGGGACTAAATCGAGAATTTTTGAAAATTTTACAACACTTAAGAAATTTTTCAGTTTTAGAGAGTCACGCGCCCGAGTGAAGTAGGTTGTGTGGTTACACACGCCCATTTGGCTGGGGACACGCCCATGTTCTCAGTCCGTGTAACTCTCTATTTATGATGTCATCATTCATTTAGGGACACACGGCCAAGACACACGCCCGTGGGGGCGGACCATGCGTCACACATGGCCTAGACACACGCTAGTGGGTCTACCCATGTGGACGATTGCAAGGCTATTTTCCAAGCAATTTTATCACCCTTACTTGCACAATTTTATATCACATCACATGGCATATTATCAAGCATATAAATGCAATTTAAACTAACCACATTCATGCAATAACATGTCATTTACATATGATTAAGCATATGATTATCATAAGCCATCACTTATGGCTATGCATATTCAAATTGAATCACAACTCATTATAGGCCAACACACTTGGCCTTAATAGTAATGACTAATATAAAAAAAGAAAAAATTCCTATACATGCCATAAACTCAAGTACTTGAATACTTATACCCCAGATGGTAGCTTGATAGTGTGATAGCATCTCCGGCGATTCCAACCCGAGCTAGCTAAATAAACCTATAAGAGATGGAAAGGAAAAGGAGTAAGCTTAAAGCTTAGTAAGTTCATATGAAAAAAAATAAGCATATGAAAAAACTAAGTAATTTATTTACATGCTTTTTCCAAATTCTTATAACATGTTCTCAAGGTATCACAATCATATTTGCACATTATTCCACTATTTGCTCAAGTTCCAGTTAAGCTGTCACTCGAGTCGCAGTCACTAAATTATTTATATCCTAAGCTACGAAACTCTAAATTAAGTTTCGAAAATTTTTCTGAAACTAGACTCATTTTTTATATATTCTTACCATAAAATTTTAAGAAATTTTGGTTTAGCCAATTAGTACGGTTTATTCTTTAAAGTCACCCTTGTTCTGCTATTTGATAGTTCCAACCCTTCTTCACTAAAAACTAATTAACTCCTCATACAAGATCTAGATGATGTCCCCATTTGTTTCTTTTCAAACTAGACTCATTAAGAATTCTAAGCATATAAAATATAACCCATAATTATTTTTTTACAATATTTTACTATTTTCCCAAATCAAAATCGGGGATGTCGAAAATATTTTGACTCTGTCTCACAAAAATTCAAGTATCTCATAATCTAATACTATTTTTCTTACACCATTTATTCTATCTAAAACTAGGCTCACTAAGATTCAATTTCATATTTTATTCAGCCTCAAATTCAATTTCCACAATTTTTGGTGAATTTTCAAAGTTGGACTACAGCTACTGTCCAAAACAGTTTTAATACAAAAATGATGATAACTAAGTTCATCACCTTTCATTTCTTTTAAATTAGAAATCTATGCATTTATAAACATATATCATAGTCCACCAAATTAATACAACATCATTTCACAATACTCATGGACTAACCATTCATGGATTTCATATTCAATTGAGTTTCTGTACATACCTGTACTCATTCGTAACTTAACTCAAGTTCATTCTCATCAATGACCTACCTCATTGGGACCATCATCAAATCTTTCCTTAAATTACCCGTTGAACACTCGGAATACTAATGCATACACGAAAACTTGCGCATAGTGTCATATACACAACTAGAACCAACTCATAGCACGTAAAGTATGTAGCTAAAGCTACAACATATTTTGTAATTCCCACATTTGAGCTATTCATGGGTCTATATACAATGTCAGCATCCGGACCCCAAAGCACTAACATGATATGCTCGCTCAGTGAGTTTCTCACGAGTTTATACACAAATTCAGTACCCGAACCCCAAAGCATTAACATGATATGCTCGCTCAGTGAGTTACTCACGAGTTTATACACAAAGTCAGTACGCAGACCCACATTACATATATCACTTATCTCATGAACTCAGACACAACTCATGAGTTCAGACCACATTATTTCTCATGACATATCTCGTGTATCCTATACTATTCCTAAGATTCAAACAGGATTTCTTGTCTAGCTCAATGTCATCGCACTTGTTCATTATGTCATTTATTCTTCAATCATACATTTCATACTTTCATGATAGTAATAAAACATTTAAATGCACATATTATCAAAGCATTAAAATATGCTACAACATCACATTATTTGCTTATGTACTTACTTGTCGAATCTTCATCAAGAATATTCGTATAATCAATCATACAATTTATATCATAATAACAACAAATCATTTAATATTCAATTATAACATTGCATTATTATAATCACACGAACTTACCTTGACACAAAATCGACAATTGGACATAACTTTCATATTCTTTGATTTCTCTCGTTCTAAGTTCGAATCTTGTTTTTCTTGATCTAAAATATTCCATTTATTCTAATTATTAGTCACATTATTCAATGTGATCCAAAAATCATATTTTGACAAAATTATATTTTTGCCCCTGAACTTTGTCATAATTACACTTTTACCCCTAAGTTCGTAAAATAAAATGCATTCAATTTCTTTGTACTTTAAGCCTCACCGAACCATTTTCATAACTATGGCAAACTACAATTCACACCTTTATACCATTTTTACAACTTTTAAAAAATGGTCGTTTCAGACGTTTTCACCGATCACTTAGTAAAAGTCATTTATTTAACAACAAGGATGCATTTTCCATCATCAAGCATCAAAATACACATATATTCATCAATGGAAAAATTTACAAACTTTAACAGTTTTGAAAATGAAGGTACGAGATAGCTAAATTGAGTTACCACGACTCCAAAAATGTAGAAACAATTTAAAAACTGGACAAAAACCGTACCTAGATGAGCCATAGAAGCTTGGCCGAATGTTTGGTCATCCATGGCTGCCCATTTTCTTCATAAACAGTTGAAGAAGAAAGAAGAAAGAAGAAAAGATGATAGCTTTTAAATTTTTGTCTTATTATGCCTTTATTAACTTAATTACCAATTTGCCCTTTTCTTTTCAAACAAATTTAAAAAATACCAAACAAATATCTTCCACTAACTTATTAATAGGATAATTATCACATAAAGACTACTACTAAAAATTCTATAGCTATTTAATACCTCTAGCTTTTAGAACTCAAGTTTTGCACTTTTTACAATTTAGTCCTTTTTACTAATTTGAGTACCCGAACATTGAAATTTTCGAACAAGATTTCACGAAATCATTCCTTGAAACTGTAGGCCATAAAAATATAACAAAAATAAATTTTTCCTAATTAGATTTGTGGTCCCGAAACCACTGTTCTGACTAGGCCCAAAATTGGGCTGTTACATAACTATTTTGTTTCCCGAGCTAAGATTTTGATTGGTTCCTCACCATATGTCATATCAGGCTGGATCTCTATTTCTGTCAGAGAAATAAATGCAAAGGATCAGATCGAGATCGCTGTAACATAGATACATGAAAACATTATGAATCCGTTCAAGCTCTGGTGGTAGAGCTAACTGATATGTAACCGGTCCAATTCTTTCTATAATCTCATAGGGTCCAATGAACCGTAGACTCAATTTCCCTTTACAACCAAACTGGAGTACTTTCTTCCAAGGTGACACTTTCAAGAATACCTTGTCACCAACCTAAAATTCTATTTCTTTTTTCTTCAAATCAGCATAAGACTTTTGTCGATCAGAGGCCACTTTCAGGATGTCTCGAATTACCTTCACTTTTTCTTCGGTCTTTTGGACCAAGTCAACTTCGTGTAACTTTTTCTCACTAAGTTCTGTCCAGTATAATGGAGTTCTACATTTGTGACCATACAAGGGTTCATACGGTGTCATTTTAATGCTAGACTGATAATTGTTACTGTAAGCAAATTCAACTAGAGGCAAATACCTTTCGCAGTTACCTTCAAACTCAAGTACACAACACTGAAGCATATCTTTCAGGATCTATATTACCCCTTCAAATTGACCATCTGCTTGGATGAAATGCGGTGCTAAAGTGTAATTGAGTACCTAGAGCTTTTTACAATTTACTTCAGAATTGAGATCTAAACCGAGAATCTCTATCTGAAATGATGGAGACAGGCACTCCATGCAATCTGACTATCTTCGAAACATATAACTCAGCCAATCTATCCAAGGAAAAATCCATACGTATCAGGATAAAGTATGCAGACTTTGTCAACCGATCAATTACCCAAATGGCATCTTTCTTCTTTAAAGACAAAGGCAATCCCATTACAAAGCCCATAGTAATTCTTTACCATTTCCATTCAGGTACCGTAACCGGCTGTAATAGTCCAAAATGCAACTGATGTTTAACTTTTACTTGCTGACGTATCAAGCATTTAGATACAAACTCAGAAATATCTCATTTCATTCCCGACCACCATTACATCTTTTTCAGATTGTCATACATTTTATTACTACCAGGATGAACAGACATGTTACCATTATGAGCTTCATTCAAGATCTTCTGTACTAGTTCAGAACCTTTTGGTACACATAATTTGCCTTTGAATAACAAACAACCATCAGTCCCGATCTGAAATTCTGAATCAGGAGTCGATATACTCTGTACCCATCTTAGCTTCAAAAATTTGCTGTAAAAACATTGGTCCAGCTTTTAACTCAGTTATTATCGAACCATCATTAGACAATGACAATCGAGTGTTCATTGCTCGCAGGGCATACATTTTCTGCTCAAGCCATCAGCCACTACACTAGCTTTCCCCGGATGGTAGTCAATAACAACATCATAATCTTTTAGAAATTCTAGCCATTGGCGCTGTCTCAAATTCAAATATTTCTTTGACATCAAATATTTCAGACTTTTATGATCAATGAATATTTGACATTTTTCACCAAACAAATAATGTTGCCAGATTTTCAATGCAAACACTGGCTGCCAATTTAAGATCATGTGTCGGGTAGTTCTTTTCGTGTGGTTTTATTTGCCGTGAGTCATAAGCTACCACTTTACTATCTTGCATCAAAACACAACCTAAACCATATAATGACGCATCACTATAAACTGTAAATTCCTTACCCGATTTTGGCTGAACTAACATTGGTGCTTCTGTTAATAAAGCCGTTAATCTGTCAAAACTCTACTAACATTTCTTAGTCCATTCAAACTTCACATCTTTCTGTAACAAATGAGTCATCGGAGAAGCTATCATTGAAAAACTTTTTACAAATCTCCGATAATAACCAGCTAGTCCCAGAAAACTTCAGACTTCAGACACATTCTTCGGTGGCTTCCAATTAACAATTGCTGAAATTTTATTTGGGTCTACTCTAACACCTTCAACAGATACTACATGCCCAAGAAAGCTAACTTCCCTTAGCCAAAATTCACATTTACTGAATTTGGCGTACAGTTGTTTCTCTCGCAGAGTTTGCAACATTATTCTCAAATGCTCAGCATGCTCATTTTCATTCTGAGAGTAAACCAAAATATCATCTATAAATACCACCACAAACCTGTCTAAATACGGGTTGAAAATTCTATTTATCAAGTCCATAAACACTGCAGGTGCATTTATCAAGCCAAATGGCATCACAAGAAACTCATAATGTCCATACTTGGTTTTAAAAGTTGTCTTTAGCGCATCTGATTCTTTTACCCGTAATTAATAATATCCAAAAAGAAGGTCAATCTTTGAAAATACAGTAGCACACTTTAACTGGTCAAACAAGTCATTAATACGAGACAGATACTTGTTTTTTATTGTAACTTTGTTAAGCTATCTGTAATCAATGCGCAGCCTCAACGATCCATCCTTCTCTTTACAAATAGAACCGGCGCATCTCAAGGTGAGAAACTAGGTCGAGCAAAACCTCTATCAATCAACTCTTGTAACTGTACTTTCAGCTCTTTCAATTCAGTAGGAGCCATTCTGTAAGGTGCTATAGATATAGGTGTTGTACCCGGAACAAGATCTATAGAGAACTCCACTTCTCTATCCGATGGCAAACCAAGTAATTCTTCTAGGAATACATCAGGAAATTCACATACTACTGGACTGATTGAATCTTTGACTCCGTTACTTTTGTATCCATCACATACACAAGATAAGCATCATACCCCTTTCTGACATATTTCTGTGCTGTTATTGCTGAAATCACATTAGGTAATCCATCCAGTTTATCAGATTCAACACGAAACAATTCACCATTCTAACATTTCAATACAATATCTTTCTGTTTACAGTTTACCACTACATCATATTGGGTTAACCAATCCATTCCCAAGATCACATCAAATTCATCAAATGGCAATAACATCAAGTCAATCGAAAAAAATAACCTTTTACCACCAACGGACAGTTCTTAAAAAAACATTATCCACCATAACACACTGGCCTAGGGGGTTTGAAACATTAACCACAAATTTAGTGAATTCAACAGGTAATTTTTTAACAGACACTAGGTTCGTGCATATATATAAATGTGTGGAACCAGGGTAAATCAATGTAGTAATATTAGTATCAAGTAGAGAAAATGTACCAATAATGACGTCTAGCATAGAGACATCTTCTCTAGCACAAAAAGCATATGTCCTCGCAGGTGCTCATGCCTCTGATCTAACTATCGTACCCTTGGTATTACCTCGACTACCACTAACATTATCAGGGTGACAGGGTGGTCTGCCTCTCGCAACAGGATTGTTCGGCTTTGGAGATGGTTTTATCTACTTTTCAACTCTTTCGAGACAGTCCCTGAGAAAATGGTCAAGTGAACCATATCCAAAACAAGCTCCACTTCTAGATCGACATTCCCCATGATGAAACTTGTTACAATGTTTACATTTCGGTTTGGGATTACCGACACTACCCACACTACTCACAGATGGAGTTGAAGACCCCAGGTTAGATCGTTGAGAGCCCCGCTCCCTTCCAGAATATCTTGTAGAAGCGGTCACACGATCATAATACTTCTTTAATTTCTTAGAAGCAAATGATTGTGACTTACTCATAGCTCTTTTTCCAGAAATCCGAGCCTCCCTTTCTGCTTGTTTCTTTTCTTTATTCAGTTCCTTAGCTTTGTGTACTCAGCCGGCTAATGCCGCAAATTCTCTTATCTCAAGAATCCCAATCAATAACTTGATATCTTCATTTAGGCCCTCTTCAAAATGTTTACACATTTTAGCACCGGTTAAAACCCATTCTCTGGCTTACTTTGTAACACCCTTTACCTATGTTCTAAGCCGGAACAAGGTACGGAATATTACAGATCACGAAAGCATGAATTTACACATTTACCTGATCTTACATAATTAATTCCTCTAGTTTGAAAAAAAATAGATAACATTAACAGATATACATAAATACAAGTAAATGATCAAATTTTGAAAAGTAATATTTTAAACCAAATTAATTATAACATATAACAAAATGATTCAGCCCTCTATACATGCCATAATTCCAAAATAGTGTTTACAAAATACCAAAAAGTATTGATAGTGTGGATGGGTCTCCGACGATCTCCAAATCTCGAGCTAGCTTAGTAATTCTATAAGACAAGAAAAAGAAAAGAAGGTAAGCATATAGCTTAGTAAGTAAGTACGAAATTGATATACAATTTATCAAAGTAAAACAATCCTACTAGTAAATAATCACATATTCAGGACAGCCTATTTTTTGTAGTCCCAATTTAAAAAAAAATCATATCTCGAGCTATAAAACTCAAAATCCAATTCTGTAAATTTTCTCTAAAACTAGACTCATATGTCTACTTACTAATTTTTTTCTAGAATTTTTGGTCGGGCCAATTAGTACAGTTTATTAGTTAAAGTCTCCCTGCTTTGTGTACGACTACTCGACCCTCGTGCACTACTGAACCAAATTTCTCCTTCCACACTTATAGCCAAGCTATCTCGATACACATAGTAGCTCGCACTTAGTACTACACATGCGATCAACAATCCGCACACGTAGTAGCCTACACTTAGTACTACACACGTGACCTCATCATTTGATACACGTAGTAGCCCTGCACTTAGTACTACACATGCGACTTAACAAGATGATACACGTAGTAGCCTACACTTAGTACTACACACGTGTATTCACAATGGGTCATTCAGATTGTTCTGTTCAAGGTTCAACCGAAAATCTTTCCTTTTCACTGTTAACACTTATTCATAATCTAATTAAATTTGCAAATTCCATCATTTAATCATTCTATGGACAGTCACCAATTCATATGATAACAACATAAAATAATATAAAAAAATTGATAAATTATTCATGTACGAACTTACCTCAGTGCAAACTTTAGAAATGTTATAATTTAGTCTGAAAGCTTTTCTTTTTCCCAATCACGATCGATTCGTCTTTCTTGATTATGAAGCTTGAAAGTTGAAGAAACCCTAGCTATGGAGAGAGGTGAAATTCGGCCAAGCTTAATGAAGATGAACACGTTTTTGTGTTATTTTTCCCATTTTATTTCATTTAATATACAAATGACCAAAATGCCCTTACTACTAAACTTTCCAAAAATTCCATCCATGTCCAATTTTTGTCCATAAACTTAGAAATTGGTCAAATTTCTATTTAAGACCTCCTCATTAATATTCCAAAGCAATTTCATACTAAAAACTTTTAGAATGCAAGTTTTGCGAATTATTTGATTTAGTCCCTAATTTCAATTTAAGCACTTTATGCATAAATTTTCATCACGAAATTTTAACACAATCATGCAATCATATCATGAACCTCAAAATAATTATAAAATAATTATTTCTATCTCGGATTTGTGGTCACGAAACCACTATTTCGATTAGGCCCTAATTCGGGCTGTCACATACTTACTCACTCGACCAAATTCCCATTCATATTCGGATACAATCATGCTTCCCTGCTTGAGTTCCAAAAATTCTTTCTTTTTCTGGTCCGTGAACCTCTAACTAACATATTTCTTTCTGAATTCAGTCTAGAAGAATTCCCATGTAATATTCTCTCTCAGTACAACTGAAGTTATGGTATTCCACCAATGGTAAGTCGTATCTTTCAGTAAGCATATTGCACATTTCAGGCACTCAGTAGGTGTATAGGACAATCAAAAACCCGAATAGTGTTTTCAAGCCAAAACTCGACCCTTTTCGGGTCATCATCTGTAGTAGCCTTAAATTCTTCCACCCCATGTTTGCGGATTTTATCTATCGGAGGCTTACCAATCCTAACAGGTTCAGCACCCTGCGGTACCTCAGGAACCGGTTGAGGGGCAAGTGGAGGAGGTCGTTGTACAGCGGGGTTTGTTCTCAAGTATTGTGTAAACCATTCATTCATCATTTGAAAGAAGGCTTGTTTTTCCTCCTCACTTCGACTCTCAAACACGGGTCTTTCACTTCCAGATAAAGACGCAACTCTTTGAACTGAAGCTGAAGCATTGCTCTCAGCTTCCTCGGATTCAGCTCTAGCTCGGTTGGATGACATTACTATATGAAAAACACATTTAAAAATGATCAAGAGTCATCACACTATCACAATTTATATAATGGCAGGTATAGCTAAACTCGTGTTTGTTGCGTCAAATCTGAGAATTGGCTAAACTGTAGCTCTGATACCACTAAATGTAATACCCCTTACTCGTATTCGACACCGAAACAAGGTACGAGGCATTACCGGACTCACATAACCAACAATCGTACAATTCCAACCCTTAAATTTTGTGTCCAAATTAAAAACATTTTTAATAAATCATAAAGTCCCTAACACGAGCCTACGAGGCCCGAAACATGCTTTGGAAGTGGTTCGGGACTAAACTGAGAACTTTGGAAATTTTTAGAAAACTTAGAAAATTTATCCACTATACAGGGGTCACACGCCCATGTGAATATAAGACACGCCCGTGTGGTCACACACACCTGTGTCTTGACCTCGTGTAACTCTCTAACTTGTAACTCGTGAACAAATTGAGATCATACGGTCAAGTCACACGCCCGTGTGCTAGGCTATGTGGTTAATTAATTAAACTCGAATTAGGTACAGGTTTCACACGGCCAAGACACATGCCCGTGTTCTAGGCCGTGTGGCACACACGTCTAAGACAAAGGCCCGTGTCTCTGTCCGTGTACCCAATTCTAAGCATTCTGTTTCTCAAAATTAAGGTATAGGGGACACACGGCCTAACCACATGCCCGTGTTACCATGCCGTGTGTCACACCCGATTTAGACACACGCCCGTGTGTCTGCACGTGTGGACAAAGTAAAGCCATTTCCTAGCTTCATTTCTCACCCAAAATCACCAACAACCTGCACATGAAACACTCAACCAATTTCAACCATTTCAAGCATTCAAATTTGGCAATTCTATTATCATCAAGGCATACCATTTCATGCATACATGGTTACAAATTCAGCTTAGTTTAACTTAGGCATTAACAACATTTGATCACATGAACTTAGCATAACACATGTGTATATTTATATATCACAATAGCTTACTAAATCATACCCAAAATGAACCACCACTAGTTATTTCAATGGCTAGGTTACAAAATAACATTTCAAGCCACCATTGGCCAAGTTGTCCTATACATGCCATTATACCCAAAATAATTCAACTATAGATACTCAAGGTAGTTAGCTGATAGTGTGACGATGCTCCTACAATCTTCCAACCTTCACGAGCTTCTAAGCACTATAAAATAGGGGGGAAATAAAAGGTGTAAGCATTACATGTAACACCCCTAACCCGTATCCGTCGCTGGAATAGGGTTACAAGGCATTACCTATCAAACCACAACATATAATATACATTTCTCATACATGATTTAATTTTACGTAAATGTCAACCTAACATAATCATATTATCCTTTATATGGTTCTACGAGACCTGAAAACATGCTTAAACGAGGTTCGAGACTAAACTGATAACAGTTGCAAACTTTGGGAAACTTATAAAATTTTCATCAACCCATCAAAATAACAACATGGCATCATAAGTACATCACATATTACATATTAACTTATAACATAAGTCAAATTCAACTTCATCAACAACACCATTTACAAGCCAACTCACATGGCTAAATTCAAAGTTCAAAACATACCAAAATGATACTAGCCTATACATGCCATATACCATATATACAAAGTTTCAATAGTACCAACAAGTTGATCAATAGTGTGACGATGTTCCTGATTATCCCCGAATCCGAGCTAGCTTAGATTATCTATAAAACAAGGAAAGAACACACAAAGTAAGCTTTAAAAGCTTAGTAAGCCATATACAAATAAATTATCATATGAATCAATATCATTTCTATCAATAGGCAACTATGAGTAAACATTTATTAGATCACAAACCTTTCTCATTGTACACATATTCAATATCATAATTGAATTCATCAAATACTTCCCTTTCATTACTTGTATGAATCTCATACGTACTTGAGCCATTTAACTCATTCACACATTCTTTCTAGACTTAACTTTTCCTGTTGAACCATTTGAAATCGTTAAGGATACTCAAAAATCACATAAAGCTCATTCAATGCCATATCTCAAATATGGTGTTACATGTTATCACATATCGATGCCACTATCCCAGACAGGGTCTTACACGAAATCGAATAACGATGCCAATGTTCCAAACATGGTTTTACACGTAATCACAATACATTGCTAATGTCCCAGACATGGTCTTACATGTAATCACATCTCGGTAACCTAATGTCATGACATTTGTATCCTATACTATTCCTAAGGTTCATACGGGACTTTCAGATGTCGTAACTCTGTCGATTCTTGCTTGTACTTGCTCGTTCAACATTCATAATAATTCAATGACAATTAAACATGTTAAATTCAATTTAAAGACATTTATTTGCATATGAACTTACCTCGTATTAGGGATAAACGGACTGGATCGACTATTCAATAATCTTCAATTTTCCACGATCTAAATCTGATTTCTTTCTTTCAGGATCTATATGAATTAAAAATTAACTTATTTATTCATTGACTCAATCAATTCAATCCAAAAACACATATTTAAGCCAATTTTCACTTTGGCCCTAAACTTTCACATTTCTTACAATTTAGTCCTGATAAACTTCAAAAGTAACATATTTTAACCTCATGCTTAGCATATTTTTGGATGATTTATCATAAGGTTTAGTGAATTTGATGCTCTTAATCCTTTAATTTCATGTTTTATATCCAGATGAGCATAGGAAAGCGAAAATTGCAAGAAAAAGGCCAAAAATGGACAAAATAGGTTTATTTCAGTGCTACACACGGCCCAGACACTTCCACACGGGTAATCCCCACACTCGTGTGAGACACACGAGCAGACCACACGCCTGTGTGTCATGGTCGTGTCAACTTAAAACCATATCAAAATTGTGCACAACCTGAGCACCATCACACGGACGTACCACACGGTCGTGTCCCTGTCGAGACCTATTTTAATTCTACTCGAAAAAGGCTAATTTTGGGCTATTTTGGGCATTCCAAAGTCTATTTAATCACACAAGGAGAAAAAACTCGGAGACAGAGAGTAGAAGGCAGAAAATACTTGAAGACAGCCATTGGAATTAGCTCGGAAGCAGGATTTACTTCAAGACTGAAGATCTCTATTCAATTTCTATCAAAGTTTTTGAATTTCTTTATGTTTTGTTGTTTTCCCAATTTTGAGATGTTTTCCCCTATCGTTATGAACTAAATTCCCTAAATACCTAGGAAAGATGAAACCTAAGACGAATCTTATTATCTTTTGAATTATATGATAAATACTTGTTCTTATTCTTAATTATGAGCTTTAATCCTTGTTTTAATATTTCATGATATTAATTCAAGTTTTGATGTGCTTATTCAGTAGAGCAAAAGTCCCTGTTTAAGAGTAGATCTTCCATAATTAAATAGAGTTGATTGCAATCCTAGAGATAGGACGACATAAATCTACTAGATTAGAGTCAAATCTAATAAGGGAATCCATAGACCGAGTTAATGCGACAATAGGGGTTTTAATTTGAAAGAGATTTCAATTAGTTAACCTAGAGTCAGTTGTTTTTAGTCTCAAGAGACATATTAACATAAGCTAGGGATTTCTACAGATTAAGTCAAGTGAATAAATCATCTAATTCAGAAGTAAGAAGTGAAGTCTAGGTGGATTCTTCCTTGGGTATTGTCTTCTCCATTGGTTTTCCAAAAGTATTTTCCAACTTTTAACTCTGTCGTGTTCTTAGTTAATTAGATAGTTTATCTTAGTTTAAAAACATCCCTTTAATTCTTAGGCTAGATAATAGAAAGATAGTAATTACTAGTACTTTTACTCCTTGTGGATACGATATTTTCGGTCTCACCATAACTATACTACTGTTTGATAGGTGCGCTTGCCTTAGTCGAATTTTTAGTCAGTTTAGCGACCATCAAGTTTTTGGCGCCATTGTCGGGGACTAAGATATTAGGAGCGCTTGAATTTTATTACTTTAGCCATTTTTTATTTTTATTGAAAATTACTTTGTTTTAATTTAATTTTTACTTCTCTTCTAATCTCCCTGTTATTTGCTTCTGGCAAAAATCTCTAGTTTATGACTAGAAGGAACCCGTCAAGACCTTTGCTATTTGACAGTGTGATAGAAAGCACAGCTAGCAGAAATCCAGTAAAACAGAGTCTTAAGATGGTGGACAATCTGAATAATCTGATACCTCCTATAGTTGCTGCAAATCCAGTAAAACAGAATCCTGCTCCTCGTACTATGTATGATTATGCTAAGCCTACTTTAACAGAAACTGAATCGAGTATTGTTAGACCTGCTGTTTCTACAAATAATTTTGAACTAAAACCTAACATGATTCAAATGATACAACAGTTTGTTTTGTTTGATAGTTTGCAGGACGAGGATCCAAACACTCATTTAGCAAATCTTTTGGAATTCTACGACACCTTTAAGATCAATGGCATTTCTAACGATGTCATTAGCCTTCGGTTGTTTCCCTTTTCATTACAGAATGAGGCTAAATAGTGGTTGAACTCGTTACTACGAAGGTCAATCATTACTTGGGAACAAATGATCGAAAAATTTTCGCTTAAATATTTTATGCCGGCCAAAAAGGCTAAATTGAGGAATGATATCTCCTCTTTTGTGTAGATGGATTTAGAAACACTTTATGATGCATGGGAGAGATATAAGAATTTATTGAGAAGGTGCTCTTACCATGATTTGCCTTTATGGTTACATGTTTAGACATTCTACAACGGTGTGAACCCCTCAACAAGGTAACTGATTGATGCAATCGCTAGTGGAACCTTGAACGACAAAACACCTGAAGAGGCCTACGAATTTATTAAAGAGATGTCACAAAACAACTATCAGTGGCAAGTCATGAGAACGAAGCCGACAAAAGCAGCTGGTGTTTCCAACCTCGACACCTATGCTATCTAACCAGGTAGAACTATTGAATAAAAAGATTGATGGTTTGTATGATTCTACTTAGGTACATCCAATGATGAGGTTTGATTCAAATGGAGGAGGGATACACAACACAAACTATCCATCCTTCAACCCCAGCACCGAGGGAGAACAAGTCCACAATATGGGTAACAGTTCTAGACCTAAGAATAACCCTTATAGTAACACTTACAATGCAGGTTGGCGGAATCATCCCAATTTTTCGTGGGGTGGTCAAAGGAATCAAAGGTCACAACACCCTCCAGGTTTTCAACAACCACCTTACCAATAGGAGAAAAAGCCAAACCTTGGGGAGATGCTTACAAAATTTATCTCAGTATCAGAAACTCATTTTCAGAATACTGAGACAGCACTTAAAAATCAGCAACCGTCAATTCAAGGGCTCGAAACTTAAATAAGTCAGCTTGCTAAGTCGATCTCTGAATGACCGCAAAGTGGCTGACCAGTAATACAGAAACTAACCCAAAGGAGCAACTCCATGCCAAAGGGTTAGCTGAACCTAAATCTGAAACGAGGCAAGAAGCTGCGGTAAACAATGGTAAGGTTGAGATGAGTCATGGTACACAAAAGCCGATAAGCAAAGAATATAGACCTTGTATGCCATACCCCAATACGATAAGGAAAGACCACATAGACGAATAATGCGGTAAATTCCTTAAACTACTTACAAAAATTACATATTAACTTACCATTTATTGAAGCTCTTTCACAGATGCCAAACGCAGTTAAATTTTGAAAGGAGCTTTTAGGAAACAAATGGAAGTTAAACGATTCATTGTATGTAGAGTTAAATGCAATTTGCTCAGCGATTCTACAAAATAAACTACCCAATAACTTAAAAGGTCCAGGGAGTTTTATTATCCCTTGTTTAATCGGTAGTTTAAATGTTGATAATGCTTTAGCCGACTTAGGGGCAAGTATAAATGTCATGCCCTATAAAATGTTTAAACAACTAGGTCTTGGGAAACCTAAACAAATTAGGATGAGTATACAACTGGCAGATAAAACTATTAGATTTCCTAAGGGTATTGTTGAGGATGTACTCGTTAAGATTGATAAATTTATATTCCCAGTCGACTTTGTTATTCTAGACATGGATGAGGATAGTGACTTACCTTTAATTCTAGGTCGACCATTTTTAGCAACTGCTAGAACTATCATAGATGTTGGTACAGGTGAACTAACGGTTTGTGTAGGTCAAGAAACCATCGCTCTTCAAGCTCGAGATTCAGTCAAGACATCGAATGATGAAGGTAATTGTCTAAATCCTGATAATATGCCTACTCATGTGGTTCAACCCTCTTTGTAGGAAAATTTTTTGAGTAATACAAATGAGCCACGTTCTAGTTTATTCGACAACATTAGAATAGTTCATGAAGAATGAAGGCTTCAGATAGAAGAACTAGACAAATGGCGGACACATGTCAAGGAGGAACCAAAAATACATAAGGCCGAATCAAAATAAAACCATGACGAGCATAAAAACGAGACAAACCAATTCAAGGTAGGGGACCAAGTCTGGATAGATAAAAAGGACCCTCGAATTATCAATACAGAGCTTAACACAAACGGAGCAACTCCTTTTATGGTACTCAAAGTCTTTCCATACAGTACAGTCGAGGTAAACCATTCACATTTCGGAACTTTTAAGGTAAACAACACTCGACTTAAACCTTATTTAAATAAAGGAATTGACAATGAGAAAAAGGAGTTTCGACTCCGTGATTTACCGTGACCATGTGAATACGAGGTAAAGTCAAGCCTAGACTCTAAATAAAGCGCTTCTCGGGAGGCAACCCGAGCACTAACACTACTAATTAGTTTATTTTTATCTATTTTTTATGTTAAATGTAGGTTTTTTGACCCACATAGCCTGGACACACGGGCATGTCCCAGGCTGTGTGCTCTAACAGGGATTAAACAGTGTATTACACGGCCTGGCAGCATGGCCGTGTGATCCACATGTAACAGCCTATTTTTAAGGTTAATCGGAACAGTGGTTTCGAGGCCACCAAATCCGAAGAGTAGGTTTGTAAATATTATATTTAATATTTACGAGTTAATTGTGATTTTAAAAATGTTTTTGATGTTGTGATATTTGTTTTATAAGTGATTTATTAAGTTCAAGTGGTATGATTCTAAGGTCAAGTGGATTTAGGAAATGAGGTATCCGAACCTCATTTCTATAAACCGAGTCATAAATATTTTTATAAATATTTACGGAGTGGCAAAAAGATGGTATTAAAGTTTCGTTGAAAAATTTTATCGTTTCGATAGTTAATTAAGCAAAAAGGACTAAATCGCGTAAAATGCAAAAGTTGCATTCTAATTGTTTAAATGTATATTTTCCATGTTTTACTAAAGTATAAGTCCCTATTTATCAATTAAACCATTACTTTATGATAGTGGAGATTGATGGTTTGGCATATATGAAATTATGTATTATTATAAAGGACAAAAAGGTAAATGGAATATTAAAATGTATTAAATAAAAATAAAACATAAAATGGCCATGCAAATTTTATCTCTTGGCCGAATATGGAGGAGAAAAGAAAGCCATTGAAGCTTCCTTAGTTTCGGCATTTGCATGAAGTGATTTATGTATGTTTTGTGTTCGGTTTTTGATAATTTTTATGTTTTTGATATCGTTGCTTCGTATTCTAGCTAGCCCGTATCTCTGATTTCAAAACTATTAAAGTATTTGAATGTTGCCATTGTTGAGTGCATGAGTATTTTGATAGTTGATGATGGAAAATAAATTATTGTTGTTGGATATACATGTTTTGTAAAGTGAATTTTGGTAAAAATGTCAATTTTGGATTAAATTGTGTATTATTGAAATTATGTGGTTGAAAGTGTGAATAAATGAAAATATGGGCTGTTATGAAGTAGTAGTAAATTCGTCTAGGCATGGGTTTGGCCAAAATTGAATGAATTTAATTTTTCGAGCTTAGGGACTAAATTATAAAGAAGTTGAAATATCAGGGGCAAAAATGTAATTTTGCCATAAAGTAATTTATGGGCTGTTTTAATACCATGAATATTCGGTTAAGCTTAATTATGGTTAAAAATAGTTAATTTGCATTTTTTTTTTAGCTCAGTGACTAAATTGAATAAAAATAAAACTTTAGGGGTAAAATAGTAATTTTACCAAAATATGAAATTGAGTTAAAATGAATAGAATATGAATTGTAATAGTTGAATTTGATTGATTAGATCAAGTTAAGCCTCGTATGAGCTATATCGATGGAAAAACGAAGTATCGGATTCGTCAATCTAATTTATCGTTACCGCCAACGAGGTAAGTTCGTATGCAATAAGCATTGTTAAATTTATGTTTCTAATGCTTTAATATCGTATAAATTGTATATACGTGAATATTTTAATGCCTGACGACATATCGACAAAATATGGCACTTAGTGTGCGGGGCAATCAAATATGGTACTCAGTGTACGAAATATTGAGAATGGCACTTAGTGTACGAAATATTGAGCATGGCACTTAGTGTGTGAGATATTGAGAATGACACTTCGTGTGCAAAATATCGAATGATTCAAAGGACAATTATAAATTGTGATTGAAAGATTAAATAGGGTAAAGTGAACAGGTATACATGCTATATTATATTAATTGTTATGAGACGACTTTATAATGGTGATGTTCGGGCTTTGAGCCTAGCAAGCTTTAAGCTAGTGAATAATATTATTGGGCTTCGGGCCTAGCAGGCTATAATGCCAGTGAAATGATATCGGGCTTCAAGCCTAGCAGGCGAAATACCGGTGAATGAGTTCAGACTTAAAGTCTAGCAGGCTTCGTGCCGGTGATGAATTCGGGTTTAAAACCTAGCAGGCTAAATGCCGGTGATTTGATAAAAGCCTAAGAATATGAGACCTTGTGTTAAATCGGCAATTGAATTCGTTCAATACATTAAGTTGGCCAGGTATGTGATATATACTTATGCATGTTAGATCGATTGGAATTGAATCATGAATGTGAAATGAGAAGCATAGGTGAAAATGCCTATGTCATATATGTGAGTAAGGGTAAAACCATCGTAAATTATCGATAATGGTGGGCTATGTGCGGAACCATCTTATAATTGCTAATTTGAACGGTTGTGTGCGAATCATTGAGCATGATGTATTGTATTGAGATTATGCTTAAGTGAAATTATAGATATGTGATGAAATTGATTGGTGATATACATGTTTAAATAATGTGAATGCAAAGAATGTGTGAAAGAGTAAATTTGTAATAAATCTTCTTGGGACAGTAGCAGTAATGTGATTTTGGAAAATCACCATAAATTTTGGGAGTTGATTTAGAAGCTGAATAAATTATGTAATTAAAGCTTAATGAGTCTAGTTTCTTATAAAAGAAACCGTGTAAGCAAAAGAATTGCTGATAATGAGATATTTTAAGTTGCGTGGGATAGAGTCAAATGACTTTGGGGTCCCCTGTTCTATTTTTATAAAATCATTATAATTTGTACAAAAATGGTTATAAGATAAAATTTATATTCTTAGACTCCTTAATGAGTCTAGTTTCAAATTAAATCAACGAGAACATATTTTGAATTCTGTACAATGAGAAATTTGATTCGTAGTGAAGAGTGGTCAGATTAGTCAAACGGTGAAATAGGGGAAAATTTAAGAAAAATCTGGTATTGATTGGTCAAACCAAAAATTCTGAAAATTTTATGGATAGAAGATATATGAGTATATTTTTAGTTAAAATTAACAGTAATTGATTTGGAGTTTCTAGCTCCAGTTATAAATAATTTAGTGACTGTTACTCAGGAAGACAACTTGTAGTGAATTTGTGATTATGTTGTAAACATTGATAAAACTTGTTAATGAGTTGCTTATTTTTTTCATATGAACTTACTAAGCGTAAAGCTTACTCTCCCTTCCTTTCCCATGTTCTTTAGGGTTGTCAGGTTTGCTCGGGATGGAGTTCGTCAGAGATATTATCACACTGTCAAGCTAACGCTATTGGTGTAGTGATTTCAAGTACTTTGAGTCTATGGCATGGATAGGAGTTTAAATATTAGAGTATGTGATATGACTTTAACCATATGTGTTGGCCTATTTTGATTATGGGGCTGTAAATCCATTTTAATTATGTATGTATGTGCTATGGTATCACATGATGAGTTTAGAATGATTATAGCATGAATGTGGTAAAGATGTGAGTAAAATCTATTATATCTATTGCATGTGAAATTGCCATAATCATGACATGTTAGGAATGTTTAAGTACCTAATTTTGCCATGTTGTATGTTATTGTATAAGTATGCGTGCATGTGTTGTGAGTGTGACAAAATGGCTTGGAAAATAGCCTTGTATTTGTCCACATGGGTAGGCACACGGGTGTGTGTCATGGCCGTGTTTTAAAGTCAGTGTTGTACATGGGCTAAAGGCACGGGCGTGTCTCAAGCCACGCGGGCGTGTGTAACCATACAGTCTATATTCACACGGGCGTGTGGAGCCTTAAAGCATGAATTTTCCAAGTTTTTCTTAAGTTCTCAGTTTAGTCCCGAACCGTCTCTAATGTATGTTTTGGGGTCTCGTGAGCCCGTTTAAGGGACAATTTTTTTGTGAAACGAAAAGTTTTAAATTGATCAAAATTTTATGGCTCGATTTTATATAGTTGATTGAGTTCAAGTCAGGTAACACCTCGAACCCTGTCCCGGCATCGGATACGGGCGAGGGGTGTTACACACAGGGCCTTGACACATAGGCGTCTCCTTGGCCGTGTTGATCCTGGGACTTAGTTTTCCCAAATATCGACAGAGACATAGCCTGACAGAGACCACATGGCCGTGCGATACGGCCATGTAAACCACACGGCATGGACACATGGGCATGTCCTAGGCCGTGTGAAAACTGGTGCTAAATTTTCAAATTTCAAATAAGTCAGAGAGCTACATAGGTAAGGCACACGGCCTTGTGTTTGGGCACATGGGTGTGTGGGAGACCACACGGGGGTGGGAGAAGCAAACATCGTAGCACACGGTAATGTGAAACACACAGGCATGTCCTAGGCTGTGTGACGGGTGGGCTATTGTTCTCCTCGATGAACATGGGCTAGATTTTGAGCCACACAGGCATGTGACACGGCTGTGTGGCCCAACATGAGACTCACACAATTGTGTCCCCATAAAACCCCCCAAACCCTAAATTCCCTTTCCATTTTTTATCTTTTTCTCTCCCATCTTCTTCAACCAGACGTCGCCATTCCCTCCTCCCTCTCACCGTTTGTCAACTAGCCACCACATCTCTCTCCTATTTTTCCATTTTGCTTTCCCCTTTTCTTTCTCTTCTTTCCTCCTTCTTCCACCCATTCTTTCCCCCTCTCTCCCTTCTTTTCCTTTTCTCCTCTCATTTTCCCCTTTCTTCTTTCCCTCCAACCACCGTCCACCCATAGTCCCCTAGCCGTTCACCCCTTGCGCCAACCTCCAAGCACCACCGCACGCCTTTTTATCCCACTGCCCTTCACATCTCTGGTCACTTCTTCTGGTTCCCCCTTTCTCCCCTAACATCTGTTATTTTGATTATTATAAAACGTATTTTATGTTAGTTATTTCTTATGCTTATTACGTATTCCATTTCTTCATTATTTTCTTTTCTTTCCATTGTTCATTATCATTCGTATGATTACCCACTATTTTGAAGTCTATTTGGCATGATTTCTTCACATTTAATTTGTTCATTTTACTATTCTTATATTTTATTATTCTTGTCTAATATGATTGTGTTCGCCAGTTCTTTTTCTTAGTTACTATTGTTAATATATATATAATTTTTAGTATAGGTTACTTTGTCTTTGAGTTCGATTCATATTGAGTTTGGATTTTACTTATTTAGTTATTTAATTATCTACTTTCTATTAGAATCACTATATAAAGTTGCATATCTCGATTTCGAATATTAGATTTTAGGAGTAACTTGTTAATTAGGATTATTTGCTTTTATTTGGTAATATATTCTTTATTGATACACTCTTTTATTATTTTAGGAACATTATGACCAACATACGAGGCAAGAAGATCGTTGTCCCCGCTTCAAAAAGCGAAAAGGCCCTAATGGGACCTCCTCCTCGAGCGTATCTACCGAGACTCGCCATCCTTATCTTCAATTTTTGGTGGGCCCTCAGGAGGAATTTTACTAGCTTCATCGAGTACAACCCTTCGGTGTGGGTCGCTGCATCGATTGGGCCACGTTAGAGCAGGTCCATTTGGCTGAAGATGTGCGCGCAATTATTACCACAGCCCTATGAGATAGATTCTTCACCATCGTCGAGCCCACCTATTCAGAGCTCACCTTAGAGTTCGGCCCCACATTTTCAATCCAGCAAGTCATGTCAGTCTATGACGAGCCAGGCACCATCACCTTTTGCCTTGGCGGGTTGGTGTGACACATAAGTGTCCCAGAGTTCGGTGCTGCTTTGGGACTCTACAAAGAGGAGTTCATGAACACCAAGGACTTTCTCCACCTTTATCGACATATTCATTACTCGCCCTCTCAATGTTGGGTAGAGCTCACAGGTGGCCTAACTAACTATAACGCGAGTCACTCGAAGGCGATACACCTCTCTCTAGCCCTACGGTATATTCACGCCCTCCTAGCTTACACTTTGAAGGGTCAGAGAGAGAGCACAGGAGTGGTTAGTACCTATGACACTTATTTCCTGTAGAGCATGACTACCGGACATGTATTTGATGTGGCATATTTCATTGCGCTCACTTGCCGCAATCAGATTCAACGCAATTAGAAGGGCCCCATCTTTCTCGGCCCTTATGTGACTCGTCTCGCTCGACACTTCGGTTTACTCGACACACTGGAGCAGTCCTCGACCCTTACCCTAGTAGGTCAGATATCTCTTCAGGGCATCTCGACCATGATCCATATGAGGATGATCGAGCGGTGGCGTGGAGTGGACCCTCATAGTATAGACTAGTCCAGTTTGACAGTCAGCATGACCCAGAGGACTTCACTGATGATGTTCCTCCCTACCACGAGGACCCACCACAGCCTCCACCATCGAGTTAGCAACATGCTCTCTCTGCTGCTAGCTCTCTAGGAGTATCCTCCGAGGAGTTTGATAGTTTTCATCAGTACTGTGCTCAAAGGTTCGACAGTATTGATGTGACTTTACAGCAGATTTGTCAGTATCTTCATATCGCTCCTCCAGCGCCACCGACTCGTGACACGAATCAGTCTGATGATGAGGACCATTAAATCCATTTATCTTTATGTTTATTTTTATTTTTTATCTTTATTTTTATTTTTCTCTTTATGTTTATTTTTAGGTTTATTATTATTTTTCTTTTTATGTTTATTATTATTTTTCTTTTTATATTTATTTTGTTTTCATATTTTGAACTTTATTTCAATTATTATAGTTGTTTCTTAACTAATAACCCTTTAATCTTCTTCAAGCATTGTGTTTATTTTCTTATCAGTTGCTCAGAATTTTGCACTACCCCTACATTTATCTACAACTCCATTTTTCACTAGTATGGGAAATTCATCCACCATTCAGGGTAGTTTCAATCGTCTCCCTATCTTATGATATTTTGTCTCTATTATGATTTATATTTGTTTGTACATTAAGGACAATGTACATCTTAAGTGTGGGGAGGTTATTTATATGATTATTTGAAAATCCCTAACTTATGCCTTGTGGTTAAGTAATTTGCTCATATTACTTTTAGAATGAACTCTTATTAATATGTGATTTTCATTGATATGTTTTAGATTAAATTCATAGATACTTGTGCACTTTAAGACACTAGAGAATCAAGCTTGACAAGTCTATTTTTCGGAATAAAAAATTTTAGGTTGTTTCCCTAAATTAAGGTATTACCTCGAAGTTTGAAAATTACAAGATTGACACTAAAAGCCATATTTCTTGTGAGATTTTGAGCCTTTAGAGCATACATTTTTTTCGTGCTCACTTTATTATTGGCTATGAGTGTGTCAATATTGAATTTTTATTCTAGAACTTGTTTCGATTATACATGTCGAGACCACACATTTGATTTGATATACTGAGATGATAAAGGCACCTAGGTTTTAACCCACTTACCCTACAAAAAACCTACCTTCATAATTAACCCTTAGTGAACCCCTTTGAGCTTAACAAACCATTTCTTAATTTACCCTAAATTTTAACCCCTACATCATACTTTTTGATTCGTTGAGAATTTTTCCTATCTTATTGATCCCCTTTTTGTAGAGATTTGATTTGGTTAATTGCCTAACTATGTTCTTTTATTTTAATTGTATAATTTTCTCTCATTATTCATTCATTCATTTAAAAAAAAAGTATACATATATGTTGATTATTATTAGTTCTTTGTTTTGAGCTTAAGTATTTAATTCCATATTCGATAATAAGATCATGTTTATATTTAATATTGATATAATTATTTAGTGTTAGTTTATTTTTCTAGTTAGGTAATTTATCAATTCAATCTCAATTCTAACCTTCTTTTTCAGCCTTTTTCCACACCTTTAACCCAAGCCCCATTACAACCCTGCTAAAGACCTTTTGATTTGTGTATCATCTCATTTATAGTGGTGGAGATTTGATTTTCATGCAAGCCTATGGTAATAACTTTTCATGTTTGACTAATGAGTGATTCATTGTTGAACCTTAAACACTTTGAGTGATTTGAGTGAATCTTTAGTAAGGATGTCAACTCTTGTCGATTTGGAATTAAAGGTAATTATTTAGATAAAGGGAAATACCTATGATTTTATGACTAAAATGCTCAACTTGGATTGTCTGAAACTTTGAAGTTCTTTTAGTTGAATTCTCAATGTATGATTATTTGTGAATTATTACGAAACATTATTGATAAGAATTATAAGTTGAGAAGAATGCATTCTAATTGTGAGTTCAGGATTTTGCTTGAGGACAAGCAAATGCTTAAGTGTGGGGATATTTGATAAACCTCAAAAGTAACATATTGTAATCCCATGCTTGGCATATTTTTGGATGATTTATCATAAGATTTAGTGAATTTGATACTCCTAATCCTTTAATTTCATGTTTTATATCCAGATGAGCATAGGAAAGCAAAAAGTGTAAGAATAAGGCCAAAAAGGGGACAAAATAGGTTTATTCCAGTGCTATACACGGCCCAGACACTTCCACACGGGTAATCCACACGTACGTGTGAGACACACAGGCAGACCACGTGCCCGTGTGTCATGGCCGTGTCGACTTAAAACCATATCAAAATTGTGCACGACCTGAGCACCATCACACGGTCGTACCACACAGCTGTGTCCCTGTCGAGACCTATTTTAATTCTACTCGAAAAAGGCTAATTTTGGGCGATTTTGGGCATTCCAAAGTCTATTTAAACACACGAGGAGAAAATACTCGGGGATAGAGAGTAGAAGGCAAAAAAAACTTGAAGACAGCCATTGGAATCAGCTCGGAAGCAGGATTTACTTCAAGACTGAAGATCTCCATTCAATTTCTATCGAAGTTTTTGGGTTTCTTTATGTTTTGTTGTTTTCCAAATTTTGAGATGTTTTCCCTCATCGTTATGAACTAAATTCCCTAAATACGTAGGGAAGATGAAACCTAAGATGAGTCTTATTATCTTTTGAATTATATGATAAATATTTATTCTTATTCTTAATTATGAGCTTTAATCCTTGCTTTAATATTTCAGGATATTAATTCAGGTTTTGATGTGCTTATTCAGTAGAGCAAAAGTCCCTATTTAAGAGTAGATCTTCCGTAATTAAATGGATTTGATTACAATCCTAGAGATAGGACGACATAAATCTACCGAATTAGAGTCAAATCTAATAAGGGAATCCATAGACCGAGTTAATGCAACAATAGGGGTTTTAATTAGAAAGAGATTTCAATTAGTCAACCTAGAGTCAGTTGTTTCTAGTCTCAAGAGAGATATTAAAATAAGCTAGGGATTTCTAAAAATTAATTCAAGTGAATAAATCATCTAATTCAGAAGTAATAAGTGAAGTCTAGGTGGATTCTTCCTTGGGTATTGTCTTCTCCATCGGTTCTCCAAAAGTATTTTCCAACTTTTGTCTCTGTCGTGTTCTAGTTAATTAGATAGTTAATCTTAGTTTAAAAACATCCCTTTAATTCTTAGGCTAGATAATAGAAATATAGTAATTACTAGTAGTTTTAGTCCTAGTGGATACGATATTTCCGGTCTCACCATAACTATACTACTGTTCGATAGGTGCACTTGCCTTAGTCGATTTTTTAGTCAATTTAGCCACCATCAAGTCCTTATTTCAATAAACACAAAAATACACCAATTCAATTCAAACCCATGTGTGCCGAATTACTATAGTATCCCTAGCAGCCCATATTTCACATTTATTCATACTTTTAACCCCATATTTTTATCTTTTCACAATTTAATCCTTAATATGCATTTTTACTCAAAATCTCTTTACAAAACATAGATATCCATCACTAAACTTTCATAATTCATCATCAAACATTCAAAAACACATGAATCCATCATTGGAAACTTTCAAAACATTAAATAGTTTTGCAATTTAGTCCCTGGGCTAGCTAGTACTCGATACAACGATCACAAAAACGTAAAAATCATCAAAAATTGAGCTCAAAACATACCTCAATCAAGAAATGCAAGTGCCAAAATTTCAAACCCTATTTTAGCTTTCTTCTTTGCTTCATTAAGCCGTAAAATATGAACATAAAGATGGCTTTATGTTTTGTTTTATTAAAACATAAGTTAATTACTAATTTACTAATTTGACCTTGGTTTAAAACATTAATAAACATATAATGGATGACTGTTCGTGTCAAATCCTACTATCTATGGTCTATTCAAAACATAAGGACTTCACATTTGATTATTCATAGCAATTAAGCACTTAAACAATTAGACTGCAACTTTTGTATTTTACGCGATTTAGTCCTTTTGTCAAATTAACCATCCAATCAATAAAATTATTTTACAAAACTTTCACACATATATAATCACATGCTATAAACACCAAAAATAATATTAAAATAATTTTCTAACCTCGAATTTGTGGTACCGAAACTACTGTTCTGATTTAGCTAAAATCGAGCTATTACATTACATGCTTAGTAAGTTCGTATAACGGAAATTAAACTTACCAATCTTGATTATTAAATCTAAACATACAACATCATGTTTCCATTCATTTGACTAAATCTGCCTAAGCACATACATACATTCAATCAAACATGTTAGTCACCAAAATCTTCATATAAATCAAGTAACATAGATGAGCTCATCAAGCAATATTCTTTCAAATCATTATCAATTCATCTTGAAGTTCTTGTGCTATGTCAACAGTTTTATGTCTGCTGGATTGTTGAATTCTTATGATTGCTCAAGTAGTACACTCGAAGTGTACGATTCAAAAATTCATCAATTTCTTATTCAGAGATACCCCTTAAGGCACTTAACCAAGAAACACTCTCTCAAGTCACATATCGTTTAACAGGATTATCAGTCCAGGCTAAATCCTTTATATAGCGTATGCTCAAAAGCTCGATTAGGATTACCAATCCAGGCTAAACCCTAATCTTAACACATACTCGAGAGGTATTATACTAGGATTACCCGTCCGGGCTAAATCCTTTATATGACAAGGTCATTGGGACTAGTCGTCCGAGCTAAATCCCATCTACAACAAATGCAGGACCCTACTTGTTTCGGGAAAGCGCACACAATTATCAAAATTCAACATCCAATCGGGACTAACCCATTTATCACCATTTCAAGCTTATTTTCATTTTTCATCATAGCATAAAAGTAAAGCACATCAACATAAATCACATTACATGCAACATAATAATTGATTAACATAATTACATGTCCGATTAAGTTACACGAACTTACCTCGTCACTTGTTCGCGTAAAAGTCTACTAATCTGAAATCTTTTTTTTTCCTCGATCTAACCTCGAATTAGTGTTGTCCGGATCTATATAAATGAATTGAACATCAATCTCAAACATTTCATATCTAAATGGACTCATTTTACGTTCTAGGCAAAATTATCATTTTGCCCCTAACTTTTCCATAAATTCTAATTTTGTCCCTAGGCCTGGAAAATGAAACTTGTACAAATTACTCCTTATTCCAAGCCTAACCAAAGCCGCATTACAAATTTTCCAGCACATGTATTCATAAAATTTTATAATTTTTTATCAAATTTTACAACTTTTCATTTTAGTCCGTAAATCATGTTTTGATCAAAAATCACTTGTAAAAGTTGTTTAACTTTCTACCATAAATTTCTACTTTCCAGCATAATACATCCATGACCCATTTTCATACTTTGATAACGTCTCAAATTAATCCCTCAAATAGAGATATTAAGCTATCCCAATTTTAAAAATACCAAAATTACTAAAAACGGGAAAAGAGAACTTACCCAATTATTCCTTGAAAGTTTCTTTTCTCTCTCATAGGGTGTTCATGTGTTTTGGGTTGAATATGATGAAAATAAGATGATATAATTTCTTTTCATCTTTTAATTAATTAAGTATTTTGGTATTTCCAATTTAGTCCATTGTCTTTTTCTACAATTCCATGGATGAGTCACTAAGAAAAATCTACATACTTTTCTTAATGGCCTAATTACCATATAAGGACCTTAATTTTTTAATTCCATAGCTATTTGATCCTTATAGCTACTAGAATTCAACTTTCGCATTTTATGCGATTTAGTTCTTCTCGTAATTAAACACTTAATCGATAAAATTTTTGTATCAAAATTTTCACATGACATGCCTATTATAATACGACCATGTAATGAAATAAAAATAAACCTTATTTTTGGGTTGGATTTGTGGTCTCGAAACCACTGTTCCGATTTCACTGAAAAATGGGTTGTTACACCTTTAGCCATGTAACTTAGCTCATTTTGGTTGAATTGGTAGTAAGCTTATATATTATATATGTGCATGCATGTATCAATTCCTTGTTGGTGATGTAGTTTATTAATGCTTGGCAAATGGTTGAGTGTGGCTTATTGGGTTATTGATGTGACAGCCCAAAATTGACCCTAGTCGGGAGGTGGTTTCGGGACCACAAAACCGAGGCATAAAAATAATTTATAATTTATTTTGATGCCTATAATATGTGTTAATTCATGTGTGACATTTTGATGTTTCGATTTAGAGTTATAAATGTGAATTTCATTAGAAAGGACCTAGTAGTAAACTTTGAAAGTATGATGGGGAAAGGTGTGATGACTAGTTGAACATGCATGCAAAAATAAGGATTTGCATGTCAATTCCCCCAACATGAAGTGGCGGCCATGGCAAGAGTGGATGGGCAAAACATGTCATGAAACATGTTTTGTTGGTGCATTAGGGTGATATAATAAAATAAAGAGCATGGGCAAAGAAAGAAAAAAATGGTCTCATCCATGCTTCCCCCTTGGCCGTGAGTTGAGAGAAAGGAAAAGAAAAAAATTGGTTCATCCATTCTCATTTTCTTTGGGCTGAAAATTCTAAGAAGGAAGGAAATTTTGCTCCATTTTTAGTTTAGAAGAGATCTAGAAGGAGATTTGGCTATACTTGCATCAAGATTAAGGTATGTTGAGGTTGTGTCATGAGATTCATGCTTGTTTTGGTTGCTAACTTGATGTGCATGTTAGCCATGGTTCAAATCCTTGCTATGCCATGAAAAATGGTATTTGGCCAAGGTTGATATTGTGTTAAAGCCATTGCATGCTAAATGTGAAGCTTGTTGATGATGCATGTAATGATGGATTGACTACTCTTGAAATTTCTTTTTAGTATTCTTGAGTAGGACATTGAATTCTTTGTTTAACCATGACCGAAGTTGAAAGAGTATGGTTGTGATGTATTCGGCCATGGTGCATTCATGAGCATGATTTATGCTTGTTACTTGATTGGTAAAATTTGTGTTTGGATGGGTATGAACCCCTTGAGATTGACCTTGCACCTATATGTGTATACATGTTTGCACATGATGTATTGGCATGACATATATACTATTTCAAGGTATATATTTGCTTGTGATGATGATTCGGTTATGAAGTACATGAGAGATGTGTATTGAGCTACAATATGTAATGCGTTAGTTAGTAAAATGTATGCTGTTTTTGTGTGGTATTAAGTGCATAATTGGCCTCAACATGGACATGCATATTCGGCCACATGAGGGGAAATTGGTGTGCATGCATTCGGTTAGAGGCAAGCATATTGATGCCTATTCTTGGCTTAGAAAATTCGGCTAAGAGGAATATTAACTAATGTGTTGAGTTCGATTCGTGATTTCGTACATATGCGACTTTGATGCCTAATGAGCATATATATTGGCTAGGTATCTTGAATTCCTCTTTCGATGCTCAAATGATAAAACCAATTTATTTGTTAAATTAAGCTCAAGAGCAAAGGGGAGCTAAATCCAATAAGGGAAGGAAAAGTCGTCGAATAGTCGTCGAAATCGTTCGACCACGTCCAAGGTAAGTTTTCGAGTATAGAAACTTAGATTTTGATTCGATTGAATGAAGTAATAAGCAATCGAAATTGTGCCTTTGTATGTGGCCATTGAGCGAAATGATATTTTTGCTAAGTGAATTGTGCATAAAAGTTGTGTTATGAAATTGAAACAAAGATGTGTATGAATGTTCGAGTGATATCGGGCTAAGCCCAAGGCAATTGTACGAGTTATGATATCGGGCTAAGCCCAAGGCAATTAGGCGAGTTATGATATCCGGCTAAGCCCAAGGCAATTGTGCAAATTGTGATATCCGGTTAAGTCCCGAAGGCCTTTGTGCGGGTTACCATAACCGGGCTATGTCCCGGCGTTTGAACGAGTAGCTATATCCGGATAAACTCCGAAGGTATGTGATTCGAGAACTTTGAACTTGCTGGAAAATTTTCAGTTAATGCACTTGTGAAATTCCCAACAACAAGGTATGCGTTTTGTGTGTGCTTCGCACACTATGAGTAAGTGCGTAGGAATATTCGCCTAATGATAAATGAGCTATCGGCATTAACTAGGCCGTTATTTGTGTATGAATATAAGAGTTGGGATTGTGAAGTAAGCATGTCTTTGAGAAATTGTGCATATGAATTATTGTTTAGCTACTTGAATGCTATGCTTTGGTTGTGTGTATATTATGGCTCAAACTTACTAAGCATAAATTGCTTACTCCGTTTCTTTGTTTCTCTGTTTATAGATTTTGCTCGTTAGTGATCGGATTCGGGATCATAGAAGTTGAAGTCAACCACACTATCAAAGCCCTTTTGGTACTCCTTTAGTTGAGTTTTGGATATGGCATGTATAGGACCACCCTCGGTTGTTTTAAGTACTTTGTGATGTATATGTGTGTGCCATGCGAAAATGGTTCATAAAAGTGGAGTATGGAATTTGACCATATGTGGTTTGTAATTATATTTGGTTTCATGATGTGATTATGGTTTGGAATGAGAGTGTTGGTCACATGATCAGCCATTGGAATGGCTAAATATGATCATATGTGGACCTAAGTATGACTAGACTATAGTTGGTCCATGGGAACTACAATATAGGTAAAGCCTACCTTAAAACAGAGGCTGCCAGCTGCAGTGAGGTGGATGTGAAAAATCACCAAAATTTGTAGGAATGGTGTTAAATAGTGAATAAATTATGTGATCGAACCTTGACGAGTCTATTTTCATATGAAAGTAACGAAACGATCATATGAACAGTATACTGAGAGATATTAAAGTTCTCGTGAGACAGGACCAGAACAGTTTCTGGGTCCCCTGTCGCGACTTTGAAAATTTACCATAAATTATCCAGAATGAATTAGAAGTCATGCCTTATATGTACAGATTCCTTTTTTCAGTCTAGTTTCATTAGAAACAAACGAAATCAGTATTGAAACCCTGTACAGAGAGATATTCAAGTTGTAACGCGCTTAGGTCAGTGTAGTCGACCCCTGTAACATGGGTGACTTTAACTAATAAACTGTACCAATTGGCCCTACCAAAAATTCTAGAAAAAAATCCAGGGATGGATATATGAGTCTAAATTCAGGGAAAATTTACGGAATAAGTTTCTGAGTTCTGTAACTCGAGATATGCTTTTTAAGGCAACAGTGACGCAGTTTTCCAGCTTGCCTGGGAATGTCAAGTTGGTCGATGCTATAAGTGGTTTTGGCTTGTTAACCTCGTGTCCCGACACCGCAACGGTCTCGGGTTCGGGTGTTATAATTTTATTGGTATCGAGCTACGGTTTAGTCGATCCTAGGACTACCGTGATATGTTTGGGGTCTAGCTATACATGCCATTAAGTGATAATTGATAGTGTGGTGATTTCGACATTTTGAAATTTGTGTTTGTTTATAGCCATGGATCCCGATCCCAATCGAGCAATAGCTGATGATGTGGAGAGTGTGGCGCTGCTCGCGCAAGGGACAGCGCCCGGACTCTCAACCTATTGCTAGCAATCCGAATGATGAGGCTAAGCAAGCCTTCTATAGCGTGATGAATGATTGGTTCAACCAATACATTCGAACTAACACTACTGTTCCACAACCTCCATTCCCGACTAATGCAACCCAAGACCTACAATACCTCCAGAATCGACCAAATAAGGTCAAGTAAGCCCCAATCGATGTAATTGAAAACATGGGGCTACTGAATTTAAAGCTACGGATAGCGACGATGCCGAGGAAGCTGAATTTTGGTTGGACAACACTATCCGGTGCTCGATGAGCTATCATGTACACCGATGAATGCTTAAAGTGTACTATCTCCTTGCTACACGATTCCGCCTACTATTGGTGGAGTACTCGACTTCATTGTGCCTAGGGAGCACGTAACTTGGGAGTTCTTTCTAACCGAGTTCAAAGAAGTAAATCATCGAGATTTATGGATCAAAATGGAAGGAATTTCTTGAACTTAAACAAGGTTCCATGTGGTTCATCGACTACTGAACGAAAATTTGTGAGGCTTAGCCGATGCTGCTGAATGCATTTCTTGAAGTCGTGATGTGTAAACGCTCAAGATGGATGAATGATGATATAAAGTCGTATGTTGGCATTTTGGAAATCCGAGAGTTTGTGGCTCTTGTCGAGCGGCGTGCAAAGCCGAGGAGCTCAAGATGGAGAAAAGAAAAGTGAAGTGGGAGCAAGGGAGTTTCAGAAGAGGTCTTGGGAAGCCCTTCCCATAGTCATCAAAGAAATTTAGAGATGGCTTAGGCCGGTCTAGAGACACTTCGGGCTTTTCTAGACGAGACCGCGATCGACCCCCTATGGGCACGCGAGTCACTTCGATCGCCGGTGTTGGTAATGATCGTCGAGGTAACGGAGTGCCAATATTGTGGCAAATGGCATTCAGGAGTTGTAGACTCGTGACCTCTCTGTTACAAGTGCGGATCGGTCGATCATTTCATTAAGGATTGCCCGAGTTTATTTGAACAAAACGTAAATCAAAGTGGGAACCCGGTGCTACCACAACTCGAGGTAGGCCACCTAGAAATATGGGCAATGCTAGTGGTTTGTGAATACCGGATGTTTTCCTCGAAGAATTGCCGGATTACCACTGTTCGGAAATAGAGTTTGGCATCAAATTGGTACCGGTACCACCCCAATTTCGATAGCTCCGTATCGTATGGCACCAACGGAATTAAAGGAGTTGAAAGCTCGATTGCAAGAATTGGTGGATAAAGGTTTTGCTCACCGAATTTTTCACCTTGGGGTGCACCGGTGTTGTTTGTGAAAAGAAGGATGGAACCATGAGGTTGTGCATCGACTATCGTCGACTTAATAAAGCGACGATAAAGAACAAATATCTCATATCACAGATCGACGATTTGTTCGATCAACTGAAGGAGCTTCGGTGTTCTCGAAAATAGATTTGAGATCGGCTATTATCGATTCTTGAATTCGAGATTCAGACGTACCCAAGATTGCCTTCAGAACGAGATATGGTCACTACGAGTTCCTAGTGATGCCGTTTGGGCTTACTAATGCCCCTGCGGTATTTATGGATTTAATGAATCGGATCTTCAGACCATATTTGGATCGGTTCGTAGTCGTGTTCATTGATGACATCTTGGTCTATTCAAGAAATGAGACCGAACATGCTGAACACCTGAGGTTAGTGCTGCAAATTTTACGGAATAAGCAATTATATGCTAAGTTCAGCAAGTGTGAGTTCTGGTTAAGAGAGGTTAGCTTCTTGGGGCATGTGATATCTGCATCGGGTATTCGAGTCGACCCGAACAAAATTTCAGCCATACTTAACTGGAAGCCTCCGAGAAATATTACCGAGGTTCGGAGCTTTTGGGGGCTTGCCGGTTATTACCGACGATTTGTAAGAGGTTTCTCGACGATAGCCACGCCAATGACGAAGCTACTCCAAAAGGATGTTAAGTTCGAATGGACGGAGAAATGTCAAAAAAAAGTTTCGATCAACTGAAAACTTATTTGACTGAAGCCCCAATTCTAGTGCAACCCGAATCGGGCAAAGAGTTTGTTATTTATAGTGACGCATCCCTACTCGGGTTAGGTTGCGTATTGATGCAAGAAGGTCGAGTTGTGGCCTATGCGTCGAGGCAATTAAAGCCACACGAGAAAAATTATCCGACCCATGATCTCGAATTGGCTGCCATCGTATTCGCCTTAAAGATATGGCGACATTACTTATTTGGTGAGAAGTGCCATGTGTATCCGGATCACAAAAGTCTCAAATATTTGATGACTCAAAGAGACTTAAATCTGCGACAAAGACGTTGGCTCGAGCTGTTAAAGGATTATGAGCTGGTCATTGACTATCACCCGGGAAAGGCGAATGTGGTTGCGGATGCCTTAAGTCGTAAATCATTATTCGCTTTACGAGTGATGAATGTACACTTGTCTGTTCTACCCGACAATGTGTTAGTAGCTGAATTGAAAGCCCAACCATTATTAATACGTCAAATTCGTGAAGCTCAGAAAGTCGACGATGAGTTGGTTGCAAAACGGGCTGAGTGTGTTCCGAACAAGGACTCGGAATTTCAAATCGATGATGACGATTGTTTGAGGTTCAAAAGTCGTCTGTGTGTTCCAAAGAATTGAACTTATTTCGATAATTCGAACGAAGCCCATTGTAGCCGAATGGCAATCCACCCGGAGTACGAAGATGTACAACGATTTGAAACGTCGGTTTTGGTGACATGGTATGAAACGAGACATCTCCGACTTTGTTTTGAGATGTTTAATATGTCAACAAGTGAAAGCGGAACATCAAGTGCCTTGAGGATTACTTGACCGACCACGATACCCGAGTGGAAATGGGATCGAGTCACAATAGACTTTGTATCCGGACCGCCATTGTCGACAAGTAAGAAGGATGCGATTTGGGTCGTGGTAGATAGATTGACTAAGTTGGCTCACTTTATCCCGTCGTCTGATTTTTCAATGGACAAACTAGCCGAACTGTACGTTTCTCAGATTGTGAGATTACACGGGGTGCCTATTTCCATCGTGTCGGATAGAGATCCGAGATTTACCTCGCGATTTTGGAAGAAGTTGCAAGAAGCTTTGGGTACCAAGCTACATTTCAGCACCGCCTTTCACCCCCAAACCGATGGTCAATCCGAGCGGATAATTCAGATACTTGAGGATATGTTAAGATGTTGCATCCTCGAGTTCAGTGGTTCATGGGAACGATATTTGCCTTTGATTGAATTCGCTTACAACAATAGTTTTCAATCAAGTATTAAGATGGCACCCTACGAGGCTTTGTACGGTCGTAAATGTCGTACACCATTGTTTTGGACCGAGCTCGGTGAAAGCAAAATTTTCGGGTGGATTTAATTAGAGATTTGAATGAAAGTGAAAGTAATCCGTGAAAGTCTCAAGATAGCCTCCGATTGTCGGAAGTCATACGCTGGTGCGAAACGAAAAGACATCGAGTATCGTGGGAGATAAAGTGTTTCTCAAGGTTTCGCCTTGGAAAAAGATACTCGATTCGCCATAAGGGCAAGTTGAGCCCGAGGTTCATTGGGCCATATGAGATATCCGGCGAGTCGGTCCGGTGGCATATCATTTGATTTTGCCCCGAACTCGAAAAGAATCACGATGTCTTTCATGTTTCGATACTTGACGCTATAGATCCGATCCATCGCACGTGATTAGTCCATCGAGGTTGAAATTCAAACCAATATGAGTTATGAGGAAGAACCGATTCGTATCCTATCACGTGAAGTGAAAGAGTTGCGAAACAAGTGGGTTCCGCTAGTGAAAGTGTTATGGCTCAAACACGGGATAGAAGAAGCTACTTGGGAAACCGAGAACTCCATGAAAGAGCGATACCCAACCCTATTCTGGGTAAGATTTTCGGGACGAAAATTTCTTAAGTGGGGAGAGTTGTGACACCCAAAATTGACCCTAGTCGGGAGGTGGTTTCGGGACCACAAAACCGAGGCATAAAAATAATTTATAATTTATTTTGATGCCTATAATATGTGTTAATTCATGTGTGACATTTTGATGTTTCGATTTAGAGTTATAAATGTGAATTTCATTAGAAAGGACCTAGTAGTAAACTTTGAAAGTATGATGGGGAAAGGTGTGATGACTAGTTGAACATGCATGCAAAAATAAAGGATTTGCATGTCAATTTCCCCAACATGAAGTGGCCGGCCATGGCAAGAGTGGATGGGCAAAACATGTCATGAAACATGTTTTGTTGGTGCATTAGGGTGATATAATAAAATAAAGAGCATGGGCAAAGAAAGAAAAAAATGGTCTCATCCATGCTTCCCCCTTGGCCGTGAGTTGAGAGAAAGGAAAAGAAAAAATTGGTTCATCCATTCTCATTTTCTTTGGGCTGAAAATTCTAAGAATGAAGGAAATTTTGCTCCATTTTAGTTTAGAAGAGATCTAGAAGGAGATTTGGCTATACTTGCATCAAGATTAAGGTATGTTGAGGTTGTGTCATGAGATTCATGCTTGTTTTGGTTGCTAACTTGATGTGCATGTTAGCCATGGTTCAAATCCTTGCTATGCCATGAAAAATGGTATTTGGCCAAGGTTGATATTGTGTTAAAGCCATTGCATGCTAAATGTGAAGCTTGTTGATGATGCATGTAATGATGGATTGACTACTCTTGAAATTTCTTTTAGTATTCTTGAGTAGGACATTGAATTCTTTGTTTAACCATGACCGAAGTTGAAAGAGTATGGTTGTGATGTATTCGCCATGGTGCATTCATGAGCATGATTTATGCTTGTTACTTGATTGGTAAAATTTGTGTTTGGATGGGTATGAACCCCTTGAGATTGACCTTGCACCTATATGTGTATACATGTTTGCACATGATGTATTGGCATGACATATATACTATTTCAAGGTATATATTTGCTTGTGATGATGTTTGGTTATGAAGTACATGAGAGATGTGTATTGAGCTACAATATGTAATCGTTAGTTAGTAAAATGTATGCTGTTTTTATGTGGTATTAAGTGCATAATTGGCCTCAACATGGACATGCATATTCGGCCACATGAGGGAAATTGGTGTGCATGCATTCGGTTAGAGGCAAGCATATTGATGCCTATTCTTGGCTTAGAAAATTCGCTAAGAGGAATATTAACTAATGTGTTGAGTTCGATTCGTGATTTCGTACATATGCGACTTTGATGCCTAATGAGCATATATATTGGCTAGGTATCTTGAATTCCTCTTCGATGCTCAAATGATAAAACCAATTTATTTGTTAAATTAAGCTCAAGAGCAAAGGGAGCTAAATCCGATAAGGGAAGGAAAAGTCGTCGAATAGCCGTTAAATCGTTCGACCACGTCCGAGGTAAGTTTTCGAGTATCGAAACTTAGATTTTGATTCGATTGAATGAAGTAATAAGCAATTGAAATTGTGCCTTTGTATGTGGCCATTGAGCGAAATGATATTTTGCTAAGTGAATTGTGCATAAAAGTTGTGTTATGAAATTGAAACAAAGATGTGTATGAATGTTCGAGTGATATCCGGGCTAAGCCCGAAGGCAATTGTGCGAGTTATGATATTCGGGCTAAGCCCGAAGGCAATTGGGCGAGTTATGATATCCGGGCTAAGCCCGAAGGCAATTGTGCAAATTGTGATATCCGGGTTAAGTCCCGAAGGCCTTTGTGCGGGTTACCATAACCGGCTATGTCCCGAAGGCGTTTGAGCAGTAGCTATATCCGGATAAACTCGAAGGTATGTGATTCGAGAACTTTGAACTTGCTGGAAAATTTTCAGTTAATGCACTTGTGAAATTCCCAACAACAAAAGTACGTTTTGTGTGTGCTTCGCACACTATGAGTAAGTGCGTAGGAATATTCGCTCTAATGATAAATGAGCTATCGGCATTAACTAGGCCGTTATTTGTGTATGAATATAAGAGTTGGGATTGTGAAGTAAGCATGTCTTTGAGAAATTGTGCATATGAATTATTGTTTAGCTACTTGAATGCTATGCTTTGGTTGTGTGTATATTATGGCTCAAACTTACTAAGCATAAATTGCTTACTCCGTTTCTTTGTTTCTCTGTTTATAGATTTTGCTCGTTAGCGATCGGATTCGGGATCATAGAAGTTGAAGTCAACCACACTATCAAAGCCCTTTTTGGTACTCCTTTAGTTGAGTTTTGGATATGGCATGTATAGGACCACCCTCGGTTGTTTTTAAGTACTTTGTGATGTATATGTGTGCGGCCATGCGAAAATGGTTCATAAAAGTGGAGTATGGAATTTGACCATATGTGGTTTGTAATTATATTAGGTTTCATGATGTGATTATGGTTTGGAATGAGAGTGTTGGTCACATGATCAGCCATTGGAATGGCTAAATATGATCATATGTGGACCTAAGTATGACTAGACTATAGTTGGTCCATGGGAACTACAATATAGGTAAAGCCTACCTTAAAAACAGAGGCTGCCAGCTGCAGTGACGTGGATGTGAAAAATCACCAAAATTTGTAGGAATGGTGTTAAATAGTGAATAAATTATGTGATCGAACCTTGACGAGTCTATTTTCACATGAAAGTAACGAAACGATCATATGAACAGTATACTGAGAGATATTAAAGTTCTCGTGAGAC
The DNA here is from genome assembly GCF_025698485.1 of Gossypium arboreum. Classification (NCBI taxonomy): domain Eukaryota; kingdom Viridiplantae; phylum Streptophyta; class Magnoliopsida; order Malvales; family Malvaceae; genus Gossypium; species Gossypium arboreum. Next base: position 24,750,417 of record NC_069075.1, read on the forward strand.
AGGGCCAGAACCGTTTCTGGGTCCCCTGTCGCGACTTTGAAAATTTACCATAAATTATCCAGAATGAATTAGAAGTCATGCCTTATATGTCCAGATTCCTTTTTCAGTCTAGTTTCATTAGAAACAAACGACATCAGTATTGAAACCCTGTACAGAGAGATATTCAAGTTGTAACGCGCTTAGGTCAGTGTAGTCGACCCCTGTAACATGGGTGACTTTAACTAATAAACTGTACCAATTGGCCTGACCAAAAATTCTAGAAAAAAATCCAGGGATGGATATATGAGTCTAAATTCAGGGAAAATTTACGGAATCAGTTTCCGAGTTCTGTAACTCGAGATATGCTTTTTAAGGCAACAGTGACGCAGTTTTCCAGCTTGCCTGGGAATGTCAAGTTGGTCGGTGCTATAAGTGGTTTTGGCTTGTTAACCCCTCGTGTCCGACACCGGCAACGGTCTCGGGTTCGGGGTGTTACAATTGATGAATAGTTAAGTATGGCTCATTGGTATATTAGAAAAATCTAAGTAGAATTATACATGATGAAAGTGTGTGTGTGGATGCCTTTGAATGTGAAAGTGGTATGTTTGATTTGGCATAATGAAATGTCATGTACATTGTAAATGATGGTATCACATTAACATGTTTTAGCTATAATTGTGAATGTTTTGGTTGCTAAGTAAGCCATGAATTGTGCCATTAAATTTGTGTAAGTGTAGGTGTAAATGAGGGTGGAAAATGGCTTGGTAAATAGCCTCTATTTTGTCCACACGGGTAGACACACGAGCGTGTGTCTAGGCCGTATGTCACACACGGCCTATCCCATGGGCATGTGTCCGGGCCGTGTGTCCCCTGCACCTTAATTTTTAGAAACAGTATACTCAGAATTGAGCACACGGGTAGAGACACGGGCTTGTGTCTCATTCATGTGAGGGACACAGCCTCAGACACGGGCGTGTGAAGTCTGCACCTATTTAATGAAAATTTAATTACCCACACGGCCTAGCACACGGGCATGTGACTTGGCCATGTGACATCAATTTGTACATGCATTGCAAGTTAGTGAGTTACACGGGTTAGGGACACGGGCTCGTATTAGTCCTCGTACGATCCCTTGTTTACAGTAAAAAAATTTTAAGTTTTTGTAAGAATTTCTAAAGTTCTCGGTTTATTCTCGAACCACTTCCAATGCATGTTTTAGGCCTCATAGGCTCGTATTAGGGACTTTATGATTGAATACGAATGGTTTTAATTTAGATGCAAATTTATGACTCGATTTGTATGATTGTTTGATATGAAAGTCCAGTAATGCCTCGAGCCCCGTTCCAGCGTTGAACACGGTTAAGGGGTGTTACAATGAATATGAAGAAAGAATTAAGTAAATTTTAAATAACAAACCTGAGTAAAGACTACTCTGATCGTCCAATGAAGGACACCTACTAGGGAACAATAAAAAGAAAAGGGTAGTTGAAAAAAGATAAGGTAAGAAAAGTGAATTCAAACTTTGTTTTGAAAATAGCATTAGGTAAGGGAATAATTATTAAAGGTGAGCACAAAGGAAAGTTCTGAAAGGATGAAGCCACTAAAGAAACAATGTTAAAGGGAATTAACCATGATAAAGTAAATAGAAGAAAGGACTGTGTTTCATTAATAATAAACTATTTTTGGTGACAAACATCTGAAGATTTAAGAAAATAAGTTGATGGTGATTGATTATCCGTCCATTTTTGGAAATCAACGATTAAGGTATAAATGATTATTCCTCACTATGTTCTCATGAGCATACATGGATTATCTTTTCTATTTCAAGTTGCATGTGAGGCAGGACCTAAGGGAACGATGTCAGAACTATGCCTAAAGAGCAGCATATCATATTATTATGCATACAGAACAAGCTTTGATGGTGTGATCGAGTCTGTTTGGCACATAGAAACCTTTGAATCGAGATAACCATGTTAGACCAAGATATCATTTCAATAATACTTGTAATCAAATTCCTTATGTATTATAACTGAAATTCTTCAATCTTTATATTCATGTATTACATTATGAAGTCTTATAATTAAGTAGTTCAAATTAATTATAATTTGTGTAAGTAGAGTTAAATTTCATCTGTATTAGAGTGGTAACACCCAGGATTCAGATCTGGTTTATCAGATCGGGTTTGGGGTGTTACAACTAGCTTTTGGTGTGTGGTTCTCCAAAGGTTCGTATCAAAATATTAAGTAATGGATAAAGAAAATAGCACCTTAATGTTTCTTGTTGTCCAATAAAGCAAATACGATATGTAAGAATAGTGCTTTTTGGGGAAGTGAAGAAATGGAAAATGATAGCATTAGTTTACTAATGCCTGAGGGAAAGGTGGTACAACACGAACTACCAAATCACTACTTTCTGATGAACCACACACAACGACAAGGGTTGGGCTATGAGGAAATTAACAGGAAATGTGGGTTTTGGGGTGGGGAAATTAACGAGAAAAGAGGGTTCGAAGATAGGATAACTAGCGGGGAAAGGGGTTTAAGGATGGGATAATTCATGGGGATGGGGAAACCGACATGGAAGGGGTTCGAGGATGGGATAATCAATGAAGGGGGGTTCAGGGAAGGGGAAGAAAATGATTTTGGTAAACATCACCTTTCACCAATAAAGAAATGCAGATGATGATGGCTATGACTAAGGTTTAAACCAATCGGCGATGAAAGTGTAGAAAATGACAGGGAACGTCGCCCTTCGCCAATAAAGAAATGCAGATGACAACGAGACTAGAATATTATTTAACTGGAAGAAGAAACGAGGGGAAATAGGAGTGGCAATCGAAGATGATGATTAGCGAGAGGGGTTTGGTGTTTCTTTTCTTGCTTAGGGTTTTATTTCACAAATCTCATATTTTTTGTTCTATTAAATACAAGTATCCGAGTAAAGTCAATTTTATCTTTTCTTTACCTTTTTTTTTTTCTATCCAATGGTTGGGATTTCTCTGTTACATAATCTAGCTATTCCCATTTTTTAATGCTTTTCCTAAACCTATACTAGCTTTATAAGAGCTTTTGGTAGAATTTCGGTAAAATTCCAAGCAATCGTTTCTGTCCATTTTGGAGACAGAAATTTTCTTGTTAAAATTATAAGATTACTTGAATCATTTTATACCATGCAGTATACAAACATTTTTTAGGGGTGATTGTTTCTCAAATTAGGGGGCATTTGACAAATGGAAGCCAAGGTTTCAATCGATTGCATCTTTACATTTGACTGTGATCCCGAATGCGATGTAAAATCAAAATTATTCAATATTCAAACAAAAGGACTAAAATACTAGTGTTTCTTTGACCAATTAAAAATGTAGCCACTAAAAATGGGAAACACGAAAAAACCTACAAAAATTATGGTAAATAAACAGCCATAGGACTTCTTACATGATAGTATCTACCATCCCAACTGTACCAACCAAACCCATACTCAGATTTCTTCACTGGGGGATCATTTATGGGGGACACTGTGATGTTGAAGCTCAGCTTCTCCCCTATTCGTTTGAACTGCAAAATACTGGGCGACGCCTTTACACGGACTCCTGGCGGCGGTTTGGCACTGAAGAAGTATGTACTCTTGGGTCTTCCAATATTTGTGACTGTTCTCGTGATTGTGACGGTGGTGTTAAGGTTGGGAATTGCGAAGGATGGATAGTTGAGGTTGAGTGTTGAAGGAGGGTTAGGCGGGCACTTGAATGTAGAGCTAAGTTCTATAAGGGACTTCGGACCAGCGGTGCAGAGATAGAGAAGATAATCGTCGTACGAGGCGTCGTAAATAAGACCGGGATCGACTGCCTTAATTGGACGGAAATGGCCGGCCCCGAATTGGAAGGGAGTTGCATTGTTACCGCCTGCATCTGTAATTGCCTTACCTAAACTGTTCGTTATTGCGGCTGTGACATAGAAATAAGATGGTTAGGTGTAAAAAGTTACATAACAATAAAAAGATGACTGCGGGTGGGGCTTATAGCCTTATGCTTATGATTAAAATAAAATTAGCCTGCTCCCTTCTATTTTATATTTAAATTTAATTGAATATAATTAAAATATATTAAATTATCAATTCAAATATTATAATAAAAAAAATTAAATAATAATTGAAGCATTTTTATCATATTCAACATATAATATAATTTTATTTTATGTTAAATAACATTATTCAAAATAATAACTCTATTTTACATCAATAAAATTAGTACAATTTTAAAAAAATAAAATTATCACATTCTCTTTTCCTTGTATTTTATACTTAGAGTTCTATTTAAGTACTAACTTTATTTTAAAATTAATAATGGTAGTTTAAATTCCAGTTATTTTAAATGTACAATTATCAAAAATTTATTTTATTTCAAATTTTTAGCTAATAATATTAAATTAAATACTATAATTATTTTTAAATTTGAATTTAATAATAAGATAGAAAATAAAATATACTATCATCCGCTCAAAATTTATATAGATGAAAAATCATCTGTAGCACTTGACTTCTCAATTTTCATTTAAATAAAATTAATAACTGCATCAATAATAAATAAAATAAAGATATTATTTAATTTATTACTATCATGTTTTAAAAACTAATTAAGCAATTATTTTATATAAATATAATTATAATAACTAGAATTATTTATTAGTTTCATAATGGTTAAATAATTAAAATTTTATTTTATACAAGTTTTCATCTAATATGTTCATAAAGATAATTTTTTATTTCATTATCCTTCAACTAACCATTACAACTACATTTAAATTCAAATACTGTCACAACTTACTTTAATTTCACATTACACCACTCAATCTCATCACAACCGTTATTTTTAATTTCACAAAAATCAATTAGACAATTATAACTAATTAAAATAAGTAAACTTAATTTTAGAATTCATGCCTAAACAATTATTAAAATTTAATTCATTTATATAATTAATTTAAACATTTAATATTCCTATCAAATTTGTTAGAGTAAGAAAAATAATATTTTCTTAATTTATAAATGATTCACAATAATTTGAATGCCTAAACAATTATTAAAATTTAATTAATTTTATTTAATATGTAATTATTACTTAAAAATTCAATTTAAAATTAATTTTTATTATTATAAATAATTAAAACTTGATAAAACTATAAATAAAAAGTTGAAAATTCCTCCTAACGGAGTAGTTAATACTAGTACCTAAATGTCACTAGTTGGTATCAATACACAAATGTATAACTCTCAAGTTGACAGACAAGAGAAATTACTCAAGTATCGGTTTTCAATAAAGTAATTAATATTAATATAGTATGTTTTATATGAAATGTTTAAATAAAATAATTAAAATGGATTTTTAAAATTAAATCCTAACTTAAAAGAGTTTATGTATAATTATTTTACCATTTTCCTATAATTTAAAAATTGAATTTTTATAAATATAATTTTTCCAATCCAATTTTTCCAAGCTTCTTATGCAACATAACTTAGAAAAGAAAAGGATATTGGAGGGTTAACCAACCAAACCAATTGATTTAAATCGACTCGCCTATCTCAATTTTTTCTATAAAACAAAATATTTCTGTTTTCAACTTCTTTACGGAACTGACCGAGTGAAGATCATATCTCTAAATTTTAAGATATTACCTGTGGTCATGAGAGCAGATTTGATAGCAGCAATGCTCCAATCCGGATGTATAGCTTTGAGAAGCGCGGCGGCACCAGAGACATGAGGGCAAGACATGGAAGTTCCTGAGTAAATGTTATATTTCACTGATCTCTTATCCTCTGGTAGCTTTGAGGGAGATGATGCTTCACTCCATGCTGCCAAAATATTAAGTCCTGGAGCCGTGATATCAGGCTGCATATCGTATATGGGATCCAGTAACCAGAAGAAGTTGTTAGAAGATAGCAAACCGCCAACAAATAAACTTGACAACAAAAACATCATGAAATTACCTTGAGAATATTGGGATCCACCACATTTGGACCACGACTGGTGAATCCAGCCATGAAGGGTGCGGGCTTGTACTTCAATACTGTCCTGCCTGGACTGACCACTGCCATCGGGTTCTTTGTAGAGTTGATGTATTCAAGAATCTTAATCCCACTATCATAGGTCAACGTAGTTGCAGGAAGCAAATGAGCGTCACATGCTATTTCATCTCCATTAGCCTTGGCGTTGGCTAAGACGAAACCCACACCACCGGCTCTTTTTACTTCCAAGCCTTTACCTACTCTTAGACCAGCCCCTCTCGTGCACACCACGATCTTCCCTTTCACCTTATTGGGGTCGAGTGAACCAGGAAGGCATTGACTAAAATAACAACCAATTTCGTTCCAGTGTGATAATTGACCTTGTGAAGTACAAGATACATATATGCATATCAAAGGAAAGAAACTCACCCTGTAACGTTTAGAGGCACACCAGGGACAACTACATCTCCTGCGTAAACTAATGGGGACATCTTCTTCATATTGTATGGTGTAACACTTTGTCCCTATTAATTAAATTAAACCATGATTGGAGAACAAGAATATTTGCATCATGATGAGCATAAAAATATAGTAATTTTAATGAATGATCTGATGGTATCTTACTATAAGTTTCAAGCCATTGCCTAGCTTAACGGGTGCAAAAAATGCGCGGTCAAGGCTACTAGCACCGACCGTAATTATCCACGGCGCCGGGTTCGACAATGTTCCAGGGGCAGGACCACTGTTCCCCGCACTGCATACAACAAGGATGTTGCGCTTTGCAGCCTCTAACGCAGCAAGACCAATTACATCATGTTCAAAAGGTAAAGGTTTGGCGGTTCCAATGGAAACGCTAAGTATGTGAACACCATCAGCTATGGCGTCATCCAAAGCTGCAAGCATATCTTCATCGAAACAAGTGTTGCCATCCGCTTTGGGTTGGTTAGGGATCGCCCAGCAGGCCTTGTATATGGCAAGGCGAGCCAAAGGAGCCCCACCGGAAGCCGTGCCTTTTGCGAACCCACCGAAGGCGGCAACATCGGAAACTTGTCGGCCTGCCGCTGTGGAGGCAGTGTGCGTTCCGTGGCCATCCATATCTCGTGGGGAGAGGTAGTCTTCCGTCGCGTTTACGGGCCCGTATGCATTCTGGAAACCCTTTACGTAGTATCGGGCTCCGATTATCTTTCTGTGTCAAAAGCATTAAAGATTTGATTAAAATGCTTGAAATTAACCATATAATTGTGAGGGCTATTCCACAATAAATAACCCAAATCATTCAACAATTTAATTGATAGTTAACGGAATCAAAATTTATTAGGAATGAATTAATCAAATCAAAATAACTCAGTGCATTTTGATAGGTTTTTATCTAATCAAATCAACCAAAATCAAAAGACATAGAAGTTTATTAAGATTAAGCTTAACAGATAATCACAATAATAATTTAAAGATTTTTTTTATAATTAATAAATTCTCCGGGCCGAATGAAATTTTAGCAAGTTAATTCGGTTAATATTGAATAATGAAAGGCTAAGAGGCCAAAGAAGAAAACAAAAGAGACTGACCCCAATGGTTGCAGCATTGCAGTGATAACAGTTCACAAGACTGGAGAAAGAAAAGAAATAAAACAAAAGCAATAAACACAAGTCAGAATTGCTATCTTGTTTTGGGTGAATTGGACAACCAAATTAGGGACTCATCGACGCAATTTCTTAACAAAATAACATTGCTTCAATATCTATAGAAGGATGTGCAGGCTAGGCTGTCATGTCTACTGCATGCAGTTTTGTAACATTATTAGGAAGTAAATTATATTTTATTTTTTTATTATTTAAAAAATAAGTAAATTAGTCTCTATATATTAAATTAAAGAGTAAATTAATTATTTTGTTAAAATCTTATTCATTTCTACTTTTAAAATTGATCTATGTACATTAGTAGGAGATACACATAACATGCCCGTGTTATTGTTTAATTATTTTATCAATCATGCTAATTTTTAGAGTAGAAAGGAATGAATTTTTTACAAAAAAAAATCTATTTTACTATTTAATCTAAAGTATAAAGAATAACTTATCTAATATTTTAACAAAAAAAACAAAATATAATCTAACTATTATCAGCGGAACCATCGTGATATATTACCAATTACCCTAAAAGTTCCTTCTCGTTATTTGCTTTTGTATTTTGAATAGTAAAGAAAACAATTTATAAAAAGTATGGAGTTTTGGCTTAATTTAGCTACACATAATTCAATTTTGAACGACAATTTCGAAGTTGGTGTATATGCAAAGCTTCTCCTGATGTTAATTGAAAGTGGTAAATGTGATAGTTGTTGTTAAATTTGAAATTTAGTTATTATATTTTATTTTAAAGAATTTAATTTAATTATTTTTAAATATTAAATTCAGATTTAATTGTTAATACTTTTAAATTTTTTCATTAAATTTAGGTCCAACGTCAATTTTTTTAATTACATGCCTACTAAGTAGAGAGAAATCTGAATTTTAACAAGGTTAATAATTGAACTTGAATTTTAAAATAAGTACAGGTATTAAATTCTTAAAAATTAAAAGTACAAAAATTAAATTTTAAATTTAAAAGAGTACAAAACTTATGACATCACATGTTTATCGTTTGGAAAATGACTCAACTTCTAACCATAAAAAGATTATCACCTTTGATAGGTTAAGTTCTGCAATAACTCTTTATACTTTAGACGAAAGTATTTAGTCTTTAGACTTTAATTTGGTCATTTTTAGCTAATATGTTTTCCAAATTTTAAAATTTATGTCCACATCATACGGTTGTTAAGTTCGTTCAATTATGTTATTACCATATGCATAATGTCATATTAGTTTGTTATTTCCACGTATTACTCATTAAAAATTCAATTAATAGATTAATAATTGTCATTTTGTAAATTTCAAATTTTGAATTGTATAGAGACTTAAAATAATCCAATTGAAGAATATTGACAAAATCTACAACTATACACATAGTACATGTTGATACAAGATTTGGATTTGAAGCTTGAGGACAGTTCACCCAATCCAAAATGCGGACGAGTGGAGTGTCGTAAAGGATAAGCTGAGAGGGGAGAAGCTATTGGGAGCCCCATGAAACTTGGTTGCAGAGGGTAGAATGACCCTTTTCTCATGTCCTTGAAAGTGTATATAAAAGGGGTTCTTGGTGGGACTTATGTAAGATACTCTATCAGTAGTGTAAGGTGGGTATAGAGTCACGTGAATGTGATAGGGATAAATATTTGTATAGTTTAGTATAAAATTATTAATTGAATTTAATCCAATAAATTTAATTACTATTTTTAGTAGAATAGAAATTTTAAAATTTAAAAATATATAGATTAAAATTAATTAATTTAAAAATATAAACACTAAAATTAATCAAATCACTTCTAAAAATATTGATTAAATTAAAATGTAAAGACTAAAGCTGGAATTTTCATTAACTACGGGGTGTAATCATAGAATTGACTCTTCGATAATAATCAAAGAACCTTAGCTGGTCCTATCAATCCAAATGGAAAAGGGCCCTCCTTTCCCCAAAGATTATTGGATTTATTAGGAGCCATTTTCAGATTGTTTTCACGAGATTTTGACACATGAAACGAACCTCGAAAAAGCGGAATAGAAACCCCTCAGTGTGCAATAAAATTTGCATGCTATTCAACAAATTATATAAAGTTCATCACAAGTAAATTAGATGAAAGGGAAATTTTTCTCAAACCTTTACTAAATATGGTTTGATTAATAGGACACAAATACCATGAAAGTTAAGGAAAAACATATGCTCACACGTTTGAGCCCTTAAATAGTTTTTAATTAAATTTAAAATTTAGCTTTAAGTATGTAGGGTAAAGTTTAGAGTTTTAGGATTTAAAATGTGAATGTTTAGGGTTTTAGAATATTAAAATAATAAATATTATTATAAAGAATGAATGCTGGAACCCATACATGAAGTGGCAAGTCAAGCCGAATAGCGGAATAGAAAGCAAAGAAGGAAAATTCACTCACTTGTTACAATTGGATGAGTTAAAAGCGACTCCTCCTTGGCAGATTCCTTTCCATGATTTTGGGGTGGGATCCATTCCTTGGTCACTGAAGCTCGGTGATTCCGGCCATACACCTAAATTGATAAGACCCCCAAAACAGTAAAACAATCCAATAATTACATAATACATTTAGAAAAATGAATTATTTGCTACTCAGTTGTCTTAATACAACAAAAGCAATAATGCTTGAGACAGTCACATGAGTAATCTAAAAAGATGGCATTGGAATTCATATATAGTTTAAAATTATAATTGCAAAACTTTTTTACCGCTATCCATCACTCCAATAATGACATTTTTGCCATGTTTAGCTTTTGACAATAAGTCTTCTCCTCCCATCTTAAGCTTTTCCCATGAATAGCTATCTCCTTCATCTAAGCCAACAAATTCCCATGACCTTGTTGTCTGCACTGAGTGCTTTCCATGTGAAGGAAACACTGACAAAAGCCCATCCATTCCTGTGAGGAAAAATGAAAACCCAAGCATTATTATTAGGTATTAATTTCAGAAATGGAGATGAAGAAATATGTTGCTAATGAGTCACCCACCAGAGAGCTTGGAGGCTTCATCTGGTGTAAGCTTTGCAGCAAAGCCATTGATGCTGTGTTTGTAGCTGTAAAGAAGGGAAGATTTAGCATCTTCTTCAGATTCTTTGACTGAAAGTAAGTATGAGATATGGGTTTTCTCAATCTCATGCAAAGCTTTCTCCCCATTGTTGTGTAGCCCCAAGTAAACTATATACACCTACATAGACAATAAATATATATATTTTACATGAAAATTAGAGTTCCGAGAGAGAACTTTACTACAGAAAGATGTTGAAGAAATAATAGAAGAGTTACGAGAAACAGAAAAAGTACTTTTTTCTCAACAGATGAGGCCAAGATAGGAACGACAATCAAGAGAAGGAAACAAAAGAGAGTGTTCTTCATGGCAAATAATGGCACTGAGTATTGTCAATCCTATGGAGAGATAATGTTATATTTATAAGCGTCTTGATCAATTGTGTATACTGATAATTACAACTCTTTCACTTTACATGATATATGGATTGTTACATGGTTTTGAAAAATCTTCTTAGCATTTACTGTATTTACAGATAAATATGGGAATCTCTAATTGAAAAAAGTTAAAAGTATATCTTTAATTAAAAATAATTATGCTTTTAAAAATTACTAAGGTATTTTACATATTTAAAATAAGTAATATTGTTATGATAATATTTTTATTTTTTTAGCTTTTAAGAAAATAAGCATAAAATTTACATATATTGACATTTGAACTCATATCATTAATTTTATTTTGATATTTTATGCATTTCAATATTATTTCACAAACATTTCAATGTTTTACCAACATTGGTTGTATATTTATCTTTTATACTATTATTTAAATATCTGATTGAGCTTATGTTACAAGTCAATCCAAGGTCAACCAATAAAAATTTATTAAATTCTCCTTACAAATTTGAAATAAGTTATATTCTTACAACGGTGCTTTTTTTTATATTTTTAATAAAATCAGTATAAAATTTATATATGATGAGATAAATTATATTCTTAATATGACGTATTTATTTATTTAAAAAATTTACTCACAATTTAAACTATTCTTTTAATTTTAATTCCATATATTATATAAAGTATTATTATTAATAGTTACGTAATTTACTTAAAGATTTAATTTTTACACCCATATGATTTGTGATAAAATCCGAAACTCTAGTTGTACATCAGTCAACTCATGAGTTTTTATTAAATATATTTATTTGATGATAGATAAAACAATTATAATTAAATTATTTTATCTTTAAAGTTTTATTTTTATTAAAATGTAATATACTAAATAATTAATAAAAGCATCCTTTTAACGTTATGCCTAGGTTTTTACTTTTCTTAATCAGGGTTAAAAGTTGGGGTAAACATTTGATAAAATCGAGTAAAAAAATTTGAGTTAATTGAGTTAACGAGTCTTATTTTATCATCCTACCTCGAGTTGAATTTTTTTTAATTGAGTCCAGTGAAATGAAATTCAAGTCGACTCGAATCAAATTGAGTGAAATTACTCGAGTTAAATTAAAAATTAAACATTCCAAATTAAAATCTTGTTTTAATATAACTAGTTCCATGTTAGAAGATATAAATTTGAAACTATATATATATTTGAAAACTTTTTCAAAGCAAAATAAGAAGAAAAAATATTTTAATATGATAAACTTAAATCATTAATTAATTTATTTACATCCCAAAATTATTATTTTAATTTTTAAAATTTTAACTTTCTTTATATATTCTTTGGAAATTTTTAAAATATATATATATAATTTTGGAATTTTTATAAATATTTTGAAATTGAAAGTTATTTTGAATTTTTTTTGAAATTTTATTGATAGAGATCGATTTGCTCATTTTTAAAATTGTGAGAACTAAAAGATATTTATATCAATCTATATTCAAATTATTTGAGTTATTCAAATTGTAAAATTTAACTCGACTCGAACTCAAAACTCAATTATTTATTCAAATTGATTCAAAAAATAAAAATTCTAATAACTTGATTCAATTAAAAAATTAAATTTTAAATTAATTAAATTGAATTTTCTTACTCATAATAAAAAGGTAATATGCTATTGAAGGTATGAAAACGGGATACATATCATCTTTTCTAACCTTATTTAGAGCCTTAAAAATTTTACTAGTAGAGTGCGAAATAATTACCCATTTGAAAAAATATATATTATATCATCTCAAGGTAAGAAAGCCTCCACTGCAACTCATGTGTCTTTAGGGTGTAATATGGAAAATAAAAAAATATATATTATTTCTTAATATATTATTTGGTGTTTAAATTTGACATTTTATTTTAATATAATATTTTCGATATTTTTTATTTAACATGATATTTATATTTGATAAAATTATATATTTTAGTACCTAAAAGGGACAAAGCAAAAACTTTAATTTAGAGGGACCAAAGTTAAATTATAAAATTTTAAATTGGTAAAAGTACAATTTATATGCTTATTATTTATAAAACTTTTAAAGGGATTTGTGAGATGAAGTATAATTTTACTATTAAAATAACTTATATTTTTAAAAATTAAAGGACTAAAATAATATTTTGTGGGTGTAGGGCCCTGCTGTCCCAGTCAAAGGTGATGTTGTTAACATTTTAATGTTTAATTCTGATTTTAGAATTAATTTGATAAAAAAATATTTGCTAATATTATTGTTAGGCCTAATTTATGCCCAGGCCCACACATATACAAAACTAAATAAAAAACAAACCCAAACTACAAGGCCCAAGGCATAAACAAATTTCAGCAAGCAAAGGTGTTGCTGTTTGCAACCGAAGCAATCCTCAGGTTCCGTACATCGTGCGAATCTCCGCACCGTGCGTCACTCCACCTCCACGTAGGAGACGTACACGCCCATGAACCTGCAAACAAGTGAAATAGGTTGTGAAGTCGGCTATAAAACCTTAGAAATGTATTGTAGAAGGGACCTTTTTTTTGTTTTTCAAAGAAGATAAGCAGAAAAATCAAAGTAAAGCAGATTTTAAAAAAAGCAATCAAGGTGATTTTACTGTGGTTTTACTTTTTGTGTCATTTTGTTTTATTTCTCTACCATTTTTTTTCTTCCTTTAGATTTTTTTTTTGATTTATACGAAACTAAAGTTAAAAAAAGAGGGAGTTTACCTGACTTCCGGTGGTCACGTGGTCGTCGAAGTTTCCTCCGTCGTTGAGATCGGGCCTAGGAGGGAGTCGGGATCGCCTCTAATTCTCCATTTGGGGGTGTGGCATGTGTGGTTGATATGGGGGGTCTTGAAATTTAGGTTTTCCTAAAGCAAAACTGAAATGATTTCAACCAGATTTTTTTAGGGCTTAAAAGGCAAAACAAAACAGCACCGTTTGGTGCTGTACCCATGCATTTTGGCCCAAAATGGGGTATTTACACAATTGGTCCTCCCCCTTTGCGCTAGTGTTCAATCAAGCCGTGTTTCAGTACTTCTTAAATTTTTTTAAAATTTTCCTTGAAATTCATGCACAGTTTTAATTTAGTCCATGCTTGCGTGCTGCATTTTGGAATTTGGATCATTTTCGCTTTTGGTCCGCGCGCATTTGCACGCATTGTGATTTGGCCCTTGTGTCACCTTCTATGTTTTTTCATTATTAATTGTCTCTATAGGATTGTTTTTATTTCAATTAAGCTTTGGCTCACGTTTTGTATTCCTCTTTTAAATTTATTATTTTAATATGTATTATCTTGGATTATGCTATTGACTTTATACTGTTCTAGTTCGTCATTCTATAATTTCATTTTTTTTGAATTGTTTTATTCTATAGTTTATTTATTTCCAAATCTTCTTTCATATTTTCCATGTTTTAAAGATTTATATTTAATTTAATGCTATCATGCATACATTTTTCCCTCTAAAGATGTAGTGATGTCATATTATTCTATATGAATGTTCTCTTTGTATTTATTATATATATATTTTTCCCTCTTAAATTTATTATACGTATATAAATCTTTTTTCCCCTTTTTTGAGTTTATTCATGTACAATTGAATTATTAGGGATCCTATTTTGATTGTATATATGGTTTGTTTTAAATACCTTCATATTTTTTTTGTATATTATTTACTTTTAATCTTTCATGCATATATATATATATATATATATATATATATATATATTCTTATTTTTTATTCTTGATACAATTCAAGCTTTTATTCAAATTATTTATTTTATAATATTTATTTTAAAATTCATTTGTACATTACAATATGATATATTATTTCTTTTATTTTTTCCCTTATTTATTTTTTAAATTCTTATATTTATTACCTATTTAAATTTTTCTTATAGTTTATATAGTTATATTTCCAAATTTTCTTTTCCTATTATTTATTTTATTTTATTTTAAAAACTCGTTATATTTTATTTGGGTGATTTATTTGAAACTTCTTTAAAATTGGTTTCTTATTCATTGGCCCTTGGACATAAATGGTAGTATTTTATAATATATTATGTCTGTTATTGCATGTATTCTAAGTTGTTCCTTTGCATTTCCTATTATTTTAGATTATTCATGATATGTTATTGCCACGTGTTTTATTCCTTATGTTATCAAGTTTTTTTATAAAAATACATTTCATTTATTTATTACATTTCATTTGAAATTTTAAACAAGGCAATGTTTAGTATTTGAAGAATTCAAAGAATCGTGCCCTAACGTACTGGGTTTCGCTTTCTTTGTTTGTTTTGAATATTCGAATATCCTCTTAAAGCTAAAACGCACGTTTTAAAGGCAAGCTCACAATTGAGGTCAAAATGTTGTGTCCTAACGTCTTTGGATGTAATGTTTTACCTTGAGGTGAGATGGTCTTTAATACACATTTGACTTACCTAAATGTTTTAAAAGCCAATAAAAGGAGGATCGCGTTTTGAACTCTGTCCAAATCTTTAATTTTCGACATTAAGACACTAAATAATTAATCAAGTACCAATTTTGGGCGTGTTGAGGGTGCTAATCTTTCCTCGTACGTAACTGACTCTCGAACCAGTTTTCTATTTTCGCAGACCAAAATCGTCGTTTTGAAAATTTTATTTATTTATTAAAAACGACCGTGTTTTGAGGTGATCCAATCACACCCTATTAAAAACGATTGGTGGCGACTCCCAACTTTTCGTTTTCAAAAGTCGATTTCCCATTTTCAAAAAAATGGTTTCGACAATTATTAGGTTTAAATTTTTCATGATTTTGTTAGTAGAACAAAATTAATGTTAATTGTGAATTTCTTTAATTGTTTAATTTGTTAAATAGAACATGCTAATTGTAATTTTTCAAGTTTTAGGGTTGGTTTGATGAATCTTAATTGATAATATTATTAGTTAATTATGAATTTTCATCAAATTAATCTTCAAATCCAAATTAAATAATAAAAATTTAACATAATTACCTTCGGTATCAAAATATATATTTTTATCAAATACAAGTATCACATGAGAAGAACAAAACACAAGTACCGCATTAAAAATATATCAAACTTAGATACTAAATAATTTATTAAACTTAGACAAGCTTATAGAATTTATTTATTCCATTTTGATAAAATATTTATCCTTAAAAAATTGGAATTGTTTGCGAACAGAACCTTTTGATTAAAATATAAAAAGAAAGTCTATAAACTTTAACGTTTCATAGGCAAAGTGTTACTTTTATTAGAAAAAAAAACATATATCTGTTGGTAGTCAGATTTGGAAATACAATAAAGTCTTAACCTTTTTTTTTTAATTTAAAGTCATTTCATGTTGTAAAATTTCTATTCTTTGACTTCGATTCGGTGTAAATAGAAAATGAAAGAAATTAAGGCTTATCCTCAACATCCCACCTTCTTTTTATTTTATTTATTTAATTAATTTATGTGATATCCCAACCGATAAATGATTATTGGTTTTGTTATTTTTAAACTTTAATTTTTTAACCAAACCCAATGTATATGAATATAGAAATTAGTAATTGAGTTAACTGAGTTTTAATTCGGTTGATATTAGTATTGTTGTTAGTATATGATGATGTGAGCTTAAGCGCGTCGAAACATATTTATCTTCCTATTTAAGGATTATTAATGGACTATGGGTTGTCCTAGATATTTGTTTTAAAAAATAGTAATTGAAATTGAGATAATTGCTTATAATTGTTATAAAATAAAGAGAGATAGAGAGAATAAAAATAAAAAAATGAAAGCAATAAATGATGTACTTTATTGATCGAAAGAGATGATTACAATACTTACGTCGATTCTCTATTTATAGGTATATGAAGTATAAAAGAAGTATAGATCTAATTCTAATAACTATTAGAATTTAAAGTACATCAAAACTTTATCTTGATCATAATGGATTCCACTTAATAAAATATTCATAACAATAATTACATTTATACAATTATAATGTATTTTAATGAGTTGATGTTAGTTATTAACTATGTCAAAATTTAGTTGCAAACTTATCAAAAAGTAATTAAGTATTATTTTGAGAGTATTTATACTTTTTATATTTCGATAAATCAAGAAAATAAGAGCACATGTGAGAAATCATGAGATCTGAACCCAAAATTATAGATTTTATTATCTAAATTTTACCATTTTAATTAAACTCACATTTAATTTTCATATTGTTATGAATATTTTACTATTAGGTGGATGTCTATAAATTTGATATACATTAGGATTTTAATGTTTATTAGAAGTAAAGTTTTATATTATGTATATTTATTATGTTTACAAATATATAGACTTTGGAGAAGTATTGAAAATATTCTTATAGATTAATAAAGTACATACTCTTTTTGTTGTCCTATTTCTCTTGTTCTTTACCTTCTTTATTATTTATTTGAATACATATCAATCTTTTCATAATTTTGTTACGTATACTTTTTTCTTTCTCCTATATTGTATATGTGATATATTTAAGTAATTATTGTAGTTAGTATATATTTCAATAGTTTGAGAATTTGAAGAATTATGTAAGTAATGAATCATAATGACTTTTTTTT
This sequence comes from Gossypium arboreum, assembly GCF_025698485.1. Classification (NCBI taxonomy): domain Eukaryota; kingdom Viridiplantae; phylum Streptophyta; class Magnoliopsida; order Malvales; family Malvaceae; genus Gossypium; species Gossypium arboreum. Next base: position 24,768,030 of record NC_069075.1, read on the forward strand.
AATAATTTCTTACCATTTCTGTTATGGTATTCAAATCTATCCTAAATTTTATTTTATTAACAAATAGTTATATGGAGCTATATGAATGTGAAAGAGATTATAAAATTAATTGCGTTTCAACTATGAACTCAATCTTCTTCAAGTCTGTCTTTTTCAGTGCAAATAGTGGTGAATAACCAAATCCATTTGTTCAGAATATACGCATAATCTCTTTATCACAAGATTAATGTATAAATTATTAGCACCAAAAAGTAACAAAAAAAACTATACACTTATTTCCTCCTTATTTTACTAACTATATCTCCCTTTTTAGCTTCTATATTTGTATTGTAATTCCTTTCCCAACTCTAGCTTTCAAGTTTTATCCAAGAATCTTTCATTGTTGACATTAGTTGAGATTTCTGTTGTTCGCTTTTTAGGTGCATGACCACTTTTATTTTAGGTACATTACCTATAGTTTTCATTGCATGGCCATTTCAGTAGGATGCCTGCATTTTGCAGCTCAAAGTTGTCAAAATTGTGGGCAGATTTGTGGATTATTTCCAACTTTTAAGGCCCTCTCTACGGCATAGCTTTGAAATACCATTCCGAATGCTGACTTCTTTAGCTTCTTGCCCATTGCCATTGATATTGATGGTAAGCAAGTTGAAAAAAATAATAAAAAATAAAAATAAAAAATCTGACTGATTATTTTTTTTGCTACATCCAAAAGTTGAGGGTGGCTTGAATTTGTACACTGATGCCAAAACCGAGCTATTTCCCTCTCAATATAATTTTACTAGTGATCAACACCAATAATATAATCAATTTACCAAACGCAATGAATATATTTCACAAGTAGCTATTGAATAAAAAACATAACTTAGATGAACTTGTCCTTGAAAGAGTCCGTAATAAAAGGAAAGCATGTGTAGCAAAGTCTTGAGGAGTCTAGTTAAACCTGACTTCTTTCATGTGAGTTACATGCTTGAAGAGTCCATCAAAACTTCTTTGGCTAATGAGAGATAACTATTTTGATTGAATTATACGAAGAAATAATATCCAATTAGTTTTATAATAATAAAAGTTGGATATCAATAAATAAAATGATAATTTGAAGATTTATGTGTATGGTTGTCAATACCTAAAAAAGAAAAAACCATTCAAAAATATAAATTAGTAAATGGCAGTGAATAGAATGTTATCCACATATTCTTAAATAAAAACAAGTAAATATTATGGGGTTAGAAATTCAAAAACTAAAATTAAAATTTAAACTTAATAAAGAAAACAATAATTAAAATCGAAAGAAAAATTATTGAGACGAAGCTCTAATGCAGAGATAATTTTCAGTGTTCTTTAATAAATTGGCTATAGTTACCGATCACCTCTTAGTAAAATATCTTCTTACCTTCTCGATCAAAATCAATATGACTGTCATTAATTATTTCTCTTATTGATAAACAATCCTATAATGAACGCTTAGGATTTAATCTATTAGTAGCATTAAAAATGAAAGAAACCCAATTCTAACTAACAAACCCTAAACCATTATTTATTTAAGTTTGATCGCATGCCCACACAACATAGAATGCATATCTTCGTCATATCCAACTATGTTATTTGTCACAAGTATTCGAATAAATTAAAAAAAATTACATATTTAATAATTCTAATTGACAAGACAAATATTCTAAGCAATTGAAAACGATACCAATATTCAACAAATCTGAATATTTGTAATTAAATTAGAAGACATGCAAATTGTAACACCCCCGAAATTTCATGAATTAGAAATGGTGTCAAATCAATAGTGAATCAATTATAATTTGAAGAAGTCATAATTTGAAAATCATTAGTGTTAGTAGATGGTGAAGACAGATACTGAAGGCATTTGGAAACTCTTGTATATTCAGAAAAATAAATCTAGGGTATTGATTAGATTGCAAGGAAGTGAAAAGTACTTGAGCCAAAGTAAGAAATTAAGAGTTGAAATGATTAAATTGAATTAAAGGAAAAAGGAGGGACTAGAGATGAAAATTTGCCAAAAGAAAACATGACTCGTGAATGGAATTATAGTAAAAGTTAAAGGGTCAAATGGTAATGATTTGAAATAGATAATTATGAAACGTATAATGATTAAGGACTAAATTGTGTCAAAACATGATTGGTGGGGCAAAATGATAATTATCATTTTAAGAATTATTTTAATGAGATATTTTGATGGAAAAGTGTAGAAAAAATGGAGAAACCATCTTATTTAAGCCATCATCACATCACCTTCATAACCCTCCATCTCAACTTTTGTTTTTCTTATAAATAGGTGATCTTTACCATTACCAAGCCCTCCATCTCAACTTTTGTTTTTCTTATAAATAGGTCATTTTTACCATTACCAAGCCAATTAAGCTTAATCCACTCAATTTCTTTCATGAATAGTAAGTGAAATCAATAGAGAATAGTAGTAGCCACATACATTTCATAATAAGTACATCTGTAATTGTCTTGGAGGAGGGAGAAAATAAGGATTAGTAGTGAATATAAGTGATTGAGGCAAGAATGATAAACTTTTCTTGAAATTCATGTTAGTTTTAATTGAAGAATGTAGATTATGACATTTATTATGATTTTAATATGTAAATTGCGGTGCCTTAAGTGTAGTATTTTCCTCTAAATACACTTGTAATTTTTCGAATAGATTGGTTAATAAAACTATTCATGAATTACATTTATACTTTGTATATTATCCTCACATGGTTTTTGCATGCAAAGCAAAATGGAAGCAAATGTTGCTCACTGGTTGTCTAATGCTTAACTAATACTAAACAAAATTACGTGGTCGGATTGTAATACAGAAAGACAACTTATATGAGTAGACAAACCTAAACATATCCTTAGTCTAATCGAAAATGAGCAAACTTATTGAAAGACTAATATGTCATCTATCAAGTCCAATTGGGGAGATGTTTTATCCTGGGCATTGGAGTGGATGACTCCCAGAAGATAAAGACATAGATGTGACTAATTGGGTTGACAGTACATCGGACAGGACCCGAGCGGAATATGTCTTGAATCTGTTTATGGATTTATTCACTTCTGATGTTCATAATGTAGCATACCTAAATCCTGAGTGGGTGATGGACTATGTATGCGTGACTCGTACATTTTGATGTAAGTAAAAGCCTAAGTTCGAATGTATAAGGAATCGAAAGCTAGTGCGTTGGGTGTACGACTTCTGTATTATGTAGTGTCATTCACAATAATGGAATTCATAGCCCGAGATGAAGGTAAATGATATCCTCTTATAGGCATTACATGGTTGATGAAAAGAAAACATGGCTATGGGGCGTTCGTCTTTGTGATGGATGACTTGATCACTATTTGATACTGAATGACTTTTCATAAAAGAAGATGTAATGGTTACCATGAGATAAAATAGGATCATTTTGGGAGAGTGGATATTACCCAAAAAGATCAATGATATCCTATGAGAGTAACACTCTTATGACAAGGTCATTAGACGAGCATTGAATAGTTTCTTTCATAATGGTATGTCGTTAGGGAGAGCTCAGTTATAATACTATAGTAGAATGACTTTGTGATTAAATGAGTTTATAATTAATAGGTGAAAAGCCAGAACTTAATTATAAATCATTTGAGCCTTAATTATATATGTCCAATTGATCCCTTTGTTAGCTCGTTAAAACTAGAAATGAATTGCGAGTTTGAATAAAAATGAACAGAATGAATCAGAAAAGAGAAATAAAAAGCATTCAGAAATGATTATGGTTTTTTTCAAAATAGAAAAATGAAATCATTTGGAAATGAATGTAGGTTCCCAAAAATAGAAATTGAAATAGAAATTGAAATAGAAATGGTCCATTTGCAATTCTATATGGATTACCTAAAAATGGTTGGAAAAATGAGTTTATGTTTTTGAGCTATTTTGAAGCCCAAAAATGAAAATAAATCATTCGGTCATAGTGAACATGCTGAGTTATGAAATATTGAACATATTTTTTTCGAAATTTTATGGGTGTAAAATTGTCAAAATTTTACTGGAGGTAAAATAGGGATGAGAAAATTGTTTAATATAAAATATTAAAGTTTTTTTTTTGGAAAATAGAAAAACTGAATCGGGTTGGATCACATTACAGAGTACTAGGTCAAAAGACCTAGGAAGTACTTGTAATTGGACCCGATGTGAGAGAGGCCCAAAACCCCTCATATAACATGAATGGGGCGGTAACCCGAGTAGGAATACTAGGGTGTGTTATCCACTCCACTCCTACTCTAAGTATGAAGTTGTTTTTCTATTTGAAATAAACTACTACAACTTAATAAGGGTTCTACATTCTCTTCCTATAAATAGATGACACCAGTAAAGCTATTAACACAACTTTGAGAGATTGTTACTTAGTTAAAAAATAGAGAGAATTTATTCTCAACTATCAATATATTTTTCCAAAATAATAATTCTACTGCTTTCTATTAAAGAAGAGAGAAATTTCATTTTCACCCTAAATAAAAGAGAGAAAACTTTTTCTAGTTTAAAACTTTTTTTAGTTTTGTGTTTCAATTCAATTGGTTTGAGCCTACACTCGAAGCAATTCATGGTATGAGAATAGCGGAGAAGATCATTTGGTTGAAAGACGAGAGCACAAACGTTCGGCTACCCGAAAACATAGGTACGATTTTGGTCTAAGGTTTATTGCAATAAATATCACAAACCAAGTTGGTTTTCAAAATTTTAATTTTCTGTTCTACAAGAAAATCGTTTTCAAATCGAATTTTTTCCAACAATTGGTATCAGAGCCAAGTTGTGTTATGTTTATAGTGCAAACTGAGACCAAATTTCTCTCTTCATCTTGTTTGATTGATATTTGATAAGATATGACATTCTTGTAATTATTCGCATGTTTAAGGGAGTGTATGTAAATGAATACAATTTTATATATTTATTATATAATTTTTATTTATTGCAAAAGTTGTAGTTCTTAGGAAATAGACCATGGACTATCATCTCTATGTAGGACTATTTTTTTAGAATTCTTATGAGTCAAAAACAGACATAGGACTTAAATGTAATTTTTTCAAAATGAGTCCATGACGAGAAGAAGATGGAGCGATGGCAGTCGAAGACTCAAGAAATGCCCTATGGTAAAAAAAACTATGTAATTTATAGTTTTCATTTATTTTCTAAAAATAGAACCATGGAAACCTTGGCTGGAAATTTAATTTTAATTACTCATCTCCTTATATATATGTTTAGTAATTTCTAATGATATAATTGTGAAATATATGTATAAGATGATCCACAATTTATTGGTTAAAGATAAAAAGTGTAGTAATGAGAAAATACATGTGTTGTATTGTTCCATTCACTTTTATAGGTTATTTGATCGCTATGAGAAGTGTGGTAATGAGAAGGTGCATGTCTAGTATTGGCTCTGGCAAAGAAAGACTTGGTTTTTAAGTGGTCAAATATGACTCACCTTCCTTTCCTGAGACCCTACCTGGTGCACGGTTCACATTCACTTCTTTGTTTTTCTCCCTTAAAAGAGAAACTGCGAAGAATAAAAAATTATTTGATAATTGATTGATTCTTGTGAATAAATGAATGTGTGTATTATAAAATTTCCATAGCATGTCATACATATATGCTATAAGCATGCCATATAGTTTAGGAAAGAATGCCACATGTACTTGTCATGCATAAATTGATCATTCATGATTGAAACTGAACATTAAAAACCTAACATGATTTTTAAAATATTGAGTGGGAGAAGGTCTCTAAAAAAAACCTAAGACTTCCATTAATGGTCTCTTGGGATGGCATGAAATGGAACCGCCCCAAGGTAGACGTTGTCATACGAATTTCACTAAGAAGACCTCTTGAAAGTAAGCAAAATTTTCTTATGATCATGTGATAGTTGGAGTGGCCTCTGTGGTAGGTATTATTATGTGATACATTAAGAAATTATGTTTTCAAAGAGGACAACTAGGCACAACATGCTACTCGCTGAGATTGTCCCAAGATGACTCATTTGTGGTTCATGATGCTATAAGTGTTGAGTTGATAGTTATACACTCAAGATCATCTAGTTAAGTAACTCCCCAAAGAGCTATGCTTAAGTTAGAATGATGGCGAAACGTTACATGATTATTAGTACGTATGAATGCCTATGGAATTAGGTTCATGTACTAATTGGATGAAAATTCATGTTCTTACTAGTTGATCATGATCACCCCAAGATGGCTTGATTCAATGGGTGTAGGAATTATTATTGCAATGGTTTACAAATGTTTTCAAGGTTTAATGTAAGACACAAGCATCATATTAATGCATATCGTAATATTGCAAAATGTTTTAAAACATTTGCTTAATACAAATATACAAATATATGAATATTTTATTTTCAATTCGAAAATGACACCAACTCCCTTATTGAACATACTCACTAAAAACAAACTAAACAAAAATAACCATAAGGAATGGAAAAGGAACCTGATAATTGTCTTGAGCTGTGAGAAACTTAAAACAGTTCTTGATAATAAGTGCCCATTAGCTATTCAAGTTGAGGCTAGAAAACACTGAGAGGAGTTTTTAGGGGTTGATAATGGTCTGAGGATTGAGATTAGCTACGAGCAATAGGTGTTTTTGGGTAGAGCGATGGATTGTGGGCTGATTTTGGTTGTAGTGAAGGGTTTGGGTAATGAAAGAAGTAGTGGAGGTTGAATAGAGTGGTGGTTTGATGGAAGATGGTGGTGGTGGTGGAGGCTAGCTGTCCGAAACCAAGATTATTCTATGTTTTTTAACTGCTGTAAAAAAAAAAGGCTAACCTCCCTTGTTTGATTTCAAGATATTGTTATCTAAGAGCTTTTAGAGATGGAGCATGAGCTCCTTATAGAGCTTTGGTGCTGCTAATTGCATGCTTGTGATGTGCTAGCCTTGTCCTGGAATGGTGTTGAGGAATGTATTTCTCTAGTGTTTTTGTGTAGGTGCTTGGCCATTGGGAGGCCACCACCTGTTTCAACCGTTAAGAGTTCTAGAATATATTAGAGATGTAATTGTAAACTTTTGTGAGATCTGTAGCTTTTATTAAAAATTTCGATTTATTTTTTCATTTTTTATATTTATAAAAATATATAGTAAAAATATTTTATACATAGAACCAAAATTGTCGAACTCAATTAAAGCTCATTCCAATTAACTCAAATCATGCCAAATTAGAAAGTTAAGGACTTTAAATTTTTCCAACATATAAATTCAAATATCTCTACTTTAACAAACATTAATCCGAAGCATTTAATAAGTTAGTGAATTCTAAACTCTTAAACTCAACAATTAAAATTAAATTAAATCATATTTATCGAAAATGTTGATTTAGATTTGGACCAAATTCAATGGGTATAAATTAACTTAGCCTTTGAAAAAATAGGTCATCTTTGAAAAAAAATTAAGAATAATTTTATTTTATATAAAAATTAACTTAAAACAAACCTAGTATTATTTTATTAATAAAAATTAAATTTTAAATTTTCTAAAATAAATGTTAATATCTAATATTACAATGTTTCATATTATTAAATATACATATTTAGTTATTTATATTTAATAATATAATAAATTATTAGTATCATTAATATAATTTATTATTCAATATTACAATTTTATTTTAACAATAATAATTTTAAATTTTAAATAATATTCTTAATGTATTATTGAAAAATATTTATATTAGTATTTTAATATAAATATATATCACAATTTATAAATATTTTATAGTATAAAATATTGATATTTTAATTATATAAATATTAGTACTTGTTTAAACATGCATAACTTCATTTGTCTCTTCCAACTTTAATATTATTATCCACTCTTACAGGGGCGTAGCTAGGGGGATAGCAGGGCCCTGAGCCCCTCCTAAAATAGAAAAATTTTCATTTAGGCCCTTTAAAATTTTTAAAATTTAAAATTAATAAAAGTAAAATTACACTTTAACCCCCTAAAAATGATAAATGTTTGATTTAATTCTTTAAAAATTATAAAGATATAGGTTATTAAAGTTACAAACATTAATATTTTTAATCCAAAATCATGTTTTCTTTGGACAAAGGGATAGTTTCCATGTTAACTTGTTTTATATGGAAATACTTCAACAACTTTTATTAATCAAAATTCTTAGCATCAGTCAATGAATCATTTCGAGTAATACATATCAGGATAAATAAAATAAAATAAAAATACTATCATCAAATCTTATATAAATTAATAAATGTTAGATGTAATAATAAAATATATTGCACTTTTAAAAAGAGAATGTAAATTTTAATATTGAAGGAAACATTAAGGCAACCAAGAATACAAATATAAAACATAAAAAATAAGAAAATAAATCTTATACGAACTAAATTATGAGCCTCTCTATTATCGGAGTACTTTGAAAATTCAAATATAATAATTGCACTTCATAAATCAATTAACCAAATGAGTAATAGCAGCAGAATTACTCTAAAGCCAAGCTGGTAACAATACCATATGAGTTGCTCTCTATGACTGCATATATTTCAATTTATTTGTGATAAAGTTTTCTTGACTTGTGATATTTAAGTTTTTAATTAATTTAATCTATATTTTATTTTTTAATGGATTATGTAACTCTCCAAAAATTTTTATTTGGCATTTGACACAGTTCTAAGGTCGAAAACAATTTCATTTGACACAGTTTTAAGGTCGAAAACAATGAAATTTTGAGAAAATTTTGAAAAATGAGTTAGATAGAAAATTTTCATGAATGTAAATTTGATTTTGGAGATGAAATCAATGCAAATAATTATAGAAGTGAGCATGTGGTAAAAAGAACTAAATTGTAAATTTTGAAAAGTTTGATCATTGAATTGCAAATTTGACCAAAATGAGAACTATGGGTTGTTATTGATTATTTGGCATGATAATAAGCGGAATGTAACACCCCTCACCTATCCCTATCGTCGAAATTGAATTACAGGATGTTACAGTACAAAACAAAACAATTATAAGCAATTAACAGTAAAAAATTCAATTACTTTAATCAATTCAACCATGAAATACCATTTAAAACTTTTCTCGAGTCTTATATGAGTTTATGTGAGATCTAGAGTTTACCCAAGAACAAACAAGGATCAAATTAAAATATTTTCAAATGTTAAAGATAATCATGCAAAAAATGGGTCACACAACCGTGCGTCTAGGTCGTGTAACTTTTTGAAGCTGTGTGGATCAAATTGCAAATTGGGAACCATATGAAAACTAAATGACCAAATCTACAATACTCATAAGTGCGTGTGGCCATCTCGTGTGACAATTGGGAACCATATGCTTCTAATTCTTCCTATTTAATAGTAAGTATGTCATACCCCAAAATTGGCGGATCCAAGAGAGAGGCGAATAGATGTGAAGGTTACCTGTTTCAGCGCACTATTGTAGTATAGTCTGCCACTTTTCAGAATTTTAGCAAGTTAAATCTTGTCGGATAATGTATCTACTATCATAGAATCTGAGGTTTACATCTTGGGATATTTCCCAATTGAAAAAATGTACGCCAATAGAATAGCATGCCTTAGAATACGGCCAAGCATGATGCACATGTCAAATGTATGAGAAAATGTTGGGAGATTAGATCGTCTTCAAGAGAACTCCTTATGAGAGTTACCGCCAGAGGTATGTATGCCCGGTTTGCTCGAACGCTATCCAAGGTGGGTTATGTAGTGGGATTGGTTGGGAGTCAATTGAATGGATTTACTGGTCAAATAGTATCTACATTCAGATTTCCTTTTTATATTTTCCTAGTTTTTGTAGGGCAATTAAGGGACAATTTCTGTATGCATTCAACACTTGTCAATATCCTCTAAGAGGAATTGAGTATATCTATGTGGTAAGAAGGGAATATTCAGATGGTTTTCTTCCTTCCGTTCTATGCTTTAGTTCTTTTTAAGACTAAATATTCTCTTCTTCTTTGTTATACTGGAAGCTAAGGTCTTTGGGTTAATCAGTGGATGTTTCAACCTCCTAGTAAGTCTGATAGCTTTGCATGTTATGAATTTGAAAGAGTAAAGATGTTAAGAGGTATAAAAATATTAGGGTGTGAATAGGAGGCCCTATTTGGGGATCGCCTGTAATTGAGATGTTAGTAAACTGTCGATAAATGAGATTTTAATGGTGATTCAATGTCCTTTTAAGCAGTTGTTGCTGCTGGTTCAGGTAAGACTATCAGAACATGTTTTCCGAGCTAAAGTAAATGTGACTTTTAGGTGTGTCTTTATCCTAACTCATATATGATAATTTATAATCAAAATTCATACGTTGATATCTTCTCGGATAACTAGTGAATGTATGTGTATGTAAAGTCTCATAAAAATTCTACATGTTTACAAATGAGATATATGAGTTGTTGCATGAATAAGATGATGGGTGGTATGTACGCATGTGAAATTTTTTATGGAAGAATATGAATTTTGCAAGAGTGTGTGAATGAATATAGGTAAGTGTGTTATGTGTTAAATGAGTAACACAATCATTTGTGATACCTCCGGTAGGGCAGATACATTGCTAACCAGATGACAGATCATGACATGCAGATATGTGTAAGACCATATGGTAGAGACCCATGTCATCGTATGACAATAGAATACTTATAGTGTAGCCTCTAGTAAGATGTAAACAGAACCAATAGATCACGACATGAGGATGTGTATATTCCGTACGGGAAAACCTGATTAATTCTAAAGGGTCCTGACCATCAAGATTTGAGTTTACCTGGAAAGAACTTCAACCTAGAATTGAATAGAAGGACTTGTTGACAACTTTGAACACATGGGGTCGAATGTGCTTGTCATGCCATCTCTTTAATTTTTCTTTGAAGATTTTGACATTCTCATAAGAGAACATTCTTATTTCTTCCAACTCATTGAGCTATAACATCCGTTTATCTCTGTGAACTTCAAATCAAGATTGAATTGCTTAAGAGCCCAATAGGCTTTATGTTTGTAACAGCCCGATTTTCTGCCTAGTCGAAATAGTGGTTTTGAAATCACTATTTTGAGGCTGGAGAAATTATTTTTAATATTATTTTATGTGTCATAGCATGATTATATGAGTGCATGAAAATTTTGGTGAATTAATTTTAGCGTTTGTGAGCTTAATTTCGAAAAAGAACTAAATCGCATAAAGGGCAAAAGTTGTGATTTGCTAGCTAAATATGTTAAATTGCTAGAGAACCATAATTGGGGGTGTTTAAAGTTCAAATAGACCCCTTTCATAAGCTTGGTCGGCCATAGAGACAAATAGGAGTTGAAAAGTCAAAGTTAGGTGAAGTTAGTAGCTTAATTTTGACTAGAAATAAAACAAAAAGAAAAATTTGTCATCCTTTCATCTTTTTTTTCTTCTTCCACCAAAAATGGAAGCAAGGAGGGGGCTTGGAAAGATCAAAATATCAGCCACTTATATTCTTTGCAAGTAAGTGATATAGATGCCTATTTTTGATAATTTTTATACTTTTGGAACCCTTGTAGCATGAACTAGCTAATTGAGGGACTATTTTGTGAAATGTTTGATAGTCTAGGGATTTTCCATGAAAGGATTTATGTTTTTTTCTGAATTTTTATGGAAGAAAATGAGTCTTGGTTGTGTAATAAAAAAAACTTTTGTAAAAGGATTTTTATAGAAAACACCTAAAAGGGTCATTTTGTAAAAGTTATAAAATAGGTTGTAATTGTGTGAAATAGTGGAAATTTGGGGTTGTCATAAGAGTAATAATTTTTCGGTTAGGCTTGGCTAATAAGGAAATTCAATAAAAATTGATTTCCGGGCCTAAGGGTAAAATGGTCATTTTGTGAAAACCTAGGGGCAAAATGGTCATTTGCCAAAAATGTGAATTTTGATTATCCAAATTTATTTAGTGATTAAATGAGTGAATTTCATCATGTTAGATCAAGAAAATCGAGATTTGGGCTTAAATCGAGAAAGTGCGTGGTTAAAGACAAAAAGAGAATAATTAGCCGAAATTGCATTTGAGGTAAGTCCGTGTGATTAAATGAGCATGATATTTATGCCATTGTTATTATACTTGAAAATCTATCTTGCCATGATTGTATTAAATTTTAGGTTGATGATATTGTATATGTGAAAGTGATGTCAAATGTAAATAACATTTATGTGTTGATTGAATGCTTGGAGATTTGATGGAATATGATATTCCATTTAAACAAATAAGTTGTATTTAAATAATACAGCTACATTGTTATTATATGTGTTTAAATTGATATAGCATGAATTGCTTGGTTGTAGAAATGATTATGTTTGATGAATATTGAGATAGTAGAATTCCTGTTTGAACCTTAAGAAACAATTCGGATATTCATGCCATGGCATTCGGGTTATTGGAGAGACAGTGGAAGACCATGTCTGGGACATGGCATCGGCATTGAGACGAGAGCTAGTGTAAGACATGTCTGGGACATGCATCGACCTCGAGATGTAAGCCAGTGTAAGACATGTCTGGGACATGCATCGGCTACGAGATGTGTCAGGGTAAAACCATGTTTGGGACATGGCATTGGCATGGATATGTGAGAGCTAGTGTAAGACCATGTCTGGGACATGGCGTCAGCGTTGATTTCGATAGTCAGTGTAAGACCACGTCTGGGACATGGCATCGACTTGATGGATGAGCCAGTGTAAGACCATGTCTGGGACATGGCATCGACATTATACCCTATGTTTGAGGCTTAGTAAATATCCGATAGCTTTCCGAATGGTTCAACGGTGAGAGTTACGGTTTAAGCTAAATGAGAAAGGTTATGACCATATTGTGATTGGTACAGGTACTTACATGAAATTGATGAGATGTGAATTCAATTCATGTTATATAATTAGTAAGAAATGAATATGAGCATATTGAGTAACATAGATATGTATGCCAAGCTCATGAGAAATGATTTCAGTTTATGATGCACATTTAGTGAAGATGTAAATAGGTAATTCATGCTTATGAAAATAATCATGTGATGACCTTGTGATTATAGGTCTATATGATGTGAACAAATCGCGATAAGTTTTATAATTTATGAATGTCCTTTCTTGAAAACTTAACTATTATCACGACAAAGTCAAGCGCACCTTATCGGACAGTAGTATAGCTTATGGAAAGACTGGGATGTCGAACCCAAAGGAACTAAAAGTACTAGTATTAACTTTCTTTTTATTATCTAGCCTAAAAATAAAGGGGTTTGTTTTATCTAAACTAATTACTAAACTAAGAATGCACATAAAGTAAATTGGAGAAATAACTTTTTGGGAAAACTGAATGATTTGGAAAATACCCAAGGGAAAAACCCACCTAGACTTCACTTGTTATTGACTCTAAATTAGACGATTTATTCATTTGACTTGATCCGTAGAAATCCCTAATTCATATTATTATCTCTCTCGAGACTAACAATGTCTAACCCTAGGTTGATTAATTTAAATCTCTTTCTAATTAAAACCCCTAGTGTTGCATTAACTCAATCTATGGATTCCTTTATTAGGTTTCACCCTAACCCGGCAAAATTATGTCACCCTATGTCTAGGCGTGCAATCAACTCCGCTCAATTATGCTAGATCTACTCTTAGACAGGGACTTTGTCTCTTCTGAATAAGCACATCAATGCTTGAATCAATATCCTGGAATATTAAAACAAGAATTTAGAACACATAATTGAGAACAAATCAAATATTTATCATATAATTCAAAAAATAATAACAAGATCCGTCTTAGGTTTCATTCTGTTTAGGTATTTGGGGGTTTAGTTCATAAGTGTAAAAGAAAACATCTCAGAAGAATAATGATAACAAAACATAAAGAAAACCCAAAAACTCTTGAAGGAAATTGAAAGGAGATCTTTAGTCTTGAAGGATAATCCGGCTTCTGAGATGGATCAATCGGCTTTCTTCGAGTAATTCCTTGTCTCCTACTCCATGTGTGTCTTTTAGGTACCTCCTGGTGTGTTTATATAGGGTTTTGAATGCTTCTAAACCCTCAAGAGTGGCCTTTTCCGAATAGGACTAGACTTGGGCTCGACAGGGACACGCCCATGTGACACGCTCGTGTAAGGTGGCTTAGGCTGTGTTGCAATCTGTTAAATAGACACGGGCATGTGAACTACCCGTGTGAGGAAGTCCAGGCCGTGTTGATTTCTTACGTTGACCCATTTTCTTCGTTTTTGGCCCGTTTCTCTCACTTTTTACTCTCCTATGCTCACCTAAGTATAAAACATGAAATTAAAGGATTAGGAGCATCGAATTCACCAAATTTAAGGATAATTCTTCCAAAAATATGCTAAGCATGGGATAAAAATATGTATGAATTACAAATTATCAAATACCCCCACACTTAAGCATTTGCTTGTCCTCAAGCAAAATCTTCAACTCAAAATCAAAATAAATTCTTCTTAACTTATAATTCTCATCAATAGTATATCAAAATAATCCATAAGTAATCATACATTGAAAATTCAACTCGAAGGACATCAAAGTTTCAAACATTCCAAGTTGAGCATTTTATCACGAAAATATAGGTGTCTCCCCTCATCTAAGTAATCACCTTTGATTCAAAATATCAAAGAGTTTCACATCCTCACTAAAGATTCACTCCAATCACTGGAGGTGTTTAAGGACAATAAATTTAGCACTCAACAGCCAATATGAAAAGTTATTACCATAGGTTTGCGTGAAAATCAAATCTCCACCACTATATATTGAGATGATTTATCAATCAAAAGGTCTTTAGAGGGTTGTAACATGGCTTTGGTTAGGGGGTATGGTCACAAGCTGAAAGAAAAGGTTAGGATCGATATTGAATTGAAAAATTACCTAGCTAGAAAAATACTAAAACTTGATAAATTACATTCCTAATTAGAAGATCCTAGAATTGAGCTTTTCTTCGTTGGATATGGAATTAAATACTTAAGCTCAAAAACAAAAAAGTTACTACTAATATGTATGTATGTTTTTTTTTAAGAACAAATCAGGTTAACATAGAATTTTGCTAACTATCAAAAATAAAACATAACTAAGCAATTTATTCAAATCAAATCTCGACAAAAATAAAGATCAAATGAGGGGGTTTCAACAATAATGGGTTATGGGTTAATATTGAGGGTAAATCAATGAATAGCTTGTTAGGTTCAAGGGGGTTCACTAAGGGTTAATTATGAGGGTAGACTTTGATGGAGTAAGTGGGTTAAACCTAAGTGCCTTTATCATCTTGACATATCAAATCAAAGGTGTGGTCTTGACATGCATAATCAAGCAAGTTCTAGAATAAAAATTCAATATTGACGCACTCATAACAATAAAAGTGAGCATGAAAGAAATAATATATGCTTTAAAGGCTCAAGATCTTACAAAAATTATGGTTTTATGATGTTAAACCTGTGAATTTCAACTCAAGATAATACCTAAACTTGGGGGAACAACCTAAACATTTTACTTCTCAAAAATCAGCCTATCATGCTTGATTCTCTAATTTTTTAAAGTCTAAACAATCAATGCATAAATGCCTATGTTTTAATTCAAGATTTATCAATAAAAATCATTAATTAATCAAATTCATTCTAATAATGATATGAGTGATTCACGTGAGAATAAGACAAAATTCAGGGATTTTTTTGATAATGATATAAATAACTCCCACACACTTAAGATGAATATTGTCCTCAATGTACAAAGATATATAATAGCGATATAAATATAATATCGAAAGAGAGGAAGAGAAGTGGAACTGCCCTGAGATTGTGGATGAAATCCTTGGATTAGCTAGAGCGAGAGCTGAAGATAAAGTTAAAGGAAAGGCATGATTATAAGGGATAAATGAGAAGACACTTCTGTGAAGGAGAATTTAGGGAATAATTCGATGATTACCATAAAGATAGGTAGAGTTTAACAATATAAAACATGAGTCTTCAAAAAATAAATAGAAATAAAAGTAAAAAAAATAAAATAAAATGAGTTTAAAAGAGGCACGGTCGTGTCGCCCAACACTGGTCGTGTCACATGTCTGTGTGGCTCGTGTCCAGCCTATGTTTATTGGAAATGAAGAATCGCCACACGGCCTGAGGACACGCCCATGTGTATAGGCCGTGTGGTCACATGGTCGTATCGCACAACCGTGCGCGATGTGGTTCGCTTTTCCAACGCCCATGTATAAATGCGCACGCCCGTGTTCTTTTGACAGTCTCGACCACGGGTGGTGGCACAGGCGTGTCGCACGCCCGTTTTGTTTTGGCAGGATTGCCCACGAGTGTGTCGCACTGCTATGGCAATGTATCGAATCCCGTGTTTGGAAAAAAATTTGCTCTATTCTCCCACAGTCATATCGCACGGCCGTGTCGCCTCCCGTGGTAGGCACACGGCCGAAGGCACTCCCGTTTGCCTTGCCATGTGAATTTGGAAAACCTGCATTTAAGGACTCAGTTAATGATTTAGATGTTAAAAACAAAAATTTAAAGAAATCAACATTTGTTAGTGCTCTCGGTTGCTCTGAGAAGCACTTATTTAGAGTCTAAGCTCGACTCTACCTGATATGCTCATCGCGATAAGTTTTAAAAATTTATAATTAATCGTTCTTAAAACTAACTATTATCACGATGAAGGCAAGTGTACCTATCGAATAGTACTATAGCTTTAGCAAGACCAGATTGTCGAACCCAAAGGAACCAAGAGTACTAGTAATTACTTTCTTTTTATTATCTAGCCAAAAAATTAAGGGATTTGTTTATCTAAACTAATTAACTAAACTAAGGGTGCACAAAGAGAAAATTGGGGAAAAGCTTTTGGGAAAACTCGATTGATTAAGACAATACCCAAGGAGAAATCTGCCTAGACTTCACTTGTTATTTGACTCTGAATTAGACAATTTATTCATTTGGCTTGATCCGTAGAAATCCCTAAGTTATATTATTATCTCTCTCGAGACTAATAACGTCTAACCCTAAGTTGATTAATTGAAATCTCTTTCTAATTAACACATTAGTATTGCATTAACTCGATCTGTGGACTCCCTTATTAGGTTTCACCCTAATCTGGTAAAATCTTGTCACCCTATCTCTAGACGTGCAATCAACTTCGCTTAATTATGTCAAATTTACTCTTAGACAGGAACTTTTGCTCCTCTAAATAAGCGCATTAACTTGAATCAATATCCTGGAATATTAAAACAAGAATTAAGAACAAGTTAAATATTTATCATACAATTCAGATAATAATAACAAGATCCATCTTAGGTTTCATTCCCCTTAGGTATTTCGGGGGTTTAGTTCATAATTATGAAAGAAAACATCTCAAAAGAATAAAGATAACAAAACATAAAGAAAAACCAAAACTCTTGAAGGAAATTGAAGGGAGATCTTCAATCTTGATGATGAATCCGGCTTCTGAGATGGATCAATCAGCTTTCCTTGAGTAATTCCTTGCCTCCTACTCTGTGTGTCTCTTCTAATCCTCCTCTCGTGTGTTTAAATAGGCTTTAGAATGCCTAAAAGCCCTAAAGAGTGCCCTTTTTCGAATAGAATTAGACTTGGGCTCGACAGGGACACGCCCGTGTGTGATTTCTTCAATCCGTGTTCAAGGCTATTATATAGGCACGGGCGTGCGGTCTACGCATGTAAGTCGAATTTGATTTTGGCAAAGGGATACGGCCGTGTGGCTTACTCGTGTGAGGAAGTCTAGGCCGTGTTGATTTCTCAAGTTGGTCCATTTTCTCCATTTTCGGTCTGTTTCTCGCTCTTTTTACTCTTCTATGCTCACCTAAGTATAAAACATGAAATTAAAGGATTAGGAGCACCGAATTCACCAAATATAAGGATAATTCATCCAAAATATACTAAGCATGAGAAAAAATATGTATAAATTATGGTTTATCAAATACCCCTACACTTAAGCGTTTGCTTGTCCTCAAGCAAAATCCTTAACTCACAATCAAAATAAATTCTTCTCAACTTATAATTCCTATCAATAATATCTTAAAATAAACCATAAGTAATCACACATTGAGAATTCAATTAGAAGAACATTAAAGTTTCAAACATTCCAAGTTGAGCATTTTATCACGAAAACATAGGTGTCTCCCCCTATCTAACTGATTACCTTTGATTCAAAATATCACAAAGTTTAAACTCCTCACTAAAGATTCACTTAAATCACTCGAGGTGTTTAATGACAAGAAATTTAGCACTCAACAGTCAATATGAAAAGTTATTACCATAGGCTTGCATGAAAATCAAATCTCCACCACTATAAATTGAGATGATACATCAATCAAAAGGTCTTTTAGAGGGTTGTAACTTGGCTTTGGTTAGGGGGTGTGGTCAAAAGCTGAAAAAGAAGGTTAGAATCGAGATTGAATTGAAAAATTACCTAACTAGAAAAATACTAAAACTTGATAAATTACATTCCTAATTAGAAGATCCTAGAATTGAGCTTTTCTTCATGGGATATGAAATTAAATACTTAAGCTCGAAAACAAAAAGTTACTACTAATATGTATGTATGTTTTTTTTAAGAACAAATCAAGTTAACATAGAATTTTGCTAACTATAAAAAATAAAACATAACTAAGAAATTTATTCACATCAAATCTCGACAAAAATAGGGATCAAATGAGAGGGTTTCAACAATAATAGGTTATGAGTTAATATTGAGGGTAAATCAATGAATAGCTTGTTAGGTTCAAGGGGGTTCACTAAGAGTTAATTATAAGGGTAGACTTTTATGGAGTAAGTGGGTTAAACTTGAGTGCCTTTATTATCTTGACATATCAAATCAAACGTGTCGTCTTGACATGCATAATCAAGCAAGTTCTAGAATAACAATTCAATACTGACGCACTCATAACAATAAAAGTGAGCATGAAAGAAATAATATATGCTTTAAAGGCTCAAGATCTCACAAAAATTATGGCTTTTTGATGTTAAACCTTTGAATTTCAACTCAAGATAATACCTAAACTTGGGGGAACAACCTAAACATTTTACTTCTCAAAAATGAGCCTATCATGCTTGATTCTCTAATTCCTTAAAGTCTAAACAATCAATGCATAAATGCCTATGTTTTAATTCAAGATTTATCAATAAAAATCATAAATTAATCAAAATTCTTTCTAATAATGATATGAGTGATTCACGTGAGAATAAGACAAAATTCAGGGATTTTTTTTATAATGATATAAATAACTCCCACACACTTAAGATGAACATTGTCCTTAATGTACAAAGATATATAATAGTGATATAAATATAATATCGAAAGAGAGGAAGATAAGTGGAACTGCCCTGAGATTGTGGATGAAATCCTTGGATTAGCTAGAGCAAGAGCTGAAGATAAAGCTGAAGGAAAGGCATGATTCTGAGGGATAAATGAGAAGACACTACTGTGAAGGAGAATTAAGGGAATAATTCGATGATTACCATAAAGATAGGTAGAGTTTAAAAATATAAAACATGAGTCTTCAAAAAATAAATAGAAATAAAAGTAAAGAAAATAAAATAAAATGAGTTTAAAAGATGCACGGTTGTGTCACCCAACACTGGTCTCACACGTCCGTATGGCTCGCGTCCAGCCCATGTTTATCGGAAATGAGGAATCGCCACACGGCCTGAGGACACGCCCGTGTGTATAGGTCGTGTGGTCACATGGTCGTATCGCACAACCGTGCGTGATGTGGTTCACTTTTCCAATGCCCATGTATAAATACGCACGCCTGTGTTCTTTTGACAATCTCAACCACGGGTGGTGCCACGGGTGTGTCGTACGCCCGTGTTATTTTGGCAGGATTGCCCATGGGCGTGTCACACTGTCGTGGCAATGTATCGAATCCCGTGTTGGGAAAAAATTTTGCTCTATTCTCCCACAGTTGTATGCACGGCTGTGTCGCCTCCCGTGATAGGCACACGGCCGAAGGCACGCCCGTTTGCCTTGCCGTGTGAATTTGGAAAACCTGTATTTAAGGACTCAGTTAATGATTTAGATGTTAAAAACAAAAATTTAAAGAAATCAACACTGTTAGTGCTCAGGTTGCCTCCCGAGAAGCACTTATTTAGAGTCTAAGCTTGACTCTACTTGATATGCTAGTCACGATAAGTTTTAAAAATTTATAATTAATCGTTCGTACAACTAACTATTATCACGATGAAGGCAAGTGTACCTATCGAATAGTAGTATAGCTTTAGCAAGACCGGATTGTTGAACCCAAAGGAATCAAGAGTATTCGTAATTACTTTCTTTTTATTATATAGCTTAAAAATTAAGGGATTTGTTTATCTCAACTAATTAACTAAACTAAGGGTGCACAGAGAGAAAATTGGGGAAAAGCTTTTGGGAAAACTCGATTGATTAAGATAATACCCAAGGAGAAATCCGCCTAGACTTCACTTGTTATTTGACTCTGAATTAGACGATTTATTCATTTGGCTTGATCCGTAGAAATCCCTAAGGTATATTATTATCTCTCTCGAGACTAATAACGTCTAACCCTAGGCTGATTAATTGAAATCTCTTTCTAATTAACACCTTAGTATTGCATTAACTCGATCTGTGGACTCCCTTATTAGGTTTCACCCTATTCCGAAAAAATCTTGTCACCATATCTCTAGGCGTGCAATCAACTCCCCTTAATTACGTCAAATTTACTCTTAGACAGGAGCTTTTGCTCGTCTGAATAAGCGCATTAACTTGAATCAATATCCTGGAATATTAAAACAAGAATTAAGAACACATAATTAAGAACAAGTCAAATATTTATCATCCAATTCAGATAATAATAACAAGATCCATCTTAGGTTTCATTCCCCTTAGGTATTTAGGGGGTTTAGTTCATAATTATGAAAGAAAACATCTCAAAAGAATAAAGATAACAAAACCTAAAGAAAACCCAAACCTCTTGAAGGAAATTGAAGGGAGATCTTCAGTCTTGACGATGAATCTGGCTTCTGAGATGGATCAATCAGCTTTCCTTGAGCAATTCCTTGCCTCCTACTCTGTGTGTCTCTTCTAATCCTCCTCTCGTGTGTTTAAATAGGCTTTAGAATGCCTAAAAGCCCTAAAGGGTGCCCTTTTTCGAATAAAATTAGACTTGGGCTCGACAGGGACACGCCTATGTGCGATTTCTTCAATCCGTGTTTAAGGCTGTTACATAGGCATAGGATAAGGTTAGAGTCGAGATTGAATTGAAAAATTACCTAACTAGAAAAATACTACAACTTGATAAATTACATTTCTAATTAGAAAATCCTAGAATTGAGCTTTTCTTCATGGGATAATGAATTTAATTATTTAAGCTCAAAAACAAAGAGTTACTACTAATATGTATGTATGTATGTATGTATGTATGTTTTTTTTAAAGAATAAGTCAAATAACATAGGCTAGCTATCAAAAATAAAACATAGCTAAGCAATTTATTCAAATCAAATCTCGACACAAATAGGGATCAAATTAATTTAGGGGATTTCAACAATAATGGGTTATGGGTTAATATTGAGGGTAAATCAATTAAAGGCTTGTTAGGCTCAAAGGGGTTCACTAAGGGTTAATTATAAGTGTAGGCTTTTACGGAGTAAGTGGGTTAAACCTAAGTGCCTTTATCATCTCGACACATCAAATCAATGGCGTGGTCTTGACATGCATAATCAAGCAAGTTCTAGAATAACGATTCGATATTGACGCACTCAAAGCAACAATAAAAGTGAGCATGAAAGAAAAAATAGATGCTCTAAAGGCTCAAGATCTCACAAAAATTATGGCTTTTTGATGTTTAAACCTGTGAACTTCAACTCAAGATAATGCCTAGACTTGGGGAAACAACTTAAAAATTTTTAATTCTCAAAATTCAACTTATCATGCTTGATTCTCTAATTCCTTAAAGTTTAAACAATCAATACATAAATGCCTATGTTTTAATTCAAGACATATTAATAAAAATCATAAATTAACATATTAATAAAAATCATAAATTAATCAAAATTCATTCTAATGATGATATGAGAAAATTATTTGAGAACAAGACAAAATTCAAGGATTTTCTGATAATGATATAAATGACCCCCCACACTTAAGACGTACATTGTCCTCAATGTACAATGATAGATATACTGAAAAATATAGATATATAATCATAAGATAGGGAGCGAAGTGAAACTTCCTGAATGATGAATGGACTCCTTGAATTGGAGTTATGGAGAATAATCGGCTAAAGCAATGATGAGAGTGGAGGAGGATACTCCAGTGGTGGTAGAGGTTCATTAGTCCATACGTCCAGCGCCAAAAGAATATTATATCTAGTACTAGCTATAGTCGTGGTCAAGCAGGACATGGCAGTAGTAAAGAACCTTTTCCAGTGGAGTTTCAAGTTCCTAAGTGATGCTGAGCTCTGGAGCTCTTTATAACTGTGATAAAGTCAAGAACTCTTTATAACTCGTAATGAAATAGCTGAAACTAAAAATTGTTCAATAAAAAATATAAAACCTAAAAATGAAATAGTATTAAAGGAAAGTAAAATAAAAAGTACTTTAAGAAGAGAAATAAAGGTAAAAGTGAAAATAAAAATAATAAATAAAAAGTTTTTAAACATTGTCATCGCCAGATGGTTCGTAAGGTGGTGGTGGCGATGGGATGTGAAGGTGCTAACAAATTTGATGTAGAGTAGCATCAATGTGATCAAAGCGCTGAAAACACTACTGATCAAATCGCGTAAGGCACTCAGAGATGTCAGAGTATGAAGTAGCTGCATGAACTGGATGATGGATGGGTGGTGGCTGAGACGGTGGGTCCTCATGCTGTGGAGGGACATCATCAGTAATGTCCTCTGGGTCCTCCTCTAATACGGACTGGACCAAGCAGTATTGGGGAGGGTCAACTCTACGTCGTCGCTCGATCATCCTCATATGTAGTATACTCGAGATGCCCTGTGGGGACATCTGACCAATGAGGGTGAGTGAGGATGCTTACGTTGCCGTGTTGAGGAGGCCGAAATACCGTGCCAGTCGAGTTACATAGGGGCCAATGGAAATGACTCATCTCCTATGCCACTTTGTCTGATAGTGAATGGCGAGGACAATGAAATAGGCAAGGTCGAAGATGTGCTCGTTCGCCATACTCCATAAAAAGTAGGCGTCGTGAGTGTTGACGATGCCGGTGCTCTCCCGCTACCCTGTCAGAGTGTGGGCCAAGATGGTATGAAAGTACCTCAGGGATAGGGTGAGGGCCGATGCCTTGGAGCTGTTAGGGTCATAGGTGGCCGAAGCAGGAACGAGGGTCCTCTAGCAGTTGGAGGGAGACAAGTAGATGTGGCGATGGAGGGTGTCAAAATCATCGTTGTCCATGAACTCCTCCGTATAGAGCCCCAAAGCGACGCCGAACTCAGGTACGCTCAACTGGCGAACTAAACTGCCAAGACCAAACTAGACGGTTCTGGGATCATCCAACTCTGTCATAACTGCTTGGAGGTGGAAGGTCAAACAGAGTTCGAGTGTGAGCTCGAGGTACGTCGGCTCGACGATATCAAAGAATAGCCCCCACGGGTCCGTCGTTAGGAGGGCTCGGACAGTGTCAGCCAATTGGATTTGTTAAAGTGCGGCCCAGTCAATGCAGCGGCCCGTACCTAAGGGTCAGGCCCGTAGTGTTTGAAAAAGTTCCTCTTGTGGTCCCGGTGGGAATTGGAGGAATAGGTGCTTGATTTCAGTAGTAGGACCCGAGGATGAAGTTGCTCCTTTTCTGTTCTTCGAGGTGGGTACAACGGTTTTCTTACCGCATGGATTTGACATAATATCTGCAATGAAAACATGAAGTTATAGGAATAATCCGCACGAATAGAAAAGCATGCAAGTATGTTAAAACTAAATACCAATATTTCATGGGAGTTTTTTGACTAAAGGGAAAATCTACTGAAAAACAACCAAGTCCTAATAGATATATCAAATCATTATTATGAATATAAATACGAGAATGATGCTAAGGAAAATAACTAGTGGATGCATGTATATGAGAATGATGATTAATGAAGGTTTCATAAAAAATGGCAAAGAACTATCATTAAAACTATGAAGATAACTTAAAACAGTTAAATAAAACAAGAATAGATCATAAATTTGGAAAAAAGAATGAAGATAATAAAGAGAAAAGAGTGAACAAACGCAATAGGTTGGTGGAGGGAGGAGTTAGTCGTCTGAGGAGAGCTGCCAGCCATGGGTGTAGGATTGAGGGCATGTGAAGAGGTTGCAGCGGCTAGGGTAGGGTTTTTGAGGTAAGAGATGATGAATAGTGAGGGGTTTATATAGATTTCCCCACGGTCGTGTGCCCTCATTTTAGCCTGTGTGTTTCGTGATTTTTAAATTTGGGCGCGTCTGAAATTCGGCTCACTCCCGTGTTCTTTGGGCATGTTGATGTACACGGCCGTGCTGTTCTGCTTTGTTCACTTCTCCCACGCCCGTGTATGAATGTCCACGCCAGTTTTATTTTGTCAGTCTTGACCATGGGTAGTGGGCACGGGCGTGTCGCACGCCCATGTTGTTTTCTCAGTTTCAACCATGGCCTCTAAACATAGGCGTGTCGCATGCCCGTGCTGTTTTTCTAGATTCACCCACGGCCATGTCGCACGGTCGTGGCAACTTATCAGTTCCCATATTGGGGAAAAATTATGCGCTGTTTCCACACGGCTGTATCGCATGACCGTGTTGCCTTCCATGGTATGGGCACGGCCTAAGGCACGCCTGTGGGCCTGGCCATGTGGTTCTGGAAAACTTGTGTTTAGTGTTTCGATTAGTGGACTTAAATGTTAAAAACTAAAATTTAAATAATTTAACACCGTTAGTGCTCGGGTTGCTTCCCAAGAAGCGCTTATTTATAGTCTAAGCTCGACTTACCTCTCTCTTGCATGGTCATGGTGGTGTGAGTAGTTTACACTCCTCATCCCTGTTATCAATTTTATCAAAATAAGTTTTTGATGAGTACTATTTACCTTGAACGTACCGAATTTGGGATGAATTACCTCGACTGTGCCGTATGGGAAAATGCTAAGTACCGTAAGAGGGATTTCTCTATTAGGTTCAGAGGTGGCAATCCGAGGGTCTGCTGCATCTAATAGTACTTTGTCTCCAACCTTAAGTTGTTTTGGTGAAATATTGAGCTCGTCATGGGGTGGTTTTGGTCTATTGTGTGCTCTCAATTTTTGTGTCCGCCATTCTTCTAGTTCCTCGACTTGTAGCCTTCATTCTTCATAGATGGGTTTTTTGTTCTTACTTGAACAAGGCTTTCGAACGTGTTTCCTGTAAAGAAGGTTGCACCACATGGTTAG
Source organism: Gossypium arboreum (assembly GCF_025698485.1). Taxonomy (NCBI): domain Eukaryota; kingdom Viridiplantae; phylum Streptophyta; class Magnoliopsida; order Malvales; family Malvaceae; genus Gossypium; species Gossypium arboreum. Next base: position 24,793,377 of record NC_069075.1, read on the forward strand.
TATTAATAGGATTACGAGCTTGAAGAGTAACTGATTCATCACCCATACGAAGTGTGAGTTCACCTGTACCAACATCAATAACTATTCTAGCAGTTGCTAAAAAGGGCCTTCCTAGAATTAGAGGTGCGTCACTACCCTCTTCTATGTCTAGAACAACAAAATCGATTCGGAATATAAATTCATCAATTTTTACAAGTACATATTCAATGATACCTCTAGGAAATCTGATAGTTTTATTGGCTAATTGAATACTCATCCTAGTTTGTTTGGGTTTCCCAAGACCTAGTTGTTTAAACATTTTGTAGGGCATGACATTAATACTAGCCCCTAAATCAGCCAAAGCATTTTTAATATTTAAGCTATCAATTAAAAAAGGAATCGTAAAAATCCCTAGATCTTTCAATTTGTTGGCAAGCTTGTTCTGTACAAATGGCTAAGAAAACTGTATTTAACTCCATATGCGACGCCTCATCCAATTTCCGTTTATTTGTTAAAAGCTCCTTTAAGAATTTGTCTGCGTTTGGAATCTGCGAAAGAGCTTCAATAAATGGTAAGTTAATGTGTAATTTCTTTAATAGTTTAAGGAATTTACCAAATTGTTCATCTGTGCGGTCTTTCCTTGTCGCATTGGGGTATGACACTCATGGTTTGTACTCTTTACTTATCAGTTTCTGCTCACTATGTTCCACCTCGCCTTTACCTTTACTTGCCACAATTCCTTGCCTCGATTCTGGTTTAGGTTCAACTAACTCTTCCTCGTCTTGGATGGTAATTGCGTTGAGTTGTTCCCTTGGGTTGGATTCAGTGTTACTCGGCAGGCTACCTTGTGGTCGTTCATAAATCAATTTGGCGAGTTGGCCTATCTGAGTTTCAAGCCCTTGGATCGACGCTTGTTGATTCTTAATTGCTGTTTTGGTATTTTGAAAGCGAGTTTCCGACACCGAAATAAACTTTGTTAGTATCTTTTCAAGGTTCGACTTCTTTTCCAGTTGGTAAGGTGGTTGTTGGAAGCCTGAAGGTGGTGGTGGTCTCTGATCCCTTAGCATCCCCATGAGAAACTTGGGTGGTTCCTCCATCCTGCATTGTAAATATTACTATAAGGATTATTTTAAGGTCGAGGATTATTACCCATATAATTTAATTGCTCGTTTTCCATGATGTGGCCATAAGGTGGGTATTCTGAATTGCTCGTCCGTCCTCCACTTGCATTGCATTGAATTACTGGGTGAACCTGTGAAGAACCAAGAAAATCATAAATTTTTCTATTCAAAAGTTCTACCTGATTAGAGAGCATGGTGACTGAATTGGCGTTAAAAACGCCGACTGCTTTCGTTGGCTTTGTCCTCATGACTTGCCACTGATAATTATTCAGTGACATCTCTTCTATAAATTCATAAGCATCCTTAGGTGTCTTATTATTGATAGTCCCACTAGCGGCTGTGTTAACCATCTGTCTAGTTAAAGGATTCAGGCCATTGTGAAAAGTTTGAACCTATAGCCAGAGTGGTAGCCCATGGTGAGATCACCTTCTCAACAGATCCTTGTATCTCTCCCATGCATCGTAGAGTGTTTCTAGATCTATCTGCACAAAAGAAGAGATATCATTCCTCAACTTAGCTGTTTTAGCCGGTGGAAAATATTTAAGTAAAAATTTTTCGGTCATTTGTTCCCAAGTAGTGATTGACCCTCGTGGTAATGAGTTCAACCATTGTTTAGCCTTATTCCTTAATGAAAATGCAAATAACCAAAGATGAATGACATCATCAGAGACGCCATTGATTTTAAATAATTTGTAAAGTTCAAGAAAATTCGCCAAGTGAGTGTTTGGATCCTCATCCTGCAAACCATCAAACTGAACAAATTGCTATATCATTTGAATCGTGTTAGGTTTCAATTCAAAATTATTTGCAGCAATAGCAGGCCTAATTATACTTGACTTAGTTCTTGTTAAATTCGGTTTAGCATAATCATACATAGTGCGTGGAGCATGATTCTGATTTACTCGATCAGTGGCAATCGCAGGAGGTAGCGAATTTTCCTGATTTTCAGCCATCTCCTCGGTTGTGGTTTGAATATCGTCCTCTTGCTCTTCCTCTGTGTATCTTAAGCTTCGCTTATTTCTCTTTGGTTTCTACGATTTGTGCGATCGATCTCACTATCAAAAAGTAATGGTCCCAACGGGTTTCTTCTAGTCATACACTATAAAAAACCTGCCAGAAGCGGATAAAAGAGAAAATTAGAAAAGAAAATAAAAAGTTAGATTGCAAATAAAGTAAAATGGCTAAAGTAATAAAAAATCGAGTGTTCCTAATATCTTAGGTCCCCGGTAACGACACCAAAAACTTGATATGCTCGTCGCGATAAGTTTTAAAAATTTATAATTAATCGTTACTGAAACTAACTATTATCACAATGAAGGCAAGTGTACCTATCGAACATTAGTATAGCTTTAGCAAGACCGGATTGTTGAACCCAAAGGAACCAAGAGTACTAGTAATTACTTTCTTTTTATTATCTAGCCTAAATATTAAGGGATTTGTTTATCTAAACTAATTAACTAAACTAAGGGTGCACAGAGAGAAAATTGGGGAAAAGCTTTTGGGAAAACTCGATTGATTAAGACAATACCCAAGGAGAAATCTGCCTAGATTTCACTTGTTATTTGACTCTGAATTAGATGATTTATTCATTTGACTTGATCCGTAGAAATCCCTAAGTTATATTATTATCTCTCTCGAGACTAATAACGTCTAACCCTAGGTTGTTTAATTGAAATCTCTTTCTAATTAACACCCTAGTATTGCATTAACTAGATCTATAGACTCCCTTATTAGGTTTCACCCTAATCCAAAAAAATCTTGTCACCCTATCTCTAGGCGTGAAATCAACTCCACTTAATTACGACAAATTTACTCTTAGATAGGGACTTTTGCTCCTCTGAATAAGTTCATTAACTTGAATCAATATCTTGGAATATTAAAACAAAAATTAAGAACACATAATTAAGAACAAGTCAAATATTTATCATACAATTCAGATAATAATAAAAAGATCCGTCTTAGGTTTCATTCCCCTTAGGTATTTAGGGGGTTTAGTTCATAATTATGAAAGAATAAATCTCAAAAGAATAAAGATAACAAAACATAAAGAAAACCCAAAACTCCCGAAGGAAATTGAGGGGAGATCTTTAGTCTTGATGATGAATCTAGCTTCTGAGATGGATCAATCGGCTTTCCTTGAGTAATTCCTTGCCTCCTACTCTGTGTGTCTCTTCTAATCCTCCTCTCGTATGTTTAAATAGGCTTTAGAATGCCTAAAAGCCCTAAAGAGTGCCCTTTTCCGAATAGAATTAGACTTGGGCTCGACAGGGACACGCCCGTGTGCGATTTCTTCAATCTGTGTTTAAGGCTGTTATATAGGCACGAGCGTGTGGTCTACTCGTGTAAGTCATGCTTCGATTCTTCCAAATGGACACGGCCATGTGGCTTACTCGTATGAGGAAGTCCAAGCCATGTTAATTTTTCATGTTGGTCCATTTTCTCCATTTTCGTCCCGTTGCTCGCTCTTTTTACTCTCCTATGCCCACCTAAGTATAAAACATGAAATTAAAGGATTAGGAGCATTGAATTCACCAAATCTAAGGATAATTCACCCAAAAATATGCTAAGCATGAGGTAAAAATATGTATAAATTATGGTTTATCACAACTTTGTGGGTATATTTAGGGAAGTTCATGGAGCCGTAACTCCTCTCTATCGTCTTTGAAATTCTCATTGTTGTAGAGTTTGAGGCGATGTCCATTTACCTTGAAAGTGCCTTGTGATGGGTGACTTACCTCTACTGTGTCATATGAAAAGACAGTTTGGACTATGAAAGGACCTGACCATCATGATTTAAGCTTCCCAGGGAAAAAATTGAGCCTCGAGTTATACAACAGGACAAGATCTCCAACTTCAAATTGCTTGCATTGTCTTAAACGAGCATAGTGGCGGTGCTTTGTTGCTTCCTTGTATAGGCGTGAATTTTCATATGCATTGGTTCGCCACTCATCTAACTCGTTCAACTGCATCAACTTGTTTTCACCTGCAAGTTTAGGATCAAGGTTTAGAAATTGTATAGCCCAGAATGCCTTGTGTTATAACTCAAATGGTAGATGACAACTTTTTCCATACACAAGTCTGTAAGTTGATGTTCCTATGGGGGTCTTAAAAGCAGTTCTATAAGCCCATAAAGCATCATCTACTTTCATCGCCCAATTCTTTCTGTTTGATTCTACTGTCTTTTCTAGGATATGTTTAAGCTCTCTGTTTGCCATTTCGACTTGGCCACTAGTTTGAGGGTGGTAAAGGGTAGCTGTTTAGTGGTGAATTTTGCATTTCTTAAGGATCTTGTCGAATTGGGCGTTACAAAAATGAGTACCCCTATCACTGATGATTGCTCTAGGTATTCCAAATCGAGACAAAAGTTTCTTAAAGAAACGTACTACTACTCTAGCATCATTAGTAGGAAAAGCTTGGGCTTCAACCCATTTGGACATATAATCGACAGCTACCAAGATGTATTTATTCCCAAATGAACTAGGGAATGGACCCATGAAGTCGATACCCCAAACGTCAAATATTTCACATGAAAACATATATGTCTGAGGCATTTCATCATGTCTGGAGATATTACTGTCCTTTGGCATTTGTCACAAGAAGTAACATACCTATTGGCATCTTTGAATAGAGTGGGGCAATAAAAACCTGATTCGAGTATTTTATGTGCGATTTTATTCCCACTATAATGTCCTCCAGTCGGTCCTGAGTGGCAATGTTCCAAGATCTTCAATGCTTCTATCCTTGTAACGCATCTCCTATTGACTTGGTCTGTGCATATATGGAAAAGGAAAGGGTCTTCCCAAAAGTAGTTTTTCACATCAGTAAAGAATCGCTTCTTTCACTGATGTGTCAACCCTTTTGGAATAATGTTAGCGGCTAAAAAATTTGCAATGTCTGCAAACCAAGGTACTTCAGAATCAGATATAGAAAAAAATTTCTCTTGAGGGAATTAATCATTTATTACAACTTCATCTAGCTCTTTGGTACTTGAATTCTCAAGCCTGGAAAGATGATCAACTGCGAGATTTTCAGTTCCTTTCTTATCCTTAATCTCCAAGTCAAATTCCTGCAATAACAAAATCCATCAAATGAGTCAGGGTTTTGCATCAGTCTTAGTTAAAAGGTAGCGAAGAGTAGAACGGTTAGTATAAACGACAACTCTAGACAATATTAGATATGGCCTAAATTTATCAAATGTAAAAACCACAGCTAGCAGCTCTTTCTCCGTGGTGGTGTAGTTTTCTTGTGCGGCTGTCAATGTTTTGCTAGCATAATAGATAGGTTGAAAATGCTTATCTCTTCCCTATCCCAAAACTGCACCTACTGCAAAATCACTCGCATCGCACATTAGTTCGAAAGGTGAATTCCAATCAGGTGCAATTATAATTGGAGCTTTAGTCAATTTATCCTTTAAAGTATTAAATGCTTCTAAACATTCCTGATCGAAATTAAAAGGAACATATTTTTCTAGTAATTTAGTAAAAGGCTTAGCTATTTTAGAAAATTTTTTAATAAATATTCTATAAAACCCAGCATGTCCTAAAAAGCTTCTAATAGCCTTAACCGATTTAGGGGGAGGTAGTTTTTCAATGGCTTCAATTTTAGATTTATCAACCTCAATCCCTTTACTAGAAATTTTATGTCCTAACACAATACCTTCTTGAACCATAAAGTGACATTTTTTCCAGTTGAGCGCAAGATTTGTTTCTTTGCATCTTATTAAGACTCGTTTTAAATTTTTAAGGCAAAGATGGAAAGAGTTACCAAAAATTGAGAAATCATCTATAAATACCTCCATGATGTCTTCTACGAGTTTGTCAAAAATGACCATCATGCAACGTTGAAAAGTAGTAGGAGCATTACATAATCCAAAAGGCATTCTACGATAAGCAAACGTACTATATGGACATGTAAATGTCGTCTTTTCTTGATCTTCAGGAGCTATTGGGCTTTGAAAATAGCCAGAGAGTCCGTCTAAGAAGTAGTAATACATGTGCCCTGATAATCTTTCCAACATTTGGTCAATGAATGGAAGGGGGAAGTGATCTTTTCTCGTGGCATCATTCAACTTCCTATAGTCAATGCAAACTCTCCAACCTGTGACTGTCCTTGTGGGGATTAGTTCATTCTTCTCATTGGCTACAACAGTCATGCCTCCTTTCTTAGGAACAACCTGCACTGGACTTACCCAAGAACTATCAGAAATAGGATAAATAATTCTAGCATCTAGGAGTTTAATTAACTCAGCTTTAACAACTTTCTTCATGTTGGGGTTCAGTCATTTTTTGGCTTGCACACATGGCTTATATTCATCTTCCATTAAAATTTTATGGGTCCAAAAAGAAGGGCTGCTCCCTTTAATGTCAGAAATTTTCCAAGCTATGGCCCTTTTATGCTCTCTTAATACTTGGAGTAATTCCTCTTTCTCCTTGGGTTGCAAGTTGGATGCAATAATTACCGGTAATGTAGAATTATTTCCAAGGAACGCATATTCCAAGTGATTCGGCAATTGTTTAAGTTCCAGTTTGGGAGGTTCTACAATAGAGGGTTTTTGCTTAAGCATATCGTTTACCTTAATACCCTCATATTCTACTGGTCTTGGGGAGGTTTCATTGGAATTTAGTTCAGTTCCTATCTCAGAATCATCATCCACCCCCTCTCCTTGAGCAAGACACAGTTCCATCGTGTCCTTATGTACGATTTCCTGAAAAGAATCTTGAGTAGCATGATCAATAGAGTCAATGAAATAACATGAGTTATCCTGTTCCCTAGAAATTCTCATGGCATCATAAATTTTAAAAATATCTCTTCGTCACCTACTCTAAGTACCAATTTACCATCACCCACATCAATAACAGCCCCAACAGTGGCTAAAAATGGACGACATAAGATTAAAGGCACTTCAACATCCTCATCCATATCAAGCACCACGAAATCAATAGGGAATATAAATTTATCTACTTTTACAAGTACGTCCTCTATAATTCTCGTAGGATATTTAACTGATCTGCCAGCTAATTGAATACTCACCCTAGTAGGTTTAGGTTCCCCAAGACCAAGTTGTTTAAACATTTTATATGGCATCAAATTAATGCTAGCGCCTAAATCAGCTAATGCCTTATCAATATTCAAACTACCAATTAAGCAGGGAATAGTAAAACTTCTTGGATCTTTTAATTTGGTTGGCAGTTTATTTTGGAGTATGACTGAGCACTCCTCATTAAGTTCCACTGTAGATAGGTCTTCAAACTTCCTTTTGTTTGTTAGAAGCTCATTTAAAAATTTTGCATATGTAGGCATATGTGATATAGCTTCGACAAAAGGTAAGTTAATATGCAGTTGTTTAAAAAGGTTAAGAAATTTACTGAATTGTGCATCCATGTGGTCTTTCTTCAACTTTGCTGGATATGGGATTGGTGGTTTATATTCCTTTGGCATTGGATTGTCATTGTTTTCGGGTTTTACCTCCTCTCCTTTGTTTCTGTCAACTTCTTGTGGTAGTTCTTTTCAGATTCAGCTAACACTTTCCCACTCCTTAGTGTAACTGCTTTTACATGCTCTTTTGGATTGGGTTCGATGTTACTAGGTAGACTTCCTCGTGGTCTTTCTGAAATCATCTTAGCCAGTTGCCCAATTTGATTCTCGAGTCCTTAGATTGATGCTTGCTGATTTTTAAGTGCAGTTTCAGTGTTCTTTAAATGGGTTTCCGCTACTAAAATAAATTTTAACATCATCTCCTCAAGGTTCGGCTTTTCCTCTTACTGGTAAGGTTGTTATTGGAAGCCTAAAGGGGGTGGTGGTCTCTGATTCCCTTGGCCTCCCCATGAGAAATTTGGGTGGCTCCTCCATCCTGCATTGCAAATGTTACTATAAGGATTATTTTGAGATCGAGGATTATTACCCATATAATTTAATTACTCATTTTCCATGTTGTGGCCATAAGGTGGGTATTCTAAATTACTTGTTCCTCCTCCACTTGCATTGCATTGCATTACTGGGTGAACCTGTGAAGAACCAAGTAAACCATCAATTTTTCTATTCAAAATTTCTACCTGATTAGAGAGCATGGTGACCGAATCGATGTTAAAAGTGCCGACTGCTTTTGTTGGCTTTGTTCTTATAACTTGCCACTAATAATTATTTAGTGACATCTCTTCTATAAATTCATAAGCCTCCTCAGGTGTCTTATTATTAATAGTCCCACCAGCAGCTGCATCAATCATCTGTCTAGTCGAAGGATTCAGGCCATTGTGAGAAGTTTGAACCTGTAGCCAGAGTGGTAACCCATGGTGAGGGCACCTTCTCAAAAGATCCTTGTATCTCTCCCATGCATCATAGAGTGTTTCTAGGTCCATCTGCACAAAAGAAGAGATATCATTCCTCAACTTAGTTGTTTTAGCCGGCGGAAAATATTTAAGTAAAAATTTTTCGGCCATTTATTCCCAAGTTGTGATTGACCCTCGTGGTAATGAGTTCAACCACTGTTTAGCTTTTTTCCTCAACAAAAAGGGAAATAACCAAAGGTGAATGGCATCATCAGAAACGCAATTGATCTTAAATGTGTCGCAAAACTTTAGAAAATTCACCAAATTAGTATTTGGATCCTCAATGAAAATGCAAATAACCGAAGATGAATGACATCATTAGAGACGCCATTGATTTTAAATAATTCGTAAAGTTTCAGAAAATTCGCCAAGTGAGTATTTGGATCCTCATCCTGCAAACCATCAAACTGAACAAACTGTTGTATCATTTGAATTGTGTTAGGTTTCAGTTCAAAATTATTTGTAGCAATAGCAGGTCTAATAATACTTGATTCGACTCTTGCCAAAGTAGGTTTAGCATAATCATACATAGTGCGTGGAGCAGGATTCTGATATACTGGACCAGCAGCAATCGCAGGAGGTAGCGGATTTTCTTGATTTTCAGCTATCTCCTCGGTTGTGGTGGAGATATTGTCCTCTTACTCTTCCTCTGTGTCTCGTAGGCTTCGCCTTATTTCTCTTCAGTTTTTTGCGAGCTGTGCAATCGATCTCACTGTCAAAAAGCAATAGTCTTGACGGGTTTCTTCTAGTCATAAACTATAAAAACTTGTCAGAAGAAAACAAAATAAAATTTAGTAACAAAAATCAAAATAAAATATAAAATAAATGGCTAAAGTAATAAAAATTAAGTGTTCCTAATATCTTAGTTCCCCGGCAACGGCGCCAAAAACTTGATGTGAACAAATCGCGATAAGTTTTATAATTTATGAATGCCCGTTCTTGAAAACTTAACTATTATCACGACAAAGTCAAGCGCACCTTATCGGACAGTAGTATAGCTTATGGCAAGACCGGGATGTCGAACCTAAAGGAACTAAAAGTACTAGTATTAACTTTCCTTTTATTATCTAGCCTAAAAATAAAGGGGTTTGTTTTATCTAAACTAATTATTAAACTAAGAATGCACAGAAAGTAAATTAGGGAAATAAATTTTTGGGAAAACTAAATGATTTGGACAATACCCAAGGGAAAAGTCCACCTAGACTTCACTTGTTATTGACTCTGAATTAGACAATTTAGTCATTTGACTTGATCTGTAGAAATCCCTAATTTATATTATTATCTCTCTCGAGACTAACAATGTCTAACCCTAGGTTGATTAATTGAAATCTCTTTCTAATTAAAATCCCTAATGTTGCGTTAACTCGATCTATGGATTCTTTTATTAGGTTTCACCTTAATCCGGCAAAATTATGTCACCCTATGTCTAGGCGTGCAATCAACTTCGCTCAATTATGCTAGATCTACTCTTAGACAGGGACTTTTTCTCCTCTGAATAAGCACATCAATGCTTGAATCAATATCCTGGAATATTAAAACAAGAATTAAGAACACATAATTAAGAACAAATCAAATACTTATCATATAATTCAGAAAATAATAACAAGATTCATCTTAGGTTTCATTCCCCTTAGGTATTTTGGGGTTTAGTTCATAAGTGTGAAGGAAAACATCTCAGAAGAATAATGATAAAAAAAAATAAAGAAAACCTAAAAACTCCTGAAGGAAATTGAAGGGAGATCTTCAATCTTGAAGGATAACCCAGCTTCTGAGATGGATCAATCGGCTTTCTTCGAGTAATTCCTTGCCTCCTACTCCAAGTGTGTCTTTGAGGTACCTTCTGGTGTGTTTATATAGGGTTTTGAATGCTTCTAAACCCTCAAGAGTAGCCTTTTCCGAATAGGACTAGACTTGGGCTCGACAGGGACACACCCGTGTGAGGTGGCTTAGGCTGTGTTGCAATCTATTAAATAGACACGGGCATGTGAACTACCCGTGTGAGGAAGTCCAGGCCGTGTTGATTTCCTACGTTGACCCATTTTCTTCGTTTTTGGCCCGTTTCTCGCTCTTTTTACTCTCCTATGCTCACCTAAGTATAAAACATGAAAATAAAGGATTAGGAGCATCGAATTCACCAAATCTAAGGATAATTCTTCCAAAATTCTGCTAAGAATGGGCTAAAAAAATGTATAAATTATGAATTATCACTATACTTATGATATATGAATATGTTACCTTACCAATGTGGTGAAAATGAATTAATATGGTGTGATAAACTTAGTATCGTTAATTTACACTAAAATAGTTTTGGACAGCAGCCATAATCCAACTTTGAAAATCCACCAAAAATTGTGGAAATTGAGTTAGAGGCTGAATAAAATATTAAATTAAAGCCTAATTAGTCTAGTTTCACATAGAAGAAACAGTGTAAGCAAAGAATTTCATATTATGAAATATTTAAATTGTTGTGAGACAGGGTCAGAATGACTTTGAAATCCCTTATTCTAATTTGAGAAAATAATTGAAAATTGTAAAAAAATATTTATGGGTTATAATTTAGATGCTTAGAATTCTTAATGACTCTATTTTCAAGAGTAATAGATAGGAACATCATCCGAGTCCCTTATTATGAGATAATTAATTCTTAGTGAAGAGGGGTCAAAACTATCAGACAACAAAAAAGGGCAAATTTAAGGAATAAACTGTACTAATTGGCCAAACCAAAAATTCTGAAAATTTTATGGTAAGAAGATATGTGAGTCTAGTTTTAGGGAAAATTATTGGAACTTAATTTAGAGTTCCTTAGCTCTAGATATTAATAATTTAGTGACTATGACTCGAGAAAATAGCTTGACTGGAACTTGAGTAAAAATGCAAATAAGGTTGTATTACCATGAGAAGCAAGTTGATAAATTTCTTATCATTTTCATATGGTCTTACTAAGCTATAAAGCTTACTCCCTTCCTTTCCTTTCCTTTAGTGTTTTCAGGTTAGCTCGGGATTGGAGATCGTTGGAGGCAACATCACACTATGTTAGCTTGGGATTGGAGATCGTCGGAGGCAACATCACACTATCAAGTATCTATGGAATAATGAAGTATATATTAAAAATTTCAAGTGAGTGGCATGTATAGAGATCTAGTTGATTGACATGTATTATTTTGCTTTGGCCAAATGTGTTGGCTTATATTGAGTTATATGTATATGGACATAAGATGTGGCTCATATTGATTATGGCTTGTAAGCCTAGCTATTCATGTCATGTCTAATGTTTATAATCTGATTATGTTTGTTTGCCATGCATGGTTAGAAATATGACATGTGTGTTGGATGTATGCTCTATGACCGATTGAGGTGGTCATAGCAATGTAGTAAGTTCACATTATATACATAATGTGATAATGATTAAACATGAGTACTTGATTTGGTAACCATAGTATAATGGTAAAAGTGGTCGTCAAAATGACAAGTCTTATGAATGTGAAATAAGGAATTTAGACTTGGTATTGTATGAATAGATGCATTACTTGTAAGAGAACATGTTAATGTTAAGAATATGTCTTAATAAAGAGTGTTTAATCACTAAAATGATGCCATGATTTGCGATTTTGATGTGCATAAGGCTGTAAGAGATTATGGATAACATGAAGGCTTGGAAAATAGCCTAAGTGTTGGCCACATAGGTTAAGACATGGCCATGTGTCTCAACCGTGTGAGGGACACAGCCTGGAGACATGGGCATGTGGCCCGACCGTATGGTTTGATGTGCATGCTGATGTCATAAATAGAGAGTTACACGGCCTGAGGACATGGGCGTGCCAAAGGCATATGGGCGTGTCCCTATGTCCACACGGGCGTGTGACCCTGTTTCATGGGAAAATTTTCTAAGTTTTCTTGAAACTTTTCAAAGTTCTCGGTTTAGTCTTGAATCAATTCCGAGGAATGTTTTGGGCTTCATAGACCCAAATAAGGGAAGATATGTATGTGTTTGAAAGGTTATGATTTAAAAGAGATTTTATGGCCCGATTTTTGCATGAATGGGTATGTTTAAGTCCGGTAATGCCTCGTACCCTGTTCCGGCGTCGGACATGGGTAAGGGGTGTTACAATGTTCAAGTTCCAATAGTAAATGGTAGGCTTTGCCATATAATAACATCTAAGGAGACATCCCTAAAAGAGTCTTAAATGTACTTCAGTAGGACCATAGAGCTTCATCAAGTCTTTTGGACTAATCTATCCGATTTGAACACACTACTTTTTCAAGTATGCCCTTTATTTCTTTATTAGCAAATTTAGCTTGGCCATTCGTCTAAGGATAGTAAGCTATAGCTACTGTATGTTTCACAACCACTTCAACCATTTATTCACAACATCATCACTAATTATAGCTCTTAAAGTCTCAAATCTTGTGAATATATGTTTTTGTAGGAACTACATCACTACCTTGGCATCATTAGTTGAATATGCCTCAGCCTCTACCCATTTGGATACATAGCCAGTGGCTACCAAGATGTACCTGTTACCATAAGAAAAAGGAAAAGGACATAGGAAGTCAGTACCCCAAACATCAAATTACTCTACCTCGAGAATGTTGGTTAGTGGCATATCATTCCACCTAGATACATTTCCAACTCATTGGCATCAACCACAATATTTGAAGTAGGTGTATGCATAGTTAAACAAAGTTGACCAAAAGAATCAAGCTTGCAATACTTTATTTGCAGTGTGTGATCATCGAAAACGTCCCCTACTCGGGGATGAATAACAACAATACAAAATATCAGCTATCACTCTTGGCTACACACTTTCTAATCATCTGGTCTACACATTGCTTAAACAATTATGGCTCCTCCCAAAAAAAATATCTTACATCATAAAGGAATTTCCTTTTTTGTTGATATGATATTTCGGGCGACATTAAACCATTGCCTAAAAAATTAGCATAGTCAACAAACCAATGAGTATTATGGAAATGACTTACCTAAAAAATGTGTTCGTTTGGAAAGTTCTCATTAATAGGAACCAATGAATGGGTATCATCTTGCTGCTTCACTCTGGACAGATGGTATAATACCCCTAACCCGTATCCGTTGCCAGAACAGGGTTACAGAGTATTATCAGAGTTTTTAGAATAATTACAATTAATTCTTGTCATTTATTATTTAGAATCGAGACTAATCATGTTGTCCCTTAAATGGACCCTCGAGGCCTAATTTAAGTATTGTAAGTAAGTTGAGACTAAATTGGGAACTTAGAAAATTTTTCACAAAATTTCAAAATTTTTCATGGTATAGGGGTCACACGCCCGTGTAGCCAAGGGACTTGCCCGTGTGGTCCCATAACATGCCCGTACTTCAGGCTGTGTCTTACCCAGTGTAACTCCCTAACTTGGGTCACATGGTCAACCACACACCCTTGTGCTAGGCCGTGTCGCCAATCTATTTTCCTAAAATTAAGTGCAGTTTTCACACGGTGAAGCCACACACCCGTGTGCTAGCCGTGTGCCTCACACGGCTGAGACACACGCCTGTGTTTCTAACCGTGTGCTCAATTCTGAGCATTCTATTTTTTAAATTTTAAGATGCAGACGACACACGGCCAGACTACACACCCATGTGCATGGCCGTGTGTCACATATGACTGAGACACATACCTGTGTCTCTACCCGTGTGGACGAAAATAGGCCATTTAAAGGCCACTTTGCTCACCCTTTTCATAATCAACCTGCATACAACACTCTTTGTAACAGCCCGATTTTAACCCTAATCGGAATGGTGGTTTCGGGACCACGAATCTGAATCAGAAAAATGTTTTAAATTAAATTTCAGAATTAGTTATGTGTGAATTGATATCCATGAAAGTTTCGTATCTTAATTTTTCTGTTTAGATGCCGAATTATAAAGAAAGGATGTAAATGCACAATAGGTAAAAATTTGATGAATTATGTGTGAATGCCGAATTGTTAATGGTCTTTTATTTTGGGGAGTTAAAATGCTATTAAACCAAGAATCATGCATGGACATAATCGGTCATTAGATAGTGGAAATAGCATAATTTTATAATGGCTATTTTGGTAACTTAATAATTATATTATTACATTAACTTAGTAAAATAGGAAGTGGTGGAGTTTTCATCTTTGGAAAAACTGTAGAAAGCCAAGCAAAAGAAAGAAATAGATTCCTTGCATTCGGCCCTTGTCTAGTTTAATTTAAAGATCAAGAGGAAAGAGGATCGGGTTTGGATCGAGGAAAGGCGAAAATAGTCGAATAGTCGAAAAATATAGTCCGTCGATATTCGAGGTAAGTTACTAAGCAAATAATTGTTGTTGACTTATATAAATGCAATTTATATATATATACATATATACATGCTGATTTGGAAAGTGCAAAATGTTAATTATGCTGAAAGTGAATGTTTTGAATAGGCATGAATGGATATATATATATATATATATATATGTGAATTATCGAGCACTAAGTGTGCAAAGAAAAATTAACGAGCACTAAGTGTGCGAAGTAAAATTATTAAGCACTAAGTGTGCGAAGTAAAACTATCGAGCACTAAGTGTGCGATCTCATTGCATTGTGAGTTAAATAAC
This sequence comes from Gossypium arboreum, assembly GCF_025698485.1. NCBI lineage: Eukaryota > Viridiplantae > Streptophyta > Magnoliopsida > Malvales > Malvaceae > Gossypium > Gossypium arboreum. The sequence goes on from NC_069075.1 coordinate 24,808,399, forward strand.
AGAACTGAGTGTGTGAATAAAACAAGTGATCACAAGTGGACGAACGAGTTTATTATCAAATGTAAAAGTAGTAAGTGGAATATTTAAATTCGTAATATGCAGGTATGTATCAAACCTATGTGGTTGATAATATTGAATTTGGATTGGTTGTATCAAATGTGAAATGTGTCAAAGAACAGTAAAATGAATGATGAAGGAGTTAAAAGGAATGAATTGATATATTATATGCATGTTATAATGTTTGATTATTTATTTTAACTGCATATGAACATTCGGCTAATTATGAAAATGTGAGATTGGAAGTGATGAGTAGCTATGTGAAAGAGTATATGTAAATTAAAAAATGTTGGAAATTATATGTGAATGATTAATAGATTTATGGACTGATAAGTTTGGATGAATATGTGATAATATAAGTATGACTCGATTATTTAATTGGACTATCAATGTCTTTTAAATTGTTTAAATTGCTTACAACTTACTAAGTTAAGATAGCTTACTTTGGGTGTGTGTTTACTTATTTTTATTTTATAGATTTTAGAGATCGTTACGTGCTCGGGGATCATCCGTGAAGTTCACCACACTATCGTCTATTTTGGTATTGATGAATGTTTAATTTGAATTTATGGCATGTATAGTCTAGTATTTTTGTTGGTTGGATTTGAGTTGTACTTATGGAAGCCATGCGAAAATGGCTAAATATGATGTTTAAACTTAAGTAAATTATGGTTGATTTCATAATTAAGTAATGTTATAATATATATAAATATATATGTGATGGAATTAATTTAGTATTCTTTGTATATGCGAATGAATTCATGATCTATTGGTATGGTTAGATTATGGATATATCATGCATAAGAATGGATTGTTGATATGAAATTATTAAAGACATATGCCGTTGACTATAGTATAAATTGGGCATTTGATATTGATTAGTTGATAATCGGTTCTAGAAAAAAAAACAAAAAATTTATTTGTGTACTTGGAAGATTTTTGATATGAGATATGAATTTTGGTTGGCTTATGGGTTTAGTTATATGTGAGATTTTATGCACGTTTTATGAATGAGAAAGTTGCTAATGGATCTTTAATAAGTATAATTAAATTCAGCTTTGGTTGATAAAATGAAAAATAGACATTTATTTATGTTTGATTAAATTAGATGAGTTCATATAAGATAAAATTGACTTTGTTTATGGTACTTTGATTATTAAATCATGTGTATATTAGATGTTTGAAATTTGGCATCTTTATGAATTTTGCAAATGACTTATGAAAGGTATAATTGATAATGATTAGATGCCAAATGAAATTAGATAATGATCGGTGATTTGTATTTATATATCGTTATTTATTTTATATATGTATGTAAGAAATCCTTGGTTTTAATGAATGCTTTGTATTTGATAGGATTTAATATTGTCTATAAATTGTATATTATAGAAATGTTATAAACTTTATGTTTAACTGTGATATTGAAATGATGTTCATTATTAAATGATGAAATTTGTTTGAAAATGCCTTGTAACCCGTTCGGCGACGGACACGGGTTAAGGGTGTTACACTCTTATATACCAATATAACCTAATCAAGCAACCGATACAATCCAAAAACAAAGTTTTAGACCTAATATGTCACCACACAACTCATTTGTATAACTTACATCATTAACTCCATTCATTGATTACTATAAGCTATTACTAAGTACATGTATACAAACATGCATATATGTTTATATGCCACTCTCAACCATGTTACAAATTTACTTCTTTTCAATTTAACCCTATACATGGCATATAAACCTTAAAATGCATAACAAAATCTACCAGAGTTATCTGGATAGTGTGAACCGATGTGTTGATCCGATCCTTTGAACTTCTTGAAAATCTACAAAGAACATTGAGCAGCTAAAGTAAGCTTAATGAATCTTTGTTAGTTTGTTGGCTTTAAACATAAATCTTACCCAACATACTAAAATGATTCATTTAAGTAAATCATTCAATATACTATTCCTGCCAAACACAACTTCAATCGGTGAATTCACTTATTTCAGATCGATGTCAAAATAACTTTAAATCTTCAGACATTAATTTCATATATCACTTACCAACCTTGTCAAATTAGAGAAGGCACGGAACTCACCACCCCAATCACTTTGAAATTGCTTGATATGCTTGCCAAACTGAGTGAAAACCATCTTCTAAAATTGACGAAAACACTCTACAGCTTGAGATTTCCGATTGATCAGATAAATCCAGGTAAATCGACTAGTCATATCAATAAACGAAATATAATAGAGATTCCCTTCACAAGGAACAGCAGCAGGTCCCTAGAGATCAGAGGCTACCAACTCAAACAAATCAACATATTTAGTATTAGATAGTGAAAAAGGTAGCTTATATGATTTACCCTGCTGACAAGCCACACAAACACCAGTAAGGTGACTTTTATTACAAGAAATGTGACAACTAGCAAGAACATTTTTTACAATAGTATCAGCTGGATGACCCAGTCGTTATGCCAAAAACTAAAAACATCAGTGTTTGAAGAACAATCTTGAAGAGCAGCACTATTAACAGAAGGAATCAAACTACTCGAACTGACCGAGAAATGATATAGTCCATGTGACAGCCTTAAAACGACCCTAGTCGGAATGTGGTTTCGGGACCACAAAATCGAGGCATAAAAATAATTTAAAATTTATTTTGATGCCTATAATGTGTGTTAACTCATGTGTGACATTTTTGATGTTTTGATTTAGAGTTATAAATGTGAATTTCACTAGAAAGGACCTAGTAGTAAACTTTGAAAGTATGATAGGGCAATGTGTGATGACTAGTTGATCATGCATGCAAAAATGAGGGGTTTGCATGTCAAATTTCCCATTTAAGAACTAGTGGCCGCCATGACAAGGGGATGGGCAAAACATGTCATGAAACATGTTTTGTAAGTGGTTTATGTTGGAATAAATAAAATAAGTTGTATGGTAATAAAAAATGAAAAAAATGTGTGTGAAGGCTTCTCCCTCCCCTTGCCGTGAGTTGAAGAAAAGCAAAGAAAAAAATTGTTCATCCTTTTCACTCCTTTTGGCCAAAACTACTAAGGAAGAAGGAAGGAGTTTTGCTTCATGCTTGGTTTGGAAGAGGATTAGGAGGAGGTTTGGCCATACTTGTATCTAGATTAAGGTATGTTTGAGGTTGTGCCATGAGATTCATGCATGTTTTTAGATGATAGCTTGATGCTCTTATTAGCCCATGGTTCAAATCTTTGTTATATCATAGGGATGGTATTTGGCCAAGGTGGATTTTGTGTTAATGCCATTGCATGTTAAATATGAAGCTTGCTAATGATACATGTGATGGTGGATTGATGGCTCTTGGACTTTCTTTTTAGTATTTTGAGTAAGACATTAAGTTCTTTGTTTAATCATGACCAAAAATTATGGTGTTGTGATGTATTCGCCATGGTACATCCATAAGTATGATTTATGCTCATTGCATGGAAAGTAAGATTTGTGTTTTGGATTTATGTTCATGTTTAGTTACAATCAACTTGAGATTCGGCTCTAGCATATATATATGTATATATGTTTGCACATGATGTATTGGTATGACATATATACTATCTCAAGGTATATATTTACTTATGATGATGTTTCGGTTATGAAGGAAATGATAGATGTGTATTGAGTTACAATATGGAATGCGTTAGTTAGTAAAATGTATGCTGTTTTTGTGTGGTATTAAGTGTATAATTGGCCTCAACATGGACATGCATATTCGGCCACATAAGGGGAATTGGTGTGCATGCATTCGGTTAGAGGCAAGCATATTGATGCCTATTCTTGGCTTAGAAAATTCGGCTAAGGAGAGTACTAACTAATGTGTTGAGTTGATTCATGATTTCCGTACATATGTGACTTTAATGTCTAATGAAAATATGTGGGCTAAGTTGTAACACCCCTTACCCGTTACCGTCGCCGAAACAGGATACAAGGTATTACCAGAACATAATACATACCATTAAACATAACCGAAATATAAATATGTCTTGAACAATATTAGCCAACTTTAATGGCTTGTACAAATTAGCTGGTCGAAATCGTAACTAATATTTTAAACCTAGACAAATATGACACGTAACAAAATAATTAAGCCTACTATACATGCCATAATTCAAAACGTTTAGTTCAAATACCCTAAAGTATGATAGTGCGGATAGATCTTCACGATCCTTAACTCCCGAGCAAGTCAAGAACACTATAAGACAAAAGAGAGAAACAAAGTAAGCTTATAGCTTAGTAAGTAAGTATGTAAATACTAATTAAAAAAATCTAACATGTTTACACAACAATTCAAGTACATCTACTTTAACTTCACTATTCATTCCACTTTGATTAAGCTGTCTCTCTGCTGCGTCATATTCACTAAATAAATCATAACTCGAGTTACAAAACTCGAAATTCAAATCCGTAAAATTTCCTGAATCTAGACTCATAAAGATTTTTTGATAATTTTTTCTATAATTTTGGTTCAGCCGATTAGTACAGTTTATTAGTTAAAGTTTCCCTGTTACACAGCTCGACTGATCTGACCTCTGTTCACTACAAATTGAATTTCTCTCAGTACACAATTCAGACAACCCTGAAGTCTGTTTCATTTAAAACTAGTCTCAATAAGGAATTTAGGCATGTAAACTATATTTCTTAATTTGCTTTGTACAATTTTTAATGATTTTTCAAAGTTGGAACAGGGGATCACGTATTCATCCTGAGCAAGTCACATACAATTGTAAATATCTCAAAATATAGAATTCCTTTGCTTGCTCTGTTTCTTTTATATGAAAGTAGACTCATTAAAGTTTAATTTCACATCTCATTCAACCTCTAATTATATTCCTCCTATTTTTGGTGATTTTTCAAAATCACGTCACTGCTACCATCTAAAAACAGTTTTAATGCTAATTTCACTCTTTCACAAATTCTTTATGCTAACCTCATTTTATCTTATATTTGTATATACCACAAATCATTTTCACCACATTTCATTCACCATAAGTGTAGGTCCAAACCACAATATCGCCACAAAACCATCCCGTTGAAAAATTCGGATCAATCCTCGATATTTAATGGTTTCAGCATACAGCCCCACCATCATACTTCGTTTAGTTCGGCTCTCTTGTACACATGGTGAACACTTAGTACCACTCATGCGACCTAGCCGATTTGTCTCGTAGCTCTCTTGTCTACATGGTGTCCGTCACTTGGAATCACGCATGCACCCACTACATTTATCTTTCACGTAGCTCTCTTGTCTACATGGTGTCCTTCACTTGGAATCACGCATGCGACCTAGCTACATTTATCTTTCACGTAGCTCTCTTGTCTACATGGGATACATCTCGTATCACACATGTGACCTAGCTACTATAGGGTGTCTCAGTAGCTTTCTTGTACACATGATGTGCACTCGGCATCATACATGTGACCTAGCTACGCTCCATCTAATTTTATTCGATTTTTCCGAATGTTCAACCGGATCTCTCTCTATTATTTATTTCCATTCTTCCAATAGTCGATTTATACTTCAACATCAGCTAGTATATACATATAATAGGCTGAAATATAAGAATGTAAATGAAATTAATGTATTATTTACATACAAACTTACCTTGGTGCAAAATGTGGAAATTTTGCAATTTAGTCCAAAACTTTTTCCTTCCCGCTCGAGATCAATTCGCGTCTTTCTTGATCTATAATAACACATTTAGCTCATTTAATACTCATACTATTTATTTCAATCCAAAATCACATCATGGAAAAATTACATTTTGCCCCTAACTTTACAAAATTACATTTTTGCCCCTAGGCTCTGGAATTAATTTCAGCCCTTATTCTTATGTTTTATGATATGCTGAACATTTTCTCTTCTACAACCACATCAAATTCTCACTCTATCATATAGTTATGAACAATAGGTATTTTTACCGATTATGCTTGCTTTTACTCGTTTTCACTTAAAACCGAGTAGCACAAGTTATTTAACATAATTTAAAACCTCATATGCTATCATAAAACATCAAAATACACAAATTTCACCTATGGGTATTTTTCCAAATATGAACCCTAGGTTAAATTATTACTAGCATAAGCTTAATCGAGCTTCCGGATTCCAAAAACGTAAAGAACATTAAAAGCGGGCTTGGAATCACTTACTATGGAGCTTGAAAATTGAAGAAACCCTAGCTATGGAGAGAGCGAGAATTCGGCAGCAACTAAGGAGGATGATGATCAATTTTGTGTTATTTTTCCCATTTTATTTCATTTAATATCCAAATGACCAAAATGCCCTCCTTACTAAACTTTCAAAAATTCCTTCCATGTCCTAATTTTGTCCATGAACTTAAAATTGGTCAAATTGCTATTTAAGACCTCCTAATTAATATTCCAAAACAATTTCATACTAAAACTTCGGGATGCAAATTTTGCAACTTATTCGATTTAGTCCTCGCTTTCAATTTAAGCACTTTAGGCATAGAATTTCATCACGAAATTTTCACACAATCATGCAATCATATCATAAACCCCAAAATAATTATAAAACAATTATTTCTATCTCGGATTTGTGGTCACGAAACCACTATTCCGATTAGGCCCTAATTCGGGTTGTCACAATTCTCCTCGCTTTTGAGATTTTCGTCCCGAAAATCTTACCAGTAAAGAGGTTTGGGTCTTGTTTCCTCATAGCTTCCTCAGTTCCCACGTAGCCTCTTCTATCCCATGTCCGTGCCACAATACTTTCACTAAAGCTATACTTTTATTTCTTAACTGTTTAACCTCTCGAGCCAAAATCTTTATTGGTTTCTCCTCATAGGTCATATCCGATCGAATCTCAATTTCATTGGGAAATCACATGTGAAGGATCGAACGATAACGTCGCAACATTGATACATGAAACACGTTATGAATTCTTTCTAACTCGCCGGTAAGGCCAACCGATATGCCATCTGGTCCAATTCTCTCAAGAATCTCGACGGCCCAATAAAACGCGGACTCAACTTGCCTTTTCGACTAAATCTCGAATCTTTTTCCATGGTGACACCTTCAAGAACACTTTATCACCCACCGAAATTCAATCTCTTTTCTTTTAAATCAGATATGACTTTTGTCGATCTGAAGCGACTTTCAAGCAATCCCGAATTACTTTTATTTTCTCTCGGTTTCTTTAACTAGATCAACTCCATGAATCTGTTTCTCACTAAGCTCGGTCCAATATAAAGGAGTCCGACACTTACGACCATACAAGGCTTCAGACGGTGCCATTTGTATACTTGATTGATAACTGTTATTGTAGGCAAACTCAATCAAAGATAGATATTTCTCCCAACTACCTCCAAATTCTAAAACACAAGATCTAAGCATATCTTCGAGTACCGGATTACTCTTTCGTTTGACCATCTGTTTGTGGATGAAATGCGGTACTAAAGTTCAATTTTGTACCCAAAGCTTCTTGTAACTTTTTCCAAAATCTCGAGGTAAATCTTGGATCTCTATCGATATTATAGACATAGGTACTCCGTGCAACTTCACAATTTCAGCAACATATAATTCGCTAATTTATCAAGTGAGTAATCGGTACGCATTGGTATAAAGTGGGCTGACTTTGTTAATCTATCAACCACTACCCAAACAAAGATCCTTCTTTTTAGGAGTTAAAGGCAAACCGGTTACAAAATCCATGGTAATCTTGTCCCATTTCCACTCGTGCACCATTACCGGTTGAAGTAATCCTCAAGGCACTTGATGTTCACTTTTACTTGTTGACAGATCAAACACTTGGTTACAAATTCGAAATGTCCTTTTCATACCGCCACCAATATGACTTCTTTAAATCATTATACATTTTTGTGCTACCGGGATGAACTGATAAATGACCATTGTGCGCCTCATGTAATATTTTCTGAATCAATTTATCGTTTTTCGGCACACATATCCTGTCTCGAAACATCAAACAATCATCTGGGCCAACTCGAAAATCTGAGTCGTAACCTGATTCGCATTGAGTTCTCTTGATCCGCAACTCACTATCATTCTTTTGAGTATCACAAATCAACTGGAGAAATAACGGTTTAGCTCTCATTTCGCTAAGATTGACCCATCATCGACAATGCTAACCCCGTGTTCATGGCTCTCAAAGTAAAAGAAATTTTTCGCTCAAGGCGTCAAGAACTACATTTGCTTTTCCGGATGATAATCAATCACTAGATCATAATCCTTTAATAATTCAAGCCATCTTATTGTCGCAGATTCAGATCCTTTTGATTCATCAAGTACTTCAAACTTTTGTGATCGGTAAAAATTCGGCATTTTTCACCGTACAAATAATGTCGCCAAATCTTCAAGGCAAAAACAACAATGCCGGGCCCAAATCATGTGTAGGATAGTTCTTCTCATGCGGTTTTAACTGTCTCAAGCATAAGCTACCACTTTACCCTCTTGCATCAACACACATCCAAGGCCCATCAATGATGCATCACTATAAATTACGAACTCCTTTCCGACTCGGTCATTTGTACTAAAATTGGTGCTTCATCAATCGTGCTTTCAACTTTTCAAAACTTTGTTGACATTTATCATCCATTCAAACTTAACATTCTTTTGCAACAACTTAGTCATAGGAGAGGCAATCATCGAAAATCCTTCAACAAAACGTCTATAATACCGGCTAAGCCTAAAAGCTTCTAACCTCGGATACATTCTTGGCGGTTTCCAATCAACGATCGCAGAAATCTTACTTGGATCCACCGAATACCATCACCGAGACTATATGCCCCAAAATCCGACTTCACGAAGCCGTAACTCACTTTTACTAAACTTGGCAAACAGTTTCTTTTCTCTCAAGATTTGCAATATAGTTCTCAAGTGTTCGGCATGTTCAGACTCATCTCGAGAATAAATTAAAATGTCATCTATAAACACTACTACAAACTTATCCAAATATGGTAGGAAGATCCGATTCATTAAGTCCATAAATATAGTGGAGCATTTGTTGTCGAAAGGCATCACAAGAAACTCATAATGTCCATACCTTGTCCTAAAGGCGCTTTTAAGACATCCGACTCCTTAACTCTCATTGGTAGTAACCGGACCTCAAATCATTCTTTGAAAACACTGTGGCCCCTTTAACCGATCGAATAAATCATCAATCCTCGGCAATGGGTACTTGTTCTTTATAGTCACCTTATTAAGTCGACGGTAATCAATGCAAAGTCTCATTGAACCATCCTTCTTCTTCTGAATAATACAGAGCACCCAGGAGAGAAACTCGGTCTCACAAATCCCTTGTCTGTTAACTCCCGCAATCGAGCCTTCAATTCTTTTAATTCAATGAGCCATTCTATATGGAGCAATCGAGATCGGTGCAAAGGTCGGCAACAAATCAATAGCAAAATCTATCTCTATTCGGAGGCAACCTGTGCAATTCCTCCGAAATATATCCGAAACTCACAGACTATAAGATCGATTCAAATTTCAGTTGGGGCAACTCAATATTCATTACATAAGCCAGATAAGCTTCACACCCTTTTCTCATGTATTTCTGTGCAGACATGTGCGAAATCACCATAGGCAATTTATTTGATTCATCTGTTTCAACCCACAGAATTTCTCCATTTTCACATTTCAACTCTAGTGTCTTTTGTTTACAATCTACCTTAGCATCATACAATGTTAACCAGTCCATTCCCAAGATAACGTCAAACTCACCAAATGGTAACAACATCAAGTTGGCCGGAAAACAGTGACCTTGAATCATTAATGGGCAATTCTTGCAAACCTTGTCAACTAGCACATATTGGCCTAAGGGGTTCGACACTTTAATCGTAAACTCAGTAAATTCAACAGGCAACTTTTTATTGGATACTAAATTCATGCAAATATAGGAATGAGTGGACCCGGGATCAATCAATGCAATAACAATAGTATCATAGAGAGAAAATGTACCAGTAATGACATCGGGAGATGATGCATCTTCTCGAGCACGTATAGCATAAGCTCTAACAGGTGCTCTAGCTTCTGATCTTGCCGTTAAATCTTTCATCACGCTTTTACTACTAGTCCCACCTCCAAGATTTCTCGGTGGTCTACCTCTACTAGCGGTGGTATTCATCTAGCACTCAAATCTTTCTTCTTTAACTTTCTCCGGACAATCTCTAATAAAATGCTCGCGAGAACTGCTTTTTGAAACAAGCTCGCTTGGTCCCCAACACTCACCATAATGTTGCTCGCCACATTGTCGACACTCGGGCTTTCTAGGTCGTACATTACCCACACTTGCCACCAAGTAGCTTGAGCTTTAGACCCGAATATGCTCTACCACGATCTTTGTGTGAATCCCCAATTGAAACCTGTCATTCGAGGGTTTGTCTCTTTGGACCTCTTTGGTTGAGATTGAAATGGCTTGCTTATCTGTTTTTTTCGACGTCTCGGGCCTCAATAGCGACTTTTCTTCTTTCTTTGTTCAATTCTTGACTTTAAGAGCTCGATCAACCAATACTACAAATTCTTTCAACTCCAAAATTCCTACAAGCACTTTAATGTCCTCATTCAGCCCATCTTCAAATCTTCTACACATAATGGCCTCGGTGGACACACATTCCTGGGCATACTTGCTGAGTCTTACAAATTCGCGTTCATACTCTACTACAGACATTTTTCCCTGCTTCAATTCAAGGAACTCCTTCCGTTTTTGATCAATAAATCGCTGACTTATGTATTTCTTTCTAAATTCTTCCTGGAAGAAATCCCGAGTAACTTTTTCTTTTGGCACCACTGCAACCAAAGTCTTCCACCAGTGGTAAGCCGAATCTCTCAAAAGTGATACAGCACACTTTAAGCATTCCTCGGGTGTACATGAGAGCTCATCAAATACATGGGTAGAATTTTCAAGCCAGAATTCCTGTAACACCCCTAACTCGTGACCGTCGCCGGTGTCGGACACGAGAGGTTAACGGCCAAATCCTCTCAAGGTACCAACCAATTTGTCATTTCCAGTCAGGCTGGAAAACTGCGTCACCGTCGCCTTAAAAATCATATCTCGAGTTTCAAAACTCGGAAACTGGTTTCGTAAATTTTACCTGAATTTAGACTCACATACCCATCCATGGATTTATTTCTAGAATTTTTGTCGGGCCAATTGGTACAGTTTATTAGTTAAAGTCACCCATGTTACAGGGATCGACTGCTCTGACCTTTGCGCGTTACAACTTGAATATCTCTCTGTACAGGGCTATAATACTGGTGCCGTTTGTTTCTAATGAAACTAGACTCAAAATGGAATCTGTACATATAAGGCATGACTCCTAATTCTTTCTGGATAATTTATGGTAAATTTTCAAAGTCGCGTCAGGGGACCCAGAAACCGTTCTGGCCCTGTCTCACGAGAACTTTAATATTTCTCAGTATACTGCTCATATGGTCGTTTCGTTTCATCCATATGAAAATAGATTCATCAAGGTTCAATTTCATAATTTACCCACTATTTAATTCTACTTCTACTATTTTTAGTGATTTTCAATCTCATCTCACTGCTGCTGTCCGCAACAGTTACTGCAGTAGACTATGCCAATTTCATGAATCTTTCCTTGGCCTTAATCATCCATCATACATGACACAAATTGTGGCCACCTTATCAAAATTAGAGTTTCTAAGACTCGTGGCTATAGGTTCTAGCATCCCACTCGACGACCACATAGGCCATTTTCACATGGCTTAAAGTTTACAACCCACAATTCGACAAAATATAATAGCCTATACATGCCAAATGTTCTTCAACAACGAAAACAATACCACAAGATTTCAGCGGTGTGATGACTTCAACGACGGTCCCGATCACGCAAGCAATACGAATCCGAGAGACCTAAAATGGGTGACAAGAAAAAACACCGAGTGAGTTTACAACTCAGTAAGTCATAAGCATTCATCAATCCATCGACATGATCACTACAACATGTACAACAAACGAGGCTAGGTACTCATCCATATCGAATCTATACCATAATACCTCGGACCTTTCGGTCCAATCTGCACCAAGTCATACATCCACATTTCATATTCTACACAACAAGATAATCAAGCATTTTACACATTAACTCATTTTCCAGCACAACCATACAATTTCAATCATCACATAGATTTAAGGCTTACCAATTCAACCCCAAGCATGAACGTATTCTCTATTCATCATGAGCTCGAGGTACTTACCCGATCCGCTGTCCGGATTAACTCGATAATGTCGCACACTCAGTGCCAATTGTAATACAAGAGCATATAGTGAATCCGCACACTTAGTGCTATATATTTTCAGCTCGCACACTTAGTGCTATATAATTTTCAGCTCGCACACTTAGTGCTATATAATCAAACTCGCACACTTAGTGCTGTACAATTTTAAACCCGCACACTTAGTGCCAATCTTGTCACCGTGTCCATTTATACCCGCACACTTAGTGCCGAGACCAATACCTTATGCATTTTGCTGCCTTTATACATTCAACAATGGCATCATTCCATACACATACATTTCCATTTACACATCAATTCATTTAAACACAATTGTGTATATATTATGGTCATTTACATCAACACCAAATATATGCTTAATGACTTACCTTATATTGGATGAAACGATTTCCAATCGACTACTCGATTATCTTTCCTTTGCCTTTGCTTGATTCTCCACCACTAGCTTCTTGAGCTAAATTTAACAAATAAATTGGTTTTATCATTTGAGCATCAGAAGAGGAATTCAAGATGCCTAGCCAATATATAAATATCTACTCATTAGGCATCAAAGTCGCATATGTACAAAATCATGAATCGAACTCAACACCTTAGTTAGTATTCCTCTTAGCCGAATTTTCTAAGCCAAGAATAGGCATCAATATGCTTGCCTCTAACCGAATGCATGCACACCAATTTCCCCTCATGTGGCCGAATATGCATGTCCATGTTGAGGCCGATTATGCACTTAATACCACACAAAAACAGCATGCATTTTACTAACTAACGCATTACATATTGTAGCTCAATACACATCTCTCATGTACTACATAACCGAAAACATCATCCCAAGCAAATATATACCTTGAAATAGTATATATGTCATACCAATTCATCATGTGCAAACACATATTCAAAGCTCAAATCTTACCTACCATGCAACATGCATGAATCATACTTGTGGATATACCATGACCGAATACATCACAACACCATCATTTTGGTCATGATTAAGCAAAGAACTTAATGTCTCACTCAAAAATACTAAAAAGAAAGTCCAAGAGCCATCAATCCCCATCACGTACACTATTAACAAGCTTCATATTTAACATGCAATGGCATTAACACAAAATCCACCTTGGCCAAATACCATTTCCATGGCATAACAAGGATTTGAACCATGGCTAACATGCACATCAAGTTAGCAACCAAAACAAGCATGAATCTCATGACACAACCTCAAACATACCTTAATCTTGATGCAAGTATAGCCAAATCCCTTCTAGTTCTCTTCTAAACCAAGCATGAAGCAAAAATCCTCCCTTTTCCTTAGTATTTTCGGCCAAAGAAGAGAAAAATGGATGAACAAAATTTTTCTTTTCTCTTCCACAATGCACGGCAAGGGGGGTTTCACTCACACACACACATTTTTTTTTCTTTCTTTATTACCCATACTCATTTGTTTATTGTTTCTCCCTAGTGCACCAACAAAACATGTTTCATGACATGTTTAGCCCATGATTCCTTGTCATGGCGGCCACTTCATGTTAGGGGAAATTTGACATGCAAATCCTTATTTTTGCATGTATTATCAACTAGTCATCCCACATTTCCCCATCATACTTTCAATGTTTACTACTAGGCCCTTTCTAGTGAAATTCACATTTATAACTCTAAATCGAAACATCAAAATGTCACACATGAATTAACACATATTATAGGCATCAAAATAAATTATAAATTATTTTTATGCCTCGGTTTTGTGGTCCCGAAACCACATCCCGACTAGGGTCAATTTTGGGATGTCACAACTCTCCCCACTTAGAAATTTTCGTCCCCGAAAATCTTACCGTAAATAGGCTCGGTATCGCTCTCTCATAGAGTCCTCAAGTTCCCAAGTGGCTTCTTCAATTCGTGTTTATGCCACAACACCTTCACTAATGGGATTTTCTTGTTTCGTAGCTCTTTTACTTCACGCATCGAATGCGAACCGCTCTTCTTCATAACTCAAATTAGGCTAAACCTCGACCTCGGATGGAGTAATTACGTGCGTCGGGTCGAGCTATATCGTCAAGCATCGAAACATGGAAAACGTTGTGAATCTTTTCGAGTGAGGGGGTAAAATTAATCGACGCCATCGCCCAACTCGTTCGACACTTCATACGGACCGATGAACCTCGGACTCAATTTGCCCTTATGGCCAAATCTAAGCACCTTCTTCCGGTGAGACTTTGAGAAATACCTTGTCTCCAACCCGATATTCAATGTCTTTCCTTTTCAAATCCAGATACGACTTTTGGCGATCCGTAGCGACCTTCAAACTTTCACGAATCACTCGAACTTTTGCTCGGCATCCTTAACCAAATCAACCCGAAGAATTTACCTTCACTAAGTTCAGTCCGAATAATAGGGTACGGCATTTACGACCGTATAAAGCCTCGTAAGGCGCCATCTTAATACTTGATTGAAAGCTATTGTTGTGCGAATTCAATCAAAGGCGATACTGTTCCCATGAACCACTAAACTCAAGGATACAACATCTCAACATATCCTCGAGTATTTGAATTATCCGTTCGGATTGACCATCGGTTTGGGGTGAAAGGCGGTCTTTGAAATGCAACTTGGTACCCAAAGCTTCTTGAAATTTCTTCCAAAATCGCGAGGTAAATCTCGGATCTCTATCCGACACAATAGAAATCGGTACCGTGTAATCTCACAATCGAGAAACGTACAATTCGCTAGTTTATCCAATGAAAATCCAGACGCACGGGATAAAGTGAGCCGACTTAGTCATCTATCAACAACAACCCAAATCGCATCCTTCTTATTAGTCGACAATGGCGGCCGGACACAAAGTCCATTGTGACTCGATCCCATTTCCACTCGGGTATCGTGATCGGTGAAGCAAACTCAAGGCACTTGATGTTCCGCTTTCACTTGTTGACATATTAAACATCTCGAAACAAAGTCGGAGATGTCCCGCTTCATACCATGCCACCAAAACCGACGTTTCAAATCGTTGTACATCTTCGTACTCCCGGTGGATTGCCATTCGGCTACAAAGGGCTTCGTTCAAAATTATCGAATAAGTTCAATTCTTTGGGACACACAGACGACTTCGAACCTCAAACAATCGTCATCATCGATTTGAAATTCGAGTCCTTGTTCGAACACACTCATCCCGCTTTGCAACCAACTCATCGTCGACTTTCTCGAGCTTCACGAATTTGACGTATCAATAATGGTTTGGCTTTCAATTCACTACTAACACATTGTCGGGTAGGATAGACAAGTGTACATTCATCGTCATAAAGCAAATAGTGATTTCCGCTTAAGGCATCCGCAACCACATTAGCCCTTCCGGGTGATAATCAATGACGAGCTCATAATCTTTTAACAACTCGAGCCATCGCCTTTGTCGCAGATTTAAGTCTCTTTGGGTCATCAAATATTTGAGACTTTTGTGATCCGAATACACATGGCACTTCTCACCAAATAAGTAATGTCGCCATATCTTTAAGGCGAATACGATGGCGACCAATTCGAGATCATGGGTCGGATAATTTTTCTCATGTGGCTTTAATTGCCTCGACGATAGGCCACAACTCGCCCTTCTTGCATCAATACGCAACCCAACCCAAGTAGGGATGCGTCACTATAAATGACAAACTCTTTGCCCGATTCGGGTTGCACTAGAATCGGGCTTCATCAAATAAGCTTTCAGTTGATCGAAACTTTTCGACATTTCTCCGTCCATTCGAACTTAACATCCTTTTGGAGTAGCCGTCATTGGCGTGGCTATCGTCGAGAAACCTTTACAAATCGTCGGTAATAACCGCAAGCCCCAAAAAGCTCCTAACTTCGGTAACATTCCTTGGTGGTTTCCAATCGACTATGGCGAATTTTGTTGGGTCCACCTCGATACCGATGCGGACACCACGTGCCCCAAAAGCTAACCTCTTTCAACCAAAATTCACATTTATGAACTTTGCGTATAATCGCTTATCTCGTAAGATTTGCAACACTAGCCTCAAGTGTTCAAGATGCTCGGTTTCATCTCTCGAATAGACCAAAATGTCATCGATAAATACAACTACGAACCGATCCAAGTATGGCCTGAAAATTCTATTCATTAAATCCATAAACATCGCAGGGCATTAGTGAGCCCAAACGGCATCACCAAGAATTCAGAGTGACCGTACTCGTTCTAAAAGAGGTTTTGGGTATGTCCGATTCTCGGACCCTCAACCGATAGTACCCGACCTCAAATCTATCTTTGAAAACACCGAGGCTCCTTTAATTGATCAAACAAATCGTCAATTCGTGGCAATGGATATTTATTCTTTATCGTCACTTTATTGAGTTGACGATAGTCGATGCACAACCTCATGGTTCCGTCCTTCTTCTTCACAAACAATACAAAAGCGCCCATAGAGAAAAACTCGGTCGAGCGAAACCTCTATCCGTCAATTCTTGCAATTGAACCTTCAATTCCTTTAATTACATTAATGCCATACGACACGGGCTATTGAAATCGGCGTAGTACCGGTACAACCGATGTCGAATTCCACTTCTCGAACCGGTGGCAATCCGGTAACTCCTCGTAAAAACATCTCAATACTCACAAACCATCGGTACCGATTCGAGTTTCCTTTCCGTCTCTTTACTTCCAAACACATACGCAAGGTATGTTTCACACCCTTTTCACATACCTCCGAGCGGTCATAGAAGATATTATCGCTGGCGCTCCTTTTAAATCGAAGAGACTCGACTCGGACTATCTCATTATTTGCACTCCTCAAATCAATGGTTTTCCTTTGCGATCCACCACTTTGCATCATGTACGGTCACCAATCCATACCAAGAATAACATCGAATTCATTAAATGGTAGAAGCATCGATCGGCCGGAAAACAGATTCTCGAATTATTAGGGGCATCTCTTGCACACTTTATCAACGAGTAATGTCGACCCAAAGGGTTTGACACTCGAATTATGAACTCGAGAGACTCAACGGTAGAGTCTTCTTTGGATGCTAAGGTTTCACATACATATGAATGAGTAGAGGGGTCAATCAATGCAATCACACTAGTATCAAAGAGAGTAAAAGTACCGGTGATAACGTCGGGGAGGATGCCTCCTCTCGTGCGCGGATGGCATATGCTCTAGCAGAGTACGGGTCTCGGATCGGACAGCCAGATTAGAGGCTCCTCTCGATTACCACCCCTACCTCCAGAGATTCTCGGGGCCTACCTCTAGCCGTCGCTCCACCGTGCCTTGCACCTTGCGTCTTATTCCTCTCATCTAGCTCGTGCAATCTCTAATGAAGTGGTCCTTGAACCGCATCCATAACAGCCCTATTAATGACTTACCCCAACATTCACCTAGGTGTCGTCTTCCACATTGGGGCATTCAGGTCTCTCTTGACGATTATTGCCCACACTAGCTACTGAAGTAGCTCGGGAGTCCGTCAATGGTCGGGCTCTAATGGAAATTCCCGCAGTCGTCCTCGACTTACTGGTGTCCTCCCTGAACCTCTTTACAGCCGAGAACGGAGCTTTACTCGTCGATCTTTTACGGTAATCTCTTGCTTTAAATTCAGCCTTCTTCTTCTCCTTCCCAAGTTCTTCCGCCTTGCAGGCTCGTTCGACTAGTGTCACGAACTCCTTTATCTCCAAAATTCCCACTAGTAACTTTAACTCTTCATTCAATCCTTCTTCAAATCTTTTGCACATCGCAACCTCATCAGCCACACACTCCCGAGCATACCGACTAAGTCTTACGAACTCATGTTCGTATTCAGATACGGTCATACGGCCTTGCTTGAGTTCCAAGAACTCCTTACGCTTCTGATCAATGAACCGTTGACTAATATATTTCTTCCGAAATTCCGTTTGAAAGAAATCCCAAGTAACTTGTTCCTTTGGGACTATGGAAATCAAGGTCCTCCACCAATAGTAGGCTGAGTCTCGCAACAAAGATATAGCACACTTAAGACATTCATCGGGTGTGCATGACAATTCATCAAACACTCTAATGGTGTTATCAAGCCAGAACTCGGCCCTTTCGGCATCGTCGGTAACTATGGCCTTAAACTCCTCGGCCCCACGCTTCCTAATCAAGTCCACAGGTGGTTTACTCAGCCTCACAGGATCAGTAACTGATGGCATTACGGGCTCTTGGGGTGGAGTATTTAAATTCGGGAATGGTTGGACAGCCGGGTCGGTTCGGGCATATTGCGCGACCCACTCATTCATCATGGTGAAGAAGGCTTGTTTCGCCCCTTCATTTTGATTATTCGCGGATGACTGAGGCTCAACAGCGGTGTCCCTTGTGCGGAGCAGCCGCTACACCTTCAACGTCATCCGCCAAGGGTCTCTATCCCGGTTCTATTGCTATTTAAAACAAAAATTTCAACCGTCAAGTCATCACATTATTCAGCACTAACAATTTGGCATGTATAGCTAGACTCACACGCTATGGTAGTCCTAGAACCGACTAAACCATAGCTCTGATACCAATAAAATTGTAACACCCTAACTCGTGACCGTCGCCGTGTCGGACACGAGAGGTTAACGCCAAATCCTCTCAAGGTACCAACCAATTTGTCATTTCCAGTCAGGCTGGAAAACTGCGTCACCGTCGCCTTAAAATCATATCTCGAGTTTCAAAACTCGGAAACTGGTTTCGTAAATTTTACCTGAATTTAGACTCACATACCCATCCATGGATTTATTTCTAGAATTTTTGTCGGGCCAATTGGTACAGTTTATTAGTTAAAGTCACCCATGTTACAGGGATCGACTGCTCTGACCTTTGCGCGTTACAACTTGAATATCTCTCTGTACAGGGCTATAATACTGGTGCCGTTTGTTTCTAATGAAACTAGACTCAAAATGGAATCTGTACATATAAGGCATGACTCCTAATTCTTTCTGGATAATTTATGGTAAATTTTCAAAGTCGCGTCAGGGGACCCAGAAACCGTTCTGGCCCTGTCTCACGAGAACTTTAATATTTCTCAGTATACTGCTCATATGGTCGTTTCGTTTCATCCATATGAAAATAGATTCATCAAGGTTCAATTTCATAATTTACCCACTATTTAATTCTACTTCTACTATTTTTAGTGATTTTTCAATCTCATCTCACTGCTGCTGTCCGCAACAGTTACTGCAGTAGACTATGCCAATTTCATGAATCTTTCCTTGGCCTTAATCATCCATCATACATGACACAAATTGTGGCCACCTTATCAAAATTAGAGTTTCTAAGACTCGTGGCTATAGGTTCTAGCATCCCACTCGACGACCACATAGGCCATTTTCACATGGCTTAAAGTTTACAACCCACAATTCGACAAAATATAATAGCCTATACATGCCAAATGTTCTTCAACAACGAAAACAATACCACAAGATTTCAGCCGTGTGATGACTTCAACGACGGTCCCGATCACGCAAGCAATACGAATCCGAGAGACCTAAAATGGGTGACAAGAAAACACCGAGTGAGTTTACAACTCAGTAAGTCATAAGCATTCATCAATCCATCGACATCACTACAACATGTACAAAGCAAACGAGGCTAGGTACTCATCCATATCGAATCTATACCATAATACCTCGGACCTTTCGGTCCAATCTCGCACCAAGTCATACATCCACATTTCATATTCTACACAACAAGATAATCAAGCATTTTTACACATTAACTCATTTTCCAGCACAACCATACAATTTCAATCATCACATAGATTTAAGGCTTACCAATTCAACCCCAAGCATGAACGTATTCTCTATTCATCATGAGCTCGAGGTACTTACCCGATCCGCTGTCCGGATTAACTCGATAATGTCGCACACTCAGTGCCAATTGTAATACAAGAGCATATAGTGAATCCGCACACTTAGTGCTATATATTTTCAGCTCGCACACTTAGTGCTATATAATTTTCAGCTCGCACACTTAGTGCTATATAATCAAACTCGCACACTTAGTGCTGTACAATTTTAAACCCGCACACTTAGTGCCAATCTTGTCACCGTGTCCATTTATACCCGCACACTTAGTGCCGAGACCAATACCTTATGCATTTTGCTGCCTTTATACATTCAACAATGGCATCATTCCATACACATACATTTCCATTTACACATCAATTCATTTAAACACAATTGTGTATATATTATGGTCATTTACATCAACACCAAATATATGCTTAATGACTTACCTTATATTGGATGAAACGATTTCCAATCGACTACTCGATTATCTTTCCTTTGCCTTTGCTTGATTCTCCACCACTAGCTTCTTGAGCTAAATTTAACAAATAAATTGGTTTTATCATTTGAGCATCAGAAGAGGAATTCAAGATGCCTAGCCAATATATAAATATCTACTCATTAGGCATCAAAGTCGCATATGTACAAAATCATGAATCGAACTCAACACCTTAGTTAGTATTCCTCTTAGCGAATTTTCTAAGCCAAGAATAGGCATCAATATGCTTGCCTCTAACCGAATGCATGCACACCAATTTCCCTCATGTGGCCGAATATGCATGTCCATGTTGAGGCCGATTATGCACTTAATACCACACAAAAACAGCATGCATTTTACTAACTAACGCATTACATATTGTAGCTCAATACACATCTCTCATGTACTACATAACCGAAAACATCATCCCAAGCAAATATATATACCTTGAAATAGTATATATGTCATACCAATTCATCATGTGCAAACACATATTCAAAGCTCAAATCTTACCTACCATGCAACATGCATGAATCATACTTGTGGATATACCATGACCGAATACATCACAACACCATCATTTTGGTCATGATTAAGCAAAGAACTTAATGTCTCACTCAAAAATACTAAAAAGAAAGTCCAAGAGCCATCAATCCCCATCACGTACACTATTAACAAGCTTCATATTTAACATGCAATGGCATTAACACAAAATCCACCTTGGCCAAATACCATTTCCATGGCATAACAAGGATTTGAACCATGGCTAACATGCACATCAAGTTAGCAACCAAAACAAGCATGAATCTCATGACACAACCTCAAACATACCTTAATCTTGATGCAAGTATAGCCAAATCCCTTCTAGTTCTCTTCTAAACCAAGCATGAAGCAAAAATCCTCCTTTTTCCTTAGTATTTTCGGCCAAAGAAGAGAAAAATGGATGAACAAAATTTTTCTTTTCTCTTCCACAATGCACGGCAAGGGGGTTTCACACACACACACATTTTTTTTTCTTTCTTTATTACCCATACTCATTTGTTTATTGTTTCTCCCTAGTGCACCAACAAAACATGTTTCATGACATGTTTAGCCCATGATTCCTTGTCATGGCCGGCCACTTCATGTTAGGGGGGGAAATTTGACATGCAAATCCCTTATTTTTGCATGTATTATCAACTAGTCATCCCACATTTCCCCATCATACTTTCAATGTTTACTACTAGGCCCTTTCTAGTGAAATTCACATTTATAACTCTAAATCGAAACATCAAAAATGTCACACATGAATTAACACATATTATAGGCATCAAAATAAATTATAAATTATTTTTATGCCTCAGTTTTGTGGTCCCGAAACCACATCCCGACTAGGGTCAATTTTGGGATGTCACAATTCCGCTTTCTCAGGATCATCATCGACCTTTGCTCTAAACTCTTCAGCCCCTTGTTTTCGAATCTTGTCAACCGGAGGCTTGTTCATTCTTACCAAATCTATACCTTGAGCAGCCTACAGAATCGCCCGAGGTATAGGAGGGGGTGGAGGAGGTTGAGCATTTGGATTTGCTCGAATAAATTCAGTATACCAATTGTTCATCATTTGGAGAAAGGCATCCCGAGCCTCATCTCCTTGTCTCAATGTCTCAGGTCTACTTTCCACAAGCGCGGTCCCTTGTGCGGGAGCCGGCGCATTACTAGCAGCATCATCAGCCGCAGTTCCTTCAGGATCCATTACTATATTAAAACAAAACACAGTTTAGAATAATCAGGAGTCACCACACTATCACAATATTTTTATGGCATGTATAGCTAGACTTTTACACACACTTTATTAGTCCGAGAACCGACTAAACCATAGCTCTGATACCACTAAATGTAACACCCTTACATGCTATCGTCAGGAACAGATACAAGGTATTACCGAACATAATACATACCATTAAACATAACCAAATATGAATATGTCTTGAACAATATTAGCCAACTTTAATGGCTTGTACAAATTAGCTGGTCGAGTAATCAGAACTAATATTTTAAACCTAGACAAATATGACACGTAACAAAATAATTAAGCCTACTATACATGCCATAATTCAAAACGTTTAGTTCAAATACCCTAAAGTATGATAGTGCGGATAGATCTTCACGATCCTTAACTCCCGAGCAAGCCAAGAACACTATAAGACAAAAGAGAGAAACAAAGTAAGCTTATAGCTTAGTAAGTAAGTATGTAAATACTAATTAAAAAAAATCTAACATGTTTACACAACAATTCAAGTACATCTACTTTAACTTCACTATTCATTCCACTTTGATTAAGTTGTCTCTCGCTGCGTCATATTCACTAAATAAATCATAACTCGAGTTACAAAACTCGAAATTCAAATCCGTAAAATTTCCTGAATCTAGACTCATAAAGCTTTTTTGCTAATTTTTTTCTATAATTTTGGTTCAGCCGATTAGTACAGTTTATTAGTTAAAGTTTCCCTGTTACACAGCTCGACTGATCTGACCTCTGTTCACTACAAATTGAATTTCTCTCAGTACACAATTCAAACAACCCTGAAGTCTGTTTCATTTAAAACTAGTCTCAATAAGGAATTTAGGCATGTAAACTATATTTCTTAATTTGCTTTGTACAATTTTTAATGATTTTTCAAAGTTGGAACAGGGATCACGTATTCATCCTGAGCAAGTCACATACAATTGTTAATATCTCAAAATATAGAATTCCTTTGCTTGCTCTGTTTCTTTTATATGAAAGTAGACTCATTAAAGTTTAATTTCACATCTCATTCAACCTCTAATTATATTCCTCCTATTTTGGTGATTTTTCAAAATCACGTCACTGCTACCATCTAAAAACAGTTTTAATGCTAATTTCACTCTTTCACAAATTCTTTATGCTAACCTCATTTTATCTTATATTTGTATATACCACAAATCATTTTCACCACATTTCATTCACCATAAGTGTAGGTCCAAACCACAATATCGCCACAAAACCATCCCGTTGAAAAATTCGGATCAATCCTCGATATTTAATGGTTTCAGCATACAGCCCCACCATCATACTTCGTTTAGTCCGGCTCTCTTGTACACATGGTGAACACTTAGTACCACTCATGCGACCTAGCTGATTTGTCTCGTAGCTCTCTTGTCTACATGGTGTCCGTCACTTGGAATCACGCATGCGACCCAGCTACATTTATCTTTCACGTAGCTCTCTTGTCTACATGGTGTCCTTCACTTGGAATCACGCATGCGACCTAGCTACATTTATCTTTCACGTAGCTCTCTTATCTACATGGGATACATCTCGTATCACACATGTGACCTAGCTACTATAGGGTGTCTCGTAGCTTTCTTGTACACATGATGTGCACTCGGCATCATACATGTGACCTAGCTACGCTCCATCTAATTTTATTCGATTTTTCCGAATGTTCAACCGGATCTCTCTCTATTATTTATTTCCATTCTTCCAATAGTCGATTTATACTTCAACATCAGCTAGTATATACATATAATAGGCTGAAATATAAGAATGTAAATGAAATTAATGTATTATTTACATACAAACTTACCTTGGTGCAAAATGTGGAAATTTTGCAATTTAGTCCAAAACTTTTTCCTTCCCCTGCTCGAGATCAATTCCGTCTTTCTTGATCTATAATAACACATTTAGCTCATTTAATACTCATACTATTTATTTCAATCCAAAAATCACATCATGGAAAAATTACATTTTGCCCCTAACTTTACAAAATTACATTTTTGCCCCTAGGCTCTGGAATTAATTTCAGCCCTTATTCTTATGTTTTATGATATGCTGAACATTTTCTCTTCTACAACCACATCAAATTCTCACTCTATCATATAGTTATGAACAATAGGTATTTTACCGATTATCTTGCTTTTACTCGCTTTCACTTAAAACCGAGTAGCACAAGTTATTTAACATAATTTAAAACCTCATATGCTATCATAAAACATCAAAATACACAAATTTCACCTATGGGTATTTTTCCAAATATGAACCCTAGGTTAAATTATTACTAGCATAAGCTTAATCGAGCTTCCGGATTCCAAAAACGTAAAGAACATTAAAAGCGGGCTTGGAATCACTTACTATGGAGCTTGAAAATTGAAGAAACCCTAGCTATGGAGAGAGGGAGAATTCGCAGCAACTAAGGAGGATGATGATCAATTTTGTGTTATTTTTCCCATTTTATTTCATTTAATATCCAAATGACCAAAATGCCCTCCTTACTAAACTTTCAAAATTCCTTCCATGTCCTAATTTTGTCCATGAACTTAAAATTGGTCAAATTGCTATATAAGACCTCCTAATTAATATTCCAAAACAATTTCATACTAAAACTTCGGGATGCAAATTTTGCAACTTATTCGATTTAGTCCCTGCTTTCAATTTAAGCACTTTAGGCATAGAATTTCATCACGAAATTTTCACACGATCATGCAATCATATCATAAACCCCAAAATAATTATAAAACAATTATTTCTATCTCGGATTTGTGGTCACGAAACCACTATTCCGATTAGGCCCTAATTCGGGTTGTCACATAAGTACCTTGAATTCCTCTTTCGATGCTCAAATGATTAAATCAATTTATTTGTTAGATTAAGCTCAAGAGCAAAGGGGAGCTAAATCCGATAAAGGGAAGGAAAAAGTAGTCGAATAGCCATCGAAATCGTTCGACCACGTCCGAGGTAAGTCTTGAGTAATGACCCTACTTGAATTATATTGAAGTGATTTGTCATATTATGGCGGACAATAGAATGTGCGTAGGGACTAAGTTATAAAGTCAATTGAAATCATGCTCTTTGTGTGTGGCTATTGAGCGAAATTGGAAAGGTTTGATAAATGTTTTGTGTTTGAGCCTTAGTAACGAGAATGAAATATGGATGTGTTGTGATTATTGATATATGTGTACATGAGCATTTGAACGATACCCGGGCTAAGTCCCAAGGCATTTATGCTAGTAATTATATCCGGCTAAGACCCAAAGGCATTCGTATGCGAGTTGTTATATCCGGCTAAGACCAAGGCATTTGTGCAAGTTACCAAACCGGGTTAAGACCAAGGCAATTGTGCTTGTGGTTATATCCGCTAAATTTCAAGAAGCTTCGGTTGAAGGTGAGCGTTTTGGTGCTGTAATAAATTCAATTAATACGCTCGAAAAACCCATACGATAAGGTATGTTTACATGTGCATAAATTCAATTAATACGCTCGAAAAACCCATACGATAAGGTATGTTTACATGTGCATCGGAAAAGTCGATTAAATTCGAAATAGTGTTCGATTCGATCGACTAACGAACTTTCGGCTCTTAGATAGGTTGATACCTTGTGTGTGTATATGTTGATGAAGTGTGAAGTAAGTATGATTATGAGAATGTGTATTACTAAAGTGATTCATTTAGCTATGTGAATGTAATACTTTAGTCAAAGCTGATTTCATTACTTGAGACTTACTAAGCATTAAAATGCTTACCCGCTGCTTTGGCTCTTTGTTTTCTAGATTTTGTTCGTTAGCTATCGGATTCGGGATCATAGAAGTCGAAGTCATCCACACTATCAAAGCCCTTTGGTACTCTTTTAGTTGAACTCTGGATATGGCATGTATAGGACTACCCTTTGCTGTTTTTTTCAAGCACGTTTTGTGATGTATGTGTACGACCATGCGAAAATGGCTCGTAAAAGTGGAGTATGGCATTAGACCATTTGTGTTTATGTATATATATATGGTTTCATGATGTGACTATGGACTGGAATGGAAGTGTTGGGCAATGATCAGCCCTTGGAATGGCTAAATATGATCATATGTGGACCTATGTATGACAAAACTCTAGTTGGTCCATGGAAACCACGAAATAGGTAAGGTTTACCTTGAAAACAGATGCTGACAGCAGCAGTGGTGTGGATTTGAAAAATCACTAAAAATTGTAGGAATGGAATTAAATAGTGAATAAATTATTTAAATGAACCTTGATGAATCTACTTTCATATGGAAGAAACGAAACGGTCATAAGAGTTACTTGTTAAGATATATTAAAGTTCTCGTGAAATAGGGCCAGAACGGTCTCTAGATCCCCTGTTCCGACTTTGGAAATTCATTATAAATTAACCAGAGATAATTAGGAGTCATGCCATATATGTATAGATTCCTCTCTGAGTCTAGTTTCTATAGAAACAAACAGCATCAGTATTGAAGCCCTGTACAGGGAGATATCCAATTCGTAATGCGTGAAGGTCAGTGTAGTCGAACCCTGAATTAGGGGAGACTTTAACTAATAAACTGTACTAATTGGGCCGACCAAAAATTCTATTAAAAAATCTGTTGATGGACTTATGAGTCTAGTTTCAGGGAAAAATTACGAAACTGATTTTCGAGCTTTAAAACTCAAGATATGATTTTTAAGGCGATAGTGATGCAGTAACCAGCTAGTCTGGAAATTTTTTTTTATGGACTGTGAAAACAATTAAGTTAAGTCTGTGTGCACCTTGTGTTCGACTCCGGTAACGGACTCGGGTACGGGGTGTTACAATTTTATTGGTATCAGAGCTACGGTTTAGTCGATTCTAAGACTACCGTAATACGTTTGGGTCTAGCTATACATGCCATTATGTGATTAATTGATAGTGTGGATATTTCGACATTTGAATTTGTGTTTATTTATAGTAATGGATCCCGATCCCAACCGAAGCGATAGTGATGATGTGGAGAGTGTGGCGCTGCTCCGCACAAGGGACAGCGGCGGACTCTCAACCTATTGCTAGCAATCCGAATGATGAGGCTACATAAGCCTTTTATAGCGTGATGAATGATTGGTTCAACCAATACATTCGAACTAATACTACTGTTCCACAACCTCCATTCCCAACAAACACAAATTTCAAGACCTACAATGCCTCCCAGAATCGACCAAATAAGGTCGAATAAGCCCCAGTTGACAAAATCCAAAACATGGGGCTACTGAATTTAAAGCTACGGATAGCGATGATGCTGAGCAAGCTGAATTTTGGTTGGACAACACTATCCGGGTACTCGATGAGCTATCTTGTACACCCGATGAATGCCTAATGTGTGCTATCTCCTTGCTACGCGATTCTGCCTACTATTGGTGGAGTACTCTGACTTCTATTGTGCTCCGAGAGCAAGTAACTTGGGAGTTTTTCCAAACTGAGTTTTGGAAAAAGTATATCAGTCAGAGATTTGTTGATCAAAAAGGAAGGAATTTCTTGAGCTTAAGCAAGGTTCTATGTCGATTCATCGATTCTGCGAAAATTTGTTAGACTTAGTAGATACGCTTGGGAATGTGTTTCGTCCGAGGTCTGTCATGTAAACGCTTCGAGGATGGGCTGAATGAAGACATAAAATGTTCGTTGGCATTTTTGAAATACGAGAGTTCGTAGTACTTGTCGAGCGAGCTTGTAAAGTCAAGAGCTTAGAAAAGAAAAACAAAAAGTTGATGTGGGAACCGGAGAGTTTAAGTAAAAGATCCTCGGAAAGTCTCTTCAACATGCATCGAAGAAATTTAGAGATGATGTGGGCGGTCTAGAGGCACTTTGGGCCTTTTAGACGAGATCGTGATCGACCCCAATGGGTACACGAGGCACTTGATCGCCGGTGTTGGGAATGAGCGTCGAGACGTAATCGAGTGTCGACATTGTGGCAAATGGCATTCTGGAAGCTGTAGGTTCCGTGACCGCTCCTGTTACAAGTGCGGATCGGTCGACCACTTTATTAAAGATTGCCCGAGGTTGCCTGAACAGAATATAAATCAGAGTGGGAAACCGGGTGCTACCACCGCTCGAGGTAGACCATCTGGAAATACGGGCAATGCTAGTGGTGGTCAGAGAGGATCTAGAGATGCTACGACCAGATCCGAGGCTCGCGCTCCTGCTAGGGCTTATGCTATACGCGCACGCGAGGATGCTTCCTCGCCAGATGTTATTACCGGTACTTTCACTCTCTTTGATACTAATGTGATTGCTTTAATTGACCCTGGTTCTACTCACTCTTATATATGCGAAACCTTAGCATCCAGTAAGACTTTACCTATTGAGTCTCTCGAGTTCGTAATTCGGTGTCAAATCCCTTGGGTCGTTACGTCTTTGGTCGACAAAGTGTGTAAGAAATGTCCCTAGTAATTGAGGTTCTGTTTCCGCAGACTTGATGCTTTTGCCGTTCGATGAATTTGATGTTATTCTTAGGTTGGATTGGTTGACCGTGCATGATGCGGTTGTGAATTGCAAAAGCAAGACTATTGATTTGAGGTGCGCAAATAACGAGATGATCCGAGTTGAGTCTACGGACTTAAAGGGTTGCCGGTGTAATATCATCAATGTTGGCCTAGAAATATGTAAGAAAGGGTGCGAAGCATACCTTGCGTATGTACTTGATGATAAGGAGTTAGAAATAAAACCGAATCGTGTCGGTGGTTTGTGAATACCGGATGTTTTTCAGAAGAATTACGGGTTTGCCACTGTTCGGGAGATAGAGTTTGGTATTGAGCTTGTACAGGGACCACACCGATTTCGATAGCTCCGTGATCGTATGGCACCAACGGAATTAAAGGAGTTGAAAGCTCAGTTGCAAGAGTTGGTGGATAGAGGTTTTGCTCGCCCGAGTTTTTCACCTTGGGGTGCACCAGTGTTGTTTGTGAAAAAGAAGGATGGAACCATGAGGTTGTGCATCGACTATCGTCAGCTTAATAAAGTTACAATAAAGAACAAATATCCGTTACCTCGTATCGATGATTTGTTCGATCAACTGAAGGGAGCCTCAGTGTTCTCAAAAATAGATTTGAGATCGGGCTATTATCAGTTACGAATTTGAGATTCGGACATACCCAAAACTGCCTTCAGAACGAGATATGGTCACTACGAGTCCTTAGTGATGCCGTTTGGGCTCACTAATGCCCCTGTGGTATTTATGGATTTGATGAATCGGATCTTCAAACCATATTTGGATCGGTTCGTAGTTGTGTTCATTGACGACATCTTGGTCTATTCAAGAGATGAGATCGAACATGCGGAGCACCTGAGATTAGTGTTGCAAATTTTACGGGATAAGCAGTTATATGCTAGGTTCAGCAAGCATGAGTTCTGGTTAAGCGAGGTTAGCTTCTTGGGTCATGTGGTATCTGCATCGGGTATTCGAGTCGACCGAGCAAAATTTCAGCCATACTTAACTGGAAGCCTCAGAAATATTACCGAGGTTCGGAGTTTTTGGGACTTGCGGTTACTACCGACGGTTTGTAAAAGGATTCTCGATGATAGCCACACCCATGTAAACCGCTTGAGAAAAATGTCAAGTTCGAATGGACGGAAAAGTGTCGAAAAGTTTCGATCAATTGAAAACTCATTTGACGGAAGCTCAAGATTAGTGCGGCCGAATCGGCAAAGAGTTTGTCATCTATAGTGACGCCTCCCTACTTGGGTTAGGTTGCGTATTGATGCAAGAAGGTCGAGTTGTGGCCTATGCGTCGAGACAATTAAAGCCACATGAGAAAAATTATCCGACCCATGATCTTGAATTGGCTGCCATCGTATTCGCCTTAAAGATATGGCGACATTACTTATTTGGTGAGAAGTACCATGTGTATTCGGATCACAAAAGTCTCAAATATTTGATGACTCAAAGAGACTTAAATCTGCGACAAAGACGTTGGCTCGAGTTGTTAAAAGATTATGAGCTTGTCATTGATTATCACCCAGGAAAGGCTAATGTGGTTGCGAACGCCTTAAGCCAGAAATCACTGTTTGCTTTACGAGCGATGAATGTACACTTGTCTATTCTACCCGACAATGTGTTAGTAGCCGAATTAAAGGCCAAACCATCATTGATTCATCAAATTCGTGAAGCTCAGAAAGTCGACGATAAGTTGGTTGCAAGACGGGATGAATGTGTTCCGAATGTGGAATCAGAGTTTCAAGTTGATGATGACGATTGTTTGAGGTTCAGAAATCGTTTGTGTATTCCAAGAAATTCAGGACTTATTTCGATAATTCTGAACGAAGCCCATTGTAGCCGAATGGCAATCCACCCGGGGAGTACGAAGATGTACAACGATTTGAAACGTCGGTTTTGGTGGCATGGCATGAAACGAGACATCTCCGACTTTGTTTCGAGATGTTTGATATGTCAACAAGTGAAAGCGGAACATCAAGTGCCTTGAGATTACTTCACCGATTACGATACCCGAGTGGAAATGGGATCGAGTCACAATGGACTTTGTGTCCGGACCGCCATTGTCGACAAGTAAGAAGGATGCGATTTGGGTTGTTGTTGATAGATCGACTAAGTTGGCTCACTTTATCCCGTGCACGCACGGATTCTTCATTGGATAAACTTGCTGAATTGTATGTTTCTCAGATTGTGAGATTACACGGGGTACCTATTTCTATTGTATCGGATAGAGATACGAGATTCACCTCGCGATTTTGGAAGAAATTGCAAGAAGCCTTGGGCACCAAGTTGCATTTTAACACCGCTTTTCACCCCCAAACCGATGGTCAATCCGAGCGGATAATTCAGATACTTGAGGATATGTTGAGATGTTGCATCCTCGAGTTCAGTGGTTCATGGGAACGGTATTTACCTTTGATTGAATTCGCTTACAACAACAGTTTTCAAGCAAGTATTAAGATGGCACCTTACAAGGCTTTGTACGGGCATAAATGCCGTACACCATTGTTTTGGACCGAGCTCGGTGAAAGCAAAATTTTTGGAGTGGATTTGATTAAAGATGCTGAACGGAAAGTAAAGGTAATCCGTGAAAGTCTGAAGGCAGCCACAGATCGTCAGAAATCGTATGCGGATTTGAAACGAAAAGACATTGAATATCAGGTGGGAGATAAAGTGTTTCTTAAAGTTTTGCCTTGGAGAAAGGTACTCCGATTTGGCCGTAAGGGCAAACTGAGTCCGAGATTCATCGGGCCATATGAAATATCCGAACGAGTCGGTCCAGTTGCGTATCGTTTGATTTTGCCCCCTGAACTCGAAAAGATTCACGACGTCTTTCATGTTTCGATGCTTCGACGTTATAGATCTGACCCGTCGCACGTAATTAGTCCATTAGAGGTTGAAATTCAAGCCAATATGAGTTATGAGGAAGAACCGATTCGTATCCTAGCACGAGAAGTGAAAGAGTTGCGAAACAAAAGGGTTCCGCTAGTGAAAGTGTTATGGCTCAAACACGGGATAGAAGAAGCTACTTGGGAACCCGAGAACTCTATGAAAGAGCGATACCCAAACCTATTTCTCGGTAAGATTTTCGGGACGAAAATTTCTTAAGTGGGGAGAGTTGTGACAGACCTTAAAACGACCCTAGTCGGAATGTGGTTTCGGGACCACAAAACCGAGGCATAAAAATAATTTAAAATTTATTTTGATGCCTATAATGTGTGTTAACTCATGTGTGACATTTTTGATGTTTTGATTTAGAGTTATAAATGTGAATTTCACTAGAAAGGACCTAGTAGTAAACTTTGAAAGTATGATAGGAAATGTGTGATGACTAGTTGATCATGCATGCAAAAATGAGGGGTTTGCATGTCAAATTTCCCATTTAAGAACTAGTGGCTGGCCATGACAAGGGGATGGGCAAAACATGTCATGAAACATGTTTTGTAAGTGGTTTATGTTGGAATAAATAAAATAAGTTGTATGGTAATAAAAAATGAAAAAAATGTGTGTGAAGGCTTCTCCCCCTTCCCTTTGCCGTGAGTTGAAGAAAAGCAAAGAAAAAAAATTGTTCATCCTTTTTCACTCCTTTTGGCCGAAAATACTAAGGAAGAAGGAAGGAGTTTTGCTTCATGCTTGGTTTGGAAGAGGATTAGGAGGAGGTTTGGCCATACTTGTATCTAGATTAAGGTATGTTTGAGGTTGTGCCATGAGATTCATGCATGTTTTTAGTTGATAGCTTGATGCTCTTATTAGCCCATGGTTCAAATCTTTGTTATATCATGGGGATGGTATTTGGCCAAGGTGGATTTTGTGTTATTGCCATTGCATGTTAAATATGAAGCTTGCTAATGATACATGTGATGGTGGATTGATGGCTCTTGGACTTTCTTTTTAGTATTTTGAGTAAGACATTAAGTTCTTTGTTTAATCATGACCAAAAATTATGGTGTTGTGATGTATTCGCCATGGTACATCCATAAGTATGATTTATGCTCATTGCATGGAAAGTAAGATTTGTGTTTTGGATTTATGTTCATGTTTAGTTACAATCAACTTGAGATTCGGCTCTAGCATATATATATGTATATATGTTTGCACATGATGTATTGGTATGACATATATACTATCTCAAGGTATATATTTACTTATGATGATGTTTCAGTTATGAAGGAAATGATAGATGTGTATTGAGTTACAATATGGAATGCGTTAGTTAGTAAAATGTATACTGTTTTTGTGTGGTATTAAGTGTATAATTGGCCTCAACATGGACATGCATATTCGCCACATGAGGGGAATTGGTGTGCATGCATTCGGTTAGAGGCAAGCATATTGATGCCTATTCTTGGCTTAGAAAATTCGCTAAGGAGAGTACTAACTAATGTGTTGAGTTGATTCATGATTTCCGTACATATGTGACTTTAATGTCTAATGAAAATATGTGGGCTAAGTACCTTGAATTCCTCTTCGATGCTCAAATGATTAAATCAATTTATTTGTTAAATTAAGCTCAAGAGCAAAGGGAGCTAAATCCGATAAAGGGAAGGAAAAAGTAGTCGAATAGCCGTCGAAATTGTTCGACCACGTCCGAGGTAAGTCTTCGAGTAATGACCCTACTTGAATTATATTGAAGTGATTTGTCATATTATGGCGGACAGCCGAATGTGCATAGGGACTAAGTTATAAAGTCAATTGAAATCATGCTCTTTGTGTGTGGCTATTGAGCCGAAATTGGAAAGGGTTGATAAATGTTTTGTGTTTGAGCCTTAGTAACGAGAATGAAATATGGATGTGTCGTGATTATTGATATATGTGTACATGAGCATTTGAATGATACCGGGCTAAGTCCCCAAGGCATTTATGCTAGTGATTATATCCGGCTAAGACCAAGGCATTAAATGCGAGTTGTTATATCCGGGCTAAGACCAAGGCATTTGTGCAAGTTACCAAATCCGGGTTAAGACCAAGGCAATTGTGCTTGTGGTTATATCCGCTAAATTCAAGAAGCTCGGTTGAAGGTGAGCGTTTTGGTGCTGTAATAAATTCAATTAATACGCTCGAAAAACCCATACGATAAGGTATGTTTACATGTGCATTGGAAAAGTCGATTCGTTTGAAATAGTGTTCGTTCGATCGACTAACGAACTTTCGGCTCTTAGATAGGTTGATACCTTGTGTGTGTATATGTTGATGAAGTGTGAAGTAAGTATGATTATGAGAATGTGTATTACTAAAGTGATTCATTTAGCTATGTGAATGTAATACTTTAGTCAAAGTTGATTTCATTACTTGAGACTTACTAAGCATTAAAATGCTTACCTCGTTGCTTTGGCTCTTTGTTTTCTAGATTTTGTTCGTTAGCTATCGGATTCGGGATCATAGAAGTCGAAGTCATCCACACTATCAAAGCCCTTTGGTACTCTTTTAGTTGAACTCTGGATATGGCATGTATAGGACTACCCTTTGCTGTTTTTTTCAAGTACGTTTTGTGATGTATGTGTGTACAGCCATGCGAAAATGGCTCGTAAAAGTGGAGTATGGCATTAGACCATTTGTGTTTATGTATATATATATGGTTTCATGATGTGACTATGGACTGGAATGGAAGTGTTGGGCAATGATCAGCCCTTGGAATGGCTAAATATGATCATATGTGGACCTATGTATGACAAAACTCTAGTTGGTCCATGGAAACCACGAAATAGGTAAGGTTTACCTTGAAAACAGATGCTGACAGCAGCAGTGGTGTGGATTTGAAAAATCACTAAAAATTGTAGGAATGGAATTAAATAGTTAATAAATTATGTAAATGAACCTTGATGAATCTACTTTCATATGGAAGAAACAAAACGGTCATATGAGTTACTTGTTAAGAGATATTAAAGTTCTCGTTAAACATGGCCAGAACAGTCTCTGGATCCCCTGTTCCGACTTTGGAAATTCATTATAAATTAACCAGAGATAATTAGGAGTCATGCCATATATGTATAGATTCCAGTCTGAGTCTAGTTTCTATAGAGACAAACGGAATCAGTATTGAAGCCCTGTAAAGGGAGATATCCAATTCGTAATGCGTGAAGGTCAGTGTAGTCGAACCCTGAATTAGGGGAGACTTTAACTAATAAACTGTACTAATTGGCCCGACAAAAAATTCTAGAAAAAAATATGTTGATGTACTTATGAGTCTAGTTTCAGGGAAAAATTACGAAACTGATTTTCGAGCTTTAAAACTCAAGATATGATTTTTAAGGCGACAGTGATGCAGTAACCAGCTAGTCTGGAAATTTTTTTTATGGACTGTGAAAATAATTAAGTTAAGTCTGTGTGCACCTTGTGTTCGACTCCGATAACGGACTCGGGTACGGGGTGTTACAGTCCATCATGAACTTGGCCCCACAGTAAGATTTCCCGTGTCTGGATGTCCTTAATCACACAATAGGAGGGGTGAAACTCAAAAAACACATTGTTATCAGTAGCGAATTTAGATACAGACAATAAATTCTTCCGAATACTCGGCACACACAGCACATTTGATAAATGTAGTAACTTCTGCGTCGTAGGTAGAACAGCATTCCCAACAGACGTAATTTTAGTGGAGACGCCATTACCCATTAAGAGGGAAGTATTACCTGAATACGGAGTGGATCCATGCAAATTGGAATCATTGCGACAGACATGATGGGTAGCCCCTGAGTCTGGACACCAGGACGCATTCCCTAATGGCAATGGAACATACGAGTTAGTGGAATTAAAATTCGAAGCATAATGCGTAGAATCAGAGTAATCCGAATCATGTAACTCAAGAACCTGAGGCGGAAGCCCAACAAATTGAGACGAGGGATATGGTGACGAATCAACATTAAACACACAAGCTCGTGGTTTCGTCCGCCACGGGGCCTCATGAACAGTCTGTCACGACTGGTCAATACCAACACAATTAGCTGACGGCTCAGGTACAAATGTGCCATCATGTGGATGAGCCTTAATCGGCCCACGT
The DNA here is from genome assembly GCF_025698485.1 of Gossypium arboreum. NCBI lineage: Eukaryota > Viridiplantae > Streptophyta > Magnoliopsida > Malvales > Malvaceae > Gossypium > Gossypium arboreum. The sequence goes on from NC_069075.1 coordinate 24,844,158, forward strand.
GACCGAGGAGCCACCTGACCAGAGGAGTGGCCCAAGGATGTATCACCATGATTAATTCCCATAGCATTTTGATTTGGGCCAACCGCATGCCGATTATCATAAATTGGTTGGTCAACATTAGTAGGTAGCCCATCACCACGTGGAACAAATGGATTAAAACCATAAGTTTTAGCCCCAACATGTGTCTTTCGTGGGGCCCAGGTAGCTCCTGCATAATTTGGCCAAGGGTGAGGCCTCCAATTTTGGCCAGCAATCCCCCAATTTTGACCTAACCCCATATCTTTCATGCGCTCATCATCTCTCCCATTTGTCCCAGGAACAAATCCACCCCTTCTTGGCGCCGACGTATCAACCGGAGATGGTTCATCACGATGGTATCGATAATAGCAGTGCTGCGCAAGTGCCCAAAACGATTGCATATCTGACATTGAATACGGGAACGGAACTAGTGTCCACGACCACGAGCAGAGAACTGACCTCCTCCACGAAGTGAATTGTCTATCGACGGAAGGGACGAGCCCTCCACTGTATTCGCAGCAACCAGAACCTCTTGGATAGACCACGCCTGACAAGATTTGCACTCAATCAAGGCATCTACAAGACGTTGAAATGGAAAGGGGCTCGAGGAGAGGGAAGCGGACGAAACAATCGAGTCGAAGTCAGATGAAAGACCGGCTAGAAGAACCACCGAGCGTTTGGCCTCCGAGATGTAAGATCCAGAGGCTGCAAGCAAAGCACACAAACTAGTGATTTTATTCACATAGGAGTGAACCGAGAAACTACCTTTCCGAAGGGAGTGAAGCTCATGTCGCAATTGCGACTGTTTCGTGCTTGAATCGGCCGCAAACAGACTGTTGGCCATGAGCCACACATCATGAGCAGTCTTAACATCGGTAAAGGAGGACAAGAAAGACGGGCTAATGGTGGAGAGAAGCCAAGAAGTAAGCAGGCTATCTTGCTGATCAAAAACCAGCACAGCGGGATTGACGACAAGACCTCCATCGGATGACTGAATGAACCTTGTCGGAGCCATCAAGGAGCCATCAAGCAAGCCAAATAGACCGTAGCCTCGAAGAATAAGTCAGATCTGTTGCTGCCACTGCGCAAACGAGGCTTCGTCCAACTTCACAACATCATGGCGAGGGAACGACGTAACCACCTGATCACCAAGAAAGGTCGAGCCATTGAGCTCCGCAGAATCAAAGTCAGCAGAGTGCGTAGTAGTCATGCCCAAGGATCACCAAGCGAAATATACCATGAAAGAATACTGAAGAATCAAGGTACTCTTTAGAAACAATTCTTTAGAAGGAAACGAAGTAGTATTCTCAAAGTAACAAACTTAACTCTACTCTTTCACTGGCTAGAATACATGTTTATATAGGAAATAGAAGCCTAAACTGCTGTTAACAGAATAGCCTAACAAATTCTAACTGACTAACCACTTATCTAATGACATATTAAACATATGTGTATTGTGAATACTATAACAACTCAGATTGTTTAACATGGCGGTGGCTTTCGGGCAAAAAATTCTCCTTTTTCGAGTTGTATAATTTCTTTAATGTTTCTAATAGTTCAACCTCGCTTACAAGTGACAGGTTTACATGGAAAGTGGCGGCACCGCAAAAAGTTCGGGTTTTCCTTTGGTTACTTGCTCGTGATTAGCTATTGACCAATAAAGAAAGATCAAGGAAAGGTATGACCTTGTTTCTTTTTTTGTGAATGGTGTGGTTGAAAAGTAGAATATGCAATTCATGTTGCAAGAGATTATGGATTTGCTTAGATTGTGTGGAAATCAGTAGTACCTACAGACAGATGGTGCTCTTTTTTTAGTTTACCTTTTGAAATAGGTCATACAGAATATTAGGAATGAAGGTAACATAAGGTTCCTTAAGGACAGATGGGCTACTTTCTATGCCATTGTTAGCTGGTTCCTTTGGAAGAATCTTAATGATTTCATTTTTAACCACTCAAGAGGGAATTGCAGAGATCTCATTGCTATGGCAGAGGCATGGACAAAGTCGTGGAAAGTTTAGAGTCATGTTCATCAATGGGCTAGCACGTCCATAATGAAGGAACATTGGCAAGCTCCAGGTACTAAATTGGTCAAAATTAATGTGGATGGGTCGGTGTTGATGAATAAATTGAAGGCGGCCATTGGCGGAGTAATAAGAGGTCCAATTGGAGGCTGGATGGTGGGTTTCGAAATGGTGACATGTATGTTAGATACTTTTCAGATTGAGGCACAGACAATGATGGAAGGCTTAAAATTAGCCTGGTCACGAGGTTTTCGGAACGTGGAGATAGAAAGTGTTAATGCTTTGCTAATTGATACCCTATGCAATGAACTAGCAGCGGTCAATATTATAGCCGAAGTTTGAATGATTCATGAATGGATTTCCAAGGGTTGGTAGGTGAAATGTGACATATTTTGAGAAATAGCAGTAAGGTTGGCAATCCCATAACTAAAGAGGTAAGAGATATGAGGACTCAATTGATTGTTCTTGTTGACCCACTTCGGGATGTGAGATAAATATTAGAAGAGGATATTCAATATGTTAGGTAATTGTAAAGATTTATTTTCTAGATAAATGAATTTTTTTATCAAATCTCAAAGTATTCGAATAGTTTTCAAAATGTTTATGACATTAGTAGAATATGTATTTGTCTAAGATTATAGAAATAGATTTCTGGAGAATTATCCCGTGGAATCAGGTTTCAGGGTCTCGCCACTGGGAACACAAAGAGCATATGCTCTTCCAATGTGCCACCTAGCCCAAGTTGCCATTTTAAAACCCCAAACCCATATTTTCTCCATCTTCAAAAACCCATATTCAATCTCCAAAAGCCTTCAAGTTCCAACCAATTACTCTCTCTCCGCTCGCTCCACTTCCATGGGAACCCCCGAAGCCGTAGTCAAGAAAGATGTGTATTCGGTGTGGGCACTGCCCCACGAAGACGTTACTGCTAGGGTCAAGAAGTTGATGGAAGGTTTAAGATCCGAGTTCAGCGGGCCACAGTTCGAGCCCCACGTCACGGTTGTTGGGGCCATCAGCTTAACCGCTGATGATGCCTTGGCCAAGTTCTGGTCCGCTTGTGATGGCCGCAAGGCTTATAATGCCACTGTCGATCGTGTGGCTACCGGGACTTTCTTTTATCAGTGCGTCTTTTTGTTGCTTCATCCCACTCCTGAGGTAATTCCCCATTTCACTTACTTTCTTTGGGTTTCCTTCATTTTTACTATAATTTAAAGAACAATTCCTTTTTGGGGTAGTTGAAGTAAGAGTTTTGTGAAATTTTCTCCAGGTGGCGGAAACTAGTGCTCATTGTAGTAGCCATTTTGGTTACAAGAGCTCAACACGTAAGTTCTTACTGCTTAATATTGTTGCCTTTTTGTCCAACAGCTTTGGCAATCTGAGTTATGTCTAATGGCATGAATCAGGTATCTAGTCATAGTGGGGTAAAAGTACTTTAGGCACCCAAAAATTTCATTAACTCCAGTACTTGCTAATATTAAAATTCACTACACTAACCCATATCTATATTGGGTAATTTTAAAGTTCATGGTTGCCTGGAAAACTGTCACAATCAAAACCATTGGTGCTGTGTTTCAAAATTTCAGAGGGAAAAAGTATGTAAATATTGCTTCTTAGGGTTTTTTTATATAATTCAGGTGCAGAGATGGTTCAAATTATTGAAGTTAGAGTAACTAAGCAAGTAAAGATAACATTTTGACTGCTACAAGTTTCAATTGAGAATGGAAAGGGGTGTTAAGGAGGGGCCAAAGGGGCGAATTGATCGAGCCTAACATTACATAAGTTCTTTGATGGAATGCGTACTTGAATTCATGTCATTGCTTTAGTTTGTCCAGTGGTTGGTAATTGTTGTTTGTCTTTGAGAATTGAGCTGATGAACTATATATACTCTAGATGAGAGAACTACTATCCTATCTGATAATTGAGACCTTGGGGCTTTGATATTTATATATATAAAGGCTTAATTGATCATCATTCAATTTCAGCATTAATGGGATCAAATACTTATACTTGTCCTTCTATTATGACTGTGTTGGTCATTTCCTTGTAGCATACATGCCACACTTAAGCCTCCTTTATGCTGACCTCACAGAAGAAGAGAAGAAGAAAGCTCAAGAAAAAGCTAATATGCTGGATGAAAGCATCAGTAGCCTGAGCTTCCAGATAAGTCGCCTTGCATTGTACAAAACAGATACTGAGGACAAAACTCTCAAATCCTGGGAAAAGGTTGCTGAATGCAACCTTAGTCCCAACTAGCTTCTTACCCTTCTGCAGCTAATGCAAAAAATAGAACCTAATAAGTCTCACCGTTTCATTTTGCCAACATCAATAATCATATATCTATGCTGGTTCTTGGTAATTGTTACTAGTTACAATGATGATGATGCACTCTACATGTTATCTGTAACTAGTATTTAAGGTTGTGTACCTTGAAAAACTGCTGCTATCCATTAATAAATAGGCTATTAGTTAAAGTCCACAACAATTACTGTAAATTTTTCTTCTGTTTTGTTTAATGGGGTCAATAAAAGTTTGCTTAAATCAGTGCCTTCTTGAGCAAGCTTCTCTCTTAACAAGTAGCATGTGATTTTTATTATTATTAAAATTAATATTACCAGATTTAGATGAGTTGTGCATGTGAGGGTAGACATCAGAGAACATGTCAAGAAAATTTTGTGTTTGACATGCTTTCTGGTTGGTTTGAAGAATATGACACCCAGAAGAGCAAGCTTGTAAAACATCCCATCTAGTTTTGGCTAAAATTATATTTATTAATGGAAAAGAGAAATATACATATCTGTATGTAATAAAAGGAAATTTATCTTCGTACATGATTTTTACCTTGAAAAATATCAATGTTTTTAAAATTGAACTGGCTGAACCAGTTTTTAAAATAGGATGAAATCGGATAGGTACTCAGAACCAATTGAGCCGTTTGTGAGATTCTGATGTTCAAATTATCTTAACCAGTCAAAGGGTGACGGCATAGAATAGTCTGTATTCATATGTGAATTGGGTAATGATCCATAGGGCTTTGACAGCTTGATCTAGCTGGATTCTGGATGAGCTAACTTTAACGGAAACTTGCAATGAACCCAACACAGTTGGAAAATCATTGGATAAATATTTTAGGTTTTATTAGTAAATGGATCCCTAAATTATACCTTAAATTTAATTGATATTTAAAGTTTTTTTGGGTAATTTTATCCCATTTTACCTCCAAAAAAGTGTAGAGTGTCTGATAAAAATGTTCCATATGTGATGTTATTATTGAAAATGTTCCACATAATATAAACATGGTTGGTATTGTTTTCTAAGTAAATTGAGATAAAATCGGAAATTGGGATATAGTTTTAAGGGCAATTTGCTAATAAAGCCAATATTTTATACAACTTAAAATGTGTTCAAACTGCAAAAAGAAACTTGATAGTGGAAGCAAATCCCAATTTACTACTAAATCCAACTACTAGAAAGATGCCTATATCCAGGAGACGTCTCTCAAGTTTTCATGTGAAACTTATCTTTTGGTTCCGGTTTTTGTTTTCATCACATGTTGTGAATGACACAAGGCCATTTTCAAAGTCAACAAAACAAACACAGCCTCATTCATTTTATTTCCTCAAAAGTGAAATCATGAATAGCTGGAATGGAGACAGCGAGCCTTTGCCAAATACCATAATGTTAAACTTGTCTGGTGAACAAGGGCAAGAGAGAATTTGGAGATTAGGAAGGAGTGTCACATGTGTTGTTTGCATGATCTTTTTATAGTGGAAACAAATTTAGCTATGTGTTCTAAGATCAATGACATGGAAGTTTGATTTAATACCTTAGATAGTAACATGATGTTCTAGGATGAAACATGTTAAGGTGACTAGCAATCAATTACTCTGGGTCTCCATGTGGCCCTCACATAGTCTTAGTTGGAACTTAATTATAAACTATTTGAGTCCAAATTACATATGTTCAATCGACCCCTCCATTCGCTGCTGAAACCATAAATGAATTGCATGTAGAACCAAATAAACAAAAATGAATAGAAATGATAAAGTTAGAGAAATGGGTGATATTCACAAATGAATGTGTTTTTTCGTTGAATATAGAAATGACTTAAGAATTAATTTAAGGTTTTTGAATTATGATTTAAATAATTGAAGTTTGAAAATGGTATTAAACTAATTAGTCATTGTGAATCTTGTAACGACTCGATTTCCAGTGGTGTTGCAAAATGTGATTTTGAGACCCCGTTTTCATAAATAAAGCCTATAAAATATAAAATCTTTATAGAGTTATTATATAGGTCAATTGAATTTTGGATAAGTAATTTAGCCAAAATTGTGTTTGACTAGGGCATAGGGACTAAATTGTAAAAATTTAATCGTTATAGATTTTTAATTAGCTAAAGGACTAAAAGAGCAATTAAACTAAATTATAATATGTAAGTGAAAATGATGGAAGATTCTACTTATGAGTAAGTTTAGTTAATTAAGTTTAATTAAGATAATTAGGTAATTAATTAAGTCATAAATTAAGTATAAAAGCCAAAAATTAATTAGGTATAAAAGCCAAAAATTTAATTAGGCTTGTCATATTTATCCTTTCACCATATTTTTAAAAATAAAAATAAAATAAAGAAGAAAAACCTTTTGAAAGCTTTAGCATTTGGTCATTAATATTAAGGTAATTCAAGTCATTTTCTTGTAATTTCTATGTTTTTGAGGTTATGAGAGCTTGATTTAGCTATCTCATGTATTAATTTGTAAAACTGTTAAAGTTTTAGAAAGTTTTCATTGTCGATTTCTTGAAGTTTTTGGTGTTAAATTGATGGGTTTTAAGCTCAAATATGAAAAATGACTCATTTGTAAAGTTAATTGATAGTTTCATACATTAGGAACCAAACTAGATAAAATGTAAAATGGACAATAGAAATAAGAAATATTAGGTCCCTAATAGGTAATAGAGAAATCGGATTTCAATTTGGAGTTTTAAATTGAAAGTTATGTTAGTCTCAATTTTAGCGGCTAAATTGAATAAATTGTAAAACATGTTTGACTTTGTAATTGATTGTGATTTAAGTTGGAATTTAATACTATGTATTGTCGGATTATAATTCGTAGCTAAAGACGACATGGGAATGTCGAGAGGGAAAGGAAAGATGAGATCCGACAATACATAACTCGAGTGTTCATTTTGTATTTTTTATAATTTGATTTAATTGAATTGCTGCATATTTCTATTATTTGGTATTAAGGTAAGTTAAATATGATTGATAAAATTGAATTGGTATGAATTTACTGGTTATCGAGACAGAGGACTAAATCGAATAAAGTTAAAAATAGTATAACGTGATGAAAATGTAAAATTAGCTTTGAATTGTGATGATATTGATGAAGTGGTTGATGAATTGGAAATATGAAATGCAAAATTGAGCTGTATTGAGAATTGGATAATTAGTTACCATATTAACTATTTGGACAAAGTTAGATATAGTTAACATGTCATAGGATGATCACATACGAGTTACTTCGACTACGTGCCGATGAGTGTTAGGCGGAGTCTATTTACTTTGGATTTTTTGATAAGGCACTTGGTGTAAAATTTGGTGTGTTGGTTGGATCTGTGTATCAATTCGAGTTCGAGTCGGGTTAATAGTGATATAAAATGTAAATTTGATAACAATATAACAATTGATATTGATATTGAGAATTGATGCTTAAAAATAGAGTAATAATATATTATTTTCAATATTATACGAAAGATTATGCGAACTAGATATACAAATCCAGAGGACTGATATGATAATGTGACAAATCAATCGATTCTATTCAAAAATTTGTATGACAATGTGACACATTCTTAAATTTGTTAATTGATTATGTATAGGTTGAATCATATGGCATAAACGGTACACTTAGCATGATACTTTGTATTTAATATGAATGACATACTAGTTGAATGTTACCATTGACTTAACTTGCATTTTTTTATTTGACTTATAGAAATACCACTAAGTTTCATCGATCAACGTGCAATTTCTTTTTTCGTGTGCAAGTTAGGTTTAAAACGAGATCTTGTAACACCCTCACCCGACCTAATCACCGGATCCAGGTGCCACACTTGAATCGGGTTTTTGTACATACTCTAACTTCGTTAAATTAAAAGAATCAATTAAACTAAATTGTCTAATTATTTAAATAAAATACAACAAAGTTTATAAAAATGAAACTCTACTGTTTCAACTTCAGAACTATAAAGAATCTAATTGGTTACAACATGTTCACCCCTTGGCAAATTCCCGAAAGGTGACCCCCTATCCTATGTGCATGACTCTATACTGACAATAAGTCCTTGATTCCACACGATCTTGCTTGGTCCCTTCCTCGAGTCTTTCATTTTCGTCTTTCCTGCAAAACACGTGCCATTCTTGGATAAGTTTAGATGAACTTAGTGAGCTCCTGTATTACTTGAAATTAGAACCCATCTTTCAGGGGTTTAAATAGAAAGAAAATAATAGATGACTCCCTATTTGAGTGGGTTACTCCCTTTAAACTCGTCGTAGTGGACTTTTCCTATTCCCAATCATATCCACTAACGGATAGATCCTTGAGTGATTATCTTCTGGCCATCCTATCGGCCTTCGATGAACCTTAATTGCTCCTTTAGTTGTCTCACCATTTTTTCGTATCTCGTCCTTACCTTTTCCCATATTCCTTCTTTCTTTTATTTCTGAAGGGAAATTTTCTTCCTACTATGTTACCAAAGGTTACTCCTACGACCTATGTTGTTAAAGCCTTTAGGCCTTTTCCTTTTGGTGATCTTTCTGTATCAATTTAACCCATGACTGATTATTTCCTTTTCATAATCCTGTATAACTTATTCATCTTCCATCCATTGGTATAACTAACAAGGTCCCATGCCATCCTGGCAGGTTAAACTCTGCTTAGTTTCATTAATTATCGGATTACTTCTTATAATCCGCTTTAGTCATTTTACCTTACCCTTAAGCGTAGCACCATCTTCTGCTACGGACCACTCTGGCCTATAATACTCAGTCACCGTTACTGAGTGACTGTCTGAGTTCACAAGTTCTTCTACACCAGTCATTCCCCTTTAGAGAGGAATGGTCTTGACAGACAATTCTATCACTCGATGTTTCTCTCTTTTTGGTGTCACTCTTTATCATTTGGGTTCTAGCCAACCCTTCATTTCCCATGGATTAGTTAACATGTTCCCAATAAACCACCAGCTTATTGGGTTTCCTGAGCACTCTTAAGATCCCTAGTGGCAAATTCTTATTCGTGGATCCTTGGTTAATCAATCCTTCATTTGTCTGCTTACCAATTACCTTATGCCCCTTTTGCTTGCACGACTACTAGTCCCACAGTCTTTTCTCATTTCTATTACAATTTCCATTCATTGGCTGATTCCCCGATCTATGGCTAACTATTTCATCCCATATTTTCATTTTCCTTTCAACCCTTTTCTTTGTTGCGAGTTTTTCCACGATTGTTATTCCAATCGTCCATCCATGCTTATTGTCATGGTGGACTATCTTATGCCACCATAATCGAGCTATGGTCTTATGCCATATAATCACATGTTTGTCATCCTAGCAGACTCCATTGGTTGCCCTAGTCAAACTATGGTCTTACTTCTCCAACCTTTATGTTTATTGTCCTGACGAACTATCCCATGTTTAATAGCCCATCGGACTATCCCGTGTTTGACGTCCTATAAGACCAACCTGTGTTTAACATCCTGTCAAACTCGCAACATTTCTGTAGTGTATTTTAGCTATGGTCTTACATAATATAAACCTGTGTTTTCTGTCCTAGTAGAGTACAGTGGAGGCTATAGTCCAACTATGGTCTTACACCTTATATTCCTATGTTTATTGTCCGGACGGACTATTAGGATGCCATAGCATCTTTAAGCTATGGTCTTAATTTTGTTGACCATGATGCCATGACGTCTTTTAGCCATGGCCTTACTCATTTTGTATCATGACATCATATTATCTTTCACCTATGGCCTTATTCATTTTAGGAGTGTCGCCTCTGGTTGGTTCTATGGCCTAACTATGATATTTACTCTTCCTATTTCATTCCTTTCATTTCTCCATTTCACCGTCCCTAACATTGTTGTTTGAACACCTGATCGCCTCTTGGCCTACCAACGTTTGAACTATGAATACTGCTACAAAGGATAGGAATTAAGGCGATGTCCACAACTATACTGGTTAGGTTGTAATATAGTTTACAACAAAGTATGGAAGTACTCCGAGGATTGTACCTAGAGAGTTGAGACTAAACTAATATAATTTCTACACTAATAGTCCTAATTAATAATTTAATTAAACTATATTACGATTAATCATAGGGTGATGAGAAAAAGTATTCTATATAAAAATAATAAAAACTATGGTGGAAACAGATTACAAATTCTATCAAATTTAATGATGGAAGACTAACACATTTCAGTGTTAATAATTTACTCCTATTTCGGGTTCTATCTAATCAACTAGTCATTAACATAGCAGGGCCTCTCGACCTTCCACTAACCTAATGAGTCGGCAAAAACTACTTATCTCTCAATGTCATAGTCTAGACCAGATTAGGGTAAGGTTTTCACGAATAGGCAGTATCGATTTCGGGTTCATTGCCACCTATATGACATCCTAGGGTCGTCAAGCCTAGGGTTTTAAGTTCTTCCTAACCCAACCACCTGATCCACTAAGAATCCCTACATAAAAGTTAAGCAATCCCACATCCACTCTTTAATCTCCCTTACCAGATTAGTTCCCCATGGATTTAATACATACAAAGCAATTGATAATAAACATAAACATTATAAAAGAAATCAAAAGTGCAAATGAGAAAGATTTTGATAATATAATAGATGCGTGAACAATAATCTGTTAAAAAGTATGGTGATCTATAATCTGATCCCCGCAAAGAACAAAAAAAAAGAAAAACTAAACTAAAAAACAACTTAATGAAAAACTAAACTTAATGCAAAGATGAATACAAACTATTCATAAAGCGTTTATATCCTTCTATTTATAGGCCTAAGGTTGGTCGTCGATCATTGACCTAATTTGGCTAAAGTTTTTGTATTAATGTTTGTTGTACAGATGAAAACCCCCTTGGCTCATTAGTTCCTCATGTCACATCGGTGTTGTGACACCCTCTACCTATTTCGTGACACTGATGGTAGTTTATGATCTAGGGCTTTATTTTAGGGCTATGTTACAATACTATCTGGCTATGTCACAACACTAAAGGCAGACTATTCCTTTTAAGTACTTTGTTCACTATGTTGCAACACTGAAGCTCTGTGTTGCAACATCGCTAGTAGACTCATGTTCTTACATCTCCAAATAGTGTCTTGCACACTCACTAAATAAGTTAGCCTACCTTTAGGCCTACTTTGGCCCTCAAGGTCATATAAATAGCTCAAATTGCACTTTGTATTAATTATGAGCTAGAATTGAAAACTAAATAAAAACACAACTAAATTGCTTTCGTCTGTTATCATTCAGTATGAAAAATAGTTTAATCTGATACAACGAATTGTGACATATCAAACTTCCGCGCACTTAATTCATTGTTTATTCTCTAGAAAGAAAACATAAAATGAAAGTATAATAGATGACCCTTGAGCTAGTATGATAGAAAGATTAGTATAATAGATGACCCTTGAGCTAGTATGATACAAAGATTAGTTTCAAAGCGAAGTAAATAGAAGTAATCATAAATACACATAATTTTGGCACGATATGTAAAAGACTTACCACTATCGACCTTAAACACCTCAGTTCAAAATATTACAAAGTATATAGACAAAAAGATCATTAAATATATTGGTCCATCAAGAAATTACATAGGGCTTTTGATTATACTAGAAAAATACAAACAACTGTTATTACTATCACTTAATACAATGTCCACTCACAAATAGATTTACCTAGGTCGCATATGACTTTTCGACTTGTAATGTTCCAAGGCTTAAGGTCGATATGGAATTGAAGAGCATGGAACATCAAAAAGGTGTCAAGCATGAAATTAGTTTGGCACATCGTGTTGTTCTCTATTCACCCTTTTTAGTGTCCCTTTCCCGATCACCATCTTATCTCTTCTTCTCTCACCTTCTTTATTTCTCTATATAAGAAGTCACGGTGTGACAGTAGCAACTATGGTCAGCTTACGAGTTTTTGTGCATTTATTTTTGTGACCTTGTTTTTAGGTCATTTTTACTTTTTCAATGCATTATCACTCATAATGTCTTTCTTACTTATTTTGTTCTTTTCTACTCGTTTTGACTTTTTCTGAATTTTTTTATTCAAGCCTTTTTAGCTTGACCTATTATCACTATATCACACTGCTTCTTCCTATTTCACTCTATTTTTACAAAACCAGTGTTATGTATCAACCTGTCCCTCAATACGCATGGCCCGATGTCTAAATTATTGTAGTTCAAAGACCAAAGAAAAATTATAAGTACAATAAATATTTGGGTTTCGGTTTTTGTATGAAGGTTCTTTAAGAAGTGATTTCTAGCTCAAACATGGTACTAAATTTTAATGAATGAGGTTGACATTTTAGCTCTTGTTTATACCAAACAATGCCTTAGTTCATCCCTAGGTATCTAAATATTAAAAAATTTAATCGACTAAGTAATTACAATTCTAGTCATCTATTATTCATACTAGCATACTCACTTCCCTATATTTTTCCTACCATTTGGTATATTTAATTACTTAATACCTATTTACAATGTAATATATGGAACTAATTAGTCTAATAATTGATCATTTAAAACCTTTCACTATCATGCCAAATTTAAAGTAAACAAATTAACCTATATACATGCTCCTAACCTATCACTTGTATTTCTACAAATTCAAGCACACTTTAGACAAGAAAAAAAAATAAAATCATAAACTTCCTATGTTACCCCCTCACACTTTAAATAGCACATTATCTCTAATGTGCAGCAGTTAAGTATACAAGAAAAAAGTTATCCGATTGATCGTGACATTTTCTATAGCCTTATGGTGGGTTTCTCCTTCCTTGATCATTAATTGTTCTTAAATGTAGTGCTCTACTCATGTAGGGTTCCTACATAGAAAATTTAAAAACAAAACACACACACACACACATATACATATTAATGTTAACCTACTCCTAATCTAAAACAAAAATTAAAATCATCCAAGTTAATTGTTTACATGTCCTCAAAATAGAAATTTAAATAAAAGTTTAATCATCAAATTGGGGTGGTTGCCACCCTTCCATCGGAGCTTTTTCTAGAAATATGGTTCATGAGGAGACTCCATCCGACGAATGTGCATGCTGCGTTTTGGGCTGCGAATAACTGGTCTTTTCTGCATAGAACTTTTTGGCTAAAATGCCACATTGTAATCCTCATCCTTCTCGTGGAAATCTTACTCTATGTCTTCCTCTTCTTCCTCACCATCATCACTCCCTTCTTTCTTCCTCACTTCCTTGCTCCTTGGATTGTTGATGAAATTGCATCAGGTCGTCTTTATTTGGGGGCAGCTTGGATATTCGCATACCATTTTGTCATGAAAATTTTTTCCCCATTGGTCCCATCTCCTGCATCCACCTTATGACCCACTCTAAATCTGGGATATTACTTCCCTCTGACCCTTTCTGAGATGTTAATGGTGTTTTCCTTTTTACTAACTTTGGGACATCCATCTTTTCCTTCTGGCATTGGTTCCAATCTTTTATTTATTTTCTTTGAAGCTCGACATATTATGTATATATTGAGTACCCGATCAAGATTTTTTTTCGGCCTCATCAATTGTTCAATTATTTGCATTGGAACCTTAGCCTTTTTACAAAGCGTAGGTACTAAGGGGAAGAAGACCCCGATCTTTTGGTTACTAATGCATCTCTTCATGCTATGATAGAACCATCGCCTGGTGTATATCTATTTTTTCTGTAAAATACCATACAACAAAATAGCTTAAAAGGTATAAACGTTAGATGTATTTAGAGTAGGTGTAATCTGAGTGAATAGAGATTGCATCCATATTTTTGGAATTAAAAACATAATAGCTTGATTAAATGAAGTTGGAACATCAGTACCCAGTCAGTACTTCCATGCACCCCGATCCTCTGTCAAATAATTCACAATGTTATCCATATCTATGTCTTTAAAATAGGTTAAATCAATGTTATCAATGGAATCTGACTATAGTATGGTGCATTGTAAAATTCACAAATTTCTCTATGGGTGACACGCGCATCTTTTCCCCTAACTGTTACCGTTTCCCAAATGACATCATAAGGTCTCCTAGACTCTTGGTCCCTATAGTGGATAACAGCATTGTCTCTGGGGTTACACAAAAGCACTCCTGCCTATGGTATCGGACCAATGCCCATATATCTTTACATAAGATCATCGATGGTTTGTGTAATGCCCTAAATTTTTTAAATCTATTTTTGCTTAACTGTGACACAAGCATATATCTACTTCAGTGGCTAAGTGTTATGGATGTTTGTGAGAGGTCTTAGGTTCAATTTTCCACTTTGGCAAATTTTAGTATTTTTCTAAATAAAGCCCTAACCATGCTCAGTAGGCTTATGTTGAATTGTTGGTAAGCTTATAACAGAATGGGTCTGCTGGTCTGGTGGCTAAGTGGAGAGTTTGATGGCTGGAAGTCTTGTTTTCGAATCCTCTTGCAAGCAAATGAGTTATTTTTGCTCGTTTGATTGAAAGAGTTCCGACCGTACTGAAAGACTCAGAGTGGGTGGTTAGGATGTGAATTAGTGGGGAGTTATCTGGGTATCTTAGAAAAGCGAATTTGTGTTCTCCTTTCTGCCGAAATTCTTCCCAAACCATTCTTTTCTTTTTACATTTTTTCACCTTTTCCTTCCCTTTCCCTTGTCGTTCCCTACTTGTCTTTTTCTTCTTCTTCTCTTTTGTTTGTGATTCCTGAGTGTCCGCCGTCGCACCTTCGTTTTGTTGACTCTATTTTTGTTACACAATTCGGTAAGTAAAGTTGTGCTTTTCAGCATTTTATGTTATTCTAATGAATGATTAAATTACTATTGTTTTGGGCAGCAGCGAATCAAGTAGAACATGTTTCTCCTTTTGCGAAATTGTAGCTAATCGATCGGGGGAAATTGGGGTAAGTGATTGTGCTTAACTCGAGTTATAGTTGATTTTGGGTTCGTATTAACGATGATTTAAGACTGTTTCTGAGTGTCGGTGTATCAATTGTTAGGTTCTAGAGTGTTTGAGATTGTAGTAGCATCAAAATCGTACCAGGTGTGTACCCGAAAACACAAAAAATGAGAATCGATGAAGCCGAGAAATAAAACTATCGATGATCGTGTGCTCAATGAACTAGGCCCTGCGCACATGACACGGGCCTATGACACAACCGATGATGGGCAAAGAGGCCGTGTGCGAGACACAGGCTCGATCAAGTGGGTTGTGTGGGCCACACGGACGTATGGGCCCACACGAGTGAACAACACGGGCGTGTGAGATTTTTGGGCCAAGCCATGTGATCCATACAGCCAAGGCTAATTTGGGCAGTGTGGGCCACATGGGTCGCCCAAGTCGACTGTGACCTATTGTAGGGTGGGTAAGTATTATCTGGACCCCTAAATGTGTGATCTATCGTATGATATCTGTACTGAGCCTGATAATACTGAATTGATTGTGTAATTGATTATTGTATATTAGCATGTCATTCATTGTATGTTGCATTGCATCGGGATGGGTTAATGAATTATTGAAGGAAATATCTGAAAGAAGCCTGTTATCTGGTAGCTCAGCTGTAAATATCTGTTTATGTGTTGCGTTTCGGTACAACATGGTGTGTAGGGATAGGTGGGTTGATTTTATTTCCACATGGTGTGTAGGGTTGGATGGAGATAGTATGTAGAGGCTGATGGGTAGGATTCTGACATTCTATTCTGCATCTGTATCTGATTAGGCTAAACCCTTAATTTATATCTAATCTTGCATCTGAATGGGCTACTGCCCGAACTAATTCTATAATAGGCTCCGGCCCCACTCTGTTTATTTCTTACTTCTGATGATTATTCTGTATGTTTGATATCTGTAGGGATTACACATTGAGTTACGAAACTCACCTTTTCTGTTTAATCTGTTCAAGTAATCCCCAGCATTAGCAGATCGGTGTAGCGGAGGTCTCGACGATGGCCACACGTAATAAATTTAGACTATTTCCATTGGTTTTTCGGTATTGGATTATTTATTTATTTGGGGTCTTGTTATAATTTTTGGACTTTGGACTTTTTGGCTTTTAATTTCTGCTTTTGAACTGTTGATGATTTTATTACTAATAAGCACGATTGAATCTAGTTTTTTCTAAAACAAACAATTTTCCTAAAATAGAAGAGTTTCTAAAGCTTGCGTATAAAAGAGATATGTTTTAAAGCAAATTAGTAAAAACACGTATTCCGGATTAAGTAAAAGATAATAATTGAAACGATTTTCATGTATCGATGCGTTTTCAAAAACACTCACATGTGACATCACCAGATTCAACCATAACATCCAAGCTGGGTTTAGGGTGTTACATTTAGTGGTATTAGAGCCAGTTTACAAAATTCAGCTATGGATTTAGGTTTTAAAGATTGGTTTTAATGAAATGATTTGTAATATAATTTAAAATATTTTTTGGAAAAAAATATATGTGGTACACCGAGTTTCCGGCGCCAATCCTGTAAGTTTCTAAAACTCTGTTTAGAATTATTTAAAAGTATGATTAGAATATATTGAAACTACTTTAGGTAGTATATTACACTAAAAAAACTCTAGGTAGTGTAAATTGAAAACTGTAGTATGACTACTACTCGCTATAATTGACATTGAACATTTTGATACTGTACTGCATAAGATCTGTTAATAAAATATCGGAACTGTTAACTAATGTATAAAACTGTTAATATAGATAAATTTTAAAATTTACGATGAGTGCACGTGGTACTCGTGGATGGGGTACTAGAGACCAAGGTAGAGGTTATAAAGGGGCTCAAACAGGGTCCTCATCATCTGGAAATTTGCCTAATTTGGACACTAGCGAGACGCCGGTGTTGCTTGTTACAGAGACTAAGTCTGGGTCTCATGATTGTGTGGCTGGGGACGACGCACTGTCCCAAGCCATGCTACAAATTTTGGAGAGGGTCGCTAGGCCCAACACTAGATTTGGAGACCGTGGTTCGGTTACGGAATGACTCCGATCCAACGGGGCTGAGTTATTCAGGGGTGTCACTAGAGTCGCCCCTAACGTGACCGAGTATTGGATGGAGGCCACGGAAAGAATTATGGATGACTTGGACTTCAATGCTGAGCAAAAGCTTAAGGGGGCTGTTTCTTTACTCTGTAACGAGGCGTACCAGTGGTGGCTGACGGCTAAGGAGGGCACACAGCCTGATCGGTTGACTTGGGGTTATTTTAATACTACATTCCAGAGTAAGTATGTGGGAGCCAGTTATATTGATGCCAGGATGTGAGTTTCTTAATCTCACACAGAGAGATTGTTCAGTGGCCGAGTATGAGGCTGAGTTCCTGAGGTTGAGTCGTTATGCGCGAGGCATGGTAGCGACCGAGTATGAGCATTGTGTCCGATTTGAGGATAGTCTCAAGGACAATTTTCGAGTTCTAATAGCTTTACAGAGGGAGCGTGATTTCTCTGTTCTAGTTGAGAAGGCGAAGATCGTCGAAGAGGTAAAGCGCACTAAGCGCCAAAGCCGAGATAGAGGAAAGAATAAGAAAGATTCGGAGCCCTCAAGTTCTGGGTTGAGGCCTAAGAAAAAGGTTAGGACTGATGGGTCAGTGAGAGTTAGGCCTCCTATTGCACCTATTGGGGTAGCGCTTTATAGGCATTGTGGCAGGCATCATCTGGGCGAGTGTTGGAGGACTACTGAGGCATGTCTGAGATGTGGGTCCACTGAGTATCATGTTAGAGATTGTCCATTAAGAACTGATTAGATCAAGCTCTTGTTACTAGTACTGCACAGCTACCGAGGATAGTTCAGCAGCCACTTAGGGTTGAGGTCAGGCCAGAGGTGGTAACGGAATAGGCTGAGGACAGAAAGCACTTGGCAGAGGTGCTGGACCGACTGAGGCAAGGCAGCCTGCACTGGTTTATGCTGCTTGTCCTCGTGAGGACTGAAATGCTTTGGACGTCATCATGGGTACGTTTTTAATATTCGATGTACCTTATTTGGCATTAATAAACATAGGCTCTACACACTCATATGTAGCTAGTACTCTGTCTAAAACCATAGGGATTCTGGTTATGAGTACTTCTAGTGAGGTAATTGTGGTGAGTCTGTTAGGGTAGTCTATCCGAGTGAGTAAACTATTTAGGAACGCTCCGCTAGAGGTCCAAGGGATGGTATTTCTGGCTGATCTAATAGAGCTTCCGTTTGGGGAGTTCGATCTGATTCTGGGGATGGACTAGCTGGTTAAACACCGGGTGAGTCTGGATTTTGTGACGAAAAGGGTTGTCTTGAGGACCGAGGAGGACAACGTGGTAGTCATGATTGGGGAACGACGTGACTATCTGACAAATGTGATTTCTGCATTGGCAGCAAAAAAGTTAGTGAGGACAAGGTGTAAGGTATTCTTAGCCTATGTCAGTATTTCTGATTTTTTAGACTCTTCGATTAAAGACATTAGAACCGTGAGGGACTTTCCAGATATTTTTCCTATGGAACCACCGGGGTTGCCTCCTAGTCAGGAGGTAGAGTTTGGGATTGAGTTGATTCCTAGTACAGCTCCGGTGTCTATTGACCCTTACCGAATGGCACCAAAGGAGCTTACCGAGCTTAAGGCTCAGATTCAGGAACTGTCAGATTGTGGGTTCATTCGTCCCAGTGTGTCTCCGTGGGGAGCACCTGTTCTATTTGTAAAGAAGAAAGATGGGACAATGAGGATGTGTATCGACTATTAACAACTGAACAAGTTAACGATTAAGAACAAGTACCCACTTCTGAGGATAGGTGATCTATTCGATTAGTTCAGAGGGGCTTCTGTGTTCTCCAAGATTGATCTACATTCAGAATATCATCAGTTGAGGGTTAAGGAGGTCGATGTGCATAAGACAGCATTTAGGACTCGGTATGGGCATTATGAGTTCCTAGTTATGCCTTTTGGGTTTACTAATGCACCAGCGGCATTCATGAACTTGTTGAACTGAGTGTTCTAGCCCTATCTGGATCATTTTGTGGTGGTGTTCATTGATGATATATTGGTATATTCTAAAACTGAGAAAAAGTACGATGAACATCCCAAAGTGGTTCTACAGACTCTCTGTAAGAAATAGTTATTTACGAAGTTCAGTAAGTGTGAATTCTGGCTCTGAGAAGTGACCTTTTTGGGACATGTAGTTTCGACTGAGGGGATTCGTATTGATCCTCGGAAGATTGAGGTTGTGTTGAGTTGGAAACAGCCGAAGAATATGCCTGAAATCTGTAGCTTTCTAGGGCTGGCAGGATATTATCGACGATTCATAGAGGGGTTCTCATTGGTCACAGCTCCGTTGACTAAGCTTGTGTGTAAGGGAATTCCTTTCGTTTGGACTAATGCACAGTAGGAAAACTTTGATAAGCTCAAGACTGTTTTAACTTAGGCTCCTATTTTGATACAGCCTAAGCCTGGTAAAGACTTTGTGGTATACAATAATGCGTCACATGTGGGTCTAGGTTGTATTCTGATGCAAGATGGAAAGGTGGATGCTTATGCGTCTCATTAGCTCAAGATGCATGAGGTTAATTATCTGACACAAGATTTGGAATTGGTAGCGGTAGTCTTCACTCTGAAAATTTGAAGGCACTATCTGTACGGTGAGAAGTGTACTATCTACACTGATCACAAAAGCTTTAAATATCTCCTTACCCAGAAGGAGTTGAACCTTAGGCAGCGTAGATGGGTTGAACTGCTTAAGGACTATGACTGCAGCATCGAGTATTATCCTGGTAAGGCCAATGTAGTGACTGATGCGTTGAGCCTTAGGACTATGACCGATCTAAGAGCAATGTTCACTTGACTGAGCCTTTACGACGATGAGAGTTTGTTGGCAGAAATTCAGGTTAATTCGACATGGATTGACCAGATCAGAGGTAAACAGATGAAGGATAAGTCTCTTGAGTTGCATTTTTGTCAGGCTGAGAGTGGTACTATTACGAAATTTAGGATTAATAAAGATGAGGTATTGTATTTTCACGGTCAAATTTGTGTACTGAATGATGAGGACTTAAGACAGTTGATTCTGAGGGAGGTACATAGTAGCCCTTATAATATACATTTTAGGGAAAATAAAATTTACCGAGATCTACGAGATTTATATTGGTGGGCAGGGTTGAAGCGTGGGGCTACCGACTTCGTTGCTCACTGCTTAACTTGTCAGCAGGTTAAGGCTAAACACTAGTTACCTTCGGGTTTACTGCAGCCAATTAAGATACCGATGTAAAACTGAGAGCGAGTAACGATGGACATTGTTAGTGGGTTGACTCTAATACTCACTAAGAAGGATTCTGCGTGGGTCATCGTGGATCAATTGACCAAGTCTGCTGACGTCATTCCAGTCAGGATGGACTTCTTTCTGCAAAAACTGGCTAAACTCTACATTTTCAAAATAGTAAGGCTATATGAGGTACTTATTTAAATAATCTCTAATAGGGATTCTCGTTTCACGTCTCGGTTCTGGAAGAAGCTGTATGAGGCTCTGGGTTCAGGGTTAGTCTTCAGTACTACTTTCCATCCTCAAACAGATGGTCAGTCGGAGAGGGTGATTCAGATACAGGAGAACATGTTGAGGGGCTATATTATTGATTTTCGAGGCAGGTGGGAGGAGTACTTGCCATTAGTAGAGTTCGCTTACAATAAAAGCTACCAATCTAGTATACAAATGGCACCTTACGAGGCACTGTATGGTTGTAAGTGTCGCACTCCCTTAGGTTGGATTGAGTTGGGTGAACGACGTATTCTGGGTCCGGAAATGGTTTCTGAGACTGAGGACAAGGTTCTTTTGATTCGAGGTGGACTGAAAATAACTTCCGACAGACAGAAGACTTATGTGGATCTAAAGAGACGCGAGATAAAATATTCTATGGGGGACTTCATTTTTCTCAAGGTCTCGCTATGGAGGAAGATTCTGAGGTTCGATCGCAAAGGAAAGCTAAGCCCTCAGTTTTTTGGGCCGTACTAAATTCTGAAACGAGTGGGACCAGTTGCATACCAATTGGAGCTACCTCTAAAGTTAGATCGCATACATAATGTGTTTCACATCTCAATGTTGAGACGCTATCGCTCTGATCCCACGCACATTGTTCCTATAGAGGAGATTGGGGTTAGGCCAGATCTAATATTTGAAGAAGAACCAATTCAGATTCTGGATCGTGATGTTAAGGTTCTACGAAGGAAATCTATCCCTTTAGTGAAGATGCTAAGGTGGAATCATAACATTGAGGAGGCTACGTGGGAGCCTGAGGATGTGATGCGTCAGCAGTTTCCTCATCTGTTCTAATCAGGTAAAAATTTAAGGCTGAAATTTTCTTTTAGGGGGTAAAGTATATCTGCTTAACTTTTTCTGCTTAAATTTTCTTAAATCTGTTTCTGTTTAACTGTGACACAAGTGTATATCTGTTTTAGTGGCTAAGTGTTCTGGGTGTGTGTGTGAGGTCTTGGGCTCAATTTCCCACTTTGGAAAATTTTGATATTTTTCTAAATAAAGCCCTAACCATGTTCAGTAGGCTTATGTTTAATTTTTGGTAAGCTTATAATAGAATGGGTCTGCTGGTCTAGTGGCTAAGTGGAGAGTTTGACAGCTGGAGGTCATGTGTTAGAATCCTCTTGCAAGCGAGGGAGTTATTTTTGCTCGTTTGACTAAAAGAGTTCTGACCAGATTGAAAGACTGAGAGTGGGTTATTGGGATGTGAATTAGTGGGGAGTTATATGGGTATCTCAAAAAAATGAATTTGTGTACCCCTCTCTGTTGAAATTCTCCTCCAAACTATTCTTTTCTTTTTACGTTTTCCTTCACATTTTCCTTCCCTTTCCCTTGTCGTTCCCTACTTGTCTTTTTATTCTTCTTCCCTTTCGTTTTCAATTCCTGAGTGTCGGTCATCACGGCTTCGTTTTGTTAACTCTGTTTTTGTTAACTCTGTTGTTTTGGGTAGTAGCGAATTAAGTAGAACGTGTTTCCCCTTCTATAGAATTGTAGCTAATCGATCGGGGGAAATTGGGGTAAGTGATGGTGCTTAATTCGAGTTATAGTTTATTTTAGGTTCGTATTAATGACGATTTAAGACTATTTCTGAGTTTCAGTGTATCAATTGCTAGGTTTTAGAGTGTTCGGGATTACAGTAGCATCAAAATTGTACCAGGGGTATACCCGAAAACACAGAAATCGAGAATCAGTGAAAGCCAAGAAATGAAACTGTAGATGCCACATGGGCGTATGGTCGCCTGTGTGAAAGGTCGTGTGGTAGTACACAGCTGTGTGGTCAACGAACTAGGCTGTAAGCGCGTGACACGGGTGCACGACACAGCCGTGTGATGGGCAGAGAGGCCGTGTGTGAGACACGGGCTTGATCAAGTGGACCGTGTGGGCCACACGGGCATATGGGTTTTTGGGCTAGGCCGTGTGGCCAATTTAGACCGTGTGGGCCACACGGGCATGCCACATGGGCATGTAAGCCCATTTTTTTAAAAAATTCTATAAGGTTGCACAGGTCGCCCAAGTTGACTGTGACCTACTGTAGGGTCGGTAAGCATTATCTGAACCCCTAAACATGTGATTTATCGTATGATATCTGTACTGAACCTGATACTACTGAACTGATAGTGTGATTGATTATTACATATTAGCATGCCATTCATTGTATGTTGCATTGCATCGGGGTGGGTTAATGAATTATTGGAGGAAGTATCTGAAAGGCTCCTAAGCCTGTTATCTGGCAGCTCAGCTGCAAATATCTGTTTATGTGTCGCATTTTGGCACAGCATGGTGTGTAGGGATAGGTGGGTCGATTTTATCCCCACATGGTGTGTAGGGTTGGATGGAGATGATGTGTAGAGGCTAGCGGGTAGGATTCTGACATTTCGTTCTACATCTCTATCTGATTGGGATAAAGCCCTAATTTATATCTGATCCTGCATCTAAATGGGCTAAGGCCAAAACTAATTCTGTAATGGGCTCTAGCCCCAGACAGTTTATTTCTGACTTCTGATGATTATTCTATATGTTTGATATCTATGGGGATTACACACTAAGTTGTGAAACTCACCTTTTTTTTTATCTGTTCAAGTAATCCCCAGCATTAGCAGATCGGTGTAGCGGAGGACTCGACGGTGGCAACACGTAATAATTTTAGACTATTTCTATTGGTTTTTTTTTTGTTTTGGATTATTTATTTATTCGGGGTTTTGTTGTAATTTTTGGACTTTGGACTTTTTGGCTTTTAATTTCAGCTTTTGAACTGTTGATGATTTTATTACTGATAAGCACAATTAAAATCTGGTTTTCTCTAAAACAAACAGTATTCCTAAAATAGGAGATTTTCTAAAGCTTCTGCGTAAAAGAGATATGTTTTAAAGCAAATCAGTGAAAACATGTTTTCCGGAATAAGTAAAAGATAATAACTGCAACGATTTTCATGTATCGATCCGTTTTCAAAAACACTCACATGTGACATCGCCAAATTCAGTCATAACATCTAAGCCGAGTTTGGGGTGTTACAGTTTGAAATCCCTCTCTTGTATGAATGTCTTCCCTTGAAGTTGTAGGGAAAAAAATTTCAAGTTCAGCTTTGAGAAGTTAGAGGGGCTTACGACCACTGGTGCTTACTATTCATTAGTTCGTCTAGCTTTTCTTGGAGGCATTTTTATAATATTTTTACTAGGTGAACTAAAAAAATCAAGCAATATATTTCTCTAATAGTTAATGCAATGTAACAGTAAAAATCAAAAGGGAAACCTTAACCTTATTATGTCGAATGCTCGTTGTTCCTTGTGTGAGTTCATTGCAAGCTAGTAGTTGGGGTGGGGCTTATACCTGCACAAAAGAAGAGTGAAAGAAAAAAGAAAAGAAAAGTGTAGCAACAATGAAAGTAAAGAAAAGAGGGGACAAGAAAAAAAAGGGTTTAAAGTTTGATAGGTTTTTGGGATGTTTTAGAGTTAGAGTGTTTAGGAGTGTTTTAGTTTAAGTAAATATGGTATATTAGGGTAGATACTGGGTAAAAATAGGATTGTGTCTGGTGGGATGCACAACGGGTTGGGTCAACCTTATAGATTTTTGCAGCGATGTCGCGACACAAGGGCTCCTTATCGTGACACCCCTGGCAATGTCCCAATGTCATGACATCAAGGTTCAATATCGCGACATACCCTAAAGTTTTGAAATTTTGATGCTACTAGCTATGCTATCGTGACACCAGGGATTACGTACCATGACATCAAGTTGAATTACTCGGTTTCTCGAATATATGGTCGGTGTTGTGACATAAGTGTTCTTTATTGCAAAACTGACCCTATTTTTGGCTAATTTCTTAATTTCAAGGTGTTTGGGTAACTCTTTACCCATTATCTAAATTATGTCAATCAAATTAAGTCCTACTCTACCTAATTAATTCATACTTTTAGTTAAATATATCAAAAATTAAATTTACAATAAATTACAAAAAACATTGACATAATTTCTATTGTTACGTATAGCTATCGGATTCATCCGTCAGCTCAATTAGTCTGTACATGGACGTGTTATTTATCGGTTGTCTATCTCTATTAGTCCAAAGTCCGTTGTGCCACTCCACCTGGATGCCATTCTCTGAACTTGCCCTTTCGACCTATATGAACTACAAAATACACCTTTTCTAGATCAAGATTAGGGAAATTCAAAGATATTTCCTAACATGACTTCCCAAAACTTTTCTTACATCCCTCATTCTGTAGATGACTACATTTGAAATTTTCAATCTCACCATTGATTTTCATGATTAATTCATTATTTTCTAAGCCAATGGTGGACTTAGATGTAGCTAAATAGGGTCTTCCTAACAGAATGGGGATCTGACAATCTTCCTCAAAATCTAAGATTACAAAATATACCGGGATAAAAAAATTGCACACCTTAACTAACAAATCTTCGAGCACCCCTTTTGGCTGTACCTAACATTTACCAGCTAACTGTTGTGTGACGTGCGTATTCTTGAGCTCTTCTAACCATAGTTTCTTGTATATTGATAAGGGCATTATGTTTATACTGACTCCTAAAAGGGCATTGCTAAAATGTATATCCCCTATCTCTATCAGAATTGTAAAACTCCCTGGGTCTTTTAATTTTGGGGTATCTATTTAGTGATAATCACACTACATGATGTGTCTAGGTTAATTTGATCTCGCTGTTTAATTTTCCTACGCCAAGCCATTATTTCTTTTAGCTACTTTGCGCATTTAGAAATTTTTCTATTAATTCAATGAGAGGAATATTAACATTAAGTGGTTTAAATAAGTTTAGAATTACAAACTCCATTTCATCATGTTTTTGTTTGTCCTTAACCGTAAGGGAAATGGTATCTTTATGAGGACAAGTTTGGTGTTTTGCTCAGCTTCTGACTCATCTACTTTCTCTAGCTTGGTTTTAGTATCATCTCATTGAAGGTTCTCTTCTTCAAATCATTGGCATCCTCTTCGTTCTTCTCTTGAGTGGGGTTATTCGTGCTACCCAGTATTTTAACTGAACGGAGCGCTATTATTTTCACTTGCTCATTCCATTCTCTTCGAGGATTATTCTCAGTGTTGCTTAGGATGCCTGTGTCAATTTGCCTTTTGATGTCTCCCATCATGCTTGTTAATTGGCTCATCTAATCTTCGATATTAATTAATATGGTTTACATTTGAGTGCATTCAAACTGCACTTGTCTTACATTTGTCCACATTGATTGCATCTCTCCTTCAATTTGATCTTATCTTTGACCACATACAGTATGGTCATTGGAGTTGGCCCTTTCCTAAGGTTTTTACAAATAGGGAGGTTAGTAAGTAATATTTCTTTACTTTAGTTAGAATTGTTACCTCTTCTTTCATTATCCTCATATCAAATTTGGGTGGTCTCTCTAATCGGGATTATAAGTGTTTGAATAAGGATTTTCACCCCTATTCCCGATGTAATTTATGTTCTCGGCTGGGTTCTCAAGGTATTGGCCGATTGGTCTATCTGTATTGTACATCATGGGCCTACTGGATGTCGACTCTAACTGTTTAAGTTTGTCAAAAGTTTGTTGATACTTATCTTCCACGTGGACAGCTTTGATTGTAGGTAGTCTCGAACCATAAATGAATCACTTGTTTGGCCATTGGCAGGAATTCATCGCCATATTCTCGATCAACTGGTAGGCGTCTTCATACGTACGATTCTTTAAGGCTCCTCCTATGAATCCATCTATTCTTGACCTTCAGTGTGCATCTAGCTTGTTGTAGAACATTTGTAACCTCAACCATTCAGGTAGACCATGGTGAGGGAAACTTTGAACCAGCGACTTAAATCGCTCACTAGCTTCGTGAAAAACTCTCCCCTTCCATTTATTTAAACGTTGTGATCTCTCTCTTTAGTTGAACTATCTTGCTAATAGGGAAGAACTTGTACAAGAACATTTTCGCAAGTTCATTCCATGTTGTCATGGATCTTGTTGTCGGCGAATCTAACTAAGAGAAAGCGTTATCTATTAAGGAGAAGGGGAACAATCGAAGACAAATAAAGTCATTGGTGACCTCGTTAAATTTAAAAGTATTAAAAAATTGGAGAAATCATTTTAAGAGTTGATTTGGGTCATCCTTCATAGTTCCTCTAAACTGTAGGTTATTTTGAATCATTTGGATCATGGCCAGCTTGATTTCAAAATTATTGGCTGTAATGGTCGGCCTTGTGATACTACCTTAGACTGCATCAAAGGTTGGTAACACAGTCTCTCAGCATACGTTCCTCTCAAGCCATTGGTGGCTTTATTGGTAACTGTTGTGGTGGTGGTGGTAGATCTGGAAAGTTAGGATAGTCGAATAGCGGATTATCGCGTAGTGGATTAACCTCAGCAGGGGACTTATTTTGCATCTGCTGTTGTTGCTGCTGACAGCAATTCCTGCGTATAAATCTTTCCAAATCAGTGGCTGACTCTATATGTGTGCCCCTACTCTGAATTATACACTGAAATCCACAGAGTAAAAGAAAGGCTTAGCTTGACCGCAAATTTCTTATCTATAATCTATAATCTAAAAGGAAATATAAATCGTATCTATAATCTAAAAATTTCTTAACTATCCTATTAAACGCAAAAATTAAAATTAATTCAGTGGCGTTTCCTCCACGGCAACGATATCAACAACATGACCGCGTCCTAATGTACCAACATCGAAAATGTGAATATTACTCTTAGGGATAGGAATTAAGGTGGTGTCCGCAAGTATACATGCCAGGTTGTAATAAAGTTTTCAACGAAGTATGGAAGTACTTTAATGATCATACCCTAGGGAGGAGAGACTAAACTAATATTAATTTCTGAGCTACTAAATCTAATTAGTAATTTAATTAAACTATATTACGCTTAATCATAGGGTGATGGTAAAAACTATTTTAGATAAAATTAATAAAAACTATGGTGGAAGCAGATTGTAGATTCTATCAATTTTAACGGTGGAAGTCTAACTCGTTATTAATTCCTACTTCGGGTTCTATCCAATCAAATAGTCATTAACCTAACAGGGTCTCTCGACCTTCCACTAACCTAATGAGTCAGCAAGAACTACTTATCTCTTAATCTCATACCTTAGAACAGATTGGGGTAAGGTTTTCACATATAGGCAATGTAATAGCTTGATTTTAAGTCTAGTCAGAACAGTGGTTACGGAACCATGAATTTGACGTAGAAAATTTATTTTATTATTATGTTTTTATAGTCTAAAGTTTTATGGAATTTTTTCATGAAAATTTCGTTCGAAAATTTTATTGACTGGGCACTTAATTTAGCTAAAAGGACTAAATTGCAATAGGTGCAAAATGTGTATTCTAGAAGCTAGAGGTGTCTAATTGCTATGAAATTTTAAATTGGAGGTCCTTAGATGGTAATTAGACCATTATAATTTGTATCGACAAAAATGGACTTGGTTAGATAAAATTTCAAAGTTTTAAGTGAAGGGTATTATGGTCATTTAGTAAATAAAGACAAAAATAACTAATAAAAAGATGTCATCTCCCCCAAATTAGTCCCCCATGGCCGAAAATCATAAGAAAGAGACATAGCTAGGGTTTGGCCAACTTTCAAGCTCGATTGTAAGTCCGTTCTAGCCCCGTTTTCAATGATTTTTATGTTTTTGAGATCCTTGCAACCTAATCTAGCTATTTCAAGGGCCAATTTGAAAGAAAATCAAAGTCTAAAATTTTACCCATGTTGAATATTTGTGTATTTTGATGTTGTTAGATAAACAACATTTACTAGGTGATTTTGGATGAAAATGTCAAAAACAACTTATTTGTAAAAGTTATAAAATGAGTAGTAAAAGTGTGATTAAGTGGAAAATTTGGGTTTGTATGAGTATGAAAATGGTTCGGCTAGTCTTAGGTTTTGAAGAAATAGAATACATTTCAATTTACGAGCCTAGTACTAAATTATAAAAATGTGAAACATTAGGGGCAAAAATGTAATTTTTTCATAATATAATTTTTGGGCTAAATTGAATAATGTGAGTATTAAATGAGTTAAATTTGTTATTATAGATCAAGAAAAACAAGGTTCGGACCTAGATCGGGGGAAAAATAAAGTGTTTGACGATTAGGTCCAATTCTACTATTTTTGTACCGAGGTAAGTTTGTATGTAAATAATGCATTTTTATATTTATGTTTTAAATGCTTTAATGTTGTATGAATTTTGATTGAATCTTTGGACATATTCGACAAAATTTTGACAAACGAGAAATCCCCTGCACATTGTTTTTAAAGGGGGCAAAATGGCTTGGTAAATAGCTTTATTTTTTTCCACACAGGTGTGTTTCTAGGACGTGTGTGACACATGACTTGCTCCACGGGCATATGTTTTGGCCGTGTGTCCCCGGCACCTTAATTTTGAGAAACAAAATGCTCAGAATTGAGCACATAGGAAGAGACACGGGCGTGTGTCTCAGCCGTGTGAGGGATATGGCCTCAGACACGGGCGTGTGTCTTGGGCATGCGAAGTCTGCACATATTTAATGAAAAATTATAAATTTTAAATCGATTACATGGCCTAACACACAGACGTGTAGCTTGGCCGTGTGATTTCAATTTGTTCTTGGGTGAAAAATAGAGATTTACATGGGTTAGGGACACAGGCGTTTGTTGGCACACGGCCTGCCCATACGGGCATGTCCCAGGCCACACGGGCGTGTGACCCCTGTTTAATGGAAAATTTTCTAAGTTTTGTAAAATTTTTCTAAAGTTCTCGATTTAGTCCTGAACCACTTCCAAAGCATGTTTTGGGCCTCCTAAGCTCATATTAGGGACTTTAAGACTAAATGCAAAAAGTTTTAATTTGGGAAAAAAATTATGACTCGAATTTGTATGATTGTTTGTAATGTAAGTCCAGTAATGCCTCGTACCCTACTCTGACATAGAATACAGGTAAAGGGTGTACATTTAGTGGTATCAGAGCTATGATTTAGTCGATTCTTAGACTAACGTAGCGTGTGTAAGAGTCTAGCTATACATGCCATAGATGAACTTTGAGAGTGTGATAACTCCTAACAACTTTAAACTATTTTTTCATATAGTAAATGGATCTCGACCGAACTGTAGCTGATAATATAGAAAGTAATGTGCCGGCTCTCGCTCAATGGGTCGCGTCATCTGAAAATAAACCTCCCACGGTCAGTCAGGGAAGAAGGGCTAGGGAAGCCTTCTTCCAGATGATGAACGAGTGGTATTTAGAATTTGTTTGAACAAATCTAAATGCTCAACATCCTCTACCCCCTCTTTATCCCCAACCGATTCCCGTTGCTCCTCAAGGTGTAGAATTAGTAAGATTGAATAAGCCTTCGGTTGATAAGATTCGATAGCAAAGGGCTAAGGAAATCAGGGCTAATGTAAATGATGACCCCGAGAGAGCCGAGTTCTGGCTTGAAAATACTATCAGGGTATTTGATGAGTTATATTGTACATATAAAGAATACTTAAAATGTGATATATCATTATTGAGGAACACAACATATCACTGGTGGAAGACACTATTATTCGTGGTACTGAGAGAGAGAGGGTTACATGGGAATTCTTTCAAGAGGAATTTTGAAAGAAATATATCAGTTAGCTGTTCATCAATTAGAAATGTACAAAATTTCTTAAGTTGAAATAGGGCCGAATATTAGTGGCAGAGTATGAGCGAGAATTTGTCAGGCTCAGCAAGTATGCCCGAGAGTGTTTACTCTAAGGCTATTATGTGTAAAAGGTTCGAAGATGGGCTGAATGAAGACATCAGACTGGTAGCTGGAATCTTGGAACTAAAAGAATTTGTTGCATTGGTTGAACGAGCTTGCAAAGCCGAAGAGCTAAGCAAAAAGAAAAGAAAGGCCGAGAGTGAGGCTAGAGATGCAAGAAAAAGGCTGATGAGTAAGTCTTTTCAATCTCAGTCAAAAAAATCTAGAGCAATATTTCTCGTTCGAATGTATCAATCGCACAGAGACCGTGGGAAACAATATTCGGGTTCTAAAGCTCTAGCTACTTCAATTGCAAGTGTGGGTAATGTTAGGTCTAGTAGACCTGGGTGTCAGCGTTATGGTAGACGACATCCTAGCGAGTGTAGGATGAATGACCGAGTTTGTTTTAAGTGAGGCTCTGAAGAGCATTTTATCCGAGATTGCCCCGAGATAACTGAGAAAAAATAATTTCTAAGTGCAAGGCCAAGAAATACTACCAATAAGGGTAGGCCACTGAGAAATACCGGGAGTGGAACTAGCAATAAAGATGTGACGAAAGATACAACCGTGAAATCTAAAGTTTGGGCACTTTCTAGAGCCTGTGCTATTCGTGCTCGTGAGGATGCGTCATCTTCCGATGTGATTACTGGTACATTTTCTCTTTATGATACTAATGTTATTGCATTGATCGATCCTGGATCGACTCATTCTTATTTTGCGTGAATTTGGTATCTAGTAAGAATCTGCCTGTTGAGATTACTGAGTTTGTGATTAAAGTGTCAAACCCTTTAGGCAAATATGTGCTAGTTGATAAAGTTTGCAAGAATTGTCCTTTGATGATTCAAGGTCACTGTTTTCCGGTTAACTTAATGTTGTTGCCATTTGACGAATTCGATGTTATTTTGGGTATAGATTGGTTGACACTGCATGATGCCATAGTAAATTGTAGACAGAAAACTATTGAATTGAAATGTGAAAATGGTGAGATTCTTTAAGTTGATACCGATGAATCAAGTAAATTGCCTATTGTGATTTCTTCTATATCTTCTCAGAGGTATGTAAGGAAAGGTTGTGAAGCTTACCTTGCTTATGTGTTGAATACAAAGATGTCTGAATTGAAAATTGAATTAGTGTCGATAGTTTGTGAATATTCAGATGTGTTCCTAGAAGAGCTGCCAGGGTTACCACTGCTCAGAGAAGTTGACTTTGCTATTGACTTAGTACCAGGGACTACACCGATATCAATAGCTCCGTATAGGATGGCTCTGACTGAATTGAAAGAATTGAAAGTCCAGTTTCAAGAGTTGACAGATAAGGTTTTGTGAGACCGAGTTTTTCTCCTTAGTGCTCCAGTGTTGTTTGTAAAGAAGAAAAACGGATCTACGAGACTTTGTATCGATTATTGACAGCTCAACAAGGTGACTATAAAGAAAAAGTATCCTTTTCCAAGGATTGACGACTTGTTTGATCAGTTGAAAGGAGAAACGGTATTCTCGAAGATTGTTTTCAGATCGGGGTACTATCAGTTGAGAGTTAAAGAGTCGGATGTGCTGAAAACTGCTTTCAAAATAAGGTATGGGCTTTATGAATTTCTTGTTATGCCTTTCAGACTAACTAATGCTCTTTCCATTTTTATGGACTTGATGAATCAAATTTTCCAACCGTATCTAGATAAGTTTGTGGTTGTGTTCATTGATGACATCCTGATTTATTCGCAAGATGAGTCCAAGCATGCCGAGCACCTAAGAACTATATTGCAGACATTGAGGGAGAAGAATTTGTTTGCTAAATTCAATAAAAGTGAGTTTTGGCTCCGAGAAGTCAGATTTTTGGGACATATTATTTTAGGTGATGGTATTCATGTTGATCCAAGTAAGATTTCAGCAATTCTTGAGTGGAAACCGCCAAGGAATGCATCTGAAGTTAGAAGCTTTTTAGGCTTAGCCAGTTATTATAGACGATTTGTTAAAGGATTTTTGATGATTGCTACTTCTATGACCAAGCTGTTGCAAAAAGATGTTAAATTTGAATGGTCCTGTAACAGCCCGATTTTGGGCATAGTCGGAACAGTGGTTTCGAGACCACAAATTCGATAAGGAAAAATTTATTTTAAATTAGAGGTCCTTAAATGGTAATTAAACCATTATTTAATTTACTGGACAAAAATGGACATGAAATAGGTGAAACAGAATATTTTTAAGTTAGGGGCATTTTGGTTATTTAGTAATTAAAATGAATTAAAAACAAAATTAAAAGCCAATTTTTGTCCATCTTCAACCCCACGACAGAATTTCACAAGGGGAAACCATGTCTAGTGTTTTTTAAGCTTCCAAGCTCGATTGTAAGTCCGTTCTAGCCCCGTTTTTAATGAATTTCATGTTTTTGAAATCCTTGTAACAAGATCTATCTATTTCTGCTACTAATTTGAGATATAGTTAAAGTCTAGGGTTTTTAACCATGATGAATATGTGTGTATTTTTATTTTTAATGGTAGAAAATGCATGTTTATGGTTAGAGAAATGACTTTTACTAAGTGATTTTCAACGAAAATGCCTAAAAGGACTAATTTGTAAAAGTTATAAAATATGTCATAAATGTGTGATTTAATGAAAAATGTGGACTGATATAAGTATAAAAGAGGTTCGGCTAGGCTTGGGAATCGAAAAAATTGAATAAATTTCATTTTTCGAGCTTAGGGGCAAAAATGTAAGTATGTTAAACTTTAGGGACAAAAACGTAATTTTTCTTGAATATGATTTTTGGGTCACATTGAATAATGTGACTAATAAGTGAGCTAATTTGATATTATAGATCAAGAAAAACGTCGGACCTAGAACGAGGGAAAAACAAGTATTTGACGGTTAGATCCTTTTCACCATTTTTAGTATTGAGGTAAGTTTGTATGTGAATAATGGAATGCTATATTTATGTTTTAAATTGCTTTAAAATTATATGATTGATATGATTGATATTATGAGCAAGTTCGATAATGCCAAGATAACAAAGAAGTCCCGGTTGAACCTTAGGAATAGATAGGATACAAATGTCATGACATTAGGGTTATGTGTGATTTCGTGTAAGACCATATCTAGGATATGGCATCGATATGTGATTTTGTATAAGACCATGTCTGGGACATGGCATTGATATGAGATATCGTGTAAGACCATAGCTGGGCTATCGGCATCGATATGTGATCCCATGTAAGACCATATCTGGGATATGGCATTGGCATGTTACTATGTGTATGATGTTCTCGGGTATCCTTTAGTATTCTGAGTGGTTCAATGGGTAATTCAAAGATTATGTCAAAGATGTGAAAAGATATGACTGTGTTACAAGTTCGTACAGGTATGTACATAAAGTTTATAAGCATTGGCTTCATGATATTATGAGTTCATGATCATTATGAAAGTGACCTTAAGTTAATCTTGTGAATAAGTATTTAAGTTGATGATATGTAAATTCATGGTAAATTCAGTTGAGAATCATGTGTTAGGCTTTTGAGCCATATCAAATTGAGAGATAAGATGTTTAGTCCACTTGATTTGTGATTCATTAGATATGTGTAAAAAAAATGAAAGATTTGTTTAATTGCCTATTAAAATGGTTATGAAAGTATGTGAAGTTAAGAGTTTAAATCATTGAAAGATGTTAAGCTTTGGGCTTGAAAATATGAATACGCATAATTAATGTGCATGTTACTATGAGGCTTGAAATGTTTTGTTAATGATTATTATGGTATGTTTTGGGCCTCGTAGGCTCGTTTAAGGGATAATATGTATGTGTATAAATGGTTTTAAATTGAATGAAATTTTATGGCCTGATTTTGTATGATTGGTTATGTTTAAGTCCGGTAATGTCTCGTACCCTGTCAAGGCGTCGGACACGAGTAAGGGGTGTTACAGGTCCGACAAAATGTCAGCAAAGTTTTGAGAAATTGAAAGCATTATTGACTGAGGCACCGGTTTTAGTACAACCTGAATCAGGAAAAGAATTTGTAATTTATAGTGACGCTTCATTGAATGGTTTGGGTTGTGTGTTGATGCAAGAAGGCAAAGTGGTAGCTGATGCCTCAAGATAGTTAAAACCGTACGAGAAGAATTATCCGACGTACGATTTGGAACTGGCTGCCATCATTTTTGCTTCAAAAATTTTGGTGTCATCATTTATACGGTGAGAAATGTCATATCTTTATTGATCATAAGAGTTTAAAATATTTGATGACTCAAAAAGATCTAAAGTTGTGACAATGGATATGGCTCGAGTTATTGAAAGACTATGAACTAGTGATTGACTATCATCCAGGAAAGGCGAATGTAGTCGCAGATGCATTGAGTAGAATGTCCTTGTTTGCTTTGAGAGCTATGAGTACAAAACTGACTTTGTCTAATGATGGCTCAATTTTGGCCGAGTTGAGAGCTAGACTGATATTTCTTCAATAAATTTGTGAAGCTCAAAAAAACAATAGTGAATTGTAAGCCAAAAGAGCCCAATGTGAGTCGGGTAGTGATTTAGACTTTCAGATTGGGGCCGATGATTGTTTGATGTTCCGAGGTAGTACAAAGATGTATAATCATCCGAAGAAATTGTATTGGTGGTCAGGTATGAAACGAGACATTTCCGAGTTTGTAACGAGCTATTTGATTTGTGAACAAGTAAAAGCCGAACATCAAATGCCTTCGGGTTAACTCTAGCCTGTGACTATACTCGGGTGGAAATGGGATAGGATTACGATGGACTTCGTAACGGGTTTGCCTTTGACTCCGAAAAAGAAAGATGTCGTCTAGGTTGTTGTTGATAGATTGATAAAATCAGCTCATTTCATTCTGGTACGTAATGATTATTCACTTGATAAGCTAGTTGAATTGTATATTGCTGACATTGTGAGATTGCATGAAGTACCTATTTCTATTATTTTAGATAGAGATCCGAGGTTTACTTCAAGATTTTGGAGGAAATTACAAGAAGCTTTGGGTACAAAGTTAAATTTTAGTACCGCGTTTCATCCCCAAATCAACAGTCAATCTGAAAGAGTAATTCAGATTCTTGAAAATATGCTCTGATGTTGTGTTCTAGAGTTCGAAGGTAGTTGGGAAAAATATCTACCTTTAGTCGAATTTGCTTACAACAACAGTTTTCAGTCGAGTATAAAGATGGCATCGTATGAGACATTGTATGGCCGCAAGTGTCGAACTCCGTTGTACTAGACTGAGCTTGGTGAGAGACATATTCACGGGGTTGACTTGGTTAGAGAAACTGAAGAAAAGGTGAACGTAATTCGTGACTGTTTGAAAGCTGCATCAGATCGATAAAAGTCGTACGCAGATTTGAAAAGAAAAGAGATCAAATTTCATGTTGGTGATAAAGTATTTCTGAAAGTATCTTCGTGGAAGAAGATTCTGAGATTTGGCTGTAAAGGCAAGTTAAGTCCACGTTTCATTGGACTGTATGAGATTATTGAAAGAATAAGGCCAGTGGCATATAAGTTAGCTTTATTGACAGAGTTAGGAAGGATTCATAATGTGTTTCATGTGTCGATGTTGCGACAATATCGTTCTGATCCTTCACATGTGATTTCTCCAACGGAGATTGAGATTTGACTGGATATGACCTACGGTGAAGAATTGATCAAGATTTTAGCTCGGGAAGTTAAACTATTGAGAAATAAAAGTATAGCCCTAGTGAAAGTTTTATGGCAACAACATGGGGTTGAAAAGGCTACGTGGGAACCTGAGGAAGCTATGAGAAAACAGTACCCAAACCTATTTTCTAGTAAGATTTTCGGGGACGAAAATCCCTAAAGGGGGGAGAGTTGTAACAGCCCAATTTTAGGTTTAGTCAGAATAGTGGTTTCAGAACCATGAATCCGAAGTAGAAAGATTTATTTTATTATTATTTTTTTATAGTCTACAGTTTTATGAATTATTTTGTGAAAATTTCATTCGAAAATTTTATTGACTGGGCACTTAATTTAGCCAAAAGGACTAAATTGCAATAGGTGCAAAACATGTATTGTAGAAGCTAGAGGTGTCTAATTGCTATGAAATTTTAAATTGGAGGCCATTAGATGGTAATTATACCATTATAATTTGGTATGGACAAAAATGGACATGGTTAGATAAAATTTCAGTTTTAAATGAAGGGTATTTTGGTCCTTTGGTAAATAAAGACAAAAATAACTAATAAAAATATGTCATCTTCCCCAAATTAGTCCCCCATGACCAAAAATCAGAAGAAGGAGACATAGCTAGGATTTGGCCAACTTTCAAGCTCGATTGTAAGTCCGTTCTAACCCCGTTTTTAATGATTTTTATGTTTTTGAGATCCTTGCAATCTAATCTAGCTATTTCAAGGACCAATTTTAAAGCAAATCAAAGTCTAATTACCCATGTTGAATATTTGTGTATTTTGATGTGTAATGGTGGAATTTGGTGTTAGATAAACAACATTTACTAGGTGATTTTTGATGAAAATGTCAAACAGGACTTATTTGTAAAAGTTATAAAATGAGTAGTAAAAGTGTGATTAAGTGGAAAATGTGGGCTGGTATGAGTATGAAAATGGTTCGGCTAGGCTTAGGTCTTGAAGAAATGGAATACATTTCAATTTACGAGCCTAGGGACTAAATTGTAAAAATGTGAAACATTAGGGGAAAAATGTAATTTTGTCATAATATAATTTTTGGGCTAAATTGAATAATTTGAGTATTAAATGAGTTAAATTTTTTATTATAGATCAAGAAAAATGAGGTTCGGACCTAGATTGGGGAAAAAATGTTTGACAATTAGGTCCAATTCTACTATTTTTGTACGGAGGTAAGTTTGTATATAAATAATGCATTGTTATATTTATGTTTTAAATGCTTTAATTTTGTATGAATTGTGATTGACTTCTTTGACGTATTTGAAAAAGTTTCGACAAGCGAGAAATTCCGGTTGAACCTTAGGAATAAAATATGTAACACCCCGTAACCAAGACCGTTGCCGGAGTCGAACACGAGGTGTTAACAGACTTATTTCATTTATTAACACAGTTCATTTTAAAATTCCAGACAAGCTGGTTAACTGCATCACAGTCACTTTAAAAATCATATCTCGAGTTCCAAAACTCGAAAACTGATTCCGTAAATTTTCCCTAAAACTAGACTCATATATCCATCCAAAAATTTTTTTCTAGAATTTTTGGTCAGGCCAAGTAGTGCAGTTTATTAGTTAAAGTCTCCCCTGTTACAGGGTTCGACCATTCTTACCTTCTAGCATTACGACTTGGATATCTCCCTGTACAGGGCTTCAATACTTACGATGTTTGTTTCTAAAGAAACTAGACTCGAAAAGGAATCTATACATATATGTTATGACTTCTAATTATATCTCGTTAATTTATAATGAATTTCCAAAGTCGGAACAAGGGATCCAGAAATCGCTCTGGCCCTGTTTCATGAAAACTTAAACATCTCATAAAATACGGCTCATACAATCGTTTCATTACTTTCATATGAAAATAGACTCATCAAGGTTCGATTACATAATTTATTCAATATTTCATTCCATTCCTACTATTTTTAGTGATTTTTCAAATTCACATCACTGCTGCTGTCGGCATCTGTTTTAAGGTAGACTTTACCTATTTCATAATTTCCATGATTCAACTAGCCCTTTAACATATATATATACGAAAATATGATCGTGATTAACCATTCCAATGGCTAATCATTGCCAAGCATTTCCACACCTCTCAATAACCATATATATACAAAATGATTATAATGCTATGCTCAAAATATTTAAGCCATTTTCGCATGGCTATCCCAATATATACAATACCAAAGTACTTGACTAACAACAAAAGGGCAGCCCTATACATGCCATTATCAGAGTTCAACCAAAAGAGTACCAAAAGGGCTTTGATAGTGTGGGCGACTTCAACTTTGACACTCCCGAGTCCGATAGCTGACGAACCAAAATCTATAAAACAGAGAATCAAAGAAACGGAATAAGCATTTAATGCTTAGTAAGTTTTGAGCAATGAAATTAGGCACAACTGAAGTATAGCATTCATATGACTCAACGGATAATTTCATATACACATATTCTCAAAATCATACCTACTTCACATTTCCAACCCTTATATTCATACATAAAGGATCAACTTAACCAAAGGTCGGAAGCTTATTAATCGACTGAGCAAATACTATTTAAAAGGAATCAACTATTCCAATGCATATACGAAACATACCTCATCGTTGGGATTTTACGAGCGTATTAATTGAAATTATTACAGCAAGATCGCTCATTCCCAAACCAAGTACCTTCGAGACTTAGCGGATATAGCTACTCGCTCAAGCGCCTTGGGACTTAGCCGGATATAGTAACTTCGCACAAATCCTTCGGGACTTAGCAGGATATAGAAACTTCGCACAAATGCCTTGGGACTTAGCAGGATATAGTAACTCACACAAATGCCTTGGGACTTAGCCGGTTATCATAGTAACTCACACAAATGCCTTGGGACTTGGCTCGGTTATCATAGTAACTCGCACAAATGCCTTCGAGACTTAGCCCGGTTATCATCCGAATATTCATGCACGTATATCAATAAATCATATCACATCTATATTTCATTTTCATCACTAGAACTCAAACACAAGACACTTATCAATCATTCCCATTTTCGGCTCAATAGCCACATACAAAGAGCATAAATTGATTTTCTTTATGACACGATCTCTATGCACATTCGACTACCCGTCATAGATATAACTAATTATCTCGACATATAATTCAAGTAAAATCATTATATCACTGTTTATTTGTTATGCTTATACGTCATAACTTAATCAAATCATAAACTAAGTTCCATTACTCAAAGACTTACCTCGGATGTTGTCGGCGATTTCGATGACTATTCGATCACTTTTTCCTTCCCTTATCCAACTTTGATCCTCTAGGCTCTTGAGCTAAATCAAACAATTTACTTCCCAAATCAAACATAGTCATCGACATCCATATACATTTTATACTAGCGAAATGTACCATCAAGATATACTTTACTCAAATAATTTACTTTGGCCGAACATGTATAATGTTTTGTAGCTTAATAAATTTAACATACACCATGTATTTATAATATTTTTGGCAGCCAACTATCCATAGTCATGCACACACAATCAAAAATAAATACCCAAAATTTTCATATCCTTATGCCCTAAGCCGAATATACTTGTCATGTTCACCTACATTTTCTTTTTTTTCAAGTACAACATTCTCATATTCGGCATTATTATCAAGCATAATAGCCAATTCTTCCCACTTTGAATCTATGCATCAATTTAATCATAGTTTGTTCAAGCACTCATACAACAAGACACATCCATATGACTAAAAATTCTAAGTTTAAACACAATACAACATTTTAGCACCATGGCGAATACTTCATGAAGTTGTTAAGACCCATCCTTTTAAATTCTCACACACACTCACATTCAATCCTTTTTATTAAGCACTCAAATTCAATCATCTTCATGCCTCATCACCATAACATCAAACACCAACCAAGAAGACAACACCCATGGCCGAGTATCATCTCCATCACATAGCAAAGATTTAAACAATGGGCTAGGTAGAACTCAAGCTAACAACTAAAAATATGCATGAATCTCATGGAACAACATCAAACATACCTTAGCCTAGTTACAAGCATGGCGAACCTCTTCAACCTTTCTTCCTTTCTTTCCTTTGATTTTTAGGTCAAGAAGAACAAAATGAGAACTTTTTTCTTTTTTTTCATCACCCCCAATTTCCATTATTTTATTACTAACCCTTTTATTTTATTATTTCTAACATAAAGCATTAACACAACATGTTTATAATAGGTTTTAACCCATAGCATGACCGCCACTAGTTCAAATTTTGGGTAATTTGACATGCAAACCCATCATCTTTATAGCATGCATTAATAGGCCACTTACATTTGCCTAACACATTTCTAAATTTTCTCACATAAGTCCTATTAACTAAATTCACATGCAATCGACTAAATCGAAGCTTAAAGCTTTCACACATTTATATTCACATATTCTAGACAATAAATATCACATTTAAATACTTCGGTGGCTCGGTTTAGCGGTCCCAAAACCACTTCCCGACTAGGGTCAATTTAGGGCTGTCACAACTCTCCCCCACTTTAAGAAATTTTCATCCCCGAAAATCTTACCGGTAAATAGGTTTGGGTATCGTTCTTTCATAGAGTTCTCGGGTTCCCAAGTAGCTTTTTCCATCCCGTGTTTGAGCCATAACACTTTTACTAAAGGAACCTTTTTGTTTCGTAACTCTTTCACTTCACGAGCTAGGATACGAATCGGTTCTTCTTCATAACTCATATCGGATTGAATTTCAACCTCTGATGGATTAATTATGTGCGATGGATCAGATCTATAACGTCGATGCATCAAAACATGAAAGACGTCGTGAATCTTTTCAAGTTCAGGGGGTAAAATCAATCTATACGCAACTGGACCGACTCGTTCGGATATTTCATATGGCCCGATGAACCTCGGACTCAATTTGCCCTTACGCCCAAATCTGAGTATCTTTTTCCAAGGTGAAACTTTAAGAAACACTTTATCTCCCGCCTGATACTCAATGTCTTTTTGTTTCAAATCCGCGTACGACTTCTGACGATCCGATGCTACCTTCAAACTTTCACGAATTATTTTTACTTTCCGCTCAGCATCTTTAATCAAATCAACTTTGAAAATTTTACTTTCACCAAGCTCGGTCCAAAACAATGGTGTACAGCATTTACGACCGTACAAAGCCTCGTAAGGTGCCATCTTAATACTTGATTGAAAACTATTGTTGTAAGCGAATTCAATCAAAGATAGATACCATTCCCATGAACCACTAAACTCAAGGATGCAACATCTCAACATATCCTCGAGTATTTGAATTATCCGCTCGGATTGACCATCGGTTTGGGGATGAAAAGCGGTGATAAAATGCAACTTGGTACCCAAAGCTTCTTGCAATTTCTTCCAAAATCGCAAGGTGAATCTCGTATCTCTATCTGACACAATAGAAATGGGTACCCCGTGTAATCTCACAATCTGAGAAACATACAATTCAGCTAGTTTATCCAATGAATAATCCGTACGTACGGGAATAAAATGAGCTGACTTAGTCAGTCTATCAACAACAACCCAAATCGTATCTTTCTTACTCGCCGACAATGGTAACCCAGATACAAAATCCATTGTGATTCGTTCCCATTTCCATTCAGGTATCATGATCGCCTGAAGTAAACCTGTAGGCACTTGATGTTCCGCTTTCACTTGTTGGCATATTAAACTGATGTCTCGTTTCATACCCTGCCACCAAAACTGATGTCTCAGATCGTTGTACATTTTCGTACTCCCCGGGTGAATTGACATTCGGCTACAATGAGCTTCGTTCAAAATCATCAAAATAAGTTCTGAATTTCTTGGAACACACAAACGACTTCTGAACCTCAAACAATCGTCATCATCAATTTGAAACTCTGATTCCATATTCGAAACACATTCAGCCCGTTTTGCAACTAATTCATTATCGACTTTCTGAGCTTCACGAATTTGATGAATCAACAATGGTCTAACCTTTAATTCCGCTACTAACACATTTTCGGATAAAACAGACAAGTGTACATTCATCGCTCGTAAAGCAAACAGTGATTTACGACTCAAAGCATCCGCAACCACATTAGCCTTTCCTGGGTGATAGTCAGTGACAAGCTCATAATCTTTTAACAACTCGAGCCAACGTCTTTGTCGCAGATTCAAGTCTCTTTGAGTCATCAAATATTTGAGACTTTTGTGATCCGAAAATACATGGCACTTCTCACCAAATAAGTAATGTCGCCATATTTTCAAAGCGAATACGATGGCAGCTAATTCGAGATCATGGTTTGGATAATTTTTCTCATGTGGCTTCAATTGTCTCGACGCATAAACTACAACTCAACCTTCTTGCATCAATACACAACCCAACCCAAGTAAGGATGCATCATTGTAAATGATGAACTCCTTGCACGA
Source organism: Gossypium arboreum (assembly GCF_025698485.1). Lineage (NCBI taxonomy): Eukaryota > Viridiplantae > Streptophyta > Magnoliopsida > Malvales > Malvaceae > Gossypium > Gossypium arboreum. The sequence continues at coordinate 24,886,711 of NC_069075.1, forward strand.
TTAATTTGCACTAATCTTGGAGCTTCGTCAAATGAGTTTTCAATTGATCGAAACTTTTCGACACTTTTTCGTCCATTCAAACTTAACATCTTTTCGAAGTAGTTTCGTCATTGGTGTGGCTATCATCGAAAAACCTTTTACAAACCGTCTGTAGTAATGTAAGCAAGTCCCAAAAGCTCGAACTTCAATAATATTTCTGAGGCTTCCGGTTAAGTATGGCTGAAATTTTGCTCGGATCAACTCGAATACCGATGCAGATACCACATGTCCCAAGAAGCTAACCTCTCTTAACCAGAACTCACACTTACTGAACTTAGCATACAACTGCTTATCCCGTAAAATTTGCAACGCTAATCCCAGGTGTTCAATATGATCGGTTTCATTTCTCGAATAGACCAAAATATCATCGATAAACACAACTACAAACCGATCTAAATACAGTCTAAAGATCCGATTCATCAGATCCATAAATACCGCGGGGGCATTAGTGAGCCAAAACGACATCACTAAGAATTTGTAGTGACCGTATCTCGATTCGAAGCGGTTTTGGGTATATCCGAATCTCGAATTAGAATCGATAATAACCCGATCTCAAATCTATCTTTGAAAACACCGAGGCTCCCTTTAGTTGATCAAACAAATCGTCAATGCGCGGTATCGGATATTTATTCTTTATTGTCACCTTATTCGGTGACGATAGTTGATGCACAACCTCATGGTTCCGTCCTTCTTTTCACAAACAATCTTGGTGCACCCCAAGGTGAGAAACTTGGTCGAGCGAAACCTCTATCCATCAACTCTTGCAACCGAGCTTTTAATTCCTTTAATTAGTTGGTGCCATACGATCACGGAGCTATCGAAATCGGTGTAGTCCGGTACAAGCTAGATGCCAAACTCTACCTCCGAGCAGTGGTAAACTGGTAATTCTTGGGAAAAACATCCAGATATTCACAAACCATCGCACAGATTCAGCTTCTTTTCTAACTCTTTGTCATCAAGTACATACGCAAGGTATGCTTCACACCCTTTCTTACATATTTTCGAGCCAACATCGATGATATTACACTAGCAACCTATTCAAGTCGAGAGACTCAACTCGGATTATCTCGTTATTTACACACCTCAAATCGATGGTTTTCTTTTGCAATTTACAATTGCATCATGTACTGATCAAACAATCCATACCGATGATAACATCAAATTCATCAAACGGTAAAAGCATCAAATCGGTCGGAAAACAGGAACCTCGGATTACTAGGGGACATTTCTTACACACTTTGTCGACAAGCACGTAACGACCCAAGGATTTGACACTCGAATTACAAACTCGAGAGACTCAACGGTAAAGTCTTCTTTGGATGCTAAGGTTTCACATATATAAGAATGAGTAGAACCAGGGTCAATAAAAGCAATCACATTAGTATCAAAGAGAGTAAAAGTACCGATAATAACATTTAGCGAGGAAGCATCCTCGCGTGCGCGTATAGCATAAGCTCTAGCAGGAGCACGAGCCTCAGATCTGGTTGTAGCATCTCTAGATCCTCTCTGACCGCCACTAGCATTGCCCGTATTCCTAGATGGTCTACCCCGAGTAGTGGTAGCACACGGTTTCCCACTCTGATTTACATTCTGTTCAGACAATCTCGGGCAATCTTTAATAAAGTGGTCAACTGATCCGCACTTGTAACAGGAGCGGTCATGGAATCTACAACTCTCCGAATACCATTTACCACAATACTGGCACTCCGTTCTGTCTCGACAATCATTTCCAACACTGGCGACCGAAGTGACTCTTGTACTCACAAGGGGTCGATCACGATCTCGTCTAGAAAAACCCGAAGTGTCTCTAGACCGGCCTAAGTCATCTCTAAATTTCTTCGATGACTATTGAACGGGCTTTCCCGAAGATCTCTTCTGAAACTCCTTTGCTCCTATATCGACTTTTCTTTTCTCCTCATCGAGCTCTTGGCTTTGCAAGCTCGTTCGACAAGTACCACAAATTCTCGGATTTCTAAAATGCCAACATACTGACTTTATATCATCATTCATCCATCCTCAAACGTTTACACATCACGACTTCGAAGAAATGCATTCTCGGCGTCTGGCTAAGCCTTACAAACTTTCGTTCATAATCGATGAATCGACATGGAATCTTGTTTAAGTTCAAGAAATTCCTTCCGTTTTTGATCAATGAATCTTTGGTCGATATACTTTTTCCAAACTTCGGTTTGGAAAAACTCCCAAGTTACTTGCTCTCTGCAGCTAGAAATCAACGTATTCCACCAATAGTAGGCGTAATCACGTAGCAAGAAGATAGTACACTTTAGGCATTCATCGGTGTACAAGATAGTTCATCAAGTACCGAATAGTGTTGTCCAACCAAAATTCAGCTTGCTCGGCATCGTCATTGTCCGTAGCTTTAAATTGAGAGCCCGTGTTTTCGGATTCATCAACCGGGGGCTTATTTGACCTTATTTGGTCAGTTACCAGAGGTATTGCAGGTACGGGGGTTGTATTAGTCGGGAATAGGGGTTGTGGAACAGCCGTATTAGTTCGAATGTATTGGTTGAACCAATCATTCATCACGCTATAAAAAACTTGTCTAGCTTCATCATTCGGATTACTAGCAATAGATTGAGAGTCCGCCGGCGCTGTCCCTTATGCGGGAGCAGGCGCTACACTCTCAAGATCATCAGCTACCGCTCGGTTGGGATCGGGATCCATTACTATAAATAAACACATTTTCAATTGTCAGAAATCACCACACTATCAAATAATCACATAATGGCATGTATAGCTAGACCCAAATGTATTACGGTAGTCCTAGAATCGACTAAACCGTAGCTCTGATACCAATAAAATTGTAACACCCCATACCCAAGACCGTTGTCGGAGTCGAACACGAGGTGTTAACAGACTTATTTCATTTATTAACACAATTCATTTTAAAATTCCAGACAAGCTAGTTAACTGCATCACAGTCACTTTAAAAATCATATCTCGAGTTCCAAAACTCGAAAACTGATTACGTAAATTTTCCCTGAAACTAGACTCATATATCCATCCACAAATTGTTTTCTAGAATTTTTGGTCAGGCCAAGTAGTACAGTTTATTAGTTAAAGTCTCCCCTGTTACAGGGTTTGACCATTCTGACCTTCACGCATTACGACTTGGATATCTCCCTGTACAGGGCTTCAATACTTATTTCGTTTGTTTTTAAAGAAACTACACTCGAAAAGGAATCTATACATATATGGAATGACTTCTAATTATCTCTGGTTAATTTATAATGAATTTCAAAAGTCGGAACAGGGGATCCAGAAATCGCTCTAGCCCTGTTTCACGAAAACTTAAACATCCCATAAAATACGGCTCATACGATCATTTCGTTACTTTCATATGAAAATAGACTCATCAAGGTTCGATTAAATAATTTATTCAATATTTAATTCCATTCCTACTATTTTTAGTGAGTTTTCAAATTCACATCACTACTGCTGTCGGCATCTATTTTTAAGGTAGACTTTACCTATTTCATAATTTCCATGATTCAACTAGCCCTTTAACATACATAGCACGAAAATATGATCGTGATTAACCATTCCAATGGCTAATCATTGCCAAGCATTTCCACACCTCTCAATAACCATATATATACAAAATGATTATAATGCTATGCTCAAAATATTTAAGCCATTTTCGCATGGCTATCCCAATATATACAATACCAAAGTACTTGACTAACAACAAAAGGCGCCCTATACATGCCATTATCGAGTTCAACTAAAAGAGTACCAAAAGGGCTTTGATAGTGTGGGCGACTTGACTTTGACACTCACGAGTCCGATGGTGACGAACCAAAATCTATAAAGCAGAGAATCAAATAAGCGGAATAAGCATTTAATGCTTAGTAAGTTTTGAGCAATGAAATTAGGCACAATCAAGTATGGCATTCATATGACTAAACGGATAATTTCATATACACATATTCTCAAAATCATACCTACTTCACATTTCCAACCCTTATATTCATACATAAGGGATCAACAACCAAAGGCGGAAGCTTATTAATCGATCGGCGAATACTATTTAAAAGGAATCAACTATTCCAATGCATATCTGAAACATACCTCATCATTGGGATTTTATGAGCGTATTAATTGAAATTATTACAGCAAGATCGCTCATTCCCGGACCAAATACCTTGATTTAGCCGGATATAGCTACTCGCTCAAGCGCCTTGGGACTTAGCCGGATATAGTAACTTCGCACAAATGCCTTGGGACTTAGCCGGATATAGTAACTCACACAAATGCCTTGGGACTTAGCCGGTTATCATAGTAACTCACACAAATGCCTTGGGACTTGGCGGTTATCATAGTAACTTCGCACAAATGCCTTGGGACTTAGCTCGGTTATCATCCGAATATTCATGCACGTATATCAATAAATCATATCACATCTATATTTCATTTTCATCACTAGAACTCAAACACAAGACACTTATCAATAATTCCCATTTTCGGCTCAATAGCCACATACAAAGAGCATAAATTGATTTGCTTTATGACATGATCTCTATGCACATTCGACTACCCGTCATAGGTATAACTAATTATCTCGATATATAATTCAAGTAAAATCATTATATCACTGTTTATTTGTTATGCTTATACGTCATAACTTAATCAAATCATAAACTAAGTTCCATTACTCAAAGACTTACCTCGGATGTTGTCGAACGATTTCGACGGCTATTCGATCACTTTTTCCTTCCCTTTATCCAACTTTGATCCTCTAGGCTCTTGAGCTAAATCAAACAATTTACTTCCCAAATCAAACATAGTCATACGACATCCATATACATTTTATACTAGCCGAAATGTACCATCAAGATATACTTTACTCAAATAATTTACTTTGGCCGAACATGTATAATGTTTTGTAGCTTAATAAATTTAACATACACCATGTATTTATAATATTTTGGCAGCCAACTATCCATAGTCATGCACACACAATCAAAAATAAATACCCAAAATTTTCATATCCTTATGCCCTAAGCCGAATATACTTGTCATGTTCACCTACATTTTCTTTTTTTTCAAGTACAACATTCTCATATTCGGCATTAGTATCAAGCATAATAGCCAATTCTTCCCACTTTGAATCTATGCATCCATTTAATCATAGTTTGTTCAAGCACTCATACAACAAGACACATCCATATGACTCAAAATTCTAAGTTTAAACACAATACAACATTTTAGCACCATGGCCGAATACTTCATGAAGTTGTTAAGACCCATCCTTTTCAAATTCTCACACACACTCACATTCAATCCTTTTTATTAAGCACTCAAATTCAATCATCTTCATGCCTCATCACCATACATCAAACACCAACCAAGAAGACAACACCCATGGCCGAGTATCATCTCCATCACATAGCAAAGATTTAAACTATGGGCTAGGTAGAACTCAAGCTAACAACTAAAAATATGCATGAATCTCATGGAACAACATCAAACATATCTTAGCCTAGTTACAAGCATGGCCGAACCTCTTCAACCTTTCTTCCTTTCTTTCCTTTGATTTTTCGGTCAAGAAGAACAAAATGAGAACTTTTTTTCTTTTTTTCTTTTTTTTTTTTCATCACCCCCCCAATTTCCATTATTTTATTGCTAACCCTTTTTATTTTATTATTTCTAACATAAATCATTAACACAACATGTTTATAATAGGTTTTAACCCATAGCATGGCCGGCCACTAGTTCAAATTTTGGGTAATTTGACATGCAAACCCATCATCTTTATAGCATGCATTAATAGGCCACTTACATTTGCCTAGCACATTTCTAAATTTTCTCACATAAGTCCTATTAACTAAATTCACATGCAATCGACTAAATCGAAGCTTAAAACTTTCACACATTCATATTCACATATTCTACACAATAAATATCACATTCAAATACTTCGGTGACTCGGTTTAGCGGTCCCGAAACCACTTCCCGACTAGGGTCAATTTAGGGCTGTCACAGAATAAGATACGAGTGACATGTCACTAGGAACCCATGTGTTTATGTGATCCGGGTGTTGGTCTTGTATGTCTTATCAGTGGCTGGGTACTCCGACATGTGTTGCGGATACTTGACAGCTTGTGTGAGTAGCACTAAGTAGCCACGTCTTACTGACAGCTTGTGTGAGCAGGCCTATAAATAGCTCAAAAGCGAGCCTATATGTTTATGAGATATAAGGAAGCTTTGGCTACATAAAAGGCACTTATGTGCAAGATTTCCGAGTATCCGATAATATTCCAAGTGATCAATGGGAACGTCAAAGTTGTGAAAAGATATGGCTATGTTACAAATTTGTACAGGTATGTATGAAAAACTCATAAGTAATGAGCTCGGTATGTGATGAACTCTCGGTAAGGTTGTGATTGAGCAAATCTATGATTATGAGATTTTAATAGCATTTATTTTAACTTACATTATGTTAATTATATGTTAAAGGTGAGGTTATGGTGCTTATTATTTGCATAGGAACTTATTAATCTATATAGCTTACTCTTCTTTCTTTCCCTTGTCTTATAGTGTCACCAAGCTAGCTCAAGGTTCGGAGATCGTCGGAGATCCACTCACACTATCAACAATTATTTTGGTATTAATGAATTCAAAATTTTGAGATATGACATGTATAAGGGACTTGGTTATTTTGTTATGTGTCATAATTGATTTGGACAAATGTGTGTTGGCTTATATTGGTTGAAGTTCATTTTGTATAAGGCCATTTGAAATTGGCTAATATTGGTATAAGTATATTCATATGATGATGTCTTGGTTGTAAATATTTGGTTGTATGTATATGCTTGGATTGGTACTATGTTATGTTAAATAGGTGTGTGCATTAAAGAGGGCAAAATGGCTTGGTAAATGGCCTTATTTTTGTCCACACGAGTAGACACACGAGCATGTTTCTAGGCCGTGTGTGACACAAGACTTGCTCTACGGGCATGTGTTTTGGCCTTGTGTCCTCTGTACCTTAATTTTGAGAAACAGAATGCTCAAAATTGAGCTTACAGGTAGAGACACGGGCATATGTCTCAGCCGTGTGAGGGACACGACCTCAGACACGGGCGTGTGTCTCGGACGTGTGAAGTCTGCACCTATTTAATGAAAAATTATAAATTTTAAATCGGCCACATGGCCTAACACATGTGTGTGTGGCTTAGCCGTGGGATTTCAATTTTTTCTTGGGTGACAAACAGAGTGTTACACGGGTCAGGGACATGGGCGTGTGTTGGCACACGGCCTGCCCACACCGGCATGTCCTAGGCCACATGGGCGTGTGATCCCTGTTTAATGGAAATTTTTCTAAGTTTTGTAAAATTTTTCTAAAGTTCTTGGTTTAGTCTCGAACCACTTCCAATGCATGTTTTGGTCCTCGTAAGCTCGTATTAGGGACTTTAAGATTAAATGCAAAAAGTTTTAATTTGGGAAAAAATTTATGACTCGGATTTGTATGGTTGTTTGTGATGTAATTCCGGTAATGCCTCGTACCCTGTTCCGGCATAGAATACGAGTAAGGGGTGTTATAGGCAATACTGATTTAGAGTTAATTCCCACCTATATAACTTCCTAGGGCTGTCAAGCCTAGGGTTCTAAGTTGTTCCTTTCCCAACTAGCTGATCCACTAAGAATCCCTATTTAGCAGTTAATCAATCCCACATCCATTCGTTAATCTCCCTTACCGGAGTACTTCCCCATGGATTTAACACATACAAAACAATTGATAATAAAGATAAACACTATAAAAGAAATCAAGAGTAGAGATAAGAAAGATCTTGATAATATAATAATAGATGTGCGAACAATAATCCGTTGAAGAGTATGACGATCTACAATATGTTCCTCACAAAAAACGAAATAAAAAAAACTAAACTAAATAAAAACTTAACACAAAGATGAATAAAAACTAAATGAAAAACTTGAATAAAAAACTATTCATTAAGTGTTTAAAGCCTTCTATTTATAGGCTTAGGGTTGCCCATCGATCATTGACCTAATTTAGCTGACGTTTTTGCATTGAAGTTTGTTGTGTGGAAGAAAACACCCTTGGCTTATTAATTCCTCATGTCATGTCTGTGTTGTGACACCTTTTGGCCTGTGTCGTGACATTGATGGTAGTTTATAAGCTAGGGCTTGATTTCAGGGCTGTGTCGCGACACCCTCTGGCTATCTTGCGACACTGAAGGTAGACTGTTCCTTTTAGGCACTATGTTTACTATATTGTGACATCAAAGCTCTGTATTGAGACATCGTGGGTAGTCTCGTGTTCTTACACCTCTGAATGGTGTCCTGCACACCCACCAAATATGTTAGTCTACCCTTAGCCCTACTTTGGCCCCCAAGGACATATATATAACTCAAATTGAACTTTTTATTAATTATGAGCTAGAATAAAAAAAAACCTACATAAAAACATAACTAACTACTTTCATTTAAGCTCATTAAATACGTATAACAGTTTAATCTACTACAACAAATTGCGACAAATCAATACCACAGTGCTCCCTCCGCAAGGCCTAGAGCTTCGCTCATCACGTGTAGACAACAACACCATATGACGGTATCTAATGGAATCACTCTCTTCCCCATTCCTAACTTTGTCTAACCCATCATTTATGCAATTTCTATATGCAAAAACATATGTTTTTTGGATAAAGCATCATAGGATCATGCATACTGAACTAAAATGGCAGATACTCATAACCCATACAAACTTTAAATATACTTAACATTTCAAGATAGAGTGCAAAAACTCACTTAATGCTTCTTTGTTTTGTCTCCTCAGCTTAGCTTATCTGAATGCTAGAGCTTCCATTCTCCAAGTAGCCAAGCATGACAACCAAATCATGGGTTAAACCTAGTATTTTCACTTTAAACCTTAATTTTTCAAAAACATATAACATCCTTAAAATGGTTTTGGAAAATCTTAACTTTGTTTTCTAGGTCTTACATATATCGAAGGGCTTAGAACCTTACCAGCTTACTGGTTTATCTACTTTTTCGACTTAATCCTCCCTGTCATCACTCTATACAGAGCTTTTTCGTATCCTTCTCCTTTAAGAGTTACTAAGGAAGAATTTGAAGAAGAAAAATAAAATAGACAAGAGGACAAGTCTCCTAGGAAGTCACTCTTTAGCTATTTATAGCCCTGTATGCGTGATCTCCAATCGTATCCCAACCACTCATTCATAATCATTTTGTCACCTACTAAGGGACATGCTGGTTCTAATCCAACCGAACCAGAATTTGATCCTAATTATACTCTATTCCATTTCTAACTTTTCCTATCTTTCTAATAGAGACCGCCAGGTTACGATCTTTTTCAATTTAACCCCTAAAGTTCTAAATTTCTGGGTTTTAAGGATTTCGATTGTGACAACTCTCTCACCTTAAAAAAAAAATTTCCTCACAATTTCGTCCCTCTTCTAGCCAAAAGGCAAACTGAGAGATGCTTTTTTTTATTCCTACCAATTCTTTGACTTATTTTTCTTTCTATGTATTCCCGTATTGTTCTCGCTTCATCCAACTTGTAGATTATCTCAAGCACTTGACAATTATGAATACCTATTTATTGGTGGGCATCTAACCCTTCGATCGTTAGACACATCCTAGTCCGTTACTTCATTTAGGTCCAAACTTAAGGAAAATGCACTGTGATAAACACGGTTTATCTATCATCCTATTTTCTCAACTTCTGGTGGATAATCCCGTAGTTTCCTGATTTATTGATGCGCTAACCTTAACCACTTAATGGGTTAATTTCATTCCTATCATAAGGTAGCTAAGCTTGCCCACTAAATGTTTTCATTCCCACTTTGGCGAGCTACCAAGGTTAACTTTTGATTTTCAGAGTCTACTATAATGGTGACAAAAAGCTTATCAACTTTATTCGAAAATACTTGTCACTAAACATACTTGTGAGTTGTTCTTATAGGCAATGACTAACCAATAACCCTGCCTTGGGAATCCTAAAGGATTTCTCTTCTTCCTATACTAATAGGTGTTCTTCATATATTGGTGGTTCCAAACGGTTACTTATCATCCATTTATTTTTCGTAACTTCTTTTACACATCTTTAGGTTATAAATCGACCAATACATCAAAAGGGCAGTCCTTAAGCTTACCAACCTTTGACTCGCTTAGATTTTCTATTATTTTCCATCTCTTTCCCACTTATCTTTCTTTACCTTATCGTGGTGTATTCCTCCGGTCACTCCTAACGTACCCTAATGAATTAAAATCCTTCATTATTTGCCTTACTTACCTGTCCGTTGGCTAAACTCTCAGCCAGGATCATAAACAAGATAATGATTTCTGGTCTATTACACTCATTGATTATATCATGGTGGGTTATTCATTACCCCAAAAAATATGTTTTCCTACCTTAGTTCTATTCTTAGGGAAAATTTGAGGGGAAAGTTGGCTAACTACTACCAATACCTATTTCCCTCTCTCTAAGAGCAGACATTTTATCATATGAGACATCATATTCTCCCTATTTTTCGGTCATCCCAGAACAAGGCAAGTGTCTACATCAAGGGCCGGGAGAGTTCTATTGGCTCATCCTCACTTCCTCTCTAGAGCATACCCTTTCTATCTAGTAAAGTCGACGAACTCATTTCAAAGGTTAACTATACGCAGATTCCTTACTTGGACCCTACTCGATGAAGCTTCTTCTAATAAGGAGTCCGGTCCATTTTAGGGAAGAGACCTAACCTGTGTCACTCATTTCTCCCTATCTTTCCCTTGAACTAGGATTAACACCCCTTTCTATTCTTATCTGGAAGTTTAAGCTCAAACCTTTTAAAGGCTTGAAAAAAGGGTCTAGAAAATACTAACTATGGTGGCCACACCTTAAGGAGTTGCGGCTGCAAAATGAGGAGTCTCTAAGTTCTTAAGAAGTGTACAAGGGACACCAAATCCACCTTCCAAGCATAGCTTCCTCCCCATTCATCCCAAATCCAGGGTCCACTTTAACAGGTTTCAACTCGCAATCATTAATATATCCTCTCAGAGGACTCAGATGAAAAAAAGGCATAAACACTCATTCAGAAGACTACTATACTTTACCTTTGTTGTATCTTTGTCTTAATAATATCTTTACTTTTCCAATACTTGCACTTTTCAATCAATATATCTTCCTTGCCTTTCTTTATGTCTTTCTCCCCGTTCATCTACTTTTATCATTATTTCTACCTGCCAATTTAGGCAAATATGTATATATACACTCACCACTTGATAACTTAATTACATAAAGACTTGAGAGGAATAGCCAAATCAAACGTCATGCACATAAGAGGTACTCTTTCCCATTCCTAGGTCTAGAGGACCACCCAAACCTTTGCTCTAATACCACTAAACTTGTAACACCCTCACCCAACCCAATCACTGGATCCAGGTGCAGGTGTCACCCTAAATCGGGTTATTGTACATACTCTTACTTCACTAAATTAACAAAATCAATTAAACTAAATTACCTATTTATTTAAATAATATACAATAGAGTTTATAAAAATGAAAGTCTGTAGTTTCAACTCTAGAACTATAAAGAATCTAATTGGTTACAACAGGTTCGCCTCCTTGGCGAAGTCTCTAAAGGTGACTCTTATCCTATGTGCATGACTTTATACTGACAATAAGTCTTTGATTCCACATAATTTGGCTTGGTCCCTTCCTCAAGTCCTTTATTTTCTTATTTCCTACAAAACATATCATTCTTTGATAAGTTCAGATGACCTTAGTGAGTTCCTATATTACTTGAAATTAGACATCGTCTTTTAGGGGTTTAAATAGAAAGAAACTAAAAATGGATGACTAATTGTTTGAGTGGGTGACTCCCTTAAACTCATCGTAGTGGACTTTTCTTATTCCTAATCTTATATGCTAGCAGATAGATCATTGATTGATTATCTTCTGATCATCCTATCGACCTTCAATCAGCCTTAACTACTCCTCTAGTTGTTTCATCATTTCTGCGGATCCCATCCTTACCTTTTCTTGTATTCTTTCTTTCTTTTATTCATAAAGGGAAAATATTCTTCCCACCATGTTCCCAAAGGGCAATCCTATGATCTACCCAGTTAATAGCCATTGGGCCTTTTCTTTTTGGTGATCTTTCCATATCAATTTAGCCCATAACAAACTCTTTCCTATTTATAATCCCATATGACTTATTCACCTTCCATCCATTAGTATAACTAACACAATAGGTATAACTAACACGATCCCATGCTACCATGGAAGAGTAAACCCTGCTTAGTTTAATTAGTGATTGGATTACTTCTTCTAATCCACTTTAGTCACTTTACCTTACCTTTAAGCGTAGCACCATCTTCTATTACAGACCACTTTGGCCTATAATACTCAATCATCGTTGCTAAGTGATCGTCTGAGTTCACACGTTCTTTTACATATTGCTTTCTGACTGAAAAGGTGATTTGGCAGGTACTTTTACATTATTCCTTCCCCTTTAGAGAGAAATGGTCTTGACAAACAATTCTGTCACTCAATGTTTCTTACTTTTTGGTTACATTCTTTATCATTTGGGGTCTAGCCAATCTTTGCTTTCCCTTGGATTAGTTGGCGTGCTCCCGATCAACCACTAGCTTGCTAGGTTTCTTGAGCACTCTCGAGATCTCTAGTGGCAAATTCTTATTTGTGGATCCTTGGTTAATCATTCCTTTATTTTTCTGCTTACCAATTACCATTGATATGTCATTTCTCATGTCTACTTCTAATTGGGTTATTACCCTTATACCGCTCTGGCTTGCACGGCTATTATTTATTGGTAGATTCCCCAATTTTTTGGCTAACTATTATGTCCTATACTTCCATTTTTCTCTCAACCCTTTTCCTTGTTACAGGTTTTTCCACGATTGCTATTTCGATCGTCTACTCATGTTTATTGTCCCGATGGACTATTTTATGTCGCTACAGCCGAGCCATGGTCTTATGTCTTATAATCACACATTTTTCATCCCGGTGGACTTCATTGGTTGCCCTAATTGAACTACGGCCTTACCTCTTCAACCTTCATGTTTATTGTCTTGGCAGACTACCTTGTGTTTAACGTCTAGTCAGACTATCCCATGTTCAATGTTTTGTCAGACTCGCAACGTTGCCATAGCATCTTTCAACTATGGTCTTATTAATTTTATCATCAATTCATTTTCTTGATGCCATAGCATCTTTCAGTTATGGTTTTACACAATATAACCCCATGTTTTATGTCCCGATAGACTACACTAGTGACTAGTCCAACTACGGTCTTACACCTTATATCCCTATTTTACTATCCTAGCAAACTATTTGGATGCCATAGCGTCTTTCAGCTATGGTATTAATCCTGTTTACCATGACAACATGGCGTCTTTCAACCACGGTTTTATTTATGTATATCATGACACCATATCATCTTTCAGTATGGTATTACTCATTTTAGGATATAGCCTCCGACCGGTTACATGACCTAGCCATGATTTTTACTCTTCCCATTTCATTCCTTCCTTTCCTCCATTTCACCATTCCTAACCTTGATGCTCGAACACCACAGTGCTCTTCCACAAGGCTCGAAGCTTCGCTCATCAAGAGTGCACAAAGCAACACTGTATGACGGTATCTAATGGTCTCTTCTCTATTCTTAAGTTTGTCTAACCCATAATTTATTCCATTTCTATATACAATACACATGTTTTCTGAATAAATCATCGTAAGATTATGCATACTAAACTAAAATGACAGATACTCATAACCTATACAAACTCTCAATATACTTAGCATTTCTGGGTAGAGTGCAGAAACTCACCTAATGCTTCTTCGTTTTGTCTCTTTAACTTAGCTTCTCCAAATGCCAGAGCTTTCATTCTCCTAGCAGCTAAGCATGATAATCAAGTTATGGGTTAATGTAACAGCCCGATTTTGGGGCTAGTCAGAATAGTGATTTCAGAACCACTAAATCAAGGTCGAGAAAATTATTTTAAATATCATTTTATGTATTGTAGCATGATTAGGTAAGTACATGAAAATTTTGGTGAATTAATTTTAGCGATTGTTTGCCTAATTGTGAAAAATAACTAAATTGCATAAAGTGTAAAAGTCCTATTTTGTTAGATAAGAGTGTCAATTAGCTAAAGAACTGAAATTGGGGGCCTTAAATAGAAATTAGACCCTTAGAGAATAGGGTTGCCGGCCATAGAGGAAAAATTGATTGGAAAGACAAAATTAGGTGGTGTTTTGGTCACCAATTTTGATTAGTTTTAAATAAAATAAAACAAAAAAAAGGGCTTCATCTTTTTATTTCTTCTTCTTCCACAAATTTTTATCTTCAAAAGGGGGGTTTTGAGAGCTCAAAATATCAGCCATTAACATCTCTTACAAGTAAGTCATTTATAAGGTTATTCTTGATGATTTTTGTATTTTTTGACTCCTTGTAACATAAGCTTTCTATGAAGGGGATTATTTTTCAAAATGGTTGAGAGACTAAGGTTTTGCCATGAAAGCATATGTGCAGTTTTCTGAAATTTTATGGAAGAATATGAGTATTAGATGTGTAATAAACAACTTTTATGAAGGGATTTTTCATGAAAACCCTAATAGGGACTATTTTGCATAAGTTGGAAATTTGTTGACAAATGTGAGAAACAATGGAAATTTTAGATTGTTTCTAGTATAAAAAGTAATCAGCTAGGCTTATAATATGAAGAAATTCGATAAAAATCGATTTTTGAGCATAGGGGTAAAATGGTCATTTTGTGAAAATCTAGAGCAAAATAGTCATTTTGCCCAATTATGAACTTTCGAGCGTCTAAATTGATATGTTGATGAAATAAATGAATTTTATTAATTTAGATCAAGAGAAACGTGATTCGGGTCTTGATCGGGGTAAGAACAAAGTTTACAAGGATTAACCTCGTCTTCATCATTTTGTATCGAAGTAAGTACATATGTAAATAATGTGTTATTGAAGCTTACTTTTGTATATTTTAATAATATACATGTGTAATTAGCTTATTGTTATTATATATTTAAATTCTAATTGTTGCCATGAATGTTTAAATGACATGTTATCCGAGTAAATTTCAATGTGAGCAAATACGATGCTATTCGATTAGATATGAACCCTCGTTGAACCTTAGACATAGCATAGGATACAAAGGGGCATGTTATGAAAATTATGTGGTCTGAACTCATGAGTTGAGTCTGAGTTCATGAGATAAATTGTAACACCCCTTACCCGTTACCGTCGCCGGAACAGGATACAAGGTATTACCAGAACATAACACATACCATTAAACATAACCGAAATATAAATATGTCATCCAATTTGATAGTGCATCGTATAATATATGTCTTGAACAATATTAGCCAACTTTAATGGCTTGTACAAATTAGCTGGTCGAGAATCTTTGTAACTAATATTTTAAACCTAGACAAATATGACACGTAACAAAATAATTAAGCCTACTATACATGCCATAATTCAAAATGTTTAGTTCAAATACCCTAAAGTATGATAGTGCGGATAGATCTTCACGATCCTTAACTCCTCTCGCAAGTCAAGAACACTATAAGACAAAAGAGAGAAACAAAGTAAGCTTATAGCTTAGTAAGTAAGTATGTAAATACTAATTAAAAAAAATCTAACATGTTTACACAACAATTCAAGTATATCTACTTTAACTTCAGTATTCATTCCACTTTGATTAAGCTGTCTCTGCTGCGTCATATTCACTAAATAAATCATAACTCGAGTTACAAAACTCGAAATTCAAATCCGTAAAATTTTTGCTAATTTTTTTCTATAATTTTTGGTTCAGCCGATTAGTACAGTTTATTAGTTAAAGTTTCCCCTGTTACACAGCTCGACTGATCTGACCTCTGTTCACTACAAATTGAATTTCTCTCAGTACACAATTCAAACAACCCTGAAGTCTGTTTCATTTAAAACTAGTCTCAATAAGGAATTTAGGCATGTAAACTATATTTCTTAATTTGCTTTGTACAATTTTTAATGATTTTTCAAAGTTGGAACAGGGATCACGTATTCATCCTGAGCAAGTCACATACAATTGTAAATATCTCAAAATATAGAATTCCTTTGCTTGCTCTGTTTCTTTTATATGAAAGTAGACTCATTAAACTTTAATTTCACATCTCATTCAACCTCTAATTATAGTCCTCCTATTTTTGGTGATTTTTAAAAATCACGTCACTGCTACCATCTAAAAACAGTTTTAATGCTAATTTCACTCTTTCACACATTCTTTATGCTAACCTCATTTTATCTTATATATGTATATACCACAAATCATTTTCACCACATTTCATTCACCATAAGTGTAGGTCCAAACCACAATATCACCACAAAACCATCCCGTTGAACAATTCGGATCAATCCTCGATATTTAATGGTTTCAGCACACAGCCCCACCATCATACTTCGTTTAGTTCGGCTCTCTTGTACACATGGTGAACACTTAGTACCACTCATGCGACCCAACCGATTTGTCTCGTAGCTCTCTTGTCTACATGGTGTCCTTCACTTGGAATCACGCATGCGACCTAGCTACATTTATCTTTCACGTAGCTCTCTTGTCTACATGGTGTACATCTCGTATCACACATGTGACCTAGCTACTACAGGGTGTCTCGTAGCTTTCTTGTACACATGATGTGCACTCAGCATCATACATGTGACCTACCCACGCCCTCTATTTCATTCGATCTCTCAGAATGTTCAACCAGGATCTCTCTCTATATTTATTTCCATTCTTCCAATAGTCGATTTATATTTTAACATCAGCTAGTATATTTATATAATAGGCTGAAATATAAGAATGTACATGAAATTATTGTAATATTTACATACAAACTTACCTTGGTGCAAAATGTGGAAATTTTGCAATTTAGTCCAAAACTTTTTCCTTCCCAGTTCGAGATCAATTCGCGTCTTTCTTGATCTATAATAACACATTTAGCTCATTTAATACTCATACTATTTATTTCAATCCAAAAATCACATCATGGAAAAATTACATTTTGCCCCTAACTTTTCAAAATTACAATTTTGCCCCTAGGCTCGGAATTTAATTTCAGCCCTTATTCTTATATTTTATGATATGCTGAACATTTTCTCTTCTACAACAACATCAAATTCTCACTCTATCATATAGTTATGAACAATAGGTATTTTTACCGATTATCTTGCTTTTACTCGTTTTCACTTAAAACCGAGTAGCACAAGTTATTTAACATAATTTAAAACCTCATATTCTATCATAAAACATCAAAATACACAAATTTCACCTATGGGTATTTTTCCAAATGTGAACCCTAGGTTAAATTATTACTAGCATAAGCTTAATCGAGCTTTCTGGATTCCAAAACGTAAAGAACATTAAAAGCGGGCTTGGAATCACTTACTATGGAGCTTGAAAATTGAAGAAACCCTAGCTATGGAGAGAGGGAGAATTCGGCAGCAACTAAGGAGGATGATGATCAATTTTGTGTTATTTTTCCCATTTTATTTCATTTAATATCCAAATGACCAAAATGCCCTCCTTACTAAACTTTCAAAAATTCCTTCCATGTCCTAATTTTGTCCATGAACTTAAAATTGGTCAAATTGCTATTTAAGACCTCCTAATTAATATTCCAAAACAATTTCATACTAAAACTTCGGGATGCAAATTTTGCAACTTATTCGATTTAGTCCCTACTTTCAATTTAAGCACTTTAGGCATAGAATTTCATCACGAAATTTTCACACAATCATGCAATCATATCATAAACCCCAAAATAATTATAAAACAATTATTTCTATCTCGGATTTGTGGTCACGAAACCACTATTCGATTAGGCCCTAATTCGGGTTGTCACAATTCTCCCCCTTTTGAGATTTTCGTCCCGAAAATCTTACCCATAAAGAGGTTTGGGTCTTGTTTCCTCATAGCTTCCTCGGGTTCCCACGTAGCCTCTTCTATCCCATGTACGTGCCACAATACTTTCACTAAAGCTATACTTTTATTTCTTAACTGTTTAACCTCTCGAGCCAAAATCTTTATTGGTTTCTCCTCATAGGTCATATCCGATCGAATCTCAATTTCATTGGGAAATCACATGTGAAGGATCGAACGATAACGTCGCAACATTGATACATGAAACACGTTATGAATTCTTTCTAACTCTGCCGGTAAGGCCAACCGATATGCCATGGTCCAATTCTCTCAAGAATCTCGTGACGGCCCAATAAAACGCGGACTCAACTTGCCTTTTCGACTAAATCTCGAATCTTTTTCCATGGTGACACCTTCAAGAACACTTTATCACCCACCGAAATTCAATCTCTTTTCTTTTAAATCGCATATGACTTTTGTCGATCTGAAGCGACTTTCAAGCAATCCCGAATTACTTTTATTTTCTCTTGGTTTCTTTAACTAGATCAACTCCATGAATCTGTTTCTCACTAAGCTCGGTCCAATATAAAGGAGTTCGACACTTACGACCATAAAAGGCTTCATGCGGTGCCATTTGTATACTTGATTGATAAGCTGTTATTGTAGGCAAACTCAATCAAAGATAGATATTTCTCCCAACTACCTCCAAATTCTAAAACACAACATCTAAGCATATCTTGAGTACCGGATTACTCTTTCCGTTTGACCATCTGTTTGTGGATGAAATGCGGTACTAAAGTTCAATTTTGTACCCAAAGCTTCTTGTAACTTTTTCCAAAATCTCGAGGTAAATCTTGGATCTCTATCGATATTATAGACATAGGTACTCGTGCAACTTCACAATTTCAGCAATATATAATTGGCTAATTTATCAAGTGAGTAATCAGTGCGTCTTGGTATAAAGTGGGCTGACTTTGTTAATCTATCAACCACTACCCAAACAAACATCCTTCTTTTAGGAGTTAAAGGCAAACCGGTTACAAAATCCATGGTAATCTTGTCCCATTTCCACTCGGGCACCATTACCGGTTGAAGTAATCCTCGAAGGCACTTGATGTTCAACTTTTACTTGTTGATGATCAAACACTTGGTTACAAATTCGAAATGTCCTTTTCATACCGCCACCTGTCTGACTTCTTTAAATCATTATACATTTTGTGCTACCAGATGAAGCGATAAACAGACCATTGTGCGCCTCATGTAATTTTTTCGAATCAATTTATCGTTTTTCGGCACACATATCCTGTCTCGAAACATCAAGCAGTCATCTGGTCCAACTCGAAAATCGAGTCGTAACTCGATTCGCATTGAGTTCTCATGATCCGCAACTCACTATCATTCTTTTGAGCATCACAAATCAACTGGAGAAATAACGGTTTAGCTCTCATCTCGCTAAGATTGACCCATCATCGACAATGCTAACCCGTGTTCATGGCTCTCAAAGTAAAAAGAAATTTTACGCTCAAGGCGCCAAGAACTACATTTGCTTTTCCGGATGATAATCAATCACTAAATCATAATCCTTTAATAATTCAAGCCATCTTGCCGTCAGCAGATTCAGATCCTTTTGATTCATCAAGTACTTCAAACTTTTGTGATCGGTAAAATTCGCATTTTCACCGTACAAATAATGTCGCCAAATCTTCAAGGCAAAAACAACAATGACGAGTTCCAAATCATGTCTCAAGCATAAGCTACCACTTTACCCTCTTGCATCAACACACATCCAAGGCACATCAATGATGCATCACTATAAATCTACGAACTCCTTTCCGACTCGGTTTGTACTAAAATTGGTGCTTCAGTCAATCGTGCTTTCAATTTTTCAAAACTTTGTTGACATTTATCAGTCCATTCAAACTTAACATTCTTTTGCAACAACTTAGTCATAGGAGAGGAATCATCGAAAATCCTTCAACAAAACGTCTATAATACCCGGCTAAGCCTAAAAGCTTCTAACCTCGGATACATTCTTGGGTGGTTTCCAATCAACGATCACGAAATCTTGCTTGGATCCACCGAATACCATCACCGAGACTATATGCCCCAAAATCCGACTTCACGAAGCCGAACTCACTTTTACTAAACTTGGCAAGCAGTTTCTTTTCTCTCAAGATCGCAATATAGTTCTCAAGTGTTCGCATGTTCAGACTCATCTCGAGAATAAATTAAAATGTCATCTATAAACACTACTACAAACTTATCCAAATATGGTGGAAGATCCGATTCATTAAGTCCATAAATATAGTGGAGCATTTGTTAAGCGAAAGGCATCACAAGAAACTCATAATGTCCATACCTTGTCCTAAAGGCGGTTTTCGCACATCGACTCCTTAACTCTCATTGGTAGTAACCGGACCTCAAATCAATCTTTGAAAACACTGTGGCCCCTTTAACCGATCGAATAAATCATCAATCCTCAAGAACGGTACTTGTTCTTTATAGTCACCTTATTAAGTCGACGGTAATCAATGCAAAGTCTCATTGAACCATCCTTCTTCTTCTGAATAATACAGAGCACTCAGGAGAGAAACTCGGTCTCACAAATCCCTTGTCTGTTAACTCCCTGAATCGAGCCTTCAATTCTTTTAATTCATCGGAGCCATTCTATATGGAGCAATCGAGATCGGTGCATGCAAGCAACAAATCAATGGCAAAATCTATCTCTATTCGGAGGCAACCTGTGCAATTCCTCGGAAATACATCCGAAACTCACAGACTATCAGTCGATTCAAATTTCAGTTGAGGCAACTCAATATTCATTACATAAGCGGATAAGCTTCACACCCTTTTCTCATGTATTTACGTGCGGACATGTGCGAAATCACCATAGGCAATTTATTTGATTCATCTGTTTCAACCCACGAATTTCTCCATTTTCACATTTCAACTCTAGTGTCTTTTGTTTACAATCTACCTTAGCATCATACAATGTTAACCGGTCCATTCCCAAGATAACGTCAAACTCACCAAATGGTAACTTGACATCAAATTGGCGGAAAACAGTGACCTTGAATCATTAATGGGCAATTCTTGCAAACCTTGTCAACTAGCACATATTGGCCTAAGGGTTCGACACTTTAATCGTAAACTCGATAAATTCAACAGCAACTTTTATTGGATACTAAATTCATGCAAATATAGGAATGAGTGGACCGGGATCAATCAATGCAATAACAATAGTATCATAGAGAAAATGTACCAGTAATAACATCGGGAGATGATGCATCTTCTCGGGCACGTATAGCATAAGCTCTAGCAGGTGCTCTAGCTTCTGATCTTGCCGTTAAATCTTTCATCACCGTTTTACTACTAGTCCCACCTCCAGTATTTCTCGGTGGTCTACCTCTACTAGCGGTGGTATTCTGTCTAGCACTCTGAAATCTTTCTTCTTTAACTTTCTCCGGACAATCTCTAATAAAATGCTCGCGAGAACCGCTTTGAAACAAGCTCGCTCGGTCCCCAACACTCACCATAATGTTGCTTGCCACATTCTTCGACACTCGAGCTTTCTAGGTCGCACATTACCCACACTTGCCATCAAGTAGCTTGAGCTTTAGACCCGAATATGCTCTACCACGATCTCTCGTGTGAATCCCCAATTGAAGCTGTCATTCGAGGGTTTGTCTCTTTGGACCTCTTTGGTTGAGATTGAAATGGCTTGCTTATCTGTCTTTTTCGACATCTCGGGCCTCAATAGCGACTTTTCTTCTTTCTTTGTTCAATTCTTCGGCTTTAAGAGCTCGATCAACCAATACTACAAATTCTTTCAACTCCAAAATTCCTACAAGCACTTTAATGTCCTCATTCAGCCCATCTTCAAATCTTCTACACATAATGGCCTCGGTGGACACACATTCCTGGGCATACTTGCTGAGTCTTACAAATTCACGTTCATACTCTGCTACAGACATTTTCCCCTGCTTCAATTCAAGGAACTCCTTCCGTTTTTGATCAATAAATCGCTGACTTATGTATTTCTTTCTAAATTCTTCCTGGAAGAAATCCCAAGTAACTTTTTCTTTTGGCACCACTGCAACCAAAGTCTTCCACAGTGGTAAGTCAATCTCTCAAAAGTGATCTGACATACTTTAAGCATTCCTCGGGTGTACATGAGAGCTCATCAAATACACGGTAGAATTTTCAAGCCGAATTCCGCTTTCTCGGGATCATCATCGACCTTTGCTCTAAACTCTTGACCCCTTGTTTTGAATCTTGTCAACCGGAGGCTTGTTCATTCTTACCAAATCTATACCTTGAGCACTCTGAGGAATCGTCGAGGTATAGGAGGGGTGGAGGAGGTTGAGCATTTGGATTTGCTCGAATAAATTCAATATACCAATTGTTCATCATTTGGAGAAAGGCATCCGAGCCTCATCTCCTTGTCTCAATGTCTCAGTCTACTTTCCACAGTAGCGGTCCCTTGTGCGGGGAGGCGCATTACTAGCAAACATCATCACCGCAGCTTTCTTCAGGATCCATTACTATATTAAAACAAAACACAGTTTAGAATAATCAGGAGTCACCACACTATCACAATATTTTTATGGCATGTATAGCTAGACTTTTACACACACTTTATTAGTCCGAGAACCGACTAAACCATAGCTCTGATACCACTAAATGTAACACCCCTTACCCGTTACCGTCGCCGGAACAGGATACAAGGTATTACCAGAACATAACACATACCATTAAACATAACCGAAATATAAATATGTCATCCAATTTGATAGTGCATCGTATAATATATGTCTTGAACAATATTAGCCAACTTTAATGGCTTGTACAAATTAGCTGGTCGAAATCTTGTAACTAATATTTTAAACCTAGACAAATATGACACGTAACAAAATAATTAAGCCTACTATACATGCCATAATTCAAAATGTTTAGTTCAAATACCCTAAAGTATGATAGTGCGGATAGATCTTCACGATCCTTAACTCCTCTGCAAGCCGAAGAACACTATAAGACAAAAGAGAGAAACAAAGTAAGCTTATAGCTTAGTAAGTAAGTATGTAAATACTAATTAAAAAAAATCTAACATGTTTACACAACAATTCAAGTATATCTACTTTAACTTCACTATTCATTCCACTTTGATTAAGCTGTCTCTGCTGCGTCATATTCACTAAATAAATCATAACTCGAGTTACAAAACTCGAAATTCAAATCCGTAAAATTTCCCTGAATCTAGACTCATAAATATTTTTGCTAATTTTTTCTATAATTTTTGGTTCAGCCGATTAGTACAGTTTATTAGTTAAAGTTTCCCTGTTACACAGCTCGACTGATCTGACCTCTGTTCACTACAAATTGAATTTCTCTCAGTACACAATTCAAACAACCCTGAAGTCTGTTTCATTTAAAACTAGTCTCAATAAGGAATTTAGGCATGTAAACTATATTTCTTAATTTGTTTTGTACAATTTTAATGATTTTTCAAAGTTGGAACAGGGGATCACGTATTCATCCTGAGCAAGTCACATACAATTGTAAATATCTCAAAATATAGAATTCCTTTGCTTGCTCTGTTTCTTTTATATGAAAGTAGACTCATTAAACTTTAATTTCACATCTCATTCAACCTCTAATTATAGTCCTCCTATTTTTGGTGATTTTCAAAATCACGTCACTGCTACCATCTAAAACAGTTTTAATGCTAATTTCACTCTTTCACACATTCTTTATGCTAACCTCATTTTATCTTATATATGTATATACCACAAATCATTTTCACCACATTTCATTCACCATAAGTGTAGGTCCAAACCACAATATCACCACAAAACCATCCCGTTGAACAATTCGGATCAATCCTCGATATTTAATGGTTTCAAGACACACCCCACCATCATACTTCGTTTAGTTCGGCTCTCTTGTACACATGGTGAACACTTAGTACCACTCATGCGACCCAACCGATTTGTCTCGTAGCTCTCTTGTCTACATGGTGTCCTTCACTTGGAATCACGCATGCGACCTAGCTACATTTATCTTTCACGTAGCTCTCTTGTCTACATGGTGTACATCTCGTATCACACATGTGACCTAGCTACTACTGAGGTGTCTCGTAGCTTTCTTGTACACATGATGTGCACTCGGCATCATACATGTGACCTAGCTACGCCCTCTATTTCATTCGATCTCTCGAATGTTCAACCGGATCTCTCTCTATATTTATTTCCATTCTTCCAATAGTCGATTTATATTTTAACATCAGCTTGTATATTTATATAATAGGCTGAAATATAAGAATGTACATGAAATTATTGTAATATTTACATACAAACTTACCTTGGTGCAAAATGTGGAAATTTTGCAATTTAGTCCAAAACTTTTTCCTTCCCCTGATTCGAGATCAATTCGCGTCTTTCTTGATCTATAATAACACATTTAGCTCATTTAATACTCATACTATTTATTTCAATCCAAAAATCACATCATGGAAAAATTACATTTTGCCCCTAACTTTTCAAAATTACAATTTTGCCCCTAGGCTCGGAATTTAATTTCAGCCCTTATTCTTATATTTTATGATATGCTGAACATTTTCTCTTCTACAACAACATCAAATTCTCACTCTATCATATAGTTATGAACAATAGGTATTTTTTTACCGATTATCTTGCTTTTACTCGTTTTCACTTAAAACCGAGTAGCACAAGTTATTTAACATAATTTAAAACCTCATATTCTATCATAAAACATCAAAATACACAAATTTCACCTATGGGTATTTTTCCAAATGTGAACCCTAGGTTAAATTATTACTAGCATAAGCTTAATCGAGCTTCCGGATTCCAAAAGCGTAAAGAACATTAAAAGCGGGCTTGGAATCACTTACTATGGAGCTTGAAAATTGAAGAAACCCTAGCTATGGAGAGAGGGAGAATTCGGCAGCAACTAAGGAGGATGATGATCAATTTTGTGTTATTTTTCCCATTTTATTTCATTTAATATCCAAATGACCAAAATGCCCCTCCTTACTAAACTTTCAAAAATTCCTTCCATGTCCTAATTTTGTCCATGAACTTAAAATTGGTCAAATTGCTATTTAAGACCTCCTAATTAATATTCCAAAACAATTTCATACTAAAAACTTCTGGGATGCAAATTTTGCAACTTATTCGATTTAGTCCCTACTTTCAATTTAAGCACTTTAGGCATAGAATTTCATCACGAAATTTTCACACAATCATGCAATCATATCATAAACCCCAAAATAATTATAAAACAATTATTTCTATCTCGAATTTGTGGTCACAAAACCACTATTCTGATTAGGCCCTAATTCGGGTTGTCACATAAATGCTATAGGTAACGTGGGTCCGGAAACTGACTTTGTGTATAGACCCGTGAGTGGCTCAATGAGCGTACGTTATATAATAGCTATGGGGTCCGGGTCCTGACTTGATAAAAAGGCCCGTGAGTAGCTCAAATGTGAACATTTCATAGCACGAGATAGCCCTGATTTCTTACATGCCATTTAAAAGCAAATTCCTTGCGTATCCATATGTATTTCGAAAGTTCAACGGGTAACCCAAAAATTTAGTTGGTGAATACTTTGATGAGGTATGTATATCGAATTCATGGTTAGGACCTGAGTAAAAAAAAACTAGGTGTATTAAGTATACATGAATGAAAAGAAGAGTAAGATAGAGACGGTAAGTGATTTATATCTTTTCTTTCCTTATAGTGCCGCCAAGCTAGCATCGGGGATCTAGTGACATCAAAAGCTTCGATCACACTATTACTCAAGACCTTGGTATAGCTAGTTTCATTGTTTTGTTTTCTGGCATGTATAGGGACTCGAGTCTTTGTTTAGTGTTGTTAGTTAGCCATAATGTGTTGGCTCATATGATGAATATGATACTCATTTTGTATAAGGCCATGGATGATGGTCACTACCCTTTTTGATTTATAAATAGAATATGATATTTTCATAGATGAGTAAATTACATAAATGAAGTATTGTTCATTGTGGTTATTTTGGCTATGTGATGTGCCCTTATGTTAGTATAGAGTGATTTTTGTGCAGGTTACATAAGTAAGGGTGACAAAAAGGCTTGGTAAATATCCTTATTTTGTCCATGCAGATAGGCACACGGTCGTGTGTCTAGGCCGTGTGTGACACACGGTTCTCCACATGGGTGGGTGATATGGCCGTGTGTCCCCTGCATATAAGAATTGTAAGTCAGTATGCATGGTAGTAAACACATAGGCAGAGACACAGCTGTGTGTCTCAGCCGTATGAAAGGTACAACCTAGCACGTGGGCGTGTGCCTTGGCTGTGTGGCCCTTAAGGATTACTGATGTCAGAAATAGAATGTCCAAGTTTTTGCACACGGGCTAGGACATAAGTATGTCATGGCCGTGTGAAGGATATGGGCCAGAAACACGGGCGTGTTCCAGACCATGTGAAAACCCCTGTAGGTGTGCATTTAAAATTAATTCCATACGGGTATAGGACATGGGCGTGTCCTTGTATTGCTTAGGCCGTGTGAGCCACACGAGCTAATAGCACGACCATGTTGAAATGTCACATGGGCGTGTTGCCCTTCCCACACGGGCATACACCCCTGTGTTAAGAGTTATTTTCAGAGTTCTTTAAAGGACTCGGATTGTTTCCAAATGGGTTCCAATGGATGTTTTGGGCTTAGTAGACTCTTATTAAGGAATTTATAAATAAAATTGAAAAAAAAGTTTTAGTTTGACCATGTTTTGGTGTTATGAAAATGTCTATATGCATAAGTTTAAGTTAGGTAATGCCTCATATTCCGACCCAGCGTGGGGCACGGGAGTGAAGTGTTACAGTTAAACATAGAACTTTCACTTTAAACCTTAATTTTCTAGAATCATGCAAAATCCTTAAAATGGTTTTAGAAACTCTTAACTTTATTTTCTAAGTCTTATATATATCGAAGGGCTTAGAACCTTACCAGCTTACTGGTTTCTCTACTTTTTTTTACTTAAACCTTCCGGTCATTACTCCATACTAGCTTTCTCATATCATTCTCCTCTAAGAGTTACTAAGGAAAAAGTTGAAGAAGAAAAACAAAATAGACTGAAGAACAAGTCCCCTAGGAAGTCACTCTTCAGCTATTTATAGTCCTTCATGCGCGGTCTCTAATTGTATCTCAACCACTCGTCCATAATCATTTTATTCCCCACTAAGGGACCAATTGATTCTAATCCAACTAAACCAGAATTTGATCTCAACTATATTCCATTATGTTTCTAACTTTTCCCATCTTTCTGATAGAGACTACTAGCTTATGGTCTTTTTCAATTTAACCCCTAAAGTTCTAAATTTTTGGGTTTTAAGGTTTTTGGGTTTGACAACTCTCCCACCCTAAAAACTTTTATCCTCACAATTTCAGGTTTAAATGATTTCGGCTGTGGCATCCAATCAAGATCTCAGACTCAACAATTTTTGTATAAATCTCTTTTTTCGGTTATAAGGCATGTACCTAGGTTAAGTTAATTTGGTTCAAATCATGTTTAAATGCAATTGTGGTTCAAAAGACTTATGTGTAAGCTTAGTTATTTAGATATAGTTTGTAATTAAGTTTAAATTTGGTATGAATTGGTATGTATGTTGCAATGTTAATGGCCTTGATTATTTTCTTATTAATGTATATGATATAAAGGTAATGCCATATCTTGTTAACTTATAGATTATTTAAGCAATTGTTGTATGATGAATTAGGTATTTAGGTGTATGTGATGATGCTAAAGATTGGTATTTGATAGCTGATGTAAGGATTTAATGTATTTAGAACTTGGTTGGAAAATTATAGGTTGTTCTATATAATTTGTAAAATAGTATGAGACATCACGCTATCATTCGAATGTCGTTCCAATGAGAAATGACCTGTAATACCACAGAACGATGAACTTTGTTGTCTCAACGAGGCCAAAATAGTAAGTGGCATTGTGACATCGAGTGGTCTAGCGTCATGATAGACTATTTGCCAATGTCACGACGTGAAAATGTTGACGTCAGATGTTCACCCTGTATTTTGAAACTTTTACAAATTGGTCATTCTTTAACCTTTGGTTATTATTTCAGCCTTCAGAAGCTCGTGTAAGAGTCGAAAATGATTGTGTGTCGTATTAAATGTATGTTTTGGCTAAATTTATTTATTTAATGGTATAAATTGTCCGTAATTTATTGTAATTGCTTTGGCAACAAATGTGACATGTTATAGCTCGGACCTAGCGATTGGGTCGGGTATAGGGTGTTACAAATCCATTGAATATGAATGTTAAATATACTTCCTCATAGATTCTTTTATGATAAAATTGTTATGATATTAGTGGAATTAGAATCGGGTTGAGAAAATTATTTAATTGAGAAATTAATTTAGTTAATTTAATTAATTAATTAATAATTATTTTGGGAATAAAAAACAAATATTGGGTTGGATTGAATTATAAAATGCTAAGTCAAAATTCTAGGAAGCACATATAATTGGAACCAATACGTGAGAGGCCCAACTCCCCTCATTTTACATGTGACATGCGACAACCTTAGTGTTTTTATCTGGGGTGTGCCCTCTATTCTATTTAGTCTAGGAGAGTGTTTTTCTATTAAATAAATATTATTTGTGTTACCATTATTCAACCAAGATTCTTCTATCTCTCCTTATAAATAGATGGAACTGGTAAAATAATTAACATACATTTCATATATTGTTATTTCGCCAAAAAGTAATGAAAATTTATTTTCTTAGAATAAATTATATTTTCTGGGAATAATAATTTTTGTCAGCTTCTATTGAGAGAATTACTTTCCTATTGAAAGTAATAAATTGTTTTTGATTCTGTGTTTGGTTCTTGTTGCTTGAGCCCACACTTAACGTAATTCGAGGTATGAGGATAGCAGAGAAGGTTATTTGGTTGAAAGCTCTTGCATAAAATACAAGCACTTTTTAGTAGAATTTTTTATTACCTTAAATATCACAAATCGACTCAGTTTTAAATTTTTTTAAAATTTTATTGTAACAGTAAACCGTTTACATAAATGGATTTTTCAATACTCTCCATTTCCTATTGAACTTGCGTCCCATGACAACATCAGAAACTTATTCGGGGTATGTGACCTCCTTCCGCAAAAGGCTTTTATGTTTCCTACCTGATTGGCTGAATCTTTACTTCTTTTTTCTTTGCTTTACTGGATTTTCTTTAGAATTAAGATTCAAACTATGCTTTATCACCATAGGATGAATTCTTGGCATGTTTGTTGTAGATTATGCAAATATGTTCATGTTATTCCTTGAAGTGTCACATTTGATTTTCATTTAAATCCCAAAGTAAAAGGGAGAGCTGTGAGTTAATTGAAAAAAAATTATAATAGACGGTTATTTTGGACTATGGAGACCATACAAAATAGGGGTATATATGTGTGAGAAGAGATAATTCTATAAAGGAATTCTTCTCAATTCTATTTATAATTTTCCTCTCATCTGTATTGTCTTCTTTGATTGCTTCAAAGAAAACAAAGTTATGAAAAGCTCTACATAGGGCGATGAATGTAAGGCTCGAGACTGGAAGTAGAAAATCTAGTAAGTTGGTAAGCTCCTCAGTTTCTCTATACTCGTGAATTAGAGGAAGAAAGAAGTAAGGACTCTTGAAAAGTTTCTCTATAATAATGTATTTTGGGTTTTTAAGTTTTGAATACCTTCAATTTAACCAATATATATGGTTTTCATGCTTAGCTTCCGATATGAAGGAGGTTCCGGCATTTAGACAAACTAAACTGGCAAGGATAAATGATTTAAGGTGAGTTTTTATACTCTACCTTTGGGTGATTAAAGATGTTGTGTTGCGTCTATGATTTACGACTGTGTTTGCTTTGAGTTTGGTTGAATCCATAATTGTGTATGAATATAGAGTATGAGTATGTTGTGCATTCATAATACTTTTTAAGTATGTTCATTGGATGTCAAATGGTTGTGAATTGACGTATTGATAAATGGTGTATTGTATGCTATAGTAATAAGTACCATAACTTGTGTGAAATGCATGTTTATTATATGCAGAGTATAGAAGGAGTTACATTGACAGGATAGTGAAGATAGGAAATTGGTGTAATGGAAGAATGGGCAGATTAAAAAAGGATACAAAGGAATTTGGCAGCATCATGGAATGGATATCTATTGGTCCTTCGAGGCGACACTATGACGATGGTTATTAACTGGTCCTTCGGGGCAACACCGTGAAGATGATATATAAGTCTTTCAGGGCAACACCGTGTAAACGGTATATAGGTCCTTCAGGGTGATACCATGTAAATGGTATACAGGTCCTATAGAGTGACACCTCAAAAGGGGTTTACTGATTTTTCAAAATCAAATGACCATGGTTAGCCCTGGCATGATCAAGTGGCAAACAGGTACACAGTATGGCAAAAATGAGTCTGCCAAGACAGTGAATAGGAAAACATGTAAGGGGATAAGAAAGAAGTCTTTATAAGACTCGCATGGTGAGTAGTTTGTCATGATGATCAGGTTACCTCTAGAAATGCTGGCAAGCATTTCAATAAGAGGATCTGCCAAAAATACGAAGGTAAGAGGAATCGATAGAAGTATGTTAAATGCAGGTATGTACGAAAAGAATGGGATAGTTCCTTCAAAGTATTTGCAAATAGGTATCTGCCATCAAGTGTTCGCCAGAGTTTGAGGAGTAAACCAACTTCGGCTATGATAAAGAGAGATGATTAAGCAAACTTAAATGTGGAAATCCCGTAGGGAAATAACAAGAGAAGTGAATTTCTGTTGAGACTATAAAGCATGGAAAAGTCCACTTGGGACTATTAAATGTGGAAGTTCACTAAGAGAAGTCTATGAAAGAGATAATCTGCAGAGAACTATCTGTTATAAGGAATATCTTAGTAGAATAGTCTAAGAGGAAAAGTTCCAACAATGTGGTTTTGCGACTCAAGTCTGCAAAGAAATAGGTCTTCCTTAAAAGTAAGGTTTTTGCACAGGTTAAGTTGTGAGAATAATTGTCAATGTGATATAACGTGTCTATATTAAGTTCAGAATGGGATGAAAAGGGTTATGGAAGAATCCACCGTGTGGCAGGGTATATGTTTTGTCACTAATAGTTGATACCAATCAGTATGGTTGCAAATACGGTTATCTTATGATGAGTAATTCAGGAAGGTAAAATGGAAATATGAGTTGAAGCTAGACAAAGTTAAGTTCTAGAAAAGGGTTGCTTGGAAGAATACATGTAGGACTAAATCAGTCAACATGTCCACCAACAATTAATACAGAGAAAGTATGGGCATCGACAATGCCAATCTAACTGTAGAATCTCTTAAAATACATAGGATGAAATCTTATTTTTCCTAAAATTTAAGAGTTTTCTATGCATATCGATATACAAGATCTCATTAAGTTAATATGAACATACAAATGTAATGTCTAGAATACAGGGTGAATAATTGAACCAAGGATCTTGTGGAGGGACCAAGCCAGACACTGCCAAAATTGTGTGAAGGTTGTGGTAGTTGTATCGTGTATATAGAGGGGCACCATTAGAGGTCACGCCCCAGGGATTAATGGAGTATAATTGTAATAAAACCTTAAGTTTCAAGGTATTGTAATTAATTATTCATGTTTATTAAGGTTTAATGATACGTAGGATTTTAGTATTTGTATGATATAGAACATGCTAAAAGTTTAAATTTTGAAATCTATTGTTATCCAAGGAATTGAATAAAGTTGAATTGTCTAGGTCTGTAAGTAACTTAGGTTAGAAATTTGGTTAAGTAATACGGGTTAATTGTGATATTAGGTATCTGGACTCGATGATCGGGTCGGTTAAATGGTATTACAATTTAGTGGTGTCAGAGCTTCGATTTAGTCGATCCTTCAGACATAGAAAGATATGGAATAACACCTACATGCATGTTACTTTAGGTCTGACTCAGTCTTTTAGATCAAGATAGGGATATTATATTATGTTATGTGATTAAGTACAGGATTGGTGGGCCAATATTAGGTGGCAGTAAACATGTCGGGAACAATAAAAAGAAAGATGGTGCAATGAAAATAAAAGACAAGTGAAGAAGGGTAATTCCATTATAAAAAAGAATCAATATAGATATGGAAAAAGAGAGACTTAATTTTACCTTTAAGAATAAGAAGTGGTGACATCTTTTGGATTTTCATTATCTAGGTCAACCTTCTCTGAAGAATTAGAGTTAGACACTCTGAGCATAAAAAAACTCCTCAAATACCTTCCACTTCCTCTAAAACTCCTCCCACTCAACCCTTGAAAGATTATAAGGGTTGAAACAAAGATCGGCATTGACAAGCCTTCACATGCAATTGAAGTCTACTTAGTTCAAGTCAATGGGACCCACAGTAACTTGTGCATGCAGAATTAGGCTGGACTTAAATTAGGCAGATATTTCTAAATTCTTAGTTAGATGCCTGCCTTATATTTCTCCCAGGCCTCGTTGTTCTCCCTCTATAATTGTTTTTCTCAGTGAGGTGTCATCCCTCAAGGGTTTTCATTTGGTGGACCCTCTTTTCTAACTCCCTTACTCGGGTCTCTAGGGACTGGTACTTGGTCTCCCAGGTGAAGATAGATTTTGTGAGCTCGTTATTTTGGCGAATAGAGGGTTCATATGATTGGCGGAGCTTGTTAAGAGATTACTCGCCAAAGAGAGTCCTCTTAGATTTTGCCCACTTAGTTTATTTTCAACAAAAGCCTTTTGAAAGGACTAGCTCAAGAGTCCACACTTCACTGCCAGCATGGAGAAGGAACCCGCCAACTCAGAAAGAGTGGGTTTGTGAATGCCTTTGAAGGGGGATGAAAGATAAGTGAACTTCTCTAACTCTTGGGACAACTCCCTATCCTATTTTTGTTGGACAACAAAGGGAGAGAAGGGAGGTTCTGAGTATGATATTAGTTACAAACTCATCTTATCTCTTGGGTGATAATCCATATCATTCTTCCAAAAATATATTGATAAATTCTTTAATCAGCTATACCTAATTAATCTTCGATTCTAGCATTCTGGTATCTAGGATACAAATAAGATATGATTCACAACCTCTTTTTAATCATTTTATAGTTCGTTACCACTAACATGCTATCGTTCACACAACCAAATCTATCAACCTTAATATTTATAGACTTTCCACATTATCACTTAAGTACAATTTGCATATGTCTACAGTTAATCAGAGTATCATATAAAATCAATCAATTCATACTAAAAGTCATATCAAACTCATCGAATGTTAATGACATTAGATTGACAAGAATTTCACACCCACAAATTCTCAGTGAAATATGTTATTAGCATAAACATACTAATCTAATAGATTTATTATTCTAATATCATAATCAGTCAACTCTACAGGCATAATCTATTCATTATTAAAACAATTCAAAAATAAGAATGCATTACTCTAGAATTAATCATGATCTGTATAAAAATAATAGATAAAAAAAATGTACCCGTAATATCATCAGGAATAGTAGCCTTTTCTCTGAATTGATCAATATAAACTCGGGAAAATGCATAGGTTTCAAATCTTAATGACATATCTCTAGTTTCACCTAGATTGGCAATAGTACTGTCACCAATTGCTAATCCTCTATTTTTTTTGTAGAGTTGATATTAATTTAATAATTTGATCATTGATAACATTTAGCTTCTTTGAACAATCCTGCACAAAAAGTTCAGTGGAAACACATTTGAAGAAGTAAATAGTTAATTTTGGAGGTCTCTAGACTTTTTTAGATGAAGACATCAAAGATGATCCGGTTGCACTGGCTTTCCATGAATTTTTGATCTTGAACATGTCTTGTTTTTTCTCAATACATTTGTTCTCCCTTTTTCCCTCACAATAATCTGTCTCATGCTCAACCAACTTATCAATCAAAAACTGCTGATCATTTATCGTATTAATATTTTGAGGATAGGGAAGTGTCAAAAAAGGCACGATCGGGGGTAGAGGTTGTCAAGCCTCAGGATTAACTCTCAAAATCTTTAAAAAACACTGGCTCATCATACCGAAAATGACATTTCTCATATTGCTTTCTAACATTTATAGAACTAGAAGGCTGTGACTCGATTCCTGTTTAGAAACCAGAACATTATTATCAACTTTATCAGGCATATCATGATTAAAACCTATCAATATTGTATATCTATAAGAAACACATAGTCAGATCAGATCAGAAGCATCACACCAAAAATACAGGTTATTGTAACATGTATTTATAGACTCAATACACACTACTTCAGTCCTAGAATTGACTAAACTATAGCTCTAATACCACTAAATGTAACACCCTATACTCGGTCTAGTCATCAGATTCGAGCTATAGGATGCTACAGCAAAAAACTGGAACATTCATAAGTAATTTACACAATAACATTTATAAATTCAATAAATATGAGGTAAGTCTATGTTTAACATGCATTACAAATAAAATTGAATCTTAATCAAGCTTATGAAAGCCTTAAAATCGACTCGAATCCAAATCAAGACTATTTTGAAACATTTATAAAAATTTAAGTAAAAAGGTAAAACAGGGGTCACATGGTCGTGTGGCCAGGCCGTGTGATAGGTTTGAGGTATTGTGGTGCTATCATACAGTCGTGTCCCGAAATTGTATAGCTTGATGTCGTGTAATCAAAGGTCACACGATCGTGTCACCAAGCCGAGTAACAGCTTGATGTAGTGTAAACCAAAATCAACCTAAATGTTTTGAACACACGGTCATGTCATCCAACCATTTGTGACTCACGGCCGTGTGGTAGCCCATGTGTGGCATAAATGACCTATTTAAACAATATTTCATACTATTTCATTAAGTGACCTATAATGCCATTTCATGTTATTCAACCGAAGATCAAAACATGTAGATTTCAAATCCAAAATACCAATTCAACTAATTATTTTAACATACAATCAACATGCCCTCATTGGCACCAACAATTCATTAAATCAAAACCATATAATTCAAACCAAACCTTAAACCATTCCATATAACAATTCAACATCATATTCATAAAACCAATAAATTAGCCATTTCCTTCAAACTTCAAAGTGTTAAGTTTGACATCAAGTCAAGTACCACATATCATAATATAGCATCAAACTTACGTACCAACATAAGTATACTAAAACATACAGAATTACTTAACAACCAAATTGTCTTATGACATGTCACAAGTAACCAAGATCAAAACATCAAAATGTCTACCGAAATAAGAAACAGTAGGTATGAGCTTCTCATTGATCTGAATGACACATTCCGAACATCCAAAATCTACAGAAAAACAGTAACACAAGTAAGTATATAAAATACTTAATAAGCTCATACAATATAAACATTTACTTACCTCAATTTCTTATCACATACATAATCATAATGTAATACAAATATACTTATCAAGATTCAGACCACAACATTAACATATAAGGTTTTGAGTTCAATCACATGAATAACCATAATCATTCTCATTTTCAATCAAACTAAGTTAAATCTCATAACCAAAACATATTCATTACTTAGCCAACCTCCAATGGCATATCTCCAAAACTTCAATCACAATTCTACCCGATGACACTTCATAAAAAACTCTATATACATTTGAAAATAATAGTGTCTGGTTACCCGTTATGATTGAACCTACACGATAAATAGTCTGGCTAAGGCTTAATATTCTTCTATTCTTGTGTCCGCAACATATGCAAGAACTCAAAATTTAAATCTGTATTCTTGAGTCTACAGCATATGCAAGAGCTCAGAATGTATTCTCGAGTCCACAACATATGCAAGAGCTCAGAACCTATTCCTATATTCTCGAGTCCGCAACATATGCAAAAGCTCGTAACCTGGGCAAAACCCATTACCTTGTATATGAAATTTTTACTAATTTCATCAAGATTTTTCTCACATTATAGAATAGTTCCAAATCACCAACAATCAGTATTAAGAATTCTAATATAACACATCAACCTAAACAAATAAATTATATTGTATGAACTTACCTGACAAAATGGTAATGCTTTTGATACTAGAGACTATTTGGCAGTTTTCACTTTTTCGCATAAATCAACAACTTAATCTATATAATAATTAAAATTTAAAATTTCAATACCAATCTCATAATAACACTCAGATTCATGCTTATAATATTTTATTTTCATTTTACATAATTTCTCTTAACTTTTACATTTCATTCAATTTAGTCTCTAAATCGAAACAAGTATAACTTTCACAATTAAGCTTCGTTTTCCATTCCAATTTCAATTATGTCCTTCTGCAGCCCTCAAAAATCTAAATTTACAAAAATTTAATGTTATCTTTGTCATATTCACAATTTAGTCCCTAAATGCAAGATTAACAAAATTTACTTTGTCAAATAATCCTTAAACATTTAATAACTTCCAAATCTACTATTTCTTATAAAAAAAAAGAAATTTAAAATTCATCAATGGAAAGTTTTAAAACCTTTAATAGTTTTGAAAACAGAGATATAAATAAACTGGACCTAGTTACAATGATCTAAAAAAACGTAAAAATTACAAAAAAAAAAAATAATAATAGTTTAAAATTTCATACCATACAATGGTTGAATGGATTTCAACATTTGAAGCTTTCTTCCTTCACTCAAAGATGGTGGAAATAGTGCTGGATGAAAAATGAAGATGATAATTACTTATTATTTTATGTTTTTTTTTTAAATTTCACTAATTAAAACGTACCTACCATCCACTACTATACAAGAGTGGTTATTTGCCACTTTTAAACTTAAACAATTACGTTTTAAACCCTCATAGCTATTAAAAATCAAATATGATTAACTTTTAAGAATTTTGTAATTTAAGGTCCATTTGTTTACATATAAAAGGTTTTACGGAAAATATTTTCTGTACTTTCCTGTGTTTGTTTCATAGAAAATAGTTTTACCAATGGAAAATAACTTACAGGTCAAGGTAAAATAAGTCATTTTTCTGTAAAATGACTTACCCTTTTGAAAAGCATAAGTCATTTTCAGGAAAAGAGCTCATCTATAAATAATTTTATTTTTATATAAAATTAACTTAAATCAAGCTTAATATTATTATATTGATAATAAATTTCATTTTATTTTTAAAAATATTTAAAATATTATATTTTCAATATTATTAATAATACGTATTTAATTATTTATATTTAGTCATATAATAAATTATTAATATAATAAATATAATTTATTAAATTATTTCAATTTTATTTTAATAATAAATTTTAAAATAAATAATTTTAAATAATATTATTCACATATTATTGAAAATATTCATATTAATATTTTAATAATAAATATTTATTACAATTATAAATATATTAATAATAAATGTTTTGTAGTATAAATGTTAAAATATGTCATAAGTCTATGTATACTTTCTGATTTATAATTTAGTCTTTGTACTTTTATTTTCAAGAATTTATCCTTTACTTTTCAAATTTGAAAATTAGGTTCAATCGTTGACATCGTTAATTTTTTGTCAATTTTGTTGATGTCACATTTTAAATGAAAATACTCACTTAGTAGTCATGTAATTAAAAATGACGTTACAATAAATCTGAATTTAACATAATATTTTTAATATATGCAAAAACAATGTAAATTATGAAATTATAGATAAAAATAAATTCAATTAAACAATGAAAAATAAGAAAATCTCAAATGTATATTTGTTTAATTGACAACAAGTTTTCTAAAATATTTTTAAGAAATCTACCAAACAACAGAAAATATTTTATACAGATTCATCCAAACACCAGAAAATATTAGCTTTTCCAGAAAGTAAATCATTTTCCAGAAATCATTTTTTGGAAGTTATTTTCAGTGAAACAAACGGAGTCTTAATTTTTTTTTTCCTTAATTAACTATCAAGTTAGCAAATTTACCAAACCAAACTTTAATCCACTTATACTATAGCTCTATAAATATTCAAAAATAATATTTATGAGCTCGATTTATGAAAACGAGGTCCCGATACCTTATTTTCAAAACCACTGACTTTCGGTACGCACCACTTGTTGGTCATTTAATAAAATCTATTAAATCACGATTCATTATTATATTATATTTAACTAATAAATATCAATTAAATATATCTACAGGATCACTCGTTGAAATTGTGATTCTGAAATCATTGTTTCTGACACCATTGAAAAACGAATTGTTACATATTATAAAACTATGAGAGGATATTGGTAAAAGTGATGGTATGGATTTTGTTGGTTTTGGTTTTGTGGGGGATATTGCTGACCAGAATGCAATGGGTGTTGGTTTGATTTCCTTGTCTGCTCCATATTTGCTCCAGCATTATGACCAATAGGGTTTGTAACTTGATCATTAGTATGATCAAACTTAGTGATAAGAGGATCACTACTACCTAAATGCATCGTATCAGTTTACGCTTAGCATACCAATTGTTAACTCGTGACGTGAACAAGATAAAAAGTTGAAGGTAGAATAAAGGAGAGAAGGATGAAGGTTTAGAAGAGATTTCTATTTTCGGGAAAAAAATTGGAGATTAAGAAGTGTCGCACGTAATTTGTTTGCATGACCTTTTTATAGTGGGGAACAAACTTAGGTACGTGTCCTAAGATCGCTGACGTGGAAGTTTGATTTGATACTCTTAGTAGTGACGGTAACGTGACTTGATGTCCTAGGATGAGACATGTTAGAGCGACTAATAATCAATTACTTTAAATCTCAATATGTCCCTCACATGATCTCAGCGGAATTATCCCTTTTCAAAGTTCTCCAAATTAAAATTTGTGAACTAACCTAAGTTTACAATATAATTAATTTCATTAAAAAAAATATGTTCAGCTCTCTATAAATATACGATCATATTCATAAGATACACTATAAAATTCACAAAATCCACTACATAAGGTATAACACGTAGTTAGTACTTATTCAGAACACCATCCAAAATTCACAGTATACCACTCTGCCTTACAAAAAGGTATTTCCACGTTGCGGATCCAAGCATTATATATATATACACAAATACAATATCCACCCATTTGTATTTGTTCCCAACATCATTAAATTCTGCCTTATCTGCATTTTTGATGATGGCTCTTTCAAACGTCGGCTAAACTGAATAGTTTAAGCACATACCAATTGTCCCGTATACTCGATCACACCTAATTCAGATCACCAAAATAAGTGTTCCACGTGGTTCAATTAACTTTTTTGGATTAACTATACTAGATGTATTCAAATTATGAGCCAAATTTTAAACTAGTCCTTAAAATTTATAACAGTACAATCGAATTCTTAAAATATCGTCTGTTTCTTAATTCATACGTGTGTGAAAAAAGAATAAAATGAAATACAAATAAACATTTAAAACCAAAGCTCACAGTAGACTAATGAAAAATATGAGGCTTTTTAGGCAATTAACTTAAAAGAAATTAATTATTTAAAATTTTGTGTACCTAAATGATTCGTTTTTTACCGTGATCGGCGGGCTACACTTTTTTTAAAAAAAAATTTTTAGATGCCGCCATTATGTCAGGCGACACAAATATGTATTTTTTAAAATATCCGTAAAAATACGAGTATTTAAGGAGAGAAAAAAATATTTTTTAATAGGTACCGTTAGTCTGTCAGGAAGCATCGGTGGGAATTAAAAAAAAAAAGTGAAATAGAAAAAAAAGTTGAATAGAAACAATTGAAATAGAAAAAAAAAAAAGAAAAAGGAGAAGCCTGTGACCGATGCTTGCTTCATAGGCAGTTTTTGTTTTTTTGACTTGTCTACGCCACCATTAGTGGATGAAATATTATTTAAAAAAATAATCTTAGATAGTATGAGAGTGAAAAATAAAAAGATACGAGAGAAATATAAAGGAATGAGAAAGAGAAAGACAAATATGAAAAAGAAAGAGAATAACAAATATGTAAAATAAATATATAAAAAGGAATTGAATATTTTATAGAAAACAAGAATTATGACAAAAGAAATATACTAATATATATATATGAAAATAGAGAATCAAATATGGGAAGAAAAGAGAATAACAAATATGCAAAATAGAGATAAGAAAGAGAAAATCAAATATGGGAAAACAAAAGAATAACATATATGAAAAATAAAAATAATTAAATATGAGAAAGGAAGAGAATAACATATATGAAAAGTAGAGATAGGTATTTTCCATAAAATATTAAACTTCCTTTTATAACTCTATTTTTAATATATATTATTATATTTTTTTCCCATACTTGATTCTCTAATTTTTTCCCATTCAAGAGTCTCTTTTTTTTATGTACTAAGTTGTCTTTTTTGTTTTTTTTGTTTTTCTTTTTTTTTCTCAATTGAAAATCCTAATCTTCGTATTTAATAATCACTGATGTCTCCAATTATAGTGGCTTTTCATGC
Organism: Gossypium arboreum; assembly: GCF_025698485.1. NCBI lineage: Eukaryota > Viridiplantae > Streptophyta > Magnoliopsida > Malvales > Malvaceae > Gossypium > Gossypium arboreum. Next base: position 24,927,179 of record NC_069075.1, read on the forward strand.
TAATTTTGACACCAAAGAAGAGATTTTCTCTTTCTCGTTGACCTCTACAGTTCTAATCTCCTAGTAGCCGGCTCTAAATATTCTAAAATAATAACCAAAACTTTAAACTACTTTTTCTATAATGCTTTTTAAAAAAAAATCACCGGTGTCGTCTAACATGATGATGACACCTAAAAATATATTTTTTTAGAAATTTACTAGGTGTCGCCCAACAGGCGACACCAATTAAAAATAATTTTTTTCTATTTAAATACCAATATTTTTAACAAAATAGTGTCACATGACATAATAACAACATTTAAAAAAATATTTTTAAAAAAAATCGATGATTAGCTAATCCAGTGACATCGATGATCACGATGAAAAATGCATCATTTACTCATAATTTTAGATTTAGATTATTTTCATAAATAAATTAATTATTTTGGGTCAGTTAGGTAAAAAAACCAAAATTTGATTGAAATAATATTCATTTAAAAATTCAATTGAGACATTTGATGTGAGATGTACAGGTGCAATTATTTTTTTGTTAAAATATGTGGTCCCTCTCCACACGGCTCATCTGCACTAAAACTGTCTGATCATGAATTAGCGGTGAATCTTTACCCCTTTCCGCAAATATCTAATAAAGTATAAAGTCGTCGTTTTCCCATTTCGTTTTGTTATTGTTCCGCTTAACGGAGCGCGTTAACTTCCCGTCATAAGTTAGTCAACTATCTCCTATCCACCGCTACGTCGCCAAAATTACTCTCACGCATCTACAGCGCGTGGATACCACAGCCCCTTAGGAAAATACGTTACCTTAACCAATACTGAAACTTCAGCGACTTCTTTCCAGCTTTCATTTCTTTTCCTTTTTTTTTGGTTTGAACTCTCTTTATAAAACCTCCCCAAAATCTCTCAATCTACTTTCATTGTAAAAATCTACACGTCAGGTCCCCAGTTCTGTTTAATTCTTCTCTAATTAAGCGTTAATCAAATTGAAGATCATACTTTATTTTGGATTTACGAAGAGAAGTAGCTATCTTTTCTTTGATTCTCTTGTTCTTTTTAAGTGATGGAAAACAAAGCGGCGGTGAGGTTTACATTAGGGAAGCAATCGTCGATGGCGCCGGAGAGAGACAGAGGCGAAGCCGATGGGAAAGAGAACGAGGAAGGAGAGGAGATAGATGAAGGAGTTAGGTTGATGTACTTGGCCAACGAAGGTGATTTGGACGGCATTCGCGAGCTCTTGGACTCGGGGATCAATGTTAATTTCCGCGACATCGATGATCGGACGGCTCTCCATATTGCAGCTTGTCAAGGACAGACCGATGTCGTTTCCTTGCTCCTTCAGCGCGGCGCTGACGTCGAATCTACAGATCGATGGGGAAGCACTGTAAGCAAAAGACCAAAATTGCCTCCTGCTTTGCTCTTTTTATATTTTTTTCTCTCTAATATATATAGTTTTGGTTAAATAGCCTTTGGCAGATGCTGTATATTATAAGAATCATGATGTGATTAAGCTTCTGGAGAAACATGGAGCTAAGCCTTTTGTAAGTTCCTTTTGAATTTTCTATTTGGAAATCTTTTTCCTTCGCTGATTTTTCTATTTATGTTGCTTGTTGAATTTTGGTCTTAGATGGCTCCAATGCATGTAAATCACGCGCGTGAAGTTCCAGAATATGAGATTGATCCAAAAGAACTTGATTTTACTAACAGCGTCAACATTACAAAGGTAATCTCTTATTTTATTATATGTTGCTGATCATGGTTTCATAATTGTTTAAATCATAGTTATGTAAAGGACGACTTTTATTGGGAAATTCATCAAGACCTGGGGACTTGCTAATAGTGGTTACATTTGCATTCATAAGGAGAACAATTTTGGTTTGGATCTGTTTCTCAGTGTACGTTTAACTTGGCGCCCGGTACGGCGTAATTGATCTTCCATCGCCCCGAATTGTTGTTCTGATTACAAGGGCAGCACGGTGGAGACCATTCTAACATACTGCAATTTCACTGGACAGCTGGACCCTTTTGGGTCTGGTGGAGAATTCCCTCCAATCGCACTCCCCTTGCCATTTTCACCCTTGCTTTCGTTCTTTAAATTTTCAACACTTGGCTATTTCGAATTTTCTATTTTGTTTCATTTAAAGGTTTTTAATTATTTTTTTCATTTAAAATGATAAATTAATTTATGTTATAAGTGAATACATAAGTAGATAATAGAAATGCTGACCAAGTCTTAGCTCAGTTGGCATCGGTATTGTTGCCGGTGTAGGAGGATGTGTGTTCAAATGTGCTTATCCACAGGGTTGGAAAGGGATTATGCATAGTTTTAGGCTTTGTATAAAAAAAGTAGATAATAGAAATTTCAAGAATTTATATTTAAATAGTGTCGGAATATCTATAAAATAAATAGTCTATTACAAATATATTAGTATTTTTAATGACTATTTTCTCTTTCACTAAATTTCACCTCAGCACTCGCAACTGCCTTTGCTCTAAATAGATGTCCCTCTGGTTTCACTCTGACTCTGACATTGCCCAGATTATACACCTACAACAACTAATTTAACTTCAATTATTATTTTCAATTTCACCATCCATCCAAATGTGGCCTAAAATAATGCTTATCAACATTTGTGGAGAATGCTAGTACTTTTTGAAGTAGTGGCTTGGTTGTATCTATGTAAGTTATTTTGTTTTTTCTAGTTATGGAGGGAGGTTAGAACTGACAATAAAGAATTGGTAGATGACCAGTAAAAAATATATAAAACTTTTTGTTGCACAGAGCAAAGAGTTTCATTATCTATGCAATGCAGTTCCGAAGAGAGACACATAAGGGCAGTTATGCATTTCTAGGAGCACAGTGCTTCTAAAAACATAGGTTGTTTCGTTCATGTTAAATATATATATGTACATTCAACTCATGACCTGATGACCATGTGTTATTGCATCTTCAATTTTTCTTTAGTTGCTGCTGAGCTAAGTCATTTCTATGACTAAATTGCAGGGAACCTTCTGCATTGCATTATGGCGTGGAACTCAAGTTGCCGTGAAAAGGGTTGGAGATGAAGTTTTTACCGATGAGGATAAAGTGTAAGTTCAATAACTCAAGATGTTCTTCCAGTCTTTCTATGTTGTGTTTGTGCGTGTATATATATATTATATATATATTCTGGTAGGAGAGCATGAGTGAGACGAGGAGCTGAACAGTGGGGTTGGCACATTTTGCTTTATGTTTTCTCTTTTGTTATTGTGGGTATCAAGATTCTGAACCTGTTATTGGGTCTTCAAATCCTAGAGCCTGATGCCTGCCTTTAGGGATAAGAATTCTTGGACTAAGCGTTGGTCCTTTTCTTCCACACATTATGATACATGAATTCTTGGTTTTTCTCAGGAGGGCATTTCGAGATGAGCTTGCATTATTTCAGAAAATTCGACATCCAAATGTAGTTCAATTTCTTGGTGCAGTAACTCAAAGTAGTCCTATGATGATTGTGACAGAATATTTACCCAAGGTTTTAATCGGCATCTTATTTGCTACCATAGCATCTAAGGACTCTTTTGTATGAATAATTTACTTCCCTCTGACATTTTGGCTTTCTGATGTTATAACTTTGCTGCATAATTGAGGTGCCATGATTTGTTTTTGTTTGTATGAAATGTTGGTTAAGGCATTGATAGGGAACTATAATGTCATATCTTTCCTTTGTTTTGTTAATTTTGTTTGTGGATGAATAATAGGATTTTAAGACATTCACCTTAAATCTATCTCTTAGCTTATTTGGTTTAAATCTAAAATTATCAGTAGAATTGGTCTTGATTGTTGTTTGTTTTGCAGGGAGATTTACGAGCCTTCTTGAAGAGAAAAGGAGCCTTGAAACCAATTACAGCTCTGAGATTTGCACTTGATATTGCAAGGTTTGTTATTGTACCGGGAAATTATTATTCTTGAATACATGTTGACAAATGGCTATTTTCCTAGTCATAAATGGACAGTTTTTTTGTCAAATTTCATTTTAGAGTTACTGCTAATTGTGCACGAGTATATCTGTTGCACGATATCCAGTCTTTATGAAGAATATGAATAGGGAAATCTAAAAGCTGCAAAATGATTATACATTTTAGTGCAGGGAAAAAAATTAGTTTTTAAACTTAAGACTGTGCTTGCTGGTCTTAGATGATTTTAGTTGAGATGATCACTACAAAGCTTATGTTTAGAGTTAATTGAGAAATAAAACTGATTAATGCATGAAACATTCCTTTGCTGGCTGATAGTCTCTTCCTCGTGAAATCGAATATTATCTTCTATAATCTTTTGCAGGGGAATGAATTATTTACATGAGAACAAACCGGCACCAATAATTCACCGTGATCTTGAGCCTTCGTAAGTTTTCTTGTTTAGATGGGTTTTCTTTTCCCAACAAAATTAGCTTTAGGCTACTGTAAAGACGTTTTGTCCCCTTGAATTTTCTGAAATGGTCAGAACTTTTTATGTGCTTACAATTGAAATAACAGAAACATTTTGAGGGATGATTCGGGACATCTGAAAGTTGCAGATTTTGGAGTTAGCAAGCTGCTAACCGTTAAAGAAGATAAACCTCTAACTTGTCTGGACACATCTTGTGAGTTCTCTTTCTATTTGGTTCTGTTTATCCTCAATTTTTTCTATTTTACAAATTCAAGCTGTCATTTTTTTTACCTTTATTTTTTTGCTGTAAGCTGAAACATATTTGATCTTATTGATACAGGCCGATATATTGCTCCAGAGGTGTTCAAGAATGATGATTATGATACCAAAGTAGACGTGTTTTCATTTGCTCTGATCTTACAGGAGGTAAATTATTTCGGGTTTTTGATAATATGATCAGCGTGATTCATAGTCAAATGCCTTGATGATTATTGAGAAGAATATTTATGAAAAAGAGATTTGTTTTACACGGTTTTAAGGAGGGGAAAAACAGATATTGTAATAATTTTACCAGTTTTTACAGTTCTTAAACCATGGTTAAGAAATATTATAATTTTGCAAGTTGTTTGTACTCATTCAATGAGTGGTAGTTGAGACATTGTAGGAAATCTTGAATGATAGCAAATATTTCGGCATATATATATGTGTGTGTGTGTGTCTGTGTGTGCATGCGGGAATGTATAACCTGAATATTTTAACATTATTTAAAATGTCAATTACGAGTCTAGCTTTTCTGAGTAGCTGGGGCTTCTCATTGCTCTACCTTACCTGAAAAATATGAAGCCGGACAATTGTCTTTTTCTTTCTCCTCTAAATTAGCCGGGCATTAAAAGTTTGTTTCTATTTCCACTTCTCCCCATAAGACGATGGAAGGCACAATAGGGTTTCTGCTTTTCTTCCCTGCTCGATCCCCTTTATTGTGATGCCTGTTGTGCTGTTTTTAATTTAATTTTTCTTTTTATTCTTCTTTTTGTTCTATACCAAGTCTAATGATTGCAACAGCCTTAATAAGTGATTTTATTGTGCTATTCTGTAGATGATTGAAGGCTACCCACCATTTTCTGCTAAGCAAGACAATGAAGTTCCTAAGGTATATGCAGCAAGGGAGCGTCCACCTTTCAAAGCTCCAGCTAAGCATTATGCCCATGGGCTCAAAGAGTGAGTACTACATTTTGGCTTCAATAATAATTATAGTAATTTTGCTTCCTTCTTTTAGTTTGTCATCAAGCTTAATTCTTAAGTCTGAGTTCAGGATATGCACTCATGGCACCAGAGGCATACCAACATGCATGTATACATCTAAAATGAATTAATAATCCCGTATTCTCTTCTGCAAGGCATCTGGTAATCTTTTGAAGAAATTTTAATTCTATGAATTAGCATGTAGCATATTAGTCATTGCATCTCTCTGTCAGGGCGGTATATGCATCTAGGGGCCAGACATATATATATTATATATGTATATATAGAAGATATGCTAATATTATCCTTCTAATTCCAGGTTAATTGAGGAATGTTGGAATGAGAAACCTGCCAAGCGACCTACATTCAGACAGATTATAACCAGACTTGAATCTATTCACAACAGTTTCAGTCATAGAAAGCGTTGGAAGGTATCCTCTCTCTTTCTCCAAAGCCTGACCCTGTCATTCTCTCACGCACATGTTTCCATCGAAGGTTCTCATATTTGAAGCTTAGTATCAAACAAAAAGGCACATAGCTATTGAAATTTTGTGAGGCAATCAGCTTCTTCTTAATACATTCTGATCCCTAGTGAAAGGTCAGAAGTGATGAAAATAAGGGTGTTATATTGAGTTGCCAAATTTCCTGTTATTGATTGGCCAGCAAAATAGGCCATTAGTCCAGACCTCCCTCGTGATTTTGGTTCATGGCTAGCAAACAGGATCCTTTCGCCATGTTTGTCAAGTAGCAGTATCAGTCATATTTTTGGTTGGCTAGAATGGATGGCTAGTCATCTCTTAATTTGGTTTAGTGTCCGAGTCCCTTTCAAAAGGTAACATCCTGGTGCATTTTTAACTAAGGTTGGTTGGTTGCAAAATGTACAGGTTAGACCACTAAAATGCTTTCAGAATCTGGAGGCAATGCTGAAGAAAGATCATTCTAGTCCAAGCAGCCGTAGCAGTTCATCTCGATCTACTAACAGCATATGAATGAATGGCTGGTGCTTTATCTTCCAAAGCTTATAAGTCTGCAAAATTTATTCAGTTTATTGGCTAAAAGATTGAGCGTATAACCAGGAGCATACTTGAAAAAAAGAAAATAAAATGTTTGATGTCTTTAAGATTTGTTCTCCCTTCTGCCTTGTGGGCTGAGAACTACATTTTGTTCCACTCCATTTGTTTGTAATTTCTACTGTACATTATGTATGCTATCATAAGCTGCATAAAAGAAAAGTATGCTATCATAATCAGCTAAGGGAACTACTACAAGAACAACGTATTTGGACCATATGAATTGGAATTGGAATTGGAATTGGAGAAAACGGTTTTGCTAAAGAAAGTCAAATCAAGCAAAGCTATTTTAATTATTATGTCTGCATTCGATTGATTGTACTTTTCTAAGATTATTGAGGAGAAAGCTTGTTTTTGTTTTATTTATGAGATTAAAATAGCACGATTTTGTTTCATGTACGAGATTTAATTAACTTCTATTTTGTTCGTATAAAGAGCTAGTATGCTTTTTAAGTAAAAAATTGGGGATTGATTTAGGTGAATTAGTATTTATTTAGCGTTACTTTTGAAAAGTGTTGTTTTGAAAAAGTGATTTTACAAAAAAAATTTAATATTTAAGTGTTTAATATAACTATCAAAAAGTATTTTTAGAAATTAGAAATAAAATGTCTACTTTAAATATAGTGTTATGATGTAATAAATATATATTTAAATAAAATTTAAATTAGTTAATATTATGATATTTTATTAAGAATATAAAAATAATTAATTATAATTTTTAAAAATAATTAATTTTTATTAATATTTTAATATATAAAATATAAATTTTAAATGTTTTTAAGTAATTAATCGGAGAATGAAAAATAACATGTGTTGAAGAGATGAAAATGTAATTAAACTATCTAAAGTATTTTTAGAGGATGAAAATATAATTAAACTATCAAAAGTATTTTTAAAAATAATTTTTTTTTGTCTAGCATTCTTTTTTTTTTTTGCCAAAAGTATTTCTAAAAAAACACAGCTAGAAGCTGAAAGCGTAACTAAATTTTTGTCTCACTGTCCAAAAAAATTACGAGAAATTACAAGCTCTTCTGTAATTTGCTTAAAGAAAAACAACTTTGACTTAAAAGTAAAAATGTGATAGATAGTACCACATCATTTCTACAGATTATTGCAAAAAACCTACCCCACACACAATTGAAGAGCAACACAAGACTAGCAGTGATTAGGCACAATATTTTGTGGTTATAGGCAAAGGCAAGTTCTAAGGGATGGGAGCTCTCAACTTCATTTCAGTTTTCTCGATGTCAATGGCGAAACCCTTGGCATGCTGTTTCCAGTAATCAGCCTGTGGATTGATCCATTCAGGTTCTTCAATTTCCACCCTTGACTGCATAATTGCTTCGGTTGAGATGCTGTATTTGTCATCCCTCTTCTTCACCAGCTCTGGCTCGATTTTCCCCAGGTTCACCCCCTGTGGTGACATCATCAATGCTGGTGCTCCAAGTGGAAGTCTGTCACCTTCATCCCCACCCAAACATCACTCATTTAGTGTGCATTTATCAAGTTATTGTATATATTATCAATATCATACACATTTGATTAAATCCATCTATGCATCCAAACCAAAATCAAATCAAAGTTTATATGATAGACTCGAAATATAAAACTTACTCGAATACATCCCTATTAACCCATCACTACCCAAATCGTTTTAATATGGGTTGAATCAGATTGAGTTGGTCCCATCCATGGAGTAGATTAAACTATGATTTGATTTCATCCATTAATTTTGGGTCCATTGTTACTTTTTATAAAAGTGTCAATTATCTCTTCTTCTTCTTCTTCTTTTCTTTTCTTTGTTTTTAAATTTTTAAAATGTCCACTAACTGTGTTTCAGTTTATATTAAAATTGTTGCCAGCATATCCTCGTTCTATATAATTTCAATTAAAATATTAATATATATTCATATTTTTATTTTAAAATTATTTTATTTTTATAAACCTATTCATTTAATATTTAACAATTTTAAAATTATATATATTTTAAAATTTTAAATATATACAATTTATACTTCTATTTTTTAATATTTAAATTATAATATCATGTAAATGTGATATAATTTATATTATATAAAAATAATTCTAGATAAAAGTAAAATAAAATAATACTGGTAAATTATGGTACATATGTAACAAAATTATAAAAAAAATAGCAAATTTATAAAACTAATATAAGAATGGAAAATGGAAAAATGGAAGAAAATACAATTATAAAAATCTACATCTAAAATATGGAAATAAATTATATTAAGTTAATCTTAAAATGTATAATTTTAAGCATCAATAAAATAAACACCAATAAAATAGTATCACGTCATTAAATTTAAAAATAATAAAATATTATTAGACACTCGTCTATATCTAATATATATTCTCTAAAAAAAGTAAGCATTTTATATTTTTATAAATAAATAATTTTTTATTATTACATAATTTAAAAATAATTAACAATCATTAACATATAATTTTAATAATTATTTTATTATTAATTTTAAATTCAAAACCTCAAAATTTGAAACCTATACTAAATTTGAAACCTATACTTTAATTTTGAAGTTCAAATTTAAAATTTAGAGTTTAAGTTTGAATTCAAGGTTTAACTTTAAAAGTTTAATTTTAAAGTTTAGAGTTATAAATTTGAGTTTAAGTTTGAATTCAATGTTTAACTTTAAAGGTTTAATTTTAAAGTTTAGAGTTATAAGTTTGAGTTTAAGTTTGAATTCAAGGTTTAAGTTTAATTTTAAAGTTTAGAGTTATAAGTTTGGGTAGTTTGAGATTCTAAATTTAAAATTTGAGATTCAAGGTAAAAATTACAAAATTTATATATCAATTATATAAAAATTGTTAAAATATTATTTAATAATTGAATTGTTTTTAATAATACGATAAAATGATTTTTATCTATGAATGAGTCCATTCCCTAGAATATATATATTTCTAAAGTTCATATAAAAATATTTTAAAATGTTCTCAAAATAATAATTATTTAGATATTAAATAAAAAAAATTGAGCAGGTCGACCGTTGACCGTTGGAGCCCAAAGTTGGTGTGCAAAATTTTTGGTAATAACGAACCAAACTCGGGTCTAAAGGGCGGCCATTGCAAGGATTTGTAGGTACTATAAATTGACTTGTATATATATACCTCTGTCAACCTGCCATGTGCACCAAAACTTGCCATAGGTTTTTGCAAGATTTTCCAGTTCAGGTTTCCCTATCATTTCTGGTATTCTGGGATTAACCCAGAGCCCTGATTTTATCTGCGACAAATTCCGCGCTTATCATCTTCATTAGTACTATAATTTACTACGTAAACACTAAGAAGAAAAGGGATAAAACAACAGAGACCTCATAAGCATGGGAATGCCAAAGTTTTTGCTCTTCTTGAGGCAGAGCTTCAAAGAATCTATCGGATATTATATATTCAATTCCTGCATTGAAATGAAAAACAAAAACAAAAACAAAAACTTTGTTCAATATATTGTTTGATTGTCAACTATATTCGTAAAAGGAAACTGACCAATGAGGCGGGCATTGGAGTCATCGGAATCATAAACAGGACACTGGAGAAAGTCCTGGTTGAGCCTGCTAACATAGTGGTGAGTCTCGATTTGACGGTACATATCATGGCTATACAAGGCAAAGGTGCAGACATGTTGGCTGATTTGCTTCACTGGGGTCAATGCCTGCAGCATTGATGCTCCCTTGTCCACCACATGCTGACCCATCGACATGGGTTGCCCTGGTGGCGTTGCCTCCGCACCTTTAGCCGGTGTCGGAGCCGGGAACTTGTCACTGGAAGACATTGAAAAGAACTTGTGGAGGGGGTATGGTTTGAAGATTGTTCTGAAAATTTAGGGGGTTATAAGGGAATCGAGAAAGTAGGTGGGGGGACGTGGAGGGATATTTGGTGGCCACCTTGACATGCATGGTGATGAGGTGGCAGACGGTGGCGAGATGTCTCGACAGGTGGGTGCTTGTGAGGGAAACTTGGGGCCGATCTTAAAAGTTCAGTAATGCCAAGATTTTCTCTGCCATCTTTGATGTCCCTTAAATTTGATGAAACCAGAAAGAAGAAATGAATGCAAATTGCGTCTGGGATTTTACTTTTATATCATCAAACAATATAATATGAAAATACAAATACAAATACATTTGGAACTCGATCTCTACATCTTGTCACCAACTTAATTTGACATAAACATAAAGCTGAAATGGAATAAAATGAAGGTCTAGTTGGCTTCTGTCTTGGGTCCATCTTAGTTCTTAGACCTGTACTTATAACGCCAAGAAACAAACAAATACACACAGAAATTGACCGAACTCAGCAAAGCAAGTAACAAGTAGAAGAGATTAAGATGATTCTTGTTAATATTGTTGCCAGCTAACCAACCCCCACTGTTTGTAATATGTTTCGTTGCACGATTCACTATCTGAACCAGAATGGTACTGAGGTAGTAGCCAAGTGCCATGGAAGTCCACAAGAAGCAAGTGGATACGGTTTTAAGTCCTTGAGGAGCTTCAGAATAGAAAAATTCAAGAAGACCCACATAGGTAAACATGTCTGCAATTCCAAAAATGAAGTACTGGAATGAGAGCCAGAAGACACTGATAGGCAATGGTTGCAGCACTGGTAAAGCATCCAGCATATTGTGGTCTCGAGCCACGGATTTGCGCTTCACTTCCATGATTGCAGCGGTAGCCATAGATATGGAGGAGAGGATGAGGCCAACTCCTATACGTTGAAGGTGAGTGATCCCGGTGACATGGCCAGTGACTTTACGGAGAAGGGGAACAGCAATTTGGTCATAGAAGGGGATTATGAAGATCAAGAAAATAACAGGAATGATTGGTAGAGAAGCAGGTGGGATGTGGAAAGAGCCAACGATTGTTGTATCCATCGTAAGGCCTTGTTGGACTGAAAAGGTTTGGAGTTGAGCTAAGCAAAGGGTCATGATTATGGTACAAGCGAAAACTGGGGTCATTCCAAGTAAGATCTTTGCGTTTTCTACTTGGGTTACCCTGCAGAGCTTCCATGGATTTGGTTTCTCAGATGCTGTTTTAATGGCTGCTTTATCCAGGAACCTGTAAACGTCTCTGTGAGGCAGGAAATCATCTTCCAAAGCAGCTTCCTTGTCTTTGTCAATCTCATAAAGCTCCAGAGGGTTCTCAGGGAGTTTAAGATTTCTATTGCGGATAGCTGCAACAAAAACCTTCAAGCAAACCAAAAGCAAGTAAAGTTCTGTCTATCGGGAGATGAACTATATATGAATGAGAATTAATTGATGGAGTTTCATGCAAGCAAACCTGAATGAGTTCCAGAAGGACACTACTTCCTTGAACTACATGTATCCTATACAATGGCCATCCCAATACAGCAACGATGAGAGCCAAGAACATGGCGATGGCAGAGACTCCGAATCCAACATCCCATCCTTTATGATCATCAAGCCAGACATAGAGCGTTAAACTAACTGCACCACCAATGCACAAGGCGAACAATAAACCGTTGAAGAAACTGGACATTGTCTTAGCTTCTCGAGGGTCTTTCTCATCGAATTGATCAGCTCCATGGGATGGTATCGAGGCTTTAATCCCCGCCATTCCCGCAGCAACCAAGTATAGAGCAACGTAGAGGAACACAGTATCACTACTTTCAAGTTTCTCGCAACGAGAAGTCGGATCGAAGACGTTACAAGGCGGTGGCCTGAGGCTCGAATAGTGAGCTTGCGCTGAGAGCAATGCTAGTCCCTAGATATAAGGATTATTCAAAAATAAACACATCATGAAACCAACAAGTTTGTCAGTTGCTTTATGAAGTTTCTAGTCTGCCGTGAAATTAAGAACCATGAAATCTAGCTCTAGCAATAGCCTACCAGGAACTCAATGGATCCAGAAATGAGAATACTTTTAAATCTGCCAATATAAGTGTCTGCGAAGACAGCAAAGATAATGGAAAGGATATAACCAGTCCCCATGAAGTTGGTTAGAGCATTAGCTGCATCAGATACTTGGAAGTGCAAAATCCCATTGAAGTAAGTCGTCAGGTTGACGGCCAAATGAAGATTTGCCAAGTTCTCAAATACAAACGCCACTGCAGAAAAACAAGAAGTCCTATACATGTGAGTTTATAACCAAAAAATTCTTCTCCATTCTGCAATACAAAGGATGTATGGTAAAGCCTTCACTTACCTAGAACGAACAAAGCAGCTCTCAGTCCTCCATGCTTATGCTTCACAGCTGTTTCCCCCTTCCAATTCACCTTACCATCAACAAGCTCGAGTTTCTCCTACAACAAAAGCATGAAAATATTTTATTCCCTTCACCGGAAAATGAGTGAGCAAATTATGCCAAGAATATCAGAAAATATACCATTGCTACTTAATTAACTTGCAGGCTGGTCCTGTTTGCCTAGTGCAACAGATTAATCACCAATGGTAGGACAAGCAACGAGAAAGTTGTTTATATAAATTGGTTCAAAGAGAGTGACACTAATGGTGGACGAAAACAGTTCATAGACCACAACACAATGCAGCTGGATATCGCCGACTTAAGTAGGAGATAGTTCCCCTAGCAACTTGGAATTAAGCATGCATGGAAATGACGTAGTGACATACGAAATTCTAATAGTCAGAAGTACTGTTGGAAGTGATTTTGAAATCGGGACATATAACAAAGTAATGGAACAAAAATAAGCAGAAGGAATTTTAGGTTACCTCAAATGAATCAAAATATCGGAATCTGTTTGAACGTCGCCCACAAAGCTGTCAGCACCCTATGAAAATAATACAAATATTTTTATAATACCGAATGCCTCTTTTGTGTGAAACTTGAGGGCATCAGTTAATGTATTACATTGTTCTCCGATGTGGGTCCGGTGATGATTCATGTAAGAAAGCATTGTTTTTGTTGGGGAGGAAAACCCAAACTGAAAGCTGACAGAACTCACAGAGAGGATCGGTTCACTTTGAATATTACGATCTGGATTGATAGGTAAGCTGTGACATCAAGTGTTGCTGACATGGTGTTACAAGAAACCCCTTCTTTTTGTACTGACGCTCGCCAATTACTGTCTAATGGGTCTGCCTTTTCTCTTTATCGCTCAGATTTTTCGAGTCCTGGACAATTATGGCGGCTTTGACTGTTTCAAAACATTTTCTTTTAATTGTATAATTATATTGGTTCCAGCTAAATTTGGAGGTTAGAGTAAAATTGATTCTATTTTTATGTGTAATTATTCGGAAGGCAATAAAATGTTTTATTTCACATTCAGATTAAAATTATATGATATGTATTATTTAATAATTTAATTTCTTAAATATAACTTAGCCACAAATCAATTGTCTTGGGTAGAGGAACACATTATGAAAAATTTTAAATGTTTCATCAATTTTTACTTGAAAAAATTAATATAAGCATTCAAATATATCATCATCAATAAATTTATAATAACTAAGTTTATTAAAATAAACAATACCCTATATATACAAACACTTTACGATAACTAAGTGTAAAAATATGACTTCTATTTTCAGTCAAATTTGAAAAATAGTCTTTCAGTTAAACTCTGTTTACTTGTTTCAATCAAACACTGATTAGTTTAGATTATTTTATTATTATTTGATCTATGAATTTAGCCTATAAATAGGCTCTTTTACAACCTTAGAATATACACCCATTAGAGATTAGAACTCATAACACATTTAGAGAATTTTGTGTTTACGTTTTGTGGGTTCTTTGTTTTTCGGGTTTTCGGGGTTTAGTTTTTATCTCCATCTTTTGTACTCTTCCTTCTTTTGCCATTAGAGTAAAATTATTTTTGCCCGTGGTTTTTTATCCTCTTTGGAGGGGTTTTACTTGTTCACTACTTAATCGGGTTAAAATCCTAACAAGTAGTATCAGAGCTAGTTCAATTTTTATAGATCAGCCCGTTCAGAGATGGCAACAACAAGGTTTAAAATTGAGAAGTTCGATGGTGAGACAAATTTCAATCTGTGGCAAGTTCGGATGATGGCAATTCTAGTTCAATCAAGCTTGAAAAAGGTTGTTATCGGAAAAAAGCCTGAGAATCTAAATAAAACAGAATGGGAAGAGCTTGATGAAAAGGCTTTATCTGCAATCCAGTTGTGCCTCACGAATACGGTATTGCAAGAGGTATTGATGGAGAAGACCTCATCTGCCTTGTGGAAAAGGTTAGAAACTCTTTATGCGACTAAGTCTCTGGCTAACCGTTTAGTGTTGAAACAACGTCTATTTACGTTTCGCATGAACGAATGTGAGCTTCTTAGAGATCACATCAGCCAATTCATTACTCTTTTAAATGATTTAAAGAATGTTGAGGTTCATATTGACGATGAAGATCAGGCTATGCTATTACTGTGCTCTTTACCCCCTTTATACAAGTATTTCAGGGAGACCCTGATTTATGGAAGAGACAAACTCTCGTTCGAAGATGTGAAGGGTTATTTGTTGAGTAGAGACAAACTCGAAAATGAGCTTCATTTGGATAGCAAGACAGATAGGCAAGCTTCCATTTTGGTAGCATCAAAGAAACGATATAAAAGGTGTCGCTATTGTAAAAAGTTAGGTCACGTCAAAGCAGATTGTTATAAACTGCGAAATAAAAAAGCTGCTGAGAGTAATGAGGAAGATGTAGCTGGTGCTAATTTGGCCGATGAAAATGGGGATGATTTCTTGTTAGTGTCAACAAGTGATAACACTAAGCTCACATCCGAGTGGATCCTAGATTCAGGATGTCCTTTCCACATTTGTCCCAATAGAGAATGGTTCTCCACATACAGTTCGATTCAAGGTAGAGTTGTGCGCATGGGAAACGATTCATCTAGTAAGGTAATTGGTATTGGTACTGTTAAAATTAAGATGCACGATGGGACGATTAGGACACTCTCAGATGTTAGGCATGTACCTGATTTACGAAAGAATCTCATCTCCTTAAGCATTTTAGACTTGAAAGGATGCAAAATCAACATCGAGTCGAGCGGCATTAAAGTATCTTGTGGAGCTCTCGTTTTGTTAAAAGGTAAAAGAACTGGCAGTCTTTATATTCTGGAAGGTTATACAATGACCGGTGAAATCGGACGTCCCTCGTCCGTTACGGAGTTGAAGTCAAATTGTTTGGAGCGGAGGCAACTTGGTCATAGGAGGGAAAAAGGTATGACTATTTCGTTGAAGAGAGGTTCTCTTTTGGATGCAGGTTTTGAAAAGTTAGGGCACTGTGTTCATGAAAAACAGACCCGGGTTAGTTTTGATTTGGCGGTGTACAAGTCGAAGGCTAGAAGTCTTCTAGTTTCTAAGCACAAATTTGACTCAGTTAATTCCCTGCATTTTTCAAGATAGGCTCGTGGCGGGCTTTGGCAAAGATGGCGTTGTGGAAATATGAGTCAAGGTGGAGATTTGTTAAAATATGACTCCTATTTTCAGTCAAATTTGAAAAATAGTCTTTCAGTTAAACTCTGTTTACTTGTTTCAATCAAACACTGATTAGTTTAAATTATTTTATTATTATTTGATTTATGAATTTAGCCTATAAATAGGCTCTTTTACAACCTTAGAATATACACCCATTAGAGATTAGAACTCATAACACATTTAGAGAATTTTGTGTTTATGTTTTGTGGGTTCTTTGTTTTTCGGGTTTTCGGGGTTTAGTTTTTATCTCCATCTTTTGTACTCTTCGTTCTTTTGCCATTATAGTAAAATTATCTTTGCCCGTAGTTTTTTATCCTCTTTGGAGGGGTTTTTCCATGTTAAATTTGTGTGTTCAATTTCTCAATTTATTCTGCTATTTTACTTGTTCGCTACTTAATCGGGTTAAAATCCTAACACTAAGTTAATTAAATTATACAATACCCTATACATGCAAACACATTAATAATTATAAAACATAAAAATATTAACTAAATTCAATAACATTAATAAATTACATTTAAAATAAATTCTAAATTAAATCAATGAAAAATTATGAACAAACACTACGGGAAAATAGGGCTTTAGCGGCGTTTTTAGTGGCCTTTGGGTAAAAAACGCCGCAAATATTATACATTAGCGGCGTTTGCAATAAAACGCCGCAAAAAACTGAGCAATAGCGGCGTTTTTGGTACAAACGCCGCTAAAAACTGAGCAATGGCGGCGTTTTTAGTCCAAACGCCGCTAAAAACTGAACAATAGCGGCGCTTTTGTAAAAACGCCGCTATAGATCGAGGTTTTAGCGGCGTTTTTCCAAAAGCGCCGCTATAGATCTAGGTTTTAGCGACGTTTTTCCAAAAGCGCCGCTAAAACCTAGATCTATAGCGGCACTTTTAGAAAAACGCCACAAAAAAGTAATTTAGTTTATGGGGTTATGGTTTAGTGTTTAGGGCCTAGAGTTTAGGGTTTGAGGTTTAAGGTTTAGAGGTAAATATGGTAAACTACTTAACTTATGTATCTTGGATTTTTTTTTATAATATAAATCTAAATAAGATAAATATAAATTATTATTTTAAAAATATATATATCAAAATGGGTTAAATCCGAAAATATACATGAATAATGGTTTAGTGTGCAATGGGTTAAATCCCAAAAGCATAAATTACGAACACAATTATTGATATAACATCATTTTATATTTATATATTGCATACATAAATATTTATATTTATTCAATATAAAAATATATTGATGTATTTATTTTTAAAATGTGTATGATTAAATCAAAATTAAAGTTTCAATTATACATTTAAACCACAATTAGAATTTCACATCTACAATTACATATTAAATCGAAATTCATATATAATTTCGAGATGTATCTCTATCAAAATTTAGGTGTGTACATATAATTAAATATCTAATTATGATTTAAGGGTTGGGGTTAAGGGTTTATGGTTTATGTTTTATGGTTTAGAGTTTAGGGGATAGGGGTTATGATATAATGTTCATTATTTTGGGGTTTAGAATTTAAATCTAGGATTTAAGGTTTGGTGTTTGGGGATCAGGGTTTAATTTTTAGTTTTTAGGGATAAATATGGGGATCGGTAAAATTGTATATATAAACTTTAATTTGATCTAGTTCTTGTAAATTATTAACACAATTATTGATATAACATTATTTTATATTTATTTATTGCATACATAAATATTTATATTTATTCAATATAAAAATATATTGATGTATTTATTTTTAAAATATCTATGATTAAATCAAAATAAAAACTTAAAAATTTAATACTTAAAATTTTAGTTTATATTTCAGTTAAAAATATCAATATTCAAAATTTAAAAAAATTCAAAAATGATTATCTCAACACAAAAATTGTTAAAGGAAAAATAGGAAAAATATGTTAAAATGAAAAGAATATTAAAATTGAGTTATAGTGAAAATTAGTGGCGTTTTTTTAGAAAACGCCACAAAAAACCATTATTTTTTTATAAAAAAAAAAAACAAAATCCCGCTCACCCCCAAAAATTATTTTTTGGTTCCCCGCTCGTTAACCAAATCCCCCAAATAAAATTTATGTACTTATTTCTTTTCCCCGTTTACTCTCAAAATTTGCCCCCAAATTCTTTTTCGTTTTCATTTCACTGCACTGAATTCACCCACCATAGCTACTCCTTTTCTCTCGATCTATTAGGGATTTAGAGAAACAAATGGAAGTTGAAGAGAAGGAGAACGAGGAAGAAGAAGAAGAGGAAGAGAAGAGGGGGGAGGAGGAAGAAGAAGAGAGTGAAGATGAAGGGATTAAAAAGGTCAAAGGTAGTAGTAGAAAGGGGAGTTCTAGGAAATTTGGTCGAGATTCGACTGAGAAGAAAGAGCCGATGGCGCCTAGTAGTGATAGACCTACAAGGGAGAGGAAAGTCGAGAAAGGTATTCACTCCTTCATTGCAAGGTCTTCCTCGTTTAAAACTGTCAATTGAAAAGGTATGCTTTCTTTTCCGGGTTAAGGCATGGGTTCATCGATCGCACCACTTTCGTCCAACAATGGTACTCGCCATTGATCAAGGAATTGCTTACATTCTCCTTTTTCTTGCTCTAGCGATTACCTATCTCATCCATTGATGATCTTTTTTATATTTTATTTTATTGGTATATGAGCTATAAATGATTTTTTATGTATTTTCTCCATATATCTAATGAGAGAAATTGCAGCAATTTTGTATTTTTCTTCTCTCCTATCTCTGTGTTGTAAATCTATGCAGAAAATAAATCCAGTTAAGAATTTGAGATCACATAATCATTTTACTATATATTTTTTTGCTCCTTCTGGAATTTGGAATATATTTAGATTCATATGACCAAATCGATAGATCAAAACGTTTGTATATTAGCAGATGATTCTTGCCTTCTTATCCCTCTTTTTTGTTTTTAAATGAGTAAAGAGTGCATTTTATTTCCCTCTTTGTTCTTGCATCTGCCATAGAGAGACCACCTTGTCGAGGAGCTGATTGGCTGTTAATGTATAATTAAATTTATAAGATGTAATATTTAGCCAATTGCTTAGTCTTGTAACTTGGGCCATTTTTTACTTCATGTACATATTTTTGTTAGATTCTTTTTTCCTTACTTTTGTTTTTTATCTTGCAGGTTTTTATTGTGGCTGTGCTTGCCATCTTTCCACTTGTGCCTAAAAGTCTTTCAAATAGGGCTTATCGGCTTTCATTTATGGGCACTGCTTGTTCTTCTGTATACTATTTGTATGCACTATATGGGGTAAACATATTTCTACTGACTTGTCATACATTTGGTAAATATATGATAGTTTTATGGATAAGGAAAGTGCCTGTTTGGGTGGCTGGGTTACATTGTTTCTTTACCTTTTTTTTGGGGGGGGTTGTCAGTTTTAGTTTCTTTTGTTTTGAGAGAGTCCAGGCCTTGTTTTAATTTTAATAATAATCTAGCCATTCTTTTTTTCAAAAAAAATATACATATATATGATAGTTTTTTCTGTTGAACTTATTCTATATGTTATGCAGAGGCCAAAAGCATGGACTTTACAAGCTGTTCAAGTGTATTTTCAATCAGTAATTGCAACCAAAGATTTTAACTACTTTATCTACTGCCTTACATTTGTCACTTCACATCTTTGCCTTAAATGTAAGCATTCTTCTGCTCATAAACACTTTTTACATTTTTGCTCCTGAATTCTCTTTATTATTATGTAGTATGATGAATTGATATGGACCTTCACTGCAGTTGCTTTGATTCCCATTTTATGCCGATCACTCGGAACGCATTGCAAAGTTCTTAAGGCATAATTTTAGTCGTTCTACCTTGTACAGGTAGACCTTTATTCAGACAAACTATCTTATGTATTACAGTGTTCTAGTTTAGTTTTTTTTTTAATTAATCTTGTGATCAGACATTAATGTTTACGACAAGAAATTCAGTTAAATTTACTGAGTGATACTTCTTACTTTTCATGTATTTACCTTTTTGTTTATTAGTGATTCTTTGGATGGCAATGGCATGATAGGTGAGTTCAGTACCTAGTTTGGTTATTACCTAAAAACTAGTATTGGAGAACATGACTTATCAGTTAGATACTTATTGATCCTTTGGTCTTTGTTTATATATTAATGAATGTGTTCGCTTGTGTTTGTATGATTTTATGCATCTTATTATTCAGAATTAATTTTTTGACTGTAAAAAGAAAAAGAGTTGAAATACGAGTTATTAGTTCTCTCTTTTCCATTTTAGTTTTAAATGATTTTGAATATAAAGTTTCTTGAACTTGTTTATATTATTTTCTTTGCATATAAAGATTGGTATTTGATGTTTCTTCTTGGATTGATCTTCGATATGTCCTTTCCTTCCTAGTGCTTCATCCCCATTTTTTCTCTTGCATTGTTCGTATCAATGATATGTTCAACTTCATATAGATCATGGAGCTGTTACTTCATTGATGCAAACAATGCTTTTAGTAATTTTATGGGGAAAAATATTAAATACGAAATAATTTTGTATAGAAAAATCTTTCTCAACATCGAATGCATTTCAAACGGTCTAAACCCTTTGTGCTTTGCTTTTATCCATTTTATTACATGAATTAAAATTCTTAGCTTTTTGTTATGGGTATCTAATAGGCAAAATGATTTGCATGCAGATATTTACAGATGCTAGACAGTATGTCATCCACTTTGGAAAGGCTGATCCCGTCTTAAAGACTGGTCCCGCTAGCATGGTAATTTCTGCATTAGAGATTGGAAGTTTCTAAGTCTTCTTTTGTTCACAAATTTATTGGTTTTGTTGCAGATCCAAGAGTTGGATGTAAGCCGTTCACTGACTCTATCAGAGCGAGCAATTGCTCTTGCTCTTGCTATTTCATTGGATAATGATTACTTCTCTAGGCATGGTGGCTAGTAAGAATCATTGTCAATAAATTGATCTTAGTATAACATTTTTTCCCTAGGCCATCACATGATTCGGGCACTTTTTGCTTCTATCTACTTGTCTTTTTCAAATGAAATCTAAGTTTTGCATGATATGTCTAGGCTGACATGTGTTGTGTGAGAGTCGTTCTCTGACATAATTAAACTAAGACCTTTTTTCTTGGGTTCAAGAGAGAGCGTTAAGTTCAAACATAAGATCTCTAACCAAATATCCCACCTTAAGTATTGGAATTATGCCCCAAGACATTCGGAACTCTAGGCTTGAGATGCAACTACTGCAGTTAACATAGGAATGCAGTCTAAATGCACTACATATTAAGAAATTTATGTTGCATTTCCAATAGCTGACTACATTCAGTGAAACGCTCCACTTGGATTATATTTTAGCTGTGTGGATGAGGATAAAGCAATAGAAAGTTAAAGATTTTGAGTACTAATTATGGCTATATTATGCATCATGTGTACCAGGGGAATCCCTTTTGTTGCAATGGAGGAGTAGATTGATTCCTTTGTTTCTCTTTTTTCAAAGAGACCAACAGTTTGGTGTTGCAACGAACAGGCGTTTTCTGTTCCATGGAAATAATGTATATATGCTACTGTTGCTACTATCATATACATATCAAAAACTACACCCAGTTTTGTAATAGTCTACTTGCATATTTGCATATATTTAATAATAATCTCATGTCAACTAATTATTCTATTTTTTATTTAATTGTTTTGTTTTCAACATTTTATTTTTATTTGAGTTGAAAGAAGAAAAATACGAATTGCACTTTTGACTTGAAAAGAGAATATTCATTAGCGACTTAATCAATTTAAATAATCAATGTTGATATTTCACATGGGAATGGATATTTAAATCTTATATTTTACATGGTTATGATTTAAGTCTTTATTTCATTTAAGTAACTTCATTATAATATCTTATTTTATTGATATTTTTATATTTAATCTAATTTTATTATTTATTTTAGTTTTAATTCTAAATTTTTATTTTATTTTAATATTTAAGATAACTTGAGTTTTAACTTTTGGATTATAATTGTGTTATTAATTTATTATTTTAGATTTTAAATTTAAATTCATTAATTTTTATATTTAGTTTTTAAGATAAAATTTTAAAATTTTAACTTAATTAATATTTAGTTTTATATAGTTTAAAGTTCAAATTTTAAAATAAAACATAATATAATATTTATCATAGAAATAAGTATTATTTAATTAAAAATATTTTTTTAAAGGAGATGATCTTTAGCGGCGTTTGTGGGAAAAGCGCCGCTAAAGGCCTTGACCTTTAGCGGCGTTTTTGGGAAAAGCACCCGCTAAAGGCCATGACATGACCTTTAGTGGTGTTTTTTTACATAAACGCCACAAAATGTTAGCGGCGCCGTTTTTAGCGACGTTTTTTGCGGCGCTTATAGGCCCAAAAAAACGCCGTTAAAAACCTGTTTTGCTGTAGTGAAAAGGATTATATTGAATCTAAATTTAAGCTTAAAGGACCTAAATTGAAGATATGCCAAAATTAAAAAAAAAAAAACTCAACATTATTGACATTTTAGCTCCATAAAAAATTTACTGTTATAAATTTTATTATTTAATTTTTTATTATTACGACCTTTACAAATCAGTCAGACATGACATAGACAAAAACCTCTACAAATCTACAACATACCCAACGCCATATTTTTCCATTAACTTCTTGCAGATAACTGTTGAAGTGCGCTGATCTTCATTCAGACATTTCTAAAACGAACATGTTGGGTGAGTTTTCCATTTCCTTTTTTGTTGAAATTTTTCATCTGAATTCTTTGTAAATATGTTGCATGTAAAACTAAAACTAAAAACTTTGTCCTTTTAGTATTACATAACATACAAATAATTATTTATTTGATAGAGGTATAAATTAATATGTCACATTAAAAATATTTTTATGCGTAAGTTGAGAGGTATGTTTCAGTGAGGTAGAGGTAGTATTTATTTAACATAAAATTTAATAATATGATTCTAATTGTCTTTTCCAATTATACCCTTGTATAATTAAATAAGTTTCATATATCATTTTATTTACATTTTGAATAAAGGGTAAAACTTTCTACACACTTTTTAGCTGCTCTTCTGTTCTCCATTTGATCCAAGACAAAATAAGAAATCTAAAAGTCATTTCTCTATTTTATTTTTATTTATGTTTATGAAATAATTTATTTTTTTGAAAAAACTCTTTTGTAGCTTGAGATGTTTTTAGAACATATGTTTTTGGGTTTCATAAAATCAAGTAAGACATGATTAAAAAAAACAAAAACTCTCTGCGTCTATCTGTAAAATGTTTTTTTTCCCAATTGGGTTTCTCTTTTAATTTTGTATTGAAGCTGAAGCAGCTTCTAGATTCAAGATATTTTTTCTTTTATTTTATTTTTTTGGCTTTTCTTTTCTCATTTAATTTTAAGTTAATTTTTAGGTTTTTTTTATAAAAATAAACTCAAAAAATTTAATTAATTGTCAAAATGACCCCTTTTTTAATTAAACACGAAAATAACTTAAAATTTACAGTAAAAGTTGGTGGAGCCAAATGGTTTGGCGCCACCAACATGCCACGTCAACAACCAGGATAAAAAAAATTAATTTTTTGATGGAATAATATAAAATAGTGTCACCTGTATAAATATAAGGAAAATACTGTAATTTAATTTTTCGATGGCTGACACATCCTGTTTGTTTTTTTTTTTTCACTTTCTTTGTTTGTTTTTTACTTTTTTTGAACTTTTGTCCTATTCTTTCTTTCTTTTTCTTTAAGTTTTATATTTTCCTTATTTATTTATTTTATTTATTATTAATTTTAAAAAATATTTGAAATATTTTATAATATATATTTTTAAATTTTAAATATATATTTTAAAATTATTTATTTAAATTTTAAATATTATTTTTAAATTTTAAAATTAAATTTTAATTTTTTAAATTTTAAATTATGATTTTAAATATTAAATATATTTTTAATAATATAAAACTTTTAAATATTTTAAAGATATAACCTTTCAAATTTATTGTTAGTTTTGTAATATTTTAAATGTATATTTTAAAATTAAAATTAAAATTTAAAAAGTATTTGAATATCTTTAAAATTAATTTTAAAATTAATAATATATAAAATTATATTTAAAATTTAAAAATATTTAAAAATATTTAAAATATTATAAACAAATAATAAATTTGAGAGGTCATTCTTTAAAAATAATATATTTTAAATAATTTAAAATTATAATTTAAAATATTATAAAAATATTTAAAATTTAAAATATACATTAAAAATATTATAAAACTAATAAAATTTGAAAGGTCATATCTTTAAAATATTTAAATGTTTTATATCATTAAAATATATATTTAATATTTAAAAATAATATTTAAAATTTTAAAAATAATTTCAAATATATATATTTAAAATTTTAAAAATATATATTATAAAATATTTCAAATATACATTTTAAGTTTTTAAAATTAATAATAAATAAATAAAATAAATAAATAAGGAAAATATAAAACTTTAAAAAGAATAAAAAGAAAGAATAGGACAAAAGTTAAAAAAAGTAATAAAAAAACAAAGTAAAAAAACCAGGCAGTGTGTGTCAGCCATCAAAATCTGGTCATGCCAATTAAATTTGTTGCACTAAAAATAGAAAATTATTTTTAAAGCCTTTTATTTTTTCAAAATTATAATATTTTTCTTGTATTTATATAGGTGGTGTCATTTTATATGGCCCCACCAAAATTAACATTTGACTTTACCAATTTTTACTATAAATTTTAAGTCATTTTCGTGTTTAATTTAAAAAATGGGTCATTTTGATAATTGATTAAATTTTTTAAGTTATTTTTATAATAAAAAAAACCTTTATACTGATAGAGATAGTAGCACTCGAGTAATTTCCACACTTGAACTGAAATTTTGCATATTGATATAATGCCTCTATCTGATTCGAGCCTATTAGTTAAAGAAAATTTTCTCTTCTTAATTTTAAAATTAAAGGAAAGAAATTTATGACTCTAAATCCAATAAAACAAAATGTCTAGAAATAACAACGAAGAGAATGCTAAAATTTTAACCACACAAAGCAAAAGGCTTTATTTTTACTTTAAAATCAATTTATTTGAGTGCTGATGACGGAATGTTTAAACTCTTCATGATATTTTACCAATTGCTTACATGAATCTTATGAAGAATTGGATAGTTGTGTGGTGGCTTTATTTGGGTGTAGGTTGTGTTTTTTTTTTCTTTAGTGATTATGTGAAATATACAATTTTATAAATAAAATATTTCATGTTGCAATTAATTCTTAAAATTATTAAAATTTTCTGTTGGATGCTATTCAGTTTGTCATGATAGAAAGATTGCAATAGGTTCCTATTATTAATTTTGACTATTGCTATTTGTGAGTTCTATTTTTTTATGAGCTATATTGTTGGGTATGAGTTGTGTTATTGTTATTAAAATTATTTTTGTATACCGTTAAATAATTGTAGGCATTTCATAAAAAAAATGAATTGTTTCAGTATTAACATTCGGAGAAGTATAAATAGATATTTTAACTTGATTGGTCAAAGAAGGAGGATTTTAAGTGTAGTGAGTCATTGGATTAAAATGGTGGCATTAGTAAATTGATGCTTTGTTTACTTAATCATGGAGAAAAGTTTAATTTCTTATAGGTCTAAAATGACATCATAGACTTTGGATTTTTTGCAAAACGAGATAGGATTGAGCTTTTGTTCATGGCGATGAACAAACATGTATTGATAAATTAAGAATATCAGAAGTTTTCTTTTTTAAGTTGTGTGAATTGTTACAGAAAAAAGGGTTGATGTCACACCCGGAAATATTAAAGGTTTGACATAATAAAAATTTTGAGTACTTAATTAGAGAATTTTCTATTTTAGCGAGTTCTAGTGTAATTATGTGAACCTTGTGGGCTGGTTGGGTAAATAGCTAGACTTTCAGTTTAGTTTTGTCAAATTAGAACTAAGAATCTTTATTAGTGGGTATGATTAAGGGTATTATAAGACTGTCCGTCTTGGGATTAAGGGAAGCGGTGGTAGAAAGACTATATATAGGAAGGGTTCTTCATGCTGATATTCATTTTTTTCTATCGTTATTCTATCTTCTTCTTATTCTTCTTCTTCTTCTCTATTTCATTCTGTAAGAAAGGTAATTAAGAAATGGGTTGCATGTAAGGAAGAATTTAAGGTGTTAGCATAAACATTTGAGAACTTAGCAAGCCGATAATCTTTTTAACTCTTACGTTCCTTTTGATTTAAGAAAAAGGAAGGAAGGTCTGGGGATTTCTGTATAATTCATTTTGAATTGTGATGTTAAAGTCGCAGTTAACAACTATAATTATTCTACATGCATATGGATTAAGATTTGTTATACATGTATATTTTTGTTTTAATCTTTATATACTTGTTATATTTAGCCAACCAAGTAAGAGGAGATTCAAGTGATAAAATGAAGTCTAGTAAGTGTAAGCTATGTCAACCCAGGTATTTTGCTGGTGAGTTGGTGGTTGCTTATATATTCATCATTATTGTCTTTCCATGTTGTGGTTGTCTTCATGTTCTGCTAATGATGAGTTGCATTATTGTGGATGATCTATATAAAGTTTTGATTTACAATTGCATGTTTGATCATACTTTCCAAATCACTGTTTGATAAACTTTTATTGGGAAAATAATTATTGATAAAGTTATCTTTACAATGGTCCGCTGGATGTTATGTTTAGTATGATATGCTGTATTATCAATGAAATGAACAGTTGAATGTTTCTATATGCCTGTTATAAATATGAAGGATATACGAAGTATGAAGGGTTGTTTTGGCGGATGAAAGATGAAGAAATGTCACATTGCGCACTCTGTGCCACGTTTTACCTAGCTTTGTGGAGGTTCAGACGAATAGTACGAAGAATGTATATGCATGGTTTTCAAATTTGTGGAGGTTCAATTGGTTTGTATTGTAACAACCTGATTTTGGGCCTTTTCGGAACAGTGGTTTCCGGACCACAAATTCGACGAGGAAAAATTTATTTTTATTATATTTTTATGGTCTATGGTTTCACAGAATGATTTCTTAAAAATTCTGTTCGAAAATTTCGACGTTTGGGCACTCAATTTAGTCAAAATGACTAAATCGTAAAAAGTGCAAAACTTGAGTTCTAAAAGCTAGAGGTGTCTAATTACCATGAAATTTTAAATTAGAGGTCCTTAAATGGTAATTAGACAATTGGTTAATTTTTTGGACAAAAATGGACATGAAATAGGTGAAATAGAATATTTTTAAGTTAGGGGCATTTTGGTTATTTAGTAATTAAAATGAATTAAAAACAAAATTAAAAGCCAATTTCTGTCCATCTTCAACCCCATGGTTGAATTTCACAAGGGAAAACCATGGCTAGGTTTTTTCAAGCTTCCAAGCTCGATTGTAAGTCCGTTCTAGCCCCGTTTTTAATGATTTTCATGTTTTTAAAATCCTTGTAACAAGATCTATCTATTTCTACCACTAATTTGAGATATAGTTAAAGTCTAGGGTTTTGACCCATGATGAATATGTGTGTATTTTTGTGTTTAATGGTAGAAAATGCATGTTTATGGTTAGAGAATTGACTTTTACTAAGTGATTTTCGGTGAAAATGCCTAAAAGGACTAATTTGTAGAAGTTATAAAATATGTCATAAATGTGTGATTTAATGAAAATGTGGACTGCTATAAGTATAAAAGAGGTTTTTCTAGGCTTGGGAATCGAAGAAATTGAATAAATTTCATTTTTCGAGCTTAGGGCCAAAAATGTAAATATGTCAAACTTTAAGGGCAAAAATGTAATTTTTCTATAATATGATTTTTGGGTCACGTTGAATAATGTGACTAATAAGTGAGCTAAATTTGATATTATAGATCAAGCAAAACGAGATTCGGGCTTAGAACGAGGGAAAAACAAGTATTTGACGGTTAGGTTATTTTCACCATTTTGGGTATCGAGGTAAGTTTGTCTGCGAATAATGCAATGCTATATTTATGTTTTAAATTTCTTTAATATTATATGATTCATATGATTGATATTATGAGCAAGTTCGGTAATGCCAAGATAACGAAGAAGTCCCGGTTGAACCTTAGGAATAGATAGGATATAAATGTCATGACATTAGGGTTATGTGTGATTTCGTATAAGACCATATCTAGAATATGGCATTGATATGTGATTTCATGTAAGAACATGTCTGGGACATGGCATTGATATGAGACATCATGTAAGACCATAGCTGGGCTATCGGCATCGATATGTGATCCCATATAAGACCATATCTGGGATATGGCATTGGTATCTTACTATGTGTATGAGGTTTCCCGGGTATCCTTTAGTATTTCAAATGGTTCAATGGGTAATTCAAAGATTATGTCAAATATGTGAAAAGATATGACTGTGTTACGAGTTCCTACAGGTACGTACGTAAAGTTTATAAGCATTGGCTTCATGATATTATGAGTTCATGATCACTATGAAAGTGACCTTAAGTTAATCTTGTGAATAAGTATTTATGTTGATGATGTGTAAATTCATGGTAAATTTAGTTGAGAATCATGTGTTAGGCTTTTGAGCCATATCAAATTGAGAGATAAGATGTTTAGTTCACTTGATTTGTGATTCATTGGATATGTGTAAAAAATGAAAGATTTGCATAATTGCCTATTAAAATGGTTATGAAAGTATGTGAAGTTAAGAGTTTAAATCATTGAAAGATGTTAAGCTTTGGGCTTGAAAATATGAATACGCATAATTAATGTGCATGTTACTATGAGGCTTGAAATGTTTCGTTAATGATTATTATGGTATGTTATATTGGAGAGGTTATGATCGTTTGGAAAATGTTAAGATGTTTTAAATTATGCTTATAAATTGAAGGGGGTAAGCATTGTGATCGAGTAAGTTATGCCCATGAAGATTTAATGACGTTTATGTTATATTATGTTATGTTTGTTGTATGAAAATGTATGACTATTGTTGCTTATTATTTGCATACGGACTTACTAAGCGTTGTAGCTTACTCTCATTCCTTTCCCATATCTTATAGGGTTGTATGCTAGCTCGAGTTGGAGATCGCCGGAGATGCTATCACACTATCAAGCTATCATGTTGGGTAAATGAACGCAAACCCTTGAGTCTATGGTATGTATAGGGACTTAGTCATTTTTGTGTATGTGTCATTATGATATGGCCAAATGTATTGGCTTGTAATGATTAAGGATTTGATTTGGTATGCAGCCACATAAATTGGCTTATATTGCCTAATGAGTTGCAAGCATATTAATTACTCATATGCCTATGCCAATGTCATTGTGTGATGTGGTTTACAATGGTATGTTAATGAAATTAGACTAGATGATACATGTGGGAAGTTGTTATTTTGAAGGTGATTGGGTATGTGTGGACTTGATAAAGTATGATGTTTATGAGCATGTATATAAAGGTAAGGAAATGATATGTTTAAGTCTTTATTGTTGCTGTATAGATTAAATTGGCTAATGAATGGCATGTAAATATTCGATAATGACTAGCTATTGGAATGGCTAGTTATGGATTTGCTTTGGTGTTTTGTATGTTTAAATGAAAGTTAATACAAAGAAATCATGAAAGAGTAAAATTAGTATTAAAACAGTTTTGGACAGTAGCAATAGTATAACTTTGAAAAATCACCAAAAAATTTAGAAATCAAATTAGAGGTTAAATAAAATATGAAATTAAATCCTATTGAGTCTAGTTTTACATAGAAGAAACGGTGCAAACAAAAAAAAATATTTTATGAGATATTTGAATTTTTGTGAGACAATGTCAGAATGATTTTGGGTTCCCCTGTTCTGAATTTGGAAAATCCTTAAAAATTGTATAAAAATAATTTGGGGTTAAAATTTATATTTTTAAATTATTAATGAGTCTATTTTCAATAGAAACAAATGGGAACATCATCCAAATCCCGTATTAAGAGATAGTTAATTTTTAGTGAAGAAAGGTTGAAACTGTCAAACAACAGAACAGGAATGAATTTTAAGAATTAACTGTACTTATTGGCTAAACCATAAATTCTGAAAATTTTATGGTAGGAATATATTTGAGTCTAGTTTTGAAAAAATCAAGCGCATCTTAATTTAGAATTCTATAGCTCAAGATATAAATAATTTAGTGACTATGACTCAAGTGGACAATTTTGTTATGAATAGTAAATAATTGTTTTGATAAGTTAAGCCTTGATTATGGTTGTGTTGGTAGCTTAATTGTGTCATTTTAAGTTTCATTGAAAGTGTGTATGTGAGTGTGCAAATAAGGGTGGCAAATGGCTTGGTAAATAGCCATTTTCTTGGCCACACGGGCAGAGACACGATCGTATGTCTCAGCCGTGTGAAGGACACGACCCCGGGACACGAACGTGTGACTTGGGCACGACCTCTTAACATTACACCACTGAATCCCCAATCCTTTGCTTGCTGTGCAGTGACAGTACCAATATCCACTAATCGTTGTTTCCAGATACGGTTGCCGGTTGACATCTCTTCTAATTCGTCGATACGAGAAGCAAATTGTTGTGTGGAGGAATCAATAGGTTTGAACTATGATAAAAGAACTTGAGGATACCATTACTTGGGTACTTCACTTCCTTATTTACCAAGCTGTGACTGAACTGCCTTACTTCATACTTAATCTATGACGGGAATAATAGTATGACGAAGGTGTACATAAGGAATTCTTTGAAAGGACCTGAAATTGTGTATGACGTCATAAACAGAGAGTTACACGGGCTAAGGACACAGGCGTGTATGACCACATGGCCTACCCACAAGGGCATGTCCCAAGCCACACGGGCATGTCCCAAGCCACACGGGCGTGTGACCCCTATTTTGATGAAAAATTTTCTAAGTTTTCCAAAGTTTCCAGTTTAGTCTTGAACCACTTCCAATGCATGTTTTGGGCATCGTGGGCCCGTATAAGGGACAATATGCATGTGTATGAATGGTTTTAAATTGAATGGAATTTTATGGCCTGGTTTTGTATGATTTGTTTTGTTTAAGTTCAGTAATGCCTCGTACCCTGTCCCGACGCCGAACACGGGTAAGGGGTGTTACATGTACGAAGATATATGTGAAAATGAATATGATAACCCAATGTGGGTTCTATGTATGTATAGACTCTACGGAGTCTAAGGCTTTAAGCCTCCTATGTGTAAGCAAGTCCTTGGCCATGGCATATGAAAGTTATAAAAGTTATGAAGGTCTACCGAACTTATTCGATAAAAACTAAGTTTTATGTCAAAGTTAAATGTGAGATTTTGCCAAATGAAGTCCGCTAAAAAGTTCACTTGTATGAATTTGCAATGATTGATAACTTCTTCTATGAATCTATATATTTAAATATATTTTAACTTCTGAAATCAAGTTCAAATTGTAATTAGACTACCGTAAATTATTGGATATATTATTATAAAAGATGAATTTTATCAGAAAGTCATTCCATATATTATGCATTAACAACAAACCCTATGAAATTGTTACTTGATTATTAAATTATGAATACTTGCTTTAAAAGTTGAACTCTAAAAAGGGTTGGTCGTTCGACCATTTGGGCGTTACAGTTGAAAGACACAAAACCCTTGTTAATGGATGAGTAAGTTGCAACTTTCCTTTTCATACTTGTTTATCATATTAAGAATAAAAATTGTAGTGATACATTTCAAAGGTCAGGTGAAACAATGTGTAGGTATTTCAATAAAGTCTTTATTTCTATTATTAAAGTCCAAACTTGCTATTTAGAAAGACTGGAAATATTCACAGTGATTCAATTATTGATAAGTGAAAATGGTTCAAGATAATTAATTAAAAATAACATTATAGATTTGATATACATATTACTAATACTAGTTAGGTAATTTAAGCTTTGTGATTATTTGATATTAGAATTGTATTGGGGCATTAGATGGCACTCACATCAAAGTACGAGTGCCACTTGAAAAGAAACTAGGTACTGTACAAGGAAAAATGACGTATCTACTAATGTTCTGTAGAACACCTATGCCCATGACACCACTAAACTAAAATTTAGCTACACCTCATAAAACTCCAAAATAAGAAAAATTAAATAAGGAATTTAAAGAATCGAATAGAAGATTCAATATTTGGTTTGGTGCAAATAGCACTTATAACATAGGTTTTTATATAGACCGAAGGCCCTACTACCCTTATGTGACACCCCGAATGTGACCCTAGTCGGAGAGTGGTTTCGGGACCACGAAACCGAGTCACAAGAATAATTAAGTGTTATATTCCGTGCTTATTGTATGTGGAATTGGTATGCGTAAATATTTCGTGTCTCGATTTTTTTTAATTAGGTGCTAATTTATAAGAAAGGACTTAGTAGTGAACTTTGAAAGTACGATAGGGAAATATGTGATGACTAATTAAAGCATGCATGCAAAATAATGGACTTGCATGTCAAATTTCCCTTTTTACAAGTGATGGCCGCCATGACAAAGTGATATGGGCTAAACATGTCATGAAACATGTTTTGTTGGGCATTAGGAGAAATCATAAACAAATAAGCATGGGTAAGAAAAGAATGAAAAAAAATGTGTGTGAGAGAGTAGCATTCCCCATTGCCGTGCAACCAAGAAGAGAAAACAAAAAATTTTTGTTCATCCTTTCTCATCTTTTGGCGAAAATCATAAGGAGGAAGAAAGGGATTTTGCTCCATTTTTGGTTTAGAAGAGAACTAGAAGGAGATTTGGCCATACTTGTACCAAGATTAAGGTATGTATGAGGTTGTGTTTGGAGTTTCATGCATGACTTGGTTACTAACTTGATGTGCATGTTAGCCATGGCTCAAATCTTTGTTATGCCATGGAAATGGTATTTGGGCAAAGTTGTTATGGTGATAAAGCCATTGCATGCTAAGTGTGAAGCTTGATGATGATGCATGCAATGATGGATTTTCTATTCATGAGTAAGATTTTGAGTTTTCTCTTTGTTTTATCATGATTAAAGTTGAAAAGGAGCATGATTGTCATATTCGCCATGATGCATTCTTGAGCATGATTCATGCTTCTTGCATGTTAGTTAAAAATTTGTGTTTTGGATGGCTATGGACACCTTGAAAATTTGGCCATGCTCATATATGCATATATATGATTGCACATTATGTTTGGTTATGAACTAAGTGATGAATATATTGATTTAAAGAAGAAAATGTGGAAGAATGCTTGTGAAATTGCAAGCACAATTCGCCTAGCACACATATAAGTGCTTGATGCTATATTATAAGTTTTGGGCCACAATGTGCAAAGCATTAATTAGTAGATTGCATGCTGTTTTGTGAGGTATTATGCAAAATTGACCTCAACATGTACATGAATATTCGCCTTGGGTAGCCTATTGAAGGCCTTAGCATTTCCTTGATGCTCAAATAAATTGTATTGAATTGCTTGATGTAGTATAAAATGTGCATGACCATTGTGTATTCAAGCTAAAGAGTGGCCATATGACCATTTAAAATCCTTGTCATATTCGCCATAAGCAAGCACAATGAGGTTTTAATAAATTGAATTTGTTTGAATTAGCTCAAGAGCTAAGAGGGCCACAATTGGACAAGGGAAGGAAAAGGTGATCGAATAGCCGAAAAAGCCGTTCGACAACATCCGAGGTAAGTCCTCAAGAAGTGACCTTACTTGAATTATGTGAGATGAAATATGGATGTGTATGATTATTGATTATGTGTGTATGAGTATTTGAATTCCACCCGGCTAAGTCCCAAGGCGAATATGCTAATGATTATAATTGTGTTTGAGCCTTAGTAACGAAAATGAAATATGTATGTCCAATGATTATTGATGTATGTGTGCATGAGAAATTGAATGATATCCGGCTAAGCCCAAGACAACTATGTTGAAATTATATCCGGTTAAGACCAAGGCAATTGTGCTAGTGGCTATATCCGGCTAAGGCCCAAGGCATTCGTATGAAGTTATTCTATCCGGCTAAGACCAAGGCATTTGTGCACGTGATTAAATCCGGTTATATTCAAGAATCTTGGGCTGGAGGTGAGTGTTGGCTGCGAAATGAATTTAATTAGTACACTCGGAAAGCCCAAAGGATAAGGTACGTTATATGTGCATTGGAAAGTCGACGTGTTTGAGCAACATTCGCTCAATCGACTAACAATTTCCGTTATTGAATTGATTGATGCTTTGCGAACTTATATAATGATGAAGTATGAAGTAAGAATGTGTATTAATGAAATGATGCATTTGGCTATGTGAATGTATTGCTGTAAATTATAGTTCATTATATTCCTTGAGACTTACTAAGCATAAAAATGCTTACCCGTTGCTTTGGCTCTTAGTTTTCTAGATTTCGCCGAGGCAATCGGATTTGGGATCGTTGAAGTCAAGTCATCCACACTATCAAGCCTCCGTTTTGGTATAAATTTTGGTTGAACTTGAGATGGCATGTATAGGACTACCCTTGTTTGTTAAATATGTTGTAATGTAAGTATGTACGGCCGTGCGAAAATGGCTCGAAAAGGGAAGCATGAACTTAGACTAATTGTGGGTTGTATGTATATATTTTGTGTCATGATGTGGCTATGGCTTGAAATGGGAATGTTGGTCATATGATCAGCCATTGGCATGGTTAAAATGATCATATATGAACCTATGTATGGTAAGGCTAGATGAATCGTGGAGACCACCAAATAGGTAAGTCCTATCTTAAAACAGATGCTGCCAGCTGCAGTGGCATGAATGTGAAAAATCACCAAAATTCATAGGAATGGAATTAGATAGTGAATAAGCTATGTAAATGAACCTTGATGAGTCTATTTTCATATGGAAGAAACGAAACGGTCATAGGAGTTACAGGTTAAGAGATATTAAAGCTATTGTGAGACAGGGCCAGAATGGTTTCTGGGTTCCCTGTCGCAACTTTAAAATTCACTATAAATTATCCAAAAGAATTAGGAGATATACCTTATATGTACAGATTCCATTTTGAGTCTAGTTTCATTAGAAACAAACGACACCAGCATTAAAGCCCTGTACAGAGAGATATTCAAGTTATACCGCGCGAAGGTCAGAGCAGTCGATCCCTGTAACAGGGTAACTTTAACTAATAAACTGTACCAATTGGCCCGACCAAAATCCTAGAAATAAATCCATGGATGGATATATGAGTCTAAATTCAGGAAAATTTACGAAACCAGTTTCCGAGTTTTGAAACTCGAGATATGATTTTTAAGGCGACAGTGACGCAGTTTTCCAGCCTGACTGGAAATGTCAAATTGGTGGGCAAAAACATGTGAACTTGGTTTGTTAACCCTCGGGTCCGACACCGGCGATGGTCTCGGGTTTGGGGTGTTACACCTTATTTTTCTAAGCAATACGGAATATGGGTTTTATATAAACTCATAATCCCTTTCTCTTTTGTTCCTAGGCAATGTGGCATTCCTTCCCTACTAACAAAATACTTTACACTTATTTTCCAATAAGTTGGTGTTGATATTCAACATGCCTTTAAAATGCAATTTACATACATGTTACATTTGGGAAGGGTTAGCTGTGGATGGAAGAGTTCTTTAAGATGCTTTGAGTAAGATGAATGGCCTGAAAGTGCCTATCGATATGTTTCTTTAGGTTATGATAATATTTAGGCTTCCTACTAGGCACTTCAAACTATTTAAGTTGGTTTTTTTTTGTTTAACAAAGTAAATTTTAGAATATTTGTTATAAATTTTACTAGGTTGCTATTACCTTGTTGATGTAAGTTACACACTTTAGAAGGGCTTCTAGCACCCTTTAGAGGGAAATGATATCACCTAAATGAGTGGAAATGTGGTTATGAGCCTATCACCCCTACAGAGTTTTTCAACATGAAGCATGCTTCCACAAGAAATGTGATTGAAAGGTGTTTTGGTCTTTTAAAAATGAGGTGGGGTATCTTAGGAGCCATTTTTTCTATAACCATTAGGATACAAAATCGAATTATTCTTGCACATTACTTGCTACACAATTATATTTGCAAGGAAATGTCTTATATCCATTTGGAATGTAATGATGAAGCTTCAACTAGTAAGGAAGTCGAGGATGATCATTCCTATGAAACAATATTTTCTGGAATTGAGCCTACAAATGAGTGGACCATATTTGGACAACAACTTTCTACTGATATGTTTAATGAGTGGAGGGCTAATCGATCAAGAATGGGAAATAATGAAACAAATTGAACTAAACTTAATTGTAGGAATCTTTCAATAAATGTTGAACTAATTTTAGTGTTGAAGTGCAAATTATTTTCGTTATAGGCAATCTCAAATCATTGGCATTAAAGATGATAAACATCCACCTAAATAACTCAAACTCAGAAAAGATTTAGTTCATGGGTGGAAAAGCACCAAATTTAAATCATTCATCAACACTTAAAGAAGTTTGAATCATAGGAATCAAGAAAACTAAGGGCAGAACTGTAGGATTTCTCGCCACACTCCAGCTTCTCTTTTATCTCTCGATCGTACGTGAATCCATGATAGACGTCACTTCCCCTTCTTTATGTCTGTATTCTGCTCTCTGTAGCTGCTATCGTTTCTTTTTCTGAAATTCTCCAATGGAGTTTTTCTCTGTGTAGAGAGAGGATTGTTGTCACCAGTCTCATTCTCACACAAATTCTGTTCCCCCTTTTTTCTTCTTCTCTCTCATTCTTTTATTGGGTAGATCTGTCCCACCTTCGCACACATTTTTCATTCATTTTTTCAGGTTGGTTTTTCTGGTACATGTCCAGCTGGCTAAGAGTGACATGGATAGAGTGCTGAGTCATCTTCCCGGAATTGCCATGGCAATTCTGTTGGCAATTAATCTTACCAATTGCCACTACAATGTTTCACTTCCCTTATTTTCTCTCTTCATCTTCTTACTCTTCCTACGCCTGTATTCACACAAAACCACACCTTTCCTCCCCAAGTGACAAAAGTAACAAATAGTGACCATTATATCACAATCCAAGCTTTGTTATGCAATGTTCTAAACATATCCTAAAAATGCAAGTGTATTCACTTAATTACAACCAATTAATTCTATTTACAGGCCTTACATATAACTCTTTTCAAGAGTTATCACACCCCCAAACCTGAATTATTGCTTGTCCTTAAACAAATGATATTTGAATATGTATGAATGGATGGAATTGCCAAAAGAATTAGTCACCAAATGTACTGTCAAATCGTAATGAGCATATTGTGTACCTTTATTCTCAGCAATCTTCTACTTAAACAAAGAAAATAAATGCTTACAATTGTTGTAAACCTATTTAGAAAATGCAGTGCAGAAAATGGTTCCTAAAGGTAAAATTTTCTAAATATTTCAGCAATTAAAACTATAGTAGATCTCTCTAAATATACTTAGGCTATCTCTCTTCTAAACTAAGTTTTTTTAGGTAATTATTCAATTTTCAACACAAAATTTCCTAGGGAGTTCATATTGTCATATGATTATATACTTGACAACCTCAATGGAGCATACACTAAACTGTCATGTATTATATCATGTCACAATTTGAATATAAATCACTCATGAAACAAAAGCTTTTAACTAAAAAGATGGATGAAGCAAACAACTACCTTCTTAGCAATTTAGCCTCAAGATCAGTGGGGTGTCCCTAAAATATGTACACTTTTTTTTTTATTTATTTATAGAAAAACACTCATATTTGAACTTATTTTTCTGGTTAACAATATAATGGAGCAAACAAAATATTATTGACCTACTCAATAGGTTTAAGCATTGGAGTATTCATATTATTTTACCATGACAAAAATTATACCCTATTACTATACTGAAATTAAGTGAAGAAGTCCTAAATTTATTCAAAGATTGCTACTATAACCTAATTGTATTTATATTTCAATTATTCTACTTTTAGAAAGTCATTTTCAATAATTGTCCTATGCTAAATATGCCTAAACAACTATCACTCTATTTCCTAAGTTTACAAAGAAGAGTTATTATTCTAATTGAATATCATTGATAACCATATACTTACAAAATCCTAAAATGACAATGTAACACCCCAAACCCGTGACCATAAACCCGTGACCGTC
Organism: Gossypium arboreum; assembly: GCF_025698485.1. Classification (NCBI taxonomy): domain Eukaryota; kingdom Viridiplantae; phylum Streptophyta; class Magnoliopsida; order Malvales; family Malvaceae; genus Gossypium; species Gossypium arboreum. The sequence continues at coordinate 24,965,447 of NC_069075.1, forward strand.
ACCGGATTTAACCACGTGGTGTTACCGGGCTTACTTCCCTTATTTCTCTCTTTGAAATAATTGATTTCTGTTCCAGGCAGGCTAGCTAACTGCGTCACTGTCACCTTAAAAATCATATCTCGAGTTCCAGAACTCGAAAATCAGTTCCGTAAATTATCCCTGAAACTAGACTCATATATCCATCCCTGGATTTATTTCTAGAATTTTTAGTCAGGCCAATTGGTAGAGTTTATTAGTTAAAGTCGCCCATGTTACAGGGGTCGACTACACTGACCTTTGCGCATTACGACCTGGATATCTTCTCGTACAGGGCTTCAATGCTCATGTAGTTTGTTTCTAATGAAACTAGACTCAAAGGGAAATCTGCACATATAAGGCAAGACTTCTAATTCCTTCTGGATAATTTATGGTAAATTTTCAAAGTCGAGACAGGGAATCCAGAAACTGTTCTGGCCCTGTTTCACAAGAACTTTAATATCTCTCAGTATACTGCTCATATGGTCGTTTCGTTTCGTCCATATGAAAATAGATTCATCAACGTTCAATTTCATAATTTATTCACTATTTAATTCTACTTCTACTATTTTTAGTGATTTTTCAATCTCATATCACTGCTGCTGTCCGCAACAGTTACTGCAGTAGACTATGCCAATTTCATGAATCTTTCCTTGGCCTTAATCATCCATCATACATGACACGAATTATGGCCACCTTATCAAAATTAAAGTTTCTAAGACTCGTGGCTATAGGTTCTAGCATCCCACTCGACGACCACATAGGCCATTTTCACATGGCTTAAAGTTTACAACCCACAGTTCGACAAAATATAATAGCCTATACATGCCAAATGTTCTTCAACAACGAAGACAATACCACAAGATTTCAGCCGGTGTGATGACTTCAACAACGGTCCCGATCACGCAAACAATACGAGTCCGAGAGACCTAAAATGGGTGACAAGAAAACACCGAGTGAGGTTACAACTCAGTAAGTCATAAGCATTCATCAATCCACTGATAAAGTTACTACAACATGAACAATAAACGAGGCTAGGTACTCATCCATATCGAATCTATACCATAATACCTCGGACCTTTCGGTCCAATCTCATACCAAGTCATACATCCACATTTCATATTCTACACAACAAGATAATCAAGCATTTTACACACTAACTCATTTCCACCACAACCATACAATTTCAATCATCACATAGATTTAAGGCTTACCAAATTCAACCCCGAGCATGAACGTATTCTCTATTCGTCATGAGCTCGAGGTACTTACCCGATCCGCTGTCCGGATTAACTCGATAATGTCGCACACTCAAGTGCCAATTGTAATACAAGAGCATATAGTGAATCCGCACACTTAGTGCTATAAATTTTCAGCTCGCACACTTAGTGCTATATATTTTCAGCTCGCACACTTAGTGCTATATAATCAAACTCGCACACTTAGTGCTGTACAATTTAAACCCGCACACTTAGTGCCAATCTTGTCACCGTGTCCATTTATACCCGCACACTTAGTGCCGATACCAATACCTTATGCATTTTGCTGCCTTTATACATTCAACAATGGCATCATTCCATACACATACATTTCCATTTACACATCAATTCATTTAAACACAATTGTGTATATATTATGGTCATTTACATCAACACCAAATATATGCTTAATGACTTACCTTATATTGATGAAACGATTTCCAATCGGCTACTCGATTATCTTTGCTTTGCCTTTGTTTGATTTCCCCTTTGATGTCTTGATCTAGAATAAAAACATTTAGTAGTAAATTTTTTATTCTAATGTACAACATCATGAATCACTCAACCGAATTATCTCTATCACCCGAACTAAAATTCGCACCTTAACTTCATCTCATTACCCTTAAAGTCCGAATGCACACATACACAATTTATATACAAATTTCATCCTCACAATGTATATAATTCATTCGCCATTCACCACTCACCTAACAAAACTTCATATCAAATTTCCATGACCGATCACACCTATACTTACATTCCATATAGCGAACATTACTTGTATATGTACCCATAAATTAAATGTGAGAATTTAGCAAAGTTACCTTTGAAAGACTCACCCAAACAACATGGAAATGTCCAGCTTTGGACAGCATTGAATTTTCAAATGAGACATGCATTAAACTTAACCGAATTTGTCATAAAATTTACAATATTGGACAGCATGTAAAAGCAAATTAAGGCAAAGATAATAAGATAGTTACAATTGCACACGCCAACACATATTGAGCAGCCATACCACACCATTTACTTCACCATTTAGCCACGGTTTCCACGAGCAAATTAATCCACACTCACCAAACAAAACTATCAAAATCATACATGCATGTCGCATGCAACAACAATCTCAAGCATCGCAACACTTAAAACCGAACAGCTTAGGAGGAAATATAAAATATTTGCAAAGAATCGATCGAAAATTCCTCCAAGATGGAAATCACCTATTTGATTTGCTCCATTGTATTTCTCTATTATTGCTTCCTCTTCTTCTTCTAGTTACAACAATTGCAAAAGAAAGAAAACATGAACACTTCTTCTTCTTCTCAAGTCATGGTAATTGTAACAAAAATGAGAATGGATGAACAACAAGGATTTTTCTTTCTTCTTCCTCAACTCACTGCAATGAGGGACATTCACCATTCTCTTCTTTTTTTTTTCTTTATTTCCTTCCATAATGCACTAGGCCAACATGTCTAGGACATGTTTTCTTTGCCCATCATCATGTCATGGCGGCCACTAACCATAAGAAATGGGTTATTTGACATGCAACTCCACCTTTGTGTTAACATGCACTAATAAGCCATTTAAAATTAGCCCATCATATTTCACCATGTTTCACATTGATCCCTATTTAATAATTTCTCACAAAATTGGTAAAATTAGAGAATGAAACTTCCACATATGCATGCACACACATAGTAAGCATAGAATATAACAATTAATTATTTTTATGACTCGGTTTAGTGGTCCCAAACCACTTTCCGACTAGGGTCAATTTAGGGTGTCACAACTCTCCCCACTTAAGAAATTTTCGCCCCGAAAATCTTACCAGTGAATAGGCTCGGGTATCGCTCTTTCATAGAGTCCTCAAGCTCCCAAGTGGCTTCTTCCATTCCGTGTTTATGCCACAACACCTTCACTAACGGATTTTCCTATTGCGCAACTCTTTACTTCACGCCTCATAATGCGAACGGTTCCTCTTCATAGCTCAAATTAGGTGAATCTCAATCTCGGATGGAGCAATTACGTGCGATGGATCGACCTATATCGTCAAGCATCGAGACATGAAAAACATTGTGAATTTTTTCGAGCTCGGGGCAAAATCAAACGATATGCGATGGACCGACTCGCTCAGATATCTCATATGGCCCGATGAACCTCGGCTCAATTTGCCCTTACGGCCAAATCGAGTATCTTTTTCCAAGGCTAAACTTTAAGAAACACTTTATCTCCCACTTGATACTCAATGTCTTTTCGTTTTAGATCCGCGCACGACTTCTCGACGATCGGAGGCTATCTTTAGATTTTCACGGATTACTTTTACTTCTCATTCAAGATCTTTAATCAAATCCACTCCAAAAATTTTGTTCTCACCGAGCTCGGTCCAAAACAATGGTGTACGGCATTTACGCCTCGCACAAGGCCTCATAAGGCGCCATCTTAATACTTGATTGAAAACTATTGTTGTAAGCGAATTCAATCAAAGGTAAGTACTGCTCCCATGAACCATCGAACTCGAGGATGCAACATCTCAACATATCCTCAAGTATCCGAATTATCCGCCGGATTGACCATCGGTTTGGGGGTGAAAGGCGGTCTTGAAATGCAACTTGGTACCCAAAGCTTCTTGAAATTTCTTCCAAAATCGCGAGGTAAATCTCGGATCTCTATCCGACACAATAGAAATCGGTACCGTGTAATCTCACAACTGAGAAACATACAATTCGCTAGTTTATCCAATGAAAATCCAGACGACGGGATAAAGTGAGCCGACTTAGTCAATCTGTCAACAACAACCCAAATCGCATCCTTCTTACTAGTCGACAATGGCAGCCGGACACAAAGTCCATTGTGACTCGATCCCATTTCCACTCGGGTATCGTGATCGGTCAAGTAATCCTCAAGGCACTTGATGTTCCCTTTCACTTGTTGACATATTAAACATCTCAAACAAAGTCGAGATGTCCCGCTTCATACCATGCCACCAAACCGACGTTTCAAGTCGTTGTACATCTTCGTACTCCCGGTGGATTGCCATTCGCTACAATGGGCTTCGCTCGAATCATCGAAATAAGTTCAATTCTTTGGAACACACAGACGACTTCGAACCTCAAACAATCGTCATCACCAATATGAAACTCCGATTCCTTGTTCGAACACACTCAGCCCGCTTTTGCAACCAACTCATCATCAACTTTCCGAGCTTCACGAATTTGACGATCAATAATGGTTTGGCTTTCAATTCCGCTACTAACACATTGTCGGGTAGAATGCATAAGTGTACATTCATCGTCATAAAGCAAATAGTGATTTACGACTTAAGGCGCCCGCAACCACATTAGCCTTTCCGGTGATAGTCAATGACCAGCTCATAATCCTTTAACACTCGAGCCAACCTCTTTGTCGCAGATTTAAGTCTCTTTGGGTCATCGATATTTTAGACTTTTGTGATCCGAATACATATGGCACTTCTCACCAAATAAGTAATGTCGCCATACCTTTAAAGGTGTACGATGGCGACCAATTCGAGATCATGGGTCGGATAATTTTTCTCATGTGGCTTTAATTGTCTCGACGCGATAGGCCACAACTCGCCCTTCTTGCATCAATACGCAACCCAACCCAAGTAGGGATGCGTCACTATAAATGACAAACTCTTTGCCCGATTCGGGTTGCACTAGAATTGGGGCTTCACCAAATAAGTTTTAGTTGATTGAAACTTTTCGACATTTCTCCGTCCATTCAACTTAACATCTTTTTGGAGTAGTTTCGTCATTGGTGCAAACTATCATCGAAAAACCTTTACAAATCATCGGTAATAATCGGCAAGCCCCAAAAGCTCCTAACTTCGGTAACATTCCGCGAAGGTTTCCAATCGACTATGGCCAAAATTTTGTTCGGGTCTACCCTGACACCCGATGCGGACACCACGTGCCCCAAAAAGCTAACCTCTTTCAACCAAAATTCACATTTCTTGAACTTTATGATAATCGCTTATCTTGTAAAATTTGCAACACTAGCCTCAGGTGCTCAGCATGTTCGGTTTCATCTCTCGAATAGACCAAAATGTCATCGATAAATACAACTACGAACCGATCCAAGTATGGCCTAAAAATTCTATTCATTAAATCCATAAATACCGCAGGGGCATTAGTAAGCCCAAACGGCATCACCAAGAATTCAGAGTGACCGTACCTCGCTCTAAAAGCGGTTTTGGTATGTCCGATTCTCGGACCCTCAACCGATAGTACCCGACCTCAAATCTATCTTTAAAAACACCGAGGCTCCCTTTAATTGATCAAACAAATCGTCAATTCGTGGCAACGGATATTTATTCTTTATCGTCACTTTATTGAGTTGACGGTAGTCGATGCACAACCTCATGCTTCCGTCCTTCTTTTTCACAAACAATACTGGTGCGCCCCATGGAGAAAAACTCGGTCGAGCGAAACCTCTATCCGTCAATTCTTGCAATTGAGCCTTCAATTCCTTTAACTCCGTTAATGCCATACGATACGGAGCTATTGAGATCGGCGTAGTACCCGGTACAACTTTGATGTCAATTCCACTTCTCGAACCGGTGGCAATCCGGTAACTCCTCCTAAAAACATCCGAATACTCACAAACCAACGATACCGATTCGAGTTTCTTTTCCGTCTCTTTACTTTCCAACATATACGCAAGGTATGTTTCACACCCCTTTTTCACATATCTCCGAGCGGTCATAGAAGATATTATCGCTGGCACTCCTTTTAAATCAGTAGACTCGACTCGGACTACCTCATTATTTGCACTCCTCCAATCAATGGTTTTCCTTTTGTAGTCCACCACTGCATCATGTACGGTCAGCCAATTCATACCAAGAATAACATCGAATTCATCAAATGGTAGAAGCATCGATCGGTAGGAAAATAGGATTCTCGAATTATTAGGGGCATCTCTTGCACACTTTATCAACGAGTACGATTGACCCAAAGGGTTTGACACCGAATTACGAACTCAAGAGACTCAACAGCAGAGTCTTCTTCGATGCTAAGGTTTCACATACATATGAATGAGTAGAGCCGGGTCAATCAATGCAATCACACTAGTATCAAAGAGAGTAAAAGTACCATGATAACGTCAGGGAGGATGCCACCTCTCGCGCGGATGGCATATGCTCTAGCAGAGCACGGGTCTCGGATCGAACACCGTATCGAGGCTCCTCTCGATTACCACCCCTACCTTCAGAAATTCTCGGGGGCCTACCTCTAGCCGTCGTTTCACTAGGTCTTGCACCTTGCATCTTATTCTTCTCATCTAGCTCCGTGCAATCTCTAACGAAGTGGTCCTTCGAACCGCATCCATAACAGGCCCTATTAACAGACTTACCCCAACATTCACCTAGGTGTCGTCTTCCACATTGGGGGCATTCAGGTTTCTCTTGACGATTATTGCCCACACTAGCTACCGAAGTAGCTCGAGAGTCCGTCGATGGTCGGGCTCTAATGGAAATTCCCGCAGTCGCCCTCAACTTACTGGTGTCCTCCCTGAACCTCTTTACAGCCGAGAACGGAGCTTTACTCGTTGATCTTTTACGGTAATCTCTTGCTTCAAATTCAGCCTTCTTCTTTTCCTTTCCAAGTTCTTCCGCCTTACAGGCTCGTTCGACTAGTGTCACGAACTCCTTTATCTCCCAAATTCCCACTAGTAACTTTAACTCTTCATTCAATCCTTCTTCAAATCTTTTGCACATAGCAACCTCATCAGCCACACACTCCCGGGCAAACCGAATGAGTCTTACAAACTCATGTTCGTATTCAGATACTGTCATACGGCCTTGCTTGAGTTCCAAGAATTCCTTACGCTTCGATCGATGAACCATTGACTAATGTATTTCTTTCAAATTCGATTGAAAGAAATCCCAAGTAACTCGCTTGTTTGGGACTATGGAAATTAAAGTCCTCCACCAATAGTAAGTCGAGTCTCGCAACAAGGATATAGCACACTTAAGACATTCATCGGTGTGCATGCAGTTCATCTAACACTCGAATGGTGTTATCGAGCGTAACTCACCTTTTCGGCATCATCAAGAATTATGGCCTTGAACTCCTCATTTCGCGCTTCCTAATTAGGTCTCACAGTGGTTTACTCACCTCACGTAATCAAGAATCAAGGCATTACGGGCTCTTGGGTGGAGTATTTAAATTCGGAATGGTTGGACAATAGGGTTGGTTCGGGCATATTGCGCGACCCACTCATTCATCATGGTGAAGAAGGCTTGTTTCGCCCCTTCATTTTGATTATTCGCGGATGACTGAGGCTCAACAGGCGGTGTCCCTTGTGCGGGAGTAGCCGCTACACCTTCAACGTCATCCGCCAAGGGTCTCTCTATCCCGGGTTCCATTGCTAATCAAAACAAAAATTTCAACCGTCAGAAGTCATCACATTATTCAGCACTACAATTTGGCATGTATAGCTAGACTCACACGTGCTATGGTAGTCCTAGAACCGACTAAACCATAGCTCTGATACCAATAAAATTGTAACACCCCAAACTCGTGACCGTCACCGGATTTGACCACGTGGTGTTACCGGGCTTACTTCCCTTATTTCTCTCTTTGAAATAATTGATTTCTATTCCAGGCAGGCTAGCTAACTGCGTCACTGTCACCTTAAAAATCATATCTCGAGTTCCAGAACTCGAAAATCAGTTCCGTAAATTTTCCCTGAAACTAGACTCATATATCCATCCCTGGATTTATTTCTAGAATTTTTGGTCAGGCCAATTGGTACAGTTTATTAGTTAAAGTCGCCCATGTTACAGGGGTCGACTACACTGACATTTGCGCATTACGACCTGGATATCTTCTCGTACAGGGCTTAAATGCTCATGTAGTTTGTTTCTAATGAAACTAGACTCAAAGGGGAATCTTCACATATAAGTCACGACTTCTAATTCCTTCTGGATAATTTATGGTAAATTTTCAAAGTCGACACAGGGGATCCAGAAACCGTTCTGGCCCTGTTTCACGAGAACTTTAATATCTCTCAGTATACTGCTCATATGGTCGTTTCGTTTCATCCATATGAAAATAGATTCATCAAGGTTCAATTTCATAATTTATTCACTATTAATTCTACTTATACTATTTTTAGTGATTTTTCAATCTCATATCACTGCTGCTGTCCGCAACAGTTACTGCAGTAGACTATGCCAATTTCATGAATCTTTCCTTGGCCTTAATCATCCATCATACATGACACGAATTATGGCCACCTTATCAAAATTAAAGTTTCTAAGACTCGTGGCTATAGGTTCTAGCATCCCACTCGACGACCACATAGGCCATTTTCACATGGCTTAAAGTTTACAACCCACAGTTCGACAAAATATAATAGCCTATACATGCCAAATGTTCTTCAACAACGAAGACAATACCACAAGATTTCAGCGGTGTGATGACTTCAACGACGGTCCCGATCACGCAAACAATACGAGTCCGAGAGACCTAAAATGGGTGACAAGAAAACACCGAGTGAGTTTACAACTCAAGAAGTCATAAGCATTCATCAATCCACCGATAAAGTTACTACAACATGAACAATAAACGAGGCTAGGTACTCATCCATATCGAATCTATACCATAATACCTCGGACCTTTCGGTCCAATCTCATACCAAGTCATACATCCACATTTCATATTCTACACAACAAGATAATCAAGCATTTTACACACTAACTCATTTCCACCACAACCATACAATTTCAATCATCACATAGATTTAAGGCTTACCAAATTCAACCCCGAGCATGAACGTATTCTCTATTCGTCATGAGCTCGAGGTACTTACCCGATCCGCTGTCCGGGATTAACTCGATAATGTCGCACACTCAGTGCCAATTGTAATACAAGAGCATATAGTGAATCCGCACACTTAGTGCTATAAATTTTCAGCTCGCACACTTAGTGCTATATATTTTCAGCTCGCACACTTAGTGCTATATAATCAAACTCGCACACTTAGTGCTGTACAATTTTAAACCCGCACACTTAGTGCCAATCTTGTCACCGTGTCCATTTATACCCGCACACTTAGTGCCGAGACCAATACCTTATGCATTTTGCTGCCTTTATACATTCAACAATGGCATCATTCCATACACATACATTTCCATTTACACATCAATTCATTTAAACACAATTATGTATATATTATGGTCATTTACATCAACACCAAATATATGCTTAATGACTTACCTTATATTGGATGAAACGATTTCCAATCGGCTACTCGATTATCTTTGCTTTGCCTTTGTTTGATTTTCCCCTTTGATGTCTTGATCTAGAATAAAAACATTTAGTAGTAAATTTTTTATTCTAATGTACAACATCATGAATCAACTCAACCGAATTATCTCTATCACCCGAACTAAAATTCGCACCTTAACTTCATCTCATTACCCTTAAAGTCCGAATGCACACATACACAATTTATATACAAATTTCATCCTCACAATGTATATAATTCATTCGCCATTCACCACTCACCTAACAAAACTTCATATCAAATTTCCATGACCGATCACACCTATACTTACATTCCATATAGCGAACATTACTTGTATATGTACCCATAAATTAAATGTGAGAATTTAGCAAAATTACCTTTGAAAGACTCACCCGAACAACATGGAAATGTCTAGCTTTGGACAGCATTGAATTTTCAAATGAGACATGCATTAAACTTAACCGAATTTGTCATAAAATTTACAATATTGGACAGCATGTAAAAGCAAATTAAGGCAGCATAATAAGATAGTCACAATTGCACACGCCAACACATATTGAGCAGCCATACCACACCATTTACTTCACCATTTAGCCACGGTTTCAGGAGCAAATTAATCCACACTCACCAAACAAAACTATCAAAATCTTACATGCATGTCGCATGCAACAACAATCTCAAGCATCGCAACACTTAAAACCGAAAAGACTTAGGAGGAAATATAAAATTTTGCAAAGAACTGACCGAAAATTCCTCCAAGATGGAAATCACCTATTTGATTTGCTCCATTGTATTTCTCTATTATTGCTTCCTCTTCTTCTTCTAGTTACAACAATTGCAAAAGAAAGAAAACATGAACACTCCTTCTTCTTCTCAAGTCATGGTAATTGTAACAAAAATGAGAATGGATGAACAACAAGGATTTTTCTTTCTTCTTCCTCAACTCACGGCAATGAGGGACATTCACCATTCTCTTCTTTTTTTCTTTATTTCCTTCCATAATGCACTAGGCCAACATGTCTAGGACATGTTTTCTTTGCCCATCATCATGTCATGGCCGCCACTAACCTTAAGAAATGGGTTATTTGACATGCAACTCCACCTTTGTGTTAACATGCACTAATAAGCCATTTAAAATTAGCCCATCATATTTCACCATGTTTCACATTGATCCCTATTTAATAATTTCTCACAAAATTGGTAAAATTAGAGAATGAAACTTCCACATATGCATGCACACACATAGTAAGCATAGAATATAACAATTAATTATTTTTATGACTCGGTTTAGTGGTCCCGAAACCACTTTCCGACTAGGGTCAATTTAGGGCTGTCACAGACAATGCAATATATATGCATAAACACCCAAGCCTAAAGGATGCATTGTCCTCAATGCATGAACATGACAAAAAAAAAAAAAAGAAGAAGAAAGAATAAAAGCTACATGAATGCATGAAACAGATAAAAAAATCAAAATGAATGATCATGAAAATATAAAAATCAAAGCTTGGAGGGGAAGGAAATTCCTTCACTTGGGTTGTGTGGATTTGTGACTCTCTTTTAACGTTGTTTCTTTTCTATTAAAACATCTTCTTGGACCTTTTTTTCGACAACCTTCTTGAACTTTTTTTGTTGAAGTTGGTTGATGGGCACCTCATTAGCATCATCAGTATTTGACGTCGTGGGTGTAACAGCCCAATCTAGACCCTAGTTGAAATAGTGGTTTCGAGACCACAAATTTGAGTCAGAAAAATATTTTAATATTATTTTATGAGTTTATTATATGTGAATTAGTATGTGTGAAAATTTCGTGTGAAAATTTTATCGTTTGTGTGCCCGATTTGATAAAAGGACTTACTCGTATAAAATGTAAAAGTTGCCTACTATTTGTTAAAGTGTTTAATTGATTTGTCTTATTAAATGAGAGGTCGTTATTATGTAATTGGACCATTGATATGGTTAATGGACATTAATGGCCTTATATATAATGGTTTATTAATGTTTTAATGCAAGGGCAAATTGGTAAACTAATTAATAATGTTAATTAAAATAAAAAAAGCATGAAAATAAGCCATTATGTTCATCATTTTGCCGAAATTGACGAAATAAAAGCTAGGGTTTTGTGTTTTAACATTTGGACATTGAAGAACTTGATTGAGGTATGTGTTTTGATCCGTTTTTGATAATTTTTACGTTTTTGTGATCTTTGCTCTATATACTATCAAACCATTTCTTAATTTATGATTTTATTGATGATTTTGAGTTGAGCTATTGATGAAACTATGAGTTTTATGAAGTTTGATGATAATATATAAAAGTTTAATGTTGGGTTAACATGCTTTGTCTTTGAATTTTTGATGAATTTGAGTAATTTGGGCTAAATTATAAAAATGATATTTTAAGGGACTAAAATGTGAAATAAATGAAATATATGAACTTATTTGAATACTATGAAAATTCGGCTAAGCATATGTGTAAGGAAATTTTGTGTATTTTGTGATTTTGTGAATTAGGGACTAAAGTGTCAAAATGTAAAAATGTGATAGCTAATTTGTAAAATGCCTTAAATATGTGTTTTTGGATTGAATTGAATGATTTAGTGAATAAAAGAGTTAAATTTGAATTTATATAGATCAAGAACCAAAGAAAACAGAATTAGATCGGGGAAAGTCGAAAGTAGTCGAGTAGCCGATTCTGTATATTCGAATCCGTACGAGGTAAGTCAATATACAAATAAATGTATTTTGAATTGAACTTAATACTTATATTCTATTGAAAAATGATAAATGATTATATGAGTTGAGTATGAAATTTCCGAGAACGTATCGGCAAAGTTTCGACGTCCGAAAAGCCCCGTACGAACCTTAGGAATAGGGATACATATGTCATGACATAGGATCCGATATGTGTTATCGTGTAAGACCACGTCTAGGACATTGGCATCGACTTATGATTTACGTGTAAGACCATGTCTGGGACATTGGCATCGACTTATGATTTACATGTAAGACCATGTCTGGGACATTGGCATCATATTTGATTTCGTGTAAGACCCTGTCTGGGACAGTGGAATTGATATTTGATTACATGTAAGACCATGTCTGGGACATTGGCATTGTACGAGCTTTCTGAGTTATCCACGTATCTTTATGATTTTGAACAGTTCAATGGGCATCCCGAGAAAATGAATGACTATGTGAATGTGTATCCGATTTAGGTACATTTGAATTGTATACTGTGTTTGAGAATGAAAGGTAAGTACATGTACTTTTGAGACCATACGATATAAGTATGAGAAAATATGCTATATGTACAAATGAATTGAGAAATATGTAGTGCACATTAACCATGTGGTTGATTATAGTATTTGGCTATGGAATATATGCAATTTGATAATGTTTATATGCTTATAAAGTTAAGTTTATTTGTATATGGCTTACTAAGCTTTGGAAAGCTTACTTTGTGTGTTTCTCATTTGTTTTATAGATATCGAAGCTACCGAAAGCTCAGGGATTGTCAAGGATCATCACCACACTATCGAACTCTAATTTGGTACCTTTTGAAAGTGTAAATATTGAAATATGACATGTATAGGCTAGAAATATGTGAATATGTTTTGGAATGTGTATATCTAGCCATGTGATATGGCTCGGTTATGGAAGTGATTATGAATGAATTTTGATATATGCTTTGTGTTCAAAAATGATATGTTTTGATGAACTTTCAAGTAACCAAATGAAATGGTCAATTTAGGTAAGTTTTGGTATTTTCTTATTTGAGGAAAATGGTAAGTTTATGGCATGATATTGAATGTAGTAAATTAAGGTTATGAAACATAAGTTTTGGTATGACTTTGAATTATGATTTGGCATGATTTTGGTATGGTTATAGGCATGAATTTGGTTGTTTATGATATATCATGAATAGTGTATGTTTTGGTGTATGAATTGGCTGGAAATTGGTATGAAATGTGCTTGGTTTTATGCTTATAGGGATGACCTAAAATAAGTGGCAAATTGTAACGCCCCGAATTTTGGGCCTAGATGAATTGGGCTTTGGGCTTTGGGTCTAATAAAATTTTTAGGTGAACAAGAAAATGACAAATGACATGTTGGCTTTAAGGGTTTAAGGAATTTGAAGTGGCTAGGTATGTTGGAGAAGTTCTGGGTTTGAGTTTTGTGGTGGAGGAATTTTAATTAAATTATTAAAAGAATCAGAGTTGGGAGTAGTTAGGCTTTTAAATAAAGATAGGGGAAAATAACATCAAAAAGCCTTGTAGAAGAGTGGCTAAGTGATGCCACTTAGAGTGTAGGGAGGTGGCGTTAATAGCTAGCAAGGAGGTCCAAGGTTTGAATCCTAGTTTAGTGTTTTTGGAAGTTTAATTTTGGCCTTCTAAAAGGATGGAAGTGGCGTGAAGATGGACTCCCAGGGGAGTGTTCAGAGGAGAAAATTAAGGAAAGGATCAAGGGGTTATCAGGAAGAAAAACGAGGAGATGAGAAGGGAGAATTGATGGAGCCGAATGGGGTATTGGGCATGGGAAAATTCGGCTATAAGGCTTATAAATAGGTGCCGAACTCTAGGGTATGAAGCTAATGCTGAATTTCCTTCACCCTGTTACCATAAACTCTTTTCTTTAAAAGCGAAGACCCTCTGCCTTTCTTTTCTTTTTCTTCTTCCTTGTGCCGAATTCTATTCTTCCTCTACCTCATTGCTGAATTTTCTTTCTTTTTCCTTGGAGCCTAATAACCCTCTTTTTCCATACAAAATCGTAAAGGGCCGAACCTCTTTGGCCGAATACCCTTGGTGCAATCACTACTCCTTCTACTTCGGTCAAATCTAGTGTAAGTATTGTTCTTCCAATCGATTTATTTACTAAGTATCGAATATTGTCCCTCACTCTTTCTAATCAACTGTGGTAGGGAATTAGTATCGGATCTCGGATCTTAGCTTATTGCCGAATTGCTCCTTAAGTGTTGTTGTTTTGGTAACTATTCCTCATCCATTGGCTAAGGTTGGCCGAATAGCCATAGTAAGGTAAGGGGGCTTGTGTTGGATACGAGTCACCTATTATTTTGGTTTTAATAGTTACGATTGGTGCAGATCTAGGAGTTGATCGTGGTTAGTGAAGGGGCTGTTATACTTATCGCACAAGGTAAGGTTAAGGTGAGATTCCGGCTTTTGGTAAAGTATTCGATAAGTATGTGAGATTAATCTTTAAGTGATATCGATTGTAGGTTTGGGCTAAGGAAATCGCAGCACGCTTGCCTACCAGGTGTGTACATACACTGCACACACACAATGAATCAGCAAAAGCCGAAATGCCGAAAAGCCAAAAAACCAAAATGCCAAAAAGCCGAAAGTTAGGCTATGGTAGTCACACAAGTGCGCGAACACTCGTGGAGAGGAAGCCGATAGGTTGCCTGGGGCCCACGGGTGATTCCGTGGACTTGGGTTGAGAATTGGCCAAATGGGCCGGAATGGGCTAAATGGGCCTGATGAGCTGTTGGGCCCATAATAGGCAAAGATTGATAAATGATGCTATGTGTTAGAAAATTTGTATGTGAGCATGAATATAATATGATTTGGGCCTAATAGGCCATATGAATGAGAATTGGGCCTAGTGGGCCATAAGAATATGAACTGGACTAGATGGGCCATTTGAGTAATATTAGGCCTAGTGGGCCATATGCATGTATGTAGGGGTATTGGGCGTAGTATATGATGACTACATAAAACTTAATTAATTAATTGAGACCGTGGACAAGTCATAGGGTTAAGGTGTGGCAACGGGTATATGCATGTCTAGGATTGGGTCTTAGGAGAGCTTGGTACTTAAGTGGTCTTAATGACCTACCTCCTCTTCTCTGGAATCCTACCTAGTGCATGGTATTTGTTCATCTTAGTTCGCGTAACTTGTTCATGGTCCAAGGTAAGTGAAAACCGTAATAAGGGAAAATTATCGAAATGCCCCTAAGGGCAAAAATGACCAAAATACCCCTAAGTGTTGAATGTAAGTTTTATGGATGTGACATGCATACATATGATGTTCTGCTTAGGTTGCATATGGGGTGGGAATTATGGACCGGAGGAAGTATAGAAGGATCGCATGGTTGCCTGACAATCGTGGATCCACCGACGGCTTTTAAAGCCCAATATGTAAATGAAGGTAGTTCCGCAATCGGGCTACCATTGGTGTGTGGGCTGGGTGGGTTGATATTTATATCCCTACATGGTGTGACGGGGGACGGAGCTAGTGTGTAGCGGTTTGCATTGCATGTTTGATGATTTCTTTTTGAAAGCTTGTTTTTCATCGAGGGTTGTACACACTGAGTTTGCGAAAACTCACCCCCTCTTTTATTTTATTTTCAGGTGATGCTCAGTAGCAGGTTCAATATTTGGAGGGACTCTGGGTGGCCGACTAGCAAGATAATTCTAACTTGGTTTTTTTTAAGCATTTAAGTTTTTATTTCCTTTTAAGTGTGTTCAGATCATATTGTAATAATGTTTTCATTATGTTATTATTATTATTATTATTATTATTATTTTCATTGTAATTATAAGAAGTTGAACATGGTTTCTTAAACTATAGTATGTCTTTTCTACGTTTCCGCAACTAAATTTTTAAGTGACATGTTTTCATCAAATCTTATGTTTCAAACAAGTGATTGAAAGGAGTTTATTTTTTTTAGATGTTCTTTTATTTTAAGAAAGGTTTTCAATGAAAACACGGTTTTCGCTAAAACACTTCAATGTGACATGTCAGATTCGATCATAACGTCCGGGCCGGGTTTGGGGTGTTACACAAATTGGTTTTACAAATAGCCTATTTTTGTCCACACGGACAGAGACATGGGATTGTGTCTCAACCATGTGTGACGCACGGTTATGTTACACGGTTGTGTGTCCCCCAGAAATCCTACGATTTTAAGTTAGTATACCCTACACTTTTGACACGGCCTAGACACACGGGCGTGTCTATTAGCCGTGTGTGGCACACGGGCGTGTAGTAGACCGTGTGACCCAAGTCAGTAGCCTCCCTAATTTTCTCACGGCCTGGCACACGGGCGTGTCTTGTGGCCGTGTGGATATGTAACATCCCGAATTAGGGCCTAGTCAGAACAGTGGTTTCAGGACCACAAATCCGATGCAAGAAAATATATTTTTATTATATTTTTATGGTCTACGATTTCAAGGAATGATTTCGTGAAAATTTCGTTCGAAAATTTCGACGTTTGGGCACTCAATTTGGTCAAAAGGACTAAATTGTAGAAAGTGTAAAAGTTAAGTTCTACATGTTAGAAGTATCCAATTGTTATGAAGTTCTAAATGGGAGGTCCTTAAATGGAATTAGACCATTAGTTAATTGTTGGACAAAAATAGACATGATATGGGTGTAATAAAATATTTTTAAGTTAGGGGCATTTTGGTAAACCAATAATTAAAAGAATTAAAAAGCCAAAATAGCCCAAATTTGGTCATCTTCTCCATGTACCAGCCGAAAGCCCCATGGAAGCCATGGTTAGGGTTTGGTTCAAGCTTCCAAGCTCATTTGTAAGTGATCTCGAGCCCCGTTTTTAAAGTTCTTTATATTTTTGAAATCCCGGTAACATGTTCTAGCTATTTCTACCATTATTTTGAGCTAGGGTTTATGTTTAAAAATTTACCCATGAGTAATATGCATGCATTTTGATGTCTAATGGTAGAAAATGAGTGTTGGGTGTTTAATAAACGACTTTTACTAAGCGGTTTTCGATGAAAACGTCCGAAAGGACCGTTTTGTAAAAGTTGTAAAATTGGTCATAAATGGGTGATTTAGTGGAAATTGGGGGCTGTCATAGTTATGAAAAATGACCAGCATGTCATAAAACAAAAGAAAATGGGATGAAGTTTAATTTCTGAGCATTGGGGAAAAAGTGAAAATCTGCAAAAGTTTAGGGGTCAAAATGCAAAATTGTAAAAATATGATTCTTGGACTCCTATGAATAATGTAACTAATTAGTAGGCTAAATGTGATATTATAGATCAAGGAAAACAAGATTTGGACTTAGAACAAGGTCGAACAAGGTTAAGCACAAGCTCGAAATAAATAGTCGTACTCGAAACCGAGGTAAGTTCATATGTCAATGATAATGCAATAATATTATTGTTCATACTTGAACTTAAATTTATGTGTTAACATTTTTTGATGGATATTTATTTAGTTTATATGAAAATTATATATTGTAACAAATGCCAAAATTATAATTATATGTAATACCATGTTTATCTTATGGACTAATGTCTAAATAAACATGGAAATGTGTTGAATTGGATGTACATGGCATGAGTAGCTATGTATAATGGGATACTTGATAAAAAGAGAAAAATCTCGATTGAATAAAAAAGGAAATTCGATGGATAAACCATGGCTTACATGACTTGAGATCCTGCATGTGTTGCAGAAAAGGATTTAGCCTGGACGGGTAATTCGTTGATCTCAAATATAGAAAGGATCTAGCCCGTACGGGTGTTCCTTAAGTGATCGAGCCTCTCGAAAAATATGTGTCTATTAAGGATTTAGCCCGGACGGGTAATCCGATTGGGGTCTGAATTTAACCTGGACTGGTAATTCAGATCCGAGCTCATTGAGAGTGCTTGTCGTTACAAGAGATTTAGCCTGGACTAGTAATCCCGACATCACTCCATGAGTTTATATTATAGGGGATTTAGCCTGGACTAGTAATCCCGTCGTAAGATGTGAGGTTCGCGGGAGTGCGCACATGAAATGATCACTTGTATGGATTGACGGTGAATGGGATATCCATTGAGATTCCAAGAAATTCAACGAGATTAATATGAGAAATGAAATAAAAGGTTATTGCCATGATACATCATGTATGTTATATGATAATATTATGATGCATATGATTTGTCATGTTTGGACGAATGCGGTGCTAAATGATAGCACGGGTAAGTACTCGAAACACATGAACACGTGATTGACATGTGAAATGAAATGGACTTATGATGATGGTGCAAATGAATGATTGATATTTATGAGAATAATTTATATGACAAATTGTGATGGTTATTATCTTGTTGCACCAAGACAAACTTGGTATAGTAGCATTGGTTTGAATTTGAAAATCCACTAAAAATTTTGGAAATTGCATTAAAGACTGAATAAAATAAGGAATTAAATCCTAATGAGTCTAGTTTCACATAAAGGAAATGGTGAAAGCAAAATAATTCTGTATCATGAGATATTTGAATTATTGTGAGACAGAGTCGGAGTGATTCCAGATTCCCCTATCTTGAATTTGGAAAATCACTAGAAATTGTACAAAAATAATTATGAGTTAAAATTGATAGGAATGAAATCCTTAATGAGTCTGCTTTCAGGAGAAAGAGACAGGAACATTATCCGATTCTCGTACTAAGAGATAAATAAATTTTAGTGAAGAAAGGTCGAAGCTGTCAAACTGTGAAACAGGGGAGACTTCGAATAGTAAACTGTACTTATTGGCTAGATGAAAAATTCTAAAAATTTTATGATACGAAGAGATATGAGTCTAGTTTCTAGGAAAATTTATGAATATTAATTTGGAGTGTCGTAGTTTGAGTTATAAATAATTTATCGACTATGACTTGAGTAGACAGCTTGACCAGAATATGAATAAAAGCATAATTATAGTTGTTTTTCCAAAGGAAATATGTTTTTATAACGCTGATTATTTTCATATGGACTTAATAAGTGTAAAGCTTACCCCCCCTTTTCACCTTTTTAGTTTTGACAGGTCGGCTCGGGGTTAGAGATCATCGGAGGCAGCATCACACTATCGAGCCTTTACCCTTAGAGTATTGACATGAATCTGTTAAACTTGTTCAAGTGAGTGGCATGTATAGGGACTTAGTTTTTCTACGATTGATATCGTTGTGATTGGCCAAATGTATTGGCTTATAATGATTTGTTGCATGTAGCCATGACATGTGGCTTATAACGATTTTGGCTTGTAAGCCTATTCATCCATGATATGTGTAAATGCCTTGTGATGTGGGTATGTGATTTTGCTTGTTCACTATGTATAAGAAGTATATGGCATATGTACATGGTGAGTGCCATAGGACCATTTGAGGTGGTCATGGCTATAGAATAAATGTGTGATATAGTAATAAGTTGTTAGTGCCCTGAACATGGATGTTTATTTATAAGTGTAAAATTGTGTTTTCTCTCAAACTTGGAAATTTCTAAGCATAAGAGGTAGAAAGGGGTGACTAAAGGCTTGGAAAATAGCCTATTAGGGTCCACATGGTGAGACACACGGGCGTGTGTCTAAGCCGTGTGAGACACACGGTCTATCCCCATGGGCATGTGGTATGACCGTGTGTCCCCTGCACCTAAAACTTAAATCTTAATTAGCACACGGGTAGGACACACGGGTGTGTGTCTTGGCTGTGTTGATTTAACAGAATGCTCAAGTTTTGGATATGGTGTGAGCCCACGGGCGTGTGAGTCCACACGGCCCACTTACACGGACGTGTGTCCCTTTATGTTAAGGAAAATTTTTTTAGTAGCCCAAGGTAAATCGAATGAACCCGAATTTGTCCCACATTGCCTTCCGATATGTTATAGGTTTCGAAGGCCTATATAAGGGACGATATGCATATGTTCAAAAATTTTTAATTTTGGACGAAATTTAGTGACCCGATTTTTTATGTTTATGAATGTTTAAGTCTGGTAATGCCTCCAGCCCTGTCCCGGTGTTGGATACCGGTGAGGGGTGTTACATTTAGTGGTATCAGAGCTATAGTTTAGTTGGTTCTTGGACTAACCTAGCATATGTATGAGAGTTCAGCTATACATGCCACCGATCTGTAATAGTGTGATGTCTTCCGACGTGCATGAGAGCCATTCTATTTAGACAATGGTGCCCTCCAACCGAGCTATGCCGACCATGTTTGATGAGAAGCTAAGGCATTCAGGTAAAGTACAGTTATGATGAGCTTAAAATTTGAATAGTGTGAATAAAAGTTCATGATATGTACATGATAACATATGAGATGAAAGTTTAAACTGTGATGTGTTTGTCCATGTTTGTTTGGCCTTTATAAAAGGTTATATGCCTGATTTGTTGGATTGAATGAATGTGATTAGTAGGCTGTCCAAAATCCATAGAATACATACCTAAATATACTTGTTTAAATAAGATAACTGAAAATTTCTTGTCATATGAATGTGAATAAAAGTTTGCCTGAAGTGAATGATATTTTTATGAAAATGTTATTTTGATAATGAACTAGTGATATATGTATATGGGTATGAGAAACGAGTTAGGGATGTTACAACCCCACCCCCTTACCAGAGTGGTATTTTGTGAAGAAATTTCACAAGAATTGTATTGAATAAGTCCACAAATATGATACCAAAGTGTTTAGCTATTAAATGGTTATGAACACGATCAGAGACTAAATCGGTTGATAAGTAACGACAGGACTAGTAAGGTAAGATGATGGGAAATGTATTAACTGGAAATTTCTTCAGAACTGAACTTCTTTAATGAGAAGCATAATGTGAGAATTACAATGGCAGAAATAACTGAAGGAATAATGTTGAAAGACGAAAGTATTGATAGCCCGACTAATATGTAATCTGTATTGCTCTATGACTCTCTGGCATTCTATTGCATTCCATTTAAGGGGACTTTATGAAATACTACGCACGATGATATAAACCTGTTTCTCCAAATTGATGCTCTATTCAATATACATATATGGAAGGATAAATTATCCTTATTGCATTTAATCCTAGTGGGTTGGATTGATGTAATCTTCTGGACTTCTTTTCTCTGAAGACGTATCAAGATCTTTCATATCTTTCTTATGAACATTTTTCTGGGTCTTTCATTATGATATGGTATCTTGGATTTCTGTACCTTGGATATCTTTATCTTGGATTCCTCTGTCATGGATTTCTTTATTCTGGTTTTCTTGTTGTCTTCATCTCGTAAAATTACCAATGATTACTTGTATCCAAGATATGTTCTTCAACCTGTGATGGCTATGTCGATTATAAACGTGTTCCTAGTTTCATTATAGTAACGTGATGACCTCTGTATCTGGATTTCTCTAAATCTTTGTGTAAAGAACTGATATCAATAAAGGCATAAATGATGAAATTGCAATTTCAGTTTGTATAGTGGATTCCTTTCCTCAAGGAAGTTATTTGAAGTTAATGCATTCTGTTGAGGCATTTTTATTATCTTGAGCTAATGTAATTGAAATGGACCTTGGTTAGCATGACAAGTGAGTCTGAATGGTTTCATGTCAAACTGTCCCATCAACTGAAAAAGAGGATCTCTTAAAATGTCATTTATTGATGATTAATACCGACTCATTGGTTCAATGGTATTGATTATTATTTGAAAGATTAAATAAGATAGTCGTGTATGGGAATAAGATTTTACCTCTTCCTAGGTAAAAGATAGATAGTCTGAATGAAAAGTGTATATATATCTTAGAAGACCTTGATATGATTTAAAGCTAATCTAAATGATAAAGTTTTTGTCTTTGAAAGTTGAATGGACTATTACATGCCATTAAAGCTTTGAATGAGCGAGAATGTTATTGACCAAAGTCTTTGAACCGATGGGGTATGTGCTGAATAAGAATTTCTTGAATTTCAATAATGTGTTATTGAATAAATTGTGATGTGTCCTAAGTCAGTAAAGCAATGGGATGGCTAATGTATCTACTATCCTAAAGGGAATTGAGTGTGAGATTGTGCAACTAATTTAAGTCGATTATTGCTTGATTTCTGAGAAGGGAAAAATGTGGTTACAAGTACTTGAAATGAAAATTCCAGGCTTATGCAGAGAGTTGCAAGAAAAATCACAGGAGTAATATATTGATGATCAAGATTAGAACTCAAAATTTCTAATCTTTGTAATTGAATATATGAAAAGTTATCAGGACTACTGTTGGACATCGGGTGATATCAGAACGATCTTTGTCAGTAGTGATGTTAGAATGGAAATGAGGACGAGATGATTATGTATTTCCTGTCAGGATAATTCTTATATTTGAGAAAGAAAAAGGATGTATGGATTTTTGGTTGACATATCATGAAATTCGTAAATCGTCTTGGTAAATGTTAAATCTGCCTAATGGGTTAATGAAATCATGTATTGATGAGAGTATCAGATTTCTTGGGAGGCTAATTCTGGTAAATTTGATTGGGATATGTACTTTCATATATCATGAGTTATTGGGAAAGCTAAATAAGACCCTGAATTTTAATGAAGGCTAAAGTAAAAGGTTCTTTAGCACTAATTATGAGATAGTAAAGATTATGAGGAACTAAACCACTCTTCTGGTAAGATTTTCGGGGACGAAAATCCTTAAAGGGGGGAGAAATGTAACATCCCGAATTAGGGCCTAGTCGGAATAGTGGTTTCAGGACCACAAATTCGACGTAAGAAAATTTATTTTTAATATATTTTTATGGTCTACGATTTCACGAAATGATTTTGTGAAAATTTCGTTGAAAATTTCGATGTTTGGGCACTCAATTTGGTCAAAAGGACTAAATTGTAAAAAGTGAAAAAGTTGAGTTATCAAATTGTTATGAAATTTTAAATGGGAGGTCTTTAAATGGTAATTAGACCATTAGTTAATTTTTGGACAAAAATAGACATGAAATGGGTGTAATAAAATATTTTTAAGTTAAGGGCATTTTGGTAAACCAATAATTAAAAGAATTAAAAAGCCAAAATAGCCAAAATTTGGTCATCTTCTCCATTTACCAGCTGAAAGCCCCATGGAAGCCATGGTTAGGGTTTGGTTCAAGCTTCCAAGCTCATTTGTAAGTGATCTAAAGCCCCATTTTTAAAGTTCTTTACATTTTTGAAATCCCGGCAACATGTTCTAGCTATTTCTACCATTATTTTGAGCTAGGGTTTATGTTTAAAAATTTAACCATGAGTAATATGCATGAATTTTGATGTATAATGGTAGAAAATAAGTGCTAGGTGTTTAATAAATGACTTTTACTAAGCGGTTTTCGATGAAAACGTCCGAAAGGACTGTTTTGTAAAAGTTGTAAAATTGGTCATAAATGGGTGATTTACTGGAAATTGGGGGCTGTCATAGTTATGAAAAATGATCAGCATGTCATAAAACATAAGAAAATGGGATGAAGTTTAATTTCCGAGCATTGGGGCAAAAGTGCAATATGCAAAAGTTTAGGGGTCAAAATGAAAATTTGTAAAAATATGATTTTTGGACCCCTATGAATAATGTGACTAATTATTAGGCTAAATGTGATATTATAGATCAAGGAAAACAAGATTCGGACTTAGAACGAGGTCGAACAAGGTTAAGTACAACCTCGAAATAAATAGTCGTACTCGAAAGTGAGGTAAGTTCATATGTCAATGATAATGCAATAATACTATTGTTCATACTTGAACTTAAATTTATGTGTTAACATTGTTTGATGGGTATTTATTTAGTTTATATGAAAATTATATATTGTAACAAATGCCAAAATTATAATTATATGTAATACTATGTTTATCTTATGGACTAATGTCTAAATAAACATGGAAATGTGTTGAATTGGATGTACATGGCATGAGTAGCTATGTATAATGGGATACTTGAAGAAAAGAGAAAAATCTCAGTTGAATAAAAAGGGAAATTCGATGGATAAACCATGGCTTACATGACTTGAGATCCTGCATGTGTTGCATAAAAGAATTTAGCCCGGACGGTTAATCCGTTGATCTCAAATATAGAAAGGATCTAGCTCGGACGGGTGTTCCTTAAGTGATCGAGCCTCCCGAAGAATATGTGTGTATTAAGGATTTAGCCCGGACGGGTAATCCTATTGGGGTCTGAATTTAACCTGGACTGGTAATTCAGATCCGAGCTCATTGAGAGTGCTTGTCATTACAAGGGATTTAGCCTAGACTGGTAATCCCCCCGTAAGATGTGAGGTTCGCGGAAGTACGCACGTGAAATGATCACTTGTATGAATTGACGGTGACCGGATATCCATTGAGATTCCAAGAAATTCAACGAGATTAATATGAGAAATGAAATAAAAGGTTATTGCCATGATACATCATGTATGTTATATGATAATATTATGATGCATGTGAGTTGTCATGTTTGGACGAGTGCGGTGCTAAATGATAGCACAGGTAAGTACTCGAAACCCATGAACACGTGCTTGACATGTGAAATGAAATGGACTTATGACGATGGTGCAAATGAATGAATGATATTAATGAGAATAATTTATATGACAAATTGTGATGGTTATTATCTTGTTGCACTAAGACAGACTTGGTGCAGTAGCATTGGTTCGAATTTGAAAATCCACTAAAAATATTGGAAATTAAATTAAAGACTGAATAAAATGTGGAATTAAAGCTTAATGAGTCTAGTTTCACATAAAGGAAATGGCGAAAGAAAAAGAATTCTGTATCATGAGATATTTGAATTATTGTGAGACAGAGTCAGAGTGATTCCAGATTCCCCTGTCTCGACTTTGGAAAATCACCAGAAGATGTACAAAAATAATTATGAGTTAAAATTTATCTGAATGAAATCCTTAATGAGTATGATTTCAGGAGAAAGAGACAGGAACATTATCTGATTCTCTACTAGGAGATAAATAAATTTTAGTGAAGAAAGGTCGAAGCTGTCAAACTACAAAATAGGGGAGACTTCAAATAATAAAATATACTTATTGGCTAGACAAAAAATTCTAAAAATTTTATGATACGAAGAGATATGAGTATAGTTTCTGGGAAAATTTACGGATATTAATTTGGAGTGTCGTAGTTCAAGTTATAAATAATTTATCAACAATGACTCGAGTAGACAGCTTGACCAGAATATGAATAAAAGCATAATTATAGTTGTTTTTCCAAAGGAAACATGTTTTTATAACGCTTATTATTTTCATATGGGCTTACTAAGCGTAAAGCTTACTCCCCCTTTTCATCTTTTTAGTTTTGACAGGTCCGCTCGGGGTTGGAGATCGTTGGAGGCAACATCACACTATCGAGCCTTTACCCTTGGAGTATTGACATGAATATGTTAAACTTGTTCAAGTGAGTGGCATGTATAGGGACTTAGTTTTTCTATGATTGATATCGTTGTGATTGGCCAAATGTATTGGCTTATAATGATTTGTTGTATGTAGCCATGAGATGTGACTTATAACGATTTTGGCTTGTAAGCCTATTCATCCATGATATGTGTAAATGCCTTGTGATGTGGGTATGTGATTATGCTTGTTCACTATGTATAAGAAGCATATGGCATATGTACATGATGAGTGCCATAGGACCATTTGAGGTGGTCATGGCTATAGAATAAATGTGTAATATAGTAATAAGTTGTTAGTGCCCTGAACATGGATGTTTATTTATAAGTGTAAAATTGTGTTTTCTCTCAAACTTGGAAATTTCTAAGCATAAGAGGTAGAAAGGGGTGACTAAAGGCTTGGAAAATAGCCTATTAGGGTCCACATGGTGAGACACACTGGCGTGTGTCTAGGTCGTGTGAAACATATGGTCCATCCCTATGGGCGTGTGGTATGACCGTGTGTCCCCTGCCTCTAAAAATTTAAGCTAAATTAGAACACGGGTAGGACACACGGGCGTGTGTCTTGGCTGTGTTAATTTAACAGAATGCTCAAGTTTTGGACACGGGGTGAGCCCACAGGCATGTGAGTCCATACGGCCCACCTACACGGGCGTGTGTCCCTTTATGTTAAGGAAAATTTTTTGAGTAGCCCAAGGTAAATCGAACGAGCCCGAATTTGTCCCACATTTCCTTTCGATATGTTATAGGTTTCGAAGGCCTGTATAAGGGACGATATGCATATGTTCAAAAAGTTTTAATTTTGGACGAAATTTAGTGACCCGGTTTTGTATGTTTATGAATGTTTAAGTCTGGTAATGCCTCGAGCCCTGTCCCGGTGTTGGATACGGGTGAGGGGTGTTACAGGATAAGTCAGTATGTATGCCCTGTTTTGACACGGCCTAGACACACGGGCGTGTCTAATGCCGTGTGAGGCACACAGCCTACTCACATGGGCGTGTGACCTGTATAACTTTGAAAAATGTTTAAGTTTTGAAAAATTCTGTATGAGCTCGATTTAGTCCCGACCCCTTTTTAAAGCTTGTTTAAGGTCTCAACAACCTATATAAGGGACTCTATGGTAATGTTTGATTATGATTGTAGATGATGAATATGAATTGTTCATAAAATGTTTTGGTTTGTCTGGTAACGCCTTTAACCCTAGTTCGGTGACGGATACGGGTTAGGGGTGTTATAGTGAGTTCATGTTCTTGATTAGTCATTGGTACCTTGGATTGTCGTGCTTTGGCAGTGGTTGTTGTTATAAAAGTGTGCTATCGGTCATTGTCCTTCTTGTTAGAGTCAAGGTGTACAAACTCTGTCGGTTTTTCA
Organism: Gossypium arboreum; assembly: GCF_025698485.1. Classification (NCBI taxonomy): domain Eukaryota; kingdom Viridiplantae; phylum Streptophyta; class Magnoliopsida; order Malvales; family Malvaceae; genus Gossypium; species Gossypium arboreum. The sequence continues at coordinate 24,992,459 of NC_069075.1, forward strand.
TCTCTAGGAGGCTCTTTGGTATACTTGTGTGTAGAGGCAGTTTCTTCATCTTCTTCATCATCATCAGATAAAAGTTCTTCAAGAAATAAAAGGAAATATAGGCATTGCCGTGGTGAAGTTGTTCTGAAGAGCTTCTTAAGTGTATCGTCGTGTTTCTTCACATATTCACAATATAAAGTTATTTTGGCTTTTACTGTGGCAAAATCAGTTGAGATTCGATTTTGCTACTTTGCCACCATATGTAATTGATGTTGGAGTTGCTTGAGAGTATTTATTACTTGTTATTCCAACATATCAGGAAAAGTGTGTGGGGCTTTGGGTGGGGGTGATGATGTAGATGTTGGCCTAGATGGCTATAGCATATGCTTGTCTCAAAAACGCAGGACAATTGATTTCGTTATGACACCTTTATTTCTTTGGTCTCCTCATTATTATGGATAGGGATGTTGGCACGCTAACAAAGGGCAGTGAGAAGAGGCGAGAAATTTAAACTGTCGGCATTCTTTTACGTGCAACAATAAACTTCCTGGAAAATTATTCTTCCAACATTGATTCTTCTACCAAACATAATCGAATGTAGTAAAAACATCCTTTCTTTGGAATTAGTAGAATTGTGAGTGGAGGGACTTAGTTAGGATTTCAAAAAGTGATACCATACTTTGCAATAAGGCTTCAGGGCAACTTTATCAACAATGTGACAATTATGATGAGATAATAGTCCATTTAGTTCCCTCAATACAAAGATTTTGAAGAACCTGTTGTAACCCTTCTGCTGTAATCTTTGGTATAAACTTGGAATGTTCATCAGGACCCTAATGCAAATTGTATTGGGCATTAATAGAATCTTCATCAAACCAAACAAAAGCCGCTCTGACACAGTACATGAGTAAATTGAGCGAGAATTAGAAAAGTAATAACAAGATTATTAAACAAATGTGCATAAAAGAAGAAGGTACTACTTTCTTTGGCAAAAAGAACCCGCAACAAAAGAAACTAATCAGTTAAATAAAATTATTGGGTAATAAGTAAGAATAAAATAAACAAAGAAAAATTTATGCAAAAGAACAATTATTAAGTATTCCGAAGAGAAATGAAATTTTTGTCACGCATTATAGGAGCTCTAAAATAATGATTCAGGCGTTGACCATTGACTTAGAAAGTGGATCCTATTTTTCCATCTTTAATGTTGACAGCTCCATGAGGGTATATACACTCGACTTCGAATAGTCTAGACTATCTGGACTTTAATTTTCCAGGAAATAGTTTAAGTCTAGAATTGAAAAACAAAAGTTGTTGTCCAGATGCAAATTACAGTGGCAAAATTTTGTTGTCATGCCAGCGCTTTGTCTTTTCTTTGTATAGTCTCGCATTCTCATAAGCTTGAGCTCGAAATTCATCCATATCATTAAGCTCCAGTAGGCGATGATTGGTAGCAATACCCCAGTCCATGTTTATTTTCTTGATTGTCCAAAATGCTCTGTGTTCTAGCTCAACTGGCAAATGACATGGTTTACCATAGACAAGCTTGAAAGGTGACATTCCCAATGGTGTCTTGAAATCTGTGCGATAAGCCCACAAGGCTTCATCTAATGTTACTGATCAATCCTTGCTATTGGGATTGACAACTTTCTCTAAAATCTGCTTGATTTCTCCATTGGAAATTTTAGCTTGACCATTTGTTTGAGGGTAATATGCCGTGGCAATTTTATATTTAACTCTATATCTGTTCAGAGTGTTGGCAACTAATTTGTAGTCAAAATGTAAGCCTTCATCACTAATTAAAGCATGAAGGGTACCAAACCTGGTAAAAATATTTGTATACAAGAATCTCAAAAATGATTTGGCATCATTTGTAGGTAAAGCCATAGCTTCAACCCATTTAGAGACATAATCCACAATGACAAGGATATAGATTTCTCCCTAGGATAGTGGAAATGGACCCATGAAATCAATTCCCCAAACATCAAATAATTCCACCTCTAAAATATTTTGCAGCAACATCTCGTGTCTTCTTGATAAGTTACTAGTTCTTTGATAGCGATCATAGTTTTTACATAACTCATTAGCATTTTTAAACATGGCTGGCCAATAAAAACCAGATTGGAGAACCTTTGCAACAATTCTCATGCTTCCAAAATGTCCACCATAAGGTGTAGAATGACAGTGATACAGGATACTTTGAAATTCACCATCTAGAATACATCTTTGAATTACTTGACCCTCACACTACTTGAATAGAAATGGTTCATCCCAGTAACATTGCTTGACATTATGAAGGAATTTCCTTTGTCCTTGATGATTGAGCGCAGGAGGCAGCAACCCACTAATTAGAAAGTTAACAATATCAGTATACCATGGCAACGCCATAGCCAACAATATTTGTTCATCAGGGAATTTGTCTTTGATCATTCGACTGTCAACATACTCATTCCCTACTTCTAGTTGTGACAAGTGATCAGCCACATGATTTTCAGTGCCTTTCCTATCGTTGATTTCCAAATCAAATTCCTGCAGCAACAATATCCATTTAATGAGTCTACGTTTGGCCTATTATTTCATCACCAAGTATTTGATGGCAGAATGGTCTATATAAATTATGACTTTGGTGCCCACTAAATAAGCTCTGAATTTTTCAATGGTAAACACCACTGCTAACAATTCTTTCTCTGTGGTGGTGTAATTGAGCTGTGAATCTTCCAACATGCGACTATTATAATATATAGCATGAAACATCTTGGCTTTTCTTTGTCATAACATTGCTCTGACAACAAAGTCACTTGCATCACACATTAGTTCAAATAGTAGAGTCGAGTCTGGTGTAGTGACTGTAGGTGCTGTAGTTAATCATTCCTTTAAATCTTCAAATGCCTTTGAGCATAACTCATTAAAATGAAATGATTTATTTTGCTCCAATAGTTGACATTGAGGCTTTGCTATGTTAGAAAAATTCTTGATGAAGCGTCAGTAAAATCCAACATGCCCGAAAAAGCTCTGATTCATTTCATTGAAGTGGGTGGTGGCAACTTTTCAATGACTTCTATGTCGACAACAATTCCTTGTTGTGAAATTTGTGGCCCAAAATAATGCCTTCACAAACCATAAAGGGGCATTTTTCCCAATTCAACACCAGATTTATTTCTTGACATCAGCAAAGTACTGACTTTAAATTTTTTAAGAAATATTAAAAAGTGCCACTAAACATCGAGAAATCATCCATGAATACTTCAAGGAATTTATCCACCATGTTGGAAAATATTGCCATCATGCAACGATGGAATGTTGCCAGGAAGCAAATGTTCCATAAGGACAGGTGAATGTAGTTTTTTCATGATCAGTGGGAGATATGGAAATCTGGTTGTACCTTGAGTAGCCATCTAAAAAATAGTAGAAGGCTTTCCCTGCTAGTCTGTCCAACATCTAATTTATAAAAGGCAAAGGGAAATGGTCATTCTTTGTTGCTTTGTTGAACTTTTGATAATCCATACAAACTATCCAACCTATGACAATATGTATAGGAATGAGTTCATTGTTATCATTGCTGACTATTGTGACTCTTCCTTTCTTAGGTACATATTGAACAGGGCTTACCCAAGAGCTATCAGAAATTGGGTATATAATCCCAACATCCAACCATTTGATAATCTTCTTCTTAACTACTTCTGTCATGATAGGATTCAGTTTCCTTTGCTGTTCAATAGATTTTCCATGGCAATCTTCAAGTATTATTTTGTGCATGTAGATCATTGGGTTAATTCCTTTTATATCCGCAATTGACCATCCTAAAACTTTCTTAAATTAGTTTAAAACCTTCAGTAATTGCATCTCCTGGTCTATTGTAAGCACGACAAAAATAACTACAGGTAGTGTATCATTTTCTCCTAAATAAGCATACTTCAAATGCTCTGGTAATGGCTCAAATCTAGCACCGGTAGATCTTATATTGATGAGCGAGGAGGGTTGGAAGAGTGACTTGATAAATCTAATGATTCAAAGCTCCTTTTGCAACCATTTTCAAATTGCCGAGTTTCCATCAATTCTTTAGATTCTTCAATTGAATCTGTTTCATTTAATTTGACAGAGTCTACATCAGGATTGTTGTGCATATGTCCTGCAAATTCTTTCTAAATTACAATGTCAACAAATTCTATAACATGACATTCTTTATCTGGGTTTGCACACTTTAAAGCATCAAACCTATTAAAATTCAATTGTTGATCATTAATTCTACCAGTTTCTAAGAAAAGTCGTCCAAGTATTATATGTACCTTTTTATCTGCTTCACATTCCAGAATAATAAAATCTTCTAGAAAAATGAACTTGTCAACTCTTACCAGTACATCTTCAAATTTACCTTCTGGATGGACATATGATCTATCAGCTAGTTGTAGTGTGACTGTAGTAGGTTTTGCCTTTCTTATACCAAGTTTCTTGAAAATAAACATAGGCATTAGATTGATACTTGCACCTAAATCGCATAATGCTTTGCCTACATAATGGTTTCCAATTGGACAGGGTATAGTGAAACTCCCAAGATCTTTTAATTTTGGTGGCAGTTTGTTCTTCAGCATTGCTGTGCACCCTTCAGTAAGTGCAACAATTTTGAACTCCCCTAACCTTCTCTTATTGGATAGGATATCTTTTATGAATTTCACATGGTTAGAAATTTGTTCTATTGCTTCCACTAAAGGTATATTGATGTGTAATTGCTTTAAAACCTCTAGAAATTTCTTGAATTGAGCATCTTATTTTGACTTTTGGAAACATCGGGGAAAAGGTGGCAGTGGCCTTCATTCCATTTATTGAGGTTGCCTTGCTATGGCATTTGTATTGGCTTGACAAGATGAATTTGCTTCTGTATGGTTTTGTCTACTCCCATATTTTGTAGTTTGCTCCACTTCTGGTTCAAAAGTTGTGCTTCCAGGAACTTCAAAACTTTCCTCCTTAGACAAGGCATCATTCACAACTCTAGCAGCTACGTGCCACTCTGGAGTGTTATGGGTCTACATTGTTCTTTTCCTTGAGATCTAGAACTTTCTGTGTCACTAGGCAATGCTCTTTATTGTCTGAAGCTTAATGCAGTGGAAATTTGTCCCATTTGACTCTCTAGAGCTCTTAAAGAAGCTGTCTGGCTCTAAATAATTGCATCATTTTTAGCCATATACTCTTTTCATAAAGCTTCCATAGCTGATGTTAAAGATGGCAAACTTTGTTGCACATTTTTTCTCAGCCTTGGTTGACTATGTCCAGATGGTACACCAACTGCATTTTGTCTATTAACAATGTTGGCATTTCCCATTCCCTGATCACTCCAACTAAAATTTGGATGTTGCTTCCACCTTGAATTGTAGGTGTTGGAGTAGAGATTGTTTATAACAGGCCGTTTGTTAGTGGTGTTGGAAATAGTGGTTTCGAGGCCACCAAATTCAATGAGTAAGTTTGTAAATATTATTATTTAATATTTACGAGTCAAATATAGTTTTAAAAAGGTTTTTAATTTGACAATTTATGTTATATAAGCGATTTATTAATTTCAAGTGGTATGACCCTAAGGTCAAGTGGTTTTAGAAAATGAGGTATTGGGATCTTATTTCTATAAACTGAGCCGTAAATATTTTTATAAATATTTATAGAGTGTCATTAAGGTGGTATTAAAGTTTCGTTGAAAAATTTTAACGTTTCGATAGTTAATTAAGCAAAAAGGACTAACTCGTAAAAGTTAAAAAAATAAATCGCTATTAGTTTAAAGGTGTTAATTGCTTAAAGAATTATAGTTGGATGGCCTTAACGGGTAATTTACCAATACCTAAGATAGTGGGACGATTTAATACTTTAATTTCTTTTAAGTTTCAATGTTTATTATGTTATTATATTATGAAAATAATGAATAAAAAGTTTAAAAAATAAAAAACATAAAAGAAAAAAGCTATTTTCTTCTCTCCCACTGAATGTCACCATGGAAATGGAAATTTAAAAGCTTCAAGCTTCGGTTCTTCTTTGAATGATGCATGGTACGCCATTTTTCACCCATTTCTAATAATTTTTATGTTTTTGATATCATTGCACTTAGGTCCAGTTAGCCCGTACGTTTGATTTTGACTCTTTTAAAGATTTGGAATGTTTTAATTGATGAATCTTATGATATTTTATGTTAAATGATAAATTTTTAATGTTGGTTGATATTTAAAAGTATTTTGTTAAGTGATTTTTGATGAATTTGTCGATTAGGGACTAAATTGTTAAAATAGTAAAATACAAGGATTTTTTGTGAAATTGTTACATGAATGAGCTGCACTAGATAGCATAACTATTTTTCTGGGCCCAATTTTGGGTAAAAATGGTTAATTTGCATGTTTTAGGCTTAGGGACTAAATTGAATAAAAGTAAAACTTTAGTGGCAATTTTGTAAAAAAATTCAAAAATGACTAAATTGCTTAAAATTAATTTTTTTACTATCTAAATTAATAAATTAAATGAAATTATTAATTTAAATCAAGATAGGGTGGAAAATCGAGGAGACTGAAAAATTCCCAAAATGCCCCTGTTCTTTGACATTTCTGCAATTTAGCCAGGTAAGTTCGTACATTTAAATAGTGTTTTAAATTATGAGTTAAATGTTATTATTTTATAATATCAAATCATGTCTTGACGGAAAAATCCAACGGCATATCAACGATAATCGAATATGAAAAGGGATAGCTTTGGCTATCGATTATGAAAAGGGATGGTGATGACCGTCAATTATGAAAAGGGATGGTGACAACCATAAAAAATGAAAAAGGATAGCTTCAGCTATCGAATATGAAAAGGGATAGCTTTAGCTATCGATTGTGAAAAGGGATGGAGACGACCATCAACTATGAAAAGGGATGGTGACGACCATCAATTAATGAAAAAGGGATGGTTTCAACCATCAAATATGAAAGGGACTGTTACAACCATCGTTTAGCACACTTTGTTTGAGCTTTGGTAATGGTTCCAATTGACTCTACTACGAAAAATATGGAAAGGTATGATGTACCAATGATCAAAGTATGATCATTTTTATGAAAGGTATAATATAAGTGATGCTATGTTATCCACCGTATCTTACCATGCGATGATATTCCTAAGTTATGTGTTTAATCACTAGCTTGTGGCTATGGTTAATGTTATGTTTATGTCTTATGTGTAGGCAAACGAAATGGTAAGTGTTTAATAAGAACTAAGACATGTTTATATGAAACTCAATGGAATGGTGATGCATGGAAAACATGATATGTTATGAGATGGATGGTAAATCCAATTGAATTATGCACAAGTATAGTGGTTATCCATGTAAAATTCATATGAATCATGTTTAAATGAATTAAAATATGTTGTTGATGTGCTTAAGCTTATGACAAGCTTGTGGATATGATTGTTATTTATGATTATGCTTGTATTTTATATATAAAACGGGTAAGAATAAGGAATGATCTGATAAGTATGTAATTGGGATGTATTATGATATTATAAAAGGTTTAATGAGATAAATGATGTATTTATATGTGAGTAAATTGTTTATGCTTTAAATGAGTCTATCTATGTCATGGATAAATATACTGAATTGAGAATTAATAATATTATTTAGGCTTATGATAAGCATTGGGAATGAAAAGGAAAGTAAGTAAATTGAAAGGTGTATAATCTTATAGAAAGGTTGATGTTTATACATTACATTTCATAAATCTTTTCATGTTATGAATTATAAATATATACGACATTAATGAATTTACTCATTTGTGAGTTGGTAATTATGGTTTAGGCAAATCGTGAGGCATTAGTTTAGGTTTATGCTTAACCTATAAAATTTCATTATTGAAATGTAATATTATGCTTATGGTTTATACAAGCTTACTAAACATTCATTGCTTATGTGTTTATCTTTCTCTTTATAGATATCGGAAGCTCGATCGGATTTGAAGCTAGTCGGAGATCCATCACACTATCCATCGGCTATATCGGTGGATTTTGATGATTTTGAGTCATGGATATAATGGCATTTATAGGTGTTTTGTGTTTGATGAAATGACCATTATATATATGACTTGTAATTTGGGACTTTAATTGATGAATAGGTTTTTATATTCACATTTTAGCATTTTGGTGCTTAAATGGTGAATAATGGAATGGTAAGTTAAATGCATGCTATGAAATGTTGTTTTAATATGCTTAAAGGTTGTCATTGAGGTATGGTTTGATATAGAAATATATAGTGAGTATCGAGTAGATAAATGGCAATTTTGGTAAGTTTGGATATGGTTAGCATATGGCCAAGTTTACTAAAGTTTAGTTATAATAGTTGTTGAATGGTCAAATTGGTATATTTAAGTATGATTTATGTGTGAACATTGTGGTAAATGTTGGTATAGAATTAGTTCCAATGGTTGGTTGATTTATGGCTAAACTCAGCAAATGTATAATCAAGTTTGATTGTTGTGATTGAGGTGCCTTTTAGGCATATTGGTTGTATGATTAAATACTATGATGACCTAGCTTGAATATGCATGTGTTAGGTACAAGTTGGATGCATGAAAATAGGTGCATTTGGCTTGTATATGTGATCATGTTTTGGGTGAAAAGAATGGCTTGAAATTGGCCTATTTCTTGTCCACAGGGCCTAAAACACGAGCGTGTGTCTCAACCGTGTGTGACACGGCCACATGACATGATCTTGTGTCCCCTGTAGGTTTCAAAGGGTTGCAAGTTAGGCAGCTACACGGCCTGACACACGTGCGTGTGTGGCCATTTTGAGGGGTACACGGGCCTGACACATGGGCATGTGGCTTGGCCTAGTAACCCAAGTCAAAAAGTTACAAAGGCATGGACACGGGATGGGACACAACTGTGTGTCCCTATTTTGATTGTCCACATGGCCTGAGACACGAGCGTTGAGTGGCTGTTTAACTTCACAACAATAATGTGCTAGTGTACACTGTCGATGCAAGTATAGTAGACAGATATGAGTCTATTGGATATCGATTCGACAAAGATGGTTGTCTTTTTTTTTATCAATGTCAATGCAATAAATAGATAGAAACGAGATAAATTGTGAGTGTAGTTGTCAAAACAATAACTTGAAAACAATAAGATAAAATATGATAATGATAAACTAGGATCCCCAACATGTATATTCAACAGAATACTAAGTGCTCACAAGGTATAAAAGGATAGATGATTGTCGATGCATTAAATTGCAATGAATATCTTACCAAACTTAACTTCTATATTTAATTTAAGAATTAAACATGCATTTTAACCACACCTTTTGATGATGGCAATGAAACACTATTAAGAACAAGTGGATTAAATTCCTCTAATCCTCAAGCAACTTTCGTTGTCATGCTTGAATTGTCGCTGCACTTTCCAATGTCAGTGACTACAATAACACTTCCATGCTAAAAACATTCAAACCCAAAGATTAAACAGTAGAAAAAAAATTGAATAAAATAGCATTTAAACCAGAATCATATGTACTTTCTGTACAAACATGAAATAGAAAGTAATCACCATCATTTAGAAAAGAAATATAAAAGAAAAAAAAAGTGGAGAATACCATTCCTAGACAATCTCGACTTGAACCTTTCCATTCCCTTTTATGTCGCACTTAGGGCTCTTCGTCAGGAGCTGATCTGCTTCTCTTTCATGTCGGCTCACTCGTAGGAGACTTAAGCTTCCATAGCTGAAAGCTCCAAAAGATAGGTTGAAGAAGATAATACCCCCCAAAAAGCCTCTATTTTTTCCTTTTCACGTGAATATTTATAATTTTCCAAATAACACATGTGCACTTTCATTAGGATCATGCTGCCTCTGTACATACAAGTTGGTTATACCAGATTGGATAGCTCACACGTTTTTGTTCTTATTTGGACAGTTGCCAGGTGCAGCGACAATTCTGGGCGCAATCTAGAAATACTCATGCAGTGACATCAGTACCAAAAAATGAAAAAATTAAGGGTAAATAGGCTAAGATCCACTGAGTTATAAAATGCAATTTACTAAACTGAAAATGCTAAAATATGCTCTAAAGATAACTAAATGGGGACAAATTAACCAATAAGTAGAAATAATGTAACACCCCAAACTCGGCCTAGACGTTATTGTGACAGCCCTAAAGTGACCCTAGTCGGAAAGAGGTTTCGGGACCGCTAAACCGAGTCACCAAATTATTTGAATATGATATTTATTGTCTAAAATATGCGATTATGAATGTGTGAAAGTTTTAAGCTTCGATTTAGTAAATTGCATGTGAATTTAGTCAATAGGACTTATGTGTGACACTTTTGAAATGTGATAGGTTAATCTATAAGGATCTATTAGTGCATGTAATCAAAGGGGTGGACTTGCATGTCAATTTCCCCCATTTGATTACTAGTGGCCGGCCATGACAAAGGGTGATGGGCAAAACATGTCATAAAACATGTTATGTTAATGGTTTATGTTAGAAATGATAAAATAATAATGGTTAGTAGGATGATGAAAGAAAAAAAAAAAAGAAAGAGGTCATCATCCATGTTTCTTCCTAACCGATTCTAAAGAAAAAAAAAGAGAGAACAAGAGCATTCGGTGATGAAAACAAGTTGTGTTCTTTGATTATTCTTGGCCGAATTGAAAGGAGGAAGAAAGGAGTGAAGCAATCGGTCATCTTAGGTCAATATTAAGGTAAGGAAGTTGATACTAGTTCTTGAAATCCTAGTTGATATTGAGTGAGATATCAAGTTATTGTTGGTAACCCATGTTGAAATTGTGACTTTGGAATAAGTAAGGTTTTCGCTATGGAGATTAATAAGGGTGATGGTTGTGTTTCATGCTAAATCTAGATGAACAATGGTAGTTGCTTACATCTTGATATTTATGAGTTCCTTTCTTGGTTCTACCTTAGGTCCATAGGTATGATTTATGTTTGTTATGTTACTCATGGTTAAAATGATTCGGCTATGGTTCATGTAAAAATAAAATATACATGATTTGGTATTAAATGATATTAGGTTATATTCGAACATAGAAAGAGTTTATTTTGGTATGCTTATTACATGGTAGGTAAGATTTGTGTTTTGGGATATATGTTTATATTTGGTTAATGATTTGTTCTTGTGAAGTATAAATTTGTAACATGAATTGAGTTGGAAGTTATTATAATGTACTTGTGCATTGGGTATATGATGAAAATATATGAGGTGGTTATAATCAACTTTGTGATTCGGCTCTTGCACATATATATATTTGCACATGATGTATTGGTATGACATATATATTATCTTAAGGTATATATTTATATATGATGGTGTTTTAGTTATGGAGTAAACGATAGATGCGTATTGAGTTATAATATGTAATACATTAGTTAGTAAAATGTATGCCATTTATATGTGGTATTAAGTATATAATTGGCCTCAACATAGACTTGCATATTCGCCACATGAGATGGATTGGTGTTGCATGTATTCGCTAGAGGCAAGCATATTGATGCTTTTATCTTGGCTTAGATAATCGGCTAAAAGAGAGCGTGGGCTAATATGTTGAGTTTGATTCATGATTTCATACACATGCGACTCTAATGTCTAATGTATATATGGGTTAAGTACCTTGAGTTTCTCTTCTTGATGTTCAAGTGATTAAATCAATTTATTTGTTAAATTAAGCTCAAGAGCAAAGGGAACTAAATCCGATAAAGGGAAGGAAAAGCGGTCGAATAGCCATCGAAATCATTCGACAACATCCAAGTAAGTTTTGAGTAACGAGACTTAGTTTACGATTTGATTAAGTCATGACGTATGAGCATAACAAATATACGGTGATATGATGATTCTACTTGAATTATATGTTGAGTTAATTAGTCTATACGTATGACGGGTAGCCGTATGTGCATAGAGATCGTGTCATAAAGCAAACTAAACCATGCTGTTTGTATGTGGCTAGTGAGCCGAAAATTGGATTGCTTAATACGTGACTTGTGTTTGAATTCTATTTATGAAAATGAAATATAGATGTGTCATGATTTATTGATATGTGCATGAATATTTGGATGATAACCGGGCTAAGTCCCGAAGGCATTTGTGCGAGTTACTATATCTGGGCTAAGTCCCGAAGGCATTTGTACGAGTTACCATATCCAGGCTAAGTCCCGAAGGCATTTGTGCGAGTTACCATATCCGGGCTAAGTCCCGAAGGCATTTGTGCGAGTTACTATATCCGGGCTAAGTCCCGAAGGCATTTGTGTGAGTTACTATATCCAGGCTATGTCCCGAAGGTATTCGAGCGAGTAGCTATATCTGGTTAAATCCCGAAGGTACTTGGCTTGGGAATGAGCGACTTTGCTGTAATAGTTTTAATTAATACGCTCGTAAAATCCCAGCGATAAGGTATGTTTCGTATATGCTTTGAATTAGTTGATCCCTTACAAATAGTATTCGCTCAGTCGATAAATGAGCTACCGGCCTTTGGCTAAGTTGATCTTTTGTGTATGAATATAAGGGTTGGTAATGTGAAGTAAGTATGATATTGAGAATTTGTGCATATGAAATTATCCGTTTAGCCATATGAATGTTACACTTTAGTTGTGTCAAATTTTATGGCTCAAAACTTACTAAGCATTAAATGCTTACTCCGTTTCTTTGAATCTCTGTTTTATAGATTTTGGTTCGTCAGCTATCGGACTCGGGATTGTCAAGTCAAGTCGTCCACACTATCAAACCCCCTTTTGGTACACTTTTGGTTGAACTTTGAAATGGCATGTATAGGACTATCCTTTTTGTTGTGGGTCATGTACCCTTCGGTTTTGTATAAATTTGGATAGCCATGCGAAAATGGCTTATATATATTTTTGAGCATAATGTTATAATCATTTTGTATGTATATGGTTATTGAGAGGTGTGGATATGCTTGGAAATGATTGGCCATTGGAATGGTTAATCACGATCATACTTTGTGCTATATATGCTAAAGGGTTAGTTGAATCATGGAAACTGTGTAATAGGTAAAGTCTACCTTAAAGGCAGATGCTTATAGCAGCAGTGGTGTGAATTTGAAAAATCACTAAAAATAGTAGAAATGGAATTAAATAGTAAATAAATTATGAAATCGAACCTTGATGAATCTACTTCCATATGGAAGAAACGAAATGGTCATATGAGTCGTATTTTAAGAGATATTCAAGTTTTCGTGGGATAGGGCCAGAGCAATTTCTGGATCCCCTGATCTGACTTTGGAAATTCATTATAAATTAACCAGAGATAATTAGAAGTCATGCCATATATGTATAGATTCCTTTTTGAGTCTAGTTTCATTAGAAACAAATGACATAAGTATTGAAGCCCTGTATAAGGATTTATCTAAGTCGCAATGCAGGAAGGTCAGTGTAGTCGAACCCTGTAACAGGGGAGACTTTAACTAATAAACTGTACTAATTGGCTCGACCAAAAATTCTAGAAAAAACTTTTTGGATGGATATATGAGTCTAGTTTCAGGGAAAAATTATGAAACTGATTTTCTAGTTTTGGAACTCAAGATATGATTTTTAAGGTGACAGTGACGCAGTTAGTCAGCTGTCTGGAAATTTTTAAAATGGACTGTGAAAATAAGTGAATTTAGTCTGTGAACCCCTCGTGTCCGACTCCGGTAACGGTCTCGGGTACGGGGTGATACAGTTATGGCCGAATCTGGAGGTGTCATATTGGAGTGCTTTTCGAAAACTTGCTTTTGCTGATGAAAAACCCGTTTGGAAACTTAAAGCCTCTTTGTTAGAACTCAAATCATTCTAGCTATTCATTATTCATTTTAAATTGTCATTACTCTTAAAACTCTGTTTTTTGCGGAAGCATTTCAAAAGTGCTGCGAAAACGTAGTTTTTGAATACAGTTATCGTTTTGGAAAATCGCGTTCTACTTTTAACAGATATAAATCATGATAAGCAAAAAAAAAATCCCAAATTAAAAGCTGGATTATTAGAGAGACCTTATTACATGATTCAAAACCCAACATGAAATCTAACAGCAAATAAATGCCATATAAAAGAAAACAGGAGCAGTAGTGTGGCCATCTCCGAGTCCCTCGTAGCTCCGATCCGCCTAACGCTGGGGATTACCTCGCAGCCAAAAGAAAGGGTGAGTTTATGGAAACTCAGTGTGTAATCCCCTATCAGTCGATTGGCATACAACGTATAGTGACAGTCTGGGCCTGAGCTCTATTCAGAAACAGTACAGAGTGGGCCTTAGCCCAATACAGTATCAATACAGTACAATAATGCAACCCATCCAAAACCAGCCAACACACCACTCCGTACCACCAACACACCATGTGGGAACAAATTCAACCTACCCAGCCAACACACCAATATCGCAGCAAGGCTGCCAGTAACAGTATCGTAGCAAAGCTGCCAGTATCAGTATATGTGGCAAAGCCACCAATAACAGTAAATGTGGTGAAGCCGCCAGTATAATACACTTCCTCCTTAACAGTATCCCAACCCCATGCAGAATGTCAAGTCCTATATCATACAAGTATGCAGGATGTCATGCTCAGTACATTCAAATCATAGCACAAATCAGTCATTTACCCTCGAGGGGTAAAATAGTCATTTTACCTTATAGGGGTATTTTGGTCATTTTACCAGTCTTGGGGTTTAGGTACTCTTATCGACCCATCAGAAGGTCTACAGTCACCTCGAGCAACTCGTGTAACCTTAATGGTCCTAACAATGTAAATGGGCCCAAGTTGTAGCACCCCAAACCCGGCCCAGAAGTTATGGCCGAATCTGACGTGCCACATTGAAGTTAAAAACCCATGTTCCCTTTTTAGTGTTTTAAAAGTCGACTTTTGTTAAGCTAACCAAGTGAATGGAAGCTGGGCACCAGGTAGGTATCCGTAACAGAGGAGGTGAGCCATGAAGGCTGCTTAAGTACCAAGCTCTCCGATTGGATCCAATCCTAGACATGCCCACATCCATTGCCACACTAGGTTATAACAAATTGAAATTTCTTTGAGTGGTTATCTTTGGTAAATCGGATATTCATGACGTCGTGTTATTTTAAAACAAGCATCATTTTGAAATCACGCCCTAAGTTTAGCCCATTTGAATTATTATCCATCAATTTAAAGTTATTTAAAATAATATAATCCCAGAAAATCAAAGAAGAAAATAAAGTTAAAATGGCCTTATTACAACCCAAAAATTAAATAGTAATTAAAAATAGCTTAAGAAAACCAGTCTCTTTTTCAAACCCAAAAGCGTTCACCATGGCCACTCTGAATCCCCTCCGACTCCAAGACACCCACATCAAGGTCCACCTGCAAGGTTAAAGAAGGGGTGAGTTTGGAAACTCAGTGTGTAAGGAAACCCATCCAAAGCCCAAGTCAACTCAAGCCCATTGGGCCTAAGCCCATTCAGATAACAGTGATACTGGGCCAGAGCCCTTTTTAGATTACATTAAACTGGGCCTTAGCCCCTTATCCAGATAACAGTATGGCCCATAGGCCCATTTCAAAATACATGCAACATCAATAAACATATGCAAGCCCATTTGGGGAGACTACTCAACCCACCAACCGCTACACTCCACCCGTACTAGCCCTACACTCCATGTGGGGAATAGCTCAACCCACCCAACCCTACACTCCACAATTGCAGCCTTGCTGCTCAGTTAACAGTAAATTGGGCCAAAGCCTCCAGTACATGGACAGACCACTTTCACAACTTCCTCCATCAATATCCCAGTCCCATGCATCAGATAATAACAACATGGTATGCAGTAAATAACAACAGTCAAACATGCATTTAGGTCAATTTAACCCTAGGGGTATTTCGGTAGTTTATCTCCTAGGGGTAAAACTGTAAATTCCACTTTTAAAGGTATTTCAGTAATTTATCTATTTTAGGGTTTTTCATGCATACTCCTACCTTTCACGTACTAACAGAACCACTTACCGAGGGTTCTTACCGAATTGAGCCCGTTGGCCCTTTATTCCAATTTTGGCCCAATAAGCCTAAAAATATCAAGGCACAGAAATCATGCAGTTTGCAGTCCAAACATTGCAGCTCACCAAAAACATTAATCGATTTACCTCACGAGCATTCGCACACTCGCAAATCCATAAAATTCCAGTTTTTGGCATTTCGGCTTTTCGGTTTTTGCCGATCTAGACTAAGAAAGGGTGTCAGTTACACACCTATTTTATGACGATTCGTTGACGAGATCCACTCACGAACTACCTAAAATTATATTACTACCATGTTAATCTACTACAGAAACGAACTACATAATAACTCCTTACCTTATTCGGCCATAACACCTAGGCACTAGCAATCCTACCTTTGCCGAAGTTTGCGACTAGCCTTAGATCTCGTTGCTCCACTTGTCCAAGCCCTTGATCAGTAGCCTCTAGATCATATTATTATCAAGACAAAATAGTTATCACAACCCCTTAGGGCTACAATGTAACACCCCGTACCCGAGACCGCTGCCGGAGTCGGACACTAGGGGTTAACGGCTTAAACCACTCATTTTCACAGTCCATTTTAAAAATTTCCAGGCAGTTGGCTAACTGCGTCACTGTCACTTTAAAAATCATATCTTGAGTTCCAAAACTCGAAAATCAGTTTCGTAATTTTTCCCTAAAACTAGACTCATATGTCCACCTACAGATTTTTTTCTAGAATTTTTGGTCAGGCCAATTAGTACAGTTTATTAGTTAAAGTCTCCCCTGTTACAGGGTGCGACTACACTGACCTTCATGCATTACGACCTAGATATCTCCCTGTACAGGGATTCAATACTGATGCCGTTTGTTTCTATAGAAACTAGACTCAAAACGGAATCTATACATATATGACATGACTTCTAAATGTCTCTGGTTATGTTAGAATGAATTTCCAAAGTCAGATCAAGGGATCCAGAAACTGTGCTGGCCCTATCTCACGAAAACTTTAACATCTCATAATATACTATTCATATTAATGTTTCGTTACTTTCCTATGAAAATAGATTCATCAAGGTTCGATTACATAATTTATTCACTATTTAATTCCATTCCTACTATTTTTAGTGATTTTTCACATCCACATCACTGCTGCTGCCAGCATCTATTTTTAAGGTAAACTTTACCTATTTCATGATCCTTCATGGATCGACTAGAGTTTGTCATACATATATCAAAAGTGATCATGAATAACCATTCCCATGGCTAACTGTTGCCAACATTTCCATACCTCTCGACGGAAACATACAAAACGATTATAATGCTATGATCAAAGTATATTTAAGCCATTTTCGCATTGCTATCCAAATTTACACAATACCGAATGGTTCATGACCAACAACAAAAGGGTGGTCCTATACATGCCATTTCAAAGTTCAACCAAAAGTATACCAAAAGGAGCTTTGATAGTGTGGGCGACTTTGACTTCAAAATCCCGAGTCTGATAGCTGAAGAACCAAAATCTATAAAACAAAGAATCAAAGAAACGGAGTAAGCATTAAATGCTTAGTAAGTTTTGAGCAAAGAATTTGGACACAACCAAAGTATAGCATTCATGTAGCTAAACAGATAATTTCATATGCACAAATTTTCAATATCATACTTACTTCACATTACCAACCCTTATATTCATACACAAAGATCAACTTAGCCAAAGGTAGGTAGCTCATTTATCAAGCGAGCAAATACTTATTTGTAAGGGCTCAACGAATTCAAAGCACATCTGAAACATACCTCAATGTTGGGATGTTACAAGCGTATTAACTGAAATTTTTACAGCAAGATCGTTCATTCACGAATCACGTACCTTGAATTTAACCGGATATAGCTACTCGTTCAAATGCCTTGGGACATAGCCGGTTATAGTAACTCGCACAAATGCCTTGGGACTTAACCCAGATTTAGTAACTCGCACCAATGCCTTTGGGCTTAGCCAGGAATTAGTAACTCGCACAAATGCCTTGGATCTTAGTCCGGATATGGTCACTTAGCACAAAGCCTTGGGACTTAGCCGGACATCATTGAATAACCATGCACATTTAACAATAAATCATGACACATTCAGTATTTCATTTTCATTAGCAAAACTCAAACACAAGACACTTATCACACTTGCAATTTCGGCTCAATAGCCACACACAAAGAGCATGATTTTGATTTGCTTAAAACATGATCTAATCAAATCATAATTTAAGCTCTATTACTCAAGAACTTACCTCGGATGTTGTCGAGCGATTTGATGGCTATTCGACCACTTTTTCCTTCCCTTTATCGGATTTAGATCCCCTTTGCTCTTGAGCTTAATTAAACAAATAAATTGATTTAATCATTTGAGCATCGAAAAGAGGAACACAAGGCACTTAGCCCATATTTATACATTAGACATTAAAGTCACATACATGTGAAATCATGCATCAACTCAACATATTAACCCACACTCCCTTTTTGCCGATTGTCCTAACCAAGATAAAGGCATCAATATGCTTGCCTCTAACCGAATGCATGCAACACTAATCTTCTCATGTGGCCGAGTATGCATGTATATGTTGAGACCAATTATATGCTTAATACTTCCTACAAGTATGGTTACTTGTATTGATTATATATCGTTTCGTTTCAAATTCAAAACTCGGCTAATACGCATTTATACACTAGTAATCAAATACTAACATTTTGCATTTCATCTTACTACCATTTCACATCTACTTTCTACCATGGCCGAATGCATCAAGACACCATTTACCCTTGTAAGGCATAAATTTCACCATCAAAACTAACAAGCTTATAATCCCATGACCGAAACCTCTAACAACACCAATTAAAATACTTCATGGGTTTGAGGTAAAACCAAGAAAGAAACTCATGAATATCGAGATATAAGCACTAACATTGTTCATCTAGATTTAGCATGACACAACATCCATCACCCTTATATTTACCATAGCCGAAAACCTTACTCATTCCAAAAATTCAAATATCAACTTGGTCACAAAAATAACTTGATATCTCACCAACACAACATCAACACCAAGCAAGAATGATGCATCCATGGCCGAGTGTCATTTCCATCACATAGCAAGATTTAGACCATGGGCTAGGTAGAACTCAAGCTAACAACTAAAACATGCATGCATCTCATGGAACATCATCAAACATACCTTAGCCTAGTTACATGCATGGCCGAACCTCTTCAACCTTTCTTCTTCCTTCCTCCTTAAAATTTTCGGCCAAGGATGAACCAAAGGATGAACACCCTTTTTTTTTGTTTCTCATCCTACTAACACTAATATTTTATTGCCCATGCTCTTTATTTTATTAATCTTTACAAAATGCATTACCCCAACATGTTTATGACATGTTTTTAGCCATAACATCTTGTCCACCCATGCTCATGGCCGGCCACTACATATTAGGGGGGGAAACTTGACATGCAAGTCCTCCCTTTTGATTACATGCACTATTAGGTCCTTGTAGATTAGCCTATCACATTTCAAAAATGTCACCCATAAGTCCTTTTGACTAAATTCACATGCAATTTACTAAATCCAAGCCTAAAACTTTCACACATTCATAATCACATATTTTAGACAATAAATATCACATTCAAATAATTTGGTGACTCGGTTTAGCGGTCTCGAAACCGCTTTCCGACTAGGGTCACTTTAGGGCTGTCACATACAAGTCCAAGTCGGCAGCCTCCCTAACCTTTAGGGGTTTCGATTTTTCTAAAATACAAAATAAAGACTAGATTGAAAAGACTTACCACCGGTTCCTTCGGTTAATGATTCCAATTAATTTCTACTCAATTCTGATGCCGATCTAAGGCCTCAAATGATAACAAAAGTCGAGCCTTCAGTGATCTCACTATTCGGCCAAGTCCCTAGGAGAGTGGGGTTTTCGGCTTTTGTTGAAGCTCTGTAAAGAAAGATGAAATAGGAGGGTTTTGCTATGGTCTTGTCAACAAAACCTTGAGGTTTAGAGAACTAGAGAATCGGTCAAGAATGATGGAAAAGATAATAAAATTGGCTAGGAGAAATCGGAACAGAAGAAAGTATAGTTTTCGGGATTTCAGCTTGTTATGGCAATGGCTATGAAGGTTTTAGAAACGTCTGAAGAAAAAGATGGAGATGCACAGGTGGTTAGAGAGATTCGGCTATGGAGGAAAAGAAGAAAAAGAAAAAGTTGAATAGAAGAGGAGAAAAGAAAGAAGAGGAGAATGGTCAGCAAACGGCACAACTTTCCCCCTAATGCCGAATTTATACTAGCACTTAACTTAGCCGAATTTTGCCCACTTAAAGAAACCCTTGGCCGGCCAACTCTTGCTCCTCAAGAGTCCACTATTCGGCCATCACTACTCTCCCCAATCAGCTCCTAAATCTTCTCCCTTATTCCCTACTTACTCAATCCCTTGAGCAATTTAAACTCCTCCTGACAGTCTTTCACTTAAGTTCCATTACTTACCTTTTCTGCACATAAAAATTAATATCACTAGTCTACTTACCTTGCGACTCGAACCTTAGCTCTCCTTGGTCATCCACACGCCACCTCTCAAACCCCCAAATGACGCCACAAGCCAACTTACCACGGGCTTCCTTGTGTTTTATTTTACCCAGTTAATACCTTAAAGCCTAGCTAACCAGAACCCCTTCGTCTATAGAATTAAAATTAACTAAAATTACTAGATTTTAACTTAAACTTGGGCCTTCTAGAGACCCACTAACCTGATTAAATCTATGCCAAGCAGACAGAACACCAAAATTTAAAATTTGCCAACATTCACAGAATTCCCAAAAATTGGGGCATTACAACTCTACCCCCTTTAAAAAAAATTTCAGCCTCGAAATTTACCTGATCCAAATAGTTGAGGGTATTGTTGACGCATAGTCTCTTCTGATTCCCAAGTAGCTTCTTCCCTTCCATGATTACGCCACAGTACTTTTACCAACGGAACCGACTTCCTTCTGGGAACTCTAACTTCTCGATCTAAAATTTGTATGGGCTCTTCCTAAAAGGTCAACCCAGTCCTTACTTCAATCTCCTCCACTGGCACAACATGCGAGGGATCCGATCGATATCGTCTTATCATAGACACATGAAAGACGTCATGGATTCTGTCTAACTCTGGTGGCAAGTCTAACAGATACGCTGCTGGCCCTACCAGCTTAAGATCTCGATAAGGCCCTATAAACCGCGGACTCAATTTACCTTTCTTGCCGAATCTCAAGATCTTCTTCCAAGGTGAAACCTTTAAGAAAACCATATCCCCAACAGCGAACTCTATCTCTTTGCGCTTTAGATCCGCATACGATTTCTGTCTATCAGATGCCTACTTTAATCGATCTCTTATCAACTTAACCTTACTCTCGGTATCTGACACCAACTCCGGTCCAAGCACTTGTCGTTCACCCAACTCTGTCCAACATGTAGGCGTACGACATCTCCGCCCATAAAGTGCCTCATATGGAGCCATCTGAATACTTGCTTGGTAGCTGTTATTGTATGCAAACTCCGCCAATGGCAAATAGTCCTTCCAACTCCCACGAAAATCGATGATACAACCCCTTAACATATCCTCCAAAATTTGAATAACCCTCTCCGACTGTCCATCTGTCTGTGGGTGAAAAGCAGTACTGAAATCAAAGTGTGAACCAAATGCGTCCTGCAACTTCTTCCAGAACCGAGATGTAAACCTAGGGTCTCGGTCTGAAATAATCGACACTGGCACTCCATGTAGTCGCACTATCTCTGCCACATACAACTTAGCCAACTTTTGCAGGGAGTAATCAGTATGAACTAGTATGAAATGGGCAGATTTTGTTAACCTATCCACCACTACCCACATAGAATCTTTCTTGGTGGGTGTCAAAGGTATCCCACTCACAAAGTCCATAGTGACTCTCTCCCACTTCCAAAATGGAATTTTCACCGGTTGTAGTAATCCAGAAGGAAATTGATGCTCAACTTTCACTTGCTGGCATGTCAGACATTTCCCCACGAATTCCATTACTTTTCGTTTAAGCCCAGGCTACCAGTACAGTTCTCGCAAGTCATGATACAACTTATTCGCTCCAGGATGGATGGCACAAAGTCCCCAATGAGCTTCCTTCAATATTGACTGTCTCAAGTCAGAGTCCTTCGGAACACAAATTCTTCCTCGGAAGCATAAAACTCCATAAGTATTCAGTCCAAAATATTCATTTCCACCCTTCTCAACTTGCTGTAAATGAAGAACCAACGAATCATCCTTCAATTGTTTTTCTTTAATCTGCTCAGTCCAAGTAGGCCTCACTTGCAATTCTGCAAACAGACTTCCATCATCAAACAGACTCAAACGTGCAAACAAGGCTCTCAAATCAGAAACAACCCTTCGACTCAACGCATCAGCCACCACGTTAGCCTTACCTGGGTGGTACTCAATCGAACAATCGTAATCCTTAAGCAACTCTACGCATCTTCGTTGCCTAAGGTTTAACTCCTTCTGAGTTAACAGATACTTTAGGCTCTTATGGTCTGTGTATATGATACACTTTTCTCCATATAAGTAATGTTTCCAGATTTTCAATACGAAGATCACTGCTGCTATCTCTAAATCGTGTGTAGGGTAGTTCGCTTTATGAGGCTTAAGCTGTCGCGAAGCATAAGCGACCACCTTACCCTCTTGCATCAGTACACATCCTAACCCCACATGCGACGCATCGCTGTACACAGTGAAGTCCTTCCCAGACTCCGGTTGAATCAATACTGGCGTTCGGTCAATACCTTTTTCAAGTGTCAAAAGCTTTTTGTTGATTCTCGGTCTAGACAAATGCTACCCCTTTCCTTAACAGTTTTGTCAATGGTGCAGAAATTAGAGAAAGTCCTTCTACGAACCTTCGGTAATAGCCTGCCAAACCTAGAAAACTCTGAATTTCTGATACTGACTTTGGTGGTTTCCAACCCAGAACTGCCTCAATTTTTCGAGGATCCACCCTAATTCCTTCAGCAGAAACCACATGACCTAGAAAAGCCACTTCTCGCAACCAAAATTCACACTTACTAAACTTTGCATATAGTTGCTTCTCTCTCAGCACTTGCAGCACAATTCGTAGATGCTCCTCATGTTTCTCCTCGGTTTTCGAGTATACCAGAATATCATCGATGAAAATTACCACGAATTGGTCCAAGTAAGGTTAGAACACTCGATTCATCAGATCCATGAAAGCGGCAGGTGCGTTCGTCAAGCCAAACGGCATAACCAGGAACTCAAAATGACCATAACGAGTCCTGAATGCTGTCTTATGAATATCCACTTCCTTTACCCTTAACTGATGGTATCCAGATCGAAGGTCAATTTTGGAAAATACCGAAGCTCCTCTAAGTTGGTCGAATAAATCATCAATCCTTGGCAGTGGGTATTTCTTCTTTATCGTCAGTTTGTTCAACTGGTGGTAATCGATGCACATGCACATTGTCCCATCCTTTTTCTTCACAAACAGGACCGGTGCTCCTGATAGAGACACACTAGGTCTAATGAAGCCTCTATCTAACAACTCTTGGATTTAAGCTTTCAGTTCCACTAACTCATTCGGTGCCATTCTATAGGGTGCAATGGATACTGGAGCTGTTCCAAGCAACAAATCGATTCCAAACTCCACTTTCCGATTCGGAGGCAATCCAGGAAGCTCCTCTGGGAAAACATCTCAGAATTCCCTAACAGTCCTGACGGTATCCACAGTCAGATCCCCAGTTTCAACTTGATTTACAAAAGCCAAGTACGCCTCGCATTCCTTACGCATTAGTTTCTCAGCCCTTAAAGCCGATACCACATTGGACAAGTAATCTTTTCGTTCCCCAATAATCATTACCTCCTTATCCTCAATGGTCCTTAACACCATCCTCTTAGCTGCACAATCCAGCGTTACCCTATGCCTGGTCAGCCAATCCATCCCTAAGATCAAATCGAATTCTCCGAATAGTAACTCTATTAAGTTTCCACAGAAAATCCTACCTTGAGTCTCTAAAGGCACCACCCTAAAGAGTTTCTCTACTTTAACTGAGTGACCTAACGAACTTATCACAGTTACCCCACACACAATCTCCTCAAAGTGAACACCCAATGCCCCAGAAATATCATATGCTACATATGAATAAGTTGACCCCAGATCCATTAGAGCAGTATAGGGTACGTCAGAGATAAAAAAACGTACCAGTATTGACATCAGGTGCGTCACCCTCCTCATGGCCATGAGCAGCATATACCAAAGCCAGCCGACGAGCCTCAGTGTTAACAGTACCGCTGCCAGGTGCCCCACGTCCATGGCCATTGCCACCGCGACCTTGGCCACGACCTCTCGACGGCGGCGGTCCACCTCGTACTAGTTGGACGGGTTGCATAGCCTTTTGTTCAACCACATGAGCCTGAGCTGGCCTCCTAGGGAAATCCCTGATCTTATGTTCCTTTGATCCACAATAAAGACAAGCCCCAAAATGTTTCCAACATTCCCCCAGATGCATTCTACCACAATCTCCACAAAAATTGTGATCTAACAATGTTCACCGGAACCGCTCAAACTGGTTCCTCCATCCTAGCTCTCTTAACATTTTGGTTTGTAGCACCAGCTGGTCCAGCATCTCTCCTAAACTGGTTTCGATCCCTGTCGCGGTTCCTTCATTCAGCTTGCTTCACCTCTTCGGCTATCTTAGCCTTTTCTACTAGTGCAGCAAAATCGCGCTCTTTTTGTGGAGCTATGAGCACCCTTAGCTCCTCCCTGAGGCCATCCTCAAAGCGAACACTGCGCTCGTATTCGGTAGAGACAATACCACTAGCATACCAGCTCAATGTGAAACTTCGCCTCATATTCGATGTGGTCTTACCACCCTGAGTCAGGTTCAGGAATTCCTTTCTTCATGCATCCACATAGCTAGCTCCGACATACTTCGCCTTGAAGGACTCCTTAAACAACTCCCAAGTTACCCTCTCAGCTTGGGTACCCTCTCTCACAGTGATCCACCACTGATATGCCTCGTCCATGACAAGGACACCGCCTTTTTAACTTTTGCTCCATTGGCGGTCCGGTCATCCATAATCCGCTCGTGGCTTCTAGCGAAGCTCGACCACATTTGGGGCTACTCCAGATATACCCCAAAACACTTTCGCTCCGTTGGCCCGAAGTCGCTCAGAAATGGATCCCCTATTCATGGGCCCGATATTAGCTCCAGCCACCCTTTCCAAAACTCTTAACGTGGCCTGGGACAGAGCGTCATCCCCCGCGATCATACGGCCCATTCTCATCAACTGGTGGTGGTCGTGCTGCTCCAGCGGGTATGTGATCAGAAGACGAAGATCCAGCTTGAGTACTACCTCGGCCTCGACCACGGCCTCTTCCCCGAGTAGCTCTCGTACTCATATCGATTTATCTGATTACAAATTTTATGCGATTAGTTCTTGTTTCCCTTTATTTATTCTGAGAATATCTTATGAACAGATAAGGTTTTAGAGTTGTTCTCGCATAGCCACAGTTTAGCTACTATCTTGGTTTCCTAGGGCTTAGTTTACCCTACAGTCTCAGTTTCGTAGCCTTTACGCTACATTATCTATAGTACTATCTCTAAGGTTTAGTACTAACTACAGTACAGTTCAGTATGTAAAACAGAAAGGTACCTCCAGCCTTGGTGCCGGGGATTCAGTGTGCCAACTCATCAGTTTTCAGATAAACTCAAAAGATTTAGGCTTTTTGAAATCCATTTTTCAAACATTTGATTTAAAAAAAACAAGTTCAGAGATTATCCCCTTTTAAACAGAAAATTTATTTTCAAAAGTCAATTTTTTCCAAAAATACCCTTTTTGGCATAAAGTTTTGAAAACCCTTTTTCGGACCCGATCCACAGCCGAGTTGTTGCAACTGGGCTCTAATACCATTAAATGTAGCACCCCAAACCCGGCCCAGACGATATGGCTGAATCTGACGTGCCACATTGAAGTTAAAAACCCATGTTCCCTTTTTAGTGTTTTAAAAGTCGACTTTTGTTAAGCTAACCAAGTGAATGGAAGTTGGGCACTAGGTAGGTATCCGTAACAGAGGAGGTGAGCCATGAAGGCTGCTTAAGTACCAAGCTCTTCGATTGGATCCAATCCTAGACATGCCCACATCCATTGCCACACTTGGTTATAACAAATTGAAATTTCTTTGAGTGGTTATCTTTGGTAAATCGAATATTCGTGACGTCGTGTTATTTTAAAACAAGCATCGTTTTGAAATCGCGCCCTAAGTCTAGCCCATTTGAATTATTATCCATCAATTTAAAGTTATTTAAAATAATATAATTCCAAAAAATCAAAGAAGAAAATAAAGTTAAAATGGCCTTATTACAACCCAAAACTTAAATAGTAATTAAAAATAGCTTAAGAAAACCAGTTTCTTTTTCAAAACCAAAAGCGTTCACCATGGCCACTCTGAATCCCCTCCGGCTCCAAGACACCCACATCAGGGCCCACCTGCAAGGTTAAAGAAGGGGTGAGTTTGGAAACTCAATGTGTAAGGAAACCCATCCAAAGCCCAAGTCAGCTCAAGCCCATTGGGCCCAAGCCCATTGGGCCGAAGCCCATTCAGATAACAGTGATACTGGGCCAGAGCCCTTTTCAGATTACATTAAACTAGGCCTTAGCCCCTTATCCAGATAACAGTATGGCCCATAGGCCCATTTCAAAATACATGCAACATCAATAAACATATGCAAGCCCATTTGGGGAGACTACTCAACCCACCAACCGCTACACTCCACCCATACCAGCCCTACACTCCATGTGGGGAATAGCTCAACCCATCCAGCCCTACACTCCACAGTTGCAACCTTGCTGCTCAGTTAACAGTATCCTCCAGTACGTGGACAGGCCACTTTCAGTACTTCCTCCATCAATATCCCTGTCCCATGCATCAGATAATAACAACATGGTATGCAGTAAATAACAACGATCAAACATGCATTTAGGTCAATTTAACCTAGGGTATTTGGTAATTTATCTCCTAGGGTAAGCTGTAAATTCCACTTTTAAAGGTATTTCAGTAATTTATCTATTTTAGGGTTTTTCATGCATACTCCTACCTTTCACGTACTAATAGAATCACTTACTAAGGGTTCTTACCGAATTGGGCTCGTTGGCCCTTTATTCCAATTTTGGCCCAATAAGCCCAAAAATATCGAGGCACAGAAATCATGCACTTTGCAGTCCAAACATTTCAGCTCACCAAAAAAATTAATCGATTTACCTCATGAGCATTCGCACACTCGCAAATCCACAAAATACCAGTTTTCGACATTTCGGCTTTTCGGCTTTTGTCGATCTAGACTAAGAAAGGGTGTCAGTTACACACCTGTTTTATGACGATTCGTTGACGAGATCCACGCACGAACTACTGAGAATTGTATTACTACCACGTTAATCTACTACCGAAATGAACTACATAATAACTCCTTACCTTATTCGGCCATAACACCTTAGGCGTTAGCAATCCTACCTTTGCTGAAGTTTACGACTAGCCTTAGATCCCATTGCTCCAATTGTCCAAGCCCTTGATCAGCAGCCTGTAGATTATATTATTATCAAGACAAAACAGTTATCACAACCCCTTAGGGCTACAAGTCCAAGTCGACAGCCTCCCTAACCTTTAGGGGTTTCGATTTTTCTAAAATACGAAATAAAGACTAGATTGAAAAGACTTACCATCGGTTCCTTCCGTCAAGGATCCCAATTAATTTCTACTCAATTTTGATACCGATCTAAGCCCTCAAATGATAACAAAAGTCGAGCCTTCAGTGATCTCACTATTCGGCCAAGTCCCTAAGAGAGTGGGGTTTTCGGCTTTTGTTGAAGCTGTGTATAGAAAGATGAAATAGGAAGGTTTTGCTATGGTCTTGTCGACAGAACCTTGAGGTTTAGAGAACTAGAGAATCGGTCAAGACTGATGGAAAAGATAATAAAATTGGCTAGGAGAAATCGACACAGAAGAAAGTATAGTTTTCAGGATTTCAGCTTTTTATGGAAATGGCTATGAAGGTTTTAGAAACGTCTGAAGAAAAAGATAGAGATACATAGGTGGTTAGAGAGATTTGGCTATTGAGGAAAAGAAGAAAAAGAAAAAGTTGAAGAGAAGAGGAGAAAAGAAAGAAGAGGAGAATGGTCAGCAAACGGCACAACTTTCCCCCTAATGCCGAATTTATACTAGCACTTAACCTGGCCGAATTTTGCCTCCTAAAGAAACCCTTGGCCGTCCAACTCTTGGTCCTCTAGAGTCCACTATTCGGCCATCACTACTCTCCCCAATCAGCTCCTAAATCTTCTCCCTTATCCCCTCCTTACTCAATCCCTTGAGCAATTTAAACTCCTCTTGACAGTCTTTCACTTAGGTTCCATTACTTACCTTTTCTGCACATAAAAATTAATACACTAGTTTGCTTACCTTGCAACTCGAACCTTAGCTCTCCTTGGTCATCCACACGCCACCTCTCAAACCCCCAAGTGACGCCACAAGCCAACTTACCACGGGCTTCCTTGTGTTTTATTTTACCCGTTAATACCTTAAAGCCCATTAACTGAACCCTTCTTCTATAGAATTAAATTTAACTAAAATTAGCAGATTTTAACTTAAACTTGGGCCTTCTAGAGACCCACTAACCTTTGATTAAATCTCACGCCAGAGCATGAACATCAAAATTAAAATTTGCCAACACTGACAGAATTCCCGAAAATTAGGGCGTTACAACTCTACCCCCCTTAAAAAATAATTTCCGCCTCGAAATTTACCAGATCCAAATAGTTGAGGGTATTGTTGACACATAGTCTCTTCTGATTCCCAAGTAGCTTCTTCCCTTTCATGATTACGCCACAGTAATTTTACCAACGGAACCGACTTCCTTCTGAGAACTCTGACTTCTCGATCTAAAATTTGTATGGGCTCTTCCTCAAAGGTCAAATCAGTCCTTACTTCAATCTCCTCTACTGGCACAACATGCGAGGGATCCGATCGTTATTGTCTTAACATAGACACATGAAAGACGTTATGGATTCTGTGCAACTCTGGTGGCAACTCTAACTGATACGCTACTGGCCCTACCCGCTTAAGAACCCGATAAGCCCCTATAAACCGCTGACTCAATTTGCCTTTCTTGCCGAATCTCAAGATCTTCTTCCAAGGTGAAACCTTTAAGAAAACCATATCCCCAACAGCGAACTTTATCTCTTTGCGCTTTATATCCACATACGATTTCTGTCTATCAGATGCCTCCTTTAATCGATCTCTTATCAACTTAACCTTACTCTCGGTATTTGCCACCAACTCCGGTCCAAGCACTTGTCGTTCACCCAACTCTGTCCAACACGTAGGCGTACGACATCTCCGTCCATAAAGTGCCTCATATGGAGCCATCTGAATACTTACTTGGTAGCTGTTATTGTATGCGAACTCTGCCAATGGAAAATAGTCCTCCCAACGCCCACGAAAATCGATGATACAACCCCTTAACATATCTTCCAAAATCTGAATAACCCTCTCCAACTGTCCATCTGTCTGTGGGTGAAAGGCAGTACTAAAATCTAAGCGTGTACCGAATGCCTCCTGCAACTTCTTCTAGAACCGAGATATAAACCTAAGGTCTCGGTCCAAAATAATCGACATTGGCACTCCATGTAGTCGCACTATCTCTGCCACATACAACCTAGCCAACTTTTGCAGGGAGTAATCTGTACGAACTGGTATGAAATGGGCAGATTTTGTTAATCCATCCACCACTACCCACACAGAATCTTTCTTGGTGGGTGTCAAAGGTATCCCACTCACAAAGTCTATAGTGACTCTCTCCCACTTCCACAATGGAATTTTCACCGGTTGCAGTAATCCAGAAGGAAATTGATGTTCAACTTTCACTTGCTGGCATGTCAGACATTTCCCCACGAATTCCATTACTTCTCGTTTAAGCCCAGGCCACCAGTACAGTTCTCGGAAGTCGTGATACAACTTATTCCCTCCAGGATGCATCTCATAAAGTCCCCCATGAGCTTCCTTCAATATTGACTGTCTCAAGTCAGAGTCTTTCGGAACACAAATTCTTCCTCGGAAGCATAAAACTCCTTTGAGATTCGGTCAAAATCCTCATTCCCACCCTTCTCAACTTGTCAAATCGAAGAACCAACGAATCATCCTTCAACTATTTTTCTTTAATCTGCTCAGTCCAAGTAGGCCTCACTTGCAATTCTGCTAACAGACTTCCATCGTCAAACAGACTCAAACGTACAAACAAGGCTCTCAAATCAGAAACAACCCTTCGACTCAACGCATCAGCCACCACGTTAGCCTTACTTGTGTGGTACTCAATCGAACAGTCGTAATCCTTAAGCAACTCTACCCATCTTCGTTGCCTAAGGTTTAACTCCTTCTGAGTTAACAGATACTTTAGGCTCTTATGGTCTATGTATATGATACACTTTTCTCCATATAAGTAATGTCTCCAGATTTTCAACGCGAAGATCACTGCTGCTAGCTCTAAATCATGCGTAGGGTAGTTCGCTTCATGAGGCTTAAGTTGTCGCAAAGCATAAGCGACCACCTTACCCTCTTGCATCAGTACACATCCTAACCCCACATGCGACGCATCGCTGTACATAGTGAAGTCCTTCCTAGACTCCGGTTGAATCAACACTGGCACTTCGGTCAATACCTTTTTCAAGTGGTCAAAAGCTTTTTGTTGATTCTCGGTCCAGACAAATGCTACCCCTTTCCTTAACAGTTTTGTCAATGGTGCAGCAATTAGAGAAAATCCTTCTACGAACCTTCGGTAATAGCCTGCCAAACCTAGAAAACTCTGAATTTTCGATACTTTGGTGGTTTCCAACCCAGAACTGCCTTAATTTTCTGAGGATCCACTCTAATTCCTTCAGCAGAAACCACATGACCTAGAAAAGCCACTTCTTGCAACCAAAATTCACACTTACTAAACTTTGCATACAGTTGCTTCTCTCTCAGCACTTGCAGCACAATACGTAGATGCTCCTCATGTTTCTCCTCGGTTTTTGAGTATACCAAAATATCATCGATGAAAAATACCACGAATCGGTCCAATAAGGTTGGAACACTCGATTCATCAGATCCATGAAAGCGGTAGGTGCGTTCGTCAACCCAAACGGCATAAGCATGAACTTGAAATGACCATATCGAGTCCTAAATGCTATCTTATGAATATCCACTTCCTTTACCCTTAACTGATGGTATCCAAATCGAAGGTTAATCTTGGAAAATACCGATGTGACAACCCTAATTTGGCCCTAGTCGGAAAGTGGTTTCGGGATCACAAAATCGAGTCACAAAAATAATTAGATGTTATATTCTCTGTTTACTTCATGTGAAAGTGCATGTGTGAAAATTTCATGCTTTGATTTTGCCATTTGTGAGTGAAATTATGAAATAGGACTCATGTGAAAATTTTTGAAAATGCTATAGGCTAATTTGTAGTGGCCAAATAACTTATAGTATGAAATAGGTGGATTTGCATGTCAAATTTCCCACCTTAAAACATAGTGGCCGGCCATGATGGGCATGATAAGCATTTGTGCAATTTTTTTTATTGAAATTATGGCATAAGTATGGCACAAATAATATATGTTATTTTGTGTCATAAAATGTTAGTAATAAAATAACAAAAGGAAGTAAAAGACAAGGTTTTTTGTTCATCCTTGTTCTTCATAGCCGAAAATAGGAGAGCAAGAGGGGAAAGTGCTCTTGAAAAATTCGGTCACTAGGGGAAGAAAAATCCAAGGTAAGTCCATGATAGTTTACATCTATCTTGATTTTCATGAGTTCTTCTTGATTCTACCTTAACTCATGAAGCATATTTTTTATTTTTGGTTGTGTTGTGAGCATTCGGTCATGAATGGAAATGAAGGAAATGGTTGTTGTATCATGTTCTTTTGATGAATAATGGAAGATAGGTGAAGTTGAGCCAAACAAATGAACATGCATGTGCCTTAGATGCTAAGGGGGAAAATAAGCTAACATGTTGTGTGTATTATGGCCGAATGTGAACTTGGATAACATTGAGTAATGTTTGTGCTTTAAAATGATGAAATGGAGATTATGCTTAAGTGAAATCATAGGTATGTGATGATTGATTTGTGACATGCATGTTTGAATAACATGCATGCAAGTTATGTGTGAAAGAGTGAATTGGTAATAAATATGCTTGGGACAGCAGCAGTAACATGATTTTTGAAAATCACCATAAATTGTGGGAGATGAGTTAGAAGCTGAATAAATTATGTACTTAAATGTTAATGAGTATAGTTTCTTATAAAAGAAACCGTGTAAGCAAAAGAATTTCCGATAATGAGATATTTGAAGTGATGTGGGATAGGGTCAGAATGACTTCTAGATCCTCTATTCTGTTTTTGTAAAATCATTAAAATTGTACAAAAATGATCATAAGATGAAATTTATATTATTATTCTCCTTAATGAGTCTAGTTTCAAATGAAATAAACGAGAACATATTTTGAATTCTGTACAATAAGAAAATTGATTCGTAGTGAGGAGTGGTCAGATTAGTGAAACAGTGAAACAGGGGAAACTTTAAGAAAAATATGGTATTGATTGCCCAAACCAAAAATTCTGAAAATTTTATGGATAAAAGATATATGAGTCTATTTTCAGGGAAAATTAACGGAACTTTATTTGGAGTTTCGTAGCTCCAGTTATAAATGATCTAGTGACTATTGTTTAGGAAGACAGCTTGCAGTGAAATTATGATTATGTGGTAAACATTGACAAAAATTTGTTAATGAGTTGCTTATTGATTTCTTATAGGCTTACTATGATCAGTAGGTGTGAAATTCGAATATATATATATATTATATTTTGGAAGTGATGCTGGAATAGTCGAATAATGACTAGTTTAAAATCTTTGAATTTAAGCTCAAGAGCATAGAGGGCAAATTTGGATAAGGGAAAGAGAAAGTAATCGAATAGCCGTTGTAATCGTTAAACAGCGTTCAAGGTAAGTTCTTAAGTGTTTAAGCTTGATTCCTTTTATATGCCTAAGAGCTAAATTAATATGGCGAGAGAGAATGTAAATTTTATTTAGTTAATGTGCGAATATGTAATGATTTAAGGCTATGTCGATTATGGCTATTATGCTTAAGTTGAATTGGATTTGGAAATTTGATGCACTAAATGAGTGTTACAATGAATTAACTATGTCGTATATGTGCTGGTAGAGATATCACGATTTGTGATATTAAATATCTAAAGGAAACCATGATGTGTATAAAATTATTTTTATTAGTCCTTTGTGGTAGCCGAATGTGGCTTGGTACTAAAGTGATTAAATGTGAACTTCGATGAGGTAACTGTTAGTGATCGATGATATAAGTTATGCATTATAATATATATTCGGGTTTCAAACCTAGCAGGTGTAATGCCGGTGAAATGACATCGGACTTAAAGGTCTAGCAGGCTTATGGCCAGCGATGAAATCAGGTTATTACCTAGCAGGCAAATTGCCGGTAAACTATTAAAAGTGTGGTGCTATAAGACTATAGGCTAATACGATATGTGGATTCGTTTCGTAAAGTAAATTATTCAGGTACGAACAACCTAATTAAGTACATGTGAATTAAATGAATTTGATGATTGATGTGAATCGAACATATAAGAAATGGTTTCATGTTTATGTTCAACTATGAGACCTTGTGTTAAATCGACAATCGATTTTGTTCAATACATTAAGTTGTTTAGGTATGCGATATGTACTTATGCATGTTAAATCAATTGGAATTGAATCATGAATGTGAATTGAGAAGCATAGGTGAAAATGCCTATGTCATATATATGAGTAAGGATAAAATCATCGTAAATTATCGATAAGGATAGGCTATGTACGAAACCATCTTATAATTGCTAATTTGAATGGTTGTGTGCAAATCAGTGAGCAAGATGTATTGTATTGAGATGATGCTTCAGTGAAAATATACATATGTTCTTTGTGTTGAATGAATATTAAATTAAAGTTATGAGCCGTTTGTGACTAGCATATCTAGTCGAATTTGATACTATTAAATGATGTACTAAGATATGTGTTCCAATGTGGAAATTAAACCCTATGTGGTTGAAAGGATGAAAATCTTTGTTCATAGATATGTGTTTCAGTTATACATGATTGAAGTATAAGTTATGAAAGTGGGAAAGAACAGGTGAATTGTCTATCGAAATGTGTATTCGGGCTTCGGGCCTAGCAGGCTATAATGCCGGTGAAATGATATCGGGCTTTGAGCTTAGTAGGCTATGATGCCGGTGAAATATTATTCAAGCCTTTGAGCTTAGCAGGCTATAATGCCGGTGAAATGAAATGTTATGTGATTTCGGTGTTCCTTGTAAGATAGGGATTTAGCCGAATGTTTAAGATGAAATGATAGTGTATTATATCATGCTTATATGGCCTAATGGTAAGTATAAGATGTTGGTAAATATGCAATGTGCTTTTATAATCGATTGATAAGTTTGAAATGAATGTGAGTAAAATGTTATGCATAAGCTATCAAATGCTACGTGTGAAAATGAGATGAAAGAAAAGTGTTGAAATGTGTTAATATATGATTAAATATGCACGATATTTGTATCGGCTTAAAGACCGCAGCTATATCTTTGGAATTATATCCGGTTAAATCATGAGCTTTGTCTTTGTAATATATCCGGTTAAATCCCACGAGCTTCGTCTTTGGTAATATATCCGGGTTAATTCCATGAGCTTCGTCTTGGTATTATATCTGGTTAAATCTCGCATGCCTAGTGCTGGTATTATATTCGGGCCTTTGAGCCTAGCAGGCTATTATGCTGGTGAGACACTACTCGGGCCTTTGGGCCTAGTAGGCTATAATGCCGGTGAGATACTATTCGGGCTTTCGAGCCTAGCAGGCTATAATGCTGATGAAATGATAATCGGGCCTCGATCCTAGCAGGCGAAATGCCAGTGATTTGAGAAAGTCTAAGACTAAGGTACCTCGTGTTAGATTGACAAATGAACACATTCAATACGTTAAGTGGGCCAGGTACACATTATGTACTCATATGTGAGTTTGATTTGAAGTGAATCATTAGTGTGTAATGTGATACATATGTGAATAAATGTTATAACTATATCTATGATCATGATACATCTGGTCAGGGTGTGAAAGTATGTGAAAGTATTTGAGTTAATTATGTTATATGAATTCAGATTAAGTATGATAAGAATGCTGAACGTGCATTATGTGTTTATGTGTATTCGGCCAGATGGCAATATACCTAGAATATGGCCTCTTGAGAAATTGAATAATCGAAGTATAATTGCGTTTATTTGTTTTCATTGCTTAAAACTTACTAAGCTTATGAAAGCTTACTCCGTTGTTACATTCCTCTGTTTTGTAGATTGTTGGCTCCAGTTATTTGCTCGGGTTGGAGTTCGCCGGAGATATTATCACACTGTCGAGCTCACGTTATTGGTGTAAGTAAATCCTAGTATTTCGAGTCTATGGCATGTATAGGGTTTTAATGTTGAGTATGTGATACTATAAGTTAGCCAAAGGTGGTGGCTTGTATTGATAAAGTGTTTTGGCCATGTGAATTGGCCTATGTTGGCTAGTGATGTTTTGGGCCTCGTAAGCCCATATATGGGATGATTGTATGTGAAAAGAAAAGATTTAAATTGATTGAAATTTTTTGCACGGTTTTTGTGTGATTGGTGAGTTTAAGTCGGTAACACCTCGAACCTGTTCAATGAGGATACTGGCGAGGGTATTACAACCGAAGCTCCTCTAAGTTGGTCGAATAAATCATCAATCCTTGGCAGTGGGTATCTGTTCTTTATCGTCAGTTTGTTCAACTGGCGGTAATCGATGCACATGCGCATTGTCCCATCCTTTTTCTTCACAAACAGGACTGGTGCTCCCCATGGAGACACACTAGGTCTAATGAAGTCTCTATCTAACAACTCTTAGATTTAAGCTTTCAGTTCCACTAACTCATTCGGTGCCATTCTATTGGGTGCAATGGATACTGGAGCTATTCCAGGCAACAAATCGATTCCAAACTCCACTTCCCGATTCGGAGGCAATCCAGGAAGCTCCTCTGGGAAAACATCTCGGAATTCCCTAAAAGTCCTGATGGTATCCACAGTCAGATCCCCAGTTTCAACTTGATTTACAAAATCCAAGTACGCCTCGCATTCCTTACGCATTAGTTTCTCAGCCCTTAAAGCTGATACCACATTGGACAAGTAATCTCTTCGTTCCTCAATAATCATTACCTCCTTATCCTCAATAGTCCTTAACACAATCCTCTTAGCTGCACAATCCAGCGTTGCCCTATGCCTGGTCAGCCAATCCATCCCTAAGGTCAAATCGAATTCTTCGAACGGTAACTCTATTAAGTCTCCACAGAAAATCCTACCTTGAGTCTCTAAAGGCACCTCCCTAAAGAGTTTCTCTACTTTAATTGAGTGACCTAACGGAATTATCACAGTTACCCCACACACAATCTCCTCAAAGTGAACACCCAATGCCCCAGAAATATCACATGCTATATATGAATGAGTTGACCCCACATCTATCAGAGCAATATAGGGTACGTCAGAGATGAAAAATGTACCAGTTATGACATCAAAAGTCGTCACCCTCCTCATGGTGACGAGCAAAGATATACCAAAGTGGTGACGAGCCTCGTGTTAAAGATACCCTACCAGGTGCCCCATGTCCATGGTCATTGCCACCGCGACCTTGGCCACAACCTCTCGACGGCGGCGGTCCACCTCGCGCTGGTTGGCCGGGTTGCACAGCCCTTTGTTCAACCACATGAGCCTGAGCTGGCCTCCTAGGGCAATCCCTGATCTTATGTTCCTTTGATCCACAATGAAGAAAAGCCCCAGAAAGATTCCAAGATTCCCCCATATACATTCTACCACAATCTCCACAAACTTGTGATCTAACAGTGTTCACCGGAACCGCTCGAATTGGTTCCTCCATCCTAGCTCTCTTAACATTCCGGTTTACAGCACCAGCTGGTCCAGCATCTCTCCTAAACTGGTTTCAATCCCTGTCGCGGTTCCTTCGTTCAGGTTGCTTCACCTCTTCGGCTATCTTAGCCTTTTCTACCAGTTCAGCAAAATCGCGCTATCTTTGCGGAGCTATGAGCACCCTTAACTCATCCCTGAGGCCGTCCTCAAATCGAACACTGCGCTCGAATTCGGTAGAGACAATACCACTAGCATACTGGCTCAATCGCAGAAACTCTGCCTCATATTCAGCAACGGTCTTACCACCCTGAGTCAAGTTCAGGAATTCCTTTCTTCATGCATCTTCCCCGAGTAGCTCTCGTACTCATATCGATTTATCTGATTATGAATTTTATGTAGTTAGTTTACTGTTTCCACTGTTTATTACAGAATATCTTATGAACAGATAAGGTTTCAGAGTTGTTCTCGCGTAACCACAGTTTAACTATTGTCTCGGTTTCCTAGGGCTTAGTTTACCTTATAGTCTTAGTTTCGTAGCCTTTACGCTACATTATCTATAGTACTATCTCTAAGGTTTAGTACTAACTACAGTACAGTTCAGTATGTAAAACAGAAAGGTACTTATAGCCTTGGTGTAGGGATTGGTGTGCCACCTCATCGGTTTCAGATAAACTCAAAAGATTTAGGCTTTTTGAAATCCATTTTTCAAACATTTGATTTAAAAAAAAAAAAGTTCGGAGATTATCCCCTTTTAAACAGAAAATTTATTTTCAAAAGTCAATTTTTTCCAAAAATACCCTTTTTGGCATAAAGTTTTGAAAACCCTTTTTCAGACTCGATCCACAGCCGAGTTGTTGCAACTGGGCTCTGATGCCACTAAGTGTAGCACCCCAAACCCGGCCCAAACATTATGGCCGAATCTGACGTGCCACATTGAAGTTAAAAACCCATGTTCCCTTTTTAGTGTTTTAAAAGTCGACTTTTGTTAAGCTAACCAAGTGAATGGAAGCTGCGCACCAGGTAGGTATCCGTAACAGAGGAGGTGAGCCATGAAGGCTGCTTAAGTACCAAGCTCTTCGATTGGATCCAATCCTAGACATGCCTACATCCATTGCCACACTTGGTTATAACAAATTGAAATTTCTTTGAGTGGTTATCTTTGGTAAATCGAATATTCGTGACGTCGTGTTATTTTAAAACAAGCATCGTTTTGAAATCGCGCCCTAAGTCTAGCCCATTTGAATTATTATCCATCAATTTAAAGTTATTTAAAATAATATAATTCCAGAAAATGAAAGAAGAAAATAAAGTTAAAATGACCTTATTACAACCCAAAAATTAAATAGTAATTAAAAATAGCTTAAGAAAACCAGTCTCTTTTTCAAACCCAAAAGCATTCCCCATGGCCACTCTGAATCCCCTCCGGCTCCAAGACACCCACATCAAGGCCCACCTACAAGGTTAAAGAAGGGGTGAGTTTGGAAACTCAATGTGTAAGGAAACCCATCCAAAGCCCAAGTCAGCTCAAGCCCATTGGGCCTAAGCCCATTCAGATAACAGTGATATTGGGCCAGAGCCCTTTTCAGATTGCATTAAAATGGGCCTTAGCCTCTTATCCAAATAACAGTATGCCCCATAGGCCTATTTCAAAAGACATGCAACATCAATAAACATATGCAAGCCCATTTGGGGAGACTACTAAACCCACCAACCGCTACACTCCACCCGTACCAGCCCTACACTCCATGTGGGGAATAGCTTAACCCACCAAGCCCTACACTCCACAATTGCCTTCTTTGCTTTCGATTATCGATAAATTGGGGCAAAGCCTCCAGTACATGGTAAGGCCACTTTCAGTACTTCCTCTGTCAATATCCCAGTCCCATGCATCAGATATTAACAATATGGTTTGCAGTAAATAACAACAGTCAAACATGCATTTAGGTCAATTTAACCCTAGGGGTATTTCGGTAATTTATCTCCTAGGGGTAAAACTGTAAATTCTACTTTTAAAGGTATTTCAGTAATTTATCTATTTTAGGGTTTTTCATGCATACTCCTACCTTTCACATACTAACAGAATCACTTACCGAGGGTTCTTACCGAATTGGGCTCGTTGGCCCTTTATTCCAATTTTGGCCCAATAAGCCCAAAAATATCGAGGCACAGAAATCATGCACTTTGCAGTCCAAACATTGCAGCTTACCAAAAACATTAATTGATCTACCTCACGAGCATTCGCACACTCGTA
This sequence comes from Gossypium arboreum, assembly GCF_025698485.1. Taxonomy (NCBI): domain Eukaryota; kingdom Viridiplantae; phylum Streptophyta; class Magnoliopsida; order Malvales; family Malvaceae; genus Gossypium; species Gossypium arboreum. The sequence goes on from NC_069075.1 coordinate 25,031,708, forward strand.
AATCCACAAAATACCGGTTTTCGACATTTTGGCTTTTCGGCTTTTGCTGATCTAGACTAAGAAAGGGTGTCAGTTACATACCTGTTTTATGATGATTCGTTGACGAGATCCACGCACGAACTACCTACAATTGTATTACTACCACGTTAATCTACTACTGAAACGAACTACATAATAACTCCTTACCTTATTCGGCCATAACACCTTAGGCGCTAGCAATCCTACCTTTGCTGAAGTTTACGACTAACCTTAGATCCCGTTGCTCCACTTGTCCAAGCCCTTGATCAGCAGCCTGTAGATCATATTATTATCAAGACAAAATAGTTATCGCAACCCCTTAGGGCTACAAGTCCAAGTCGACAGCCTCCCTAACCTTTAGGGGTTTCGATTTTTCTAAAATACGAAATAAAGACTAGATTGAAAAGACTTAACACCGGTTCCTTTAGTCAATGATCCCAATTAATTTCTACTCAATTCTGATACCGATTTAAGCCCTCAAATGATAACAAAATTCGAGCCTTCAGTGATCTCACTATTCGGCCAAGTCCCTAAGAGAGTGGGGTTTTCGGCTTTTGTTGAAGTTGTGTAAAGAAAGATGAAATAGGAAGCTTTTGCTATGGTCTTGTCGATAGAACCTTGAGGTTTAGAGAACTAGAGAATCAATCAAGCATGATGGAAAAGATAATAAAATTGGCTGGGAGAAATCGACATAGAAGAAAGTATAGTTTTCGAGATTTCGGCTTTTTATGGCAATGGCTATGAAGGTTTTAGAAACGTCTGAAGAAAAAGATGGAGATGCACAGGTGGTTAGAGAGATTCGGCTATGGAGGAAAAGAAGAAAAAGAAAAAGTTTAAGAGAAGAGGAGAAAAGAAAGAAGAGAAGAATGGTCAGCAAACGGCACAACTTTCCCCCTAATGCCGAATTTATACTAGCACTTAACCTAGCCGAATTTTGCCCCCTAAAGAAACCCTTGGCCGGAAAACTCTTGCTCCTCAAGAGTCCACTATTCCACCATCACTACTCTCCCCAATTAGCTCCTAAATCTTCTCCCTTATCCCCTCCTTACTCAATCTCTTGAGCAATTTAAACTCCTCTTGACAGTCTTTCACTTAGGTTCCATTACTTACCTTTTCTGCACATAAAAATTAATATCACTAGTTTGCTTACCTTGCGACTCGAACCTTAGCTCTCCTTGCTCATCCACACGCCACCTCTCAAACCCCCAAGTGATGCCACAAGCCAACTTACCATGGGCTTCCTTGTGTTTTATTTTACCCAGTTAATACCTTAAAGCCCAGCTAACCAGAACCCCTTCCTCTATAGAATTAAAATTATCTAAAATTACCAGATTTTAACTTAAACTTGGGCCTTCTAGAGACCCACTAACCTGATTAAATCTATGCCAAGCAGACAGAACACCAAAATTTAAAATTTACTAACACTCACAGAATTCCCGAAAATTAAGGCTTTACACAAGTTGTGGCCCATCGAGCCCAATAATTACCACGACCATTTGAACTATACAAGCCAATCCAATATTTTCCATATATTGTGGAATTTATCTGTGTGGAGCACACAAGCGCATGGGGCCCCCATGGCGCATTTCGACCCATCGTGGCCCAGAACGGCCCAAACCCATGAGAATGCTCATGGTGGCCTCTATAGTCGAACACCCATGTTTCGTGGGCCTGGTTTACCACATGTGCGTTCGCACACCTATGTGGCCAAAAGGCCATTCTTTCAGCTTTTTGGCTTTTGCCATTCTATATTCTATTCAGTGTGAGAATAGACATTTTCTTGCGAAATCGAGTGAACCGCTCACGAGCCCAAAGTCCATATTCCAATAAAACATGCTGTTAGCCTTTTAAATGTTACGGTTCACAACATTAAATCCCCAGACTTTCAATTACTACTAACCTTGATTGACAGTAATACAGCCTAATACCCTAAGATCGCTGGCTAGAACCAAATGGACACTCCTTGTCGATTAGCTGCATAACAATATATCCTGTTAGATAGGATTGATCATAGATGTGGCTTAGATCCACAACATCAACTTACAATCTACAGGAATATCTGGCCTAACCCAACAGTAAGATAGCATTCTTACCTTATTCGATTAATAAGAGGTAGGGGTAAGTTGCTTCAAGGCCACTTGCACTACTCCACTCCTTGAGGGACCTGACAACCCAATGAGCCACATATCATAGGGAAAAGATCATCACTCGGCAGTCATGAATAGAAAGGAGGCATTCGATTTAAAGAAAGTGGATGAGAAAGAATAGATTGAATGAGAAGAGCCAATATGAACACTTACCGTTCTAGTTAGGAACTCTCGCCGAAAATGAATTAATAAACCAATAACGACGTATGGAAGCAATCGATCAAGAATAGGGAGAGAAAAGAAGGCCGAGTACAATCGGTATTCCAAATTAATAAGGAGTAAAAGAGGGAAGAAAAGAATGGGGAAAGAACAATCGGCTAGGGGGAAAAATCGAGAAGAAGAAGGAAATAATATGGTGGGAGAGGAGATGATAAGAGGAGCGACTGGAAAGGAAAGAAAAGATCAGGATGTTCGACTACCTCACCAAGAAGAGAAAAGAGAAATGAAGGAATAGATGCTACCGAAATAAAATAGTATATTCGGCCAAAAGAAGAAAAAATAAAGCAAAGCAGAAGCCGAAAACCAAAGTCCCTAGCAGTAATCGGTATATTAACAGAAGACAACTAAGGGTGTTAACAAAACCAAAAATGAAGAGGAAAACCCTGAACCCGAAAATGTGCACAACCCCTATAGTTACCAAAGTCGAATTTCGTCAAAGCTAGAGACCAATTTCTGCACACACTCCCCTTTTCACTCAATTCCTCAATTTTCTCCAAATATCTCTCCCTTTATCGCTCCACAATTCTCTCCATGAAATACTCCTTGATTTTCTCTATGACCCATTCAAATTCCAACCTGTAGAGTTCTAGTCAGGCTCCACTTCTCATGCAACAAAGAAATAAAATAAATACTCTTTTGTGCAAAGAGTGACTCGAACCCCCAAACTCCTATGAAGCACAACACGCCACTACCACTACACCACAACTCTCTTTGTATCATATATCACCTAATTTAATATAAGAAGCCTACTATCTAAAACCAAGGGCCCTATTCACTTAAAATTAAAATTTTTTCTAAAGCCTAGGTTTGAACCCAGGACTTCTCCAACACTTCTCAGGACACTTAACCACTAAAGCTAGCATGCTTTTATGCCATTTTTTTGCACAACTAAATACTTACGTGCAGTCTCCTACTGTTCCCATGCTCAAGGCTTATTCCTTCTAAGCCTAAATTCAGGGCGTTACAAAGAAAACATATGTTGTTTCTAGTACTATCAGGCGTATGTCTCAGCCGTGTGAGTCACATGGCCTGGCTTTATGGCTGTGTGACCCCTGCAGAATGAAATTTTTAAACTTTTGCCCAAAAATTATATATGTTTCTGATTTAGTCTCGATTCATTTTTAAAGTGTTTTTATGGCCTCGAGGGCTCATATAAGAGACTATATGTTTGGGTTTGAATAATTTTTCTATGAATTATGTATGTTTTGAATACGTTGAATATTTGTTCGTTGTGAGATGTAACTTCCAACAATGCTCCGTAGCCCTATTTCGGCAACAGATACAAGCTAGGGGTGTTACATTGTTGTTTCTATGATTAAAATTTCCCATGTAATATGCAGAGGCTAGATTGGATGGGCATTCATCAAAAATATGATCTTCTCCATAGTATACACATTCTAGTTTTGCAACCTTAATTTCTTGCACTGTAGAGGGTTTTTTTAGATTTTTAATCATATTCGTTAAAGATGATACCTAAGTTGTTAACGATGTAATCGCATCAAGTTCCATTGCTCCAGCAACTCTTTTACCAGTACCAATACTAGTAGTGGGGGTACTAATAACATTATTTGCTATTCTTTCCAAAATTTCATATACTTCACTATAGGATTTGTCAAGCAACGTCCCATTAGCAGATTGATCCACCACCATTCACGTATGAGTATTTAATCCATTGTAGAACATTTCCATTTGTGTCCAATGCTGAAAACCATGCATCGGGCATTTTCTAATTAATTCCTTGAAACACTCTCATGCTTCAAATAATGTCTCATCTTCAAATTGCGTGAATGATGTAATGTCATTCCTCATCTTGGAATTCATGTTGGGAGGATTGTACCTAAGCAAAAATCTCTGACACAGTTCATTCCAAAATGCCACCATACCTGATGGTAATACATTTAACCATGATCTGGCACGATCTTGCAATGAATAAGGGAATAATTTTAATCTAAGAGCATCTTCAGGAACACCCTGCTGCTTGAATAAGTCATAGAATTTAGGAAAAAGCCTTAAGTGAAATCTGGGATCTTCAATTGGTAGACCACTAAACTTTCCTATCGTTTGCAGCATTTGAAACATTACTGGTTTTAATTAAAAGTGTTGAGCTTGAATATGTGGCCTAACAAGTCCTGGACTTAGATCACCCTGTAACGCCCTGACTTTCTTATTTCTATTTTTGTGAGTATTTGACACAAGTGTGTATTTGCTTCAGTGGTTAAGTGTTCTAGGTGTGTGTAAGAGGTCTTGGGTTCAAGTCTCACCTTTGTTAATTTTGTTATTTTTGGATCAAGCCTTATTCATTTTCAGTGGGCTTATATTACATTATCTGTAAATTCATACCAGAATGAGCCTGTTGGGTTGAGTGGTAAGGGAGTTAGTATATTGGAGGTCCTGAGTTCGAATCTTTGTGCGAGTGTGTGTAACATCCTGAAACAAGGTCTAGTTAGAACAGTGGTTTCGAGACCACAAATTTGAAATAGAAATAATTATTCTATGATTATTTGGTGGTCCATGATATGATTGGATGTTTATGTGAAATTTTCATGAAGAAATTCTATGCCTAAGGTGTCCAATTTGACTTTAGGGACTAAATTAAAGAAGTTGAAAAACTTGTGTTCTAGAAGCTTCAAGCATGAAATTGTATTGGATCATTAATTAGAGGTCCTTAAATAGCAATTTGACCAAGTTCTAAAATTTTGGACAAAAATGGGCATGAATAGGAAAAATTAGAAAGAGAGGCCTTAAGGGTATTTTTGTCATTTGATAAATAAAAGAATAAAAAGGGAAAAATCAAGTAAAAAATTGTTTCCATCTTCCTCCTAGTGTGCTAAAATTTTCAAGGGTTCCATAGCTAGGGTTTTCAACTTTTCAAGCTTGATTGTAAGTGCTCCCCAGCCCCGTTTTTGATATTCTTTGCATTTTTTAAGTCTTTGAAGCATGATCTATCCATCTATAACCATATTTTGAACTAGGGTTCATGTATGAAATTTGACCCATGTGTGACATGTTTTTATTTTGATGATTAATGGAAGATTATGAAAGTTTGATGTGTGATGAAATCTTTTACTAAGTGATTTTTAGTGAAAACACCTAAAAAGGACTTGTTTGTAAAATGTGTAAAATTGAGTAGTAAAAATGTGAAATAAAGGAAAATGTAAGCTGATATGAGCATGGTATAGGTTCATCTAGGCTTGGGTAACTAAGAAAATGCATGCATTTAATTTTACGAGCCTAAGGACTAAAGAGTAAACAAGTAAAAAGTTAGGGGTAAAAAGGTAATTTTACCAAAGTATGAATTATGGGTCAATTCAAACAATGTATGTTTAAAAAGGTAATTTTACCAAAGGGATGAATTATGGGTCAATTCAAACAATGTATGTATTGAACAAGTTAAATTTGGCATTATAGATCAAGAAAAACGTGATTCGGGTTTTCATCGAGTGAAAAACAAAGTTTACAAGGATTAGTCTAGTTTTTATCATTTTGTACCGAGGTAAGTTCATTTGCAAATTATGCAACATGTACCACACTTTACTTGCTTTAATATTGGCATGTATGATAAGTATATATATAATTAATGTGATGTTGTACCATATGTTAATGCTTAAATTTTATTATGAATTATGCTTTGGTTATTCCATGAGTATGTGATTGGTGCTATGGATATTGAAATCGACATTACGAGCAACCTCAACAGAAATGTGGTATTGAAGAATTCCATTTGAACCTTAGGAATAGTTTAGGATACAAGTGACATGTCACTAGGAACTATGAGATTTGAGCTCATGAGTTGTGGTCTGAGTTCATAATATATGTTACACATGTTTTGGCATTTCGGGTACTGGTCTTGTATGTTCTACTGGTGGCTGGGTAGTCCGGCATGTGTTATGGATACCTGACAGCTTGTGTGAGCAGCCTATGTAGCTACATCTTGACCGTCAGCTTGTGAGAGCAAACTCGTGAGTAACTCGAAAGCGAGCAACATGTGATATGTGATATAAGGTAGCGTTGGCTACATATGGGGCACTCACGTGCGAGATTCTGATGTATCCGATAGTATTCCAAGTGTTCAATGGGTATTTCAAAGAGAAGTTCCATGGGTAATCTTAATGAACATGTCAAAGATGAAAAAGTAAGTATTATGTGCAAGTTGGGACATGTATGTACATAAACTCATGATTAAAGATTTCGATATGCTATGAACATGTGGTAAGAATGCATACGAAAAAGTTATGCTTATGAGACTTGATGACATTTATGAAACTTCTCCTTATGTTAATTGTATGAGTTATGTTGCTTATTATTTGCATGTGAACTTACTAAGCTTTAAAGCTTACCCCTCTTCCTTTCTTTTTATAGTGTTGCCAAGCTAGCTCGGGGATTGGAGGATGTCGGAGTTTTCGATCACACTATCAATTGGAAAATTTGGTATAGTTAGATTCAACATTTTGAATATAGCATGTATAAAGACTTGGTCGTTTTCTTATGTGTCATATTGATTAGCCAAATGTGTTGGCTCATGATGGTATTGTGATTCAATTTGTATATGGCCATGAGGGGTGGCTTATATTGATTATTTGGGTTGTAACCCTAATTATTTGTGTATGCATACAAATGTGTTATACTTGATGTGGTTGCTTGTGGTTGATTATGTTACTGAGTGTGATGGATGGCATGTATATTTATTTGTATGAAATATGATTAATGAATATGACAATAAATGTGGTATAATGATAAATAGATATGAAATTGGTGTGGAATGCCATATGAAAGCCTAATGGTTTAAGTATGTGATATGCTGACACTACCAAGTTATAAATTAACCATGTATGTGAATGCTTGAGTAACTAAAGGTGCCATGTTGCATGCCATGAAGATAGTGTAGGTAGGTGAGTGTTCAAGGGTGGCAAATGGCTTGGAAAATAGCCTAGAAATTGTCCACACGGTTAGACACATGGGCATGTGTCTAGGCTGTGTGTGACACACGGTCTGTCCCATAGGTGTGTGATCCGGCCGTATGTCTCTTGCACCCTAATTAATGCAAACAGAATGCCCAGTAGTAAACATACAAGCAGAGACACGACCATGTGTCTCAGTTGTATGGAGGACATGGCCTTAGGGCATGGGCGTGTACCCAGACCATGTGAAGTCTGCACTTAATTTCTAGAATTCAATTTCCACACAGCCTAAGCACATGGGCGTGTGCTGTGGCTGTGTGACCTCATTTTACTGATGACGTCATAGTTAGAGAGTTACACGGGCTGAGGACATGAGAGTGTCCCAAGCCATATAGGCATGTGAGTCTCTAAAACAAAATTTTTTTTCTAAGTGTCAAAGAAGGTTCCAAAAGTTCTCTGTTTAGTCCTAAACTATTCCCGGTGTATGTTTTCGGCCTCATAGGCCCTTTTAAGGGACAATTTTCATGTGATTGAAAAGTTTTAAATTTAGATGAAATTTTATGGCTCAATTTTATATGTTTGTTTATGTTTAAGTCTGGTAATGCCTCAAACCCTGTCTCAACGTTGGATATGGGTAAGGGGTGTTACAGTGTGGGTGTTATTTTTGGCTTGGTTATGGGCAAGTATTTCGGTGGAGTTGGGATTTTGAAGTGGTGAAGATTAAGGTGTTAGTGGGAAGTTAAGGGATATCTGATTAGTTTTAATTTTATTTTCTTTTCTTTTTCCCCAGAATTCTCTATGTGTTTTGACGTTCTTCTTTCTCCAGACAAAAATCCCCATTATTCCTATTTTTATTTTTATCTACTCTTTGTCGGAGTTAAACTGTTCCCTTTGATCTTTGGTTCTGCTACTAATCCTTTTTTTGGGCATTTCGAATCTTTAATTTCGTGTAATCGGTAAGTAGACTTTGGATTGCTTATTTTTAGTGTTGTTTTTCGAAGGTTGAAACTTTGCGGTATCTTTGCATAGGAGAAGTAGGGGAAAACAACAGTCTCTTTTCAACGGTTGAATCTGTGTGAGTGAACGGGTAGGTTGGTGGTAAGTGTGTGCCTACCTTTCGGTTTAGTTTTGAAGAGTTTGTGAATTATTGGTTAATTTCGTTGTGGGTGTTCTATTTTTAGGTTCTAGAGGCCTCGAGATTATTTTTGCATCGAACTGATGCCAGGTGTGTTCCCGAAACGTAGAAAAATGAGTCTCGATGAAAGTCAAAAAGCTGTTATGTCGACGTTACACAGGCATGTGGCCGGCCATGTGCGAGACACGGCTATGTGGTCGACGAAGGCATGGCCGTGCGCAGTAGACGATCATGTGGTTACGTGAGTGCGGCTGTGTGAGCCACACGGGCTTAACCAAGTTAGGTGTGTGGGCCCACACGGGCATGTGGCTTTTAGTCCAGGCTATATGGGCCACACGGGTAATGCCAAATCTAGGTGTATAGGCCCACACGGCAGGCCACATGAGCATGTGGGCCCATAATTCTAAAATTTTCCCTAGGGTAGCATGGGCCGCTTTGATCGACTGTTGTCTTACTGTAGGGTCGATAAGGGCTATTTAAACCTTATTTTGAATGCTATGATATTCTGATAGACTGATCTGAGTAGGATACTAAATGTATGCCTGACTGTACTGCCATATGTATATCTGTTATTTGTATAAAAGCATGCAGAGTATGTTTAGTCTGATAAATTTGTATCTAATTTTCTGTATCTAATTTGGGGTGGGATTTGTATATGAGGAGGAAGTATTCTGATCGACGTTAATCGCTTATATTCTGGTAGCTTGGCTGCATATATTCTGATATGTGTCTTAATGGCACAATGTAATGTGTAGGGATGGGTGGGTGTTTTTAACCCCACATGGTGTGATGGGATGGTCGATGATGGTTTGTAGAGGATAGGGGTAGGATTTATGCATATTTGCTTATAAATCTAATTTTGAATCTAAAACCGTATCTTTTTTTGACTGTGCTTATAATTCTGTATGTTGGCATGCTTAATTCTACTGGGTTACATACTGAGTTTTTGTAAACTCACATATTTTGCAGGTAATCCATAGACTTAGACAGATCGTGCGACGAAGTCTCACGGTGACCACAAGTTTCTGAATTGACTTTAAATATTGATTTTTATTTAATTACGGATTATACCTGGGAGTTTTGTAATTATTAGACTCTCTAGACTGTTTGAATTTTTATTTTGGTTTTGGTTATGTTTTAAATTTTAGTGCGACGTTTGACTAAAATTATGGTTTTATGAAATCAAAGGTTTTTTCGAAAGTACGAACTGGACTTCCAAAATATAATGGTTTTAAAGACCTCCGCCGTAAATATTGTTTTGGCAAATGAATTAATTAAATAACATTTTTAGTAATAGTTATAAAACTTGGATGATTTATCGAAATAACACCATTTTCAAAATTTAATCCTTGTGACATCACCAGATTCGATCATAACGTCTAGGCTGGGTTTGGGGTGTTACATTTAGTGGTATATGTAACAGCCCAATTTAGACCGTAACCGGAACGGTGGTTTCGGGACCATTAATTCGAGTTAGAAAAATATTTAAAAATTATTTTCTGTGTTTATTTTTTGTGAATTTACATCTGTGAAATTTTCATGATTTAATTTTATCGTTTGGGTGTCCGATTAAATAAAAGGACTTAATCGCGTAAATTAAAAATTTTGTAGTTTAATTTATAAAGGGCCGATTTGTTATTGGCTTTATAGGAGGAAGCTTTAAGTGGTAAATAACCCATTGATTTATTGTATGGATGGCAATAGGCTTGCAAAATATGGTTTTGTTATAAGTTCATTAAGGGAAAATGTAATATCCTAAATTAGGGCTTAATCGGAATAATGGTTTCGTGACCACAAATGCGAGATACAAATAATTATTTTATAATTATTTTGATGATTATGATATGATTGCATGATTTTGTGAAACATTCGTGATGAAATTCTATGCCTAAAGTGCTTAAATTGAAAGTAGGGACTAAATCGAATAAGTTACAAAATTTGCATTCTAGAAGTTTTTAGTATGAAATTGCATTGAAATATTAATTAGGAGATCTTAATTAGAATTTGACCAATTTTAAGTTCATGGACAAAATTAGGACATGGAAGGAATTTTTGGAAAGTTTAGTAGTAAGGGCATTTTGGTCATTTAGTTATTAAAATGAATTAAAAACAAAATTAAAAGCCAATTTTTTTCTATCTTCTTCATTAGGCCAAAATTTCAAGGGTTCTCCATAGTTAGGGTTTGTTTCAAGCTTCCAAGCTCCGTAGTAAGTGATTCCAAGCCCCGTTTTTAATGTTCTTTACGTTTTTGGAATCCCGGTAGCTCGATTAAGCTTATGTTAGCAATAATTCAACCTAGGGTTTATATTTGGAAAAATACCCATAGGTGAAATTTGTGTATTTTGATGTTTTATGATAGAATATGGGGTTTTAAATTATGTTAGACAACTTGTGCTACTCGGTTTTGAGTGAAAACAAGTAAAAGGGCTTAATCGGCAAAAATACCTAATAGTCACAAGTATATGTTAGAGTAAGAATTTGATGTTGCCATAGAAGGAAAAATGATCAGCATGTTATAAAACATAAGAATAAGGAATAAAGTTTAATTCAGAGCCTAGGGCAAAAGTGTAATTATGCAAAAGTTTAGGGTAAAAGTGTAATTTTTCCAAAGTTCGTATTAAATGCTATTTTGATGAATGTATGTATTAAATAAGATTAATTTGGCATTATAGATTAAGAGAAACGAGATTCAAGTCGCGATCGAGGAAAAGAAAAGATTGTGGACTAAATTGCAAAATCTTTATATTTTGGTACCAAGGTAAGTTCATGTGTAAATAATGTAGCATAATTGTTATTTTTAAGTTATTGATGTTAATTATATGATATGCTGATTTTATTATGAAATATATGCTTTGTGGTTATTTTGAATAAAATGCAAATTATGTGTATTAATTGTTAAATATAAAGTACTACCGAGTATTAGTTTTGGTATTTTACGTAAGATGGCAAGGATATGTGTTTGAGGAAAATCCCGTTTGAACCTTAGGAATAGATTAGGATACAAGTGATATGTCACTAGGATGGTTGAGCATCCGAACTCGTTGAGTTGAGTTCGAGTTCACTTATGGATGCGAATGTCCGAACTCGTTGAGTTGAGTCCGAGTTCGTGAGATGTAACCAGGCATCCAAACTCGTTGAGTTGAGTCCGAGTTCACTTATGGATGCGAACACCTGAGCTCGTTGAGTTGAGTCCGAGTTCACTTAGGGGCGGGTTACATGATTTCTTGATTACATATGAGGCACTTATGTGCAAATTATCCGTGTATCCGAGTTGTATTCAGATGTGTTCAACGGGTGAAATTTCTAGTGAAATGAAAGAACACTTAAGATGCAAGCGACGTATTGGTAAGTGTTGTGAAATGGACACTTTGGACAGGTATGTTCTTAACCCTCGGGTTGATAATAGATACAACAACGATAAGGTGGTAAGATGATGAATGATGTTTAGAAATATGACATGTTTTGGTGATACCATGCTAAAGTTGTTTGGTATATTTGTATTGTTATGTTACTTGTTATTTACATATGAACTTACAAAGCATTTATGCTTACTACCTCCTCTTTATTTACTATAGTTTTGAACAAGCTAGCTCGGGAATCGGGACGGGTCGAAGGTTCGATCACACTATCTAAAGGACTTTTATCTGGGTAAATGGCTTGTAAAACTTAAGTATGGCATGTATAGCAATATGCTTATTTTGTGTAAATAATTTTATGATATAGCCATGATTGGTTGAGAAAATGTTTGATATTGATAAGTCATGGTGATGGTTAAATTTAGATAATGTTTGATATCATGGAAGTTTAATAGGTTATCTAGTTCATAACAACCCATGAAAAGATGAAACTTGCCTTAAAACAGAATATTGCTGTAGCAATGACATGAATTTGAAAAATCACTAAAAATAGTATAAATGGAACTAAATGATGAGTAAGTTATGAAATTGAATATTAATGAGTCTAGTTTCATGTGGATTGAACAAAATAGGCATATAAATTATATTTTATGAGATATTTAAACTTTTGTGAAACAGGGCCAGAGTGATTTCTGGATCCCCTGTTCTGACTTTAAAAATTCATAATAAATTTTAAAAAAATAATTAGTAGTTTTTCTTTATATTTAAAGATTCTTTATTGAGTCTAGTTTTAAGAGAAACAAACCTCATAGTCATTGAAATTCTGTATAGAGAGATATCTAATTCGTAATACACAGAGGTTAGAGCAGTTGAACCCTGAAAGAGGGGAGACTTTAACTAATAAAATGTAATAATTTGCCCAAGAAAAAATTATAGAAATAAATTAGTAAATATATATATGAGTCTCGATTTAGGGAAAATTTACAGATATTGATTTCGAGTTTCGTAACTCGAGATATGATTTTCCTTGTAACTGTGATGCGGGTAGCTAGAAAGCTGTGAATGTAGAAACAAATGATTTAAAGTTCTTAATTTGATAAATTATGTTCGGTAACTCCTCAAGCTCGACTCCGGCGACGGTTTCGGGCGTGGGGGCGTTACATTTAGTGGTATTAGAGCAGGTTTAGTCAGTTCTCGGATTACGTGTTGTATGTACGGATTTTGCTATACATGCCATATGTATGAATTGTGATAGTGTGACGACTTCTGACCTTTTTAAATGATTTTTATATAGTAAATGGATCCCGATCCACTGTGGCAAATGAAGTAGAGAGTAATGCGCCAACTCAAATTGAAGGGCCATTGACCGAAAACCACCTCCCTTGTTGGTCGTGGAGGAGGAGAAAGGGATCGGGAAGCCTTTCTCCAAGTGATGAGTGAATGGTACTGAGTTCGTTCTTACGAACCCAAATGTACGACCTCCCCCACCTCCCCCAATTCCTCAACCTCTCGCCTCGATGCCTCGTAGAGTGGATATGATAAAATTTCACGAACCCCATTGATGTAATTAAGTAAACAAGGGGCTGAAGAATTTAGAGCAAATATTGATGATGATGCGAGAAAGCGAGTTCGCTTGAAAATTCTATCAGGGTATTTGATGAATTATCTTGTACACCTGAAGAATGTTTGAAATGTGCTACATCTTTGTTGAGAGATTCAACCTATAATTGGTGGAAGACTTTGATTTCGGTGGTATCGATAGAGAGGGTAACCTGGGAATTCTTTCAAGAAGAGTTTCAGAAGAAATATATTAGTGAAAGATTTATTGATCAGAAATGTAAAGAGTTTCTTGAGCTGAAGCAAGGTAATATGACAGTCTCAGAATATGAAAGAGAGTTTGTTCGATTGAGTAAGTATACCAGGGAATATGTTCCTACAGAAGCCAAGATGTGCCGACGATTTGAAGACGGGCTTAACGAAGACATTAAGGTATTTGTTGGGATCCTTGAACTAAAAGAAATGGTGGTACTTGTCGATCGAGCTTGCAAGGCTGAAGAATTACTGAAGGAAAATAAAAAGGTAGAATTTGAAACACGAAATTGGAAGAAAAGACCAATGAGTAATGTACCCTCACAGCAAACCGGAAAGTCAAGAAATATGAATCCTTGTTCCCAAGTTTCAGCTAGGCAATCATATGGAAATTTTAAGAAGCAAAATATGGGTCCTAAATCTCAGAATACTTCTGCAGCCAGTGTAGGGAACTCGAGATTTGTTAAACCTAAGTGCCAGCGGTGTGGTAGAAATCATTTTGGTCCGTGCAGAGCAAATGAATGTTTTCGATGTGGTTCTCCGGATCATTTTATTAGAGACTGCCCAGAGAGAGCTGAGAAAGAAAAATTTCAGAGTGTAAAAGCTAGTGGTGCAAACTCGAGGGGAAAGTATCCAGAAAAGTGGAAGTGAAACAAGTTGTAAGAATGTAGCCGAGATGCGTGAGTTAGACTCAAGGAAGAGCCTCGGCTAGAACTTATGCTATTAAAGCGCGTGAAGATGCTTCCTCACTCGATGTGATTACCGGTACATTTTCTCTTTATGATATTAATGTTATTGCTTTGATTGATCTCGGTTCTACTCATTTATATGTATGCATGAAACTAGTGTATAGTATGAATATACCTGTTGAGAACACAAAATTTATGATTAGAGTGTCGAATCCACTAGGCAAATGTGTGATAGTTGATAAAGTAAGCAAGAAATGCCCTTGAATGATTCGGGGTCATTACTTTCCGGCCGACTTGATGTTGTTGCCGTTTGATGAATTTGATGTTATTTTGGGTATGGATTGGTTGACATTGCATGATGCTATAGTAAATTGGAAAGAAAAGCTTATAGAATTAAAGTGTGAAAACGGTGAAACTCTGTGGGTTGAATCAGATAAATCAGAGGCATTGTCTAGTGTGATTTCTTCGATGTCGGTTCAGAGGTATTTGAGAAAGAGTTATGAAGCTTATTTGGCATATGTAATTAATACAAAAGAAGTTGAAAAGAAAGTTGAATCAGTACCGGTTGTGTGTGAATTTGCAGATGTATTTCTAGAAGAATTACCAGGTTTGCCTCTAGTCAGGGAAGTAGAATTTGGTATAGATTTGATACCGGGAATAGCTCCAATCTCGATTGCTCCATATAGAATGGCACCAACAGAGTTGAAAGAATTAAAGTCACAGTTGCAAGAGTTGACTGATAAAGGCTTTGTGAGACCAAGTTTTTCACCTTGGGGTGCTCCCGTGTTATTTGTGAAAAAGAAGGATGGTTCTATGAGATTATGTGTTGATTATCGGCAGTTAAACAAGGTGAGAATCAAAAACAAGTATCCATTGCCGAGAATTGATGATTTGTTTGATCAGCTAAAAGGAGCGACATGGTTTTCAAAGATTGACTTGAGATCTGGGTATTATCAGCTACGAGTGAAAGAGTCAGATGTGCCTAAAACTGCTTTTAGAACAAGGTACGATCATTATAAATTTTTAGTTATGCCATTCGGGTTGACAAATGCTCCTGCTGTGTTTATGGACTTAATGAATCGCATATTTCGGCCATACCTGGACAGATTTGTTGTGGTGTTTATAGATGATATTTTAATTTATTCAAAGGATGAGACAGAGCATGCTGAGCATTTGAGGATAGTTTTGCAAACTTTGAGAGATAAGCAGCTGTATGCTAAGTTTAGTAAAAGTGAATTTTTGCTCCGGGAAGTTGGATTTTTGGGTCATATTGTTTTAGGTGATGGTATACGGGTTGATCCTAGTAAAATTTCAGCCATTGTTGATTGGAAACCACCAAAAATGTAATCAAGTTAGGAGTTTCTTGGGGCTACTGGGTATTATCGGCTTGTAAATGGATTTTCTATAATTGCTGCTCCTATGACTAGACTACTCGAAAGGATGTTAAATTTGAATGGACGGAAGAATGTCAACAGAGTTTCGATGAATTGAAAAGTTATTAATCAAGCACCGGTGTTGATACAACCCGAATCAGGTAAAGAATTTGTGGTGTACAGTGATGCTTCTCTAAATGGTTTGGGGTGTGTACTCATGCAAGAAGGAAAAGTGGTGGCTTATGCTTCGAGGCAGTTAAAACCTCATGAGAGGAATTATCTTACTCACGATTTGGAATTGGCTGCAGTGGTGTTTGCTTTGAAGATTTGGAGACATTATTTGTATGGTGAAAAGTGCTTAGTATATACCAATCACAAAAGTCTTAAATACTTGATGTCACAAAAGACTTGAATTTGAGACAAACAAGATGGTTAGAGTTATTGAAAGATTACGAGCTTGTTATTGATTATCATCCGGGAAAAGCGAATGTGTTGCCGATGCTTTAAGCAGAAAGTTGTTGTTTGCTTTGAGAGTGATGAACACTCAGTTGAAAATGTCAGATGACGATTCGATTCTAGTAGAGTTAAGAGCAAGACCGATGTTTTTATTAGAGATTTTTGAAGCTCAGAAAAATGATCAAGATTTGCTAGCCAAGAGAAAATAGTGTGAAGCTGATACGGGATCAGATTTCAGAATCGGTTCTGATGGTTGTTTGATGTTTAAAATTGGATTTGTAAATCAAAAATGATGAGTTGATTCAAAATATTTTGCATGAAGCACATAATGGTTGTTTGGCCGCTCATCCGGCAAGACAAAGATGTATAATGACTTAAAGAAAATGTACTGGTGGAGTGGAATGAAAAGAGATATTTCTGAGTTTGTATCAAAGTGCTTAGTTTGTCAACAAGTGAAAGCTGAACACCAAGTACCTTCGGGATTACTTCAGCCTATTATGGTTCCTGGATGGAAATGGGATCGGATTACTATGGATTTATATCAGGGTTGCCGTTAACTCCAAGGAAGAAAAATGCCATCCGGGCAATAGTTGACAGACTGACTAAATCGGCTCATTTTATTCCTAAGACGCATGATTATTCTCTTAATAAGTTGGCTGAATTGTATATCCAAGAGATTGTTAGACTTCATGGGATACCTTTGTCAATCATTTTAGATAGAGATCCGAGGTTTACCTCACGGTTTTGGCAAAAGTTGTAAGAGGCATTAGGTACAAAGTTAAATTTCAGCACTGCCTTTCATCCACAAACTGATGGACAATCAGAGAGAGTAATTCAGATTCTTGAAGACATGCTCAGATGTTGCGTATTGGAATTTCAAGATAGTTGGGAAAGGTACT
Organism: Gossypium arboreum; assembly: GCF_025698485.1. Classification (NCBI taxonomy): domain Eukaryota; kingdom Viridiplantae; phylum Streptophyta; class Magnoliopsida; order Malvales; family Malvaceae; genus Gossypium; species Gossypium arboreum. Next base: position 25,048,707 of record NC_069075.1, read on the forward strand.
TACCATTGGTAGAATTTGCTTATAATAATAGTTATCGACGAGTTTGAAGATGGCACCTTATGAAGCATTATATGGTCATAAATGTCTGACGCCATTGTATTGGATCGAACTCAAGGAAAATCAGATTTATGGAGCCGATTTAATAAAAGAAACCAAGAAAAGGTGAAAGTGATTCGAGATTGTTTGAAAGTCGCTTCAGATAGACGTAAATCTTATGCGGATTTGAAACGAAAAGAAATGGCGCTTCAAGTTGGTGATAAGGTATTTTTGAAAGTGTCTCCATGGAAGAAAGTCCTTAGATTTGGACGAAAGGGAAAGTTAAGTCCGCGTTTTATTGGACCGTATGAAATAATTGAAAAAGTTGGACCGGTAGCATGTCGGCTAGTGCTACCACCTGAATTAGAGAAGATTTATGATGTGTTTCACGTATCTATGTTACGTCGGTATCGTTCGGATCCTTCACATATAATTTCATCGACAGAAGTTGAACTACGACCGGATATGACTTATGAAGAAGAACCGATTAAGATTTTAGCTCGAGAAGTCAAACAACTAAGAAATAAAAGTGTTGCACTTGTGAAAGTGTTGTGGCAAAAGCATGGGGTAGAAGAGACTACATGGGAACCTGAAGAAAACCAATACCCACACCTGTTTATCGGTAAGATTTTCGAGGACGAAAATCCTTAAAAGGGGGGAGAGTTGTATATCCTGAATTAGGGCTTAATCAGAATAGTGGTTTCATGACCACAAATTCGAGATAGAAATAATTATTTTATAATTATTTTGATGATTATGATATGATTGCATGATTGTGTGAAAAATTCGTGATGAAATTCTATGCCTAAAGTGCTTAAATTGAAAGTAGAGACTAAATCGAATAAGTTGCAAAATTTGCATTCTAGAAGTTTTTAGTATGAAATTGCATTGAAATATTAATTAGGAGATCTTAATAGCAATTTGACCAATTTTAAGTTCATGGACAAAATTAGGACATGGAAGGAATTTTTGGAAAGTTTAGTAGTAAGGGCATTTTGGTCATTTAGTTATTAAAATGAATTAAAACAAAATTAAAGCCAATTTTGGCCATCTTCTTCATTAGGCCAAAATTTCAAGGGTTCTCCATAGTTAGGGTTTGTTTCAAGCTTCCAAGCTCCATAGTAAGTGATTCCAAGCCCGCTTTTAATGTTCTTTACGCTTTTTGGAATCCTAGTAGCTCGATTAAGCTTATGTTAGCAATAATTCAACCTAGGGTTTATATTTGGAAAAATACCCATAGGTGAAATTTGTGTATTTTGATGTTTTATGATAGAATATGGGGTTTTAAATTATGTTAGACAACTTGTGCTACTCGATTTTGAGTGAAAACAAGTAAAAGGGCTTAATCGGCAAAAATACCTAATAGTCACAAGTATATGTTAGAGTAAGAATTTGATGTTGCCATAGAAGGGAAAAATGATCAGCATGTTATAAAACATAAGAATAAGGAATAAAGTTTAAATCCCGAGCCTAGGGGCAAAAGTGAAATTATGCAAAAGTTTAGGGGCAAAAGTGTAATTTTTCCAAAGTTCGCATTAAATGCTGTTTTGATGAATGTATGTATTAAATAAGATTAATTTGGCATTATAGATTAAGAGAAACGAGATTCAAGTCGTGATCGAGGAAAAGAAAAGATTGTGGACTAAATTGCAAAATCTTTATATTTTGGTACCAAGGTAAGTTCATGTGTAAATAATGTAGCATAATTGTTATTTTTAAGTTATTGATGTTAATTATATGATATGCTGATTTTATTATGAAATATATGCTTTGTGGTTATTTTGAATAAAATGCAAATTATGTGTATTAATTGTTAAATATAAAGTACTACCGAGTATTGGTTTTGGAATTTTACGTAAGATGGCAAGGATATGTGTTTGAGGAAAATCCCGTTTGAACCTTAGGAATAGATTAGGATACAAGTGACATGTCACTAGGATGGTTGAGCATCCGAACTCGTTGAGTTGAGTCCGAGTTCGTGAGATGTAACTAGGCATCCAAACTCGTTGAGTTGAGTCCGAGTTCACTTATGGATGCGAACGCTTGAGCTCGTTGAGTTGAGTCCGAGTTCACTTAGGGGCGGGTTACATGATTTCTTGATTACATATGAGGCACTTATGTGCAAATTATCCGTGTATCCGAGTTGTATTCCGATGTGTTCAACGGGTGAAATTTCTAGTGAAATGAAAGAACACTTAAGATGCAAGCGACGTATTGGTAAGTGTTGTGAAATGGACACTTTGGACAGGTATGTTCTAAACCCTCGGGTTGATAATAGATACAACAACGATAAGGTGGTAAGATGATGAATGATGTTTAGAAATATGACATATGTTTTGGTGATACCATGCTAAAGTTGTTTGGTATATTTGTATTGTTATGTTACTTGTTATTTACATATGAACTTACTAAGCATTTATGCTTACTCCCTCCCCTTTATTTACTATAGTTTTGAACAAGCCAGCTCGGGAATCGGGACGGGTCGAAGGTTCGATCAGACTATCTAAAGGACTTTTATCTCGGTAAATGGCTTGTAAAACTTAAGTATGGCATGTATAGCAATATGCTTATTTTGTGTAAATAATTTTATGATAGAGCCATGATTGGTTGAGAAAATGTTTGATATTGATAAGTCATGGTGATGGTTAAATTTAGATCATGTTTGATATCATGGAAGTTTAATAGGTTATCTAGTTCATAACAACTCATGAAAAGATGAAACTTGCCTTAAAACAGAATATTGCTGCAGCAATGATATGAATTTGAAAAATCACTAAAAATAGTATAAATGGAACTAAATGATGAGTAAGTTATGAAATTGAATATTAATGAGTCTAGTTTCATGTGGATTGAACAAAATAGCCATATAAATTATATTTTATGAGATATTTAAATTTTTGTGAAATAGGGCCAGAGTGATTTCTGGATCCCCTGTTCTGACTTTAAAAATTCATAATAAATATTAAAAAAATAATTAGATGTTTTTCTTTATATTTAAAGATTCTTTATTGAGTCTATTTTTAAGAGAAACAAACCTCATAGTTATTGAAATTTTGTATAGAGAGATATCTAATTCGTAATAGACAGAGGTTAGAGCAGTTGAACCCTGAAATAGGGGAGAATTTAACTAATAAAATGTAATAATTGGCCCAACCAAAACTTTTAGAAATAAATTAGTAAATATATATATGAGTCTAGATTTAGGGAAAATTTACAGATTTTGATTTCGAGTTTCGTAACTCGAGATATGATTTTCCTTGTAACTGTGATGCGGGTAGCTAGAAAGCTGTGAATGTAGAAACAAATGATTTAAAGTTCTTAATTTGATAAATTATGTTCGGTAACCCCTCAAGCTCGACTCCGGCAACGGTTTCGGGCGTGGGGGCGTTACATTTAGTGGTATTAGAGCAGGTTTAGTCAGTTCTCGGACTACGTGTTGTATGTACGAATTTTGCTATACATGCCATATGTATGAATTGTGATAGTGTGACGACTTCTGACCTTTTTAAATGATTTTTATATAGTAAATGGATCCCGATCTAGCTGTGGCAGATGAAGTAGAGAGTAATGCGCCAACTCCAGCTGAAGGGGCAGCGCTAACTGAAAACCACCTCCTACTGTTGGTCAGGGAGGAGGAGAAAGGGATCGGGAAGCCTTTCTCCAAGTGATGAGTGAATGGTACACTGAGTTCGTTCGTACGAACCCAAATGTACGACCTCCCCCACCTCTCCCAATTCCTCAAACTCTGCCTCTGATGCCTCAGAGAGTGGATATGATAAAATTTCACAGAACCCCCATTGACAGAATTCGTAAACAAGGGGCTGAAGAATTTAGAGCAAATATTGATGATGATGCAGAGAAAGCGAGTTCGCTTGAAAATTCTATCGTGGTATTTGATGAATTATCTTGTACACCAAGAATGTTTGAAATGTGCTACATCTTTGTTGAGAGATTCAGCCTATAATTGGTGGAAGACTTTGATTTCGGTGGTATCGATAGAGAGGGTAACCTGGGAATTCTTTCAAGAAGAGTTTCAGAAGAAATATATTAGTGAAAGATTTATTGATCGAAATGTAAAGAGTTTCTTGAGTGAAGCAAGGTAATATGACGATCTCGAATATGAAAGAGAGTTTGTTCGATTGAGTTAGTATGCCAGGGAATATGTTCCTACAGAAGCCAAGATGTGCCGACGATTTGAAGACGGGCTTAACGAAGACATTAAGGTATTTGTTGGGATCCTTGAACTAAAAGAAATGGTGGTACTTGTCGGTCGAGCTTGCAAGGCTGAAGAATTACTGAAGGAAAATAAAAAGGTAGAATTTGAAACACGAAATTGGAAGAAAAGACCAATGAGTAATGTACCCTCACAGAAAACCGGAAAGTCAAGAAATATGAATCCTTGTTCCCAAGTTTCAGCTAGGCAATCATATGGAAATTTTAAGAAGCAAAATGTGGGTCTTAAATCTCGAAACTTACTGACCGGTGTAGGGAACTCGAGATTTGTTAAACCCGAGTGCCGGTGTGGTAGAAATCATTTTGGTCCGTAAGAGCAAATGAATGTTTTCGATGTGGTTCTCCGGATCATTTTATTAGAGACTGCCCAGAAAGAGCTAAGAAAGAAAAATTTCAGAGTGTAAAAGCTAGTGGTGCAAACTCGAGGGGAAAGTATCCGAGAAAAGCTGGAAGTGAAACAAGCTGTAAGAATGTAGCCAGAGATGCAGCAGTTAGATCTGAAGGAAGAGCCTCGGCTAGAACTTATGCTATTAAAGCGCGTGAAGATGCTTCCTCACTCGATGTGATTACCGGTACATTTTCTCTTTATGATATTAATGTTATTGCTTTGATTTATCCCGGTTCTACTCATTCATATGTATGCATGAAACTGGTGTCTAGTATGAATATACCTGTTGAGAACACAAAATTTATGATTAGAGTGTCTGTAACACCCCGAACCCGAGACCATCGCCGGTGTCGGACACGAGGGGTTAACAAGCCAAGTTCACATATTTTGCCCCCCAATTTGACATTTCCAGTCAGGCTGGAAAACTGCATCACCGTCGGCTTAAAAATTATATCTCGAGTTTCAAAACTCGGAAACTGGTTTCGTAAATTTTCCATGAATTTAGACTCATATATCCATCCATGGATTTATTTCTAGAATTTTTTGTTGGGCCAATTGGTACAGTTTTTTAGTTAAAGTCACCCATGTTACAGGGATCAACTGCTCTGACCTTCGCACGTTATAACTTGAATATCTCTCTGTACAGGGCTTTAATACTGGTTCTGTTTGTTTATAATGAAACTAGACTCAAAATGGAATCTGTACATATAAGGCATGACTCCTAATTACTTCTGGATAATTTATAGTAAATTTTTAAAGTTGCGACAGGGGACCCAGAAACCGTTCTGGCCCTGTCTCACAATAGCTTTAATATCTCTTAACATGTAACTCTTATGACCATTTCGTTTCTTCCATATGAAAATAGACTCATCAAGGTTCATTTACATAGCTTATTCACTATTTAATACCATTCCTACAAATTTTGGTGATTTTTCACATTCACGTCACTGCAGCTGGCAGCATCTGTTTTTAAGGTAGGTCTTACCTATTTTGTAGTCTCCATGAACCAACTAGTCTTGCCATACATAGGTTCATATATGATCATTTTAACCATACCAATGGCTGATCATGTGACCAACATTCCCATCTCCAATCCATAATCACATCATGACACCATATATATATATACAAACCGCAAATAGTCTAAGTTCAGTACTTCACTTTTACGAGCCATTTTCGCATGGCCGTACACATATACATCACAAAGATATTTAAACCAACAAGGGTAGTCCTATACATGCCATTTCAAAGTTCAACCAAAATTTATACCAAAATAGAGGCGTTGATAGTGTGGATGACTTCGACTTTAATGATCCCGAATCCGATTGCTATCGAGCGTAATCTATAAAAAGAGAGCCAAAGCAACGGGTAAGCATTTTTATGCTTAGTAAGTCTCAAGGAATAAAATCAGCTTTAATTTAAGCAATACATTCACATAACCAAATGCATCATTTCATTAATACACATTCTCATAATCATTCTTACTTCACACTTCATCATTATATACTTTCACAAAGTATCAACCATTCTAATAGCTGAAATTCGTTAGTCGATTGAGCGAATGTTGCTCAAATATGTCGACTTTCCAATGCACATATAAACGTACCTTATTCTTTGGGCTTTTCGAGCGTACTAATTGAATTTATTACAGCAACCAACACTAACCTCCAGCCCAAGCTTCTTCGGAATACAACCGGATATAACCACGTGCACGGATGCCTTCGGGTCTTAGCCCGGATAGAATGACTCGCACGAATGCCTTCGGGTCTTAGCCCGGATGTAGCCACTAGCACAATTGCCTTCGGGTCTTAACCCGGATATAATTTCCAGCATAATTGTCTTCGGGGCTTAGCCCGGGTATCATTCAATTTCTCATGCACATATACATCAATAATCATTGGACATACATATTTCATTTTCGTTACTAAGGCTCAAACACAATTATAATCACTAGCATAATCGCCTTGGGACTTAGCCCGGTATCATTCAATACTCATACACACATAAATCAATAATCAATACATCCAAATTTCATTCCACATAATTCAATTAAGGTCACTTCTTGAGGACTTACCTCGGATGTTGTCGAACGGCTTTTACGGCTATTCGATCACTTTTTCCTTCCCCTTGTCCAATTGTGGCCCTCTAAGCTCTTGAGCTAATTCAAACAAATTCAATTTATTAAAACCTCATTGTGCTAGCTTATGGCCGAATATGACAAGAAGTTTAAATGGTCAAATGGCCACCCTTTAGCTTGAATACACAATGGTCATGCACATTTTATACTACATCAAGCAATTCAATACAATTCATTCGGGCATCAAGGAAAAGCTAAGGCCTTCAATAGGCTACCTAAGGCCGAATATACATGTCCATGTTGAGGCCAATTATGCTCTTAATACCACACAAAAACAGCATGCATTTTACTAGTTAATGCTTTGCATGTTGTAGCTCAAAACTTATAATATAGCATCAAGCACTCATATGTGTGCTAGGCGAATGTGCTTGCAATTTCACAAGCATTCTTCAACATCTTCTTCTTTAAACAAACATATTCATCACTTACTTCATAGCCAAAACATCATGTGCAAACATATATATACATATATGAGCATGGCGAATTTCAAGGTGTCCATAGCCATCTAAAACACAAATTTTAACTAACATGCAAGAAGCATGAACCATGCTCATGAATGCATCATGGCCGAATACATCATAATCATGCCCCTTTTATCTTCAATCATGGTTAAACAAAAGAAAACTCAAAGTCTTACTCAAGATGGCTACAAAGAAATTTCAAGAGTAGACAATCCATCATTGCATGCATCATCATCAAGCTTCACACTTAACATGCAATGGCTTTATCACAATACCAACCTTGACCAAATACCACTTCCATGGCATAACAAGGATTTGAACCATGGCTAACATGAACATCAAGTTGGCAACTAAAACATGCATGAATCTCATGACACAACCTCATACATACCTCAATCTTGATGCAAGTTTAGCCAAATATCCTTCTAGATCTCTTCTAAACAAAGGAAATGAAGCAAAATCTCTTCTTCCTCTTAGTATTTTTGGCCAAAAGGAGAGAACAAGGATGAACAAATTTTTTGTTTCTCTTCTTGGTTGCACGGCAATGGGGAATGCTACTCTCTCACACACATTTTTTTTTCATTCTTTTCTTACCCATGCTTATTTGTTTATTATTTCTCCCTAATGCCCAACAAAACATGTTTCATGACATGTTTAGCCTATATCTCTTTGTCATGGCCGGCCATCACTTGTAAAAGGGAATTTGACATGCAAGTCCATTATTTTGCATGCATGCTTTAATTAGTCATCACACATTTCCTATCGTACTTTCAAAGTTCACTACTAAGTCCTTTCTTGTGGAATTCACCTTTATAACACTAAATCAATCATCATAAAATGTCATACATGAGCACACACATATTATAGGCATCAAAATAAATTTTAATTATTTTTATGCCTCGGTTTTGTGGTCCCAAACCACATTCCGACTAGGGTCAATTTTGGCTGTCACAACTCTCCCCACTTAAGAAATTTTCGCCCCGAAAATCTTACCGGTAAATAGGTTTGGATATCACTCTTTCATAGAGTTCTCGGTCTCCCAAGTAGCTTCTTCTATCCCGTGCTTGAGCCATAACACTTTCACTAGCGGAACCCGCTTGTTTCGTAACTCTTTCACTTCTCGTGATAGGATACGAATCGGTTCTTCCTCATAACTCATATTAGCTTGAATTTCAATTTCTGATGGACTAATCACGTGCGATGGATCGGATCTATAGCGTCGAAGCATCGAAACATGAAAGAAATCGTGAACCTTTTTGAGTTCAGGGGGCAAAATCAAACGATATGCCACCGGACCGACTCGCCGGATATCTCATATGGCCCAATGAACCTCAGCTCGGCTTGCCCTTACGGCCGAATCTGAGTATCTTTTTCCAAGGCGATACCTTGAGAAACACTTTATCACCCACCTGATACTCGATATCCTTACGCTTCAGATCCGCGTACGACTTCTGACGATCGGAGGCTATCTTCAGACTTTCACGGATTACTTTCACTTTCTGTTCAGCATCTCTAATCAAATCCACCCCGAAAATCTTGCTTTCACCAAGCTCAGTCCAAAACAATGGTGTACGGCATTTACGACCGTACAAAGCCTCGTAGGGTGCCATCATAATACTCGATTGAAAATTTGTTGTTGTGTTTAATTCAATCAATGGCAAATACCGTTCCCATGAACCACTAAACTCGAGGACGCAACATCTCAACATATCCTCAAGTATCTGAATTATCCGCTCGGATTGACCATCGGTTTGGGGGTGAAAGGCGGTGCTAAAATGCAACTTGGTACCCAAAGCTTCTTGCAACTTTTTCCAAAATCGCGAGGTAAATCTCGGATCTCTATCCCACACGATGGAAATAGGCACCCCGTAATCTCACAACTGAGAAACGTACAATTCGGCTAATTTGTCCATTGAAAATCCGACGTCGGGGACAAAGTGGGCCGACTTAGTCAATCTATCTACCACGACCCAAACCGCATCCTTCTTACTTGTCGACAATGGCGGTCCGGATACAAAGTCCATTGTGACTCGATCCCATTTCCACTCGGTATCGTGATTGGTGAAGTAATCTCAAGGCACCGATGTTCCGCTTTCACTTGTTGACATATTAAACATCTCAAACAAAGTCGGAGATGTCTCGCTTCATACCATGCCACCAAAACCGGCGTTTCAAATCATTGTACGTCTTCAGACTCCCGGTGGATTGCCATTCGCTACAATGGGCTTCATTGAATTATCGAAATGAGTTCAATTCTTTGGAACACACAGACGACTTCGAACCTCAAACAATCGTCATCATCGATTTGAAATTCGAGTCCTTGTTGGAACACACTCGGCCGCTTTTGCACCAACTCGTCGTCGACTTTTCGAGCTTCTCGAATTTGATGTATCAATAGTAGTTTGGCTTTCAATTCAGCCACTAACACACTATCGGATCGAATGCACAAGTGCACGCTCATCGCTCGTAAAGTGAATAATGATTTACGACTCAAGGCATCCGCAACCACATTCGCCTTTCCGGGTGATAGTCAATGACCAGCTCGTAATCCTTTAACACTCGAGCCAACGTCTTTGTCGCAGATTTAAGTCTCTTTGGGTCATCAAATATTTGAGACTTTTGTGATCCAAGTACACATGGCACCTTTCACCAAATAAGTAATGTCGCCAAATCTTTAAGGCGAACACGATGGCTGCCAATTCGAGATCATGAGTCGGATAATTTTTCTCATGTGGCTTTAATTGCCTCGACGATAGGCCACAACTCAACCTTCTTGCATCAATACACAACCTAACCCAAGTAGGGAGGCGTCGCTATAGATGACAAACTCTTTGCGGACTCGAGTTGCACTAGAATTGGGGCTTCGGTCAAATAAGTTTTCATTGATCGAAACTTTTTGGCATTTCTCATCCATTCGAACTTAACATCCTTTTGGAGTAAGCCGTCATCGGCGTGGCTATCGTTGAAAAACCTTTACAAATCGTCGGTAATAACCAAGCAAGCCCCAAAAAGCTCGAACCTCAAGAATATTTCTGAGGCTTCCAATTAAGTATGGCTGAAATTTTATTCTGTCGACTCGAATACCCGATGCAGATACCACATGACCCAAGAAGCTAAACTCTCTTAACCGTAACTCACACTTGCTGAACTTAGCATATAATTGCTTATCCCGTAAAATTTGCAAGACTAACCGCAGGTGTTCAAAGATGTTCGGTCTCATTTCTTGAATAGACCAAGATGTCATCAATGAACACGACTACGAATCGATCCAAATATGGTCGAAGATCCGATTCATTAAATCCATAAATACCGTGAGGGCATTAGTGAGCCCAAACGGCATCACTAGGAACTCATAGTGACCATATCTCGCTCAAGGCGGTCTTGGGTACGTCCGAATCTCGGATTCGCAATTGATAATAGCCCGATCTCAAATCTATTTTCGAGAACACCGAGGCTCCCTTGATTGATCGAACAAGTCATCGATACGTGGTAACGGATATTTGTTCTTTATCGTCGCTTTATTAAGCTGACGATAGTCGATGCACAGCCGCATGGTTCCATCCTTCTTTTTCACAAACAACACTGGCGCACCCCAAGGCGAACAACTCGGGCGAGCAAAACCTCTATCCACCAATTCTTGCAATGAACTTTCAACTCCTTTAATTCCGTTGGTGCCATACGACACGGAGCTATCGAAATTGGAGTGGTACCGGTACCAATTCGATGCCAAATTCTATTTCCGAACGGTGGTAAACCGGCAATTCTTCGTGGAAAACATCCAGTATTCACAAACCACGCACAGATTCGGGTTTCTTTTTCGATTCCTTGTCATCGAAAGCACGACGCAAGGTACGCCGCACCCTTTTCTTACATATTTTCGGGCCAACATTGCTGATATTACAGCTGGCAACCCCTTTAAGTCCGTAGACTCAACCCGAATTATCTCATTATTCGCGCACCTCAAATCGATAGTCTTGCTTTTGCAATTTACAACCGCATCGTGCATGGTCAACCAATCCAAACCAAGAATAACGTCAATTCATCGAACGGCAAAAGCATCAAGTCCGCCAGAAAACAAGAACCTCGGAACACTAGGGGACTTTTCTTGCACACTTTGTTGACAAGCACGTAATGACCCAAGGGTTTGACACCGAATTACAAACTCGAGAGACTCAATAGGCAAAGTCTTCTTTGGATGCTAAGGTTTCACATATATAAGAATGAGTAGAACCGGGGTCAATCAAAGCAATCACATTAGTATTGAAAAGAGTGAAAGTACCGGTAATGACATTTGGAGGAGGCATCCTCCTCAGGCGCAGATGGCATAAGTCCTAGCAGGGCACGAGCCTCGAGATCGATGGTAGCATCTCTAGATCCTCTCGACCTCCATCGACATTGCCCATATTTCTAGGTGGCCTACCTCGAGCAAGTGGTAGCACCCGGTTTCCACTCGACTTACATTCATTCATGCATCCTCGGGCAATCCTTCATAAAGTGGTCGGCCGATCCACACTTATAGCAGGAGCGATCACGAAACCAACAGCTCCCGAATGCCATTTGCCACAATGTAGACACTCCGCCTCTCTCGCGATCATTTCCACCATCGGCGATCAAGTGACTCGTGTGGTCAGGGGTCGATCGCGTCCTCGTCTAGAAAAGCCCAAACGCCTCTAGACCGGCTCACATCATCTCGAAATCTCTTCGATGCTGTTGAAGAGACTTTCCGAGGACCTCTTCGAATTCTCCGGTTCCCACATCAACTTTTTGTTTCTCCTTTCTAAGCTCTTGACTTTACAAGCTCGCTCAACAAGTACTACGAACTCTCGATTTCGAGAATGCCAACGAACATCCTTATATCATCATTCAGCCCATCCTCGAAGCGTTTACATAATGGCTTCGGACGAAATGCATTCTCGCTGCATCTGGCTAAGCCTCACAAATTTTCGTTCGTAGTCGTTGATCGACATAGAACCTTGCTTAAGATCAAGGAATTCCCTTCGCTTTTGGTCGATGAATCTCTGACTAATATACTTTTTTCAGAACTCGGTTTGAAAGAATTCCCAAGTCACTTGCTCTCTAGGCACCACAGAAGTCAGAGTACTCCACCAATAGTAGGCGGACTCGCGTAGCAAGGAGATGGTACACTTTAAGCACTCATCGGGTGTACAGGATAGCTCATCGAGCACCGGATAGTGTTATCCAACCAAAATTCAGCTCGCTTCGGCATCATCATCATCCGTAGCCTTAAATTCAGTGGCCCCATGTTTTCGAATCCTATCGACTGGGGGCTTACTTGACCTTATTTGGTCAGTCACCGGAGGTATTGTAGGTGCGGGGGTTGCATTTTTCGGGAATGGAGGTTGTGGAACAGCCGTGTTAGTTCGAATGTATTGATTAAACCATTCGTTCATCACACTATAAAAGGCTTGCCTAGCCTCATCATTCGGATTGCTGGCCATAGGTTGAGAGTCCGCCGGGCGCTGTCCCTTGCGCGGAGCAGCGCCACACTCTCCACATCATCAGCTATTGCTCATTTGGGATCGGGATCCATTGCTATAAACAAACACAAAGTCAAATTGTCGAAATCACCACACTATCGATTCATCATTTAATGGCATGTATAGCTAGACCCCAAACACATCACGGTAGTCCTAGAATTGACTAAACCGTAGCTCGATACCAATAAAATTGTAACACCCGAACCCGAGACCATCGTCGATTGTCGGACACGAGGGTTAACAAGCCAAGTTCACATATTTTGCCCCCAATTTGACATTTCCAGTCAGGCTGGAAAACTGCGTCACCGTCGCTTTAAAATCATATCTCGAGTTTCAAAACTCGGAAACTGGTTTCATAAATTTTCTCTGAATTTAGACTCATATATCCATCCATGGATTTATTTCTAGAATTTTTGGTTGGGCCAATTGGTACAGTTTATTAGTTAAAGTCACCCATGTTACAGGGATCAACTGCTCTGACCTTCGCGCGTTATAACTTGAATATCTCTCTGTACAGGGATTTAATACTGGTGCCGTTTGTTTCTAATGAAACTAGACTCAAAATGGAATCTGTACATATAAGTCATGACTCCTAATTCTTTCTGGATAATTTATAGTAAATTTTTAAAGTTGCGACAGGGGACCCAGAAACCGTTCTGGCCCTGTCTCACAATAGCTTTAATATCTCTTAACATGTAACTCCTATGACCATTTCATTTCTTCCATATGAAAATAGACTCATCAAGGTTCATTTACATAGCTTATTCACTATTTAATACCATTCCTACAAATTTTGGTGATTTTTCACATTCACGTCACTGCAGCTGGCAGCATCTGTTTTTAAGGTAGGTCTTACCTATTTTGTAGTCTCCATGAACCAACTAGTCTTGCCATAGGTTCATATATGATCATTTTAACCATACCAATGGCTGATCATGTGACCAACATTCCCATCTCCAATCCATAATCACATCATGACACCATATATATATATATACAAACCGCAAATAGTCTAAGTTCAGTACTTCACTTTTACGAGCCATTTTCGCATGGCCGTACACATATACATCACAAGATATTTAAACCAACAAGGGGTAGTCCTATACATGCCATATCAAAGTTCAACCAAAAATTTATACCAAAATAGAGGCGTTGATAGTGTGGATGACTTCGACTTTAATGATCCCGAATCCGATTGCTATCGAGCGTAATCTATAAAACAGAGAGCCAAAGCAACGGGGTAAGCATTTTTATGCTTAGTAAGTCTCAAGGAATAAAATCAGCTTTAATTTAAGCAATACATTCACATAACCAAATGCATCATTTCATTAATACACATTCTCATAATCATTCTTACTTCACACTTCATCATTATATACTTTCACAAAGTATCAACCATTCCAATAGCTGAAATTCGTTAGTCGATTGAGCGAATGTTCCTCAAATATGTCGACTTTCCAATGCACATATAAACGTACCTTATTCTTTGGGCTTTTCGAGTGTACTAATTGAATTTATTACAGCAACCAACACTCACCTCCAGCCCAAGCTTCTTCGGAATACAACCGGATATAACCACGTGCACGGCTGCCTTGGTCTTAGCCCGGATAGAATGACTTCATACGAATGCCTTGGTCTTAGCCGGATGTAGCCACTAGCACAATTGCCTTCGGGTCTTAACCCGTATATAATTTCCAGCATAATTGTCTTCGGGGCTTAGCCCGGGTATCATTGAATTTCTCATGCACATATACATCAATAATCATTGGACATACATATTTCATTTTCGTTACTAAGGCTCAAACACAATTATAATCACTAGCATAATCGCCTTCGGGACTTAGCCCGGGTATCATTCAAATACTCATACACACATAAATCAATAATCAATACATCCATATTTCATTCCACATAATTCAATTAAGGTCACTTCTTGAGGACTTACCTCGGATGTTGTCGAACGGCTTTTACTGCTATTCGATCACTTTTTCCTTCCCCTTGTCCAATTGTGGCCCTCTAAGCTCTTGAGCTAATTCAAACAAATTCAATTTATTAAAACCTCATTGTGCTAGCTTATGGCGAATATGACAAGGAGTTTAAATGGTCAAATGGCCACCCTTTAGCTTGAATACACAATGGTCATGCACATTTTATACTACATCAAGCAATTCAATACAATTCATTCGGGCATCAAGGAAAAGCTAAGGCCTTCAATAGGCTACCTAAGGCCGAATATACATGTCCATGTTGAGGCCAATTATGCACTTAATACCACACAAAACAGCATGCATTTTACTAGTTAATGCTTTGCATGTTGTAGCTCAAAACTTATAATATAGCATCAAGCACTCATATGTGTGCTAGGCCGAATGTGCTTGCAATTTCACAAGCATTCTTCAACATCTTCTTCTTTAAACAAACATATTCATCACTTACTTCATAGCCAAAACATCATGTGCAAACATATATATACATATATGAGCATGGCCGAATTTCAAGGTGTCCATAGCCATCTAAAACACAAATTTTAACTAACATGCAAGAAGCATGAACCATGCTCATGAATGCATCATGGCGAATACATCATAATCATGCCCTTTTATCTTCAATCATGGTTAAACAAAAGAAAACTCAAAGTCTTACTCAAGATGGCTACAAAGAAATTTCAAGAGTAGACAATCCATCATTGCATGCATCATCATCAAGCTTCACACTTAACATGCAATGGCTTTATCACAATACCAACCTTGACCAAATACCACTTCCATGGCATAACAAGGATTTGAACCATGGCTAACATGAACATCAAGTTGGCAACTAAAACATGCATGAATCTCATGACACAACCTCATACATACCTCAATCTTGATGCAAGTTTAGCCAAATATCCTTCTAGATCTCTTCTAAACAAAGGAAATGAAGCAAAATCTCTTCTTCCTCTTAGTATTTTTGGCCAAAAGGAGAGAACAAGGATGAACAAATTTTTTGTTTTCTCTTCTTGGTTGCACGGCAATGGGGAATGCTACTCTCTCACACACATTTTTTTTTCATTCTTTTCTTACCCATGCTTATTTGTTTATTATTTCTCCCTAATGCCCAACAAAACATGTTTCATGACATGTTTAGCCCATATCTCTTTGTCATGGCGGCCATCACTTGTAAAAAGGGGAATTTGACATGCAAGTCCATTATTTTGCATGGATGCTTTAATTAGTCATCACACATTTCCCTATCGTACTTTCAAAGTTCACTACTAAGTCCTTTCTTGTGGAATTCACCTTTATAACACTAAATCAATCATCATAAAATGTCATACATGAGCACACACATATTATAGGCATCAAAATAAATTTTTAATTATTTTTATGCCTCGGTTTTGTGGTCCCGAAACCACATTCCGACTAGGGTCAATTTTGGGCTGTCACAGTGTCGAATCCACTAGGCAAATGTGTGATAGTTGATAAAGTAAGCAAGAAATGCCCTTTAATGATTCGGGGTCATTACTTTCCGGCCGACTTGATGTTGTTGCCGTTTGATGAATTTGATGTTATTTTGGGTATGGATTGGTTGACATTGCATGATGCTATAGTAAATTGCAAAGAAAAGCTTATAGAATTAAAGTGTGAAAACGGTGAAACTCTGTGGGTTGAATCAGATAAATCAGAGGCATTATCTAGTGTGATTTCTTCGATGTCGGTTCAGAGGTATTTGAGAAAGAGTTATGAAGCTTATTTGGCATATGTAATTAATACAAAAGAAGTTGAAAAGAAAGTTGAATCAGTACCGGTTGTGTGTGAATTTGCGGATGTATTTCTAGAAGAATTACCAGGTTTGCCTCCAGTCAGGGAAGTAGAATTTGGTATAGATTTGATACCGAGAATAGCTCCGATCTCGATTGCTCCATATAGAATGGCACCAACAGAGTTGAAAGAATTAAAGTCACAGTTGCAAGAGTTGAGTGATAAAGGCTTTGTGAGACCAAGTTTTTCACCTTGGGGTGCTCCGTGTTATTTGTGAAAAGAAGGATGGTTCTATGAGATTATGTGTTGATTATCGGCAGTTAAACAAGGTGAGAATCAAAACAAGTATCCATTGCCGAGAATTGATGATTTGTTTGATCACTAAAAGGAGCGACATGGTTTTCAAAGATTGACTTGAGATCCGGGTATTATCACCACGAGTGAAAGAGTCGATGTGCCTAAAGCGCTTTTAGAACAAGGTACGGTCATTATAAATTTTAGTTATGCCATTCGGGTTGACAAATGCTCCTCTTGTGTTTATGGACTTAATGAATCGCATATTTCGCCATACACGGACAGATTTGTTGTGGTGTTTATAGATGATATTTTAATTTATTCAAAGGATGAGACAGAGCATGCTGAGCATTTGAGGATAGTTTTGCAAACTTTGAGAGATAAGCAGCTGTATGCTAAGTTTAGTAAAAGTGAATCTTGGCTCCGGGAAGTTGGATTTTTGGGTCATATTGTTTTAGGTGTGGTATACGGGTTGATCCTAGTAAAATTTCAGCCATTGTTGATTGGAAACCACCGAAAAATGTAACTGAAGTTAGGAGTTTCTTGGGGCTAGCTGGGTATTATCGGCAGTTTGTAAATGGATTTTCTATAATTGCTGCTCCTATGACTACACTACTCCGAAAGGATGTTAAATTTGAATGGACGGAAGAATGTCAACAGAGTTTCAAAGAATTGAAAAAGTTATTAACTGAAGCACCAGTGTTGATACAACCCGAATCAGGTAAAGAATTTGTGGTGTACAGTGATGCTTCTCTAAATGGTTTGGGGTGTGTACTCATGCAAGAAGGAAAAGTGGTGGCTTATGCTTCGAGGCAGTTAAAACCTCATGAGAGGAATTATCTTACTCACGATTTGGAATTGGCTACAGTGGTGTTTGCTTTGAAGATTTGGAGACATTATTTGTATGGTGAAAAGTGCCGAGTATATACCGATCACAAAAGTCTTAAATACTTGATGTCACAAAAAGACTTGAATTTGAGACAGCGAATATGGTTAGAGTTATTGAAAGATTACGAGCTTGTTATTGATTATCATCCGGGAAAAGCGAATGTGGTTGCCGATGCTTTAAGCAGAAAGTTATTATTTACTTTGAGAGTGATGAACACTCAGTTGAAAATGTCAGATGACGATTCGATTCTAGCAGAGTTAAGAGCAAGACCGATGTTTTTATTAGAGATTTTTGAAGCTCAGAAAAATGATCAAGATTTGCTAGCCAAGAGAAAACAGTGTGAAGGTGATACGGGATCAGATTTCAGAATCGGTTCTGATGGTTGTTTGATGTTTAAAAATTGGATTTGTGTACCGAAAAATGATGAGTTGATTCAAAAGATTTTGCATGAAGCACATAATGGTTGTTTGGCTGTTCATCCGGGCAGTACAAAGATATATAATGACTTAAAGAAAATGTACTGGTGGAGTGGAATGAAAAGAGATATTTCTGAGTTTGTATCAAAGTGCTTAGTTTGTCAACAAGTGAAAGCTGAACACCAAGTACCTTCGGGATTACTTCAGCCTATTATGGTTCCTGAATGGAAATGGGATCGGATTACTATGGATTTTATATCAGGGTGCCGTTAACTCCAAGGAAGAAAAATGCCATCTGGGCAATAGTTGATGATGGCTAAATCACTCATTTTATTTGAGACGCATGATTATTCTCTTAATAAGTTGGCTGAATTGTATATCTGAGAGATTGTTAGACTTCATGGGATACCTTTGTCAATCATTTCAAATAGAGATCCGAGGTTTACCTCACGGTTTTGGCAAAAGTTGTAAGAGGCATTAGGTACAAAGTTAAATTTCAGCACTGCCTTTCATCCACAAACTGATAGACAATCAGAGAGAGTAATTCAGATTCTTGAAAACATGCTCAGATGTTGCGTATTGGAATTTCAAGATAGTTGGGAAAGGTACTTACCATTGGTAGAATTTGCTTATAATAATAGTTATCAGACGAGTTTGAAGATGGCACCTTATGAAGCATTATATGGTCATAAATGTCGGACACCATTGTATTGGACTGAACTCAAGGAAAATCAGATTTATGGAGCTGATTTAATAAAAGAAACCGAAGAAAAGGTGAAAGTGATTCGAGATTGTTTGAAAGTCGTCAGATAGATGAAATCTTATGCGGATTTGAAACGAAAAGAAATGGCGTTTCAAGTTGGTGATAAGGTATTTTTGAAAGTGTCTCCATGGAAGAAAGTCCTTAGATTTGGACGAAAGGGCAAGTTAAGTTCGCGTTTTATTGGACCGTATGAAATAATTGAAAAAGTTGGACCGGTAGCATGTCGGCTAGCGCTACCACCTGAATTAGAGAAGATTCATGATGTGTTTCATGTATCTATGTTACGTCGGTATCGTTCGGATCCTTCACATATAATTTCACCGACAGAAGTTGAACTACGACCGGATATGACTTATGAAGAAGAACCGATTAAGATTTTAGCTCGAGAAGTCAAACAACTAAGAAATAAAAGTGTTGCACTTGTGAAAGTGTTGTGGCAAAAGCATGGGGTAGAAGAGACTACATGGGAACCTGAAGAAAACCAATACCCACACCTGTTTATCGGTAAGATTTTCGAGGACGAAAATCCTTAAAAGGGGGGAGAGTTGTATATCCTGAATTAGGGCTTAATCAGAATAGTGGTTTCATGACCACAAATTCGAGATAGAAATAATTATTTTATAATTATTTTGATGATTATGATATGATTGCATGATTGTGTGAAAAATCGTGATGAAATTCTATGCCTAAAGTGCTTAAATTGAAAGTAGGGACTAAATCGAATAAGTTGCAAAATTTGCATTCTAGAAGTTTTTAGTATGAAATTGCATTGAAATATTAATTAGGAGATCTTAATAGCAATTTGACCAATTTTAAGTTCATGGACAAAATTAGGACATGGAAGGAATTTTTGAAAGTTTAGTAGTAAGGGCATTTTGGTCATTTAGTTATTAAAATGAATTAAAACAAAATTAAAAGCCAATTTTGGCCATCTTCTTCATTAGGCCGAAATTTCAAGGGTTCTCCATAGTTAGGGTTTGTTTCAAGCTTCCAAGCTCCATAGTAAGTGATTCCAAGCCCGCTTTTAATGTTCTTTACGTTTTGGAATCCTTAGCTCGATTAAGCTTATGTTAGCAATAATTCAACCTAGGGTTTATATTTGGAAAAATACCCATAGGTGAAATTTGTGTATTTTGATGTTTTATGATAGAATATGGGGTTTTAAATTATGTTAGACAACTTGTGCTACTCGGTTTTGAGTGAAAACAAGTAAAAGGGCTTAATCGGCAAAAATACCTAATAGTCACAAGTATATGTTAGAGTAAGAATTTGATGTTGCCATAGAAGGGAAAAATGATCAGCATGTTATAAAACATAAGAATAAGGAATAAAGTTTAATTCCCGAGCCTAGGGGCAAAAGTGTAATTATGCAAAAGTTTAGGGGCAAAAGTGTAATTTTTCCAAAGTTCGTATTAAATGCTGTTTTGATGAATGTATGTATTAAATAAGATTAATTTGGCATTATAGATTAAGAGAAACGAGATTCAAGTCGCGATCGAGGAAAAGAAAAGATTGTGGACTAAATTGCAAAATCTTTATATTTTGGTACCAAGGTAAGTTATGTGTAAATAATGTAGCATAATTGTTATTTTTAAGTTATTGATATTAATTATATGATATGCTGATTTTTATTATGAAATATATGCTTTGTGGTTATTTTCGAATAAAATGCAAATTATGTGTATTAATTGTTAAATATAAAGTACTACCGAGTATTGGTTTTGGTATTTTACGGAAGATGGCAAGGATATGTGTTTGAGGAAAATCCCGTTTGAACCTTACGAATAGATTAGGATACAAGTGACATGTCACTAGGATGGTTGAGCATCCGAACTCGTTGAGTTGAGTCCGAGTTCACTTATGGATGCGAATGTCCGAACTCGTTGAGTTGAGTCCGAGTTCGTGAGATGTAACTAGGCATCCAAACTCGTTGAGTTGAGTCCGAGTTCACTTATGGATGCGAACGCCCGAGCTCGTTGAGTTGAGTCCGAGTTCACTTAGGGGCGGGTTACATGATTTCTTGATTACATATGAGGCATTTATGTGCAAATTATCCGTGTATCCGAGTTGTATTCCGATGTGGTCAACGGGTGAAATTTCTAGTGAAATGAAAGAACACTTAAGATGCAAGCGACGTATTGGTAAGTGTTGTGAAATGGACACTTTGGACAGGTATGTTCTTAACGCTCGGGTTGATAATAGATACAACAACGATAAGGTGGTAAGATGATGAATGATGTTTAGAAATATGACATATGTTTTGGTGATACCATGCTAAAGTTGTTTGGTATATTTGTATTGTTATGTTACTTGTTATTTACATATGAACTTACTAAGCATTTATGCTTACTCCTCCTCTTTATTTCTGTAGTTTTGAACAAGCCATTTCGGGAATCGACAGTCGAAGGTTCGATCACACTATCTAAAGGACTTTATATCGGGTAAATGGCTTGTAAAACTTAAGTATGGCATGTATAGCAATATACTTATTTTGTGTAAATAATTTTATGATATAGCCATGATTGGTTGAGAAAATGTTTGATATTGATAAGTCATGGTGATGATTAAATTTAGATCATGTTTGATATCATGGAAGTTTAATAGGTTATCTAGTTCATAACAACTCATGAAAAGATGAAACTTGCCTTAAAACAGAATATTGCTGCAGCAATGACATGAATTTGAAAAATCACTAAAAATAGTAGAAATGGAACTAAATGATGGTAAGTTATGGAATTGAAGATTAACGAGTCTATTTTCATGTGGATTGAACAAATTAGGCATATAAATTATATTTTATGAGATATTTAAACTTTTGTGAAACAGGGTCAGAGTGATTTCAGGATCCCCTGTTCTGACTTTAAAAATTCATAATAAATTTTAAAAAAATAATTATAAGTTTTTCTTTATATTTAAAGATTCTTTATTGAGTCTAGTTTTAATAGAAACAAACCTCATAGTCATTGAAATTCTGTATAGAGAGATATCTGATTCGTAATACACAGAGGTCAGAGCAGTCGAACCCTGAAAGAGGGGAGACTTTAACTAATAAACTGTACTAATTGGCCCAACCAAAAATTCTAGAAAAAAATTAGTAAATAAATATTTGAGTCTAAATTTAGGGAAAATTTACGGATTTTGATTTCGAGTTTCGTAACTGGAGATATGATTTTTCTTGTAACTGTGATGCGGGTAGCTAGAAAGCTGTGAATGTAGAAACAAATGATTTGAAGTTCTTAATTTGATAAATTATGTTCGGTAACTCCTCAAGCTCATCTCCGGCGACGGTTTCGAGCGTGGGGGAGTAACATAAAATTAGTAAACAAATAATAAAAGTTAATATATTATAAAACATGTCATAAAACATTAGTGTTTATATTTTATTTCCACCATAGCTAAAACATATATAATAAAACAAAAGAAAGGAAGGTAGGGTTTGGATGATTATAAGCTCAATCAAGGTAAGTGTTTAGTTTGATTTTTGATAATTTTTACGTTTTTGAGATCGTTGCTTCGAGTAAAACAAAACCCATAATTGAATTTTTGATTTTGGTGAATATTTTGAGTAATGCCATTGTTGAGAGCTTATGATTTTTGTTGTTTGATGATGAAATATGAAAGATATGTTTTAGATAAACATGTTTTGTATTTGAATTTTTGATGATTTTGAGTAATTAGGACTGAATTGTAAAAATAATAATTTGAGGGATTAAAATGTGAAATAAATGAAATATATGAATTTGTATGAGTATGGATAAAATTCGGCCAACATGGGCATGTTGGAATTTTGTATATTTTGTGTTTTGTGCAATAGGGACTAAATTGTAAAAAGTGTAAATGTCATGGCTAAAATGGTAATTTGCCCATTTATCTGTTTTTGGATTAAATTGAATGAAAATATGTTTGAGTGAGCTTAATTTGAAATGTTTAGATCAAAAAAGAAAAAAAATTGGATTTGGATCGGGGAAAACGAAAGTTGTCGATTAGCTGTCCCGTTCTGTTTTACGTCGTCTGAGGTAAGTCTATAAGCAAATAGGTGTACTAAATTTAAACTAAATGCTAAGCATACATGCTAGAATGAAATATATGAAATTATGTATGCTATGGCCGAATGTGAATAAGTTTGGCTGCTATATTTCCAAATTCATTTTGATCGAGTTACGACGTCTGAAAGCCTCGTATGAACCTTAGGAATAGTTAGGATACATATGTCATGACATAGGATTCCGATTTATGTGTGCGAGTAAGACCATGGCATCGATATGTGACTCTGATATATGTGTGCGAGTAAGATCTTGTTTGCGATAGTGGCATTAATTTGTGATTACATGTAAGACCACGTCTGGGATGTTAGCATTGTACGATATATGTGTGATTATTCGAGTGTCCTATCCAATTCCAAACGGTTCATCGGGCTACGATAAGATGCGAACATACATGTTGAATAAGCTAAATGACCAGGTATGGAATAGGTTGTTATTACTTGTGATAAGGTAAGTAAGTACTTAACGTTGTTACAATTGACTTATGAGGTAAATATAGGATGTGTATAATTATAAAAGTGTGTTCAATTTTGATATGCATATTGTGAATGTCTTCAAGATGATACGTGTTATGTATATATATGTAACCATGTATATTCGGCCATTTAGGTAATATGTGTACTTGATGAAATATTTTGATACCTGAGCTTGTGTTTATGAGAATATGTATATTTGACTATGTAATGACGTAATGGCTGGTAAGTGAAAGGTAAGTTACTTTAGTTTGGTTAAATGAGTATTCAGCCAATGTGGGAATTACATACGAAAGAGTATCATGAATGAAATTTGTAGTTTGGGATTAAGCATAATAATACTAAAGTAATTCGGTTTAGTTTATAATGAATTGCTTATACTATTAGATTGTTTATTTTCTTATAACCTACTAAGCTATGATAGCTTATTTTGTGTGTTTGTATTTACTATGTTTTATAGATTTTGGAGTCAAGCTACAAGTTTGGGGGTTGTCAGCAAAGTACATCACACTATCGGCTATTTCGGTACCTTTATCAATTAAACTCAGATTATGGCGTGTGGAACGACAGAAAAAATGTGCAAGTGTACACAATCGCAACAAGTAATAAAGTGACAAGTAAATGTCGAGTACCCACAGGGACTGTAAAATAATTATTTATGAAATTAATTGTAAAACACTTGGGTGAGGTAAAAATAATTTGGCTTTAAAAGATGGTCAAAAACTATTTAAAAACTAAGTACATGATTAAAAATAAAACAAAAGAGTTCTAATGCACGATTTCAAATAAGATTTAATCAAGGTAACATACTTGTGTTGGATTAATCATATTCCTTTAACTTAGAAAATTAAACTCGTGTTTACACTGTTACGAATAAATTCACAGCAACCCAGTAATTTGCTAACTTATGAACAAATTTACATACAAAAATCCATTCATCTCTTGACATATCCCTATGTCAATTCAACCGACTAAATAGATTCTAGCAAGCAAACATGTTATTGCACATACATACTCATTAAATTGAATCAATCTCTTGCATATCCCTATGTCAATTCAAACGATTAATTAAATCTAATAAACATATAAAAGACTTTGAGAAGTAACAAGGCATCCCTACCTTGAAACAATTTAATCACAATAATCTTGCAAGTTATGCAAGGCAATAATATCGCCAGATACATTGCTAATTTACCCTTCAGCTACCTTAGAAGAATAAACATGCACTGATTAATTACTGTGTCAACTAATTACAATTTTAATCTATTTAAATAATTAATTCATTAGTTACCTCACAGTCATAACGCAAGAATAACTTAGGCATGATTTTACTTAACCAAGCAGTTTACCGAGGCCTATAACAGCATAAACATCATTTTAACAATTCAAGCAGGCAGAATATAATCAACCAACACAAACATAATTCAAGCTGAATTGATTAAAATAACCATTTCAATAGCATAAATATTTATAAACATGTTTGTCAAAACAACAACAAAAATTAAAGAGTTAGGGAACAAGAGGCAAATTCGGTGTTTCTCCGTGGCTTCACTAGTTGCTCCGTTCGTCGTTCTTCGTTGGCCTTGGATATCAAGGTGGCTTATGAAAACCTAATTTCTGCTCCAAAATGGCCTTTCCCAAGAGAAGAAATTGACACTTGAACAAGAGGGAATGGAATGGAAAAAAATGAGAGAAAAGGGAGAGAGGGAATGAGAGAATGATGTGAAGTGAGTGATGCTTTGAATGATCAGAAAAGAGTGGATTTTATAGCTGATTGTGGCTGCTAAAAATAGCAAAATTCTACCAGCCAAAGAGACCTCCCTTGGCCGGCCACACACATGGAAAAGTTGAGAGTTTCAACTTTGCTATTTTAAGCTTGGGGCAAATCTACAAAGCCATAATTTAAGGTAGGGTTTGAATGCAATTTAGAAGTATTTTGAGGGCCTTTTTGCAAGCATATTTAATCAGATAAAATTCTGATTTGGGTCAGCATATGGACAGTTTTGGGCTGCCCATTTAGTGGCTGGTTCGGTTCATTCAATTTGGCTCGACCAGTGCGGTTCAACTGGACCCCTTTCTCCATAATTAATTAAAAATAATTTATTTAGCCCACATTAAATGGTGAATAAATTAAAATTAATTAAATTATGAATTAATACACTTTTCTGGACCGTCTTAGGCTAGAAATTAAAGTGTCTCGATACTTCAAATTGCTCCTCGGTTTTGTGCTTTCAGCAGTGTCACAGAGCCAATTTTTGCCCTTTGCTCGAATCTGTCGAAAATAGTCAAAATTAATCAAAATTAAGTATAAAATTAAATAAATTCACCATGTTCATATTTTTAACATGATTTAATTATTTTATAATATTTAATTATTTTCGACAAGAATTTAACCGGATTTGCATGAATTTAAGTAAAATTGGGTATGAAATAGTATATAATTTTTTATGTTTCCACACTCCCAAACTTAATTCATTACTCGTCCCGAGTAATGCACAAATTTTGAAAAGAATTTCTCAGAAACACCTTTGAAAAAAAAAATCATTTAGAACAAAATTTTTCTCAAAATTATGGATATATAAAATACTTATGCTCAAAAATAAGAAATCTGATAATTATGCTAACTTAAGTATACATATTGTTCAAATTAAATTCAACAACTTATTATAATAGCAAAATTTAGACTAAATGCTTTTGTAACAAAGACATGTTAACCCCTACCAATTTGATTTTTATTCCTTTATTCAAGACTAAGCTGCAATCATTAAGCTTAACTTATGTCTTCATATGTTGATCGTAGCAATTTCTCTCCACTAATGTAGGTAGCATGAGGACTTTGAATCAATAGGTCTTCATCAAGGTTGTAACATGGCTAGGCTAGGGGTAGGTGAAAGATGGATAAATTTTGGTTTAAGAAACCCTATACTCAGTGTCAATCGAACCTTCAAAATTTTTACCTTCAATACACCAACTTGACTTTCATATACTCTTTTGTACATCTCTTTGAAATGCATATGCTCTCTTATTCCTTTTTTTATTTATTTAACACGGGCACTTACTTTGTGTACTGCAATTCTCGAGCAATTGATACTTTTTTTCAACTCCCCCAAACTTATTTTCGAAGTACATCTTGAATATTACTGAGTCTAGTGTTTGGGACAATTTTAAGATCATTAAGTGAAAAGTAATGGCTAATTATTGTAAGGGTCAAAATAAAACTAGGCCGTATAGTCTCAAAGTTGGGTTTCAAAGGATAAAATTTTACCATACTGGGCTTGAAAGGCTCAAACGGTCCAAACAATAGTTGCCTAAATCATTTCCAACGTTCCATACTCCCTAGGATTTCCCCTCAAGAAACTACAAAGTCAATTCTAGAGACTTAAACTTTCATGCATACCTAACTTTCCTAAAGAACTAAAAATTTTATAGTACGAATTTACATGCTTTATTAAAAATACATTCATGTCATTATTAAACTAACATAATAATTTATTGAAATAATAGAACTTTATTCATACTCACATTGAGCATACTTAACAAAATTCAAAGTTTTGAACAAAATATATCCTAATCATAATTAAAAGAAAATTTTATTCTGAGTAGAAATAATTCAAATTTTCGGTCCCCCCAACTTAAAATGAACAATGTCCTTATTGTTTAAAGTGAATAGATACTATACACTAGGTAGGATTTTAGAAAAGAGGAGGTGAGTCAATTTGACTGCTTAAGTACCAAGCTCTTTCTAAATCCAATCCTAGACATGTATATATCCATTGCCACATTTTATACTTTGTGACTTGTTCATATTTTACTAGTGATTTTCCTCTCTTTTTTATTATGCAAAAAATAAAAGATTCCTAATTAAACTTAATCCTAAAATGACCTAAGAACAGAAATAAAATAAAGTCAAGATCCCCCATTTATTTATTTGCAGACCCTTCTGAGCTTGACTATCTTTTGCTCCATCACTATCGCCTTTGCATGAATCGCTTCGCTCTTTCTTTGATAATGGACTCCATGGTTCAAATATGAAATCTGGAAACTTAGGCACAAAAATAAACGGGTCATTGTTTATTTTCTTAAAAGCACTTCTCATTGAGTCATCCCTTATTTTTGAGTATCTCCAGTAGGCTTGTTACTGCCATTGCATATGTTGCATTAAGTTCATCAATTTTGATAGCTCATCTCGACGGTCTGGGCTAGGCGGTTGAGCTCTAAACATTGAAGTTTCAGCATCAGGTTCAGCTTCTGGCTCCGCTGATTCTACCTTATCAGGGACTTCAAATGATTGCATCGTGGGATCTTCTTCTTCATCAGGGTCCTCCAGTTCCTCACTTACTTCAACTCGTTGCTGTAGAACTGAGTCTCCAGTTACTCGATAGAGGTCCCAATATGTGATTGTGCCTTGGCTATACCCTGTCTTCCTTACATTTGCGAGAATTTCAGTATTCAAGCATAGAATTGTTATTGTAAAGGGGAAATGAGCAGGACCAGAGCGTTTAACGGCACAATTTCGTATCTCCCTCAAGATGATCTTCCCCACATCAATGATCTTGCCAGTTAGGATCGAGTACAATAAAACCATTTGCTCTAATGAGATTGTAGTCCCAAGTGAGCTAGGCATAAGACTGAATCAGATGAAGTAAAACCATACCTTCGCGAGTGGCATCAAATATTCTCTTCGACAAGTGTGGATTCCTTGTTTTGACACAGTCCATGTAGAACCCTGAACTGTCAGTTCCTCAAGAATTTCTTGCACATTTTCAGGCTTGATATTGCTCATCAATGTGGAATATTCGTCGTTTTCAAAATCTGGTAATTCAAAGAACTCATTAATAACATTTGAATTTATCAGTACCTTGATTCCGCTAACTAGAACTTCTGTCATCTCTCTTGAAGTTAAATTCGCATAGAACTCACGAACTAGCTCCTCGTCCACACTAGGTCTCTTTTCACAAAATAGCTCCTAATTGAGGTTTTCAACAACTTGACGAATACGTGACATAAAGTCTCGTTAGTTGCTCTCCTTTAATGTAAAGCCTTTTTCTGGATGCATCTGTTGATTTTTGAAGATACTTTCGTATCTCACTTTGGCTTCTTCACAGTGGAACTTGTTTTGTGTTTCATCAATTTGAGCGGAAGCACGAGTTCTCTTGCGAGGCATGTTTAACCTGATCATAAGATGGAAAAATTATTTTCTTAATAAGATTTAATAAAATTATTAATAATTCAATGAATTAAAAATTAATTAATTGAATAAAATTAAGAATTAAGAGAAAACTAGGTCTTACCACCTTTTTTTTTGTAAAAATATAAGAACTCTAAAAAAAAATAATGAAGGAGGCAATTTAAAAGGAGGGTTGGAGGGTTTGTGGCTTAGGGTGGATGAAAGGAGAATGCCACACAAGCAGCTAGGGCGTGCGGGCGTGGTGCGTGTGGGAGCAGTGATGCGCAGCAGGGTTGGAAGCAATCAGCAACATGGGCGTTTGGCACTTTGGTGTTTTGGTTCTTTAGGTTTTAAGTGTTAGATGAATGGGAAGATGGGTGGTATTTATAGAGGGAGAAATTGAAATTAGAGTAGAATTCTTAAAATAATTTAATTAATAAAAATTCTAAGTTCTAATCCTATATAAAGATAACAACAATTAATAATTAGATATGTCTTGATTAAATTATTAATTGCTATTTAATTTATTTTAAACAAAGATAAAATAAAATTAATCCTAATTCTATGCTAAGTTGATAAGATTAATATATAAACTATAATATATATAATTATATATTAAAGATTATCATCTTATTATCTTTATTAAAACTTACCAAATAAAATCCTAAAATTGATAATAATTAATATATATTATAACGGGTATAATTATATATTAATAATTATCAATTTTAACTAAAACATTTATTCTAGAAGCCTTTTGAAAATATTTACAACAAAAGGCATCTAGATTTTATTATTCACGAAAAGAGCAACTAAATTTTAAAAATACTTCAATTAAGTCCCTAGACTTAATGAAAATTTGAAATTGAGTCGCAATTTAAAACTCGGGTCAAAATGGACCTTTTTATTTGAAAAATCAAAGATTAAAATCTCTATTTTGAGAATAATTTTTAGGAAAATTATGTTAAAATCAATTCCTAGGAAAGATTGGAGGGCTCACAAGCGGTCCTGCTTAAGTTCCAATCTCCTAGACAGAATTTATTTAAACATACTAATCCCAAAAGTATACCCTAAATCATTTATTAAAAAGGAACATAGGAAAATTTTAAACATCCGATAAAATGAACGAAATTTCATTCCGTTCAACCTTATCTCCCCAATAGTGTTTCAGGCGCTGAGCGTTAACTTGAAAATTACCTCCCTTACCTTGGAGCTCGACAACTCCGTATGGATAGACATGATGAACCGTAGATGGACCGAACCAATGTAATTTTAGCTTACCTAGAAAGAATTTTAGTCTAGAATTAAATAACAAAACTCGCTGACCTGTTTCAAATTCTCAAACTCGAATGTGCTTGTCATGCCATTTCTTAAGTCTTTCCTTGAGTAATTTGGCATTTTCGTAGGAGAATAGCCAGAGTTCCTCTAGCTTATTGAGTTGGAGCATCCGTTTCTCTTTAGTAAGATTAGGATCCAAGTTGAGTTGTTGAAGAGCCCAATAAGCCTTGTGCTCTAATTCTAAGGGTAGATGACATGTTTTCCCAAAGACCAACCTGTAAGGTGACATCCCTAAAGGTGTCTTGTATGCTGTTCTGTAAGCCTATAAAGCATCATCCAACCTTTTGGACCAATCACGTCCGTTTGGGCAAACTACCTTCTCAAGTATGCCCTTGATTTCCTTATTTGCCAGTTCAGCTTGCCTATTCGTCTGCGGATGGTAAGCTGTTGCAACCTTGTGTTTCACTTCGTGCTTGTCTAATAACCATTTTAACCACTTGTTCACAAAGTCGGACCGTTCATCACTAATGATAGCTCTTGGGGTTCCAAACCTTGTGAACACGTGTTTCTGCAAGAACTTAATTACAACCCTAGCATTGTTTGTCGGATAAGCTTCAGCTTCGACCCACTTGGACACATAGTCTACTGCTACCAATATATACTTGTGACCAAAAGACAGAGGGAAAGGACCAAGAAAGTCAATACCCCATACATTGAACAATTCTACCTTAATGATGTTTGTTTGAGGCATCTCATTTCTATTGGTGACATTTCTGACCCTTTGACATTGGTTACAACTCTTTACGTACGCATATGCATCCTTGAATAGTGTTGGCCAAAAGAATCCGGCTTGTAATACTTTGGCCGCCGTACGAGTACCTCCGGAATTTCCTCCAGTCGGAGCTGAGTGACAATGATATAATGTCTTTTGTACTTCATTTTCTACCACGCATCTCCTGATCATCTAATCTGCACACTTTTTAAACAAATATGGCTTTTCCCAGAAATAGTACTTCACATCTTGAAAGAACTTCCTCCTTTGTTGATACGTCTTATCGATTGGCATCAAACCAGAAGCTAAATAGTTAACAATATTAGCAAACCAAAGGGTACTATGGACATGACTTATTTTAGTATGTGTTCATCTGGAAATGTTTCCTGAATTGGTATACTAGGTGAGTTCCCTTCTTGCGGCTCCAATCTGTACAAGTGATCTGCTACTTGGTTTTCTACACCCTTTCGATCTTAAATTTCTAAATCAAACTCTTAAAGTAGAAGCACCCATTGAATCAGTCCCGGCTTAGCATTTTTGTTGGCAAGTAACTACTTAATTACCGAGTGGTTCGTATAAACAGTTACTTTCGTACCTACAAGATAAGATCGAAACTTGTCAAAAGCAAATACAATCATAAATAGCTCTTTTTCTGTTACCGTATAGTTTAATTGAGCTCCTATAAGAGTCCGGCTTGCATAGTAGATGGGATGAAAAACTTTGTTCCTTCGGTGGCCCATGACAGCCCCTATTGCGAAGTCACTTGCATCACACATTAATTCAAATGGCAAATCCCAGTCTGGTGTAACGATTATGGGTGCCGTAACTAATCGACTCTTTAAATCTTTGAAAGCCTTTAAGCATTCATCATTGAACTTGAACGCCATGTCCTTCTCCAATAATTTGCATAAGGGTTTAGCAATTTTGGAGAAGTCCTTGATAAATCTTTGATAAAACCCGGTGTGGCCTAAAAAGCTCCTAACACCCTTTATAGATGTTGTAGGTGGGATTTTCTCGATAACATCTACCTTTGCTTTATCTACCTCGATTCCATGTCTAGTTATCAAATGCCCTAGAACAATTCCTTCTTGTACCATGAAATGTCACTTTTCCCAGTTAAGTACTAGGTTCGTTTCTTCACATCACCTTAGTACCTTAGCTAGATTTGCTAAGCAATCATCATAAGTATCACCGAATACTAAAAAGTCATCCATAAAAACTTCCAACTACTTCTCAACCATTTCAGTAAAAATAGACATCATACATCTTTGAAATGTAGCAGGTGTATTACATAAACCAAATGGCATGCGTCTAAAAGCAAATGTACCGTATGGGCAGGTGAACGTTGTCTTGTACTAATCTTCTGGTGCTACTGTAATCTGATTATACCTCGAGTATCCATCGAGAAAACAAAAATAGTCTTGCCCCGCGAGTCTATCCAACATCTGATCCAAGAATGGCAAAGGAAAGTGATCTTTCCTAGTTGCCTTGTTCAGTTTTCGGTAATCAATGCAAATCCTCCATCCTGTAACTGTTCTAGTTGGTATCAACTCGTTAGTCTCGTTCTCTACAACTGTGATACCTCCCTTCTTTGGCACGCACTAGACTGGACTTACCCACAAACTGTCTGAGATGGGATAAATGATACTCGCATCTAACCACTGATAATCTCCTTTTTCACCACGTCCTTCATAATGGGGTTCAATCTTTGTTGTCCATCAATTGTCCCTTTTTTTCCATCTTCCAGGATAATCTTGTGCATGCATACAGATGGACTAATACCACGGATATCGGCTATGGTCCATCCGATAGCCTTCTTGAATTGTTTCAACACCAAGATGAGTTTCTCTTCTTGCTCAGTAGTTAATTCTGCTGAAACAATCACAGGAAAAGTAGAAGCATTACCTAAATAAACGTATTTTAAATGTGAAGGTAATACCTTGAGTTCTAATTTAGGTGGTTCCTCGATTGACGCTTTTGGTTGGGCATACTCCCTCTTCTCTAACTCTAAAGATTCAAAGCGAGATTGCAGATTAAATCCCCTTTGATTAGCTTCTAACAAAGCTAAGTATTCATCCTCCTCTTTATCATTTGGAAGATCTAATGTCAAAATTTGTTCCAACGGATCCTCAACATAGTTGAACTCCTTTTCCACTAATGAATCCTCTAAGTCGGACACTACAGAACAATCATCAATTGTGTCAGGAAATCGCATAGACTTAAAAGCATTAAATGTTACCTGATCATCTTGAACATGGATCATAAGCTCGCCCTTCTGCACATCAATAAGGGTCATTCCAGTTGCTAAGAATGGTCTTCCTAGGATAATCGACACTTCTTTGTCTGCTTCAAAGTCTAGGATAACAAAATCAGCAGGGAAGATAAATTTATCTACACGCACCAATACGTTCTCGATTTTTCCTTCTGGATGTGCTAAGGATCGATCTGCTAGCTGAAGTGTAACCGTAGTAGGTCTAACTTCACCTATCCCCAACTTTCTAAATATTGACATAGGCATCAAGTTAATACTCGCACCTAAGTCACATAAAGCCTTACCACAATATGTTGCTCCAATGTTGCAAGATATGGTAAAACATCTAGGATCCTTCAGCTTTGGGTAGTTTGTCTTGAAGATATGCGCTGCATTCCTTCGTCAGAGCTACCGTCTCAAATTCTCCAAGTCTTAGTTTTTTTGGACAGGATATCCTTCATAAACTTGACGTAGTTCGGTATTCTTTCAAGTTCTTCAACCAACGGGACGTTGATGTGAAGTTGCTTGAGTACGTCTAGAAATTTCTTGAATTGAATTTCCTACTTCTGCTTCTGAAGTCTTTGAGGGTAGGGTAGTGGTGGTTTCTTTATTGAAATTGGTTGATTCATTTTCTACGGTAATTCTGCATTTAACGGAGTTGTTAGTTGATCGGAATTAGCTGGTTCTAGAATTACCTGTTCGGGTTTTTCAGATTCTGGTTCTTGTGCAACTGGAATTTCAACGCTCTGTTGAATTCCCTCTGAGTCTTGAGCATCAGCTGGCTCCTTTTCAGCTTCGATAGTGTTGGGCTCTATTGTCTTTCCGCTCCTCAATGCCAACGCTTTGCAATGCTCCTTCGCCGGATTCCTCAGATTCTCCGTATCACTAGGTAAAGCACCTGTGGTCAGTTTCTAAGTTCAGTAGCCAGCTGGCCCACTTGATTCTCCAAATTCCTTAGAGTGGCATCGTTTTTTTCCATGTATGCCTTCAATAAATTCTCTAAGCTATTGGATGATTCGGCCTGAGCTGGTTTCTGAGCTTGTTGGGAAAAACTAGACGGCTGAGTCAGTCTATGTTGAGCGTAGTTGTTATTGGTTCCAGCCCCTTGGTTGCTCCAGGAAAAATTCGGGTGGTTTCGCCATGATGGGTTATAGAAGTTGGATTGCAGTCATTGTCTTCCTTGGTTTTGGTTCTGGTTACCGATGTAATATATGGATCAGGGTTTGATGGACATTCTTCGAACAAATGTCCCTTCCCACAATAAACACAGGCTATACTCTGAAATTGATGAGGTGGTTGGGTTGCAAAACTGTTAGACCCATTAGTGGTAAGATTCTTAAGCATTGAGGATATTGAGGATACCTGAGATGCGAGTGAAGTAAGAGCGTCCACTTCATGTATTCCAGTGACTCGTCTTCCTGATGCGACTCGATTGGTTGGCCATTGATAATTGTTACTAGCGGTCCTCTCGATGATTTTGTAAGCCTCATTATAGGACTTAGAAAGGAGAGCACTGTTAGCAGAAGCGTCCACTACCATTCTCGTGTGAGCATTAAGACCATTATAAAATGTCTCAAGTTGGATGCAATGTGGGATTCCATGATAAGGGCATTTCCGTAATAGCTCTTTGTATTGTTCCCATGCCTCATACAAGGACTCATCATCCATTTGTTGGAAAGTAGTGATCTCGTTCCTCAACTTAGCATTCTTACTAGGTGAGAAATACTTCATGAGGAATCTTTTGGCTAACTCTTGCCATGTAGAAATTGAGTTTGGTGGCAATGAATTCAACCAGGCTCAAGCTCTGTCCCTTAGTGAGTACAGGAATAGCTTCAATCGTAATGCATCTTCGGAAACTCCAGCTAATTTGAAAGAGTCACTCACCTCTATAAATAGTCTTAAATGAAGATGAGGATCTTCTGTTGGCATTCCACTGAATTGGCCCATTGTTTGAAGCATCTGGAACATGGCTGGCTTCAGCTCAAATTGTTGTGCCTCGATTTCGGGTCTCCTAATACCCAGATTAAGATCATTAAAAATAGGCACTGCATACTGTCTCAAGGCTCTATCCCTATCATCAGTAATAAGGATAGGATTTTGAGCAAGGTTTGCTCCATTTCCTTCAGTCCTTCTCTGGTTCGCTTGTCTTCTTCGCTGTCAGAAAGTTCATTCAATCTTAGCGTCTACAGGGAGTAGGTCAATAATTCGGTCAATACTCATAAACACCTGAAATAATCACAAAAAATTAATTAAGTTAAAAATTAAACAGAAAAATAAACCAAAATGTAAAACTAACAAATTCACAAATAATGACTTTTTGAAACAATCCCCGACAACGACGCCAAAAACTTGGAATGACGAAAAAAATGTGCAAGTGTATACAATCGCAACAAGTAATAAAGTGACAAGTAAATGTCGAGTTATCGTACCCACAGGGATTGTAAAAGAATTATTTATGAAATTAATTGTAAAACACTTTGGTGAGGTAAAAATAATTTGGCTTTAAAAGATGGTCAAAAAATATTTAAAAACTAAGTAAATGATTAAAAATAAAACAAAGGAGTTCTAATACACGATTTCAAATAAGATTTAATCAAGGTAACATACTTGTGTTGGATTAATCATATTCACTTCACTTAGAATTATTAAACTCATGTTTACACTATTACGAATAAATTCACCACAACTCGGTAATTTGCTAACTTATGAACAAATTTACATACAAAAATCCATTCATCTCTTGACATATCCCTATGTCAATTCAACCGACTAAACAGATTTTAGCAAGCAAACATGTTATTGCACATACATACTCATTAAATTGAACCAATCTTTTGCATATCCTATGTCAATTCAGACGATTAATTAAATCTAATAAGCATATAAAAGACTTTGTGAAGTAACAAGGCATCCCTACGGAAATAGTTGGTGATTTTGGATATGTGTATTTGGTTGATTTCAGTTATGACATATGGATAAATAGGTATGCTTATGAGCTCAGTTGTGGTTTGTGATATTTTACAAGTTCATTATGTATGCTTAAAGTGAAGGAATCTGCTATAAGTTTTATAGGTATGTTATACATGATTCGGCATTTAAATATGCATAAGTATATAATATATTAGTATGATGCTTATATCTATATTAAATAATATATATTTGTTATGTATTTAACCTAAGGTATAAAACATATGAGTGGCGTGTGTTAACAAAAATGGATATATTCGACAATTGCAATTGAAAATGGATAAATATGTTATATGAATTACATATCTTAGTAAGTTATAAAACGACTTTGTTATATCATAAATGTGATTATCTAAAGTGGTTAATTATTGATAATAAATTTAATATATGACTTGTTGTATAAACTTTGCTTAGAATTAATAAATGATAAGTTTGCATATTCGGTTAATGACGAATACAATTGATAAGTACGCATACGATATATATATATATATATATATGTATGTTGATAGCTTAATATTTATGTGGCAAGTTGATGCATATATTCGAATGGAATTTATACTTCTAATTCGGTTAAAAAAAAAGCAGTGTATGTTAGTGTAATGTGTTTGGCTGAGTAAATAATTATATATGGTTGATGGATATGATTTGATAATTGGTTTATTTCGGTAAACATGTGGTTTTGATAATGGTGTGGCTTATTGAAGTTAAGATTATGATTGAATAAGTGCCAATTTGATTGGTTAGACATACGAGCTTAAAACTTGATAGTATGCATACATGATTTGATAATGATATGAAAATATTTGGGTATGAGTTTAATACTCAATTTTTGTGTTTTCTTATAATGTTGACTGAATATAAACTTGGAGGTTATATGATTTATTGTATCAAAATATGAAAGTTCGTTATGAATTGTATTTGTTTGGTAATGCCTCGTAACCCATTCCGGCGATGGATACGAGTTAGGGGTGTTGTAACAGCCCGATTTAGACCCTAACCGGAACGGTGGTTTCGGGACCATGAATTCGAGTCATAAAAATATTTTAAAATTATTTTCTGTGTTTATTTTGTGTGAATTTATATCTGTGAAATTTTCGTGATTTAATTTTATCGTTTAGGTGTCCGATTAAATAAAAGGACTTAATCGCGTAAATTAAAAATTTGGTAGTTTAATATTTAAAGGGTCGAATTGTTAGTGGCTTTTAAAGATGAAGGATTTATGTTGTAAATAACCCATAAATATATTAGTGGGATGGTTTAAGACTTATGTTATGTGGTTTTTATATTAAACTGTTAAGGTTATAAAAGTAATTTAATTATTAAAACATATATATGATATAATAACATAAAATAAACTGTGTTTTATCATTCTCTCTTGCACCAAATATAAGCTAAAAGAAAAAGAAAGAATAAAAGGCTAGGGTTCGGCCAATTTGAAGCTTAAGTAAGGTATGAGTTTAGCCCGGTTTTTGATAATTTCTACGTTTTTGAGATCGTTGCTTCGAGTACTACAAAACCCAAGCTTTAATTTTTGATTTTGATGAATATTTTGAGTTGTGCCATTGTTGATAGCTTGGTATTTTTGTTGTTTAATGATGAAAAATGAAAGATATGTTTTAGATTAACATTTTTTGTATTGGAGTTTTTGATGATTTTGAGTAATTTGGACTTAATTACAAAAATAATAATTTAAGGGACAAAAATATGAAATTAATGAATTATATGGGCTTGTATAGACATGGGTAATATTCGGCCTAGCTTGGGTATGGAGAAATTTGGTGTATTTTGTGTTTTGTGCAATAGGGACTAAATTGTAAAAATTGTAAATGTCAAGGGTAAAATGGTAATTTGCCCATTTATGTGTTTTTGGACTAAATTGAATGAAAACATGTTTGAATGAGATCAATTTGAATATGTTTAGATCAAGAACCAAAGAAATCAGATTTGGACCGGGGAAAAACGAAAGTTGTCGACTAGTAACCCCGTCCTATTTTACGATATCCGAGGTAAGTTTATAAGCAAATAGACGTGTTTATTGATAGTATAATGTTATAATTACATGCTGTTATGAAATGTTATAATTAAATTATGCTAAGGCCAAATATGTTAAATTTGGCAATGATATTTTTGAGTTCGATTCAATTGAGATACAACGTTTGAAAGCCCCTTATGAACCGTAGGAATAGCTAGGATACATATGTCATGACATAGGATTCCGATATATGTGTGCGAGTAAGTCCATGTCATCGAT
Organism: Gossypium arboreum; assembly: GCF_025698485.1. Classification (NCBI taxonomy): domain Eukaryota; kingdom Viridiplantae; phylum Streptophyta; class Magnoliopsida; order Malvales; family Malvaceae; genus Gossypium; species Gossypium arboreum. Next base: position 25,086,767 of record NC_069075.1, read on the forward strand.
TTGTGATTCTGATATGTTTTTACGAGTAAGACCCTATCTGGGATAGTGGCATCGATACGTGGCTACATGTAAGACCACGTCTGGGACGTTGGCATTGTATGATTTATGTGATTATCGGAGTTTCCTATCCAATTCCGAATGGTTCATCGGGCAAATATAATTGTGTACGGATTGTGTAACACGAGTTAAATGGCCATGCATGATTTAGTTGATTATTAACAAAAATAAGGTAAGTGTATTTGGTCTATTGTACATTATTGAATGAGTGTTAATTTTGTGTATGTGCATTTATTGTATTTGGTCAAATGAGCAACATATGTACATGCGATTATATTATGAATGTTTGAACTAGGTACCTATTGATCATTTGGCCTTGAAGGGTAAATAATGTTTTGTTAATTTTGATTATATAAGCATTCAAGTAAAATACCATTGTATACAAACGCACATGATATTGTTAGTTGAATTCATGTGCTTATGCGAATAAGTATGTATATGTATTTAATTGTATAGTGATATTATAACTTAGGAAGTTGGTTTCACATTCGGTTAAAGTGGTTATGATAGCATTCGGCTATGTAGAAATATGCATGGAAATGCTACTATTTATTTCACTTGTAAATTCGAAGTTAAAATTGGTTTTGTTTATACCATTCGGCTTAGCTTTAAAGAATTGATTAAATCTTCAAATTGTCTATTTGTTTTAAACTTACTAAGCTATGTTAGCTTACCTGTGTATTTGATTCTTTGTTTTATAGATTTTGGAGTCAAGCTACAAGCTCGGGAAACTGTCAGCCAAGTTCATTACACTATCTACCGTTTTGGTATTTTATTGGCTAAACTTAAATTATGGCATGTATAGGTTGCTTACAATTTATATATATGTTAGATGTTCTATGTTTTGAATCGGTTTGGGGATGATAGATAGGATGAAAAAAATAGAAAATGTTGGATAAGTGTATACAAGTTAATTGATTCGTTTGTTAAGTGATGAATATTGCATGTGTCTTGTGAATAATTAGTCAATTGTCCTATCATGTGTTTAATGCAAAATGTAACCGCTACCTTAAGGTTGATTGCATATTAGGTATATGTATATGTTAGTCTATTCGGCCATGGTGTAATGTATTAAACATCTATTCGTGATTACTTATTAAATTTCATAATATGGTTGCATGATTGGATGTGGGTTCTAAAGATTTGCTCCTAATGTTTATTTGCGAATGGCATTAAGAGATTAATAGTTAAGAAGCCTAAATATTGATTCACTTTGTATTAAAGAATAAAGCATGCAAGTTTATTTTACCTATTTCCTATGTTGCATATGTGGTGGTTTAAAATATGTTTTATGGCTTATTAAATTTTAAATGTGTATGTGAATTGGTTACCATGTGAATAACCACATAACTGAAATTAGAGGTTTATTTGACCATGTTGGTATTAGTTAATATAGCGCATGTAAATACTTTGATGCTATAAGTAATACGTTGAGTTTAGTTACGACATTGTTTATGCAAGATATATGTCATTACTTCTTTGAAACGTAAATTGATTTTATTTTCTATTATAAATGAATTCGACTTGAGTGAATATATGCATATGTATAAATGTTTGGAATTGAACCATTGATCCATAATGCCTCATAATCCTAATCCGGCGACGGATACGTGTTAGGGGTGTTACATATTATTGGTATTAGAGCCAAGTTTAGTTGGTTCTAGGATTAACATAGCGTGTCTGAGTTTAGCTATATATGCCATAATTATATACTGCCCTAATCAAACAAATTTAACCTCCATTTAAAATTTTCATTCCAAGATCAAAGTAGCAATTTCATAATGGTTTCACCTATGCCAAACAATGACCGAATCACTCCATCATAATTATAGCCGATTCTATTTTGCTCCTATTAAGATCATAACTCACTTAGAATAATTACTAATCTTTTCCCACTCTCGTATACAATACTATAAGAAATGCCGAATGCTTTAACATAACCTAACTAGAATTTTATCCAACAACATCTTAATTAGTCGTTTCCTATCCTTAAAAAACGTCAAATACAAGGCGATTTACAACTATACATTATACCAAACTTGCTAGAACCCTTAATCCTTAACCGAATGTTATAACTCAACTACACATTTTATTAATTAAAACATCTTCAAGGACCACATTCGGCAACTCTCTTTAAATACACTAATCTCAACTTTCAAGTTAAAAACAATTTACCATTTATACATATACTAGATAAATGACCGATTATTCAAAAATCACATATGTACATAATTGAAACTTATTCCATAACATTTACAAGGCCGAATACCCACATGAACAAATTAACCAATGTCATTCAACTTTCAAAGCTAATAAGTCAATATATAACCAACCATCTTAATGTCACAAAAAAAAATATCTACTATGAGTTTCAAGCTTATTGACCGAATTTCCAACCTCAAAAACCTAAGTTTAATCTATGGGATCAGTAAAATTTGAACTAATCATCTCAATTATGCATAAATTTTCAAGAATTATTCAATATATACCTCATTCTAGCCATCATCTAAGCCAAAAATCAAACAACAAAAGTTTCTTCTCCCTCACTTTAAGCTACGGCAATGGAGGACAAGGATGAACCAACTTTGGTTTCTCCTCCCACTAACTATTATCTAATATCTCCTTTTTACTTATTAATTCATTTGTAATATAAAATGTTAAATCAAAAATACATATTATATATAAAACAATATCATGACTGGCCACTATCCCAAAAATGGGTATTTTGACATGCAAGTCCACATTTTTGAATACATGCATTAATAGATCACTTTATATTTACCTAACCTATTTCACAAATGTCTCACTTAAGCCCTTTGACTAAAATTCACATTCAACTAACAGGATTTAAGCATCAAAATTTCACACATGCACTATCACACATAGTAGATATGAATTTTAATATTTAATAAATTTTATAACTCGATTTTGTGGTCCCGAAACCACATCTCGACCAGGGTCAAATTAGGGATGTCACAATGAATGATTGGTTCACTCAATATATCCTGACTAATCTGGCTGCACAGCAACCTCCACCCCCAATTAATCCATCTTCTGTGCCTACTGTACCTCAAGTAAGTGATCCGTTGCGAATGAATAGACAACCTGTTGATAAAATCAAAAAACATGAAGCTAAAGAGTTTAAAGCCACTAATGAGGATGATGCTGAGCGGGCTGAGTTCTGGCTTGATAATACCATCCGTGTGTTTGATGAGCTGTCTTGTACCCCAGATGAGTGTTTGAAATGTGCCATATCCTTATTTCGAGACACATCATATCACTGGTGGAATACCCTAGTATCAGTAGTTCCGAGAGAGCAGGTGAACTGGGAATTATTTCAGACTAAGTTCCGTAAGAAATATATCAGTTAGAGATTTATCGATCAGAAGCGTAAAGAATTTTTGGAGTTGAAACAGGTCGGATGATAGTGACGGAGTATGAGCGAAAATTCGTGAGACTTAGCCGATATGCTCGAGAGTGTGTTTCTACTAAAGCTATAATGTGTAAAAGATTCGAAGATGGACTAAATGAAGATATCAAACAGTTAGTTGGCATACTTGAGATAAAAGAGTTTATGGTACTTGTTGAGCGAGCCTGTAAATTCAAGAGCTCGGGAAAGAGAAAAGAAAAGCTGACTTTGAAGCTAGAGATGCATGCAAAAGAACATCTGGTAAGTCATTCCAGTCATCATCAAAGAAATTTTGAGAAGATTTTAGCCGTTCTAAAGCCACTTCAGGTTACTCCAGACGGGATCAGAACAGACCACCAGTTAGCTCGAGAGCTACCTCAGTAGCGAGCGTGGGTAATGGCAGATCAAATCAACCTGAGTGTAAGCACTATGGTAAACAACATCCCAGTAGTTGCAGGTTGCATGATCGGGCCTGATTTAAATGTGGATCGACAGATCATTATATTTAAGATTGCCCAATGTTAGTTGAGGAAAATCCAGTGCAAAATACAAGACCGGGTAACACTGTAGCCTGAGGTAGACCACCCAGAAATGCTGGTAATACGAGAGGCAGTCAAAGAGGGGCTAAGGATACGACAATCAGATCTGAGGCTCGTGCACTTGCCAGAGCCTATGCTATACGTGCACGAGAGGAGGCTTCATCTCTAGATGTTATTACTGGTACATTTACTCTTTATGATACTAATGTAATTGCATTAATTGATTCTGGTTCTACTCATTCTTATGTATGTGAGACATTAGTATTTAGCAAGGCTCTGCCTGTTGAGTCTACTGAGTTTGTGATTAGAGTGTCAAACCCCTTGGGCTGGTGTGTTATGGTTGATAAAGTGTGTAAGAATTGTCCCTTGATGGTTCGAGATCTAATCTTTCTGGATGATATGATGTTGCTGCAATTTGATGAGTTCGACATAATTCTAGGTATAGACTGGTTAACGTTACATGATGCTTTTGTGAATTGCAAAAGAAAGACCATTGATCTACGGAGCCAGAATGATGAAGTCATTCGGATTGAGTCTAGTGATTTGTATGGCTTACCAGCAGTGATTTCTTCGATGTTAGCTCAGAAATATGTGAGAAAAGGGTGTGAAGCTTATTTTGCCTACGTGCTGGACAGTAAAGTGGCTGAAAGAAACATTGAATCAGTGCCTATTGTATGTGAGTATCCAGATGTGTTTCCAGAAGAATTACCGGGTTTGCCACCTATTTGAGAAGTAGAGTTTGGTATTGAGTTAATCCTTGGGACGACTCTGATATCCATAGCTCCGTATAGAATGGCACCTACAGAATCAAAAGAATTGAAAGCTCAGTTGCAAGAATTAACATATAGAGGTTTTGCACGACTAAGTTTTTCTCAGTGGGGTGCCACTGTGTTGTTTTTGAAAAAGAAAGATGGAACTATGAGAATGTGATGAGAATGTGCATTGATTACAGATAGCTTAATAAGGTGACTATAAAGAATAAGTATCCATTACCACGGATTAATGATCTGTTTGACCAACTGAGAGGGGCTGCAGTATTTTCGAAGATAGATTTGAGATCAGGCTACTATCAGTTGCGAGTTAAAGATTTAGATGTGCCAAAAACTGCTTTCAGAATGAGGTACGGACATTATGAGTTTTTGGTTATGCCTTTCGAACTCACTAATGCACCTGCTGTTTTTATAGATTTGATGAATCAGATCTTCAGACCGTATCTGGATCGGTTTGTGGTTGTATTAATAGATGACATTTTGATCTACTCTCGTGATGAAGTGGAACATGCCGAGCATTTGAGACTTGTGTTGCAGACATTGCGAGATAAACAGTTGTATGCGAAATTTAGCAAATGTGAGTTCTGGTTAAGTGAAGTTAGTTTTTTGGGTCATGTAGTATCAGCATCAGGTATTCGGGTGGATCTGAGCAAAATTTCAGCTATATTGGATTGGAAACCTCAGAAGAATGTTTCTGAAGTCTGAAGCTTTTTAGGACTTGCTGGTTATTATAGACGGTTCGTGAAAGGTTCCTCTATGATTGTAGCTCCAATGACAAAACTATTGCAGAAAGATGTTAAGTTCGAGTGGTCAGAGAAGTGCTAGAAAAGCTTTGATCACTTGAAAGCCCTTTTGACTGAAGCTCCAATGCTAGTTCAGCCAGAATTGGGTAAAGAATTTGTTATTTATGGTGATGCATCATTAAATGGTTTGGGTTGTGTTCTGATGCAGGAAGGCAGAGTGATAGCTTATGCCTCGAGACAGTTGAAGCCAAATGAAAACAACTATCCTACACACGACCTAGAATTGGCAGCCATCGAATTCGCCCTGAAAATTTGGCGACACTATCTGTTCAGTGAGAAATGTCATGTCTATTCTGGTCACAAAAGCCTGAAATACTTGATGACTCAGAAAGATCTGAATCTGAGACAACGTCAATGGTTAGAATTGCTAAAAGACTATGAGCTTCTGATTGACTATCACCCGGGAAAGGCTAATGTTGTTGCTGATGCTTTAAACTAAAAGTCAATGTTTGCTTTGCGTGCAATGAATACACATATGGTTATGTCTGATGATGGTTCGATAGTAGCTGAATTGAAAGCTAAACCATTATTTGTTCAACAAATATGTGATGCCCAAAAAGTTAATAATGAATTGATTGCAAAACGAGCCCAGTGTGAGACAGATGCTGATTTAGAATTCAGAGTTGATGTAGATGACTGTTTGAGATTCAGAGATCGAATATGCATTCTGAGGAATTCAGAGTTGATTCAGATGATTTTGAATGTAGCTCATAATAGTCGGTTATTTGTTCACCCAGGTAGTACAAAGATGTATAATGATTTGAAACAGCTTTACTGGTGGCATGGTATGAAACGAGACATTTTTGACTTTGTTGCAAGATGTTTAGTTTGTGAACAAGTAAAAGCTGAGCATCAGGTGCCTTCAGGATTACTTCAGCCTATCATGATACTTGAGTGGAAGTGGGATAGAGTCACGATGGATTTTGTATTTGGTTTACCGTTGACACCGAGCAAGAAAGATGCAATCTGGGTTGTTGTTGATAGATTGACTAAATCGACTCATTTTGTTCCAATACATACGGACTACTCACTTGATAAGCTAGCTGAATTGTATGTCTCTCAAATTGCGAGATTACATGGTGTGCCTATATCTATCATTTCAGATAGAGACCCGAGGTTTACATCACGGTTTTGGAAGAAGCTGCAAGATGCACTATGTAATATCCTGAATTAGGGCTTAATCGGAATAGTGGTTTTGTAACAACAAATCTGAGATAGAAATAATTATTTTATAATTATTTTGATGAATATGATATGATTGCATGATTGTGTGAAAATTTCGTGATGAAATTCTATGCCTAAAGCGTTTAAATTGAAAGTAGGGACTAAATCGAATAAGTTGCAAAATTTGCATTCTAGAAGTTTTTAGTATGAAATTGCATTGAAATATTAATTAGGAGGTCTTAAAAAGAAATTTGACCAATTTCTAAGTCTATGGACAAAAATTGGACATTGATGGAATTTTTGGAAAGTTTAGTAGTAAGGGCATTTTGGTCATTTAGTTATTAAAATGAATTAAAACCAAAATTAAAAGCCAATTTTGTCCATCTTCTTCATTAGGCGAAATTTCAAGGGTTCTCTATAGTTAGGGTTTGTTTCAAGCTTCCAAGCTCCATAGTAAGTGATTCCAAGCCCGCTTTTAATGTTCTTTACGTTTTTGGAATCTCGGTAGCTCGATTAAGCTTATGTTAGCAATAATTCAACCTACGGTTTATATTTGGAAAAATAACCATAAGTGAAATGTAACACCCCTATCCCGTATCCGTCGCTGGAATAGGTAAAGGGGCATTACCGGACTTGAAACTCATATCGAGCAGTAAAAATTTTGAATTTTTTTTAAGAAATAAAGAACATTCCTTTAGATAAATACTAAAGACTGACCGAGGATACAATTTAAACTTTTATAAGTACACATTCAAAAGATGCCATTTTCGCATGGCTTATATACATTAACCAAAATATTCTTACGCCACTAGTCTATTCTACACATGCCATAAAATAACCCAAAACATAACAAGTACCAAGCGGTGGATAGTGATAGTGTAACAAGTTCTTGACGATCCCGAGTCTGTAGCTTCCAAATGAGATATATAAAGCAGAGGAAATAAAGTAAACGGAGTAAGCATTACAATGCTTAGTAAGTTTTAAGCAGTGTCAACAGATAACAATCAAAGTATAATATGGTTGTTCGTATTTTTTTATTTCACTCTTCCTTTGGGTATATCATTCCTTTACCGAATATGCACATCTCATCATATACAATAGGCAGATAGACTTTCACCTAAAAGTGAGCTCATGTAACATAGATATATTGTATAATTTCACATAACCTTTCACACTGATCCGATGCCACATAATTATAGGAATAGTCTCATAGATTGCTCACGTATGCGTCACATAACTACCTTATGATTTAGATCAAATCAAGCTCACATATAGACTCGGAGTACATACCTGTTTAACCTTTCGCATTGAATATATTTATAAGCAATTCTTATTGCGAAGTCTTATAGCTTTAAACTCTACTCGGATTATCGGCGAGACCTTTAGCTCCGATGAAATCTCCACACGAAGTCAGCGGGTCTTAACCCGGATATAGTCACCACATATAGTCATCGGGTCTTAAATCCCGGATTTACATCACAGAATTTCATGCATATTTATTCACATCAACTATCATATTTGTAATTCATTTGTCTCATCAAATATCTAATAAAACACACCTTCCACAGTTTGTCATTTGGCCACAATATATATATACACTTTCACGTTCATCACATTGGCCATTCGGCCTTATCTCATATATACACATTCACATTCATCACATAAAATCCTGAATCAAAATATAAATTTTCATATATTCACATCACAATTATCCAAATATACTTAATATCCCACATATACTTTCATGTATACACTTTGTCTTGGCTGAATCTACATCTATCATTTTCCAATGAATAATTCAATTTCAAGCCATACTATCATTTCATATTCGAATACTTATAAACTTACAATTTCACAATTTTAATATCAAAGATCCATCTAACACTCATATATCATTTTATAATGTCACAAATTAGAATTCAGGTATGGGTTTAATCAATAGCTTATGAGCAACTAAAACAAGTTTTATCAATGTTTACAACATAATCACAAATTCTCTACAAGCTGTTTTCTGAGCAACAGATCGTTAAATTATTTGTAACTGGAGCTACGAAACTCCAAATGATGTGCCGTTAATTTTCCATGAAAATAGACTCGTATATATTCTATCCACAAAATTTTCAGAATTTTGGTTGGGCTAATCAATACCAGATTTTTTTAAAGTTTCCCTATTTTCTTGCTTGACTATTCGACTACTCTTCACTAAGAACTGAATTTCTCATTGTACGTAATTCAAAATATGTTTTCGTTTATTTTTTTGAAACTAGACTCATTAAAGAGTCTAAGAATATAATTCTTATCTTATAATCATTTTTGTACGATTTATAATGATTTTCAAATCTGAACAGGGATTTTGAGCCATTCGACTCTGTCTCACACAACTTTAAAAAAAATCTCATTATCAGCAACCCCTTTACTTACGATTTCTTTTATACTGAAACTAGACGCATCAAGCTTTAATTTCATAATCTATTCAGCCTTTAACTCAATTCCCACAATTTATGGTAATTTTTCCAAAACACGCTACTGCTGCTGTCCCGAACAGATTTATACAAATTTACTCAGAAAGTTCTCATTCACATATTTAAAACATAATATCATATATGCCATCATTTAGAAAAGTTATTGACCTTAACGTATATACTTAATTCATATTCATCCCATTTAAAACTTAAAACTTACAAAGGAATCAAACTCAAATACTTAAGAACTTACCTCGGAAGTTGTCGAACGATTCTGATCGACTATTCCTTTAGGTAGCTTTTTCTCTTATCCGAATTAGACTCCTAAGCTCTTGAGCTTGAATAAACAAATTTAATCTATTACAAACCAATTATACAAACTCATGGCGAATACAACAAGAAGACTAACTAGATTCTACTAGCCACTCATTGCTCTATTATTAACCTTACTTAATTATAAACACATTCGCAACTACCTCAACCTTATTTAATACAATTAACACGAATTCCTCATGTAAAAAGTACCATTGCGAATATCATTTAGCTCACAAGGTCCTAATTTCAAAAATTTGACAAGCTCATACCCATTTCCTACTAATTCCATCATTTTAACACGATGCAGCAAAGCTAAATTCCATTCTTCCATTAGTTTGCATTTAACTAAATCATGCCTTAATGTTAAGCACATTCGACAATGGTGCAAACATCAATTAACAAACAAACATTATCAACCCATTTTTTTATTACACGTTTTCTCCAATTTAACACCCCAAATTATCAAACTTTAACAAGTTTAAAACTCATCTAATGACCATTTATAAACTAAAGCATCAATCATTCAAATTCAACTCATCACAACATGGCGAATACACATTTCTCCTACTTCCATTCTAAATAAAATTTAATCAAGCTTCCATCTTCATTTAACTATGTACCATTTAGAACTATCAATACTTTACACCCTTTAACAAATTATAATCAATTGCCAAATGCATCTTTGACAATTTAAACCACACAACTCAAATTCTTACAATTTAAGCTTAGAAATTTCTATTCATGTAAATTTTAGCAACATGGAGTCCATTAAACACTCCAAAATTCCATTTGAACAACAATTGTTCAACCTTCTAGCATAATTTCATCCGATGCAAGCATTATTTAACATTCGGACATCAAAGAACAATTTATTCCTCATCAATTCAATCAATATCAAGTGTCCTAATTTGGACATTAGTAGCCTTAAATAAAACCATAACAAATCAAACTTGAAAATTTTCACGATTAATATCATAAAGAAAAATTTAGAGAACCAACAAGCTTACCAAGATTTTCCGCTTCTCCTACCTTCTACCGTCTCCATTTTCTTTTTGTTGCAGCCCTCTTCTTCTTCTTCGATGGATTACCGAGTTACTTGAAATTTCAGCTACCTAACTAGCTAAAATCATAGTTTTTCCTGCATGCATGCGACACGTGCCTTCTTCCAATCGGTTTTCCAGAGAACAAATATGGAAGAAAACTAAAACTCCATTCCCCTTTCTTTCCAAAGCGGTGAAGAAAAATAAAGAAAGTGGAAGATGAGACCAGTTTTATGTTTTATTCATTTCATATTATAAAACCAATTATCATTATTTTACTAATATAAAAGCACAAAGATACAAATTTCCTTCATCATTGCCTCCACTAAAATAAAAGGGTCTAATTGACATGCAAGCCCCACATTTTAGCCATGTTAACAATTGGCCACTTTAAGAAAAAGACTTCTAAAATTTTCCTTTATACAATCAAATCCCAACTAAATAATTTAGCATCCAATTAACTAAATTAGACCACCCAACTTTGACAATAGGTAATTCACATAACAAAAACACTAAAATTAATATTTTACAAAATTTTTGACTAGGTTTTGTGGTCCCGAAACCACTTCCCGACTAGGGTCAATTTAGGACTGTCACAACTCTCCCTCCCTTTAGGGATTTTCGTCCCCGAAAATCTTACCGGCAAATAGGATAGGGTAACTTTCTCTCGTTGAGTTCTCTAGATCCCACCTAGTTTCCTCAACTCCAAACTTACGCTTCAGTGCTTTGACTAACAAAACTTTCGTAGTTTGATCATAATAAATCACAGAGATCCACAGAATTGACATTTACTCACTTACTTTTCATTTCGGTAATAACGCACATAGGTATAACACAATTTAACCCACCGGTCTGAATCTACTAGGTATAGGCTCGAACCCCACACACAGGTTCTAAGCCTACTTAACCCAAAGTCCGAATAAACTTGACAGCCATCAACTAATTTGGCTATAAGCCTAGTATACAATTCACCGGTCCCAAACCTACTAGGCACAAGGCCTGAATAACTCAAATATATATATTCATTTGGTTCATGACAACACTCATTTAACATCTTAAAAGTTTTTTTTTTATATATACACAAAACTTAGATAATCTTTCACACACCCATTCATCAATAAAACACTATCAATAAGAATTTAATACTATCATTTATCTTGGCTATTTCAAGTAACCACGATACGAGAGATGAAGGTTTGAAATTCTCAATTCAGCAACATATATAAGCTGATACAAGATTATGTTAACATCTTGCATCAATATTTAACTTAACTTATTTCCAAAGGAAAAATCAACTTCCACGTACCTGAACATTTATTTCATTTAACACATTCTTTCATAGTTAACGCTACCCGTATATAGTCGAATAAGCATAAAGCCTAATATAATATACTGGCATGAGATTTATTCTAGCACATAACTCATATATCCAAAATTATCACCATTCATCAGAAATTCTTACCAACTTTCAAATGTCGAAACTTAATCGAAATAATTTCTTGAACATGATTAACAAAATAGTGTTTATTCACAATAGCACATATAATTGCATATACCGAGAATCTCATATTTATAATGTATATATATATCACATACCTTGTCAATTTAATGTCTCGAACTTATTTCATTACCAATTTAGCACAATGTTGTATAATCTCAGACTCTAATTAGTTCACGGTGTTTAGTCCGTTTAACAAATTTTCTCTTTAAGTCTTACTTACTATTACAAATCAATGCCATCGTCTCACACGAGGTCATACATGAAACACACTTCCGTATACAAGGATTGCCTTGACCGATTTCGTACACATAGTGCTCGATTAAAGAACTCGCACACATAGTGCCTCAATTACCAATCTCGCACACATAGTGCTCGATTGAAGAACTCGCACACATAGTGCCTCAACTACTGATCTCGCACACATGGTGCTCGGTTGAAGAGCTTGCACACACAAGTGCCTCATAATTCCAAAGACGAATGCCTTCGAGGTTTAGCCGGATATATCACTAGCACGAATGCTCTTCGGGACTTAGCCCGGTTATAACACCAGCACGAATGCTCTTCGGGACTTAGCACGGATATAACACCAGCACGAATGCTCTTCGGGACTTAGCCCCGATATAACACCAAAGACGAATGCTCTTGATTTAGCCGGATATAACACCAAAGACGAATGCTCTTGGGACTTAGCAGGATATAACACCAAGACGAATGCTCTTGGGACTTAGCCGGATATATAACTCTCAATTCTCATGTACATATACATATATAACAATACACATTAGTATATCATTTACATTACTTGAATACAAACACAACATGCTTATCGACCATTCAACTTCCAGTTCCATAGCCACTTACAAAAATCACATTTATAGTCATAACACTCTTTCAAAATTGCATCACTTATACCCTTATAATTCAATCCAAATCAAAATTCAAATACGAGTACATGATCGTGCACGATCAACTTAATAATTTAGGCATATCCAAGTGAAGTTATATCGCAAATTCGCATAGTCAGAAGCTTGCTACAGCTCGATCGGGATCAAGATTCATTACAATACAACAAACACATTTTAATAGTCAAAAATCATCACACTATCATTTTATCACTTTATGGAATGTATAAATAGACTCACGCATGCTACGTTAGTCCTAAAATTGACTAAACCGTAGCTCTGATACCAATAAAATGTAACACCCCTATCCTGTATCCGTCGCCGGAATAGGTAAAGGGGCATTACCGGACTTGAAACTCATATCAGAACAGTAAAAATTTTGAATTTTTTTTTTTAAGAAATAAAGAACATTCCTTTAGATAAATACTAAAGACATCCAAGGATACAATTTAAACTTCTATAAGTACACATTCAAAAGATGCCATTTTCGCATGGCTTATATACATTAACCAAAATATTCTTCTGCCACTAGTCTATTCTACACATGACATAAAATAACCCAAAACATAACAGTACCAAGCAGTGGATAGTGATAGTGTAACAAGTTGCTGACGATCCCCAGTCTCGTAGCTTCCAAATGAGATCTATAAAAGCAGAGGAAACAAAGTAAACGGAGTAAGCATTACAATGCTTAGTAAGTTTTAAGCAGTGTCGACAGATAACAATCAAATTATGATATGGTTGTTCGTATTTTTTTATTTCACTCTTCCTTTGGGTATATCATTCCTTTACCGAATATGCACATCTCATCATATACAATAGGCAGATAGACTTTCACCTAAAAGTGAGCTCATGTAACATAGATATATTGTATAATTTCACATAACCTTTCACACTAATCCGATGCCACATAATTATAGGAATAGTCTCATAGATTGCTCACGTATGCGTCACATAACTACCTTATGATTTAGATCAAATCAAGCTCACATATAGACTCGGAGTACATACCTGTTTAACCTTTCGCATTGAATATATTTATAAGCAATTCTTATTGCAAAGTCTTATAGCTTTAAACTCTACTTGGATTATCGGCGAGACCTTTAGCTCCGATGAAATCTCCACACGAAGTCAGCGGGTCTTAACCCGGATATAGTCACCACATATAGTCATCTGGTCTTAAATCCCGGATTTACATCACAGAATTTCATGCATATTTATTCACATGTTACAGCATTCACATCGACTATCATATTTGTAATTCATTTGCCTCATCAAATATCTAATAAAACACACCTTCCACAGTTTGTCATTTGGCCACAATATATATATACACTTTCACGTCCATCACATTGGCCATTCGGCCTTATCTCATATATACACATTCACATTCATCACATAAAATCCTGAATCAAAATATAAATTTTCATATATTCACATCACAATTATCCAAATATACTTCATATCCCACATATACTTTCATGTATACACTTTGTCTTGGCTGAATCTACATCTATCATTTTCCAATGAATAATTCAATTTCAAGCCATACTATCATTTCATATTCGAATACTTATAAACTTACAATTTCACAATTTTTAATATCAAAGATCCATCTAACACTCATATATCATTTTATAATGTCACAAATTAGAATTCACGTATGGGTTTAATCAATAGCTTATGAGCAACTAAAACAAGTTTTATCAATGTTTACAACATAACCACAAATTCTCTACAAGCTATTTTCCTGAGCAACAGTCGTTAAATTATTTGTAACTGGAGCTACGAAACTCCAAATGATGTGCCGTTAATTTTCCTTGAAAATAGACTCGTATATATTCTATCCAAAAAATTTTCAGAATTTTTGGTTTGGCTAATCAATACCAGATTTTTTTTAAAGTTTCCCCTATTTTACTGCTTGACTATTCTGACTACTCTTCACTAAGAACTGAATTTCTCATTGTACAGAATTCAAAATATGTTTTCGCTTATTTTTTTTGAAACTAGACTCATTAAGGAGTCTAAACATATAAATCTTATCTTATAATCATTTTTGTACAATTTATAATGATTTTCCAAATACTGAACAGGGGATTTGAGCCATTCTCGACTGTCTCACACAACTTTAAAAAAATCTCATTATCGGCAACCCTTTACTTACACGATTTCTTTTATCTGAAACTAGACGCATCAAGCTTTAATTACATAATCTATTCAGCCTTTAACTCAATTCCCACAATTTATGGTAATTTTTCCAAAACACGCTACTGCTGCTGTCCCGAGCAGATTTATACAAATTTACTTTCTAAAGTTCTCATTCACATATTTAAAACATAATATCATATATGCCATCATTTAGAAAAGTTATTAACCTTAACGTATATACTTAATTCATATTCATCCCATTTAAAAACTTAAAACTTACAAAGGAATCAAACTCAAATACTTAAGAACTTACCTCGGAAGTTGTCGAACGATTCTGATCGACTATTCCTTTAGGTAGCTTTTCTCTTATCCGAATTAGACTCCTAAGCTCTTGAGCTTGAATAAACAAATTTAATCTATTACAAACCAATTATACAAACTCATGGCGAATACAACAAGAAGACTAACTAGATTCTACTAGCCACTCATTGCTCTATTATTAACCTTACTTAATTATAAACACATTCGCAACTACCTCAACCTTATTTAATACAATTAACACGAATTCCTCATGTAAAAAGTACCATTGCGAATATCATTTAGATCACAAGGTCCTAATTTCAAAAATTTGACAAGCTCATACCCATTTCCTACTAATTCCATCATTTTAACACAGTGCAGCAAAGCTAAATTCCATTCTTCCATTAGTTTGCATTTAACTAAATCATGCCTTAATGTTAAGCACATTCGACAATGGTGCAAACATCAATTAACAAACAAACATTATCAACCCATTTTTTTTTATTACGTTTTCTCCAATTTAACACCCCAAATTATCAAACTTTAACAAGTTTAAAACTCATCTAATGACCATTTATAAACTAAAGCATCAATCATTCAAATTCAACTCATCACAACATGGCGAATACACATTTCTCCTACTTCCATTCTAAATAAAATTTAATCAAGCTTCCATCTTCATTTAACTATGTACCATTTAGAACTATCAATACTTTACACCCTTTAACAAATTATAATCAATTGCCAAATGCATCTTTGACAATTTAAACCACACAACTCAAATTCTTACAATTTAAGCTTAGAAATTTCTATTCATGTAAATTTTAGCAACATGGAGTCCATTAAACACTCCAAAATTCCATTTGAACAACAATTGTTCAACCTTCTAGCATAATTTCAATCTGGACTGCAAGCATTATTTAACATTCAGACATCAAAGAACGAATTTAATCCTCATCAATTCAATCAATATCAAGTGTCCTAATTTGGACATTAGTAGTCTTAAATAAAACCACAACAAATCAAACTTGAAAATTTTCACAGTTAATATCATAAAGAAAAATTTAGAGAACCAACAAGCTTACCAAGATTTTCCCGCTTCTCCTACCTTCTACCGTCTCCATTTTTCTTTTTGTTGCAGCCCTCTTCTTCTTCTTCGATGGATTACCGAGTTACTTGGAATTTCAGCTACCTAGCTAGCTAAAATCATAGTTTTTCCTGCATGCATGCGACACCAAGCCTTCTTCCAATCGGTTTTCCAGCAGAACAAATATGGAAGAAAACTAAAACTCCATTCCCTCTTTCTTTCCAAACGGTGAAGAAAAATAAAGAAAGTGGAAGATGAGACCAGTTTTTATGTTTTATTCATTTCATATTATAAAACCAATTATCATTATTTTACTAATATAAAAAGCACAAAGATACAAATTTCCTTCATCATTGCCGTCCACTAAAATAAAAGGGTCTAATTGACATGCAAGCCCCACATTTTAGCCATGTTAACAATTGGCCACTTTAAGAAAAAGACTTCTAAAATTTTCCTTTATACAATCAAATCCCAACTAAATAATTTAGCATCCAATTAACTAAATTAGACCACCCAACTTTGACAATAGGTAATTCACATAACAAAAACACTGAAATTAATATTTTACAAAATTTTTACTAGGTTTTGTGGTCCCGAAACCACTTCCCGACTAGGGTAAATGTAGGACTGTCACATGAAATTTGTGTATTTTGATGTTTTATGATAGAATATGGGCTTTTAAATTATGGTAGACAACTTGTGCTACTCGGTTTTGAGTGAAAACGAGTAAAAGGGCTTAATCGGCAAAAATACCTAATAGTCAGAAGTATATGTTAGAGTAAGAATTTGATGTTGCCATAGAAGGGAAAAATGATCAGCATGTTATAAAACATAAGAATAAGGAATAAAGTTTAATTCCCGAGCCTAGGGGCAAAAGTGTAATTATGCAAAAGTTTAGGGGCAAAAGTGTAATTTTTCCAAAGTTCGTATTGAATGCTGTTTTGATGAATGTATGTATTGAATAAGATTAATTTGGCATTATAGATCAAGAGAAATGAGATTCAAGTCGCGATTGTGGAAAAGAAAAGATTGTGGACTAAATTGCAAAATCTTTATATTTTGGTACCAAGGTAAGTTCATGTGTAAATAATGTAGCATAAATGTTATTTTTAAGTTATTATTGTTAATTATATGATATGCTGATTTTTAATCGTGAAATATTATGCTTTGTGGTTAATATTGAGTAATATGCAAATTATGTTTACTACTTGACAAATATGAATTGCTACCGAGTATCGGTTCCGATATTCCATGGAAGACGGCAAATGTGAGATCGAGGGAAAAAGCCCGTTTGAACCTTAGGAATAGATTAGGATACAAGTGACATGTCACTAGGATGGTTGAGCATCCAAACTCGTTGAGTTGAGTCCGAGTTCACTTATGGATGCGAATGTCCGAACTTGTTGAGTTGAGTCCGAGTTCGTGAAATGTAACTAGGCATCCGAACTCGTTGAGTTGAGTCCGAGTTCACTTATGGATGCGAACGCCCAAGCTCGTTGAGTTCAGTCTGAGTTCACTTAGGGGCGAGTTACATGATTCCTTGATTACATATGAGGCACTTATGTGCAAATTATCTGTGTATCCGAGTTGTATTCCGATGTGTTCAACGGGTGAAATTTCTAGTGAAATGGAAGAACACTTAAGACGCAAGCGACGTTTTGGTAAGTGTTGTGAAATGGACACTTTGGACAAGTATGTTCTTAACCCTCGGGTTGAAAATAGATACAACAACGATAAGGTGATAAGATGATGAATGATGTTTAGAAATGTGATATATGTTTTGGTGATACCATGCTAAAGTTGTTTGGTATATTTGTATTGTTATGTTACTTGTTATTTACATATGAACTTACTAAGTATTTATGCTTACTCCCTCCTCTTTATTTACTGTAGTTTTGAACAAGCCAGCTTAGAAATCGGGATGGGTCGAAGGTTCGATCACACTATCCAAAGGACTTTCATCTGGGTAAATGGCTTGTAAAACTTAAGTATGGCATGTATAGCAATATACTTATTTTGTGTAAATAATTTTATGATATGGCCATGATTGGTTGAGAAAATGTTTGATATTGATAAGTCATGGTGATGGTTAAATTTAGATCATGTTTGATATCATGGAAGTTTAATAGGTTATCTAGTTCATAACAACTCATGAAAAGATGAAATTTGCCTTAAAACAGAATATTGCTGCAGCAATGACATGAATTTTAAAAATCACTAAAAATAGTATAAATGGAATTAAATGATGAGAAAGTTATGAAAGTTAAGCTTAATGAGTCTATTTTCATATGGATTAAAAAAAACAGGCATATAAATTATACTTTATGAGATATTTGAAACCTTGTGAAACAGGGCCAGAGTGATTTCTGGATCCTCTATTCTGATTTTAAAAATTAATAATAAATTTTACAAATATAATTAGAAGTCATTATTTATATGTACAGATTCCTTGTTGAGTCTAGTTTTAAGAGAAACAAACCTTGTAGTCATTTAAATTCTGTATAGAGAGATATCTGATTCGTAATACACAGAGGTCAGAGTAGTCGAACCCTGAAATAGGGGAGATTTTAACTAATAAACTGTACTAATTGGCCCAACCAAAAATTATAGAAAAAAATTAGTAAATATATATATAAGTCTAGATTTAGGGAAAATTTACGGATCTTGATTTCGAGTTTCGTAACTCGAGATATGATTTTTCCTGTAACTGTGACGCGGGTAGCTAGAAAGCTGTGAATGTAGAAACAAATAATTTGAAGTTCTTAATTTGATAAATTATGTTCGGTAACCCCTCAAGCTCGACTCCGACGACGGTTTCGAGTGTGGGGGAGTTACACACTAGGTACAAAATTACATTTCAGTACTTTCCATTCGCAAACAGATGGCCAGTCTGAGCGAATCATTCAAATACTTGAGGATATGTTGAGATGTTGCATTCTCGAGTTCGAAGGTATGTGGGAACGATACCTGCCTCTGATTGAATTTGCATATAATAACAATTATCAATCGAGTATCAAAATGACACCTTATGAGGCTTTGTATGATCGTAAATGCCGTACGCCATTGTATTGGACTGAGCTCAGTGAAAATAAGATACATGGAGTCGATTTGATCAGTGAAACTGAACAGAAAGTGAAAGTGATCCGTGAAAGTTTAAAAGCAGCATCAGATCGTCAGAAATCTTCTACGGACTTGAAACATAAAGATATAGAGTTTTAGATTGGAGACAAAGTCTTCTTGAAATTCTCACGTGCAAGAAAATACTCAGATTCGGTCGTAAAGGCAAATTGAGTCCAAAGATTATTGGGCCGTATGAGGTTATGAAGCGTATCGGACCGCTTGCTTACAGACTATTGTTGCCACCTGTGTTAGAAAAGAACCATAATGTATTCCACGTTTCAATGCTTCAGAGGTATCGATCTGGTCCTTCCCATGTGATTAGTCCATCTGAGATTGAAAGTCAGCCTGATATGACTTACGAAGAAGAATCAATTCGCATCTTGACTCGTGAGGTTAAAGAGTTGCAGAATGAGAAGATTCCGTTAGTTAAAGTATTGTGGCATAAGCATGGAGTTGAGGAAGCAACGTGGGAACCAGAAGATACAATGAGAGAACGCTATCCGAACCTATTCACTGGTAAGATTTTCGAGGACGAAAATCTCTAAGGGGGAGAGTTGTAATATCCCGATTTAGACCCTAAAAGGAATGGTGGTTTCGAGACCACGAATCCATGTCAAAAAAATATTTTAAAATCATTTTCTGTGTTTATTTTGTGTGAATTTATATTTGTGAAATTTTCGTGATTTAATTTTTTTTCATTTAGGTGTCCGATTAAATAAAAGGACTTAATCGCGTAAATTGAAAATTTGGTAGTTTAATATATAAAAGGGTCGAATTGTTTGTGGCTTTAAAGATGAAGGATTTATGTTGTAAATAACCCATAAATATATTAGTGGGACGGTTTAAGACTTATATTATGTGGTTTTTATATTAAACTATTAAGGTTATAAAAGTAATTTAATTATTAAAACGTATATATGATATAATTACATAAAATAAACTATGTTTTATCATTATCTCTTGCACCGAATATAAGCTAAAAGAAAAAGAAATAACAAAAGGCTAGGGTTCGGCCAATTTGAAACTTAATTAAGGTATGAATTTAGCTCGGTTTTTGATAATTTCTATGTTTTTGAGATCGTTGCTTCGAGTACTACAAAACCCAAGCTTTAATTTTTGATTTTGATGAATATTTTGAGTTGTGCCATTGTTGATAGCTTGTGATTTTTGTTGTTTGATAATGAAAAATGAAAGATATGTTTTAGATTAACATATTTTGTATTGGAGTTTTTGATGATTTTGAGTAATTAGGACTTAATTGCAAAAATAATAATTTAAGGGACAAAAATGTGAAATTAATGAATTATATGGGCTTGTATAGACATGGGTAATATTCGGCCTAGCTTGGGTATGGAGAAATTTGATTTATTTTCTGTTTTGTGCAATAGGGACTAAATTGTAAAAATTATAAATGTCAGGGGTAAAATGGTAATTTTCCCATTTATGTGTTTTTGGACTAAATTGAATTAAAATATGTTTGAATGAGCTCAATTGGAATATGTTTAGATCAAGAACCAAAAAAATTGGATTTGGACCGGGGAAAAATAAAAGTTGTCGACTAGCAGCCCCATCCTATTTTACGACGTCCGAGGTAAGTTTAAAAGCAAATAGACTTGTTTATTGATAGTATAATGTTATAATTACATTCTGTTCTTATAATTAAATTATGCTAAGGCCAAATATGTTAAATTTGGCAATGACATTTTCGAGTTCGATTCCACCGAGATACGTTTGCGAATATGCTTGCGAATAAGTCCATGGCATCAATTCGACCTTAGAATAGCTAGGATACATATGTCATGACATAGGATTCCGATATGTGACAGCCCTAAAGTGACCCTAGTCGGAAAGCGGTTTCGGGACCGCTAAACCGAGTCACCAAATTATTTGAATATGATATTTATTGTCTAAAATATGTGATTATGAATGTGTGAAAGTTTTAAGCTTCGATTTAGTAAATTGCATGTGAATTTAGTCAATAGGACTTATGTGTGACACTTTTGAAATGTGATAGGTTAATCTATAAGGATCTATTAGTGCATGTAATCAAAGGGGTGGACTTGCATGTCAATTTCCCCCATTTAATTACTAGTGGCCGGCCATGACAAAGGGTGATGGGCAAAACATGTCATAAAACATGTTGTGTTAATGGTTTATGTTAGAAATGATAAAATAATAATGGTTAGTAGGATGATGAAAGAAAAAAAAAAAAAAGAAAGAGGTCATCATCAATGTTTCTTACTAGCCGATTCTAAAGAAAAAAAAAGAGAGAACAAGAGCATTCGATGATGAAAACAAGTTGTGTTCTTTGATTATTCTTGGCCGAATTGAAAGGAGGAAGAAAGGAGTGAAGCAATCAGTCATCTTAGGTCAATATTAAGGTAAGGAAGTTGACACTAGTTCTTGAAATCCTAGTTGATATTGAGTGAGATATCAAGTTATTGTTGGTAACCCATGTTGAAATTGTGACTTTGGAATAAGTAAGGTTTTCGGCTATGGAGATTAATAAGGGTGATGGTTGTGTTTCATGCTAAATCTAGATGAACAATGGTAGTTACTTACATCTTGATATTTATGAGTTCCTTTCTTGGTTCTACCTTAGGTCCATAGGTATGATTTATGTTTGTTATGTTACTCATGGTTAAAATGATTCGGCTATGGTTCATGTAAAAATAAAATATACATGATTTGGTATTAAATGATATTAGGTTATATTCGAACATAGAAAGAGTTTATTTTGGTATGCTTATTACATGGTAGGTAAGATTTGTGTTTTGGGATATATGTTTATATTTGGTTAATGATTTGTTCTTGTGAAGTATAAATTTGTAACATGAATTGAGTTGGAAGTTATTATAATGTACTTGTGCATTCGGGTATATGATGAAAATATATGAGGTGGTTATAATCAACTTTGTGATTCGGCTCTTGCACATATATACATTTGCAGATGATGTATTGGTATGACATATATATTATCTTAAGGTATATATTTATATATGATGGTGTTTCAGTTATGGAGTAAACGATGGATGCATATTGAGTTATAATATGTAATGCATTAGTTAGTAAAATGTATGCCATTTATATGTGGTATTAAGTATATAATTGGCCTCAACATAGACTTGCATATTCGGCCACATGAGATGGATTGGTGTTGCATGTATTCGGTTAGAGGCAAGCATATTGATGCTTTTATCTTGGCTTAGATAATCGGCTAAAAGGGAGTGTGGGCTAATATGTTGAGTTTGATTCATGATTTCATACACATGCGACTCTAATGTCTAATGTATATATGGGTTAAGTACCTTGAGTTTCTCTTCTTGATGTTCAAGTGATTAAATCAATTTATTTGTTAAATTAAGCTCAAGAGCAAAGGGGAACTAAATCCGATAAAGGGAAGGAAAAAGTGGTCGAATAGCCATCGAAATCGTTCGACAACATCCGAAGTAAGTTTTCGAGTAACGAGACTTAGTTTACGATTTGATTAAGTCATGACGTATGAGCATAACAAATATATGGTGATATGATGTGACAGCCCAAAATTGACCCTAGTCGGAATGTGGTTTCGGGACCACAAAACCGAGGCATAAAAATAATTAAAAATTTGTTTTGATGCCTATAATATGTGTGTGCTCATGTATGACATTTTATGATGATTGATTTAGTGTTATAAAGGTGAATTCCACTAGAAAGGACTTAGTAGTGAACTTTGAAAGTACGATAGGGAAATGTGTGATGACTAATTAAAGCATGCATGCAAAATAATGGACTTGCATGTCAAATTCCCCCTTTTATAGGTGGTGGCCGGCCATGACAAGGGAGTATGGGCTAAACATGTCATGAAACATGTTTTGTTGGTGCATTAGGGTGAAATAATAAACAAAGGTGTATGGGTGATAAAAGAATGAAAAAAAAATGTGTGTGAGTGTGGTAATCCCCCCCCTTGCCGTGAGTTGAGAAAGAAGGAAGAAAAAAAAATTGTTGTGTTCATCCTTTCTCATCTTTTTGGCCGAAAATCATAAGGAGGAAGAAAGGGATTTTTGCTCCATTTTTTGGTTTAGAAGAGAACTAGAAGGAGATTTGGCCATACTTGTACCAAGATTAAGCTCAAGAGCTTAGAGGGCCACAATTGGACAAGGGGAAGGAAAAAGTGATCGAATAGCCGTAAAAGCCGTTCGACAACATCCGAGGTAAGTCCTCAAGAAGTGACCCTACTGGAATTATGTGGAATGAAATATGGATGTGTATTGATTATTGATTTATGTGTGTATGAGTATTTGAATGATACCCGGGCTAAGTCCCGAAGGCGATTATGCTAGTGATTACCTTTGTGTTTGAGCCTTGGTAATGAGAATGAAACATGAATGTCTAATGATTATTGATGTATGTGTGCATGAGAAATTGAATGATATCCGGGCTAAGTCCCGAAGACATTTATGCTGGAAATTATATCCGGGTTAAGACCCGAAGGCAATTGTGCTAGTGGCTACATCCGGGCTAAGACCAAGGCATTCGTATGAAGTCGTTCTATCCGGCTAAGACCAAGGCATTTGTGCGTGGTTATATCCGGTTGTATTCCGAAGAAGCTTGGGCTGGAAGTGAGTGTTGGTTGCTGTAATAAATTCAATTAGTACGCTCGAAAGGCCCAAAGAATAAGGTATGTTTATATGTGCATTGGAAAGTCGACATGTTTGAGCAACATTCGCTCAATTGACTAACGAATTTCAGCTATTGAATAGGTTGATACCTTGTGAAAGTATATAATGATGAAGTGGGAAGTAAGAATGATTATGTGAATGTGTATTAATGAAATGATGCATTTGGCTATGTGAATGTATTGCTTTAATTAAAGCTGATTTTATTCCTTGAGACTTACTAAGCATGAAAATGCTTACCCGCTGCTTTGGCTCTCTGTTTTATAGATTTTGCTCGATAGCAATCGGATTCGGATCATTAAAGTCGAAGTCATCCACACTATCAACGCCTCCTTTTGGTATAAATTTTGGTTGAACTTTGAAATGGCATGTATAGGACTACCCTTGTTGGATTAAATATGTGGTGATGTATTTGTGTACGGCCATGCGAAAATGGCTCGTAAAAGTGAAGTACGAACTTAGACTATTTGCGGTTTGTATATATATATGGTGTCATGATGTGATTATGGATTGGAAATGGGAATGTTGGTCACATGATCAACCATTGGTATGGTTAAAATGATCATATGTGAACCTATGTATGGCAAGACTAGTTGGTTCATGGAGACTACAAAATAGGTAAGACCTACCTTAAAAGCAGATCTTGCCAAATGCGAAGGACGTGAATGTGAAAAATCACCAAAATTTGTAGGAATGGTATTAAATAGTGAATAAGCTATGTAAATGAACCTTGATGAGTCTATTTTCATATGGAAGAAACAAAATGGTCATAGGATTTACATGTTAAGAGATATTAAAGCTATTGTGAGACAGGGCGAACGGTTTCGGGTCCCCTGTTGCAACTTTAAAATTTACTATAAATTATCCAGAAATAATTAGGAGTCATTCCTTATACAGATTCCATTTTGAGTCTAGTTTCATTAGAAACAAACGGCACCATATTAAATCCTGCATGAGAGATATTCAAGTTGTAACGCGAAGGTCAAAGCGATCGATCCTCGTAACATGGGTGACTTTAACTAATAAACTGTACCAATTTGCCCGACCAAAATTCTAGAAATAAATCCATGGATGGATATATGAGTCTAAATTCAGGAAAATTTACGAAACCAGGTTCTGAGTTTTGAAACTCGAGATATGATTTTTAAGGCGACGGTGACGCAGTTTTCCACCGATTGGAAATGTCAAATTGGTGGGCAAAATATGGGGACTTGACTTGTTAACCCCTCGTGTCCCCATAATTCGGCGATGGTCTCGGGTTCGGGTGTTACAATTTTATTGGTATCGAGCCACGGTTAAGTCGATTCTAGGACTACCGTGATGTGTTTGGGGTCTAGCTATACATGCCATTAAATGATGAATTGATAGTGTGGTGATTTCGACAATTTGACTTTGTGTTTGTTTATAGCAATGGATCCCGATCCCAACCGAGCGATAGTCGATGATGTGGAGAGTGTGGCGCTGCCCGCGCAAGGGACAATACCGGCGGACTCTCAACCTATGGCCAACAATCCGAATGATGAGGCTAGGCAAGCCTTTTATAGTGTGATGAACGAATGGTTTAACCAATACATTCGAACTAACACTACTGTTCCACAACCTCCATTCCCGACAAATGCAACCCCAAGACCTACAATACCTCCGTGGATGACCAAATAAGGTTAAGTAAGCCCCGGTCGATAGGATTCGAAAACATGGGGCCACTGAATTTAAAGCTACGGATGATGATGATGCTGAGCGAGCCGAATTTTGGTTGGATAACACGATCTGGGTGCTCGATGAGCTATCTTGTACACCCGATGAGTGCTTAAAGTGTACCATCTCCTTGCTACGTGATTCCGCCTACTATTGGTGGAGTACTCTGACTTCTGTGGTACCTAGAGAGCAAGTGACTTGGGAATTCTTTCAAACCAACTTCCGAAAAAAGTATATCATCGAGATTCATCGACCAAAAGCGAAGGAATTTCTTGATCTTAAGCAAGGTTCTATGTCGCCATCGACTATGAACGAAAATTTGTGAGGCTTAGCCGACACGCGAGAATGCATTTCGTCCGAGGCTATTATGTGTAAACGCCGAGGATGGGCTGAATGATGATATAAGGATGTTCGTTGGCATTCTCGAAATACGAGAGTTCGTAGTACTTGTTGAGCGAGCTTGTAAAGTCGAAGAGCTTAGAAAGGAGAAACAAAAGTTGATGTGGGAACCGGAGAATTCGAAGAGGTCCTCGGAAAGTCTCTTCAACAGCATCAAGAGATTTCGAGATGATGTGAGCCGGTCTAGAGGCGTTTCGCTTTTCTAGACGATGACGCGATCGACCCCTGTGACCACACGAGTCACTTCGATCGCCATGGTGGAAATGATCGCCGAGAGAGGGCGAGTGTCTACATTGTGGCAAATGGCATTCGGGAGCTGTTGGTTTCGTGATCGCCTCGCTATAAGTGTGGATCACCGACCACTTTATGAAGGATTGCCCGAGGATGCTTGAGCAGAATGTAAGTCGAGTGGAAACCCGGTGCTACCATCGCCGAGGTAGGCCACCTAGAAATATGGGCAATGTCGGTGGCGGTCGAGAGGATCTAGAGATGCTACCATCGATCCGAGGCTCGTGCTCTGCTAGGACTTATGCCATACGCGCACGCCGAGGATGCCGCTCTCCGGATGTCATTACGGTACTTTCACTCTTTTCAATACTAATGTGATTGCTTTGATTGACCCTGGTTCTACTCATTCTTATATATGTGAAACCTTAGCATCCAAAGAAGACTTTGCCTATTGAGTCTCGAGTTTGTAATTCGGTGTCAAACCCTTGGGTCATTACGTGCTTGTCAACAAAGTGTGCAAAAAAGTCCCCTAGTGTTCCGAGGTTCTTGTTTTCCGCGGACTTGATGCTTTTGCCGTTCGATGAATTCGACGTTATTCTTGGTTTGGATTGGTTGACCATGCACGATGCGGTTGTAAATTGCAAAAGCAAGACTATCGATTTGAGGTGCGCGAATAGTGAGATAATTCGGGTTGAGTCTACGGACTTAAAGGGGTTGCCAGCTGTAATATCAGCAATGTTAGCCCGAAAATATGTAAGAAAAGGGTGCGAAGCGTACCTTGCGACGTGCTCAATGACAAGGAATCGAAAAGAAACCCGAATCTGTGCCGTGGTTTGTGAATACCGGATGTTTTCCTCAAGAATTGCCGGTTTACCAACTGCTCGGAAATAGAATTTGGCATCGAATTGGTACCGTACCACTCCAATTTCGATAGCTCCGTATCGTATGGCACCAACGGAATTAAAGGAGTTGAAAGCTTAGTTGCAAGAATTGGTGGATAGAGGTTTTGCTCGCCCGAGTTTTTCGCCTTGGGGTGCGCCAGTGTTGTTCGTGAAAAAGAAGGATGGAACCATGCGGCTGTGCATCGACTATCGTCAGCTTAATAAAGTGACGATAAAGAACAAATATCCGTTACCACGTATCGATGACTTGTTCGATCAACTGAAGGGAGCCTCAGTGTTCTCGAAAATAGATTTGAGATCGGGCTATTATCAATTGCGAATCCGAGATTCGGACGCACCCAAGACCGCCTTGAGCGAGATATGGTCACTATGAGTTCCTAATGATGCCGTTTGGGCTCACTAATGCCCTCGCGGTATTTATGGATTTAATGAATCGGATCTTCGACCATATTTGGATCGATTCGTAGTCGTGTTCATTGATGACATCTTGGTCTATTCAAGAAATGAGACCGAACATCTTTGAACACCTGCGGTTAGTGCTGCAAATTTTACGGATAAGCAATTATATGCTAAGTTCAAGCAAGTGTGAGTTCGGTTAGAGAGGTTAGCTTCTTGGGTCATGTGGTATCTGCATCGGTATTCGAGTCAACCGAATAAAATTTCAGCCATACTTAATTGGAAGCCTCAGAAATATTCTCGAGGTTCGAGCTTTTTGGGGCTTGCCGGTTATTACCGATGATTTGTAAAGGTTTTTCAATGATAGCCACGCCGATGACGGCTTACTCCAAAAGGATGTTAAGTTCGAATGGACGGAGAAATGTCGAAAAGTTTCGATCAACTGAAAACTTATTTGATGAAGCCCTAATTCTAGTGCAACCCGAATCTGGCAAAGAGTTTGTCATCTATAATGACGCCTCCCTCCTTGGGTTAGGTTGCGTATTGATGCAAGAAGGTCGAGTTGTGGCCTATGCGTCGAGGCAATTAAAGCCACACGAGAAAAATTATCCGACCCATGATCTTGAATTAGCTGCCATCGTATTCGGCTTAAAGATTTGGCGACATTACTTATTTGGTGAGAAGTGCCATGTGTACTCGGATCACAAAAGTCTCAAATATTTGATGACCCAAAGAGACTTAAATCTGCGACAAAGACGTTGGCTCGAATCGTTAAAGGATTATGAGTGGTCATTGACTATCACCGGAAAGGCGAATGTGGTTGCGGATGCCTTGAGTCGTAAATCATTATTCACTTTACGAGCGATGAATGTGCACTTGTCTGCTCGATCCGACGGTGTGTTAGTGGCTGAATTGAAAGCCAAACCATTATTGATACATCAAATTCGAGAAGCTCGAAAGTCGACGACGAGTTGGCCGCAAAATTTGAGTGTGTTCGAACAAGGACTCGGAGTTTCAAATCTATGATGACGATTGTTTGAGGTTCAAAAGTCATCTGTGTGTTCCAAAGAATTCGGAACTCATTTCGATAATTCTGAATGAAGCCCATTGTAGCCGAATGGCAATCCACCCGGGGAGTACGAAGATGTACAACGATTTGAAACGTCGATTTTGGTGGCATGGTATGAAACGAGATATCTCCGACTTTGTTTCGAGATGTTTAATATGTCAACAAGTGAAAGCGGAACATCAAGTGCCTTCAGGATTACTTCAGCCAATCACGATACCTGAGTGGAAATAGGATCGAGTCACAATGGACTTTGTATCCGGACTGCCATTGTCAGCAAGTAAGAAGGATGCGGTTTGGGTCGTGGTAGATAGATTGACTAAGTCGGCTCACTTTGTCCCCGTGACGCACGGATTTTCAATGGACAAATTAGCCGAATTGTACGCTTCTCGATTGTGAGATTACACGGGTGCCTATTTCCATCGTGTCGGATAGAGATCCGAGATTTACCTCGCGATTTTGGAAAAAGTTGCAAGAAGCTTTGGGTACCAAGTTGCATTTCAGCACCGCCTTTCACCCCCAAACCGATAGTCAATCCGAGCGGATAATTTAGATACTTGAGGATATGTTGAGATGTTGCGTCCTCGAGTTTAATGGTTCATGGGAACGGTATTTGCCATTGATTGAATTCGCTACAACAACAAACTTTCAATCAAGTATTAAGATGGCACCGACGAGGCTTTGTACGGTCGTAAATGCCGTACACCATTGTTTTGGACCGAGCTTGGTGAAAGCAAGATTTTCGGGTGGATTTGATTAGAGATGCTGAACAGAAAGTGAAAGTAATCCGTGAAAGTCGAAGATAGCCTCCGATCGTCGAGAAGTCGACGCGGATCTGAAGCGTAAGGATATCGAGTATCGTGGGTGATAAAGTGTTTCTCAAGGTATCGCCTTGGAAAAAGATACTCGATTCGGTAGTAAGGGCAAGTTGAGCCCGAGGTTCATTGGGCCATATGAGATATCCGGCGAGTCGGTCCAAAGTGGCATATCGTTTGATTTTGCCCTCGAACTCAAAAAGGTTCACGATGTCTTTCATGTTTCGATGCTTGACGCTATAGATCCGATCCATCACACGTGATTAGTCCATCGAAATTGAAATTCAAGCTAATATGAGTTATGAGAAAGAATCGATTCGTATCCTATCACGAAGTGAAAGAGTTACTGAAACAAGCGGTTCCGCTAGTGAAAGTGTTATGGCTCAAGCACGGATAGAAGAAGCTACTTGGGAGACCGAGAACTCTATGAAAGAGCGATATCCAAACCTATTTACCGGTAAGATTTTCGGGATGAAAATTTCTTAAGTGGGGAGAGTTGTGACAGCCCAAAATTGACCCTAGTCGGAATGTGGTTTCGGGACCACAAAACCGAGGCATAAAAATAATTAAAATTTGTTTTGATGCCTATAATATGTGTGTGCTCATGTATGACATTTTATGATGATTGATTTAGTGTTATAAAGGTGAATTCCACTAGAAAGGACTTAGTAGTGAACTTTGAAAGTACGATAGGAAATGTGTGATGACTAATTAAAGCGTGCATGCAAAATAATGGACTTGCATGTCAAATTCCCTTTATAGGTGGTGGCCGGCCATGACAAGGAGTATGGGCTAAACATGTCATGAAACATGTTTTGTTGGTGCATTAGGGTGAAATAATAAACAAAGGTGTATGGGTGATAAAAGAATGAAAAAAAATGTGTGTGAGTGTGGTAATCCCCCTTGCCGTGAGTTGAGAAAGAAGGAAGAAAAAAAATTGTTGTGTTCATCCTTTCTCATCTTTTTGGCCGAAAATCATAAGGAGGAAGAAAGGGATTTTTGCTCCATTTTTTAGTTTAGAAGAGAACTAGAAGGAGATTTGGCCATACTTGTACCAAGATTAAGCTCAAGAGCTTAGAGGGCCACAATTGGACAAGGGGAAGGAAAAAGTGATCGAATAGCCGTAAAAGCCGTTCGACAACATCCGAGGTAAGTCCTCAAGAAGTGACCCTACTTGAATTATGTGGAATGAAATATGGATGTGTATTGATTATTGATTTATGTGTGTATGAGTATTTGAATGATACCCGGGCTAAGTTCCGAAGGCGATTATGCTAGTGATTACCTTTGTGTTTGAGCCTTGGTAACGAGAATGAAACATGAATGTCTAATGATTATTGATGTATGTGTGCATGTAACAGCCCAAAATTGACCCTAGTCAGAATGTGGTTTCGGGACCACAAAACCGAGGCATAAAAATAATTAAAAATTTATTTTGATGCCTATAATATGTGTGTGCTCATGTATGACATTTTATGATGATTGATTTAGTGTTATAAAGGTGAATTTCACTAGAAAGGACTTGTGTGAGAAAATTTGAATTGAGATAGGCAAATGTGGAAGTGGTCTATTGATGCACACTAGGAAATGTTGTCCTTGCATGTCAAATTCCCCCAAATTTGACTATAGTGGCCGGCCAAGGTGGGCATGATGGGCAAGGGAACACATGTTTCCAACATGTTTGGCTAGTGAGTTATGTAGGAAGTATTATAATAAAAATAAGCATAAAAAATGAAAAAAAAAGAGAAAGATGAGCTTGGATGCCCTTGTTGCCGTGAGTGTGGAGAAAGAAAGAAGAATTTTGTTCATCATTTTCATTTCCTTTGGGCTGAAAATTCTAAGGAGGAAGGAAGGAATTCTTGTTTCATGTTGGTTTGGAAGAGGTTTAGGAGGAGGTTTGGCCATACTTGTACCTAGATTAAGGTAAGTTTGATGTTTTGCCATGAGATTCATGTATATTTTAGTTGCTAGCTTGATGTTCTTGTTAGCCCATGGTTCAAATCTTTGTTATGTCATGGGAATGAAATTCGCCAAAGTGAATATGGTGTTAATGCCATTGCATGCTAAATATCAAGCTTGATAATGATTCATGTGATGGTAGATTGAGGATTCTTAGATTTTCTTTTAGCATTTTTGAATGAGATACTAAGTTCTTTGTTTAACCATGACCAAATTGAAACGGTATGGTGTTGTGGTATTCGCCATGTTGTATCCATAAGTATGATTCATGCATGTTGCATGGTAAGTAAGATTTAAGCTTTGGATATGTGTGTATATTTGGATATAAGCCACTTGAGAATTCGCCATTGCACCTACATGAATATATGTTTGCACATGATGAATTGGTATGACAAGTATACTATTTTAAGGTGTCTATTTGCTTGTGATGTTGTTTGGTTATGAAATAAATGAGAGATGTGTATAGAACTACAATATGTAATGCGTTAATTAGGAAAATGTATGCTGTTTTTTTTGTGTAGTATTAAGTGTAAAATTAGCCTCCATATAGACATGCATATTCGCCAAAGGAAGTACATTGGTGTGCATGTATTCGGTTAGAGGCAACCATATTGAAGCCTTATCTTGGCTTAGATTGTTGACCAAATGGGTAATAAGTGAGGATGGTTGCGAATATACAAACATACATATGCATGTGTAATTGAATTATGAATGTTTAGCAAGAGGGTTAAACTAGTTGATTTATTGATTAAGCTCAAGGAGTTAAAGAAGGAGAATCAAGCAAGGGAAAGACGAAGGTCATCGAGTAGCCGACTTGGACTGTTTTACCCAACACAAGGTAAGTCATTAAGCGTATATTTGGTGTTGATTTAAATGATCAATATATATATGCAAATGTGTTTAAATGAGTTGGTGTGTAAATGGAAATGTATGTGTATGGAATGATGCCATTGTTGAATGTATAAAGGCAGCAAAATACATAAAGTATTGGTCTCGCACTAAGTGTGCGGGTATAAATGGACACGGTGACAAGATTGGCACTAAGTGTGCGGGTTTAAAATTGTACAGCACTAAGTGTGCGAGTTTGATTATATAGCACTAAGTGTGCGAGTTGAATACATATAGCACTAAGTGTGCGGATTCACTATATGCTCTTGCATTACAATTGGCACCGAGTGTGCGACATTTATCGAGCTAATCCCGGACAGCGGATCGGGTAAGTACCTCGAGCTCTTGACGAATAGAAAATATGTTCATGCTCGGGGTTGAATTTGGTAAGCCTTAAATCTATGTGATGATTGAAATTGTATGGTTGTGCTGGAAATTGAGTTAATGTGTAAAATGCTTCGATTATCTTGTTGTGTAGAATATGAAATGTGGATGTATGAATTGGTACGAGATTGGACCGAAAGGTCCGAGGTATTATGGTATAGATTCGATATGGACGAGTACCTAGCCTCATTTGTTGTACATGTAGTAGTAACTTTATCGATTGGATTGACGAATGCTTATGACTTACTGAGTTGTAAACTCACTCGGTGTTTTCTTGTCACCCATTTTAGGTCTCTTGGACTCGTATTGTTGCGTGCTCGAACCGTCGTTGAAGTCATCACACCGGCTGAAATCTTGTGGTATTGTTTTTTTGTTGTTGAAGAACATTTGGCATGTATAGGCTATTATATTTTGTCGAATTGTGGGTTGTAAACTTTAAGCCATGTGAAAATGGCCTATGTGGTCGTCGAGTGGGATGCTAGAACCTATAGCCACGAGTCTTAGAAACTCAAATTTTGTTAAGGTGGCCATAATTTGTGTCATGTATGATGGATGATTAAGGCCAAGGAAAATTCATGAAATTGGCATAGTCTACTGCAGT
Source organism: Gossypium arboreum (assembly GCF_025698485.1). Taxonomy (NCBI): domain Eukaryota; kingdom Viridiplantae; phylum Streptophyta; class Magnoliopsida; order Malvales; family Malvaceae; genus Gossypium; species Gossypium arboreum. The sequence goes on from NC_069075.1 coordinate 25,120,375, forward strand.
AACTGTTGCGGACAGCAGCAGTGAGATGAGATTGAAAAATCACTAAAAATAGTAGAAGTAGAATTAAATAGTGAGTAAATTATGGAACTGAACCTTGATGAATCTATTTTTATATGGATGAAACGAAACGACCATATGAGCAGTATACTGAGAAATATTAAAGTTCTCGTAAGACAGGGCCAGAACGATTTCTGGGTCCCCTGTCGCGACTTTGAAAATTTACCATAAATTATCCAGAAAGAATTAGGAGGCATGCCTTATATGTACAGATTCCATTTTGAGTCTAGTTTCATTAGAAACAAACGGAACCAGTATTAAAGCCCTGTACAGAAAGATATTCAAGTTGTAAAGCACGGAGGTCAGAGCAGTCGATCCCTGTAACATGGGTGACTTTAACTAATAAACTGTACCAATTGGCCCAACCAAAAATTCTAAAAATAAATCCATGGATGGGTATATGAGTCTAAATTCAGGGAAAATTTACGAAACCAGTTTCTGAGTTTTGGAACTCGAGATATGATTTTTAAGGCGACGGTGACGCAGTTTTCCAGCCTGTCCAGAAATGCCAAATTGGTCGGTACTTTAAGAGGATTTGTCTCGTTAACCCCTCGTGTCCGACACCGGCGTCGGTCACGAGTTAGGGGTGTTACAGTGCATGAGAAATTGAATGATATCCGGGCTAAGTCCCGAAGACATTTATGCTGAAAATTATATCCGGGTTAAGACCCGAAGGCAATTGTGCTAGTGGCTACATCCGGCTAAGACCAAGGCATTCGTATGAAGTCATTCTATCCGGCTAAGACCAAGGCATTTGTGCACGTGGTTATATCCGGTTGTATTCAAGAAGCTTGGGCTGGAAGGGAGTGTTGGTTGCTGTAATAAATTCAATTAGTACGCCGAAAGGCCCAAAGAATAAGGTATGTTTATATGTGCATTGGAAAGTCGACATGTTTGAGCAACATTCGCTCAATCGACTAACGAATTTCAGCTATTGAATAGGTTGATACCTTGTGAAAGTATATAATGATGAAGTGGGAAGTAAGAATGATTATGTGAATGTGTATTAATGAAATGATGCATTTGGCTATGTGAATGTATTGCTTTAATTAAAGCTGATTTTATTCCTTGAGACTTACTAAGCATGAAAATGCTTACCTTGTTGCTTTGGCTCTCTGTTTTATAGATTTTGCTCGATAGCAATCGGATTCGGGATCATTAAAGTCAAGTCATCCACACTATCAACGCCTCCCTTTTGGTATAAATTTTGGTTGAACTTTGAAATGGCATGTATAGGACTACCCTTGTTGGATTAAATATGTGGTGATGTATTTGTGTACGGCCATACTAAAATGGCTCGTAAAAAGTGAAGTACTGAACTTAGACTATTTGCGGTTTGTATATATATATATGGTGTCATGATGTGATTATGGATTGAAATGGGAATGTTGGTCACATGATCAACCATTGGTATGGTTAAAATGATCATATGTGAACCTATGTATGGCAAGACTAGTTGGTTCATGGAGACTACAAAATAGGTAAGACCTACCTTAAAACAGATGCTGCCAGCTGCAGTAACATGAATGTGAAAATCACCAAAATTTGTAGGAATGGTATTAAATAGTGAATAAGCTATGTAAATGAACCTTGATGAGTCTATTTTCATATGGAAGAAACGAAATGGTCATAGGAGTTACATGTTAAGAGATATTAAAGCTATTGTGAGACAGGGCCAGAACGGTTTCTGGGTCCCCTGTCGCAACTTTAAAAATTTACTATAAATTATCCAGAAAGAATTAGGAGTCATGCCTTATATTTACAGATTCCATTTTGAGTCTAGTTTCATTAGAAACAAACGGTACCAGTATTAAAGCCCTGTACAGAGAGATATTCAAGTTGTAACGTGCGAAGGTCAAAGCAGTCGATCCCTGTAAAATGGGTGACTTTAACTAATAAACTGTACCAATTGGCCTGACCAAAAATTCTAGAAATAAATCCATGGATGGATATATGAGTCTAAATTCAGGGAAAATTTACGAAACCAGGTTCCGAGTTTTGAAACTCGAGATATGATTATTAAGACGACGGTGACGCAGTTTTCCAGCCTGACTGGAAATGTCAAATTGGTGGGCAAAATATGGGGACTTGACTTGTTAACCCCTCGTGTCCGACACCGGCGATGGTCTCGGGTTCGGGGTGTTACATATGATGATTCTACTTGAATTATATGTTGAGTTAATTAGTCTATACGTATGACGGGTAGCCGTATGTGCATAGAGATCGTGTCATAAAGCAAACTAAACCATGCTGTTTGTATGTGGCTAGTGAGCCGAAAATGGGATTGCTTAATACGTGACTTGTGTTTGAATTCTATTTATGAAAATGAAATATAGATGTGTCATGATTTATTGATATGTGCATGAATATTTGGATGATAACCGGGCTAAGTCCCGAAGGCATTTGTGCGAGTTACTATATCCGGGCTAAGTCCCAAGGCATTTGTGCGAAGTTACCATATCCGGGCTAAGTCCCGAAGGCATTTGTGGAGTTACTATATCCGGCTAAGTCCGAAGGCATTTGTGCGAGTTACTATATCCGGCTATGTCCCAAGGTATTCGAGCGAGTAGCTATATCCGTTAAATCGAAGGTACTTGGCTTGGGAGTGAACGACCTTGCTGTAATAGTTTCAATTAATACGCCGTAAAATCCCAGCGATGAGGTATGTTTCAGATATGCTTTGAATTAGTTGATCCTTACAAATAGTATTCGCTCGATCGATAAATGAGCTACCGCCTTTGGCTAAGTTGATCTTTGTGTATGAATATAAGGGTTGGTAATGTGAAGTAAGTATGATATTGAGAATTTGTGCATATGAAATTATCCGTTTAGCCATATGAATGTTACACTTTAGTTGTGTCAAATTTTATGGCTCAAAACTTACTAAGCATTAAATGCTTACTCCGTTTCTTTGATTCTCTGTTTTATAGATTTTGGTTCGTCAACTATCGGACTCGGGATTGTCAAAGTCGAAGTTGTCCACAGTATCAAAGCCCCCCCCCTTGGTACACTTTTGGTTGAACTCTGAAATGGCATGTATAGGACTACCCTTTTTGTTGTTGGTCATGTACCCTTTGGTTTTGTATAAATTTGGATAGCCATGCGAAAATGGCTTATATACACTTTGAGCATAGCATTATAATCGTCTTGTATGTTGTTCATTGAGAGGCATGGAAATGTTTGGTAACGATTAGCTATTGGGAATGGTTAATTATGATTATTTTGATGCTATGTATGGCAAACTCTAGTTGATTCATGGAAAACCATGAAATAGGTAAGGTTTACCTTAATAACAGATGCTGACAGCAGCAGTGGTGTGGATTTGAAAAATCCCTAAAAATAGTAAGAATGGAATTAAATAGTGAATAAATTATGTAATTGAACCTTGATGAATCTATTTTCATAGGGAAGTAATGAAAAGATCATATGAACAGTATTTTATGAGATTTTAAAGTTTTTGTGAAACAGGGCCAGAGCGGTTTCTGGATTCCCTATTCGGACTTAGGAAATTCATTATAAATTAACCAGAGATAGTTAGAAGTCATGCCATATATTTATAGATTCCTTTTCGAGTCTAGTTTCTTTAGAAACAAACGGCATAAGTATTGAAGCCCTGTACAGGGAGATATATAAATCGTAATGCATGAAGGTCAGAGCAGTCGAACCCTAAAACAGGGGAGACTTTAACTAATAAACTGTACTAATTGGCCTGACCAAAAATTCTAGAAGAAAATTTGTAGATGGATATATGAGTCTAGTTTCAGGGAAAATTTACGAAACTGATTTTCGAGTTTTGGAACTCAAGATATGATCTTTAAGGTGACAGTGACACGCTTAGCCACTAGTCTGGAAATTTTAAAATGGATTTGTAAAAATAAAGGAATTAAGTCTCGTAACCCCTCGTGTCCGACTCAAACAACGGTCTCTGCACGGGTGTTACAATTAAATTGGTATCAGAGCTACAGTTTAGTCGATTCAAGGACTACCGTAATACGTTTGGGTCTAGCTATACATGCCATTATGTGATTATTTGATAGTGTGGTGATTTCTGACATTTGCAAATGTGTTTACTTATAGTAATGGATCCCGATCCCGACCGAGTGGTAGCTGATGATCTTGAGAGTGTAGCGCCTGCTCCCGCACAAGGGACAGCGCCGGCGGACTCTCAACCTATTGCTAGTAATCCGAATGATGAAGCTAGACAAGCTTTCTATAGCGTGATGAATGATTGGTTCAACCAATACATTCGAACTAATATGGCTGTTCCACAACCTCCATTCCCGACTAATGCCACCCCCGCACCTACAATACCTCCGGCACCTGACCAAATAAGGTCAAATAAACCCCCAGTAGACAGAATCCGAAAGCATGGGGCTACTGAATTTAAAGCTACGGACAGCGATGATACCGAACAAGCTGAATTTTGGTTGGACAACACTATTCGGGTACTCGATGAGCTATCTTGCACACTCGATGAGTGCCTAAAGTGTACTATCTCCTTGCTACATGATTCTGCCTACTATTGTGGAATACGTTGACTTCTGTTGTGCCCAGAGAGCAAGTAACTTGGGAGTTTTTCCAAACTGAGTTTGAAAGAAGTATATCATCGAGATTCATTGACCAAAACGGAAGGAATTTCTTGAACTCAAACAAGGTTCCATGTCGATTCCGACTATGAACGAAAATTTGTGAGGCTTAGCCAGTATGCGCGAGAATGCATTTCTTCGAAGTCGTGATGTGTAAACGTTTCGAAGATGGACTGAATGATGATATAAAGTCTGTATGTTGGCATTTTAGAAACCGAGAATTTGTGGTACTTGTTGAGCGAGCTTGCAAAGCCGAGGAGCTCAAGAAGGAGAAAAGGAAAGCCGATGTGGGAGCAAAGGAGTTTCAGAAGAGATCTTCAGAAAGCCCTTTCAACGATCATCGAAGAAATTTAGAGATGACTTAGGCGGTCTAGGGACACTTCGGGTTTTTCTAGACGAGATCGCGATCGACCCCTGGAGCACACGCGCCACTTCGATCGCCGGTGTTGGAAATGATCGTCGAGACAGAACGGAGTGCCAGGAATGTGGTAAATGGCATTCGGGGAGTTGTAGATTTCATGACCGCTCCTGTTACAAGTGCGGATCAGTTGACCACTTCATTAAAGAATGCCCGAGGTTGTCTGAACAGAATGTAAATCAGAGTGGGAAACCGGGTGCCACCACTGCTCGAGGTAGACCATCTAGAAATACGGGCAATGCTAGTGGTGGTCAGAGAGGAAGAGATGCTACGACCAGATCTGAGGCTCATGCTCCTGCTAGGGCTTATGCTATATGCGTACGCGAGGATGCTTCCTCGCCAGATGTTATTACTGGTACTTTTACTCTCTTTGATACTAATGTGCTTGCTTTGATTGACGCTGGTTCTACTCATTCTTATATATGTGAAGACTTAGCATCCAGTAAGACTTTACCTATTGAGTCTACTGAGTTCGTAATTCGGGTGTCAAATCCCTTGGGTCGTTACGTGCTTGTCGACAAAGTGTGTAAGAAATGTCCCCTAGTAATTCGAGGTTCCTACTTTCCGGCAGACTTGATGCTTTTGCCGTTTGATGAATTTGATGTTATCCTCGGTTTAGATTGGTTGACCATGCATGATGCGGTTGTGAATTGCAAAAGCAAGACTATTGATTTTAGGTGCGCAAATAACGAGATAATCCGAGTTGAGTCTACGGACTTAAAGGGGTTGCCAGCTGTAATATTATCAATGTTGGCCCAGAAATATGTAAGAAAGGGGTGCGAAGCATACCTTGCGTATGTACTTGATGACAAAGAGTTAGAAAAGAAACCCGAATCTGTTCTGGTGGTTTGTGAATACCCGGATGTTTTTCCTGAGGAATTACCGGGTTTACCACCTGTTCGGGAGGTAGAGTTTGGTATTGAGCTTGCACCTAGGACTACGCCGATTTCGATAGCTCCGTATCATATGGCACCAACCGAGTTAAAAGAGTTGAAAGCTCGGCCCAAGAATTGACGGATAGAGGTTTCGCTCGACCAAGTTTCGACCTTGGGTGCACCAAGATTGTTTGTGAAAAGAAGGACGGAACCATGAGGTTGTGCATCGACTATCGTCGGTGAATAAAGTGACAATAAAGAATAAATATCCGTTATCGCAGATTGATGATTTGTTTGATCAACTAAAGGAGCCTCGGTGTTTTCAAAGATAGATTTGAGATCGGGTTATTATCAGTTGCGAATACGAGATTCGGATATACCTAAAACTACTTTCAGAATGAGATACGGTCACTATGAGTTCTTAGTGATGCCGTTTGGGCTCACTAATGCCCCTGCGGTATTTATGGATTTGATGAATCGGATCTTCGACCGTATTTGGATCGGTTTGTAGTCGTGTTTATCGATGATATTTTGGTTTATTCGAGAAATGAAACCGATCATCTTGAACACCGGGATTAGTGTTGCAAATTTTACGGGATAAGCGGTTATATGATAAGTTCAAGAAGTGTGAGTTCGTTAAGAGAGGTTAGCTTCTTGGGTCATGTGGTATCCGCACGGGTATTCGAGTTGATCCGAGCAAAATTTCAGCCATACTTAATCGGAAGACTCAGAAATATTATCGAGGTTAGGAGCTTTTTGGGACTTGCGGTTACTACCGACGGTTTGTAAAAGGTTTCTCGATGATAGCCACACCAATGACGGCTACTTCAAAAGATGTTAAGTTCGAATGGACGGAAAAATGTCGAAAAGTTTTGATCAACTGAAAACTTATTTGATGAAGCCCCAATTCTAGTGCAACCCGAATCGTGCAAAGAGTTTGTCATTTATAGTGATGCCTCCCTACTTGGGTTGGGTTGCGATTGATGCAAGAAGGTCGAGTTGTGGCCTGCGCGTCGAGACAATTAAAGCCACATGAGAAAAATTATCCCACCCATGATCTCGAATTAGCTGCCATCGTATTCGCTTTGAAAATATGGCGACATTACTTATTTGGTGAGAAGTGCCATGTATTTTGGGATCACAAAAGTCTCAAATATTTGATGACTCAAAGAGACTTAAATCTACGACAAAGACGTTGACTCGAGTTGTTAAAAGATTATGAGCTTGTCATTGACTATCACCCGGGAAAGGCTAATCTGGTTGCAGATGCCTTAAGTCGTAAATCACTGTTTGCTTTATGAGCGATGAATGTACACTTGTCTGTTCTATCTGACAATGTGTTAGTGGCGGAATTAAAGGCCAAACCATTGTTGATTCATCAAATTTGTGAAGCTCAGAAAGTCGATGATGAATTGGTTGCAAAACGGGCTGAATGTGTTCCGAATATGGAATCAGAGTTTCAAATTGATGATGACAATTGTTTGAGGTTCAGAAGTCGGTTGTGTGTTCCAAGAAATTCAGAACTCATTTCGGTGATTCTGAACGAAGCTCATTGTAGCCGAATGTCAATTCACCCGGGGAGTACGAAAATGTACAACGATCTGAGACGTCAGTTTTGGTGGCATGGTATGAAACGAGACATTTCCAATTTTATTTCGACGTGTTTAATATGTCAGCAAGTGAAGGTGGAACATCAAATGCCTACGGGTTTACTTCAGCCGATCATGATACCTGAATGGAAATGGGATAGAATCATGATGGATGTTGTGTCTGGGTTGCCATTGTCGACAAGTAAGAAAGATGCGATTTGGGTTGTTGTTGATAGACTGACTAAGTCGGCTCATTTTATCCCCGTACGTATGGATTTTTCATTCGATAAACTAGCTGAATTGTATGTTTCTCAGATTGTGAGATTACAGGGGGTACCGATTTCTATTGTGTCGGATAGAGATCCGAGATTCACCTCGCGATTTTGGAAGAAATTGCAAGAAGCTTTGGGTACCAAGCTGCATTTTAGCACCGCTTTTCATCCACAAACCGATGGTCAATCCGAGCGGGTAATTCAAATACTTGAGGATATGTTGAGATGTTGCATCCTCGAGTTTAGTGGCTCATGGGAGCGGTATTTACCTTTGATTGAATTCGCTTACAACAATAGTTTTCAATCAAGTATTAAGATGGCACCTTACGAGGCTTTGTACGGTCGTAAATGCCGTACACCATTGTTTTGGACCGAGCTCGGTGAAAGTAAAATTTTCAGAGTTGATTTGATTAAAGATGCTGAACAAAAAGTAAAAGTAATCCGTGAAAGTCTAAAGGCAGCCACAGATCGTCAGAAATTGTATGCGGATTTGAAACGAAAAGGCATTGAATATCAGGTGGGAGATAAAGTGTTTCTTAAAGTTTTGCCTTGGAAAAAGATACTCAGATTTGGCTGTAAGGGCAAGTTGAGTCCGAGATTCATTGGGCCGTACGAAATCTCCGAACGAGTTGGTCCAGTTGCGTATAGATTGATTTTGCCCCCTGAAGTTGAAAAGATTCACGATGTCTTTCATGTTTCGATGCTTCGACGTTATAGATCTGATCCGTCACACGTAATTAATCCATCAGAGGTTGAAATTCAATCCGACATGAGTTATGAAGAAGAGCCAATTCGTATCTTAGCTCGTGAAGTGAAAAAGTTACGAAACAAAAAGGTTCCTTTAGTAAAAGTGTTATGGCTCAAACACGGGATAGAAGAAGCTACTTGGGAACCCGAGAACTCTGTGAACGAGCGATACCCAAACCTATTTACCGGTAAGATTTTCGGGGATGAAAATTTCTTAAGTGGGGGAGAGTTGTGACAGCCCTAAAGTGACCCTAGTCGGAAAGCGGTTTCGGGACCGCTAAACCGAGTCACCAAATTATTTGAATATGATATTTATTGTCTAAAATATGTGATTATAAATGTGTGAAAGTTTTAAGCTTCGATTTAGTAAATTGCATGTGAATTTAGTCAATAGGACTTATGTGTGACACTTTTGAAATGTGATAGGTTAATCTATAAGGATCTATTAGTGCATGTAATCAAAGGGGTGGACTTGCATGTCAATTTCCCCCATTTAATTACTAGTGGCCGCCATGACAAGCGGTGATGGGCAAAACATGTCATAAAACATGTTGTGTTAATGGTTTATGTTAGAAATGATAAAATAATAATGGTTAGTAGGATGATGAAAGAAAAAAAAAAAGAAAGAGGTCATCATCCATGTTTCTTCCTAGCCGATTCTAAAGAAAAAAAAAAGAGAGAACAAGAGCATTCGATGATGAAAACAAGTTGTGTTCTTTGATTATTCTTGGCCGAATTGAAAGGAGGAAGAAGGGAGTGAAGCAATCGGTCATCTTAGGTCAATATTAAGGTAAGGAAGTTGATACTAGTTCTTAAAATCCTAGTTGATATTGAGTGAGATATCAAGTTATTGTTGGTAACCCATGTTGAAATTGTGACTTTGGAATAAGTAAGGTTTTCGGCTATGGAGATTAATAAGGGTGATGGTTGTGTTTCATGCTAAATCTAGATGAACAATGGTAGTTGCTTACATCTTGATATTTATGAGTTCCTTTCTTGGTTCTACCTCAGGTCCATAGGTATGATTTATGTTTGTTATGTTACTCATGGTTAAAATGATTCGGCTATGGTTCATGTAAAAATAAAATATACATGATTTGGTATTAAATGATATTAGGTTATATTCGAACATAGAAAGAGTTTATTTTGGTATGCTTATTACATGGTAGGTAAGATTTGTGTTTTGGGATATATGTTTATATTTGGTTAAAGATTTGTTCTTGTGAAGTATAAATTTGTAACATGAATTGAGTTGGAAGTTATTATAATGTACTTGTGCATTCGGGTATATGATGAAAATATATGAGGTGGTTATAATCAACTTTGTGATTCGGCTCTTGCACATATATACATTTGCACATGATGTATTGGTATGACATATATATTATCTTAAGGTATATATTTATATATGATGGTGTTTCAGTTATGGAGTAAACGATGGATGCGTATTGAGTTATAATATGTAATGCATTAGTTAGTAAAATGTATGCCATTTATATGTGGTATTAAGTATATAATTGGCCTCAACATAGACTTGCATATTCGGCCACATGAGATGGATTGGTGTTGCATGTATTCGGTTAGAGGCAAGCATATTGATGCTTTTATCTTGGCTTAGATAATCGGCTAAAAGGGAGCGTGGGCTAATATGTTGAGTTTTATTCATGATTTCATACACATGCGACTCTAATGTCTAATGTATATATGGGTTAAGTACCTTGAGTTTCTCTTCTTGATGTTCAAGTGATTAAATCAATTTATTTGTTAAATTAAGCTCAAAAGCAAAGGGGAACTAAATCCGATAAAGGGAAGGAAAAAGTGGTCGAATAGCCATCAAAATCGTTCGACAACATCCGAAGTAAGTTTTCGAGTAACGAGACTTAGTTTACGATTTGATTAAGTCATGACGTATGAGCATAACAAATATACGGTGATATGATGATTCTACTTGAATTATATGTTGAGTTAATTAGTCTATACGTATGACGGGTAGCTGTATGTGCATAGAGATCGTGTCATAAAGCAAACTAAACCATGCTGTTTGTATGTGGCTAGTGAGCCGAAAATGGGATTGCTTAATACGTGACTTGTGTTTGAATTCTATTTATGAAAATGAAATATAGATGTGTCATGATTTATTGATATGTGCATGAATATTTGGATGATAACCGGGCTAAGTCCCGAAGGCATTTGTGCGAGTTACTATATCCGGGCTAAGTCCCGAAGGCATTTGTGCGAGTTACCATATCCGGCTAAGTCCCAAGGCATTTGTGCGAAGTTACTATATCCGGCTAAGTCCCAAGGCATTTGTGCGAGTTACTATATCCGGCTATGTCCCAAAGGTATTCGAGCGAGTAGCTATATCCGTTAAATCAAGGTACTTGGCTTAGGAATGAGCAACCTTGCTGTAATAGTTTCAATTAATACGCTCGTAAAATCCCAATGATGAGGTATGTTTCAGATATGCTTTGAATTAGTTGATCCCTTACAAATAGTATTCGCTCATCGATAAATGAGCTACCGCCTTTGGCTAAGTTGATCTTTGTGTATGAATATAAGGGTTGGTAATGTGAAGTAAGTATGATATTGAGAATTTGTGCATATGAAATTATCCGTTTAGCAATATGAGTGTTACACTTTAGTTGTGTCAAATTTTATGGCTCAAAACTTACTAAGCATTAAATGCTTACTCCGTTTCTTTGATTCTCTATTTTATAGATTTTGGTTCGTCAGCTATCGGACTCGGGATTGTCGAAGTCGAAGTCGTCCACACTATCAAAGCCCCCCCCTTGGTACACTTTTGGTTGAACTTTGAAATGGCATGTATAGGACTACCCTTTTTGTTGTTGGTCATGTACCCTTTGGTTTTGTATAAACTTGGATAGCCATGCGAAAATGGCTTATATACACTTTGAGCATAGCATTATAATCATCTTGTATGTTGTTCATTGAGAGGTATGGAAATGTTTGGTAACGATTAGCCATTGGGAATGGTTAATTATGATTATTTTGATGCTATGTATGACAAACTCTAGTTGATTCATGGAAAACCATGAAATAGGTAAGGTTTACTTTAAAAACAGATGCTGACAGCAGCAGTAGTGTGGATTTGAAAAATCACTAAAAATAGTAAGAATGGAATTAAATAGTGAATAAATTATGTAATTGAACCTTGATGAATCTATTTTCATAGGGAAGTAATGAAACGATCATATGAATAGTATTTCATGAGATTTTAAAGTTTTTGTGAAACAGGGCCAGAGCGGTTTCTGGATTCCCTGTTCGGACTTAGGAAATTCATTATTAATTAACCAGAGATAGTTAGAAGTCATGCCATATATGTATAGATTCCTTTTCGAGTCTAGTTTCTTCAGAAACAAACGGCATAAGTATTGAAGCCCTGTACAGGGAGATATATAAGTCGTAATGCATGAAGGTCAGAGCAGTCGAACCCTGAAACAGGGGAGACTTTAACTAATAAACTGTACTAATTGGCCAGACCAAAAATTCTAGAAGAAAATTTGTAGATGGATATATGAGTCTAGTTTCAGGGAAAATTTACGAAACTGATTTTTGAGTTTTGGAACTCAAGATATGATCTTTAAGGTGACAGTGACGCAGTTAGCCAGCTAGTCTAGAAATTTTTAAAATGGACTGTAAAAATAAGGGAATTAAGTCTGTTAACCCCTCGTGTCCGACTCCGGAAACGGTCTCGGGTATGGGTTGTTACATGATATATGTTTGCGAATAAGTCCATGGCATCGATTTTTGATTCTGATATGTGTTTACGAGTAAGACCCTGTCTAGGACAGTGGCATCGATACGTGGCTACATGTAAGACCATGTCTGGGACGTTGGCATTGTACGATTTATGTGATTATCCAAGTGTCCTATCCAATTCCGAATGGTTCATCGGGTAAAGATAATTGTGTACGGATTGTGTAACACGAGTTAAATGGCCAGGTATGAGTTAGTTGATTATTAACAAAAATAAGGTAAGTGTATTTGGTCTATTGTACATTATTGAATGAGTGTTAATTTTGTGTATGTGCATTTATGTGTATTCGGTCAAATGAGCAAAATATGTACATGGGATTATATTATGAATGTGTGAACTAGGTACCTGTTGATCATTCAGCCTTGAAGGTTAAATAATGTTTTGTTAATTTTGATTATATAAGCATTCGATTTAAATAAAATACCATTGTATACAAACGCACATGATATTGTTAGTTGAATTCTTGTGCTTATGCAAATAAGTATGTATATGTATTTAATTGTATAGTGATGTTATAACCTAGGAAGTTGGTTTCACATTCGGTTAAAGTGGTTGCGATAGCATTCGACTATGTAGAAATATGCATGGAAATGCTACTATTTATTTCACTTGTAAATTCGAAGTTAAAATTGGTTTTGTTTATACCATTTGGCTTAGCTTGAAAGAATTGATTAAATCCTGAAATTGTCTATTTGTTTTAAACTTACTAAGCTATGTTAGATTATCCGCGTATTTGATTATTTTTTTTATAGATTTTGGAGTCAAGCTACAAGCTCAGGAAACTGTCAGCCAAGTTCATCACACTATCTACCGTTTTGGTATTTTATTGGCTAAACTTAAATTATGGCATGTATAGGCTGGAATATATTTTTGAAATGTTGATTTTGGTTATATAACTAAGGCCATGCGAAAATGGCTTGTTACTTATGTTTAGTTTTAGTTTTATATGTGTTTAGCTTCGGTGTCCATGATTGTGGTTTGGTATATGCTACAATGCTTGATCATGGTTTGGTATGTGGTAAGTATCTTGGTATAATGATTTTATATTTTAGGTTGAATTCGGTTTAGGATTGAATTATTATTCAAGCCTTTTGATAAATATATTATATGTTGTGGTCTTTTAAAATCATTATGTTATCCTGGAAGTGTATTAAAGTATATATATAAATATAGCTTGCAAAAATACTTATGGTTCGGTCAAATGTTTATAAATGATGATATTTATGCTAAGGTTTGTCATGTGTTTGCTAGGTTACAATTATGTCATATGCTTGTAAAAATTAATGACCATCAATATATATATTAGGACATGTGTAGATGAAATATTCGATCATCTTGATTTAGTTGAAAATTTATTTATACTTTACTAGGGCATAAAATGATTATATTATAGATGTTACATATATATATGTAAATATGCGAATGGTTGATTTTATTAAATGTGCAGGTTGCTTACAATTTATATATATGTTAGGTGTTCTATGTTTTGAATCGGTTTGGGGATGATAGACATGATGAAATAAAAAGAAAATGTTGGATAAGTGTATACAAGTTAATTGATTCGTTTGTTAAGTGATGAATATTGCATGTGTCTTGTGAATAAATAGTCAATTGTCCTATCATGTGTTTAATGCAAAATGTGACTGCTACCTTAAGGTTGATTTCATATTAGGTATATGTATATGTTAGTCTATTCGGCCATGGTGTAATGTATTAAACATCTATTCGTGATTACTTATTAAATTTCATAATATGGTTGCATGATTAGACGTGGGTTCTAAAGATTTGCTCTTAATGTTGATTTGTGAATGGCATTATGAGATTAATAGTTAAGAAGCCCAAATATTGATTCACTTTGTATTAAAGAATAAAGCATGCAAGTTTATTTTGCCTATTTCCTATGTCGCATATTTGGTGGTTTAAATTATGTTTTATGGCTTATTAAATTTTAAATGTGTATGCGAATTGGTTACCATGTGAATAACCACATAACTGATATTAGAGGTATATTTGACTATGTTGGTATTAGTTAATATTGCGCATGTAAATACGTTGATGCTGTAAGCAATATGTTGAGTTTAGTTGCTACATTATTTATGCATGATATATGTCATTACTTGTTTTGAAACGTAAATTGATTTTATTTTCTATTATAAATGAATTCGACTTGAGTGAACATATGCATATGTATAAATGTTTGGAATTGAACCGTTGATCAGTAATAACTCATAATCCTAATCCGGCGATGGATACGGGTTAGGGGTGTTACAGGTGTTACATTTTGTTGGTATTAAAGCTACGGTTTAGTCGGTTCTAGGACTAACGTAGTGTGTGTGAGTTTAGCTATATATGCCATACTATATACTGTGATAGTGTGATTACTTATGACAATTGAAAATGTGTTTTCATATAGTAAATGGATCCTGGCAGAGTTGTAGTTGATGATGCCAAGAGTGTAGCGCCTTCTCCCGCGCAAGGGACAGCGCCGGCTAATTCTCTACTGATTTCGAGTAACCAGGAAGGAGAGGCTAGACAAGCTTTCTACCAAATGATGAATGATTGGTTTACTCTGTAATGCCCTCACGCCCGAGACCGTCATCAGAGTCGAGCTTGAGGTGTTACTAAACTTAATTCATTAATTAAACAACTCAAACAATTTATTTTTAAAAAATTTCAGACAAGCTGCCTAATTGCGTCACAGTCGCTTAAAGATTTATATCTCGAGTTACGAAACTAAAAATTAAGATCCGTGAATTTTCCTTGAAACTAGACTAATATATATATCTATTAATTGTTTTATAGAATTTTTGGTTGAGCCAATTAGTACAGTTTATTAGTTAAAGTATCCCCTGTTTCAGGGTTTGACTACTCTCACCCCTGTGTATTTCGAATCAGATATCTCCCTGTACAGAGTTTCAATGATTATGCCGTTTGTTTCTCATAAAACTAGACTCAATAAGGAATATGTAAATATAAATTAAAACTTCTTATTATTTTTTTACAATTTTTGGAGAATTTTTAAATTCAGAACAGGGGATTCAGAGACCACTATGACCTTGTTCCACCAAAACTTGAATATCTCATAAAATATAACTGATTTACTTGTTTGGTTCCATCCATATGAAAATAGACTCATCAAGATTCAATTTAATAACTTATTCATCATTTAATTCCATTTCTACTATTTTTAGTGATTTTTCAAATTCACATCACTGCTGCTGTATAACTCTATTTTATGGCCAATTTTACCATTCCAAGGATTTTCATGGTTTAGCTAAGACATAAAGCATACATGTTATCATATATAAACTTGATTAGTCATTCCAATAGCTAATAATTTACAAACCCTTTTCTTACCAAACCATAACCATATCATATGATCATTTATACAAAGTGAGTATATTGCTATACATGCCACACTCAAAATATACAAGCCATTTTACCAATTTAGGTCTTCGAATAGTTTGAACGAGCCTTCGACCTATCCTGATTCTCAAGCCGACTTGTCAAAACTACAATGAAGGAAAAGGAGGGAGTAAGCATTAATGCTTAGTAAGTTCACATGCAAATAACAAGTAACATAATCATACCATTCAACATAAACATTATTTGCATAAACAACACCAAGACATTCATGTTACATTTGCATTTAATATCTTACTACAATTTCATCATACTAAATTCTCAACCCGAGGGTTTAAACACATACTTGTAAAATTTTCTTATTCATCACACTTACTAACATGTCACCTTCGTATTAGGCATTCTCCTTATTCTATTAGAGATCTCCCGTTGAACACATCGGAATATGATTTCGGATACACGGATAATGTACACATAAGTGCTATACTCATAGCTAAATAAGCTCAATAGCTTTTGAAATCTATGTAGCCAAGCTACCAAGTAACCCGCCCATAAACGAACTCGGACTCAACTCAATGAGCTCGGGCGTTCGCATCCATAAGTGAACTCAGACTCAACTCAACGAGCTCGGATGCCTAGTTACATCTCACGAACTCGGACTCAACTCAACGAGTTCGGAACTCAACCATCCTAGTGACATGTCACTTGTATCCTAATCTATTCCCAAGCTTCAAACAGGATTCTTTTCAATTACACATTTTGATCGCCTTCTTCGGAATATAGAAATCAATACTTGCTAGCATCTCATACTTATCAAGTTGTTCACATAATTTGCATATCAGTAAATAATAATTTACAAAACATCATATTTCATGATAATAAGTATCATGTCATATAAATAACATTAAATCACTTAAAATAAAAATTATGTTACCTTATTTACACATGAACTTACCCCGATACAAAATTTTAGCAATCGAGCCTATTCCTCGTAAACTTTGTTTTTCCCTCGATCACGACTTGAATCTCGTTTCTTTTGATCTATAATGCCAAATTAATTTATTTAATACATACATTCATCAAAATAGCCCCTAATACGAACTTTGACAAAATTACCATTTTGCCCCTAAACTTTCACATATTTGCACTTTTGCCCCAAGGCTCGTAAATTAAACCTCATCCTATTTTATTATGTTTTATGACATGCTGATCATTTTTCCCTTCTATGGAAACATCAAATTCACACTCTAACATGTACTTATGACTATTAGGAATTTTTACCGATTAAGCCCTTTTACTCGTTTTCACTTAAAACCGAGCAGCACAAGTTGTCTAGCATAATTTAAAACCTCATATTCTATCATAAAACACAAAAATACACAAATTTCACCTATGGGTATTTTTCCAAATATGAACCCTAGGTTGAATTATTGCTAGCATAAGTTAAATCGAGCTACCGGGATTCCAAAAACATAAAGAACATTAAAAACGGGGCTTGGAATATGGAGCTTGGAAGCTTGAAACAAACCCTAGCTATGGAGAACCCTTGACATTTATGCCTAATGAAGAAGATGGACAAAAATTGGCTTTTAATTTTTTTTAATTCATTTTAATAACTAAATGACCAAAATGCCCTTAATTAAAAACTATGGTGTTTTATCTTCCTTTAGGTATTTTTGTCCAAACTCGTATAATGGTATAATTACTATCCAAGGACCTTCACTTTAAAAACCCATTACTCACAAGTACTTAATACCTTTGTGAACTAGAACACACATTTTACAACTTTTGTAATTTGGTCCTAAATATCAAATTGGACCCTCTATCGATAATAGCAATGAATGTTCTTTTCTACACAACTTGCAACATCTATGTCTAGAGTGTTATGAATATTCTGTCAAGTATTCACTTGTATCAAACGATTCTAGATCCAGTATATTTAACCTTTTCAAAATTAAAAATACATCAATGAACACAGCATACGATCAGCTATGTCTAGAGCTTGCATGCATGTATTAAAATAGACATAAATCGAATGAAATAGTGCTATAGACAATCTCAAATCATGAGAACTAAAGATGATAAACATCCACCCAAATAACTCCAACTTAGAAAAGATTTTGTTCATGGGTGGAAAAGTAAACACCAAATTTAAATCATTCATCAACATTGAACGAAGTTAGAATAACAAAAATCTAGAAAACTAAAGGTAGAACTGTAGGATTTCTTGCCACACTCTAGTTTGTATTTTATCTCCCGATCGTACATGAATCCAGCATAGATGTCTCTTCCTCTTCTCATATTTGTATTCTACTCTCTATAGCTGCTACCTTTTCTTCTCTGAAATTTTCCAATGGAGTTTTTCTCTGTGTAGAAAGAGGATTGCTGTCACCAGTCTCTTTCTCACACAAATTCTCCTCCCCTATTTTCTTCTTCTTTATCATTCTTTTATTGGGTAGATTCGTCCCACCTCAGCAAACATTTTTCATTCCTTTTTTTAGGTTCGTTTTTCTGGTACACGTCCAACTAGCTGAGAGTGATGTGCATAGAGTGTTGAGTCATCTTTCCAGAATTTCCATGACAATTCTGTTGGCAATCAATCTTACCAATTACCACGGTAATGTTTCACTTCCCTTATTTTCCCTCTTTATCTTCTTGCTCTTCCTACACCTGTATTCACACAAAACCACACCTTTCCTTCCCAAGTGATAAAAGTTAAAAATAATAACCATTCTATCACAATGAAAACTTTGTTATGCAATGTTCTAAAAATATCCTAAAAATGCAAATATATTCACTTAATTACAATCAATTAATTCTATCTAGAAGCCTTAAATATAACTCTTTTGAAGAGTTATCAAAACTTATAAATTATATAAACTAAAAACTTAGCCGTCTTTTGTCCTTTTTGTACACGGTTCACATTCATCAATATGTAAGTAAATGATAGAAATTATTATACTATGTAACACCCCTCACCCATATTCAACACCGGAATAGGGTTACGGAGCATTACCAAACATATAATACAATTACACATACATTTTCTCATACATTTTCAATTTCATGCAAATATAAATCAACTACATTCATATCGTCCCTAATACGAGCCTACGAGGTCCAAATCATGCATTTAGGATGGTTCGGGACTAAACAATAACTTTAGAAACTTTTAGAACACTTAGAAAATTTTCTCAAAAAAGGGGACACGTGCCTGTGTGGCCCATCCGTGTCTCTCACACAGCCAAAGACACGCCCGTGTGGACATTTGAAATGGGAGCACATGGCTGTGTCCCAACTCGTGTCCTATGCCGTGTAACTCTCTGACTTGGGTCACACGGCCAATATACACGCCTAAGTCGCCAACCCTTGTGCCCTAAAAATGGCCACACACGTCCATATGCCAGGTCGTGTGCTAGACTGTGCCAAACCTGTAGGGTATACTGACTTATGCCATATGGCCAATCACACGCCCGTGTGCTAGGCCGTGTGGAGCATACCGACTTCATTTTAATCTTAACACCAGGGGATACACGGCCGGGTAACATAACCGTGTCTCACACACGGCTCAGACACACACTCGTGTCTCTGCCTATGTGGACAAAAATAGGCTATTTATCAAGCCATTTTGCCACCCAAACTTGCATATACCTACGCCACAACAATTGGCACCAAAACAAATCAAAAATAGTCATTCATACATCCTCAACCAAACATCATTTATTCCATTTCAAAACTAACAAATACCAAACTTATTGTCAACCATTTAGTTACCCTAATGACCAAATATCAACAATCATAACATAATCATCTTTAACCACATAACCAAGCCATATGCAGATAGATATATATACATAACCACATCAACCAAAATAAGCCAATTCTCATGGCTATATACAAACCAAAACATTTAACATTTACAAGCCATTTCAAATGAACAAAATCATTACCAAGACATAACCAAATAACCATGATCCTATACATGCCATATAACCAAAATATAAACTAAAAAGTACCAATGTGATAGTTGGATAGTGTGACGAAGTCTTCGACGATCCTTGATTCCGAGCTAGCTTTGAAATCACTATAAAACACGGTAAAATAAACAAAGTAATCTTTACAGCTTAGTAAGCTCGTTGAAATAAACTCAATTTAATCATAAATACACAAATCAACAAATTAAATATATCAAGATGTAGCTCATAATAACTAACAAACCGTTCACATCTTTAATCATAAGAATATATGCAAACTTCACAATTTCTTCGATTTAAAGCTTATACAGTTCATGTACATACCTGTACCATCTCGTATCAATCTCATACTTAGCCACGTCTTTCATTTACCCGTTGAACCATTTGCAATAATACAGGAGACTCGAGAATCTCGCACCCAAAGTGCCAATAAACATATATAGCCGAAGCTATCACAATATCATATCTGAATAATGCTCACTCTCGAGCTATCAACAGGCTTGCTCACACAAGCTATGGGTCAAGTCGTAGCTATATGGTGCTGCTCACACAGGCTATCAAGTAACCGAAACACATGCCAGTATACTTAGCAATTGGTAGGAAGTACAGGACCAGCACCCAGATCACAATATCACAATAACCCCTAATGACACGTCATTCGTATCCTAATCTATTCCTAAGGTTCAACTGAGATTTTCACGTTTGTCAAATCATCGCTGAACATGTCCATAGTCTCGTATTCACAGTTATGCAATATCAAAGCATTTAAAATACATTTATAATGAACTTTATTACATACAAACTTACCTCGATTCACAAAAACTGTGAAATAAGTTGATTAGTCGAGTATTTTGTTTTTCCCCAAATCTAAATTTGAACTTCATTTTTCTTGATCTATATAATATCAAATTTAGCTTATTTAATAATCTTTCTATTCAATTTAATCCAAAATACTCATTAGAGAATTTTACACTTTTGCCCCAAGTATTTCACAACTTTTACAATTTAGTCCTTATTTCATAACATTACAAATTCATGCAATTTCACCCGAACCCATGCTAGATGAATTTCAATTAGGTCCCTAGCAGTCTATATTTTTCATTTATTTCACATTTTAACGACAAAGTTTCCACATTAAGAATTTAATCCCTAATTTACATTTTCACTTAAAATCACTTAATAAAACTTGTGTAACTATCATCAAACATTCATAATCTATCATCAATCACTAAAATACATGCTTATTCAACAATGGCAACATCCTCAATCTTTAACAATTTTGTAAAATAGTCCCTGGACTAGCTAGACCTAGTTGCAACGATCTAAAAAACACATAAATCATTAAAAAGGGACGAAAACAAACTGACAATTGAACAATGCAATGACTGAACCCTAAATGGCTTCCATAGCTTCTTTTTTTTTTTTTCGGTGGAAATAAAGAAAAGATGATGATACCATATGTTTTTTTCATTATTTTACTTAAGTTATCTACAAATTACTATTTTAACCTTAATGTATAACATTTAATATTCACATAGCCATGTCCATCTTTGTCCACTTACTTTAATAATGGTCTAATTACAACTTAAGGACTTCCACTATTTAATTTCATGGAAAATACCTTTAACTATTAGAACAACACTTTTGCACTTTATGAAATTTAATCATTTTTATCGAATTGAACACTTAAACAATAAAATTTCTTAACAAAAATTTCACACAAACATATTATCATGCTGTAGACGTTAAAATAATAATGAAATAATTATTTTGACTTTGGATTTGTGGTTTCAAAACCACTATTCTGATTTGACTAAAAACAAGCTGTTACAATTCTCCCCCTTTAGGGATTTTTGTCCTTGAAAATCTTACCATTGAATAGGTTAGGGTACTATTTTCTCATAGCTTCTTCGGGTTCCCACATGGCTTCTTCAAAACCGTGCCATTGCTAAAGTACTTTCACTAAAGCTATAATTTTATTTCTCAATTGTTTAACCACTCGAGCTAAAATTCTGATCAGTTCTTCTTTGTATGCCATGTCGGGTTAAATTTCAATCTCTGACGGGGAAATTACATGCGATAGATCTGATCAATACCGGCGCAACATCGACACATGAAACACATTGTGAATTATCTCTAATTCTAACGATAATGCTAACCGATATGCCACTGGCCCTATTCGTTCAATAATCTGATATGGTCTGATGAATCCCAGACTCAACTTGCCTCTGTGACCAAATCGAAGAATTTTCTTCCACAGGGATACTTTCAGAAATATTTTGTCACAAATTTAAAATTCAATGTCTTTTCGTTTCAAATCCACGTACGATTTTTATCGATCTAAAGCTGCTTTTAGACTGTCACGAATTACTTTCACTTTCTTTTCAGTCTCTCTAATCAAATCAACCTCATAAACCTTTTTCTCATTAAGCTTGGTCCAGTAGAATGGAGTTTGACTTTTGATACCATACAATGCTTCATATGGTGCCATTTTTATGCTCGATTGAAAGTTGTTGTTATATGCGAATTCAACTAACGATAAATATTTCTCCTAATTCCCTTTAAACTCTAAAACACAACAACAAAGCATATCTTCAAGAATTTATTTTACTCTCTCAGACTGACCATCAATTTACAGATGAAATATGGTACTAAAATTCAACCTCGTACCTAAAGCTTCTTGCAATTTCTTCCGAAATCGCGAAGTAAACCTCGAATTTCTATCTGAAATAATAGAAACTAGCACCCCATGCAATGTAAAGATCTTAGAAATGTACAATTCAACCAATCTATCAAAGGAATAATTTGTATGTACCAAAATGAAATGTGTCGGTTTTGTTAGTAAATCAACGACAATCCAAATAACATCTTTCTTTTTCTGAGACAGGGGCAATCCCTATACGAAATCCATCGTAACTCTATCACATCTCCACTCAGGTATCATCACTGGTTGTAACAATCCCGAAGGTACTTTATGTTCAGCTTTAACTTGTTGACAAACCAAGAATTTCGATACAAACTTTCAAATGTCTCGTTTCATGCCTGACCACCAATACAACTGTTTCAAATTATTGTACATTTTAGTACTTCCCGGGTGAACAGATAAACATTCACTGTCTGTTTCATTCAAAATTTTTTGTATAAGCTCTGGATCTCTCGGTATGCAAACTCTACCTCGGAACAATAAGAAATCATCGGATCCCATATGATAGTTTGAATCTCTAGTCGACACACATTGCATTCTTTTGGCTTGCAAATCATTATTACACTTCTGAGCTTCACAAATTTGTTGAAGGAAAAATCGGTTTAGCATTCAACTCTGCTAGAATCGAACCATCATTAGATAAAGATAACTATGTATTCATCGCTCTCAAAACAAATAAAGACTTTCTACTCAGAGCATCTGTAACACCCCTAACCCGTATTCGCTAAAACAGGGTTGTAGAACATTATCAGAACTTTCAGAACATTTACAAATAAATCACGTCAATCACTATTTTTTTTCCAAGATTATTCATAATGTCCATTAAAAGGACCTTCAAGGTCCAATACGAGCATTAGAATCGAGTCGGACCTTAATCAGAGATTCTAAGAAGTTTTCGCCAAAATTTTAAAAATTTCCCAAGTTACAGGGTAACACTCCCATGTGACCCTGGGACACACCTGTGCTGCGGGCCTTGTTCGTACCTGTGTACTGTCTGACTTATGCACATAACCATGCCACACACCCATGTGCTAGGCCGTGTGATTAATTAAATTCTTTGAAATTAGGGCAGGTTTCACATGGCCAAGACACACGCTTGTATAGCACACACGGCTGAGACACATGCCTGTGTCTCTACGCATGTGATCAATTCTGAGCATTCTATTTTCTCAAATTTAAGGTGTAGGGGACACACGGCCTAACCACACGCCCATGTACCAGGCCGTGTGTCACACACGGTCTAGACACACGCCTGGGTGGACAAAATAAAGCCACTCCTAGCTTCATTTCTCACCCAAAATCATACCAAATTCCTGCACCAAACTTACATCCAAATACCAACCAGCCCAAGCATTAAATTCAAGCAATTTATAACATCTAACATTATATATTGTTACATGTATTTATGCTTAAATCTTACCTTTCTAAATCAATAAATAAGAAACACTTATGTTATCTTCATAAAGTAAACCTAAATACATATATATACATGTACCAAAACCTAATCATCACTAGTTGTTCCAATGGCTAGGTTACAATAATCATTTACATTTACATGCCAATGTGACCAATATAACCTATACATGCCATTGTAATCATATTTGCTTTACCATATTGTACTAACATAGGCCATTGGAGAGTGTAAGTGATCTCCACCAAGCTTCCAATCCAACGAGCTTCTGATTTACTCTAAAATAGGGAAATAAAACTAAGTAAGCATAAAATGCATTGTAAGTTCATATAACATGGTATTTAACTTACCATTCATTCTATTTTGAGGTAACTATGTAAGGCATATTAAATCAATTTGACCTCAAGCCCTACACACATCCTCATTGCCCTTATTAGTCATATATTTCATAATAACATCAAAACATATATGGTCTCAACAACAATCAAGTTTCCATGCACATGTGCTTACCACAATATGTATTCATTTAACATGTATAAATCATCTCTTTATATTACAAGTATAATTTCATAATATTTCATATCAAAACTTTACCCATATTATTCAGAATATCAAGGTCTATAACACCCCGTACCCGAGTCCGTTACCGGAATCGAACACAAGGTGCACACAAACTTAGTTTAACTATCTTCACAGTCCATTTAGAAATTTCCAGACAAGCTGGTTACTGCATCAGTGTCGCCTTAAAAATAATATCTTGAGTTTCAAAGCTCGAAAATTTGTTTCGTAATTTTTCCCTGAAACTAGACTCATATTTCAATCTAAAGATTTTTTTCTAGAATTTTTGGTCAAGCCAATTAGTACAGTTTATTAGTTAAAGTCTCCCCTGTTGCAGGGATCAACTACACTGACCTTTGTGCGTTACGAATTGGATATCTCCCTGTACAGGGCTTAAATACTGATGTCGTTTATTTCTATAGAAACTAGACTCAGAGTGGAATCTATACATATATGGCATGACTCCTAATTATCTCTGGTTAATTTACAATGAATTTTTAAAGTCGGAACAGGGGATCCAGAAACCGTTCTGGCCCTGTTTCACGAGAACTTTAATATCTCTTAACATATAATTCATATGACCATTTCGTTTCTTCCATATGAAAGTAGATTCATCAAGGTTCATTTACATAATTTATTCACTATTTAATTCCATTCCTAAAATTTTTAGTGATTTTTCAAATCCACACCACTGCTGCTGTCAGAATCTGTTTTTCAGGTAAACCTTACCTATTTCGTGGTTTCTATGGACCAACTAGAGTTTTGTCATACATAGGTCCACATATAATCATTTTTAGCCATTCCAATGGCTGATCATTTTCTCACACTTCCATTCAGTCCGTAGTCACATCATAAAACCATACATATATACATAAGCACAAATGGTCTAATGCCATACTCCACTTTTACGAGCCATTTTCGCATGGTCGTACACACATACATCACAAAAGTACTTAAAACGCAACAAAAGGGTAGTCCTATACATGCCATTTCAAAGCTCAACCAAAATTGTACCAAAAGGGGGCTTTGATAGTGTGGATGACTTCGACTTCGTTGATCCCGAATCCGATAGCTAACGAGCGAAACCTATAAAACAGAGAGCCAAAGCAACGGGGTAAGCATTTTAATGCTTAGTAAGTCTCAAGCAATGAAATCAGCTTTGACTAACGTATTACATTCACATGGCTAAATGAATCACTTTATTAATACACATTCCCATAATCATACTTATTTCACATTACCGACCCTTATGTTCATACACAAAAGAACAACTTAGCCAAAGGCCGGTAGCTCGTTTATCAACGGCGCATACTTACTTGTAAGGGACTCAACTAATTCAAGCACATACAAACATACCTCATTGCTGGAATTTTCACAAGTGTATAAACTGAAATTTTTACAGCAAGATTGCTCACTTCGAATCACGTACCTTGGATTTAACCGGATATAGCGACTCGCTCGATTGTCTTGGGACCTAGCCGGTTATAGTGATTCATACGATTGCCTTCGGTCTTAACCCGGATTTGGTAACTTGCACAAATGCCTTGGTCTTAGCCGGATATAACAACTTCGACGAATGCCTTGGTCTTAGCCCGGATATAATTACTAGCATAATTGCCTTGGGACTTAGCCCGGATATCATTCCAATGTTCATTTACACATATATCAATAATCAAGACACATCCATAATTCATTTTCGTTACTAAGGCTCTAACACAAAATATTTATCAAACCTTTACAATTCGGCTCAATAGCCACACACACAAGGAGCATGATTTCAATATAATTCAAGTAGGGTCATTACTCAAGACTTACCTTGGATGTTGTGGAGCGATTTCGACGGCTACTCGACTACTTTTTCCTTCCCTTTATCGGATTTAGCTCCCTTTGCTCTTGAGCTTAATTTGACAAATAAATCGATTTAATCATTTGAGCATCGAAGAGGAATTCAAGGTACTTAGTCAATATATATACTCATTAGGCATCAAAGTCGCATATGTACGAAATCATGAATCGAACTCAACACATTAGTTAATATTCCTCTTAGCCGAATTTTCTAAGCCAAGAATAGGCATCAATATGCTTGCCTCTAACCGAATGCATGCACACCAATTTCCCTCATGTGGCCGAATATACATGTCCATGTTGAGGCCAATTATACACTTAATACCACACAAAAACAGCATACATTTTACTACTAGCGCATTACATATCATAGCTCAATACACCTCTCTCATTTACTTCATAACCAAACATCATCACAAGCAAATATACACTTGAAATAGTATATATGTCATACCAATACATCATGTGCAAACATATATTCATGTAGGTGCAAGGGCCAATTCTCAAGTGGCTTATATCCAAATATACACACATATCCAAAGCTTAAATCTTACTTACCATGCAACATGCATGAATCATACTTATGGATATACCATGGCGAATACCACAAAACCATAATTTTGGTCATGATTAAACAAAGAACTTAGTATCTCCTTCAAAAATGCTAAAAGAAAATCTAAGAGTCCTCAATCCCCATCACATGTTTCATTATCAAGCTTGATATTTAGCATGCAATGGCATTAACACCATATTCACTTTGGCGAATTTCATTCCCGTGACATAGCAAAGATTTGAACCATGGGCTAACAAGAACATCAAGCTAGCAACTAAAAACATGCATGAATCTCATGGCACAACCTCAAACATACCTTAATCTTGATGCAAGTATAGCCAACCTCTTCCTAATCCTCTTCCAAACCAAACATGAAGCAAAATTCCTTCCTTCCTCTAGTATTTTCGGTCAAGGGAGAAAAATGGATGAACAAATTTTTTCTTCTCTTTTCCTCAATACACTGCAAGGGGTTTCACTCACACACACACATTTTTTTTCTTTCTTTATCACCCATACTTATTTGTTTATTGTTTCTCCCTAATGCACCAACAAAACATGTTTCATGACATGTTTAGCCCATACACCCTTGTCATGGCCGGCCATTAGCTAATAAATGGGAAGTTGACATGCAAACCCTCATTTTGCATGCATGATCAACTAGTCATTACACATTTCCCCTCATACTTTTAAAGTTTACTACTAGGTCCTTTCTAGTGAAATTCACATTTATAACTCTAAATTAAAGCATCAAAAATGTCACACATGAGTTAACACATATTATAGGCATCAAAATAAATATCAATTTATTTTTATGCCTCGGTTTTGTGGTTCCGAAACCACATTTCGACTAGGGTCGTTTTAAGGCTGTCACAAGGTCACTATTAGTACACTTAAGGTGTACAAGTCTATAATCAAGGATATTCATACTCATCAAATAAATTTCATGTACAATATCATCATTTCATATTTCCATATGTTAATTATCACGTATCGTCATTTTCATGTATTTCTAGCCGATATGTGTAATAACTCATTTCTTATTCATATCTTCTCATGTCAAGAACTTTTACATGTTGAATTTATCTGAAATATCGATGGATACACAAGTTGTACAATCATGGTGTACAAATCAGGATTCATCAGTTCATATTCAATGGTACCCATAAGGTACTATTTCAGGGAGTACACTCTCAAGCCACACATGTATACAACAATATTACCAGTCCAAGCTAAATCCTTTTTGTGACATATGCTCTAAGGAGCTTGATCTGGATTACCTGTCCAGGCTAAATCCAATCCATAACATATGATTGAGAGGACTTATATCAGGATTACCCATCCGGGCTAAATCCTTTCTGTAATGAGGCCAATAGGATTACTCGTCCGACCTAAATCCCATCAGCAACAAATGCAGGACCTCATTCATTTTGAGAAATTACATATCCATTCCATTTATTCAAACGAGATTTATCACTTTCAAGCATTTCCTGGCATGTGACTATTTCATACATCTATAACATTCATATAATTCAAATGATCACATTCCACATTCATTTCAAGCATAAAAGTAACATTTTTATCGTTTATCCTTTATCAGTAATTATCGTTGATCGGGGTTTATCAGGTATATTTTCAATGCCATATACATATATGATATTTATACAATTCACAAACAAAACATCTAATTCAAGCATATAAAATACACAATTTAGTTACACGAACTTACCAGAATGTTCGTATACGTAAAATCTACTAATCCGACATTTTCCTCTTTCCTCGTTCTAGCTCCGAATTTGGTCTATCCGGATCTATACGAGTAAATTTTACATCAATTTATCACATTTCATATTCAAGTGAACTCAATTTACATCCTAGGCAAAATCACGATTTTGTCGCTAACTTTTCCATAAATTTCGATTTTGTCCCTAGGCTCGTAAAATGAAATTTGTGCAATTTACTCCCTATTCCAAACCTAACCGAAATTTCAATATAGAATTTATAGCACATATATTCTATAAAATTCAATTTTTTTCTTCAATTTTCACAAATTTACATTTTAGTCCCTAAATCACGTTTTCATCAAAAATCACTTTGTAAAAGTTGTTTATCAATCAACAACCTTTCATTTTCTACCATAAATTTCAAATTTTCAGCATATTCATCCATGACCTAATTTCCATACTTTGACAACTTCTCAAATTGATCGCCCAAATAGATAGATTAAACTATCCCGATTTCAAACATATCAAAATTACTAAAAATGGGATAAGAAAACTTATTCAATTTCGCCAAGAAAGTTTCTTCTCTCTCTCCTAGGGTTTCCATGGAATATTTTGGGGAATATGATGATAAAAATAGTTTTTATTTCTATTTAATTAATTTATCATCTTTAATAATTTTGATTTCCAATTTAGTCCTTAGCTACTAGAATTCAATTTTTGCATTTTATGTGATTTGGTCCTTTCCGTAATTAAACACATAATTAGTAAAATTTTCTTATCAAACTTTTCACATGATATTTCTAACATATTACAGACCATGTAATAAAATAAAAATAAATTTTGTTTTCGGATTGGATTTGTGGTCCCGAAACCACTGTTCCGATTTAACTGAAAAATGGGCTGTTACAACATCCGCGATGTAACACCCCTTACCCGTATCTGACACCGAAGCAGGGTACGAGGTATTACCGAACTTGAGTACTTGTAATCATTTAAAACCGAGACATAAAATTTCATCAAATTTTAAACTTTTCAAACATATATCATTTGTCCCTTAAAAGGGCCTACGAGGCCCAAAACAATCATTGAAATTGGTTCGGGAACAAACCAAAATCTTTCAGACACTTAGAAAATTTTTCCACCAAAGTAGGGTTACACGCCCGTGTGGCATGTGACACGACCGTGTGAGTAGACCGTGTGGTCTTCACATGCCCATGTTTGGACCCCGTGTAAAAATTAGCTAGCTAGTGACTTGCTCACAAGGCTAGACCACACACCCGTGTGGAGGCCGTGTTCTTCACATGGCTGAGACACACGGGCGTGTCTCAAGCCCATGTGTATCACATTAGGCTACTGTCCAAAACAGTTTTATTGCTATTTCACTCTTTCACACTTTCTTTGTATTAACCTCATTTTAACATACATATCACAAATCATTTTCACCACATTTCATACATACAAGTATAGGCCCATGATCACAAGGTCACCATAAAATCATCCTCATGTATAACTTACTTGTTTATAACCTTACCACATCCCAGTCACTTAATGAACATATCATTCACATAACCAAGTTCCTGCACTTATTCATCACAAAACTCCCAAAGTAGTACATAGTAAGTCTCCCGTTGAACACTTCAGATCAACCCTCGATACTTGGTGGTTTCACCACATAGCTCCACCCATCATATAGTTCGGTTCTCTTGTACACATGGTGAACACTTATTACCACCCATGTGACCTAGCCAATTTATCTTGTAGTTCTCTTGTCTACATGGTTTCCTTCACCTGGAACCACGCATGCGACCTAGCTTCATATATCCCGTAGCTCTCTTGTCTACATGGTGTACACATGGTATCACCCATGCGACCTAGCTACATCATAATGTCTCGTAGCTCTCTTGTACACATGATGTGCACTCAGCACCATACATGTGACCTAGCTACATACCATCTGTATCATCCAATCTTTCTGAAGGTTCAACCCGGATTTCTCTCTCTTTTCCAACAATTTCACCAATCAAGTAATTATCAACAAACATATTTCCAATATTATTATAAAATATCATAATACAAGTAAAATTGATGTATTACTTACATATAAAGTTACATCTCATTTAATATCAAGGAAATAACATTAAATTACACATTGCATTATTAAAAATCATATGAACTTACAATTGCTCATAATATCCATAATCATAGAAATCACATTTATGTATGATAATTCAATGCACTTCGTGTACCATAGACATATTTTTAAATCAATTCATAAACTTGGCACCATAAACATTTAATTTAACATAATTCAATTAATTCACTAAATTTAACTTTCAAATATGAATTACAACATTATTGCAGTATTATTATCATAACAACTTACCTCAAATGCTGAACGGCTAACTTTCCTGACTTAGCACACAACTTTGTTCTTCCCCGATCTTAATCCAAAATTTCATGTTTTCTTGATCTAACATATAAAATAACACTTATTTAACACATTTTATCAACACACTATCCAATTCAATTCATATATCAAATTTTGGAAAATTTACAATTATGCACCCTAACTTTTCAAAAATTACACTTTTACCCCTAGACTCGTAAAATAATTTTTATTCAATTTCTATAAGGTTTAAGACATGCTGAACATTGTTATCTTCTATGAAAACTCCAAATTTTCACTAATTCACACACTTATGACCAATTTATAACTTTTACAATTTAACCCCTTTTTGACATTTTACCGAAATTCATCGAATAAAACTCGTATTTAACACATCAAACATTCATTATCTACTATAAATCATCAAAACACAACCATATCATGAATGGGTAAATTATTAAACTCTAATTTCTCTTTAATCAATTGGTAGAAATAGAAAATTTAAGCTTTGGGGATCTCAAAAATACGAAAATCATTAAAAACGGGACAAAAACCGTACCTATATAAGCCATAGAAGCTTAGCCGAATGGAGCTCATCCATGACTGCCATTTTTGGTTCTTTCCCACGGTTGAAGAAGAAAGAATGAAAAAAAAATGATAGCTTTTATCATTTTTGTCTTATTAGGTCATTTTAATTAATTTACAAAATTACACTTTTTATTTCAACCAAATTTCAAAAATACCAAACAAATATCCATCCACTAACTTATTAAAGGATTAATTATCACATAAGGACTTTCAATTTAAAACTCATAACAATTAGGCACCTCATATATAAAGAACTCAATTTTTATACTTTTTACAATTTAGTCCTTTTGACTAAATTGAGTGCCCGAACGTTAAAATTTTCGAACGAAATTTTTAAGAAATATTTCCATAAATTTATAAACTATAAAAATATAATAAAAATAAAATTTTTCTAGTCAAGTTTGTGGTCCCGAAACCACTGTTCCGACTAGACCCAATTTTGGGCTGTTACACGCGACTACATTCACTTTCCCCGGATGATAATCAATCACTAACTCATAGTCTTTCAATAACTCGACCACCTTCACTGATGCAAATTTAGATCTTTTTGAGTCATTATATACTTTGAACTTTTGTGATCGGTAAAGATGTGACACTTGTTGCCATACAAATGATGTCACCAAATTTTCAATGAAAATACAATAGTGACTAACACTAAATCATGTGTCAGATGATTCTGTTCATGCGATTTCAACTATCTGGAGGCATAAGCTATCATTTTTCCCTCTTGCATCAAAACACAACCCAAATCGTTCAATGACGCATCGCTGAATATCACAAACTCTTTACCCGACTTAGGTTGAACTAACACTGGTGCCTCAGTTAACAATGTTTTCAACTATTCAAAACTCCGTTGACATTTATCGGACCACTCAGATTTCACATCTTTTTGTAAAAATCTTGTCATAGGTGTAGCAATCATTGAGAACCCTTTAACAAAACGTTGATAGTAGCTAGCTAATCCAAGAAAACTTCTGACTTCAGATACATTTCTCCGAGGTTTCTAGGCAACAACTGCAAAAATCTTGCTCGGATCAACTCGTATACCTTCCACTGATACAATACGTTCCAAAAATATGACCTCTCGAAGCCAAAACTCGCATTTACTAAATTTAGAAACAATTGCTTATCTCTCAATGTTTTTAGCACAATCCTCAAATGCTTGGCATGCTCAGACTCATCTCGAGAATAGATCAGAATGTCGTCAATGAATACAATAACAAATCTGTCTAAATAGGTCTAAAAATCTGATTAATCAAATCCATAAAAATTGCAGGAGTATTAGTTAATCTGAAAGGCATAAAAAGAAATTCATAGTACCCGTACCTTGTTCTGAACGCAGTTTTTGGCACATCTGAATCTTTAACTCGCTACTGATAATAGCCAGATATCAAATCAATCTTTAAGAATACTATTGCCCCTTTCAACTGATCAAACATGCCATCTAGTGTCGGAAATGGATATTGGTTCTTTATCGTAACCTTGTTGAGTTCTCGATAGTCAATACACTTTCTCATTGATCCGTCTTTCTTCTTTACAAACAATACTGGTGCACCCCAGGGCAAAAAACTAGGTCATGCAAAATCTCTATCTGTTAACTCTTGCAATTGGTTTTTCAATTCTTTCAATTCTGTCAGAGCCATTCTATATGGAGATATAGATATCGGTGATGTTCTCGACACAAATTCAATAGCAAATTCAACCTCTTACTGGTGGCAACCCTAGTAACTCTTTTGGAAACACATCCGAATACTCACAAACTACTGGTGCTATTTCAATCTTTAGTTCAGACACTTTTGTATCTAAAACATAAGCAAGATAAGCTTCGCAACCTTTTTTCACACATCTTTGAGTTGACATTACAGAAATCACAACAGGCAATTCACTCTACTGATCTGATTCAATTCAAATGATTTCACTATTCTGACATTTCAATTCAATAGTCTTTCATCTACAATTCACAACGGTGTCATGTATCATCAACCAATCCATACCCAGAAATACATCAAATTCATTAGAAGGTAGTAGCATCAAATCAGCTGGAAAACAATAACACCGAATCATTAAAAGACAGTTCTTGCAAACTTTATCAACTAGAACATACTTGCCTAAAGGGTTCGATACTTTAATGACAAACTCAGTAGACTTAATAGACAAACTCTTACTAGACACCAAGTTCATACAAATATACGAATGAGTTAATCCAGGATCAATCAAAGTAATCACACTAGTGTCATAAGGAGAGAATGTACCGATAATAACATCCGGTGATGACGCATCTTCACGAGCACGAATAACGTAAGCTCTAATAGGTGTTCTGGCCTCGGATCTCATAGCAAAGTACTTAGTCACTCCTCTACTTCAAGTCACATCCCCTGCATTTCTAGGTGGTCTCCCTCTAGTAATTTTGTTGCCCAGTATTGCATTCTGGAATTTTTCTTTCTCATCTAATTCGGGACAATCTCAAATGAAATGATCTTGCGAACCACATCTGAAACAAGCCCGGTCATTCATTCTACATTAGCCAGGATGTCGTCTTCCATATCGTTGACATTCAGATCTATTATTTCTCACACTGTCAACACTCGATACTAATGTAGCTTGAGCTTTAGGAATTGAGTATTGTTTTACATGATCTCTGTTTGAATATCCCACTGAAGCATTTGAACGACTATAAAAATCTCATGATTTCTTTGACGAAGATTGATATGGTTTATTCATCAATCTTCTCCTTGAATCTCTAGCCTCAAAATCAACTTTTCTCTTTTCTTTGCCAAGTTCTTCAGCTTTACAAGCTTTGTCAACTAGTACAACAAATTCTTTCAACTCTAGAATCCTAACTAACAATCTGATGTCTTCGTTTAACCTATCTTCAAATCTTTTACACATGATTGCCTCAGTGGAAACACATTCTCGAGCATATTTACTGAGTCTAAAAAACTCTCACTCGTATTTGGTTACAGACATGCAACCCTATTTTAGTTTAAGAAACTCTTTTCGCTTTTGATCAATGAACCATTAACTTATGTATTTCTTTCTGATACTAGGGTATTCCACCATTGATAGATTGTGTCCCTCAGAAGTAATACGACACACTTTAAACACTCAGTTGGCGTACACGAAAGTTCAGCAAAAACTCTGATAATGTTTTCAAGCCAAAACTTGGCTTGCTTAGGATCGTCATCCACATAAGTTCTAAACTCTTCGACTCCCTGTTTTCAAATATTATCAACTGGTGTTTTATTTAGTCGTAGAAATTCCACACCTGGAGGAACTATGGGAACTAGTTGGGGATTAGGTGGCGGTGGAGGTTGTTGAGCAGTAGGATTTCTTCTAATATACTCTGAAAAACACTCATTCATTATCTGGAAGAAGGCTTTTTTATCCTCTCCTCCCTGGCTACCCGATACGGGTCTAGACTCTAATTGCACTACTATGTGAATGGAGGCAGGCACATTACTTTCAACATCATCAGCTACAACTTGATTGGGATCCATTCGCTATATGAAAACACATTTCAAATTGTCAGAAGTCATCACACTATCACAGGTTATATATGGCATGTATAGCCAAACTCTTACATACGCTATGTTAGCCCTAGAATCAACTAAATCGTAGCTCTGATACCAATAAATGTAAATCCCCTCACCCATATTCAACACCAGAACAGGGTTGTGGAGCATTACTGAACATATAATACAATTACACTTACATTTTCTCATACATTTTCAATTTCATGCAAATATCAATCAACTACATTCATATCATCACTAATACGAGCCTACGAGGCCCAAATCAAACATTAGGGGTGGTTTGGGGCTAAATTGATAACTTTAGAAACTTTTAGAACACTTAGAAAATTCTTTCAAAAATAGAGGACACATGCCCATGTGGCCCGATCGTGTCTCTCACGTGGCCTAAGACATGTCCGTGCTGTAGGCCGTGTGGACATTCGAAATGGGAGCAAATGGCCGTGTCCCAGACCGTGTCCTACCTCATGTAACTCTCTGACTTGGGTCACAGGGCCAACACACACTCTCCTGTGGCCAACTTGTGTGCCCTAAAAATGGCCACACACACCCATGTGCCAAGCCGTGTGCTAGGCCATGCCAAACCTATAGGGTATATTGACTTATGCCACACGACCAATCATTTGCTCATGTGCTAGGCCGTGTAGAGCATACTAACTTGATTTTAATCTCAACACCAGGGGACACACAGTCGTGTAACATAACCATGTGTCACACACGGTTGAGACACACACCCGTGTCTCTGCTCGTCTAGACAAAAATAGGCTATTTACCAAGCCATTTTTCCACCCAAACTTGCATACACCTACACCACAACAATTGGCACCAAAACAAAGCATAAATAGTCATTCATACATCCTCAACCAGACATCATTTATTCAATTTCAAAACTAACACATACCAAACTTATTCTCAACCATTTAGTATCCCTAATGACCAAATATCAACAATCATAACATAATCATCTTTAACCACATAACCAAGCCATATGCACATAGATATATACATAACCACATCAACCAAAATAAGCCAACTCTCATGGTTGTATACAAACCAAAACATTTAAAATTTACAAGCCATTTCAAATGACCAAAATCATTATCAAGACAACCAAAATAATCATAATCCTATACATGTCGTATAACCAAAATATAAACTCAAAAGTACTAAAGTGATTGTTGGATAGTGTGACGAAGTCTCCGACGAATGCCGAATCTGAGCTAGCTTTAAAATCACTATAAAACACGGTAAAATAAACAAAGTAAGCTTTATATCTTAGTAAGCTCGTATGAAATAAACTCAATTTAATCATAAATACACAAATCAACAAATTGAATATATCAACATGTATCTCATAATAACTAACAAACCTTTCACATCTTTAATCATAAGATTATATGCAAACTTCACAATTTCTTCGACTTAAAGCTTATACGGTTCATGTACATACCTGTACCATCTCGTATCAATCGGTAACATGACATTTCTAACATATTACGGATCATGTAATTAAACACATAATGGGTAAAATTTTCTTATTAAAATTTTCACATGACATTTCTAACATATTACAGACCATGTAATAAAATAAAAATAAATTTTATTTTCGGATTGGATTTGTGGTCCCAAAACCACTGTTCCGATTTCATTGAAAAATGGGCTGTTACAAGTCTCCCCCTTAAGGAATTTTCGTCCTCAAAAATTTTAACAGTAAAGACAACCGAGATGTAAATTTCCATCCAAATTTAAAACTTTTCAATACATACATATCGTCCCTAAAACGAGCCCACAAGGCCCAAAACATACATTAGAAGTGGCTTGAGACTAAAACGAGAATTTTAGAAAATTCTACAAAACCTAGAAAATTTTTCACTAAACAAGGGTCACACGCCCGTGTGGCTTTAGGACACGCCCATGTGGGCAGGCAGTGTGGTCATACACGCCCGTGTCCTGAACCCGTGTAACTCTCTGTTTGTCACCCAATAACAAATTGAAGACACACGACCAAGTCACACGCTCGTGTGCTAGGCTGTATGTTCAATTTAATAATTTTGATTTTTTCATAAAATAGGTGCAGGCCTCACACTCCCAAGACACACACTTGTGCCTGAGGTTGTGTCATCAACACGGCTGAGACACATACTCATGTCTTTTCCCGTGTGCTCAATTCTGAGCATTTTGTTTTGCCACAGTTAAGGTGCAGGGGATACATAGCCGGAACACACGCCCATGGGGCAAGCCTTGTGTCTACCTATATGGACAAAAACAATGCTATTTACCAAACCATTTTGTCACCCTTTAATGTACACACCTACATAACAAAACATAGCACCAATCCAAGCAATTACATTCAACCAATTCAGCCACAATCAAGACATCCACACATCATTCACATGCTACCATTTATCACAAATGAACATCACA
The DNA here is from genome assembly GCF_025698485.1 of Gossypium arboreum. Taxonomy (NCBI): domain Eukaryota; kingdom Viridiplantae; phylum Streptophyta; class Magnoliopsida; order Malvales; family Malvaceae; genus Gossypium; species Gossypium arboreum. The sequence goes on from NC_069075.1 coordinate 25,157,754, forward strand.
TACATAACAACTTAAACCATGGAAATTTTCACATCCTTGAAAACATCATCGTATGCATATACTTAAACCAATATTAGCCAATTTCAATGGCCATTTACAAAATGAATTATGAATCAACATAAACCAACATATTTGGCCAAATCAATTATGACACATAGCAAAATGACCAAGTCCCTATACATGCTATAACTCAAAATGTTGAATTCATTGGTACCCAACATAATAAGTTGATAGTGCGAGTGGATCTTCGACAGTCCCTGATCCTCGAGCTAGCTTGGTGACATTGAGTCATCTCGAAATGGGTTTACATACAATTCATCTTTGACATACTCGTTAAATTACCAGTTGAACCACTTGGAATACGAAAGGATACTCGGGAGTTCCGTACACACGGTACCATACCAATGCCATATCCCATATATGGTCTTACATGTAATCCCGTATCGATGCCAATAAATCAGCTATGGCATTACACGAAGTCTCATATCGATGCCATAACCTAGGTATGGTCTTACACGTAGTCTCATTAACCCTAATGTCATGACATTTGTATCCTATCTATTCCTAAGGTTCAACCGGGATTTCATGCTTTTCGAAACTTTTTTGAATACGTCCAGGGGTAAATCACAATTCATACAATAATAAAACATTTAAAACATAATTAAAACACTGCATTATTTACATATGAACTTACCTCGATATAAAAATAGTAGAAATGGGACGTAATCATCAAACACTTTATTTTTCCCCCAATCTAGGTCCGAACCTTGTTTCTCTTGATCTATAATAGAAAATTGAACTCATTTATTATTCACATTACTCAATTCAGTTCAAAAATAACATTATAGAAAAATTCATTTTTGCCCCTAAACTTTGACATTTTTACACGTTGGTCCCTATGCTCGTAAATTGAAATGGATTCAATTTCTTCGATTCCCAAGCCTACCTGAACCACTTTCATGCTTATAACAGCCCACATTTTCCATTTAATCACGCTTTTACACACATGTTATAACCTTTTTACAAATAGGTCCTTTTGACATTTTCATAAAAAATCACCTAGCAAAAGTTGTTTATCATATTCCAAACATACATTTTCTACCATTAGACATCAAAATACACACATGTCCAACATGGGTAAAATTTTAGATGTTGATTATTTCTTAAATTAGAGGTAGAAATAGATAGATGAAGTTACAAGGATCTCAAAAACATGAAGAACATTAAAAATAGGGCTAGAACGAACTTACAATCGAGCTTTGAAGTGGCCAAACCCTAGCTATGGCTCCCTCTTGAAAAATTCGGCTACGGTGAGAAATATGGAAAATATTTTGGCTTGATTTTTTCTTTTTAATTCATTTAATTACCAAATGAAAAAAATGCCCTTTTCTTAAAACACTAAAATTCTCTTACCTCAAGTCTATTTTTTGTCCAACTTAAAGTAAAATGGTCTAATTAACAACTAAGGACCTTCAATTTAAAATTTCATAGCAATTTGACACCTTTAGCATTTAGAACTCAACTTTTGCAGTTTTTACAATTTAGTCCTTTTTGCTAAATTGAGTGCTCAAATGTCAAAATTTTTGAAATAAAATTTCACAAAATCATTCCATAAATTTGTAAACCATAAAAATGTAATAAAATAAAATTTTACTATGTCAAATTCGTGGCCCCAAAACTACTGTTCTGACTAGGCCCAAAATCGGGCTATTACAACTCTCCCCCCTTTAAGGATTTTCGTCCCCAAAAATATTACTAGAAAATGGATTTGGGTACTATTTTCTCATAACTTCCTCAGGTTCCCACATGGCCTCTTCAACCCCATGTTGTTCCCATAAAACTTTCACTAGGTCTATACTCTTATTTCTCAACTGTTTAACTTCCTGAGATAAAATGTTGATCAGTTCTTCACCGTATGTCATATCAGGTCAAATCTCATCTACTTCGATGAAATCACATGTGAAGAATTAGAATGATATCGTCGCAACATCGACACATAAAACACATTATGGATCCTTTCCAACTCTACCGGTAAAGCTAACCAATATGCTACTAGCCCTATTCTTTCAATAACTTCATACAGCCCAATGAAACATGGACTCAACTTGCCTTTATGACCAAATTTGAGAATCTTCTTCCACGGAGATACTTTCAGAAATACTTTATCACCAATCTGAAATTCAATCTCTTTTCATTTCAAATCTGTGTATGACTTTTGCCTATCTGAAGCAGCTTTCACGTAATCATGGATTACCTTTACATTTTCTTCACTTTCTCTAACCAAATCAACCTCGTGAATATGTTTCTCACTAAGCCTTGTCCAAAACAAGGGTGAATGGAACTTATGGCCATACAATGCCTCATAAGGTGCCATCTTTATACTCGACTGAAAAGTATTGTTATAAGCAAACTCAACTAACTGTAGATATTTTTCCCAACTACCCTCAAATTCTATAACATAACATCGGAGCATATCTTTGAGAATCTGAATTACTCTCTTAGATTGACCATCAGTTTGCGGATGAAAAGTGGTACTAAAGTTCAGCTTCATACCCAAAACTTCTTGTAACTTCTTCCAAAATCTTGAAGTGAACCTCGAATCTCTATTCGAAATAATAGAAATAGGCACTCTGTGCAATCTCACAATCTCAGAAATGTACAATTCAACTAACTTATCAAGTGAGTAGTTAGTACGTGTCGGAATAAAGTGAGCTGATTTCGTCAATCTATCAACAACAACCCATATGGCATCTTTCTTTTTCAGAGTCAAAGGCAAACCCGTTACAAAATCCATCGTAATCCCATCCCACTTCCACTCAGGTACCATCACTGCCTGAAGTATACCCGAAGGCACTTGGTGTTCAATTTTCACTTGTTGACAAATCAAACACTTCGAAACAAACTCTGAAATATTTCGTTTCATACTTGACAACCAATACCATTTTTTCAAATCATTATACATTTTTGTACTACCCGGATGCACAGATAAACAACCATTATGTGCTTCATGAAGAACTTTCTAAATAAGTTCATCATTTTTTGGTACACAAATTCTGCCTCGGAACATCAAACAATCATCGAATCCTATATGAAAATTTGAATCACTACCCGATTCACAAAGAACTCTTTTGGCTTGCAAATCACTGTCACATTTCTGAGCTTCAAAATTTTGTTGAAGAAATAATGGTCTAGCTCTAAACTAGATTAGAATCGAAACATTATCGGACAAAGTCAATTGCGTGTTCATCGCTCTCAAGGCAAGCAAAGTCTTTCTACTCTACGCATCTGTGACAACATTTGCCTTGCTCGGGTTGTAATCAATTACTAGCTTGTAATCCTTCAGTAACTCGAGCCATCTCCATTGCCGCAAGTTTAAATCTTTTAGAGTCATCAAGTATTTTAAACTCTTATGATCAGTAAAGATATGGCATTTCTCACCGTAAAAATAATGTCTCCAAATTTTTTAAGCGAACACAATTGCGGCTAATTCCAAATCATGCGCCGGAAAATTCTTCTCGTGTGGTTTCAGCTGTCTCGAGGTTTATGCTATCACTTTTTCCTCTTGCATCAACACACATCCTAATCTATTTAGTGACGCATCACTATAAATCACAAACTCTTTTCCCGGTTTAGGTTGCACTAAAATCGGCGCCTCAATCAATAATGCTTTCAACTTCTCGAAACTTTGTTGACATTTTTAAGACCACTCAAATTTAACATCTTTTTACAACAGCTTGGTCATAGAAGTAGCAATCATCAAAAATCCTTTGACAAAACATCGGTAATATCTGGCTAAGTCCAAAAAGCTTCTAACTTCAGATACATTCCTCAGCGGTTTCCAATCAACAATTGCTGAAATATTACTTGGATTAACCCGAATACCATCACCTAGAACAGTATGTCCCAAAAATCTAACTTCTTGGAGTGAAAACTCACTTTTACTGAATTTAACAAACATTTGCTTATCTCTCAAAGTCTGCAATATAGCTCTCAAGTGCTCGGCATGCTCGGACTCATCTCGAGAATAAATCAAGATATCATCAAAGAACACAACCACAAACTTATCTAAATATGGTCAGAAGATTCTATTCATCAAGTCCATAAAAACAACAGGTGCATTAGTTAGTCTGAACAAGAAATTCATAGTGGCCATACCTTCTCCTGAAAGCGGTTTTCGGCACATCTGCCTCTTTAAATCTCAACTAATAGTAGTCAGATCTCAAATCAATTTTCAAGAATACCGTTTCTCCTCTAAACTGATCAAACAAGTCATCAATCTTCGGTAAAGGATACTTGTTCTTTATAGTTACCTTGCTTGTTCTTTATAGTTACCTTGCTGAGCAGTTGGTAGTCGATACAAAGTCTCATAGATCTGTCTTTCTTTTTTACAAATAACACTGGAGCACCCTAGGGAGAAAAACTCGGTCTCGCAAAACCCTTATCCGTCAACTCTTGCAACTGAACTTTTAATTATTTCAATTCAGTCTGAGCTATTCTATACGGAGCAATAGATACCGATGAAGTCCCTAGTACTAAATCAATACCAAACTCAACTTCTCTAATCGGAGGTAACCTGGGCAACTCTTCTGGAAACACATTTGGATATTCACAAACTATCAGCACTGACTCAATTTTAAATTCAGACATCTTTGTATTCAACACATAAGCAAGGTAATCTTCACAACCTTTCCTTACATATTTTTGGGCAGACATCGAAGAAATCACAATAGGTAACTCACCCGACTCATCTGAATCGATCCGAAGAGTTTCACCATTTTCACATTTCAGTTCAATAATCTTTCTTTGACACTTCACTGCGGCATCATGTAGTATCAACCAATCCATACCCAAAATAACATCAAATTCATCAAATGGCAACAACATTAAATCAGCCAGAAAATAGTGACCTCAAATCATCAAGGGACAATTCTTGCAAACTCTATCAACTAATACATGTTTGCCTAAGGGGTTTGACACTCTAATTACAAACTCAGTAAACTCAACAGGAAAGCTCGTACTAGTTACCAATTTCACACAAACATAAGAATGGGTCAATCCAGGATCAATTAATGCAACTACATTAGTATTATAGAGAGAAAAAGTACCAGTGATAAAATCGGGAGATATCGCTTCTTCGCAAGCATGGATGGCATAGGCTCTAGCAGGTGCTCGAGCTTCGGATCCCACAGTTGAATCCTTCGTCACACCTTTACTACTAGTTCCATTTTTAGTATTCCTCGGTGGCCTACCCCTATTAGTAGTATTACTCGGCCTTGCACTCTGAAATTTTTCTTTCTCAGCCATTTCAGGGCAATCTCGGATAAAATGCTCTTAAGAACCACACTTGAAACAAGCCCAGTCATTCATTCTATACTCACCGGGATGACGTCTACCACAATGCTAACATTCAGGTCTATTATAACTAACATTACCCACACTTGCCATCGAAGTAGCCTGAGCTTTAGAACCAGAGGATTGCTTTCCGCGATCTCTGTGTGAATACCCAGTTGATACATTCGAACGGGAATACATTTCTTTAGATTTCTTTAACTGAGATGGAAATGACTTACTCATAGGTCTTTTCCTTGAATCTCTAGCTTCAAGATCAGCTTTCCTCTTCTCTTTATTCAAATCTTCGGCTTTACAAGCTTGCTCAACCAATACCACAACTTCTTTCAGTTCTAAGATCCCAACTAACACACGAATATCCTTATTCAATTCCTCATCAAATCTCTTGCACATGATGGTCTTGGTGGAAACACACAATTGAGCATATTTACTAAGTCTAACAAATTCTTGCTCATACTCTGTCACAAACATTTGACCTTGTTTCAGCTTAATAAATTCCTTACGTTTGTGATCGATGAACCACTGACTAATATATTTCTTTCGGAACTCCTCTTGAAAGAACTCCCATGTAGTCCTCTCTCTCGATACCAGCGATACTAGCATATTCCACTAGTGATATCCAGAATCTCTCAGAAGTGAGATGGCACACTTTAAACACTCATCTGGTGTGCAAGACAGCTCATCAAATACCCTGATGGAGTTTTCAAGCCAAAATTCGGCTCCCTTTGGATCATCATACACATTAGCACTGAAGTCTTTGGCCCCTATGTTTTTGGATCTTATCAACTGGGGGCTTGTTCATTCTTACAAATTCTACACCTTGTGGAGCTACGGGAACCGGTCGAGGAATAGGTCAGGGTGGAGGAGCTTGGGCATTAGGATTTGTTCGAACAAACTTCGTATACCACTCGCTCATCATGTAGAGAAAGGCTTCCCTAGCCCCTTCTCCCTGACCAACCATTAGAGGTCTACTATCAAATGATGGTGCCCCTTGAGCGGGAGCCGGTGAATTACTTTTAATGTCATCAGGCTCAGCTCGATTGGGATTCATTTACAATATGAAAACATAGTTTAAAATTGTCAGGAGTCATCACACTATCACAGTTCATTTATGGCATATATAGTTAGACTCTTGCACACGCTACGTTAGACTGGGAATTGACTAAATCATAGCTTTGATACCACTAAATGTAACACCCCATACCAGTATTCAATGCCGGAACAAGGTACGAGGCATTAGCAGACTTCTACACAAGCAATCATACAAAATCGAGACGTAAATTTCCATCCAAATTTAAAACTTTTCATATACATTCATATTGTCCCTAAAATGAGCCCACGACACCCAAAACATACATTGGAAGTGGTTCAGGACTAAAATGAGAACATTAGAAAATTTTTCACTAAACAAGGGTTACACGCCCGTGTGGCTTTGGGACACACCCGTGTGGGCAGGCCGTGTGGTCATACACGCCCGTGTCCCTAACCCTTATAACTCTCTATTTTTTACCCAAAAACAAATTTAAGACACATGGCTACGTCACACGCCTGTGTGCTAAGCCGTGTGGTTGATTTTATAATTTTGATTTTTTCATAAAATAGGTGCAGACTTCACACGCCCAAGACACATGCCTGTGCCTGAGGTAGTGTCATCCACACGGCTGAGACACACGCCCGTGTCTCTACCCATGTGCTCAATTCTGAGCATTCTGTTTTGCAATAATTAAGGTGCAGGGGACACATGTCTGGAACACACACCCATGGGGCAAGCCGTGTGTCACACACAGTCTAGACACATGCCCGTGTATCTATCCGTGAGGACAAAAACAAGGCTATTTACCAAGCTATTTTGTTACCCTTTAATGTACACACCTACACAACAAAACATAGCACCAATCCAAGCAATTACATTCAACCAATTCAACAACAATCAAGACATCCACACATCATTCACATGCTACCATTTATTACATACGAACATCACATACTTAACAACTTAAACCATGCAAATTTTCACATCCATGAAAACATCATCGTTTGCATATATACTTAAACCAATATTAGCGAATTTCAAAGGTCATTTACAAAATGAATTATCAAGCAACATGAACCAACACATTTGGCCAAATCAATTATGACACATAACAAAATGAGCAAGTCTATATTAATGCCATAACTCAAAATGTTGAATTCATCGGTGCCCAAAATAATAAGTTGATAGTGTGAGTGGATCTCCGATAGTCTTCGATCCCCGAGCTAGCTTGGTGAGACTGAATCATTTCGAATTGGGTTTACATACAATTCATATTTGACGTACTCATTAAATTACCCGTTGAACCACTTGGAACACTAAAGGATACTCAGGAGTTCCATACACTCGGTACCATACCAATGCCATATCCCAGATATGATCTTACATGTAATCTCGTATCGATGTCAATAGCCCAACTATGGTCTTACATGAAGTCTCATATTGATGCCATATCCCAAATATGTTCTTACACATAGTCTCATTAACCCTAATGTCATGACATTTGTATCTTATCTATTCCTAAGGTTCAACCGGGATTTCACGCTTTTTGAAACTTTTTCAAATACATCTAAGGGTAAATAAAAATTCATATAATAATAAAACATTTAAAAAATAATTAAAACAATTCACTATTTACATACGAACTAACCTCAGTACAAAAATAGTAGAAATAGGACCTAATCGTCAAACACTTTGTTTTTCCCCCGATCTAGGTTCGAACATTATTTCTCTTGAATAGAAAATTTAACTCATTTATTATTCACATTACTCAATTCAGTTCAAAAATCACATTATGGTAAAATTATATTTTTTCCCCTAAACTTTGACATTTTAACACTTTGGTCCCTAGGCTTATAAATTGAAATGGATTCAATTTTTTTGATTCCCAAGCCTAGCTGAACCACTTTCAAGCTTATGATAGGCCACAATTTCATTTAATCACACTTTTACACACATATTATAACCTTTTTACAAAAGGTCCTTTTGACATTTTCATCAAAAATCAACTAGCAAAAGTTTTTTATCATATTCCAAACACACATTTTCTACCATTAGACATCAAAATACACACATATCCAACATGGGTAAAATTTTAGACCTTGATTATTTCTTAAATTAGTGGTAGAAATAGATAGATCAAGTTACAAGAATCTCAAAAACATGAAAATTAATAAAAACAGGGCTAGAACAAACTTACAATCGAGCTTGGAAGTGGCTAAACCCTAGCTATGGTTTCCCCTTGAAACATTCGGCTATGGTGAGAAAGATGGACAATATTTTGGCTTGAGTTTTGCTTTTTAATTCATTCAATTACCAAATGACCAAAATGCCCTTTTCTTAAAACACGTCTATTTTTGTCCAACTTAAAGTAAAATGGTTTAATTATAATCTAAGGACCTTTAATTTAAAATTTCATAGCAATTTGACACCTTTAGCATGTAGAACTCAACTTTTGCACTTTTTACAATTTAGTCCTTTTTGCTAGATTGAGTGTTCAAATGTTAAAATTTTCGAACAAAATTTTCACGAAATCATTCCATAAAACTATAGACAATAAAAATTTAATCAAAATAAGTTTTACAATGTCATATTCGTGGTCCTGAAACCACTGTTCCAACTAAGCCCAAAATTGGGTTGTTACACACATGTTTTATCTTGAAATAACAGATAATCATCAAATTCAAATCTGCTATTCTGATTCAATAATTATTTCATTCAGTACTTGTTTATCCTACAACTCATTATCTCTTTTCTAGGCTTCACAGATCTATTGTAGAAACATCAGCTTAGTTTTAAGCTTGGCTAAAATTATTCTTTCATCAGACAATAGCAATCGAGTATTTATTGCTCATAAAGCAAACAAAGAATTTTCTACTCAACATATCAGCAACTATATTTACTTTTCTGAATGATAATCAATTACCAAATCAGGGTCTTTCAATAATTCAAACCATCTACTCTATGTTAGATTCAAATCTTTCTATACGATCGGGTATTTTAAAATTTATGATCAGTATATATATATATATATATATATATATATGATATTTTCACCCTTCAGATACTGTTACCAAATTCTCCATGCAAACACAATAATTGTCAATTCAAGATCATATATAGGGTAATTCTTTTTCCTATAGCTTTATCTGGCTGAAAGTATAGATCATTACTTTACCTTTCTTCATCAAAATACAGTCTAATGCATTCAATGATGTATCACTGTGATAATAAATTCCTTACCCAATTCAGACTAAACCAGAATTAATGATTCGGTCATTAGGGCTTCCAACTGATCAAAACTTTACTAACATTTGTCAGTCCATTCAAATCTTACATCATTCTGTAATATCCATATCATTGATGTAGCTATCATAGAAAACACTTTCACAAAAATTAAAGAAGCTTGAAATTATTCTAAGGTCACAATTATCAAATAGGTTTACACAATATAAATGGAACAATACCTCAAACTCAATAATATTTTTCAAATAAAAGAGGAAAACCAAGGGTGGCTCTAATATCAAACAGTGCAATAATATAGTTTCTATAATCTGTGTTCCATATTACCAAATTCCCATGATCAAGTCAGAATTCATAACAGTAGTAAGTATAACTACCACTGACCAATGAATATCTTTCACAAATAAACCATAAAATAACAAAAAAATCTAAATTGCAAAGGTACACAAAATTTTCGAGAAGATAATCCATATTGAATAATAAAAAGATTGATGACATCTCAAAGAAAGTCCAGAAGAGTAATATTGCACATTCACACTATAAACAATCTTCATAGAGACAGTGTAACTTGCACATTTGCCATTCAGAACTTCTACCAACAGAAGTAGAAAATAGCATCATATAAATCTTATCATCAAGTCTTCTATCACATATAATGGCTTGGAAAACCGAAGAAAAATAAAGCAATACCACTCATGAGTCAATTAGACTTGCAATAATTTCCATCTATTACCATGTTTAGCTAATCTTTCCATATAATGATTATAACATCTGTACATGAGTAGGTACATATATCTCTGAGAATAACAATACATATAGAATACCCATATAAAATACCCAAAAGAGATTGCTATAATATACTCGATTATAACAACTGTATTCAAATATTTTTGCAATTTCATCACTAATCCACTAACATATATAGGCATCAATAATCCTACATTATTCAATTCATTGAAAGAGTCAATTCGAAAGAATTTTTGGCTAATCCGTTCAGTAAATATCATATCTGGATAAGTGAATTACTCATGAATAACTTATTCCTTAACAATAACATCACATATTCAGAATAATCTTCAAGAAAATCTGATATCTCTTTTAATATTGTATTTACTTATTAACCCATTCTCAATTTTGACTACATTATTAATCATTCAACCTTTGAACCCTTCCTTCACACTTATGAACTTAATCAATATAGATCTTGTAAATTTTCATCGTATAAAATTGTACTAGTAAGGGGGTGGAGATCGTAAGCCTCAAAATTTAACATTCATATATATCCTCATATAACATAACATTTATCATTTTCATGTACTATAAAACATGTAACAGCCTGATTTTGGGCCTAGTCAAAATAGTGGTTTCAGAACCACTATTCCAAGGCCAGATAAATTATTTTTAATATTATTTCATGTGTTATAGCATGACTATATGTGTGCATGAAAATTTTGGTGAAATAATTTTAGCAATTGCTTGCTTAATTTCGATAAAAGACTAAATTGTATAAGGGACAAAAGTTTTATTTCATTAGCTAAAGGAGTCAATTAGCTATGGAACATTAAATTAGAGGTCTTTATTGAGTAAATAGACCAAAAAGTTGTTAGTGGTTGAACATAAGGACAAAGGAGTTGTGAAGTCAAAATTAGGTGAAATTTGGTGACTAATTTGACTAGAATATAATAAAATAAGGAAAAGCTATCATCTTTTTTTCATTTCTTCTCTTCTCCACTGATTTTCTTCAAGAAAAAAGGCCATGGGAGCTTGAAATTTTTAGCAACTTTAGACTTTTGCAAGTAAGTGATTTTGATGGTCTTTCTTGATGATTTTTGTACTTTCGGGGCCCTAATAGTAATCATGGTTGTACTTTCGGGACCCTAACTAGTGGGAGTGCTATTTTACAAAATGGTTGAGAGTCTGCCATGATAGTAATCATGTTGATCTCTAAAATTTTATGGAAGAAAATGATTCATGGTTGTTAAATAAATAACTTTTGTGAAAGGATTTTTATGAAAACACCTAAAATGGACTATTTTGTAAAGATGACAAAATGAGTCATAAGTATGAGTAATAATTGGAATTTTAGGCTGCTTCTAGTATAAAAAGGAATTTGGCTAGGCTTGGTTGGTAAGAAAATTTGATAAAAATCAATTTACGAGCCTAGGGGTAAAATAGTAGTTTTGTGAAAGTTTAGGGGCAAAATGGTCATTTTTCCAAAATATGAATTACGAAATTTCATTAATTAGTGTGATGATTAAACTAGAAAATTTTATAATTATAGATTAAGAAATACGAAATCTAGACCTAAACTGGGGGAAAGCTAAGCTAGTGGGTTAAAAATTCACTAGTCGCTCGCCTTTTGTATACTGAGGTAAGTTGTATGTAAGTAAGGCAACTTTATCATTATTATGTGTTGAATGATTGATTTTGCATAGTAATGTTGAATATGTTTATGAATAATACATGATGAAATTTAATGTGGTAAATTCCCAGTTGAACCTAGGAATAGCTTGGATATCCATGCCATTGCATTTGGGTAATATGTGTGCTAGTGTAAAACCATTTCTGGGACATGGCATCGGCCACATAATAAGAGCCAGTGTAAGACCATGTTTGGAACATTGCATCGACAATGTTATGAGAGCCAAAGTAAAACCACATTTGGGACATGGCATCTATTCTCGATAATGGATCAAACAATCTTCGAGAATACTGTTGCCCCTTTCAATTGATCAAACGAGTCATCTATTCTCGACAATGGATATTTGTTCTTTTTCTAACCTTGTTGAGTTGCTGATAGTCAATACACTCTCTCATTGATTTGTCTTTCTTTTTTACAAACAATACTGGTGCACCCTAGGGCGAAAAACTAGGTCTTGCAAAACCTCTATCTATTAGCTTTTGTAATTGAGCATTCAATTCTTTCAATTCTATAGGAGCTATTCTATATGGAGCTATAGATATTGGTGATGTTCCCGACACTAATTCAATAGCAAATTCAACCTTTCTGATCAGTGGCAACCCTAGTAACTCTTCTAGAAACACATCCGGATACTCGTAAAACATCGGTACTGTTTCAATCTTCGATTCAGACACTTTTGTATCTAAAACATAGGCAAGATAAGCTTCGCAACCTCTTTTCATACATCTCTGAGCTAACATTAATGAAATCACAGCAGGCAATTCACTCGACTCATCTGATTCAATTCGAATAATTTCACTATTCTGACATTTCAATTCAATAGTCTTTCATCTACAACTCACAACGACATCATGTATCGTCAACCAATCCATACCCAGAAATACATCAAATTCATGAAAAGGGAGTAGCACCAAATCAGCTAGAAAATAGTAACCCCGAATCATGAAAGGACAGTTCTTGCAAACTTTATCAACTAGAACATACTTGCCTAAAGGGTTCGATACTTTAATGACAAACTCAGTAGACTCAACAGAAAAACCTTACTAGATACCTAATTCATACAAATATACAATTAAGTTGATCCAAGATCAATCAAAGCAAAAGCGAGAATGTACCGGTAATAGCAACTCGTGATTATGCATTTTCATGAGCATGATAATGTAAGCTCTAGTAGGTGCCCTGACCTCGGATCTCATAGCAGAGTCCTTAGTACTCCTCTACTACGAGGCATATTCCCTGTATTTTTAGGTGGCCTCCCTCTAGTAACTGTGTAACACCCCAAACCCGAGACCATCGCCGGTGTCGGACCCGAGGGTTAACAAACCAAGTTCACATGTTTTTGCCCACCAATTTGACATTTCCAGTCAGGCTGGAAAACTGCGTCACTGTCGCCTTAAAAATCATATCTCGAGTTTCAAAACTCGGAAACTGGTTTCGTAAATTTTCCCTGAATTTAGACTCATATATCCATCCATGGATTTATTTCTAGGATTTTGGTCGGGCCAATTGGTACAGTTTATTAGTTAAAGTTACCCCTGTTACAGGGATCGACTGCTCTGACCTTCGTGCGGTATAACTTGAATATCTCTCTGTACAGGGCTTTAATTCTGGTGTCGTTTGTTTCTAATGAAACTAGACTCAAAATGGAATCTGTACATATAAGGTATATCTCCTAATTATTTTGGATAATTTATAGTGAATTTTTAAAGTTGCGACAGGGAACCCAGAAACCATTCTGGCCCTGTCTCACAATAGCTTTAATATCTCTTAACCTGTAACTCCTATGACCGTTTCGTTTCTTCCATATGAAAATAGACTCATCAAGGTTCATTTACATAGCTTATTCACTATCTAATTCCATTCCTATGAATTTTGGTGATTTTTCACATTCATGCCACTGCAGCTGGCAGCATCTGTTTTAAGATAGGACTTACCTATTTGGTGGTCTCCATGATTCAACTAGCCTTACCATACATAGGTTCATATATGATCATTTTAACCATGCCAATGGCTGATCATATGACCAACATTCCCATTTCAAGCCATAGCCACATCATGACACAAAATATATACATACAACCCACAATTAGTCTAAGTTCATGCTTCCCTTTTGAGCCATTTTCGCACGGCTATACATACTTACATTACAACATATTTAACAAACAAGGGTAGTCCTATACATGCCATCGCAAGTTCAACCAAAATTTATACCAAAATGGAGGCTTGATAGTGTGGATGACTTCGACTTCAACGATCCCAAATCCGATTGCCTCGGCGAAATCTAGAAAACTAAGAGCCAAAGCAACGGGTAAGCATTTTTATGCTTAGTAAGTCTCAAGGAATATAATGAACTATAATTTACAGCAATACATTCACATAGCCAAATGCATCATTTCATTAATACACATTCTTACTTCATACTTCATCATTATATAAGTTCGCAAAGCATCAATCAATTCAATAACTAAAATCCATTAGTCGATTGAGCGAATGTTGCTCAAACACGTCGACTTTCCAATGCACATATAACGTACCTTATCCTTTGGGCTTTCGAGTGTACTAATTAAATTCATTTCGCAACCAACACTCACCTCCAGCCCAAGATTCTTCGAATATAACCGGATTTAATCACGTGCACAAATGCCTTGGTCTTAGCCGGATAGAATAACTTCATACGAATGCCTTGGGCCTTAGCCGGATATAGCCACTAGCACAATTGCCTTGGTCTTAACCGGATATAATTTCCAGCATAGTTGTCTTCGGGCTTAGCCCGGATATCATTCAATTTCTCATGCACACGTACATCAATAATCATTGGACATACATATTTCATTTTCGTTACTAAGGCTCAAACACAATTATAATCATTAGCATATTCGCCTTGGGACTTAGCCGGGTGGAATTCAAATACTCATACACACATAATCAATAATCATACACATCCATATTTCATCTCACATAATTCAAGTAAGGTCACTTCTTGAGGACTTACCTCGGATGTTGTCGAACGGCTTTTTCGGCTATTCGATCACCTTTTCCTTCCCCTTGTCCAATTGTGGCCCTCTTAGCTCTTGAGCTAATTCAAACAAATTCAATTTATTATAACCTCATTGTGCTTGCTTATGGCTGAATATGACAAGGATTTTAAATGGTCATATGGCCACTCTTTAGCTTGAATACACAATGGTCATGCACATTTTATACTACATCAAGCAATTCAATACAATTTATTTGAGCATCAAGGAAATGCTAAGGCCTTCAATAGGCTACCCAAGGCGAATATTCATGTACATGTTGAGGTAAATTTTGCACTTAATACCTCACAAAAACAGCATGCAATCTACTAATTAATGCTTTGCACATTGTGGCCCAAAACTTATAATATAGCATCAAGCACTTATATGTGTGCTAGGCAATTGTGCTTGCAATTTCACAAGCATTCTTCCACATTTTCTTCTTTAAATCAATATATTCATCACTTAGTTCATAACCAAACATAATGTGCAATCATATATATGCATATATGAGCATGGCGAATTTTCAAGGTGTCCATAGCCATCCAAAACACAAATTTTAACTAACATGCAAGAAGCATGAATCATGCTCAAGAATGCATCATGGCGAATATGACAATCATGCTCCTTTTCAACTTTAATCATGATAAAACAAAGAAAACTCAAAATCTTACTCATGAATAGAAAATCCATCATTGCATGCATCATCATCAAGCTTCACACTTAGCATGCAATGGCTTTATCACCATAACAACTTTGCCCAAATACCATTTCCATGGCATAACAAAGATTTGAGCCATGGCTAACATGCACATCAAGTTAGTAACCAAGTCATGCATGAAACTCCAAACACAACCTCATACATACCTTAATCTTGGTACAAGTATGGCCAAATCTCCTTCTAGTTCTCTTCTAAACCAAAAATGGAGCAAAATCCTTTCTTCCTCCTTATGATTTTCGGCCAAAAGATGAGAAAGGATGAACAAATTTTTTGTTTTCTCTTCTTGGTTGCACGGCAATGGGGAATGCTACTCTCTCACACACATTTTTTTTCATTCTTTTCTTACCCATGCTTATTTGTTTATGATTTCTCCCTAATGCCCAACAAAACATGTTTCATGACATGTTTAGCCCATATCACTTTGTCATGGCGGCCATCACTTGTAAAAGGGAAATTTGACATGCAAGTCCATTATTTTGCATGCATGCTTTAATTAGTCATCACATATTTCCCTATCGTACTTTCAAAGTTCACTACTAAGTCCTTTCTTATAAATTAGCACCTAATTAATAAAAATCGAGACACGAAATATTTACGCATACCAATTCCACATACAATAAGCACGGAATATAACACTTAATTATTCTTGTGACTCGGTTTCGTGGTCCCGAAACCACTCTCGACTAGGGTCACATTCGGTGTCACAACTCTCCCCCACTCAAGAGATTTTCGTCCCGAAAAGCTTCTTGGTAAATAGGTTCGGATATCGCTCTCTCATAGAGTTCTCGGTCTCCCAAGTAGCTTCTTCTATCCCGTGCTTGAGCCATAACACTTTCACTAGCGGAACCCGCTTGTTTTGCAACTCTTTCACTTCTCGTGATAGGATACGAATTGGTTCTTCCTCATAACTCATATTAGCTTGAATTTCAATTTCGATGGACTAATCACGTGCGTTGGATCGGATCTATAACGTCAAGCATCGACACGTGGAAGACATCGTGAACCTTTTGAGTTCGGGGGCAAAATCAAACGATATGCCACTTGGACCGACTCGCTCGATATCTCATATGGCCCAATGAACCTCGGGCTCAACTTGCCCTTACTACCGAACACGAGTATCTTTTCCAAGGCGATACCTTGAGAAACACTTTATCACCCACGATACTCGATATCCTTACGCTTCATATCCGCGTCGACTTTCGACGATCGAAGGCTATCTTCAAACTTTCACGGATTACTTTCACTTTCATTCAGCATCCCTAATCAAATCCACCCGAAAATCTTGCTTTCACCAAGCTCGGTCAAAACAATGGTGTACGGCATTTACGCCCGTACAAAGCCTCGTAAGGTGCCATCTTAATGCTCGATTGAAAGTTGTTGTTGTAAGCGAATTCAATCAACGGCAAATACCGTTCCCATGAACCACTAAACTCGAGGACGCAACATCTTAACATATCCTCAAGTATCCGAATTACCCTCAGATTGACCATCGGTTTGGGGGTGAAAGGCGGTCTTGAAATGCAACTTGGTACCCAAAGCTTCTTGCAACTTTTTCCAAAACCGCGAGGTAAATCTCGGATCTCTATCCGACACGATAGAAATAGGCACCCGTGTAATTTCACAATCGAGAAGCGTACAATTCCGCTAATTTGTCCATTGAAAAATCCGTGCGTCACGGGGACAAAGTGGGCCGACTTAGTCAATCGATCTACCACGACCCAAACCGCATCCTTCTTACTTGCGACAATGGCGGTCCGGATACAAAGTCCATTGTGACTCGATCCCATTTCCACTCGGGTATCGTGATTGGTCAAGTAATCTGAAGGCACCGATGTTCCGCTTTCACTTGTTGACATATTAAACATCTTGAAACAAAGTCGGAGATGTCTCGCTTCATACCATGCCACCAAAATCGACGTTTCAAATCATTGTACATCTTCGTACTCCCGGGTGGATTGCCATTTGGCTACAATGGGCTTCATTGAATTATCGAAATGAGTTCAATTCCTTGGGACACACAGACGACTTTTGAACCTCAAACAATCGTCATCGTCGATTTGAAACTCCGAGTCCTTGTTCGAACACACGCAGCCCGTTTTGCAACCAACTCGTCGTCGACTTTACGAGCTTCTCGAATTTGGTGTGTCAATAGTGGTTTGGCTTTCAATTCAGCCACTAACACACCTTTGTCGGATCGGACAGACAAGTGCACATTCATCGCTCGTAAAGTGAATAACGATTTACGACTCAAGGCATCCGCAACCACATTCGCCTTTCCGGTGATAATCAATGATCGATTCATAATCCTTTAATGACTCAAGCCAACGTCTTTGTCGCAGATTTAAGTCTCTTTGGGTCATCAAATATTTGAGACTTTTGTGATCCGAGTATACATGGCACCTTTCACCAAATAAGTAATGTCGCCAAATCTTTAAAGGCGAATACGATGGCGCCAATTCGAGATCATGAGTCGGATAATTTTTCTCATGTGGCTTTAATTGCCTCGACGCATAGGCCACAACTCGACCTTCTTGCATTAATACGCAACCTAACCCAAGTAGAGAGGCGTCGCTATAGATAACAAACTCCTTGCGGACTCGGGTTGCACTAGAATTGGGGCTTCATCAAATAAGTTTTCATTGATCGAAGCTTTTTGGCATTTCTCCGTCCATTCGAACTTAACATCCTTTTGGAGTAAGCCGTCATCGGCGTGGCTATCGTTGAGAACCCTTTACACGTTGGTAATAACCGCAAGCCCCAAAAGCTTGAACCTCAAGTAATATTTCTGAGGCTTCCAATTTAGTATGGCTGAAATTTTATTGGGTCGACTCGAATACCCGATCTGAGATACCACATGACCCAAGAAGCTAACCTCTCTTAACCGAACTCACACTTCTGAACTTAGCATATAATTGCTTGTCCGTAAAATTTGCAGCACTAACCGCGGTGTTCAGCATGTTCGGTCTCATTTCTTGAATAGACCAAGATGTCATCAATGAACACGACTACGAATCGATCCAAATATGGTTTAAAGATTCGATTCATTAAATCCATAAATACCGTAGGGCATTAGTGAGCCCAAACGGCATCACCAGAACTCATAGTGACCATATCTCGCTCAAGGCGGTCTTGAGCGCGTCTCGAATCTCGGATTCGCAATTGATAGTAGCCCGATCTCAAATCTATTTTCGAGAACACCGAGGCTCCTTCAGTTGATCGAACAAGTCATCAATACGTGGCAGCGGATATTTGTTCTTTATCGTCGCTTTGTTAAGTCGACGATAGTCGATGCACAGTCGCATGGTTCCATCCTTCTTCTTCACGAACAAGACCCGCGCACCCCAAGGCGAAAAACTTGGGCGAGCAAAACCTCTATCCACCAATTCTTGCAACTGAACTTTCAACTCCTTTAATTCCGTTGGTGCCATACGATACGGAGCTATCGAAATTGGAGTGGTACCGGTACCAATTCGATGCCAAATTCTATTTCGAACGGTGGTAAACCGGCAATTCTTCTGGAAAACATCCGGTATTCACAAACCACGAGTGCAGATTCGGTTTCTTCTCGATTCCTTGTCATCGAGTGCGACGCAAGGTACGCTTCGCACCCTTTTCTTACATATTTACGGGCCAACATCGGCGATATTACGGTGGCAACCCTTTAAGTCCGTGGACTCAACCCGAATTATTTCATTATTCGCGCACTTCAAATCGATAGTCTTGCTCTTGCAATTTACAACCGCATCGTGCATGGTCAACCAATCCAAACCAAGAATAACATCGAACTCATCGAATGGCAAAAGCATTAAGTCCGCCGGAAAACAAGAACCTCGGAACACTAGGGGACTTTTCTTGCACACTTTGTTAACAAGCACGTAATGACCCAAGGGTTTGACACTGAATTACAAACTCAAGAGACTCAATGGGCAAAGTCTTCTGGATGCTAAGGTTTCACATATATATGAAGGAGTAGAACCGGGGTCAATCAAAGCAATTACATTTGTATTGAAAAGAGTGAAAGTACCGGTAATAACATCCGGAGAGGCGGCATCCTCGGCGTGCGGCAGATGGCATAAGTCCTAGCAGAGCACGAGCCTCGAGATCGATGGTAGCATCTCTAGATCCTCTCGACCGCCACCGACATTGCCCATATTTCTAGGTGGTCTACCTCGGCGATGGTAGCACCCGGGTTTGCACTTTGACTTGCATTACATTCATGCATCCTCGGGCAATCCTTCATAAAGTGGTCGGCCGATCCACACTTATAGCGAGAGCGATCACGAAACCAACAGCTCCCGAATGCCATTTGCCACAATGTGGACACTCCGCCCTCTCTCGGCGATCATTTCCGCCACCGGCGATCGAGGTGACTTCGTGTGGTCACAGGGGTCGATTGCGTCCTCGTCTAGAAAAGCCGAAACGCCTCTAGACCGGCTCGCATCATCTCGAAATCTCTTCGATGCTTGTTGAAGAGACTTTCCGAGGACCTCTTCGAATTCTCCAATCCCCACATCGCTTTTTGTTTCTCCTTTCTAAGCTCTTGACTTTACAAGCTCGCTCAACAAGTACTACGAACTCTCGTATCTCGAGAATGCCAACAAACATCCTTATATCATCATTCAGCCCATCCTCGAGCGTTTACACATAATAGCTTGGACGAAATGCATTCTCGCGTCTGGCTAAGCCTCACAAACTTTCGTTCGTAGTCGATAGCGGACATAGAACCTTGCTTAAGATCAAGGAATTCCCTCCGCTTTTGGTCGATGAATCTCGACTAATATACTCTTTTTGAACTTCGGTTAGAAAGAATTCCCAAGTCACTTGTTCTCTAGGCACCACAAGTCGAGTACTCCACCAATAGTAGGCGGACTCGCGTAGCAAGGAGATGGTACACTTTAAGCACTCATCGGGTGTGCAGGATAGCTCATCAAGCACCGGATAGTGTTATCTAACCATAATTCAACTTGCTCGGCATCATCATCATCCGTAGCCTTAAATTCAGTGGCCCCATGTTTTGAATCCTATCGATTGGGGCTTACCTAACCTTATTTGGTCGATTCTGGGAGGTATTGTAGGTCTTGGGGTTGCATTAAATCGGGAATGGAGGTGGTGGAACAGTAGTGTTGGTTCGAATGTATTGATTAAACCATTCGTTCATCACACTATAAAAGGCTTGCCTAGCCTCGTCATTAGGATTACTGGCCATAGGTTGAGAGTCCGCCGGCGCTGTCCCTTCGCGGAGAAGGCGCCACACTCTCCACATCATCGCTATCGCTCGGTTGGGATCGGGATCCATTGCTATAAACAAACATGAAGTCAAATTGTCGAATTCATCACACTATCGATTCATCATTTAATGGCATGTATAGCTAGACCCCAAACACATCACGGTAGTCCTAGAATCGACTAAACCGTGGCTCTGATACCAATAAAATTGTAACACCCCAAACCCGAGACCATCGCGATTGTCGGACCGAGGGTTAACAAACCAAGTTCACATGTTTTTGCCCACCAATTTGACATTTCCAGTCAGGCTGGAAAACTGCGTCACTGTCGCCTTAAAATCATATCTCGAGTTTCAAAACTCGGAAACTGGTTTCGTAAATTTTCCTGAATTTAGACTCATATATCCATCCATGGATTTATTTCTAGGATTTTGGTCGGGCCAATTGGTACAGTTTATTAGTTAAAGTTACCCTGTTACAGGGATCGACTGCTCTGACCTTCGTGCGGTATAACTTGAATATCTCTCTGTACAGGGCTTTAATGCTGGTGTCGTTTGTTTCTAATGAAACTAGACTCAAAATGGAATCTGTACATATAAGGTATATCTCCTAATTATTTTGGATAATTTATAGTGAATTTTAAAGTTGCGACAGGGAACCCAGAAACCATTCTGGCCCTGTCTCACAATAGCTTTAATATCTCTTAACCTGTAACTCCTATGACCGTTTCGTTTCTTCCATATGAAAATAGACTCATCAAGGTTCATTTACATAGCTTATTCACTATCTAATTCCATTCCTATGAATTTTGGTGATTTTTCACATTCATGCCACTGCAGCTGGCAGCATCTGTTTTAAGATAGGACTTACCTATTTGGTGGTCTCCATGATTCAACTAGCCTTACCATACATAGGTTCATATATGATCATTTTAACCATGCCAATGGCTGATCATATGACCAACATTCCCATTTCAAGCCATAGCCACATCATGACACAAAATATATACATACAACCCACAATTAGTCTAAGTTCATGCTTCCTTTTGAGCCATTTTCGCACGGCCGTACATACTTACATTACAACATATTTAACAAACAAGGGGTAGTCCTATACATGCCATCGCAAGTTCAACCAAAATTTATACCAAAATGGAGGCTTGATAGTGTGGATGACTTGACTTCAACGATCCCAAATCCGATTGCCTCGGCGAAATCTAGAAAACTAAGAGCCAAAGCAACGGGGTAAGCATTTTTATGCTTAGTAAGTCTCAAGGAATATAATGAACTATAATTTACAGCAATACATTCACATAGCCAAATGCATCATTTCATTAATACACATTCTTACTTCATACTTCATCATTATATAAGTTCGCAAAGCATCAATCAATTCAATAACTGAAATCCATTAGTCGATTGAGCGAATGTTGCTCAAACACGTCGACTTTCCAATGCACATATAACGTACCTTATCCTTTGGGCTTTCCGAGTGTACTAATTAAATTCATTTCGGCAACCAACACTCACCTCCAGCCCAAGATTCTTCGGAATATAACCGGATTTAATCACGTGCACAAATGCCTTCGGGTCTTAGCCCGGATAGAATAACTTCATACGAATGCCTTGGGCATTAGCCGGATATAGCCACTAGCACAATTGCCTTGGTCTTAACCGGATATAATTTCAACATAGTTGTCTTGGGCTTAGCCCGATATCATTCAATTTCTCATGCACACGTACATCAATAATCATTGGACATACATATTTCATTTTCGTTACTAAGGCTCAAACACAATTATAATCATTAGCATATTAGCCTTCGGGACTTAGCCGGGTGGAATTCAAATACTCATACACACATAATCAATAATCATACACATCCATATTTCATCTCACATAATTCAAGTAAGGTCACTTCTTGAGGACTTACCTCGGATGTTGTCGAGCGGCTTTTTCGGCTATTCGATCACCTTTTCCTTCCCTTGTCCAATTGTGGCCCTCTTAGCTCTTGAGCTAATTCAAACAAATTCAATTTATTATAACCTCATTGTGCTTGCTTATGGCGAATATGACAAGGATTTTAAATGGTCATATGGCCACTCTTTAGCTTGAATACACAATGGTCATGCACATTTTATACTACATCAAGCAATTCAATACAATTTATTTGAGCATCAAGGAAATGCTAAGGCCTTCAATAGGCTACCCAAGGCGAATATTCATGTACATGTTGAGGTAAATTTTGCACTTAATACCTCACAAAAACAGCATGCAATCTACTAATTAATGCTTTGCACATTGTGGCCCAAAACTTATAATATAGCATCAAGCACTTATATGTGTGCTAGGCGAATTGTGCTTGCAATTTCACAAGCATTCTTCCACATTTTCTTCTTTAAATCAATATATTCATCACTTAGTTCATAACCAAACATAATGTGCAATCATATATATGCATATATGAGCATGGCGAATTTTCAAGGTGTCCATAGCCATCCAAAACACAAATTTTTAACTAACATGCAAGAAGCATGAATCATGCTCAAGAATGCATCATGGCGAATATGACAATCATGCTCCTTTTCAACTTTAATCATGATAAAACAAAGAAAACTCAAAATCTTACTCATGAATAGAAAATCCATCATTGCATGCATCATCATCAAGCTTCACACTTAGCATGCAATGGCTTTATCACCATAACAACTTTGCCCAAATACCATTTCCATGGCATAACAAAGATTTGAGCCATGGCTAACATGCACATCAAGTTAGTAACCAAGTCATGCATGAAACTCCAAACACAACCTCATACATACCTTAATCTTGGTACAAGTATGGCCAAATCTCCTTCTAGTTCTCTTCTAAACCAAAAATGGAGCAAAAATCCCTTTCTTCCTCCTTATGATTTTCGGCCAAAAGATGAGAAAGGATGAACAAATTTTTTGTTTTCTCTTCTTGGTTGCACGGCAATGGGGAATGCTACTCTCTCACACACATTTTTTTTCATTCTTTTCTTACCCATGCTTATTTGTTTATGATTTCTCCCTAATGCCCAACAAAACATGTTTCATGACATGTTTAGCCCATATCACTTTGTCATGGTCGGCCATCACTTGTAAAAAAGGGAAATTTGACATGCAAGTCCATTATTTTGCATGCATGCTTTAATTAGTCATCACATATTTCCCTATCGTACTTTCAAAGTTCACTACTAAGTCCTTTCTTATAAATTAGCACCTAATTAATAAAAATCGAGACACGAAATATTTACGCATACCAATTCCACATACAATAAGCACGGAATATAACACTTAATTATTCTTGTGACTCGGTTTCGTGGTCCCGAAACCACTCTCCGACTAGGGTCACATTCGGGGTGTCACAAACTGTGTTGCTCAGTCTTGCATTCTGGAATTTGTCTATCTCATCTAATTCGAGACAACATCGAATGAAATGATCTTGCAAGCCACATCTGAAACAAGCCCGGTCATTCATTCTACATTCATCATGATGTCATCCTCCGTACCATTGGCATTCAAGTCTATTATTTCTCACACTGCCAACACTCGATACTGATGTAGCTTGAGCTTTAGGACTTGAGTATTGTTTTACACGATCTCTGTTTGAATATTCCACTGAAACATTTGAACGACTATAAAAATATCGTGATTTCTGTGACAAATATTGATATGGTTTATTCGTCGATCTTTTCCTCGAATTTCTAGCCTCAAAATCAGCTTTTCTCTTTTCTTTGCCAAGTTCTTCGGCTTTATAGGCTATGTCAACAAGTACAACAAATTCTTTCAACTCTAGAATCCCAACTATCAATCAGATGTCTTCGTTTAACCCATCCTCAAATCTTTTACGCATGATTGCCTCAATGGAAACACACTCTCGAGCATATTTACTGAGTCTAACAAACTCTAGCTCATATATGGTTACAGACATGCGGCCCTGTTTCAATTTAAGAAACTCTTTTCTCTTTTGATCAATGAACCGTTAACTTATGTATTTCTTTTTGATACTAGTGTATTCCACCACTGATAAACTGTGTCCCTTAGAAGTAATACGACACATTTTAAACACTCAGTTGGCATGTACGAAAGTTCATCAAAAACTCTGATAGTGTTTTCAAGCCAAAACTTGGCTCTCTTAGGATTGTCATCCACATTAGCTCTAAACTGTTCGACTCCGTGTTTTTGAATATTATTAACTGGAGGTTTATTCAGTCCTCGAAACTCCACCACTTGAGGAACTACGGGAACCAGTTGGGGATTAGGTGGGGGTAGAGGTTGTTGAGCAACCAGATTTGTTCTAACAGACTCTGAAAACCACTCATTCATTATCTAGAAGAAGGCTTCTTTATCCTCTCCTCTCTGGCTACCTGATACGGGTCTACACTTGGATTACACTACCACGTGAACGGAGGCAGGTGCATTACTTTCAACATCGTCAGCTACAACTTGATTAAGATCCATCCGCTATACGAAAACACATTTTAAATTGTCAGGAGTCATCACACTATCACAGGTTATATATGGCATGTATAGCTAGACTCTCATATACGCTATGTTAGTCCTAGAATCAACTAAACCTAGCTCTGATACCAATAAATGCAAATCCCCTCACCCGTATTCAACACCAGAATAGGGTTTTGGAGCATTACTGAACATATAATACAATTACACTTACATTTTCTCATACATTTTCAATTTCATGCAAATATCAATCAACTACATTCATATCGTCTCTAATACAAGCCTACGAGGCCCAAATCATGCATTAGGGGTGGTTTGGGGCTAAACCGATAACTTTAGAAACTTTTAGAACATTTACAAAATTCTCTAAAAAACAGAGGACACACGCCCATGTGGCTCGACCGTGTCTCTCACGCCGCCTAAGACATGTCCGTGCCGTAGGCTGTGTGGACATTCGAAATGGGAGCACATGGCTGCGTCCCAGCCCGAGTCCTAGCCCATGTAACTCTCTGAATTGGGTCACACGGCCAACGAACACGCTAGTGTGGCCAACCCGTGTGCCTTAAAAATTGCCACACACGCCCATGTGCCAAGCCGCGTGCTAGGCCGTGCCAAACCTGTAGGGTATACTGACTTATGCCATGTAACACTCCTAACCTGTATCCATCGCCGGACTAGGGTGAAAGGCATTACCAGACAAATCAGAATATTTAACTTTAATTTCATAAACATCAAAGCATCAGTGATTGACATCGCCATAGGGTCCCTTATATAGGTCATCAAGATCATAAGCATGCATTAGAAAAGGGTCGGGACTAAACCGAACAGATACAAAAAATTTCCAAAACATAAATATCTTTCTAACAAGTACAGGTCATACGCCCGTGTGGATAGGCCGTGTACCTCACATGGCATTAGACACGCTGGTGTGTCTAGGCCGTGCCAAAATAGGGCATACATACTGACTTAGTCACACGTCCACAAGACACACCCGTGTGCCTTGGCCGTGGTCAAGTCTGACTTGACCCACACGGCTGTGTGCCTTGGCCGTGCTCGAACCTGACTTACAATTGCAAGGTACCCCAAGGAACACACGGCTGTACAACATGACCGTGTGTCTAGCACGGCTGAGACACACGCCCGTTTCTCTGCCTGTGTGGACAGAAATAAGCCATTAGAAAAGCCAATTTTCCACCCATTTAAATCAAACCTACAAGCAACCAAAATCACAACATTTCTTAACTAATTCAAAACCAAAACTTTAACCATTCATGTTATATCATTGCCAACCAATTCTGTGCTTAATAACCTTACTATTTTATGTCAAAACATAAGACAAAAACATATCAAAACATATGGTTTATAAATCTTAAAACATAGCACTCAACCTCATACTATGAACTTACCAATTACTAGCCAGATTGACCATTTATTTTGGTCAAACAAGAACTTGTCATAAACATAACTTCATCATATAACTTATACCACAACTCATTCATAAACATATCTATAATCAAGCCAAATCACATGGCTAGATATATACATATTTCAAAACATATGCAAAGTACTTTTAGCCTATACATGCCATATTCCAATATTTACATTTCCAAAATGTACCAAAATGAAGTTCGATATTGCGGTGATGATCCACAATGATCCTCGAGCTTCCAGTAGCTACGATATCTGTAATACAGTTAAAAGACACACAGAGTAAGATTATAAAAAGCTTAGTAAGCTATATACAAATAAACTTAACACATTAAACATTAATTCATTACCAAATTACATATACTTCAAGTCATAAACTATTACAACTTCCATATTCACATACATTTCATATCTTCCAATTTTAGTGACACATATAGCATAATTTCTCAAGCTTTTACCACATATCATCTTTTGTTCATTAAAGAATACATACTTACCTTTCACTATCAAATGTGATACTCATTTCAAATGTACCTAAATATGATATGTATTTCACAAGTCATTCATTTTTCAGAATTCCCGTTTGAACCATTTGGAAACATAAGGATACGCGGAAAGCTCAGGAAGCATATACAATGCCAATGTCCCAGACGTGGTCTTACATGCAATCAAACATCGATGCCACTGTCCCAGATAGGATCTTAGACGTAAAACAGAAGTCGATGCCAACATCCCAGACGTGGTCTTACACGAAAACACATATCGAATCCTATGTCATGACATATGTACCCTAACTATTCTTAAGGATCGCACTGGACTTTTCGAATGTCAAAAATCCGTTGATACTTTCACAGATGTCTCATATTAAAGGCATAAACCATTCATCCTAGTTAAATAACATAGAAGCATAATTAAATCAATTCAAGTGCATTTATTTGTATATAGACATACCTCGTACGGATTCGGATGGATGGAATCAGTTACTCGTCAACTTTCGACTTTTCCCAATCTAATTCTGTTTTCTTTAACTCTTGATCTATATAAATTCAAATATAACTTATTCAATCACAAATTCATTCAAAACAATCCATAAACACATATTTAGGGCATTTTGCAAACTAGCCCTCACATTTTCATATTTTGACACTTTTATCCCTATTTCACAAAATCACAAAGTACACATAATTTGCACATACTCATGCTTGGCCGAATATTCATAGAACTCATACAAGTCCACACATTTCATTTAGTTCACATTTTAGTTCCTCAAATTACAAATTTCACAATTTAGCCCATTTTACTCAAAATCATTAAAAATCCAAAGACAAAAGATATTAAACCAAATTATATTTTCCATTTATCAACAAATAACTTCAAAAAACTCATAGTTTTCATCAATGGCATAACTCAAAATCATCAACAAAATCAAAAATTGAGACATGGGCTTGGTAGTATATAAAGCATCGATTACAAAAA
Source organism: Gossypium arboreum (assembly GCF_025698485.1). Classification (NCBI taxonomy): domain Eukaryota; kingdom Viridiplantae; phylum Streptophyta; class Magnoliopsida; order Malvales; family Malvaceae; genus Gossypium; species Gossypium arboreum. The sequence continues at coordinate 25,186,145 of NC_069075.1, forward strand.
CGTAGAAATGATCAAAAACGGAACAAAAACGAACCTTTAATTGAGCTTTAGTTTGGCCGAGCCCTAGCTAAATCTTTTTTTCTTTTATTTTGATTTTCGGTTGAAGATGAACACAAATGACTTGATTTTCATGCCTTTGTTTTATTATAATTAACATTAATAATTCTTTTACAATTTTAACCTTTAATAATCCATTACAAATTCACTTAATGGATGGTTATTTATGTCCATTAAAACTTCCAATGGTAAAATAACCACATAAGGACCTCACAATTATAAAACTAAATTAAATAGGCACTTTAACAATTTACGCGATTAGGTCCTTTTTTGTCAAAATTAAGCACACAAACATTTAAATTTTCATACGAGACTTTTACACATACTAATTCATATATCATAAGCACAGAAAATAATATTTAAATATTTTTCTAACTCGAATTTGTGGTCCCGAAACCACTGCTCCGACTAGGGTCAAAATCGGATTGTTACAATTCTCCCCCTTTAGGGATTTTTGTCCCCGAAAATCTTACTGTTAAATAGATTTGGATATTGTCGTCTCATAGCATCTTTAGGCTCCCAAGGGTCCTCTTCAATACCGTGTCGATGCCACATCACTTTTACTAATGGAATTTTCTTATTTCATCATTCTTTAACCTCGCGAGCTAAGATATGGATCGACTTTTCTCCGTAAGTCATATCAGACTGAATTTCAACCTCAGACAGGGAAATCACATGCAATGGATCAGATCTATATTGTCGAAGCATCGATACGTGAAACACATCATGAATCTTTTCTAACTTTGGTGGCAACAACAATCCATATACTACCGACCCAATACGCTCGGTATTCTCATACGGCCCAATAAACCTCGGACTCAATTTGCCTTTTCTATCAAAATGAAGTAATTTCTTCCACGGAAACACCTTCAAAAACACTCTTTTGTTGATATCAAACTCAATATCTTTTCTTTTTAGATCCGTATAAGAGTTCTGACAATCGGAAGCTGCTTTCAAACTATCTCGGATCACTTTAACTTTCTCCTCAATTTCTTTTATCAAATCAACCCCATGAATCTTATTTTCGCTAAGCTCTGTCCAATACAAAGGTGTATATCATTTGCGAATGGAAAGCAGTACTAAAGTACAATTTAGTACCCAGAGCATCTTGTAATTTCTTCTAGGATCGAGATGTGAATCTCAGATCTCTGTCTGATACAGTAGATGATGGCACACCGTGCAATCTCACAATATCGGAAATGTATAACTTAGCTAACTTATCAAGTGAGTAATCAGATCGAATCGGAATAAAATGAGCTAATTTCATTAATCGATCAACTACAACCCAAATTGTATATTTCTTTCTCGGAAACAGGGGAAAACCCGAAACAAAGTCAATTGTCACGGGATCCCATTTCCACTCCGGAAGCATAATCGGTTGTAACAAACCAAATGGCACCTGATGTTCAGCTTTAACTTGCTGACAGATTAAACATTTAGAAACAAAGTCAGAGATATCTTTTTTTGTGACAGCCCTAATTTGACCCTAGCCGGGAAGTGGTTAAAACCAAGTCACGATAATAATTAAATGTTATATTATATGCTTATTATATGTGAAAATGTATGTGTGAAAGTATCGTGTCTTAACTTTGTCATTTGAATGTGGAAATAGCTAAAAAGGACTTGTGTGTTAAAACTTAAAAATGTGATAGGAAGAATTTAGAGGGCCGAATAATGCATGGTATATTACAAGGAGAACTTGCATGTCAAATGGACCACTATTAAATTAGTGGACGGCAATGATGAAAGTTGACAAGAAAAATATGTATTTTGTATTGTAAAATAATAAGCTAATGAATATTATATGATTCCATGTTAGTAATATAATATTTAATGATATTATAAGAGGAATTATATAATTTAATAAAAGAAAATAGGTGAGAAAAACAAAGTTTTCATCCATTCTTCTTTCATTTTGCCGAAATTTAAAGAACAAGCAAAACAAAAGGGTTCTTGGATATTCGGCTTTGATGTTTCTAATTGGAGGTATGTTTGATTTTATTTCTTGATAATTTATGTGAAATTGAGTTAACTGCTAAGCTCCTTTCATAGCCAATGATTTAATTTTTGTTATGGATTTGAAATGATGCATTTGGCTATGGGTTGTATGGATGTCTTTGAAGGTGTTATATGTTTTGGAAATGGTTTGTTAATGTTGTCAATTATAGTGATAATTCGGTCATGATTTAGCTTGTATTGAAAATATGTAATTATAAGCATAATAATAAACATACGAAATGGTTGTATTTTTAGTTGATATTTGTGTTCAAAATGGTTCAATTTGTTTTATCCACATGTGCATAAATTGTAATAATAGAATAGATAATATGTACTTGAGTATTCGGTTATGGTTTTAGGTTCGAGTTGACGGATATGAAAAAATTAGCTTTTGGTATGTATTGATTGAGTATAGGAGTTTGAAAATGGCTTAATTTTCATGTTTAAATTCGGTTATATCCGATCATGGTTGGAGTTATTTTGATATGCATATTATAAGGTATGTATGATTTGTGTTTTGGTTGCATAACTATATTTGGTTAATGATATGAATAAATTATAAATAGCTTTAAGTAAGCTTGATATATGGACAATGGATATATTTTGATTGAGATTATGCTTAAGTGAAATTATAGATATGTGATTAAATTGATTGGTGATATACATGTTTAAATAATATGAATGCAAAGAGTTGTGAAATAGTATATTGTAATAAATCTGCTTGGGACAGCAGCTGTAATGTGATTTTGGAAAATCACCATAAATTGTGAGAGTGGAGTTAGAAGCTGAATAAACTATGTAATTAAAGCTTAATGAGTCTAGTTTCAAATGAAATCAATGAGAACATATTTTGACTTCTGTACAATTAGAAATTTGATTCGTAGTAAAGGGTGGTCAGATTAGTCAAACAGTGAAACAGGGGGGAAACTTTAAGAAAAAATCTGGTATTGATTGGTCAAACTAAAAAATTCTTAAAATTTTATGGGTAAAAGATATATGAGTCTATTTTCAGGGAAAGTTTACGGAAATTGATTTGGAGTTTTGTAGCTCCAGTTATAAATGATTTGGTGACTGTTGCTCAGGAAGATAGCTTATTGTGAATTTGTGATTATGTGGTAAACATTGATAAAAAATTGTTAATGAGTTGCTTAATGTTTTCTTATAAACTTACTATGATCTATATGTGTGAAAGTCGAATATATATATTATATTTCTGAAGTAATGCTTGAATAGTCGAATAATGACTAGTTTAAAATTTTTGAATTTAAGCTCAAGAGCAAAGAGGGTCGAAGTTGGATAGGAGAAAAGAGAAAGTAATTGAGTAGCCTTTCGTCAACCGTTCAAGTATATCCGAGGTAAGTTTTCAATAGTCACATTTAGTACGTAATTGATAATGTCTTGATATGTGTATGATAACTGTACTGCGATCTTTTGAATCTATTTGAATAAAGTTGAGTGACAAATAATTTATGTTTAAGGCTTAAAGCTGAGTAGACATTAGAAGTTAAGCTAGGAAAGTAAAATGGACATATATTCTTATGTATGTTATTGAGCCAAAAGTTGTATGAATGGTGCCCATGTTATGCTATTATTCGAAGGGAATAAATGAACTATGATTGTGAGATGTTATGTGAATTGAAATTTCTTGCGAATAAGTATGCATGATATTCAGTGATGATTATATCTGGACTTAGGGTCCGCAGGCTATATGCTGGAATTATATCCGGACTTAGGGTCCGCAGGCTATGTGCTGGAATTATATCCAGACTTAAGGTCTGCAGGCTATGTGCTAGAATTATAACCAGACTTAAGGTCCGCAGGCTATGTGCTGGAAATATGTCCGGGCTAAAATCCCGCGGGCTTCAAGCTGGTATTATACCGGGTTTAAATTTCCACAGGCTTGTGCTGGTAATTAGTTTCAAGTCCTAAGACCTGACAGGCTTAATGCCAGCAAGTTAAGTAAGATTACAATATTGAATGTTCGCAGTAAACCATCGTCGAGTAAGTACTATACATTTAAGATGTTCAGGTACGTATTACTTACTCATCGTTGAATTGATTTCGAAGTGAATCATTAGCATCAAAGAAGAATATATATATAAATATGATTGATGGTTATATTTGCGAATATGAGAATGATTTAATCATCATGGTATATTTGTATATGAATTATATGTTAAAATTTCTTTATGTACTCATGTACATTCAGTCAATGATTTTGTGAATTATTAGTATTAAAGAATGATACTTAAATGTGAATAATTGTTATATCTACGAGTAAAACAATGACCTATTCGGTCAAATGTTGTTAATATATGAGATTATTTGATTCAAATGCATCGTATGAACTTTAAGTAGAAGAAAAATATGTGCTGAGAAATCTATGTATATGTTTATGTGTATTCGGCCATGAAGTAATTTGAATTGAGAATAAGTATGTTTAAATGAATGTTTCGATTTTCGATAAGTCTTTAATTGTTTGTGATGCTTAAAACTTACTAAGCTTTGCAAGCTTACTCTGTTCTTTATTTCTCTGTTTTATAGATTGTTGATTTTGGCCACCGACTCGGGGATCGTCAGCAGTTCATCACATTATCGATCTTTTTGGTACAGTTATATTTTGGACTCGATATGGCATGTATAGGTTAGGCTGATGATAACGATGTTTTGAAATTGTAAATATTTTGGCCATACGAAAATGGCGTATAACTTAAATATTAGTATGTATTTCAGCTCGATCTCTGTTTATGTTTATTTATAATGTGAATAAGATAATTAAATGTTTAGTTCGGTAATACCTCTTAGCCTTAATCCGGCGATCGGATTCGGGTTAGGGGTGTTACACTTTTCATTCTGGACCACCAATAATGTTGTTTCAAATCATTAGACATTTTATTACTACCCGAATGCACAGATAACTGACTATTGTGAGCTTCACTCAAAATCATCTAAATTAACTCTGAATTTCTTGGAAACCAAATTCTATCTTGGAACCTTAGAAAATCATCTTTATCAACTCTGAATTCTGAATCAGAATCTACGCCACACTGAGCTCGTTTAACTAAAATCTCATTATAAATCTTCTGAGCTTCGATAATCTGCTATAAGAACAAAGGTCTTGCTTTCAATTCAGCTAAAATTGAAACATCATCGGACAAAACTAAATTAGCATTCATCGCACACAAAGAAAACAATGATTTTTGACTCAAAGCATTAGCAACAACATTTGCTTTTCCCAGATGATAATCAATCACAAGTTCATAGTCTTTAACCAATTCAAGCCACCTTCTCTATCGTAAATTCAAATCTTTCTGAGTCATCAGATACTTCAAACTCTTATGATCAGAATATATGTGACATCTCTCACCGAATAGGTAATGACACCAAATCTTTATAGCAAACACAATCACAGCTAACTTAAGATCGTGTGTCGGATAGTTCTTTTCGTGCGACATTAATTGTCTTTAAGCATAAGTAATGACTTTGCCTTCTTGCATCAAAACACATCCCATTCTGATCAACGAAGTATCACTGTAGATCACAAATTCTTTACCCGATTCATGTTGTACCAAAACTGGAGCTTCAGTCAACAAAGTTTTCAATTGATCAAAACTATTCTAACACTTTTCAGACCATTTAAACTTCACATCTTTCTAAAGTAGCTTCGTTAACGGAGTTGCAATCATAGAAAAGCCTTTTACGTACCTTCTGTAATAACCAGCAAGTCCCAGAAAACTACGGACTTCAGAGACATTCCTTAGAGGTTTCCAATCCAGAATAGCTAAAATCTTTCTCAAATCAACTCGAATACCAGATGCTGATACAATATGACCTAGAAAACCAACTTCTCGTAACCAGAATTCACATTTGTTGAATTTCGCATAACTGTTCATCTTGCAGAATCTGAAGCACTAATCTTAGATGCTCAGCATGTTCAAATTCATCACGTGAATAAATCAATATATCATCAATGAATACAACAACAAATTGATCTAGATATAGTCTAAAAATTCTATTCATGTAATCCATAAAGATATGAGGTGCGTTAGTTAATCCGAAAGGCATAACTAAGAATTCATAGTGGCCATACCTTGTTCTGAAAGTAGTTTTCGGAATGTCTAAATCTTTCACTCGCAACTAATAATAGCCTGATCTCAAATCTATCTTCGAAAACACAGAAGCTCCTTTCAATTGATCAAACAGATCGTCAATTCGGGGCAAAGGATACTTATTCTGAATAGTCACTTTGTTCAATTGACGATAATCGATACACATTCTCATCGTACCTTTTTTCTATTTTACGAATAGAGCCGAAGCACCCCAAGGTGAGAAACTTGGTCTAGTAAACCCTCTGTCGGTTAATTTTTGCAACTGAGACTTTAATTCTTTTAGTTCGGTCGAAGCTAGTCTATGCGGAGCTATCAAAATTGGAGTAGTACCAGGTACCAATTCAATGCCAAATTCAACTTCTCTAACCGGAGGTAAACCCGGAAGTTCTTCAGGAAACACATTAGGGAACTCACAGACAATAGGTATAGATTCAACTTTCTTTTTTGACATTCTCGAATCAATCACATAAGAAAAATAGGCTTCACAACCCTTTCTCACAATATTCAAAGCTTTCATCGAAGATATTACAGTAGGCAATCCATTCAAATCACTAGATTCAATTCTGACTATTTCATCACTCTTCCATCTCAAATCAATAGTTTTCCATTTGCAGTTCACAACAACATCATGCAAAGTTAACCAATCCATACCCAAAATTATATCAAATTCTTCGAAAGGTAACAACATCAGATTAGCCCGAAAATAAATGTCTCGAAACATTAACGAACAATTCTTGTAGACTTTATCAATCAAAACACATTTGCCTAGAGGGTTCGAAACTCTAATTACAAATTCAGTAGACTCTACACACAAAGTCTTACTATTCATTAAGTTCATGCATATATATGAATATGTTGATCTAGGATCTATCAAAGTAACCACAGAAGTATCATAAAGAGTAAATGTACACGTAATCACATCTGGCGACGAAGCTTCCTCACGAGCTCGAATAGCATAGGCTTCGGCAGGTGCACGAGCCTCAGATCTAACAGCTGTATCTTTTGTCCCTCTCTGACTGCCACTTACATTTCCAGTATTTCTGGGAGGTCTACCACGAGAAGCATTGCCACTCGATCTCGAATTTTGTACACTTTCTTGCTCAACAGATTTAGGGCAATCACGGATAAAATGGTCTAACGATCTACATATGAAACAAGCTCGATCATACAGTCTACAATTATCGGGATGTCTTTTACCACAATGCTTGTATTCAAGGTGATCAGACTTAGCATTTCCAACACTAGCAACAGATGTAGCTCGAGCTTTGAAGCTCGAATACGATCTTGTACGATCTTTATTCGAATGTCCCACATTAGCCTTTGAATGGCAACTATCATCTCGAAATTTATTTGATGCAGATTGAAATGACTTGCCTGATGATCTCTTTCGCACTTCTCTAGCTTTATAATCAGCTTTTCATTTCTCTTTCCCAAGATCTTCAGCTTTACATGCTCGTTCAACAAGCACAACGAATTCTTTAATTTCAAGAATCCCAACTAGTGAACGGATATCCTCGTTCAAACCATCTTCAAATCTTTTACATATTATTGCTTCCGTATATTCACATTTACGAGCATACTGACTCATTCTTGCAAATTCCCACTCGTATTCTGTGATAGACATACGGCCTTGTTTAAGCTCGAGAAACTCTTTACGTTTTTGGTCAATAAATCTTTGACTGATGTACTTCTTTCGAAATTCAGCTTGGAAGAAATCCCAGTTAACTTGCTCACCTAGAACCATGGATATTAAAGTTTTCCACCAATGGTACGTCGTATCTCTCAAAAGTGAAACGACACATTTTATGTATTCTTCAAGATTCAAAGATAATTTATCAAATACTCTTATCGTGTTCTCTAACCAGAACTTGGCCCTTTCAGTATCATTATTTGTTGTAGCTCGAAACTTTTCAGCCCCATACTTTATAATCTTATCTACCAAAGGTTTACTTATCTGAACCAGATTCATTGATGGCGTAACAGGAGCTTATGGCGAATTAACCGAGGGTGGAGGATGTTGAATAGCCAGATTGGTTCTAATATATTGGCTAAACCAATCATTCATCATCTGATAGAAGGCTTGTCTAGCCTCACCATCACGGCTACTCGTAGCCGGTCTAGAATCAGATGGCACCATCCCGTACACGGAAGCAAGCACATCGCTTTTGACATTGTCTGCTACGGCTTGACCGGGATCCATTTGCTATATAAAAGCACATTCAATGTTAGGTTTCATCACACTATCGCAGTTTATAAATATGGCATGCGTAGCTAGACTCACATATGCTATGGTAGTCTTAGAACCGACTAAACCATAACTCTAATACCAACAAAATGTAACACCCCTAACCCATATCCGTCGCCGGACTAAGGTTAAAGGCATTACCAGAAAAATCGAAATATTTAACTTTCATTTCATAAACATCAAAGCATCAGTGATCAACATCATTATAGAGTCCCTTATATAGGTCATCGAGACCATAAACATGCATTGGAAAAGGGTCAGGCCTAAACCGAACACATACAAATTATTTCCAAAACCTAAACGTTTTTCTAACAAGTACAGGTCACACGCCCGTGTGAATAGGCCGTGTACCTCACACGGTATTAGACATGCTCGTGTGTCTAAGCCGTGCCAAAATAGGGCATACATACTGACTTGCTCACACGGCCACAAGACACACCCGTGTGCCTTGGCCGTGGTCGAACCTGACTTACAATTGTAAGGTACCCCAAAGGACACACGACCGTGCAACATGATCGTGTGTCACACACGGCTGAGACACATGCCCGTGTCTCTGCACGTGTGAACAAAAATAAGCCATTAGAAAAGCCAATTTTCCACCCATTTAAATCAAACCTACAAGCAACCAAAATCACAACATTTCTTAACCAATTCATAACCAAAACTTTAACCATTCATGTTATATCATTGCCAACCAATTCCATGCTTAATAACTTTATAGTTTTATGCCAAAACATAAGACAAAACCATCTCAAAACATATGGTTTATAAACCTTAAAACATACCACTCAACCTCATACTACGAACTTACCAAATACTAGCCAGATTGACCATTTATTTTTGCCAAACAAGAACATGTCATAAACGTAACTTCATCATATAACTTATACCAAAACTCATTCATAAACATATCCATAATCAAGCCAAATCACATGGCTAGTTATATCCACATTTCAAAACATATTCAAAGTACTTCTAGCCTATACATGCCATAATTCAATATTTACATTTCCAAATGTACCAAAATGAAGTTCAATAGTGCGGTGATGATCCAGAATGATCCCCGAGCTTCGAGTAGCTACCATATCTGTAATACAGTTAAAAGACACATAGAGTAAGCTTATAAAAAGCTTAGTAAGCCATATACAAATAAACATAACACATTAAACATTAATTCATTACCAAATTACATATACTTCAAGTCATAAACTATTACAACTTTCATATTCACATACATTTCATATCTTCCAATTTCCATTGCACATATAGCATAATTTCTCATGCTTTTACCACATATCACCTTTTTTTCATTAAAGAATACATACTTACCTTTCACTATCAAATGTGATACTCATTTCAAATGTACCTGAATCAGATATGTATTTCACAAGTCATTCATTTTTCAAAATTCCCGTTTGAACCATTTAGAAACGTAAGGATACGTGGAACGTTCGGGAAGTATATACAATGACAACATCCCAGACCCGGTCTTACATGCAATCAAACATCGATGCCACTGTCCCAGATAGGGTCTTACACAAAATTAGATACGATGCCGATGTCCTAGACATGTCTTACATGTAAAACAAAAGTTGATGCCAACGTTCCAGACGTGGTCTTACACGAAAACACATATCAAATCCTATGTCATGACATATGTATACTAACTATTCTTAAGATTGGCACGAGACTTTTCAGATGTTGAAAATTCATTGATATTTTCTCGGATGTCTTGTATGCAACCGGTTGATTCGGCTAACAAAAAAATGATTTAACCGACCAACTCTGTATTTTAACAGTAGAACCAGCCCAAACCTATCAGAAAACACCATATATATTAAGAATATTCAATTGATCATTGCCAAGAAAGGTCTGAATTTGTGACAAATGTATCATTAGAAGCATAATTAAATCAATTCAAGTGCATTTATTTGTTTATAGACTTACCTCGTACGGATTCGGATGGATGGAATCAGTTACTCGTCAACTTTCGACTTTCCCTGATCTAATTTCATTTTCTGTAACTCTTGATCTATATAAATTTAAATTTAATTTATTCAATCACAAATGCATTCAAAACAATCCATAAACACATATTTAGTGCATTTTGCAATTTCACATTTTGACACTTTAGTCCCTATTTCACAAAACCACAAAATACACATAATTTGCACATATTCATGCTTGCTCGAATATTCATAGCACTCATACAAGTCCACACATTTCATTTATTTCACATTTTAGTCTCTCAAATTACAAATTTTACAATTTACCCCATTTTACTCAAAATCATCAAAAATCCAAAGACAAAAGATATTAACCCAAATTATATTTTCCATTTATCAACAAATAACTTCACAAAACTCTTAGTTTTCATTAATGGCATAACTCAAAATCATCAAAAAAAATCAAAAATTGAGACATGGGCTTGATAGTATACAAACAAACGATTACAAAAACATAAAAATTATAAAAAATGGAACAAAAATGAACCTTCAATTGAGCTTTAGTATGGCCGAACCCTAGCTAACTCTTTTTCTTTTCTTTTATTTTGATTTTCGGTTGAAGACTTGATTTTCATGCCTTTGTTTTATTATAGTTAACATTAATAATTCTTTTACAATTGTAACCTTTAATAATCCATTCCAAATTCACTTAAGGGATGGTTATTTATGTCCATTCAAACTTCCGATGGTCAAATAACCACATAAGGACCTTAAAATTATAAAAATAAATCAAATAGGCATTTTAACAATTAGAAGGCCACTTTAACAATTTACGCAATTAGGTCATTTTTTAAAATTAAGCACACAAACATTTAAATTTTCATACGAGACTTTAACACATACTAATTCATATATCATAAGCACAAAAATTAATATTTAAATATTTTTCTAACTCAAATTTGGGGTCCCGAAACCACTGTTCCGACTAGGGTCAAAACCAGACTATTACATGCCACATTTCCAATCACACGCCGGTGTGCTAGGCCGTATGGAGCATATTGACTTGATTTTAATCTCAACACCAGGGGACACATAGACGTGTAACATAACCGTGTGTCACACACGGCTGAGACACATGCCTATGTCTCTTCCCGTGTGGACAAAAATAGGCTATTTACCGAGCCATTTTGCCGCCCAAACTTACATACGCTTATGCCACAACAATTGGCACCAAAACAAAGCATAAATAGTCATTCATACATCCTCAACCAAACATCATTTATTCCATTTCAAAACTAACAAATACCAAAACTTATTCTCAACTATTTAGTATCCCTAATGACCAAATATCAACAATCATAAGGTAATAACCCAATTTTAGCTAAATCAAAATAGTGGTTTTGGAACCACAAATCTGAGATCAAAAAAATATTTTAATATTATTTTTATTGTCTATGCCTTGTGATTATATATGTGTGAAAATTTCGTGAGCTAATTTTATCGTTTAATGGCTCAATTTGATAAAAAGGACTTAATCGCGTAAAATGCAAAAGTTGCATTCTATATGATAAATGTGTTTTTTTGCTATGACTTATTAAATGTAAAGTCCTTATGTTGTAATTAGACCATGATTAGTGGAATTTGACATAAATGGCCATTAAATGAATGTTTTTAAATGGTTTTTAATTAAGTTTAAAATGGTCTATTGGTTAATAAGGTTAATATTAATTAAAAAAAACAAAAAAAAGCCTTATTATCATTTTTCACCACTGATCATTGAAGAAGAAGAAGCCATTTTTGGTGTTTTAGGGTTCAGCTAGCATATAGCTTGATTAAGTTATGTTTTGAGCTTAGTTTTTAATGATTTCCACGTTTTTGTGATCGTTGCTTAGTATTCTAGCTAGCTCGTATCCTAATTTCTGAATTGGTTGATGAATTTGTGAGTTGGCATTGATGATAGCTTGATTTTATTGAATGTTGATAATGGAAAGTGAATAATTTTTTTTATAAATTTTAATGTTTTGCAAAGTGATTTTTGACAAAAATGTCAAATAAGGATTAAATTGTGAAAAGTGTAAAATGTTGGGTTAAAAGTGTGAATAAATTGAATGAATGGGCTACTAGTGATTTAAGGAAAATTTAGCCTAACATGAGCATGTTGAAATTTTATCTATTTTGAGTTGTTTTGAAATAGGGACTAAATTGAGAAAAAATGTGAAATATTGGAGGCTAAAGTGCAAAAATGCCCAAATATGTGTTTGTGGACTAAATTGAATGTGTTGATGAATAAAAGGGTTAATTTTGAATGTGTATAGATCAAGAACGAAAGAAATCGGATTTAGATCGAGGGAAAACAAAAGTTATCTAATAGTCGACCCCGTCCGTTACTTCTGACTACAAGGTAAGTTCATATGAAAATACATGCTTTTAAATTGAATTAGATATGTATTATTTGTCATTGAATTGCAATTAGTATGAGCGAGCAACTATGAACAAGAAACGACAGAATTACGACATCCGGAAGTCCCGTACGAATTGTAGGAATGCTTAGGATGCAAATGTCATGGCATTAGGTTTATTGAAATGAGATTACATGTAAGAAAATTGCATTAATGAGAATGATGTCGATTATGGTATAGATTTATTTGCATATGGCTTACTAAGCTCTTAAAGCTTACTAAGCTTTTAAAGCTTACTTTGTGTGTTCATTCTTTGTTTTATAGATTATCGAAGCAAGCTCAGACTTGGGGATCGTCAAGAAGCATCATCATACTGTCTATCAACTAGTTGGTACTTTTAAAGCTTTGTAAATATGGTATATGGTATGTATAGGCTAGTGTCATTTTGGTATATTTTAAGTTATGATATTAGCCATGAGATTTGGCTTGTAAATGATGATGTGTATGATCATTTGAGTTAGCTTGATTTATATGTTGGCAAGTAATATATGTGATGTTTATAAGTTACTATATATTTTGGCATGTTTGCCATAGTTATTAGTATGGCTAAGTGGTTGCTTATTTGGTTGATTAGTTAAGGATGTATTAATGCATGAGTAATGGTATGATTTATAGATGATGAAATTGTATGTTTGAAAAGCATGAATTGGTTGATAAAAGGGTAAGAAAATTCATTTTAGAGTTCTGTAAGTTGTGATGATTTTGGCTTAGTAATTTGGTATGTTTTGAATAAGGAATTGATTAATTGAAATGGTTGATGATTGATGGCATGTTATGTGATTGAATTAGCATGTTTTGGGTTCTAAAATATGTACTAAAATGGTATCATTTGGGTTGCTTTGTGTACTTAAGAGTAGGGTGGTAAATTGGCTTTTCAAATGGCCTATTTTTGTCCACACGGGCATGTGTCTCAGCCGTGTACGACATACGGTCATGTTACACGGTCATGTGTCCTTTGAGGTACCATTTGAATTAAAGTCAGTATACCCTACAGTTTTGACACGGTATAGACAAACGGGCGTGTCTATTGGCCGTGTGTGGCAGATGGGCTATAGCACATGGGTGTGTGGTCGGCCGTGGGACCTAATTCAGTAAACCCCCTTAGATTTCACACGGCCTGGTACAAGGGCGTGTCCTCGGCTGTGTGGTACAAGTCAGTCTGTTTGCCTTATTTTGACACAGCCTACGCCATGGGTGTGTCTGGTGGCCTTGTGAAGCATATGGCCTGTTCACACGGGCGTGTGACCTATGATTTCATGAAATTTTTATATATGATCGGTTTAGTCCTGATCCACTGTTAAGCATGTTTTAAGGTTTTGTAGGGCCTCATAAGGGATATTGTGAATGGAATTTGTTTATGATTATATAAATATATGTGAATGATATGTATTGTTTGATATTGCCTTGTAACTCTATTCCGGCATCGAATACGGGTTAGGGGTGTTACATTTATTGGTATCAGAGATACTATTTAGTCAATTCTAGAACTAACGTGGTGCATGTGAGTTTAGCTATACATGCCATATTTACAAACTACGATAGTGTGATGATTCCTGACAATTAAAAATGTGTTTTTATAGAGCAAATGGATCCCGATCGAGCCGTAGCTGACGATGTTGAAAGTAATGCACCCGCTCCCGCTCAAGGGGTAGTGCAATCTGATTCTAGACTTGTATCTAGTAGCCACGAGGGAGAGGCTAAACAAGCCTTCTTCTAGATGATGAATGGTGGTTCACTCAGTATATTAGAACTAATCTGGCTGCTCCACAACCTCCACCTCTGTCTAATCCTCCACAAGTCCCTGTCATGCCATAAGCTTGAATCTGATTCAATTGAGTAAGCCTTTGGTTGATAAAATTAGAAAACATGGGGCTGAAGAGTTTCGTGCTACTATTGATGATGATGCTGAGAGAGCTGAGTTTTGGCTTGAGAATACGATATGAGTGTTTGATGAAATGTCATGTACTCCTGATGAATGTCTTAAATGTGTTGTTTCACTTCTGAGAGATACGGCGTATCATTGGTGGAAAATATTGATATTTGTGGTTCCGAAGGAACGAGTCACTTGGGAGTTCTTTCAGACTGAGTTAAAAAAGAAGTACGTTAGTCAGAGATTCATAGATCAAAAACACAAAGAGTTTCCTGAGCTGAAACAGAGCTGTATGACTATTATGGAATATGAATGAGAATTTGTGTGATTAAGTCAATATGCACGAGAATATGTTTCAACCGAAGCAATTATGTGCAAGAGATTTGAAGATGGTTTGAATGAAGATATCCGCTTGTTAGTCCGGATTCTAGAAATAAAAGATTTTGTTGTGCTTGTCGAACGAGTGTGTAAACTTGGGAAACTTGGGAAAGAGAAAAGAAAAGCCAACATGGAAGCTAGAGAGGTACGAAAAACATCATCGAGTAAGTCATTTCAGTCGGCATCAAAGAGGTTCCGAGATGATTTTAGCCATTCAAAGGCTACTACGGGTTAGTCTAGACGAGATCGAGACTGACCATCTGTGAGTTCGAAAGCTACCTCTATAGCTAGTGTTGGTAATGTCAGACCAAATCAACCTGAGTGCAAACATTGCAGTAAACGACATCCCGATAATTGCAGGTTGAATGATCGGGTTTGTTTCAAATGTAGATTATTAGATCATTTTATCTGTGAATGTCCTGAGTTGGCCAAACAAGATACAGTGTAGAATACGAGACCGAGTAACACTGCAGCTAGAGGTAGACCACCTAGAAACACGGGTAATGTGAGTGGCAGCCAGAGAATGACTAAAGATACAGTTGTTAGATCTGAAGACCACGCACCTACTAAAGCTTATGCTATTCGCGTTGGCGAAGAAGCTTTATCTACTGATGTTATTATCGGTGTTTTCACTCTCTATGATACTCATGTTATTGCATTAATTGAACCTGGATCTACTCATTCGTATATATTTATGAACTTAGTATCTGATAAGACTTTACCTGTAGAGTCTACTGAATTTATGATTAGAGTATCGAACCCCTTAGGCAAGTGTGTTCTAGTTGATAAAATATGCAAGAACTATCCGTTAATGATTCGAGATTCCTATTTTCCTGTCGATTTCATATTGTTGCCATTTGACGAATTTGATATAATTCTGGGTATGGATTGGTTGGCACTGCATGATGCAATAGTAAAGTGCAAGCGAAAGACAATTAATCTGAGATGTTAGAAAAATGAGATAATTCGTATTGAGTCTAATAATTTGAATGGTTTGTCGACAATGATTTCTTCGATGTTAGCTCAGAAATATGTGAGAAAGGGGTGTAAAGCTTACTTTGCTTATGTGCCTGATACTAAAGTGACCGACAAGAAGATTAAATTAGTACCAATTGTGTGTGAGTATCCAGATGTGTTTTTTGAGGAGTTACCGGGTTTACCACTGATCAGAGAAGTTGAATTTGGTATTGAGTTAGTGCTGGGAACAACTCCGATATTAATAACTCCGTACAGAATAGCACCGACCGAATTAAAAGAGTTGAAAGCTCAGTTGCAAGAGTTGACAGATAGAGGTTTCACATTCTCCCTGGGGTGCACTGGTTTTGTTTGTGAAAAAGAAAGACGAAACTATGAGAATGTGCATTGATTATCAATAGCTCAATAAAGAGATTATTAAGAATAAATACCCTCTGCCATGAATAGACGATTTGTTTGATTAGTTGAAAGGGGCTACAGTGTTTTCAAAGATAGATTTGAGATCAGGTTACTATCAGTTGCGAGTTAAAGACTCTGATGTGCCAAAAACTGCGTTTCGAACAAGGTACAGACATTGTGAGTTTTTAGTTATGCCTTTCGGACTAACAAATACACCTGCTATTTTTATGGACATAATAAATCGGATCTTTAGACCGTATTTGGATAAATTTTTTCTTTTGATTTATTCTCGTGATGAATCTGAGCATGCTGAACATCTGGGAATAGTGATACAAACTTTGCGTGATAAGCAGTTGTTTGCGAAGTTCAGTACAGGTGAATTTTGGTTGCACAAAGTCGGTTTTCTGAGGCATGCTGTGTCAACATCAAGTATTCGAGTGGATTCCAGCAAGATTTCGACAATATCAAATTGGAAGCCTCCAAGAAATGTATCTGAAGTTTGAAATTTTTTGGGACTTACCAGTTATTACAGATGATTCATAAAAGGTTTCTTAATGATTGCAACTCCATTGACGAGACTACTTCAAAAAGATGTTAAGTTCGAGTGGTCAGACAAGTGCCAGAAAAGTTTTGATTAGCTGAAAGCTTTATTAACCGAAGGTCCAGTGTTAGTTCAGTGAGAATTGGGTAAAGAGTTCGTAATTTATAGTGATGCATCGTTGAATGGTCCGGGATGTGTTTTGATACAGGAAGGCAAAGTTATGGCTTATGCCTAGAGACAATTGAAACCGCATTAAAAGAATTACCCGACGCACAATTTGGAATTAGCAGCTATCGTGTTTGCTTTAAAGATTTGGTGCCATTATTTGTTTGGTGAGAAATGCCATGTTTATTTAGATCAGTAAAGTTTGAAATATTTGATGACTCAAAAATATTTGAATTTGCGGCAGTGGAGATGGCTAAAATTGCTAAAAGATTACGAGTTAGTGATTAACTACCACCCGGGAAAAGCAAATGTTGTTGCCGATGTATTAAGCCAAAAATCTTTGTTTGCTTTACGTGCAACGAATACCCAGTTGGATTTATCTAAGTACGACTCGATTGTAGCTGAGTTGAAAGCAAGACCGTTGTTAGTACAGTAGATTTATGAAGCTCAGAAGACTAATAATGAAATGTTAGCTAAAAGAGCTCAATGTGGTTCTAACCCTAATTCAGAGTTTCATGTTGATTTCGATGATTATTTAAGATTCAGAGGCCGAATATGTATTCCTAGAAACTTAGAGTTGATTCGGATTATTTTGAACGGAGTACATAATAGTCGGTTATTTGTTCATTCGGGAAGTACGAAAATGTATGATGACCTGAAATAGTTGTACCGGTGGCCTGGTATGAAGCGAGATATCTCTGAATTTGTTTCGAAATGTTTAATTTTTCAACAAGTTAAAGCTTAGCATCAAGTACTGTCTGGATTACTGCAACCGATTATGATTCCCGAGTGGAAATGGGACAGAGTAACTATAGATTTCGTTTCGGGTTTTCCCCTATCTCTGAGTAAGAAAGATGCAATTTGGGTTATTGTTGACCGATTGACAAAATCAACTCATTTCATTCCTGTGCGTACAGATTATTCGCTTAACAAGCTTGCTGAGTTGTATATCCCTGAGGTTGTGAGATTACACAGTGTACCTGTTGCTATTGTTTCGGATAGAGATCCGAGGTTCACATCAAGGTTTTGGAAGAAAGTGCAAGATGCACTGGGTACAAAACTACATTTTAGTACTGCATTTCACTCGCAGACGGATGGTTAATTCGAGCGAGTTATTCAGATACTTGAGGATATGTTGAGATGTTGTATTCTTGAGTTTGAAGGTACATGGGAAAAGTATTTGCCTTTGATTGAATTTGCATATAACAATAGCTTTCAATCGAGTATTAAAATGGAACCGTACAAAGCTTTATACGGTTGAAAGTGTCGAAAACCGTTGTACTGGACTAAGCTAAGCAAGAATAAGATTCATGGGGTTGATCTGATTAGAAAGACTGAAGAAAAAGTGAATGTAATTTGTGATAGTCTGAAAGCAGCGTCAGATCGACAGAAATCATATGCAGGCTTGAAAAGGAAAAATATTGAGTTTCAAATCAGGGATAGAGTGTTTTTGAAAGATTCACCGTGGAAGAAAATATTCAGATTCGGCAGAAAAGGAAAGTTGAGTCCGAGATACATCAGACCGTATGAGATTATCGAGCGAGTTGGAGCAGTTGCTTATCGGCTAGCATTGCCATCTGAGTTAGAAAAGATTCATAATGTATTCCATGTATCGATTCTATGAAGGTACAGTTCTGATCCTTCGAATGTTATTTCCCCGACCGAAGTTGAGATTTAGTCAGATTTATCGTATAGTGAAGAACCGATTTGAATTTTTGCTCGATAGATCAAAGAGTTAAGAAATAAGAAAATTACATTAGTGAAAGTATTGTGGCATCGAAACGGGGTTGAAGAAGCTACGTGAGAAATCGAGGATACTATGAGAAAACAAGATCCAAACCTATTCGTTGGTAAGATTTTCAGGGACGAAAATCCCTAAGGGGGGAGAGTTGTAACAGCCTAATTTTAGCTAAATCAGAACAGTGGTTTCAGAACCACAAATTCGAGATCACAAAAATATTTTAATATTATTTTTAGTGTCTATGGCAAGTGATTATATATGTTTGAAAATTTCGTGACCTAATTTTATCATTTAATAGCTCAATTTGATAAAAGGACTTTATCGCATAAAATGCAAAAGTTGCATTCTATATGATAAAGGTGTTTATTTACTATGACTTATTAAATGTGAAGTCCTTATGTTGTAATTAGACCATGATTAGTGTAATTTGACATAAATGGCCATTAAATGAATGTTTTTAAATGGTTTTAATTAAAGTTAAAATGGTAAATTGGTTAATAAGGTTAATATTAATAAAACAAAACAAAAACAAACCTTATTATCATCTTTCACCACCGATTATTGAAGAAGAAGAAGCCATTTTTGGTGTTTTACGGTTCGGCTAGCATATAGCTTGATTAAGGTATGTTTTGCGCTCGGTTTTTAATGATTTCTACATTTTTATGATCGTTGCTTCGTATTCTAGCTAGCTCGTACCCAAATTTCTGAATTGGTTGATGAATTTGTGAGTTTCCATTGATGATAACTTGATGTTTTTGAATGTTGATGATGGAAAATGAATAATTTTTTATAGATTTTAATGTTTTGCAACGTGATTTTTGACAAAAATGTCAAATAAGGATTAAATTGTGAAAAGTGTAAAATGTGGGATTAAAAGTGTGAATAAATTGAATGAATGGGCTGCTAGGGATCTAAGTAAAATTCGGCCTAACATGAGCATGTTGAAATTTTATGTATTTTTAGTTGTTTGAAATAGGGACTAAATTGAGAAAAATGTAAAATATTAGGGGTTAAAGTGCAAAAATGCCCAAATATGTGTTTGTGGACTAAATTGAATGTGTTGATGAATAAAAAGTTAATTTTTAATGTGTATAGATCAAAAACGATATAAACCAGATTTAGATCGGGGGAAAACGAAAGTTATCGAATAATCAACTCCGTCCGTTACTTCCAACTACGAGGTAAGTTTATAGGCAAATACATGCTTTTAAATTGAATTAGATATGTATTATTTGTCATTGAATTGCAATGAGTATGAACGAGTAACTACGACAAAGAAACGTCAGAATTACGACGTCTAGAAGTCCCGTACGAACCTTGGGAATGCCTAGGATGCAAATGTCATGACATTAGGTTTATCAAAATGAGATTACATGTAAGACCATGTCTGGGACATTGACATTGTATTGTGATCATGTGTAAGACCATTTTTGGGACATTGGCATTGTTATATGATTTCGTGTAAAACCACGTCTAAGATGTCAGCATTGATATATGATAACATGTAAGACCATATCTGGGATATGGCATTATATGAACTCTACAAGATATCCAAGAATCCTTATTGTTTCCGAAGGGTTCAACGTGCAAATTCAAGTCAAGACTGAATATGAGATTGGGTAAGTGATTCAGGTACGTACGAGACTCATACGATAATTGAAAAGAGTAAGTATTTGATGAATTTACATATGAATTGGAGTGGATGTACTTTGAGAAATGTTTGTGTATCTAAATGTGTTTAGTTATAATCTGTTTAATTGATGGTATAGATTTATTTTGCATATGGCTTACTAAGCTTTTAAAGCTTACTTTGTGTGTTCATTCTTTGTTTTATAGATTATCGAAGCTAGCTCAGACTCGGGTATTGTCAGGAAGCATAATCACACTATCTATCAACTAGTTGGTACTTTTGAAGATTTGTAAATATAGTATATGGCATGCATAGGCTAGTTTCATTTTGGTATATTTTAAGTTATGATATTAGCCATGAGATTTGGCTTGTAAATGATGATGTGTATGACTATTTGAGTTAGCTTGATTTATATGTTTGCAAGTGATATATGTGATTTTTATAAGTTACTATGTGTTTTTGCATGTTTGCCATAGTTATTAGTATGGCTAAGTGGTTGCTTATTTGGTTGATTAGTTAAGGATGTATTAATGCTTGAGTAATGGTATGATTTATAGATGAAGAATTTGTATGTTTGAAAAGCATGAATTGGTTGATAAAAGGGTGAGAAAATTCCTTTTAGAGTTCTATAAGTTGTGATGATTTTGGCGTAGTAATTTGGTATGTTTTGAATAAGGAATTGAGTAATTGAAATAGTTGATGATTGATAGCATGTTATGTGATTGAATTGGCATGTTTTGGTTGTTAAAATATGTACTAAAATGGTATCATTTGGGTTGCTTTGTGTACTTGTGAGTATGGTTGCAAATTGGCTTTCAAATGGCCTATTTTTGTCCAAATGGACAGAGACATGGGCGTGTGTCTCAGCTATGTGCGACACACGGTCATGTTACATGGTCGTCTGTCCCCTGGGGTACCCTTCAAATTATAGTCAGTATACCTTATAGTTTTGACATGGTCTAGGCACACGGGCGTGTCTACTGGCCTTGTGTGGCACACGGGCTGGCATATGGGTGTGTGGTCTGCCGTGTGACCCAAGCCAGTAAACCCCCATAGATTTCACACGTCCTAGCACACGAGCGTGTCCTTGGTCGTGTGGTACAAGTCAGTATGTTTGCCCTGTTTTCACATGGCCTACGCCACGGGCGTGTCTGGTGGTCGTGTGAGGCACACGGCCTGTTCACATGGGCATGTGAACTATGATTTCATGAAATTTTTCTAACTTTTTGGAAATTTTTATATGCGATCGATTTAGTCCCGAACCACTCTTAAGCATGTTTTAAGGTCTTGTAAGGCCTCATAAGAGACATTGTGAATCGATTTTGTTTATGATTGTATAAATGTATGTGAATGAGATGTATTGACCGGTAATACCTCGTAACCCTATTTAGGCTTCGGATATGGATTAATGGTGTTTCACATACCATAATCATCTTTAACCACATCAACCAAAATAAGCTAACTCTACATTTAACATTTACAAGCCATTTCAAATGACCAAAATCATTATCAAGACAACCAAAATAAACATAATCCTATACATGCCATATAACCAAAATATAAACTCAAAAGTACCAAAGTGATAGTTGGATAGTGTGACGAAGTCTCCGATGGTCCCAAAATCCGAGCTAGCTTTGAAATCACTATAAAACACGATAAAATAAACAAAGTAAGCTTTATAGCTTAGTGAGCTCGTATGAAATAAACTCAATTTGATCATAAATACATAAATCAACAAATTGAATATATCAACATGTATCTCATAATAATTAACAAACCTTTCACATCTTTAATCATAAGATTATATGAAAACTTCACAATTTCTTCGATTTAAAGCTTTTATAGTTCATGTACATACCTGTAATATCTCGTATCAATCTCATACTCAATCATGTCTTTCATTTACCTATTGAACCATTTGCATTAATATAGGATACTCGGGAGTCTCGCACCAAAAGTGCCAATAAGCATATATAGCCGAAGCTATCACAATATCATATCTCAATAATGCTCACTCTCAAGGTATCAACGAGCCTGCTCACACAAGCTGTGGGTCAAGTCCTAGCTACACGGTGCTGCTCACAAAAGCTGTCAAGTAACCGCAACACATGCCGGTATAGTCAGCCACCGATAGGACGTACAAGACCAGCACCTGGATCATAATATCATAATAACCCCTAATGATATGTCATTGTATCCTAATCTATTCATAAGGTTCAACCAGGATTTTCACGTTTTTTGAATCATCATTGAACATGTCCGTAGTCTTGTGTTCAAAGTTTATGCAATATCAAAGCATTTAAAATACATTTATAACGAAACTTATTACATACAACTTACCTTGATTCACAAAAACGGTAAAATAGGTTGATTAGTTTAGTACTTTGTTTTTTCCCCAATCTAAATCCGAACTTCATTTTTCTTGATCTATATAATATCAAATATAGCTTATTTAATAATATTTGTATTTAATTTAATCCAAAACACTCATTAAAGCACTTTTACACTTTTGCCCAAGTATTTCATAACTTTTACAATTTAGTTTTTATTTCATAAAATTAAAAATTCATGCAATTTCACCTGAACCCATGCTAGCTGAATTTCAATTAGGTCCCTAAAAGCCCATTTTTTCATTTATTTCACATTTTAACCATAAATTTTCCTCATTTCACAATTTAATCCCTAATTTGGATTTTCACGCAAAACTTGTGTAACATTATCAAACATTCATAATCTATCATCGATCACTAAAATACATGCTTATTCAACAATGGCAACATCCGCAATCTTTAACAGTTTTGCAAAATAGTCCCTGGGCTAGCTAGACCTAGTTGCAACGATCTAAAAAACACAGAAATCATTAAAAACGGGACAAAAACGGACTTACAATTGAGAAATGCAATGAATGAACCCTAAATGGCTTCCATGGCTTCTTCTTTCTTTTTATTTTTGGTGGAAATGAATAAAAGATGAAGATACCTTATGTTTTTTTCATTATTTTACTTAAGTTATTTACAAATTACTATGTTAACCTTAATGTATAACATTTAATATTCACATAGCCATGTCCATATTTGTCCACTTACTTTAATAATGGTCTACGTACAACTTAAGGACTTCCACTATTTAATTTCATGGCTATTTAATACCTTTAACTATTGAACAACACTTTTGCACTTTAGGCGATTTAGTCCTTTTTATAGAATGGAACACTTAAACATTAAAATTTTTTAACGAAAATTTCACACAAACATATTATCTTGTTGTAGACATTAAAATATTAATAAAATAATTATTTTGACTTCAAATTTGTGGTTCCAAAACCACTATTCTGGTTTGACTTAAAACGGGTTGTTACGTAACATCCCAAATTAGGGCCTAAACGGAATAGTGGCTTCAAAACCATAAATCTGAGGTAGAAATATTTATATCGATAAAGTTTTAAGGTCTACTGTGTGATTAAATAATTGTGTGAAAATATCGACGAGAAATTTTACCGATAAGGTGTCCAATTGAATCATTAGGACTAAATTACAATAAGTGAAAAATATATGTTGTAGTTGATTTAGGGACTTAAATGTGATGGGATTTAAGATTTGAAGTCCTTACTTAGTAAATAGACCATTATATGTCATTATGGACAAAAGTTAACATTGGAGGGATAATATATCAAAGTTTTAATGGAGTGGCATTTTGGTCCATTGGTATTTAAAAGAATTAAAAGAAAAAATAGCCAAAAATTGAGTCCATCTTCTCCATCCTTGGTCAAATTTCACAAGGAGCCATAGCTAGGGTTTCTTTCATCTTTTAAGCTCAAAGTAAGTGCATCCTAGCCCCATTTTTAATGTTCTTTGTATTTTTGAAATCCTTGTAGCTCGATATAGCTATTTATACCCTTAATTTGAGCTAGGTTTCATGTCCAAAAATATAACCACGAATGGCATGCTTGTGTTTTGATGTCTAATGGAAGAAGATGAAGGTTTGATGTGTGATAAACAACTTTTACTAGGTGGTTTTTGGTGAAATTGATAAAAAGGACCTAAATG
Organism: Gossypium arboreum; assembly: GCF_025698485.1. Taxonomy (NCBI): domain Eukaryota; kingdom Viridiplantae; phylum Streptophyta; class Magnoliopsida; order Malvales; family Malvaceae; genus Gossypium; species Gossypium arboreum. The sequence goes on from NC_069075.1 coordinate 25,210,704, forward strand.
TAAAAGTTGTAAAACTAGGTGTAAATGTGTGAATGGATTAAAATTTTTGGATGGTATAAGAGAATAAATGATTCGGCTAGGCTTAGGTAATGAGAAAATGGGATATTTTTCATTTTACAAGCCTAGGGGTAATTTCATAATTATGTGAAACTTTAACGGCAAAATTATAATTTTTTTGTATTGTGATTTTTGGACTGAATCGAATAATGTGTATATTAAATAAACTAAATGTGCTATTATATATCAAGAGGGACGAAGAATAGATCTTGACCAAGGAAAAGGCAAGGTTGTGGATTAAATCACAAAAAGTCATATTTTGTACCGAGGTAAGCTCTGTGTAAGTAATTTTACAATTCCAATATTACATATTTAATATTTGACATTGTATGATACATGTATGTATACTCTAATGAAATTGACTTGTGATGATCTAATGGAAGTTTGATGAAAGCTTTGTATCTCGGAAGCCCCGGGTGACCCAAAGGAATACTTAGGACTTGGATGTCGTAACACCGTGCTAAAGAGATTTCGTGTAAGACCATGTCTGGGACATGGCATCGGCATCCGAGATGTGTGCCAGTGTAAAGCCATGTCTGGAACATGGCATCAGCGATGATATATGTGCCATCGTAAGACCAAGTCTGGGACATGGCATTGGCGATGATATGTGGAATCATGTACGACTACGTCTGGGACGTGACATTGGTACTTTATTTGGTGTACAATAATCCCAAGCGTCCTTCAATATTCCAGGTGGTTCAATGGGCCATTCAAGATTTGGGTTAAGAAGTGGAGTGATATGAGTAAGAATTTATAGTACAAGTGTGTACGTCAATCCAATGAGTATTGAACTCGATTCATGATGGGAAATTTAGCATGAGTAGAAATTAGTAAGTTAAGCATGATGTTTAATGACATTTAATGTCAATTCTGACTATGTTCATACGTGTAATATGATATTTTAGTGATAATTGATAACACATTTAATCCATGAAAATCATGACTTGACAAGTGGGAAGTTTTAAACATGTATACTTTGATATGTGAATGTCATGCATGATGTAAAGTTTGGATGTAACAGCCTGTTTTTAGTTCAAATCAGAACAGTGGTTTCGAGACAACAAATTCGAAGTCAAAATATTTATTTTATTATTTTAATAAGGTTTATAGTATGTTAGATAAATTATGTGGAAGTTTCGTAAAGAAACATGTCTAAAGCCGTGTGAGGCACACGGTCTGTTCACATGAGCGTGTGACATTTTAAAAGTTCAAAATATTTCTAAGTTTCTGAAACTTTTATATGATACCAACTTGGTCCCTAATGTATGTTTTAAGTATAGTATGTTTGATTTTAAGTTCATATTAAATGTGAATGAATGACATTTATTGTAATGAGTTGAGATTTGATATGAAATTGTTCTGAACTAAATGAAAAGTCCGGTAATGCCTCTTAACCTACTCCGGTGATGGTTACAGTTTAGAAGTGTTACATTTTATTGGTATCAAAGCTATGATTTAGTCGATTCTAGGACTAATGTAGCGTATTTGAGTCTAGCTATACATGCCATATATAAAACTGTGATAGTGTGATGACTCCTGACGTACCTAAATGTGTTTTTATGTAGTACTGGATCCTAAACGAGCCGTAGCAGAAGACGTAGAAACTAACGTACCCACTCTCGCTCAAGGAGCAGCGCCTATTGAATCTAGTAAATGAATGGTTCACACAGTAAATACATACGAACTTGGCTATTCCACAACCTCCACCCCCATCGGTTCCCTAACCGATTCCAGTAATTCCTTAAGGTACTGATCTTCTGCGATTGAGTAAACCACCTATTGATAGAATACAGAAACACAGGGCTAAAGATTTTAGAGCTACTGCTAATGATGACTCTAAAAAGGCTGAATTTTGGCTCGAGAACACGATTCGTGTATTTGATGGATTGTCCTGTACACCCAAAGAATGTATGAAGTGTGTGGTATTGTTGTTAAGAGATACTATGTATTAATGGTGGAATACCTTGTTATCCATAGTTCTGCCAGAACGAGTCACTTAGGATTTCTTCCAAGCTTAATTTAGAAAGAAATAAATTAGCCAAAGATTCATTGACCAGAACAGAAAAGAGTTCCTTGAATTGAAGTAGGGTCGTATGTCAGTTACAGAATATGAACGGAAGTTTGTATGACTCAGTAAATATGCCCGTGAATGTGTATCTTCTGAAGCTATTATTTATAAACGATTTGGGGATGGATTAAATGAAGAAATCAAAGTGTTGGTGGGAATTCTTGATCTAAAAGAGTTTGTTGTTCTGGTTGATCGAGCCTGTAAGGCCAAAGATTTGTGTAAAGAGAAAAGAAAAGCTGATTCTGAATTTAGAGAGTCTAGAAAAAGTTTTACGGGCAAATCACATTTATCAACATCAAAGAAATTTAAAGAAAATCATCCTCATTCTATACCTTCTGTGGGAATTTCTGTTAAAGACAGAAATGTAAGACAATTAGGTTCAAAAGCTCAGGCAACATTTGTGGCCAGTTCAGGAAGTGTTAGAAATGTTGCATATGAATGTAAACATTGTAATAAGTGACATTTTGGGGAATGCAGATTAGTGAGTGGAGTTTGTTTTAAATGTGGATCTATGGATCATTTTCTCCGTGATTGTCCAGAAAAGTTCACGACAGAAAGAGAACAACTAGTGAAAACAAGTAACACGACTGTTAGAGGGAGGCCACCTAGAAAACTAAAAATGCAAGTGGTAATCGAGGTGCTACAAGAGATTCGACTGTGAGATATGAGGCACGAGCACTTGCTAGAGCATATGCTATATGTGCACGAGAGGAAGCATCATCATTAGATGTTATCACCGGTACTTTCTGTCTTTTTTATACTGATATAGTTGCATTGATAGATCCTGGATCAATCCATTCATATATCTGTATAATATTTAGTATTTAAAAAGAGTTTACATGTTGAGTCTACAGAATTTGTTATTAAAGTATCTAACCCCTTAGGCCAGTTTGTTTTAGTTGATAAAATTTGTAAAAATTGTCCTCTGATGATCCGGGGTTATTGTTTTCGGGCTGATTTGATGCTTCTACCATTCCATGAGTTTGATGTGATTCTGGGTATGGATTGGCTATCTATGCATGATGTAGTTGTGAATTGTAGACAAAAGACTATTGAATTGAAATTTCAAAATGGTGAGATTCTTCAAGTTGATTCTAATGATTCGAATGAATTACCTACTCTAATATCATCTATGTTAGTCAGAAATACTTGAGAAAGGGCTATGATGCATATCTTGTGTATATTTTGGACACGAAGGTGTTAGAATCAAAGATTGTATCCGTACCTATTGTTTGTGAATTCTCGGATGTATTTCCAGAAGAATTACTGGGATTACTGTTGATCAGAGAAGTCGAATTTGGTATTGATTTAATACCGGGAACAACCCCGATATCTGTAGCTCCGTACAGAATGGCTCCCACAGAATTAAAAGAGCTGAAAGTTTAGTTGCAAGAATTGTCAGATAGAGGTTTTGTACAACCGAGTTATTCTCCTTGGGGTGAACCAGTACTGTTTGTGAAAAAGAAAGATAACTCTATGCGCTTGTGTATCGACTATAGACAGTCGAATAAAGTGACTATAAAGAACAAATACCCTCTTCCATGGATTGATGACTTAGTTGATCAGTTGAAAGGGGCTACGGTATTTTCAAAAATTGATCTGAGATTGGATTACTATCAGTTGCGAGTTAAAAAGTCAGATGTGCCCAAAACTACTTTTAGAACAAGGTATGGCCATTATGAATTCCTTGTTATGCCTTTCGAGTTAACTAATGCTCCTGCCGTTTTTATGGATTTGATGAATCATATATTCAGGCCGTATTTAGACAGATTTGTTGTGGTATTCATTGACGATATTTTGATTTATTCACGTGATAAATTTGAGCATGCCGAACACTTGAGAATTATGTTACAAACTATTCGTGATAAGCAATTATTTGCAAAGTTCAGTAAATGAGAATTCTGGCTTAAAAAGGTTGGATTTTTGGGACATATTGTTTCAGCTGATGGCATTAGAGTTGATGCGAGCAAAATTTCTGCTATTGTTGACTGGAAACCTCTAAAGAACGTATCTAAAGTCCGTAGCTTTTTGGGCTTAGCAGGCTATTATCCAAGATTTGTAAAAGGCTTCTCAATGATTGCAAAAACAATTGAAAGCACTACAAAAAGATGTGAAGTTTGTATGGTCAGAAAAGTGTCAACAGAGTTTTGAACAGTTGAAAGCACTATTAATAGAAGCACCAGTTTTGGTTCAAATTGAATCGGGTAAGGAATTTGTGATTTATAGTGATGCATCGCTGAACGGATTGGGCTGTGTTTTAATGCAAGAAGGAAAAGTTCTAGCTTATGATTCCTGACAGTTGAAACCGCATGAAAAGAATTATCTGACGCATGATTTAGAATTGCCTGCAATTATTTTTGCATTAAAGATCTAGTGACACTACTTATATGATGAAAAATGCCACATTTTTATGGATCATAAAAGCTTGAAATATTTGATGTCACAGAAAGATTTGGATTTGCGACAACGAAGATGGTTTAAGTTATTAAAAGATTATGACTTTGTGATTGATTATCACCTGGGTAAAGCTAATGTGGTTACTGATGCTTTGAGCCGAAAATCATTGTTTGAATTACGAGCCTTTAATACCCATTTGATGTTACGTGATGATGGATCTATTTTAGCTTAATTGAAAGCTAAACCAATATTTCTGCAAAAATTTTAGAAGCTCGGAAGAATGATCGTGGACTGCAAGCTAAACGAATTCAATGTGAGTCTATTTCTGATTCAGAATTTCGTATTGGAACTGATGATTGTTTAATGTTCCGAAATAGAATTTGTGTACCGAAAAATACAGAACTTGTTTAGAAAATTTTGTATGAAGCACACAGTAGTTGCTTTTCTGTTCATCCGAGTAGTACCAAGATGTATAATGATTTGAAACAGCAGTATTGGTGGTCAGGAATGAAATGGGATATCTCGGAGTTTGTATCGAAATGTTTGATTTCTCAACAAGTGAAAGTTGAACATCAAGTTCAATCTGGTTTACTGCAGTCTGTATTGATTCCTGATTGGAAATGGAATAGAGTCACTATGGATTTCGTGCTGGGACTACCTTTAACTCAGAAAAAGAAAGATGATATATGGGTTGTCGTTGATCGACTGACAAAATCTACTCATTTTATATTGGTACGTACAGATTACTCTTTGGATAGACTAGTTGAATTGTACTTATCTAAAATCATACGATTGCATGGTGTACCACTGTCTATTATCTCCGATAGAAATCTGCGATTTACATCAAGATTTTGGAAGAAATTACAAGAAGCTCTTAGATCAAAATTGAATTTCAGCACAGCTTTTCATCCTCAAACAGATGGTCAAGCTAAAAGAGTTATACAGATACTTGAAGATATGTTGCGTTGTTGCATTCTCAAGTTTGAAAGTAACTAGGAGAAATATTTGCTTCTAATTAAATTTGTGTATAACAACAGTTTTCAAACGAGTATAAAGATGGCACCGTATGAAGCTTTATATGGTCGTAAGTGTCGAACACCGTTATACTGGACTGAATTGAGTGAGAAAAAGATTTACGGTGTAACAGCTCGATTTTGGGCCTAGTCGGAACAATGGTTTTGGGACCACTATTCCGAGGCAAGAGAAAATTATTTTAGTATTATTTTATGTGTTATAATATAATTTTATAAGTGCATGTAAATTTTGGTAAGTTAGTTTTAGCAATTTCTAGTCCAATTTTGAAAAAGGACTAAATCGCGTAAAAGGTAAAAGTTGTGTTTTAATACCTAAAGGTGTTAAATTGCCTTGTATCTTAAATTGGGGTCTTTAAAGTGAAATTAGGCCATTGAAATTGTGATGGCCGGCAGTGGGAGACAAAAAAAAATTGTTGAAAAGTCAAAATTAGGTGAAGTTGGTCACCAATTTTGACTAGTTTTATTATTAACAAAATAAAAAGAAAAAGCTATCATCTTTCTCTTCTCCTACACCGAAAATGGCAGAAAAAGAAAGGGGTTTTGAAGCTCTAAAATATCAGCCACTTACATCCCTTGCTAGTAAGTGATTTTTAATGTCTTTCTTGATGATTTTTACATTTTTGGAACCCCTAAAGCATGAGCTTTCATATGAGGGGTCTATTTTGCAAAATGATGAAAAGTCTAGGGTTTTTCCATGAGAGTAAATGTGTTGTTTGCAATGTTTTTATGGAAGATTATGAGTCCTAGTTGTCTAATAAACAACTTTTGTGAAAGAAATTGCATGAAAACACCTTAAAAAGGGCTAGATTGCTAAGTTGAAAAATGAGTTGTAAATGTATGAAATAGTTGAAATTATGAGTTGCTATAGTTATGAAAATGGTTCATCTAGACTCAAGGAGTAAAGAGATACGATAAAAATTAATTTACGAGCATTGGGGCAAAAGTGCAAATATACAAAAGTTTAGGGGTCAAAATGAAAATCTATAAAAATATGATTTTTAGACCCATATGAATATTGTGACTGATTTTTAGGCTAAATTGATGTTACAGATGATGAAAATTGAGATTTGGACCTAGAACGGAAAGAAATCGATTTATGGACGAGTATGTCTTTTCACCTTTGTGGTATCGAGGTAAGTTCGTATGTAAACAATACCATGCTATACATGTATTTAAATGTTATCATTACATGAATTGTACAGATATTAATGTGTATGTGATTAATAGAAATATGATAAGACAAAGCCTTAATAGGCAAGGAAAAATCCCGTTTGAACCTTAGGAATAAATTAGGATACGAGTGACATGTCACTAGGAATTATGAGTCTAGATGACTAGCTCCATAGTGAGCATTGAAATGTCATGAGATATGAGATAGCTTTAGCTACAATTGAGGCACTTATGTGCAAAGGCTTTTCCGAGTATCCAATTAGTATTCCAAGTGTTCAATGGGCAATCCAAGGAAAGAGTTGATGATGGTCCCAATGAGGTAAGTCATTGATGAGTATGCACTGGAGTTATGTTATGAGTTGTGCAAGTATGTATACTAAGCCTATGAGAATGCCTTGATATGTGATGATCATGATGCATAATATGTGTTCTTACCATGATGGATAAAATGGTGTTGTATTAATATTATGAACAATGACCATGAATGAGTAACTTAGCCTTGACAGATTTGAGTTACTGCAGTAGTGTAACTTTGAAAATACACTAAAAATAGTGGAAAAAGAGTTAGAGGCAGAATAAAATATGGGATCAAATATTAATGAGTCTATTTTCACATGAAAGAAATATAGGAAGAAAAAGAATTCTATATTGTGTGATATTTAAATTCTCATGAAACAGGGTCTGAATGAATTCGAGATCCCCTGTTCTGATTTTTTAAATTCACCGTAAATTGTAAAAAAATTATTAAGAGTCATACCTTACATTCATGGATTCCCTATTGAGTCTATCTTTAAGGGAAACAAACGGCATGATCATTGGAATTGTGTACAGGAGAAATTCAGTTCAGTAGTGCATAGGGTCGAGTAGTCATACCACAAAGCAGGGAAACTTTAACTAATAAACTGTACTAAATAGCTTGACCAAAAATTCTAGAAAAAAATTAGTAAGTAGAAATATGAGTCTAGCTTCAAGAGAAATAGACGAGAACATTATTCGAGTCTTGTACAATGAGATAATTGAACTTTAGTATAGAAGGGTTGGAACTATTAGACAGTGAATTAGGGGTAACTTTGAGGAATAAAAAGTACTATTTGGCTTAACTAAAAATTCTGGGTATTTTATGGAAGAAAGGAAAATAAGTGTAGTTTCAAGGAAAATTAACGGAACCTAATTTGGAGTTTCGTAGCTCTAGATATAAATAATTTAGTGACTGCTGCTCGGGAAGACAGCTTGTAGTGAACTTGAGAATATGTTGTAAACATTGATAAAACAAGTTAATGAGTTGTTTATTGTTTTCATATGAACTTACTAAGCGAAAGCTTACCCCCCTTCTTTCCCATGTTTTCTAGAGTTGTCAGGTTAGCTCGGGTTGGAGTTCGTCGAAGATATTATCACACTGTCAAGCTAACATTATTGGTGTAGTGATTTCAAGTACTTTGAGCCTATGGCATGTATAAGAGTTTAAATATTAGAGTATGTGATATGGCTTTAGCCATATGTGTTGGCCAATTTTGATTATGGGGTTGTAAATCCATTTTAATTATGCATGCATGTGCTATGGTATTATGTGATGAGTTTATAATGATTATAGCATGAATGTGGTAAAGATGTGAGTAAAATCTATGATATCTATTGCATGTGAAATTGCCATAATCATGACATGTTAGGAATGTTTAAGTACCTAATTTTTCCATGTTGTATGTTATTGTATAAGTATGCGTGCATCTGTTGTGAGTGTGACAAAATGGCTTGGAAAATAGCCTTGTATTTGTCTAGGTTTTTAGACATGGGTTCGGGACACGGGCGTGTCCCTAGCACACGGGCGTGTCCCTAGCACACGGGCGTGTGCTCTATACCCACACGGGCGTATGAAGCCTTGATGCAAGAGATTTTCTAAGTTTTTCATGAGTTCTCGGTTGGGTCCCGAACCACTCCAGATGTATATTTTGGGCCTCGTAAGCCTGTATATGGGACAAATTGTATGTGAAAAGAAAAGTTTTTAATTATTTGAGATTTGATGGCCCTCTTTCAGTATAGAAGTGTTAGTAAAAGTCAAGTAGCACCTCGAACCACGTCCAGGAGTCGGATGCGGGCGAGGGATGTTACATTTAGTGGTATCAGAGCATGGTTTAGTCGATTCTCGGACTAACCTAGCGTAAGAGAGTCTAGCTATACATGCCATAATATTACTCGTGATAGTGTGATATCTCTCGGCCTTAACAAAACTGTTGGTTAAGATAGGAATGAATTCGAACTGAGCAAATCTTGATAAAGATAAGAGTAAAGTTGAGATTATTGAATCATGCTTGTGACATGCTGAAAATGGGAAAGGTATGAAAAGATATTCATGATTTTCATATGAACTAGTATTCACTATGTGATACTTTTGAGTTAAAGAATGTGAAATAGTGGAGTAAAACACAGTTAAGTTGTGAAAAATGCTTTTATGCATGTTAGTATTCATACGATGTTAAATGTCCAACTTGATTTGGCCATGTGTTTATGAAAAGAAAGAAATTTGCTTGAAGTGACAGAATGTATGTATGAATACTTTTATTGCATGATTAGTAATCAGTATATACATGAGGTTGACATTTATGTCTAGATTAATGAAGTCAAGATGCTGAAATGTTACGCCTTATAATCTTACTTACAGAATCATAAATGTCACAATAGCATGAAAGTTGTAATGAAATATCAAATTGGGTGGAACGCAGGGAATGAGTACGATCGTTCACTAATGAATTGACGGAAAAGACTATGGTTGGACCATGATAATACATGAGATTTGTGTGCCAGTGTAAGACCATGTATGAGACATGGCATCGGCATTGAGACGAGTGCTAGTGTAAGACATGTCTGGGACATGCATCGGCCTCGAGATGTTAGCCAGTGTCAGACATGTCTGGGACATGCGCTGGCTACGAGATGTGCTAGTGTAAGACATGTCTAGGACATGCGTCAGCACGATTACATGTGTCAGTGTAAGACCTGTCTGGGACACAGTATCGACACAGATGGATAAGAGCTAGTACAAGACCATAGTTGAACTATGGCATCAAGTAAACGATGTACTCAAAACCATAAGACGTTCTCCAATTTGATAAATATTGGCAAGTGATTAAGACTAAATATGGGAATTTGATAAAACATTAAGGGTAATTTGAGAAAAAGAAATGAAAGTTTGAGTTATGATAAATTCACTTATGTTTAGCTAATATTCGCATGAAATAAAGTTGTATGTATTACTGAGATATGTGAAAATGTGTTTATAACAAGTTGGAAATTTGAAATGTTTGAATCAATATGTGTAAAGCTATGTTGTTGTTGAATATGTATTTGCTTGAGAGTCAAAAGTTTAGAGGCTTTACAATCTTCGCCCCCTTACCAGAATAGAGTTATACGATGAGATTCTCGAGAGATATGTTGCATAAACTTGCAAAAGTGAAACTGAAGAGTACAAAAATGGAATAGTATGAGATTAGCGAAGACAAAATTAGTTAGAGGAATAATGTCTGAGTATGACGAATTCAATTAAACAAAAGTGATGGCTATCTTTCTCTTCTGAGTATTCTATGTTTTCCTCAATTCTGGGGAATACGTATGGTTATCCCTTTCGACTGAGAATTCTATTGTGTGAGGATGCTAGTGACTGTGATATTAGATGAAAAGTTCTACTGGTCCAGTTATTTATGATCTACATTTCCCCATCTGTTCAGATTTCTATTATGATATATTGGAATGAAGTTGACAGTAAAAATCTATGTAAAATTATTCTAATGTTCTATTGATTATGGTTTATATATGCGAGAATTATATTATCTTTGTTACGAGAAATTCTAGAGCGTACAGACAGTAGTTTCTTTCTGGTTTTCTCTAAGGGATTTTCCGGATCATCTTTATTATTTTCTTTTAGATTATATTCTCGGATTTCTGGTATAGTCTTTATATCTTGGAATTTCTTATATTGGCTTTTCTCTCGTTCTTGTTTCAAGAATTATCAAGCTTGGTTTATCTTTACGAGTAATCTTTGACTTGCGATATTAGAATCTGTTATGATTAAGCTTCTGGCTTGACCATAGAAGTGTGGGGAGTTCAGTGTCGAGATTTCTTTAAAATTCCTGGGGTAAAGAATGGTTATTCTAAAAAAGTAAATCTGAGTTATGTGCATTTAAGTTTATTCTCTGGTTCGAGAATACCGTTACGTGTTCCTTGGTAAGTAGTCGTACAGTCAGAAATGATGAGGTTTTATTCTTGAAAGTATGTTATGGAAACATATTAGTTGGATTTCTCTTGTTCGAGAGATGTTATAAGTATAGTTATCCTGATTAATAAAGAAACCACATCTATGAAGTTGGAATCATTTGATTCATGTTAGTAAAGTTTCTAAACAGCTGATGATCAGAGTATAGAAATGTGGCTATAAGTGGTAAATTAAACAAGTACAGCATGAGTCGACTTTTAATTTGGAATTGCAAGGAAGATTTGATTTCTGGTTTCTGTTACTATTATTTCAGAGTAAGATTAGGGTACTGAGAAAGTGCAGGCTATGCAGAGAATTGTGTAAAGAGTTCACAGCAATTTTTTTTTTTTATTCTTCCAAAGGATATTAAATTGACTACTGGGTGAAGCCGATTATCAGATATATTAAAGATTATAATTGTCAGTGCTGACATTGAAAGAGAAAATTGAGAAAGGATTAGTATGAATTTTGTATCGGGATGTCTCTCTTCTCCGGGAAATAAGAGATACCTTATTGGATTTTGATAGATTGATGATAGTAGTCTGCATGACTATTCTGGTATATACAGAGGTATTCTTAGTTGGGTTTGGACAAGTTGTGCTTCTAAGCTTATAGTTCTTAGAATATCAGTTTTCAGTATTTCGAATTGAGCTGAGAATTTTATGGTAATTGTGGAAAGATTACGGAAATCCTGAGTATGAGTTTCAGCTGAGTTGTTTTGTAAGTTTTGAGAGAAAATATAAGTGACTCGTGAAAGTAGAGAGCAACTTTTTCTGGTAAGATTTTCGGGGACGAAAATCCCCAAAGGGGGGAAGAAATGTAACAGCCCGATTTTGGGCCTAGTCGGAACAATGGTTTCGGGACCACTATTCTGAGGCCAGAGAAAATTATTTTAGTATTATTTTATGTGTTATAATATAATTTTATAAGTGCATGTAAATTTTGGTAAGTTAATTTTAGCAATTTCTAGTCCAATTTCGAAAAAGGACTAAATCGCGTAAAAGGTAAAAGTTGTGTTTTAATACCTAAAGGTGTTAAATTGCCTTGTATCTTAAATTGGGGGTCTTTAAAGTGAAATTAGGCCATTGAAATTGTGATGGCCGGCCATGGGAGACAAAAAAAAATTGTTGAAAAGTCAAAATTAGGTGAAGTTTGAATATATCAATATGTCATCAATGAATACAACAACAAATCTATCTAAATACGATCTAAAAATTTTGTTCATCAAATCCATAAAAATAGCATGTGCATTCATTAATCCGAAAGGCATAACTAAGAACTCATAGTGTCTGTACCTCGTTCAAAAAGTAGTTTTCAAAATGTCTGAATCTTTCACTCACAACTGATAATATCCTAATCTAAGATCTATCTTTGAAAACACAGTAGCTCCTTTCAACTGATCAAACAAATCGTCAATTTGGGGCAGAGGATATTTGTTCTTGATAGTCACTTTTTTCAACTAACGATAATTAATGCACATTCTCATCATTCCATCTTTCTTTTTTACAAATAGAACAGGAGCACCCTAGGGAGAAAAGCTCGGTCGTTCAAATCCTCTATCAGTCAAATCTTGCAACTGAGACTTTAATTCTTTTAACTCAGTCGGAGCCATTCTATACGAAGCTATCAAAATCGGAGTAGTTCCCGGTACTAACTCAATGGCAAACTCAACTTCTCGAATTGGAGGTAATCTCGGAAGTTCTTCAGGAAACACATCAGAGAATTCACAGACAACAGGCACTGATTCAACTTTCTTTTCTGTTACTTTCAAATCAATCACATAGGAAAAATAGGCTTCACAACCCTTTTTCACATAATTCTGAGCTTTCATCAACGAAATCACAGCCGATAACCCATTCAAATCACTAGATTCAATTCAGATTATTTCATCATTCTTGCATCTCAAATCAATAGTTTTTTGTTTGCAGTTCACAATAGCATCATGCAAAGTTAACCAATCCATACCCAGAATTATATCAAACTCATCAAAAGGTAATAACATCAAATCAGCCGAAAAACAAATGCTCGAAACATTAACAGATAATTCTTGCACACTTTGTCAACTAAAATACTTTTACCTAGGGGGTTCGATACTTTAATCATGAATTCAGTAGACTCTACAAGCAAAGTCTTACTAAATACTAAATTCATACATATATACGAATGTGTTGATTTGAGATCTATCAATGCAATCACAGAAGTATAGTAAAGAGTAAAAGTACCAGTTATAACATCGGGAGACAAAGCTTCCTCACGAGCTCGAATGGCATAGGCTCTAGTAGGTGCGCGAGCCTTAGATCTAACAATGGTATCTTTAGTCCCTCTTTGACTACCACTCACATTTCCCGTATTTCTGGGAGGTCTACCGTGAGCTGTATTGCCAGTTGGCCTCGGATTTATCACAATTTCTTGTTCAACAGACTTGGGACAATCTCAGATAAAATGATCTAAAGATTTACATTTGAAACAAGCTTGATCATACCGTCTATAATTGCCGAGATGTCTTTTACCACAATGTCCACACTTGGGTCGATCAGATCGGACATTTCCAACACTTGCAATAGAAGCAGCTGAAACTGTAAAACTCAAATGCAATCTAGCACGATCTCTACTCGAATGCCCCACATTAGTCTTTGAACGGTTATAATCATCTCGGAATTTCTTTAACACTGAATGAAATGATTTACTTTTGGATCTTTTTTTCACATCTCTAGCTTCTAAATTGGCTTTTCTTTTCTCTTTCCCAAGCTCTTCAGCTTACACGCTCGTTCAACAAGCACAACAAACTCTTTTATTTCTAAAATCCTGACTAACAATTTGATGTCTTCATTCAAACCATCCTCGAATCTCTTGCTCATAATTGCTTCAGTCGAGACACATTTTCGTGCATACTGGCTCAATCTCACATATTCTTGCTCATATTCTGTAATAGACATACGACCCTATTTTAGTTCAAGAAACTCTTTGCGTTTCTGATCGATGAATCCCTGACTGATGTATTTCTTCCGGAATTCAGCTTGGAAGAAATCCCAAGTGACTCATTCTCTCGGCACCACAGATATCAGTGTCTTCCACCAATGATACACCGTCTCTCTTAGCAGTTAAACGACACACTTAAGGCATTCGTCGGGAGTACATGATAATTCATCAAGCACTCGTATAGTATTCTCTTGCCAGAATTCAGCTCTCTCAGCATCATCATTAGTAGTAGCACGAAATTCTTTGGTCCCATATTTTCTAATTTTATCGACAAGAGACTTATTCAATGAAATCGGATTCGTTTGTGTCATGACAGGGACTTGCAGAGATTGAGCGAGGGTGAAGGTTGTGGCACAGTCGGATTAGTTCTCATATATTGAGCGAACCAATCATTCATCTTTTGGTAAAAGGCTTGCTTAGCCTCTCCCTCGTGGCTACTACTCAAGGGTTGAGAATCAGATGGCGCTGTCCCTTGAGCGGGAGCAGGTGCGTTACTTTCAACATCGTCAGCTACGACTCGTTCAAGATCCATTTACTATATAAAAACGCATTTTCATTGTTAGGAATCATCACACTATAGCAGTTCGTATATATAATATGTATAGCTAGACTAACATACGCTACGTTAGTCCTAGAATCGACTAAACCGTAGCTTTGATACCAACCAAATGTAACACCCCTAACTCGTATCCATTGCCGAACTAGGGTTAAGAGGTATTACTGGACATTTCAGAACATTTATCAATCATTCCACAACTTTAATCATACATCATCATATCATAGCAATTTATACACATATAGTCCCTTTAGAAGGTTTACAAAACCTTAAACATGCTTTAGAGGGGTTTCAGGACTAAACCGAAATCATACAAAAATTTTTGAAGCATAACAAATATTCTAAGTTACAGAGTTCACACGCCTGTGTGAACAGGCTGTGTGCCTCACACGGCATTAGACACGCACGTGTGCCTAGGCCATAGCAAAACAGAGCATACATACTGACTTGTTCACACAGTCACAGGACACGACCGTGTGCCAGGCCGTGTGAAGATTAGAGAGGTTACTGACTTGGGTCACACAGCCGACTACACGCCCATGTGCCAGCCCGTGTGCCACACACGACAGATAGACACGCCTGTGTGTTTAGATCGTGTCAAAACTGTAGGGTATACTGACTTTAAATTGTAGGACTACCCCAGGGTACACATGGTCGTGTAACATGACCCTGTGTTGCCACGGCTAAGACACACGCCCGTGTGGACAAAAATAAGCTACTTACAAAGCCAATTTGCCACCCATTTTGGGTCATCCCTACAAGCATAAAACCAAGCACATTTCATGTTCCAAAGGCAGCCAAAAACATACTAAATCATGCACAAATTGACTCATGATATCTTCATTCATTCCCATATAAAAGTCCAACTCAAACATACCAATTCAAAGTACAAATTTTATATCAAAAGCATATGATTCATACATCACATTAATCCATTTAAATTTATAGCATTTCACATCATATTAACTTCTCAAATTAACCAAAGACTTACCAAAATTGACCATTTCATTTGGTTATTCAAGAGAGCGTCAAACCATATCATTTTTTAGCACAAAACATATACCAAAACTCATTCATAATCTCATCCATAACCAAGGCATATGACATGGCTAGATATACACATCTCAAAACAGTTTCAAAGTTCTCTAGCCTATACATGCCATACTTTTATATATATACATTTTCAAAAGGTACCAAAATCAAGTTCGATAGTGTGGTGATGATCCTCGACAATCCCCGACCCTCCAGTAGCTTCGATATCTATAAAACAATGCAAACACCCACAAAGTAAACTTTCAAAAGCTTAGTAAGTCATATACAAATAAATCTATCACTTAACACATTTCTAAACCATTTCATTCATGTAGTTCATGGCAAAATATAACCACATATCTTTATGTCTTATATAGCTCAATTGTTCATAATTCAACTACATATGCACTTCTCATTCTCAAATAACTTATACATAACTCATACATATTTCATATGTCCACGTATATACATATGCTTACCTTTCATTCTTAATCTTAATTTACATTTCAAACGTACCTGAATCAGATACAGGTTCACATAGTCATTGTAACACCCCTAACCGTAATTGTCATCAGAATAGGTTAAAAGGCATTACCGGACTTATAATAACATTCAAGACAATCATTATCAAATAATCATATCATTACAATGAATGTCATTCATTCACATTCAATAAGAACTTAAATCAAGCATACGAAGCCTAATTCATGCATTCGGGACCAATCTGATAACATACAAAAGTTTCGAAAACTTAGAAAATTTTCAACATTTAAAAGGTCACATGCCCGTGTGAACAGGCTTTGTGCCTCACACGGCTTTAGACATGCCTGTGTGTCTAAGCTGTGGCAAAACAGGGCATATATACTGACTTATCCATATGACCACAAGACACGCCTGCGTTCCAGACCATGTAAAAAATAAGGAGACTACTGACCTAGCCACACGACCGACCACACGCCTGTGTGCCAGCCCGTGTGTCACACACGACCAGTAGACACGCTCGTGTGTCTAGGCCGTGTCAAAACTAGAGGGTATACTGACTTTAATTCGTAGGGTACCCCAGGAGAGACACGGTTGTGTAACATGAACGTGTGTCACACACGGCTGAGACACACGCCCGTGTCTCCGGCCATCTGGACAATAATAGGCCATTTGAATAGCCAATTTGCCACCCCAATTTGGGTCAACCTACAAGCACCAAACCAAACATATATAAATAACTATTTCAGCCAATATCTATACCAAACCATTCATAATTCATGCTATAACATTATCAATCATTTCAAATCTCAATTCATAAATAAATTCATACCAAAACTTAAACTAAAATCATACCTAAACATATGATCAATACATCATTCAATCAAATTCTCAAAACTTACCAAAACTTCTCAACATTGGCCATTTCTTTTGGCCAACCATCACATACCACAATTTCACATTAGCATCACATATCATATACCATTATCAACTATAAGTTCAAACACAAACTAGCCATATCACATAGCTAAATATATATACATCACAAAACATAATCCCACAACTTCTAGCCTATACATGCCATACTTTAATATATACATTTTCAAAGTGCCAAAATAAGGTTCGATAGTGTGGTGACGATCCTCGATGATCCCCGAGCTCATAGTAGCTTCGATATCTCTAAAACAATGCAAACACACACAAAGTAAGCTTCCAAAAGCTTAGTAAGCCATATACAATTGAACTTATCATTTAAAGCATATAAACATCATCAAATTATTTATTCTTTGGAGCCAAAAACAAACACAAACCTCATATTCATATACTTGGATCATAGATCATCATTTGCACATATACTTACCTTACATTTTCAAATATAGTAACACAATTCGAACGTACCTAAATCGGATACATATTCACTTATTCATTCATTTTCTTGGAATGCCCGTTGAACAGTTCAGAAATGTAAGGATATGCGGATAGCTCAAAGAACATATACAATGCCAACGTCCCAGACGTGGTCTTATATGTAATCAAACATCGACGCAACTGTCCCAGACAGGGTCTTACACGAAATCAAATATGATGCCGATGTGTAACGCCCCGTGCCCGAGACCGTTGCCGGAGTCGAACACGAGATGTTAACAGACTTATTTCATTGTAAAACACAGTTCATTTAAAATTTCTAGACAAGCTGGCTAACTGCGTCACTGTCACCTTAAAAATCATATCTTGAGTTCCAAAACTCGAAAACCAGTTCCGTAAATTTTTTCTGAAACTAGACCCATAAGTCCATCTACAAATTTTTTTCTAGAATTTTTGGTTGGGCCAATTAGTACAGTTTATTAGTTAAAGTCTCCCCTGTTTCAGGGTTCGACTGCTCTGACCTTCATACATTACGACTTATATATCTCCCTATATAGGGCTTCAATACTTATACCGTTTGTTTCTAAGAAAACTAGACTCAAAAAGGAATCTATAAATATATGGAATGACTTTTAATTATCTCTGGTTAATTTATAATGAATTTCCAAAGTCAGATCAGGGGATCCAGAAATCGCTCTGGCCCTGTTCAATGAAAACTTAAATATCTCTTAAAATACGACTCATATGATCTTTTCGTTTCTTCCATATGAAAGTAGATTCATCAAGGTTCGATTAAATAATTTATTCACTATTTAATTCCAGTTCTACCATTTTTAGTGATTTTTCAAATCCACACCACTGCTGCTGTCAGCATCTGTTTTTAAGGTAGACTTTACCTATTTCATAGTTTCCATGATTCAACTAGCCTTTTAGCATATATAGCACAAAAATATGATCATGATTAACCATTCCAATGGCCAATCATTGCCAAGAATATACACACCTCTCAATAACCATATACATACAAGATGATTACAACACTATGCTCAAAATATATAAGCCATTTTCGCATGGCTATCCAAATATATACAACACCAAAGTACTTGACTAATAACACAAGGGCAGTCCTATACATGCCATTTTCAGAGTTCAACCAAAAGTGTACCAAAAGGCTTTGATAGTGTGGAAGACTTCGACTTCGACAATCCCGAGTCCGATAGCTGACGAACCAAAATCTATAAAACAGAGAATCAAAGAACGGAGTAAGCATTTAATGCTTAGTAAGTTTTGAATAATGAAATTAGTTTCGCTAAGGTATAACATTCATATAGCTAAATGAATAACTTCATATATGCACATTTTCATAATCATACTTACTTTACACTTCAACCAATATATTCATACACAAGGTATCAAACCTATCTAAAGGCGAAAATTGTTAATCAATTTAACGGATACTATTCAAAACGAATCGACTTTTCCGATGCATGTACGAAACATACCTTATCGTTTGGATTTTATGAGCGTATTAATTGAAATTATTCAGCAAGATCGCTCACTTCCAAACCCAAGCATCTTGAATTTAGCGGATATAACCACTCGCACAAGGCCTTGGTCTTAGCCGGATATGGTCACTAGCATAAATGCCTTGGGACTTAGCCCGGATATAGTCGCTAGCACAAATGCCTTGGTCTTAGCAGGATATAGCAACTCGCACAAATGCCTTCGGATCTTAGTCCGGATATAGTCACTAGCATAAAAGCCTTCGGGACTTAGCCCGGATATCATTCGAATAACCATGCACATATATCAATAAATCATGACTCATCCATATTTCATTTTCATTACCAAAGCTCAAACACAAGACACTTATCACACTTACTAATTTCGGCTCAATAGCCACATACAAAGAGCACGATTTTGATTGGCATTATAACATGATCTCTATACACATTCGGCTACCCGTCATAGGTATAAACTAATCACCTCAATATATAATTCAAGTAGAATCATTATATCACCGTTTACTTGTCATACTTATATGTCATGACCTAATCGAATCATAATCTAAGTTCCATTACTCGAAAACTTACCTCGAATGTTGTCGAACAATTTCAACGTCTATTCGATCACCTTTTCCTTTCCTTTTTCGGATTTAGTTCCCCTTTGCTCTTGAGCTTAATTTAACAAATAAATTGATTTAATCATTTTGAACATCAAGGAGAAATTCAAGGTACTTAGCCCATGTATATTAGGCATTAGAGTCATATATGTATGAAATCATGAATCAAATTCAACCTACTAGCCAATATTCTCCTTTAGCCGATTTTCTAAGTCAAGATAAAGCCATCAATATGCTTACCTATAGCCGAACGTACAACATCAATCTATGTATTCATTCATGTGGCCAAATATGCATGTCCATGGTGAGGCCGATTGTACACTTAATACATTCTACAATTATGGTCACTTGTATTGACTAATTACCATTTTGTTTCAAGTTCAAAGCTCGGCTAAAACACATATATACACTAGTAATCACATACTAACATTTTCACTTCACCTTAATAGCTAACTTAGCAACCCTTAATTTAACATATAATTGTTCATAGCACAATTTAAGCATCCTCTCCATTCCATCAATTCAAAACACATACATCACTCAATAATATTCCAAGTCATATTCGGCCTTAGTACACACTTGTTAATCGATTTTTTTCTCCATTTTGCAACTAATGCCCATATGTGCTCATTTGCTAGACTCTACTTCACCTAACTACCATTTCTCATCCAAATAACATGAACAACATTTACTCATGACATCAAGCATTCTTTAATTCGGTTATCACTAGTATAAGCTCCTTACCTTAATATTAACCTAAGATGACCGAGTGCTATTTAACCCAAGTCATCAAGAGTTTTATTATTTAACACCTTAGATATCCATTTCAAAACACTTAACCGGCCTTTGATCAAGACTTTAAACAAAGTCTATGTTCGGTTATCACACACATGGGTGTTATTAGTTTAAAGTTTTAACAAGATTAATTTCTTTCATCAACAATCTTTTTGTTTCTTTATCCATCAAAACTTAAGGGTAAGAAAGAAAAAAAATCAAGTTCTTCTCACACATACCATAACCGAAAGTTCCATCCAACCCTCTAAATTCAACGTTTTAGTATGGCTAGGTAAGAAAAACATGATGATTAACCTGAACAAACTAAGATTTCAAAAGAAAGATTAACAAAATTTACTAACCTTCTCTTCATTGAAAAGGCCGAATGCCCCCCCTCTATTTCTTCTTCTTGTACGGCTAAGAAGAACAAGGTGATACCCTTTTTCTTTTCTTCACCCTTTCTTTCCTTATTTTAATACTAACTCTTTTATTTTATTCTTTCCAACATGAAACATTAACACACCATGCTTAAAATATGCTATGACCCATAGCATGGCCGGCCACTAGCTCAAATTTTGGGCAATTTGACATGCAAACCCATCATTTCTATAGCATGCATTAATAGGCCACTTTACATTTGCCTAGCACATTTCTAAATTTTCTCACATAAGTCCTATTTACTAAAATTCACCTACAATTAACAAAATTCAAATATGAAATTTTCACACATGCATATATATCTATAATAAGCATCAAATATAACAGTTAATTATTTTTATGACTCAGTTTTGTGGTCCCGAAACCACTTCCCGACTAGGGTCACATTAGGGTTGTCACAACTCTCCCCCACTTAAGAAATTTTTGTCCCCGAAAATCTTACCGGTAAATAGGTTTGGGTATCGTTCTCTCATAGAGTTCTCGGTTTCCCAAGTAGCTTCTTTGATTCCGTGTTTGAGCCATAACACCTTTACTAACGGAACCCTTTTGTTTTGCAACTCTTTCACTTCACGAGCTAGGATACGAATCGGTTCTTCTTCATAACTCAAGTTAGATTGAATTTCAACCTCTGATGGACTAATTATGTGCGAAGGATCAGATTTGTAACGTCGAAGCATCGAAACATGGAAAACGTTGTGAATCCTTTCAAGTTCAGGGGGTAAAAGCAACCTATATGCAACTGGACCAACTCATTCGGAGATTTCATACGGCCCAATGAATCTCGAACTTAGTTTGCCCTTACGGCCAAATCTGAGTATCTTTTTCCAAGGTGAAACCTTAAGAAACACTTTGTCTCTTACCTGATACTCAATATCTCTTCGTTTTAAATCCGCGTATGACTTCTGACGATCGGATGCCACCTTCAGACTTTCACGAATTATTCTTACTTTCTGCTCAGCATCTTTAATCAAATCAACTCCGAAAATCTTACTTTCACAGAGCTCGGTCCAAAACAATGGTGTACGACATTTACGACCGTACAAAGCCTCGTAAGGTGCCATCTTAATACTTGATTGAAAACTATTGTTGTAAGCGAATTCAATCAAAGGTAAATACCGTTCCCATGAACCACTAAACTCAAGGATGCAACATCTTAACATATCCTCGAGTATCTGAATTATCCGCTCGGATTGACCATCGGTTTGGGGATGAAAAGCGGTGCTAAAATGCAACTTGGTACCCAAAGCTTCTTGCAATTTCTTACAAAATCGCGAGGTGAATCTCGGATCTCTATCCGACACAATAGAAATGGGTACCCCGTGTAATCTCACAATCTGAGAAACATACAACTCAGCTAGTCTATCCAATGAAAAATCTGTGCGTACGGGGATAAAGTGAGCCGACTTAGTCAGTCTATCAACAACAACCCAAATCGCATCTTTCTTACTTGCTGACACTGGCAACCCAGATACAAAATCCATCGTGACTCGATCCCATTTCCATTTAGGTATCATGATCGGCTGAAGTAAACCCGTAGGCACTTGATGTTCCGCCTTCACTTGCTAGCATACTAAGCACTTCGAAACAAAATCGAAAATGTCTCGTTTCATACCATGCCACCAAAACTGACGTCTCAGATCGTTGTACATTTTCGTACTCCCCGGGTGAATTGACATTCGGCTACTATGAGCTTCGTTCAGAATCATCGAAATAAGTTTTGAATTTCTTGGAACACACAAACGACTTCTGAACCTCAAACAATCGTCATCATCAATTTGAAACTCTGATTCCCTATTCGAAACACATTCAGCACGTTTTGCAACCAATTCATCGACTTTCTGAGCTTCACGAATTTGATGAATCAACAATGGTCTAGCCTCTAATTCTGCTACTAACATATTGTCAGATAGAACAGACAAGTGTACATTCATCACTCGTAAAGTAAACAGTGATTTACGACTCAAAGCATCCGCAACCACATTAGCCTTTCCCGGGTGATAGTCAATGACCAGCTCATAATCTTTTAACAACTCAAGCCAACATCTTTGTCGTAGATTCAAGTCCCTTTGAGTCATCAAATATTTGAGACTTTTGTGATCCGAATATACATGGCACTTCTCACCAAATAAGTAATGTCGCCATATTTTCAAAGCGAATACTATGGCAGCCAGTTCGAGATCATGGGTTGGATAATTTTTCTCATGTGGCTTCAGTTGCCTCGACGCATAAGCTACAACTCAACCTTCTTGCATCAATACACAACCCAACCCAAGTAAGGATGCATTACTGTAAATGACAAACTCCTTACCTGATTCGGGCTGCACTAGTACTGGAGCTTCCGTCAAATGAGTTTTCAATTGATCGAAACTTTTCTGACACTTTTCTGTCCATTCAAACTTAACATCTTTCTGAAGTAGTTTCGTCACCGTCGGTAGTAACCGACAAGTCCCAAAAAGCTCCGAACCTCAGTAATATTTCTCGGAGGCTTCCAGTTAAGTATGGCCGAAATTTTGTTTGGATCAACTCGAATACCCGATGCGGATACCACATGACCCAAGAAGCTCACCTCTCTTAACCAGAACTCACACTTACTGAACTTATCATATAACTGCTTATCTCGTAAAATCTGCAACACTAATCTCAGGTGCTCAGCATGCTCGGTTTCATCTCTTGAGTAGACCAAGATGTCATCAATAAACACAACTACAAAACGGTCCAGATACTGTCTGAAGACCCGATTCATCAGATCCATAAATATCGCAGGGGCATTAGTGAGCCCAAACGGCATCACTAAGAACTCGTAGTGACCGTATCTCGATTCGAAAAGTTGTTTTGGGTATATCCGAATCTCGAATTAGAATGGCGATAATAACCCGATATCAAATCTATCTTTGAAAACACTGAGGCTCCCTTTAGTTGATCAAACAAATCGTCAATGCACGGTATCGGGTATTTATTCTTTATTGTCACCTTATTCAACTGACAATAGTCGATGCACAACCCCATGGTTCCGTCCTTCTTTTTCACAAACAATACTGGTGCACCCCAAGGTGAGAAACTTGGTCGAGCGAAACCTCTATCCGTCAACTCTTGCAACTGAGCTTTCAATTCCTTTAATTCCGTTGGTGCCATACGATACGGAGCTATCAAAATCGGTATAGTCCTAGGTACAAGTTCAATACCAAACTCTACCTCCCGAACAGGTGGTAAACCCAGAAATTCTTCGGGAAAAACATCCAAATATTCACAAACCACTAGCACAGATTCAGGCTTCTTTTCTAACTCTTTGTCATCAAGTACATACGCAAGGTATGCTTCGCACCCCTTTCTTACATATTTCTGGGCCAACATCGATGACATTATAGCTGGCGACCCATTCAAGTCGGTAGACTCAACTCAAATCATCTCATTATTTGCACACCTCAAATCGATAGTTTTTCTTTTGCAATTTACAACTGCATCGTGAACAGTTAGCCAATCCATACCGAGGATAACATCAAATTCATCAAACGGAAAAAGCATCAAATTGGCCGGAAAGCAGTAACCTCGGATTTCTAAGGGACATTTCTTACACACTTTGTCGACAAGCACATAACGACCCAAGGGATTTGACACCCGAATTACGAACTCAGTAGACTCAACAAGTAAAGTCTTACTGGTTGCTAAGGTTTTACATATATAAGAATGAGTAGAACCAGGGTCAATCAAAGCAATCACATTAGTATCAAAGAGAGTGAAAGTACCGGTAATAACATCAGGCAAAGAAGCATCCTCGCGTGCACGTATAGCATAAGCCCTAGTAGGTGCACGAGCCTCAGATCTGGTTGTAGCATCTCTAGATCCTCTCTGACCGCCACTAGCATTGTCCGTGTTTCTAGACGGTCTACTCCGAGCAGTAGTAGCACCTGGTTTCCCACTCTGATTCACATTTTGTTCAGACAGTCTCGGGCAATCCTTGATAAAATGGTCAGCTGATCCGCATTTATAACGAGAACGGTCATGGAATCTACAACTCCTCGAATGCCATTTACCACAATCGGCACTCGTTACGTCTCGACGATCATTTCCAACATGGCGGCGATCAAGTGACTCGTGTACTCACAGGGGGTCGGTCACGATCTCGTCTAGAAAAACCCGAAGTGTCTCTAGACCGGCCTAAGTCATCTCTAAATTTCTTCGATGACTGTTGGAAGGGATTTCCCGAAGATCTCTTACGAAACTCCTTTGCTCCCATATCAGCTTTCCTTTTCTCCTTACTGAGCTCCTCGACTTTCCAAGCTCGCTCGACAAGTACCACAAATTCTCGGATTTCTAAAATGCCAACATACAGCTTTATATCATCATTCAGTCCATCTTCGAAACGTTTACACATCACAGCTTCTGAAGAAATGCATTCTCGTGCGTACCGGCTAAGCCTCACAAATTTTCGTTCATAGTCGGTAACCGACATAGAACCTTGTTTAAGCTCAAGAAATTCCTTCCATTTTTGGTCAATGAATCTCTGACTGATATACTTCTTTCGGAACTCGGCTTGGAAAAACTCCCAAGTTACTTGCTCTCTGGGCACAACAGAAATCAACGTATTCCACCAATAGTAGGCAGAATCACATAGCAAGGAGATAGTACACTTTAAGCATTCATCGGGTGTGCAAGATAGTTCATCAAGTACCGAATAGTGTTATCAACCAAAATTCAGCTTGCTCGGCATCATCGCTGTCCGTAGCTTTAAATTCATAGTCTGTGTTTTTGGATTACATCAAGCGAGGCTTATTTGACCTTATTTGGTCGATCCACGGAGGTATTGTAGGTCTTGAGGTGGTATTAGTCGGGAATGGAGGTTGTGGAACAGTAGTATTAGTTCGAATGTATTGGTTGAACCAATCATTCATCACGCTATAAAAAGCTTGTCTAGCTTCATCATTCGGATTACTAGCAATAGGTTGAGAGTCCGCCGGCGCTGTCCCTTGTGCGAGAGCAGGCACTACACTCTCAAGATCATCAGCTACCGCTCGGTTGGGATCGGGATCCATTACTATAAATAAACACATTTTCAATTGTCAGAAATCACCACACTATCAAATAATCACATAATGGCATGTATAGCTAGACCCAAACGTATTACGGTAGTCCTAGAATCGACTAAACCGTAGCTCTGATACCAATAAAATTGTAACACCCCGTGCTCGAGACCGTTTTTGGAGTCGAACACGAGATGTTAACAGACTTATTTTATTGTAAAACACAGTTCATTTAAAATTTCCAGACAAGCTGGCTAACTGCGTCACTGTCACCTTAAAAATCATATCTCGAGTTCCAAAACTCAAAAACCAGTTCTGTAAATGTTTTCTGAAACTAGACCCATAAGTCCATCTACAAATTTTTTTATAGAATTTTTGGTTGGGCCAATTAGTACAGTTTATTAGTTAAAGTCTCCCCTGTTTCAGGGTTCAACTGCTCTGACCTTCATGCATTACGACTTATATATCTCCCTGTACAGGGCTTCAATACTTATACCGTTTGTTTCTAAGGAAACTAGACTCAAAAAGGAATCTATAAATATATGGAATGACTTTTAATTATATCTGGTTAATTTATAATGAATTTCCAAAGTCAGATCAGGGGATCCAGAAATCGCTCTGGCCCTGTTCCATGAAAACTTAAATTCTCTTAAAATACGACTCATATGATCGTTTCGTTTCTTCCATATGAAAGTAGATTCATCAAGGTTAGATTACATAATTTATTCACTATTTAATTCCATTCCTACCATTTTTAGTAATTTTTCAAATCCACACCACTGTTGCTGTCAGCATCTGTTTTTAAGGTAGACTTTACCTATTTCATAGTTTCGATGATTCAACTAGCCCTTTAGCATATATAGCACAAAAATATGATCATGATTAACCATTCCAATGGCCAATCATTGCCAAGCATATCCACACCTCTCAATAACCATATACATACAAGATGATTATAACACTATTCTCAAAATATATAAGCCATTTTCGCATGGCTATCCAAATATATACAACACCAAAGTACTTGACTAATAACACAAGGGCAGTCCTATACATGCCATTTTCAGATTTCAACCAAAAGTGTACCAAAAGGCTTTGATAGTGTAGACGACTTCGACTTCGACAATCCCGAGACCGATAGCTGACGAACCAAAATCTATAAAACAGAGAATCAAAGAACAGAGTAAGCATTTAATGCTTAGTAAGTTTTGAATAATGAAATTAGTTTCGACTAAGGTATAACATTCATATAGCTAAATGAATAACTTCATATATGCACATTTTCATAATCATACTTACTTTACACTTCAACCAATATATTCATACACAAGGTATCAAACCTATCTAAAGGCCGAAAATTCGTTAATCAATTTAACGGATACTATTCAAAACGAATCGACTTTTCCGATGCATGTACGAAACATACCTTATCGTTTGGATTTTATGAGCGTATTAATTGAAATTATTCAGCAAGATCTCTCACTTCCAAACCCAAGCATCTTCGGAATTTAGCCGGATATAACCACTCGCACAAGGCCTTCGGGTGTTAGCCCGGATATGGTCACTAGCGAAATGCCTTGGGACTTAGCCGGATATAGTCGCTAGCACAAATGCCTTGGTCTTAGCAGGATATAGCAACTTCGCACAAATGCCTTGGATCTTAGTCCGGATATAGTCACTAGCATAAAAGCCTTCGGGACTTAGCCTGGATATCATTCGAATAACCATGCACATATATCAATAAATCATGACACATCCATATTTCATTTTCATTACCAAAGCTCAAACACAAGACACTTATCACACTTACTAATTTCGGCTCAATAGCCACATACAAAGAGCACGATTATGATTGGCTTTATAACATGATCTCTATACACATTCGGCTACCCGTCATAGGTATAAACTAATCACCTCAATATATAATTCAAGTAGAATCATTATATCACCGTTTACTTGTCATACTTATATGTCATGACCTAATCGAATCATAATCTAAGTTCCATTACTTGAAAACTTACCTCGAATGTTGTCGAACGATTTCAACGTCTATTCGATCACCTTTTCCTTTCCTTTGTCGGATTTAGTTTGTAACACCCCGTACCCGAGACCGTCGCCGGAGTCGGACACGAGGGGTTAACGGGCTTAATCCATTTACTTACATAGTCCACTTTTTAAAAATTTCCAGGCAGTTGGCTAACTGCGTCACTGTCACCTTAAAAATCATATCTTGAGTTCCACAACTCAAAAATCAGTTTCGTAATTTTTCCCTGAAACTAGACTCATATATACATCTACAAATTTTTTTCTAGAATTTTCGGTCGGGCCAATTAGTACAGTTTATTAGTTAAATTCTCCCCTATTACAGGGTTCGACTACACTGACCTTCCTGCAATGCGACTTAGATAACTCCTTGTACAGGGATTCAATGCTTATACAGCTTGCTTCTAAGGAAACTAGACTCAAAAAGGATTCTGTACATATATGGCATGACTTCTAATTATCTCTGGTTAATTTATAATGAATTTCCAAAGTTGGAACAGGGAATCCAGAAACCGTTCTTGTGACAGCCCAAAATTGACCCTAGTCGGAAGGTGGTCTCGGGACCACAAAACCGAGGCATAAAAATAATTTAAAATTTATTCGATGCCTATAATATGTGTGTATTCATGTATGACATTTTTTGATGATTGGTTTAGTGTTATAAAGGTGAATTTCACTAGAAAGGACCTAGTAGTGAACTTTGAAAGTATGATAGGGAAATGTGTGATGACTAATTAAAGCATGCATGCAAAATAAAGGACTTGCATGTCAAATTCCCCCTTTTATAGGTGGTGGCCGGCCATGACAAGGGAGGATGGGCTAAACATGTCATGAAACATGTTTTGTTGGTGCATTAGGGTGAAATAATAAACAAAGGTGTATGGGTGATAAAAAATGAAAAAAAAATGTGTGTGAGTGTGGTAATCCCCCCTTGCCGTGAGTTGAGAAAGAGGAAGAAAAAAATTTTGTTGTGTTCATCCTTTCTCATCCTTTTGGCGAAAATCATAAGGGAAGAAAGAGGATTTTTGCTTCATGCTTGGTTTAGAAGAGATCTAGAAGGTGATTTGGCTAAATTGGCATCAAGATTAAGGTATGTATGAGGTTGTGTTAGGAGTTTCATGCATGTTTTGGTTGCTAACTTGATGTGCATGTTAGCCATGGCTCAAATCTTTGTTATGCCATGGAAATGGTATTTGGCCAAAGTTGTTATGGTGATAAAGCCATTGCATGCTAAGTGTGAAGCTTGATGATGATGCATGCAATGATGGATTGTCTACTCTTGAGTAAGATTTTGAGTTTTCTTTTTGTGTTTAACCATGATTGAAGTTGAATGGAGCATGATTGTCATATTCGGCCATGATGCATTCATGAGCATGGTTCATGCTTCTTGCATGTTAGTTAAAATTTGTATTTTGGATGGCTATGGACACCTTGAAATTCGGCCATGCTCATATTGTATATATATGTTTACATATGATGTTTTGGCTATGAAGTAAGTGATGAATATATTGGTTTAAAGAAGAAGATGTGGAAGAATGCTTGTGAAATTGCAAGCACAATTGACCTAGCACACATATAAGTGCTTGATGCTATATTATAAGTTTTGGGCCACAATGTGCAAAGCATTAACTAGTAAAATGCATGCTGTTTTTGTGAGGTATTAAGTGCAAAATTGGCCTCAACATGTACATGAATATTCGGCCTTGGGTAGCCTATTGAAGGCCTTAGCCTTTCCTTGATGCTCAAATAAATTGTATTGAATTGCTTGATGTAGTATAAAATGTGCATGACCATTGTGTATTCAAGCTAAAGAGTGGCCATATGACCATTTAAACTCCTTGTCATATTCGGCCATAAGCAAGCACAATTAGGTTTTAATAAATTGAATTTGTTTGAATTAGCTCAAGAGCTAAGAGGGCCACAATTGGACAAGGGGAAGGAAAAGGTGATCGAGTAGCCGAAAAAGCCGTTCAACAACATCCGAGGTAAGTCCTCAAGAAGTGACCTTACTTGAATTATGTGAGATGAAGTATGGATGTGTATGATTATTGATTTATGTGTGTATGAGAAATTGAATGATACCGGGCTAAGTCCCAAGGCGAATATGCTTGTGAATATATGTGCGTTTGAGCCTTAGTAACGAAAATGAAATATGTATGTCCAATGATTATTGATGTATGTGTGCATGAGAAATTGAATGATATCCGGGCTAAGCCCCAAAGACAATTATGCTGGAAATTATATCCGGGTTAAGACCCGAAGGCAATTGTGCTAGTGGCTATATCCGGGCTAAGACCCGAAGGCATTCGTGCGAGTTATTCTATCCGGGCTAAGACCCGAAGGCATTTGTGCACGTGATTATATCCGGTTATATCCCGAAGAATCTTGGGCTGGAGGTGAGTGTTGGTTGCTGTAATGAATTCAATTAGTACACTCGAAAAGCCCAAAGGATAAGGTACGTTATATGTGCATTGGAAAGTCGACATGTTTGAGCAACATTCGCTCAATCGACTAATGAATTTCAGTTATTGAATTGATTGATACTTTGTGAAACTATATAATGATGAAGTGTGAAGTAAGAATGTGTATTAATGAAATGATGCATTTGGCTATGTAAATGTATTGCTGTAATTAGAGTTGATTATATTCCTTGAGACTTACTAAGCATAAAAAAATGCTTACCCCCGTTACTTTGGCTCTCTGTTTTATAGTTTTCGCTCGATAGCAATCGGATTCGGGATCAATAAAGTCGAAGTCATCCACACTATCCACGCCTCTATTTTGGTATAAATTTTGGTTGAACTTTGAAATGGCATGTATAGGACTACCCTTGTTGGTTGAATATGTTGTGATGTATATATATACGGCCATGCGAAAATGGCTCGTAAAAGTGAAGTATCGACTTAGTCTAATTGTGGGTTGTATGTATATATTTGGTGTCATGATGTGGCTATGGCTTGGAAATGGGAATGTTGGTCATATGATCAGCCATTGGCATGGTTAAAATGATCATATATGAACCTATGTATGGCAAGACTAGTTGGTTCATGGAGACTACCAAAAGGTAAGACCTACCTTAAAACAGATGCTGCCAGCTGCAGTGACGTGAATGTGAAAATCACCAAAATTCGTAGGAATGGAATTAAATAGTGAATAAGCTATGTAAATGAACCTTGATGAGTCTATTTTCATATGGAAGAAACGAAATGGTCATAGGAGTTACATGTTAAGAGATATTAAAGCTATTGTGAGACAGGGCCAGAACGGTTTCTGGGTTCCCTGTCACAACTTTAAAAATTTACTATAAATTATCCAAAAATAATTAGGAGACATACATTATATGTACAGATTCCATTTTGAGTCTAGTTTCATTAGAAACAAACGGCACCAGCATTAAAGCCCTGTACAGAGAGATATTCAAGTTATACCGCGCGAAGGTCAGAGCAGTCGATCCCTGTAACATGGGTGACTTTAACCAATAAACTGTACCAATTGGCCTGACCAAAAATTCTAGAAATAAATCCATGGATGGATATATGAGTCCAAATTCAGGGAAAATTTACAAAACCAGTTTACGAGTTTTTAAACTCGAGATATGATTTTTAAGGCGACAGTGACGCAGTTTTCCAGCCTGACTGGAAATGTCAAATGGATGGGCAAAACAAGTGAACTTGGCTTGTTAACCCCTCGTGTCCGACACCGGCAATGGTCTCGGGTTCGGGGTGTTACAGTTCTGGCCCTGTCTCACGAAAACTTAAATGTCTCTTAACATACTGTTCATATGATTGTTTCGTTACTCTCCTATGAAAATAGACTCGTCAAGGTTCGTTTACATAATTTATTCACTATTTAATTCCATTCCTACTATTTTTAGTGATTTTTCACATCCACATCACTGCAGCTGTCAGCATCTGTCTTTAAGGTAGGCTTTACCTATTTCATAGTTCCATGATTCAAGTAGCCCTTAAACATAAATAGCACAAAATATGATCATGATTAACCATCCCAATGGCTAATCGTTTCCAAACATTTCCATACTTCTTAATGAACAACATACAATGATTATAATACCATGCCCAAAGTATACTTAAGCCATTTTCGCATGGCTATCCAAACTTACACAAAATCGAAAGGTACATGACCTACAACAAAAGGGTAGTCCTATACATTAACCAAAATATCCTCTCACTACTAGTCTATTCTATACATGCCATAAGATATTCCAAAATGTAGCAGTACCAAACAGTGGATAGTGATAGTGTGACTAGTTCTTTGACGATCCCCGAACTGTAGCTTCCAAATGAGATCTATAAAACAGAGGAAACAAAGTAAACGGAGTAAGCATTACAATGCTTAGTAAGTTTTAAGCAGTGTCAACAGATAACAACCAAATTATAACATAGTTGTTCGTATTTTTTTATTTCACTCTTCCTTCGGGCATACCATACCCTTTGCCGAATATGCACGTCTCATCATATGTAATAGGCAGATAAATTCTCACTTGATGGTGACCTCTTATGATCATAGGTACATTACATATTTTTACCTGACTTCCCACATTGACCAAATGCACAATAATCATAGAACAATCTTATTGCTTTACTCACATGTGCATCACATAACGACCTTGTGATTTAGTCTAAATCAAACTTAAATATAATCTCAAATACATACCTGACCAACTTAACGCATTGAACGTATTTATTACTAATTGTCACTGTGAAGTCGCATTACGCTTTACTTGAATCTTCAGCAAAACCTTTAGTTCAGGGCTTACCCGGACAAAATCTCCACACGTAGTCATCGGGTCATTAGAGCTCGGATATAGTACCAGCACGAAGCCTACGGTCATTAATCAGTGATAATATTCTCACATAAAGCCTGCGGGGTTTTAACCCGGATATAGTACTGACACAAATGCCCTTCGGGACTTATCACATTTATACACTTTCACATTCATCACATTGGCCATTAGGCCTTATCACACATATACACTTTCACATTCATCACATCGGCCATTAGGCCTTATCACATATGTATACGCTTTCACATTCATCACATCGGCCATTAGGCCTTATCACATATGTATACGCTTTCACATTCATCACATCGGCCATTAGGCCTTATCACATATATATACACTTTCACATTCATCACATCGGCCATTAGGCCTTATCTCATATTTATACACATTCACATTCATCGTAGAATCTTAAATCAAAATATAAATTTTCATGTATTCACATCACAATTATTCAAATATACTTCACATACCACATATACTATCATGTACAGACTTGGTCTTGGCGAATCTAAATCAATCATTTTCCAATGAATAATTCAATTTCACGCCATACTATCATTTCATATTGAATACTCATAAACTTACAATCTCACAAATTTTAATATCAAAGGTCCATCCAACACTCATATATCATTTTACAATATCACAATTAGAATTCAAGTATGGGTTTAATCAATAGCTTATGAGCAGCTAAAACAAGTTTTATCCATGTTTACAACAAAATCACATATTCGCTACGAGCTGTTTTCCTGAGCAATGGTCACTAAATTATTTATAACCGGAGCTACAAGGCTCCAAATCACTTGCTGTTAATTTTCCCTGAATATAGACTCGTATATCTTCCATCCATAAATTTTTCAGAATTTTAGGTTTGGCCAATCAATACCAGATTTTTCTTAAAGTTTCCCCTGTTTCACTGTTTGACTAACCTGACCAGTCTTCACTACGAATCAAAATTCTCATTGTACAGAATTCAAAGTATGTTCTATTTGATTTCATTTGAAACTAGACTCATTAAGGAGTCTAAGCATATAAATTTTATCTTGTAACCATTTTTGTACAAATTATAGTGATTTTCTTAAAACAGAACAGGGATTTCGGAGTCATTCTGACCCTGTCCCACACAACTTTAAATATCTCTTTATAGGAAATTTCTTTGCTTCCCGGTCTCTTTTATAGGAAACTAGACCAACTAAGCTTTGATTACATATTTTATTCAGCCCATAATTCCACACCAACAATTTATAGTGATTTTCTAAAATCACATTACTGCTGCTGTCCAAGCAAATTATTACAATTTGCTCTTAAATTTCCAAGTCCAAACACATATGAACTTACCATTTGAGTTTAAGACATATCATGGCCACATCATATCTTATTAAATCAACTCATTATGTCCTATTATGATTGAATTTACTCGACATTTAATCACTTAAAACTTACCTCGGATGTGGTCGAACGATCTCGGCGGCTATTCGATCACTTTTTTCCCTTTCCTTATCCAACTTTGGTCCTCTAAGCTCTTGAGCTAATTCAAACAAATTTAACTTATTAAAGTCTCATTATGCTAGCTTATGGCGAATATGACAAGGAGTTTGATAGGTCATATGGCCACCTTTAGCTCAAACACAAAATGGTCATCGCATTTTTAATCACATTGAGCAATTTAATACAATTAATCTAACATTTCCTCATGTGCACCTTATTTAAGCATGTATATCCACAATCAATTCATCATATAAATATCTATGATTTCACTCAAAAAATCTCATTACAACACATGGTGCTCCAACCATTATTTAAATTCAAAGCTCGGCTAGTACACATATATACACTAGCAATCAAATACTAACATTTGCACTTCATCTTAATAGCTAGCTTAGCAAGCCTTAATTTAACACATAATTCATACATATCACATTCCAAGCATTCACTCCATTCTACCACTTAAAACACACACATTGCTCAATAACTTCATAGTTCAAATTCGGCAACTACACCACTAACATTCTTCCATTAGTTTGCATTTAACTAAATCATGCCTTAATGTTAAGCCCATTCGACAATGGTGCAAACATCAATTAACAAACAAACATTTTCATTCATTTAGACAACATTATTTTGCATTCAATTAACTTATTAAAGCAACACATATTAATTACCAATTACATTCTTCAGCAGCTTAATTTGGCATCAATTCTGACATCATTAATTAACATTATTGCAACCATTTCTCCTGTTGTAATTAATTGTCCAACAACAGCCCAAACAACATAATTATACAACTATTGAACACCGTTTAACCATCACATTAACTGGCACTTAGACATAAATTCTGCAGCATTTACTTTGCTTTTATTCTCATCCAACAGCTTCCTAAATGGCTGCTTTAACCCCTTAACAATCAGGTTTAGACATCATAAATTGCAACTAAATAAACATCATTCATTTGGCACATCAAATGGCACTCGGTCATACATCTGCAGCATTAAATTAGTCTTCTATTACCTTCCAGTTGCATTAATGGCAGCATTAAAAACTCCCATTCATAGGTTCAGACATAATTAATACATCGCTATTTATTCATTTCCATCCATACCAGTCGAACCACACAAGAAAGGAAAAGAAAAAAAACTTTATCAGCAGACATACCATCTGCATGCAACACAGTTCATCATTCATCTTATACTAGCCTTACAGTTTCGACATTTTAATAGAGCAGTTAAGAAAAAGAAAAGGAAAAAGATGTGAGAAACTCACATAAATTTTTTTTCCAGTTAATCCTAGCTTCTAATATGCTCCTACATCTTCTTGCTACAGCCCTCTTCCTCTCCTTTAGCAGATCATTTGAAGAATATGCTCCTAGACGAGCTAAAACCAAAATTTATCTCCACATGCAATCGGTTTTGAGCTCTCTCCTCCCTTTGAAAGCACTAGCAAGAACAAGGGAAGACGAATAGAAGAAATGAATCCCCTCGCTATTTTTTTTTTCCGTCCCCTTCCTCGTAAGGGAAAGTAAAATAACTAAAAATAACTCATGGTAATAGCCATCAGCAAACTAACACTATCACCCATCTACTTTCATCATTGCCGTCCACTAAAATAAAGGGTCTAATTGACATGCAAGCCCCACATTTTAGCCATGTTAACAATTGGCCACTTTAAGAAAAAGACTTCTAAAATTTTCCTTTATACAATCAAATCCCAACTAAATAATTTAGCATCCAATTAACTAAATTAGACCACCCAACTTTCACAATAGGTAATTCACATAACAAAAACACTGAAATTAATATTTTACAAAATTTTTGACTAGGTTTTGTGGTCCCGAAACCACTTCCCGACTGGGGTCAATTTAGGACTATCACATAGTTCCCCTTTGCTCTTGAGCTTAATTTAACAAATAAATCGATTTAATCATTTTGAACATCAAGGAGAAATTCAAGGTACTTAGCCCATGTATATTAGGCATTAGAGTCATATATGTATGAAATCATGAATCAAATTCAACCTACTAGCCAATATTCTCCTTTAGCCGATTTTCTAAGTCAAGATAAAGCCATCAATATGCTTACCTATAGCCGAACGTACAACATCAATCTATGTATTCATTCATGTGGCCGAATATGCATGTCTATGGTGAGGCCGATTGTACACTTAATACATTCTACAATTATGGTCACTTGTATTGACTAATTACCATTTTGTTTCAAGTTCAAAGCTCGGCTAAAACACATATATACACTAGTAATCACATACTAACATTTGCACTTCACCTTAATAGCTAACTTAACAACCCTTAATTTAACATATAATTGTTCATAGCACAATTTAAGCATCCTCTCCATTCCATCAATTCAAAACACATACATCACTCAATAATATTCCAAGTCATATTCGGCCTTAGTACACACTTGTTAGCCGATTTTTTTCTCCATTTAGCAACTAATGCACATATGTGCTCATTTGCTAGACTCTACTTCACCTAACTACCATTTCTCATCCAAATAACATGAACAACATTTACTCATGACATCAAGCATTCTTTAATTCGGTTATCACTAGTATAAGCTCCTTACCTTAATATTAACCTAAGATGACCGAGTGCTATTTAACCCAAGTCATCAAGAGTTTTATTATTTAACACCTTAGACATCCATTTCAAAACACTTAACCGGCCTTTGATCAAGACTTTAAACAAAGTCTATGTTCGGTTATCACACACATGGGTGTTATTAGTTTAAAGTTTTAACAAGATTAATTTCTTTCATCAACAATCATTTTGTTTCTTTATCCATCAAAACTTAAGGGTAAGAAAGAAAAAAAATCAAGTTCTTCTTACACATACCATAATCGAAAGTTCCATCCAACCCTCTAAATTCAACGTTTTAGTATGGCTAGGTAAGAAAAACATGATGATTAACCTGAACAAACTAAGATTTCAAAAGAAAGATTAACAAAATTTACTAACCTTCTCTTCATTCAAAAGGCCGAATGCCCCCCCTCTATTTCTTCTTCTTGTACGGCTAAGAAGAACAAGGTGATACCCTTTTTCTTTTCTTCACCCTTTCTTTCCTTATTTTAATACTAACTCTTTTATTTTATTCTTTCCAACATGAAACATTAACACACCATGCTTAAAATATGCTATGACCCATAGCATGGCCGGCCACTAGCTCAAATTTTGGGCAATTTGACATGCAAACCCATCATTTCTATAGCATGCATTAATAGGCCACTTTACATTTGCCTAGCACATTTCTAAATTTTCTCACATAAGTCCTATTTACTAAAATTCACCTACAATTAACAAAATTCAAATATGAAATTTTCACACATGCATATATATCTATAATAAGCATCAAATATGACAGTTAATTATTTTTATGACTCGGTTTTGTGGTCCCGAAACCACTTCCCGACTAGGGTCACATTAGGGCTGTCACACGATGTCCCAGACATGGTCTTACATGTCAAACAGAAGCCGATGCCAACATCCCAGACATGGTCTTACACGAAATCACATAATTGAATCCTATGTCATGACATATGTATCCTAACTATTCCTAGGGTTCGTAAGGGGCTTTTGAGACATCGGAACTTTGTCGATACTTTCTCAATTAGCACATTTTGAGCTTGAATATTCATTCATCACAATTCAATGTCATATGAACAAATAATAATTCAATTTAAACACGTTTATTGTATCTTGACTTACCTCGTATGGATTCGGATGAATGAAATCGGTTACTAAACAACTTTTGACTTTCCTCGATCTAACTTTATTTACTTTAATTCTTGATCTAAATAAATTCAAATTTAACTTATTCAATAACAAATTCATTCAAAACAATCCATAGAAACATATTTAAGGCAATTTACAAACTAGCCCTCACATTTTTACATTTTGACACTTTAGTCTCTAATTCACAAAAATCAAAAAATACACAAAATTTGCATATACTCATGCCTGGTCGAATATTCATAGCACTCATACAAGTCCAGACATTTCATTCATTTCACATTTTAGTCCCTTATTTACAAATTTCATAATTTGGCCCATTTTACTCAAAATCATCGAAAATCCAAAGACAAAACATATAAACCCAACATCAAACTTTCATATTTCATTATATAACAACATAAAGCTCAAGAATTTATCCATGAAACATTTCAAACTCATCATCAAAATCAGAAATTGAGGCATAGGCTTAGTAAAACACAAAGCAACGATCACAAAAACTAGAAATTATCAAAAATCGAACAAAAATGAACCTTCAATTGAGCTTTAGTATGGCCGAACCCTAGCTAACTCTTTTCTTTTCTTTTACTTTGTATTTTTTGGTTGTGGATGAACACAAAATGGCCAAATTTTATGTTTTATTTACTTATTATTAACTTAAATAACCAAATTCCAATTTTTCCCTTAATGAAATAATAATAAAGACCTATAATGGTTGTCCTTAAATGTCCATTAACCATGTAAATAGTCCAATTACAGTATAAGGACCCTTGCTGTAACACCCCAAACCCGGCCCGAGCGTTATGGCCAAATCTAGCGCGTCACATTGAAGTGTTCTAGTAAAAACCTTGTTTTCATTGAAAACCCTTCCTTAAAATGAGAACCTTAATTAACATATAAAAACTCTCTTTCAATCGTGAAAGCTTGTTCAAAATGTATGATTTATGAAAACCTGTCATTTTAAAATTAAGTTGTGGAAACGTAGAAAAACAAACTATGATTTAGGAAACCCATGTTCAACTTCTCATAATTACAACGCATAAAAATAACAATCCTAATAATAATAAAAGGGAAGGCCTTATTACATTCCAATCTGAGATCACTTAATAAACTAAAAACTATATGCTCTTTTAAAAAAAACAAGTCCAAGTCGTCTTGCTAGCCGGCCACCTCCGAGTCCCTCCAAATATCGAACCTTCTACTGAGCATCACCTGAGAAAAATAAAAGAGGGGATGACTTTTTGAAAACTCATTGTGTACAACCCTCGACGAGTAATAAGCATTCATCAATCCCTAAAATCATACATGCAATGCAATGTAGTGCAACCCACCCCAATAATCCAACCGTTACACATCATCTCTGTCCCCTGATACACATCATGTGGGGATATAAATATCGACCCACCCATTCGATACACATCAATGGTAGCCCGGTTGTGGAACTACCTTTATTGCAGCAAGCTGCCAATCACATATTGGGCTTAAAAGCTGTCAGTGGACCCACGGTTGTCAAGCAACCATGCGATCCTCATATACTTCCTCCATTCCATAATTCCAAACCCATATGCAACCTAAAAAAAATATTGTATGTATGCAGCATATATACATGTAATATCCATAAATCTTACATTCAACATATAGGGGTATTTTGGTCATTTTTGCCTTTAAGGGCATTTCGATAATTTCTCTTTATTAGGTTTATTACTTACCTTGGCCCGTTAACAAGTCCTTGTTGGCTAAAGTGAACAGATACTATGCACCAGGTAGGATTCCAGAGAAGAGTAGGTGAGTCATTAAGACCGCTTAAGTACCAAGCTCTCCCTAGATCCAATCCTAGACATGCATATACCCATTACCACATCTTAACCTTATGACTCGTCCACGGTCACAATTAATTAACTAAGTTTATGTCAATTAAACAGTTATCAGATACTAGGCCCAAAACCCCTACCGAGCCCAAACAAGTCTACATACATGCATATGGCACACTAGGCCCAATCTCATTCATATGGCCCATTAGGCCCAAATCACATTCATATACATGCTTTCATATAATTTCCATCACTTAACATCAAGTTGCCAATTTTGCCTATTATCGGCCCAACAACCCATCGGGCCCACTTAGCCCATCTTGGCCCAGTTGGTTAAAACACGGCCCAAGTTCATGGAATCGCCCATGGGGCCTCAGATAACCTATCGGTTTCCCCCTTACGAGTGTTCGTGCACTCGCAAGACTACCGTAGCCAAACTTTTGGCTTTTCGACATTTCGAAATTTGCCTATCTATTTGTGTGGTGCAATGTATGTACACACCTGGTAATAAAGTGTGCTACGATCCCCCTTAATACGAACATACAATCGATATCACTCAATGATTACTCACATATACTAATCGAATATTTTACCAAACACCGAAGTCTTACCTTAACCTTACCTGAAACGCCAAGCCTTAATTAGCTTTTCCTTGATTACTAATCATGAGTGCTACGCTGATCTACATTAACCTTTATCGTTAAAAACATAATGGGTGACTTGTATCCAACATATGTCACCCTTTTCTACTAAAGCCTATTCGGCCA
Source organism: Gossypium arboreum (assembly GCF_025698485.1). Classification (NCBI taxonomy): domain Eukaryota; kingdom Viridiplantae; phylum Streptophyta; class Magnoliopsida; order Malvales; family Malvaceae; genus Gossypium; species Gossypium arboreum. Next base: position 25,251,107 of record NC_069075.1, read on the forward strand.
ACCCTTACCGGAGTGAAGAACACTTACCAAAATCACACACCTAAGGAGCAAATCGGCAGGGATCCAAAAAACTAGGATTCGATACTAGTCCTACCAAAACCAGCTAGAAGAAGTGAGGGACAGAGTAATAGATACTAGCAAAATCGATTGAGAGAAAAAAGCACTTACACTAGAATTGATCGAGTGGAAAGGGTAGTGGCGGCACAGAGGATATTCGGCTCTTGAAACTTCTATGGTGAAAAAGGTTATTCGGCACAAAGAAAAGTAGAAATCGTTTAAAACCAGAGGTGAATCAAAAAGAAAACTTTGATTAGGGAAGAATGGAGAATCGGCACAAAGAAAAAAAAGGAAGAACAAGGGCTTTTCGGATTTTAGATTTTTGGAGAAAAAGATGTTTTCTGGCGACAAGGTGAGGGAGAATTCGTCATTATCCTGGCAACCTCACATTCGGCATCTATATATAGCCTCCAGCCGAATTTCCTATCCCCTAATCCCCAATTCGGCTCAACCTCTTACACTCCTCATCTTCTAATTTTTCTCCCTAATAACCCCCTAATCCCCTCCTCAAATTTCTCCTCTTATCACTCCCTACAGAGTTCACATTCAATGTAACACCCCTCACTAGTACCCGACGCCGGGATAAGGTTCGAGGCATTACCAGGACTTTACGTTTTGAAACTTACCAAATTGGGTCAGGAAGTTTTACTCAAATTTTAAGCTTTTCATCCATGAACAACTCGTCCCTTATATAGGCCTTCGAGGCCTATAACATACCTAGAGGCAGTGTGGGACAAATTCGGGTACGTTCGATAAACCTCTGGCTCTTTAGAAAATTTTTCCTTATCATAAAGTGTCACACGCCCATGTAGGTGGGCCGTGTGGACTCACACACCCGTGTGACTTAGGGCACGCCCAAGTCCTTCAGCCGTGGGCAACAGTGACTTATCAACACGGCCATGGGACACACCCGTGCTGCCTGCCCGTGGACGACACTGTCTTTTTAACATGGCGATGGTGCATGCCCGTGTAGCCTACCCGTGTACAACTTTGAGCTAAAATTTTAAGTGCAGGGGATATACGTCCATAGCACACGCCCATGGAGGGAACCATGTGGACTCTAATAGGCTAATTTCCAAGCCTTTAGTCACCCCTTTCTACTACTTGTGCTTAATGGTTACCAAATTCAAGGTAAAACACAATTATACACTTGTAAATAATCTTGATTAAACTAGATGAATGGAAACCTCATATCATTTGTTCATACATGATAGGTTATTTTCCATTTAGTGTTTATGGGTTCCCATGTCACTTTAATTCATCCGAAATTGGCTCATTCATGTGACTCATTTCCAATTGGTAACGACCCATCACTTGTAAATAAAACCATGCATCAATTTGTAGGTCATAGCCTACTTCAATTAAGCTAATTTTCATGGCCATATATAAAGAGATAAACATATTCTTCCATGCCTTCATTTGGCAAATCAAATGACATATATAACAAAATACTCAAAAATACTATGCAAGCCATTGAACAAAGCAAAAAAAGTCTTTATAGCAAAGCTTGTCTCGTTGATAGTGTGTAGAGTTGTGACAACCCAAAATTGACCCTAGACGGGATGTGGTTTCGGGACCACAAAACCGAGGCATAAAAATAATTTAAAATTTATTGTGATGCCTATGATATGTGTTAAATTGTGTGTGACATTTTTGATGATTTGATTTAGTGTTATAAAGGTGAATTTCACTAGAAAGGACTTGTGTGAGAAAATTTAGAAATGTGCTAGGCAAATGCAAAGTGGCCTAATAATGCATGTTGTGAAAATGAGGGATTTGCATGTCAAATTTCCTAAAGATAGCCTAGTGGCGGCCATGACAAGGATGATGGGCAAAAGAAAACATGTCATAAACATGTTTTGTTAATGGTTGATGTCAAAATTGATAAAATATTAAGGTTGTAGGAAGAGAAACAAAAAAAATGTGTGTGTGTGTGTGGTTGCCCCCCTTGCCGTGAATGGAGCAAAGAAAGAAAAAAAAGAGCTTCATTTCCTTTGGTTCTCTCTTAGCGAATTGAAGAAAGAAAGGGGAGGGAGATTTCGGTCAACTTTAAGCTCAAAACAAGGTTAGTAATTCATGTTAGATTTTGAAATTTCAGCTTAATGTAAGTTGATTACTAAGTTCTTTAACTAGCCCATGTTAAAATTTTGGATTTGGGTGGTGCATGAAGTATTCGGCCATGGTAGATAGTGAAGGAGTTGATTATTTTCTTTGTGTTAAATGAGTGATTGTGGATGGGTGAAGTGTGAGCTAGTTAAATATTCATATAGTTAGGTTGGATGATAGGAAGAAAAAAAATCGGCTTGTGTATGTACACTAAGGCCGAATGTAAAGTTGGAGATTTGTGGGAAATGTATGTGTCTTGAAGTGTTGGAATGGAGAAGATGCTTTAATTGTGTTATGAACAATTATGTGTTAGAAATTGTGATTTTGGGTTGACTAGGATTTTCGCCATAGTGGTCATTGAGGATTAAGGTTATGTTTCATGCTAAACTTGATAAATCTTGGTGTATGGGTGTTTGAACTAAACTAATGATCAAATAGATGCATAAATACAAAGTAAGAAGAATCGGCTATTGTATGTAATACTATTGCGAATGTGAAAATACTATACTTGAGTAATGAATATGATTGGATTATTGATAGTATGGTAATTGCATAAGGCTATTAGCGAATAGCTAAGAACGTAAGGTAGTAAGATAAAATTTTACCATGTCGTTCGTATGTCATAAGATCATTAAAATGTGGATACCAATATATGTACCAAAGTGGTTGAATGAGCTAATTTATTTGTTTAAGCTCAAGATCCTAAAGGAGAGGCGTCCAACAAGGGGAAATCGAAGATCATCGAGTAGCCGACTTGGAATTAATTACCGAACACAAGGTAAGTCATTAAGCACGTATTTGATATTGCTTAAATGATTGTAAAATTTATGCAATTGTGTTTAATGGGATGATATATATATATAAATGAAAATGTATGTGTATGGAGTGATGACATTTGTTGAATGTAAAAGAAATAGTGAAATGTGTAGAAAGTTTGCTTTCGGCACTAAGTGTGCGGGCAATACGTGTGTACGGTGACGAGATCGGCACTAAGTGTGCGTGCTGGAAATATATGGCACTAAGTGTGCGTGCTGGAAATATAAGGCACTAAGTGTGCATGCTGGAAAAATATGACACTATGTGTGCAAGCTGGAAAAATACGACACTGGGTGTGCGAGCTCGGAGGGTATGGCACTGTGTGTGCGGGCTTAAATTACGTGGCACTAAGTGTGCGAAATCGAGTAGTAAGCACTTTGTGTGTGCGTACTCTATATATATGGAGGTGTGTCTCCATTGAATTGAGTATGGACAGCGGATCGGGTAAGTACCTCGAGCTCATGACGAATAGAGAATACGTTCATGCTTGGGGTTGAATTTGATAAGCCTTAAATCTATGTGATGATTGAAATTGTATGGTTGTGCTGGAAAATGAGTTAATGTGTAAAAATGCTTCGATTATCTTGTTGTGTAAAATATGAAATGTGGATGTATGACTTGGTACGAGATTGGACCGAAAGGTCCGAGGTATTATGGTATAGATTCGATATGGATGAGTACCTAGCCTCGTTTGTTGTACATGTTGTAGTAACTTTATCAGTGGATTGATGAATGCTTATGACTTACTGAGTTGTAAACTCACTCGGTGTTTTTCTTGTCACCCATTTTAGGTCTCTCGGACTCGTATTGTTTGCGTGATCGGGACCGTCGTTGAAGTCATCACACCGGCTGAAATCTTGTGGTATTGTTTTTGTTGTTGAAGAACATTTGGCATGTATAGGCTATTATATTTTGTCGAATTGTGGGTTGTAAACTTTAAGCCATGTGAAAATGGCCTATGTGGTCGTCGAGTGGGATGCTAGAACCTATAGCCACGAGTCTTAGAAACTCTAATTTTGATAAGGTGGCCATAATTTGTGTCATGTATGATGGATGATTAAGGCCAAGGAAAGATTCATGAAATTGGCATAGTCTACTGCAGTAACTGTTGCGGACAGCAGCAGTGAGATGAGATTGAAAAATCACTAAAAATAGTATAAGTATAATTAAATAGTGAGTAAATTATGGAATTGAACCTTGATGAATCTATTTTTATATGGACGAAACGAAACGACCATATGAGCAGTATACTGAGAAATATTAAAGTTCTCGTGAGACAGGGCCAGAACGGTTTCTGGGTCCCCTATCGCGACTTTGAAAATTTACCATAAATTATCCAGAAATAATTAGGAGTCATGCCTTATATTTACAGATTTCATTTTGAGTCTAGTTTCATTAGAAACAAACGGAAGCAGTATTAAAGCCCTGTACAGAGAGATATTCAAGTTGTAACGCATAAAGGTCAGAGCAGTCGATCCCTGTAACATGGGTGACTTTAACTAATAAACTGTACCAATTGGCCCGACCAAAAATTCTAAAAATAAATCCATGGATGGGTATGTGAGTCTAAATTCAGGGAAAATTTACGAAACCAGTTTTCGAGTTTTGAAACTCGAGATATGATTTTTAAGGTGACGGTGACGCAGTTTTCCAGCCTGACTGGTAATGTCAAATTGGTTGGTATCTTGAGAGGATTTGGCCGTTAACCCTCGTGTCCGACACGGCGTCGGTCACGAGTTAGGGTGTTACAATTTTATTGGTATCGAGCTATGGTTTAGTCGGTTCTAGGACTACCATAGGCGTGTGAGTCTAGCTATACATGCCAAATTGTTAGTGCTTAATAATGTGATGACTTGACGGTTGAAATTTTTGTTTTGATTAGCGATGGAACCGGGATAGAGAGACCCTTGGCGGATGACGTTGAAAGTGTAGTGGCTGCCCTGCGCAAGGGACACCGCCTGTTGAGCCTCGGTCATCCGTGAATAATCAAAATGAAGGGCGAAACAAGCCTTCTTCACCATGATGAATGAGTGGGTCGCATAATATGCCCGAACCAATCCGGTGTCCAACCATTCCGAATTTAAATAATCCACCCCAAGAGCCCGTGATGCCATCGATTCGATCTGTGAGGCTGAGTAAACCACCGTGGACTTGATTAGGAAGCATGGGGCCGAGGAGTTTAAGGCCATAGTTCTTCGCGATGCCGAAAGGGCCGAGTTCGCTTGATAACACCATTAGAGTGTTTGATGAACTATCATGCACACCGATGAATGTCTTAAGTGTGCTATATTTTGTTGCGAGACTCACCTACTATTGGTGGAGGACCTTGATTTCCATAGTCCCAAAGGAACAAGTTACTTGGGATTTCTTTCAAACGAAATTTGGAAGAAATATATTAGTCAACGGTTCATCGATCGAAGCGTAAGGAGTTCTGGAACTCAAGCAAGGCCGTATGATCAGATGTCGAATCTGAACATGAGTTCGTAAGACTTAGTCGGTATGCTCGGAGTGTGTGGCTGATGAGGTTGCTATGTGCAAAAGATTTGAAGAAGGATTGAATGAGGAGTTAAAGTTACTAGTGGGAATTTTGGAGATAAAGGAGTTCGTGACACTAGTCGAATGAGCCTGCAAGGCGGAAGAACTTGGGAAGGAGAAGAAGAAGGCTGAATTTGAAGCAAGAGATTACCGTAAAAGATCAACGAGTAAAGCTCCGTTCTCGACTGTAAAGAGGTTCAGGGAGGACACTAGTAAGTCGAGGGCGACTGCGGGAATTTCCATTAGAGCCCGACCATTGACGGACTCCCGAGCTACCTCGGTAGCTAGTGTGGGCAATAATCGTCAAGAAAGACCTGAATGTCCCCAATGTGGAAGACGACACCTAGGTGAATATTGGGGTAAGTCTGTTAACAAGCTCACATTACGGATGTGGTTCAAGGACCACTTCATTAGGGATTGCACGGAGCTAGATGAGAAGAATAAGATGCAAGGTGCGAGATCTAGTGGGGCGACAGACTAGAGGTAGACCCCGAGGGTTTCAGGAGGTAGGGTGGTAATCAAAGGAGCCACCGATACTACTGTTCGATCCGAGACTCGAGCTCCTGCTAGAGCATATGCCATCCGCGCACAAGAGGAGGCATCCTCCCTAACGTTATCTTTGGTACTTTTACTCTCTTTGATACTAGTGTGATTGCATTGATTGACCCCGCTCTACTCATTCATATGTATGTGAAACATTAGCATCCAAGAAGACTCTACCTGTTGAGTCTCATCGAGTTCGTAATTCGAGTGTCAAACCCTTTGGGTCAATACGACTCGTTGATAAAGTGTGCAAGAGATGCCCCTAATAATTCGAGAATCTTTTCCGACCGATCGATGCTTCTACCATTTGATGAATTCGATGTTATTCTTGGTATGGATTGGTGATCGTACATGATGCAATGGTGGATCGCAAAAGGAAAACCATTGATTTGAGGAGTGCAAATAATGAGGTAGTCCGAGTCGAGTCTCTCGATTTAAAAGGAGTGCCGCGATAATATCTTCTATGACCGCCGGAGATATGTGAAAAGGGTGTGAAACATACCTTGCGTATGTGTTGGAAAGTAAAGAGACGGAAAAGAAACTCGAATCGGTATCGTTGGTTTGTGAGTATTCAGATGTTTTTCCGGAGGAGTTCACGGATTGCCACAGTTCGAGAAGTGGAATTCGCATCGGTTGTACCGCACTACGCCGATCTCAATAGCTCCGATCGTATGGCATTAACAGAGTTAAAGGAATTGAAGGTTCAATTGCAAGAATTGACGGATAGAGGTTTCGCTCGACCGAGTTTTTCTCCATGGGCGCACCAAGTATTGTTTGTGAAAAGAAGGACGGAAGCATGAGGTTGTGCATCGACTACCGTCAACTCAATAAAGTGACGATAAAGAATAAATATCCGTTGCCACGAATTGACGATTTGTTTGATCAATTAAAGGGAGCCTCGGTGTTTTCAAAGATAGATTTGAGGTCGGGATACTATCAGTTGAGGGTCCGAGAATCGGACATACCCAAAACCGCTTTTAAAACAAGGTACGGTCACTACTGAATTCTTGGTGATGCCGTTTGGGCTCACTAATGCCCTACGGTGTTTATGGATTTAATGAATAGAATTTTCAGGCCATACTTGGATCGGTTCGTAATTGTATTTATCGATGACATTTTGGTCTATTCGAGAGATGAAACTGAACATCTTGAACACCTAAGGCTAGTGTTGCAAATCTTACGAGATAAGCGATTATACGCAAAGTTCAAATAAATGTGAATTTTGGTTGAAAGAGGTTAGCTTTTGGGGCACGTGGTGTCCGTGATCGGTGTCGTGGTGGACCCGAACAAAATTTGACCATAGTTAATTGGAAACCTCCAAGGAATGTTACCGAAGTTAGGAGCTTTTTGGGCTTGCGGTTACTACCGACGGTTTGTAAAAGGATTCTCGATGATAGCCACACCCATGACAAAATTGCTTCAGAAAGATGTCAAATTTGAATGGACGGAAAAGTGTCAGAAAAGTTTCGACCAATTGAAAACCCATTTGACGAAAGCTCCAGTTCTAGTCTGACCGAATCGGCAAAGAGTTTGTCATCTATAGTGATGCCTCCCTACTTGGGTTAGGTTGCGTATTGATGCAAGAAGGTCGAGTTGTGGCCTATGCGTCGAGACAATTAAAGCCACATGAGAAAAATTATCCAACCCATGATCTCGAATTGGTCGCCATCGTATTCGCCTTTAAAGATATGGCGACATTACTTATTTGGTGAGAAGTGCCATGTGTATTCGGATCACAAAAGTCTCAAATATTTGATGACTCGAGACAGACTTAAATCTGCGACAAAGACGATGGCTCGAGTTGTTAAAAGATTATGAACTCGTCATTGATTATCACCGGAAAGGCTAATGTGGTTGCGGATGCCTTAAGTCGAAATCACTTTGTTTGCTTTTCTGAGCGATGAATGTACACTTGTCTATTCTACCCGACAATGTGTTAGTAGCGAATTAAAGGCCAAACCATTGTTGGCTCATCAAATTCGGGAAGCTCGAGAAAGTTGATGAGGAGTTGCTTGCAAAACGGGTGAGTGTGTTCGAACAAGGAATCGAGTTTCAAATTGATGATGACGATTGTTTGAGGTTCAGAATTAATCGTGTGTTCCAAAGAATTGAACTTATTTCGATAATTCTAAATGAAGCCCATTGTAGCCGAATGGCAATCCACCCGGGAGTACGAAGATGTACAACGATTTGAAACGCCAATTTTGGTGGCGGTATGAAACTAGACATTTCTAAATTTGTTTCAAGGTGTCTGATATGTCAACAAGTGAAAGTGGAACATCAAGTGCCATCGGGATTACTTCAGCCGATCACGATACCCGAGTGGAAATGGGATCGAGTCACCATGGACTTTGTATCCGGACTGCCATTGTCAGCGAGTAAGAAGGATGCGATCTGGGTCATTGTTGATAAACCGACCAAGTCTCGCTCATTTTATTCTGTCGCACCGATTTTTCGCTTGATAAATTGGCAGAATTATACGTCTCCCAAATTATTCGATTGCATGGGGTGCCTATTTCTATCGTGTCGGATAGAGACCCAAGATTTACATCGCGATTTTGGAAGAAATTGCAAGAGGCTTTGGGTACCAAGCTGCATTTTAGCAATCGCCACCCCCAAACCGATGGTCAATCCGAACGGATAATTCAAATACTCGAGGATATGTTGAGATGTTGCATCCTTGAGTTTAGTGGTGCATGGGAACGGTATTTACCTTTGGTTGAATTCGCTTACAACAATAGCTTTCAATCAAGTATCAAGATGGCGCCTTACGAGGCTTTATACGGTCGTAAATGCCGTACCCCATTATTCGATGAACTTAGTGAAGGAAAAATCTTGAGGTTGATTTGGTTAAGGATGCCGAGCAAAAGTTCGAGTAATTCGTGAAAGTTTGAAAGTCGCCGGATCGCCAAAAGTCGATGCGGATTTGAAAAGAAAAGATATTGAATATCGGGTTGGAGACAAGGTATTTCTCAAAGTCTCACCGAAGAAAGTGCTTAGATTTGGCCGTAAGGGCAAATTGAGCCCGAGGTTCATCGGGCCATATGAGATATCCGAACGAGTCGGTCCAATCGTGTATCGCTTGATTTTGACCCCTGAGCTCGAAAAGATTCACAATGTTTTTCATGTCTCGATGCTTCGACGATATAGGTCTGATCCATCGCACGTAATTGCTCCATCCGAGATTGAGATTCACCTAATTTGAGCTATGAAGAGGAACCGGTTCGCATTATGATGCGTGAAGTAAAAGAGTTGCGCTAATAAGAAAATCCCGTTAGTGAAGGTGTTGTGGCATAAACACGGAATTGAAGAAGCCACTTGGGAACTTGAGGACTCTATGAAAGAGCAATACCGAGCCTATTTACGGTAAGATTTTCGGGACGAAAATTTCTTAAGTGGGGAGAGTTGTGACACCCAAAATTGACCCTAGACGAGATGTGGTTTCGGGACCACAAAACCGAGGCATAAAAATAATTTAAAATTTATTGTGATGCCTATGATATGTGTTAAATTGTGTGTGACATTTTGATGATTTGATTTAGTGTTATAAAGGTGAATTTCACTAGAAAGGACTTGTGTGAGAAAATTTAGAAATGTGCTAGGCAAATGCAAAGTGGCCTAATAATGCATGTTGTGAAAATGAGGGATTTGCATGTCAAATTTCCCTAAAGATAGCCTAGTGGCCGGCCATGACAAGGATGATGGGCAAAAGAAAACATGTCATAAACAAGTTTTGTTAATGGTTGATGTCAAAATTGATAAAATATTAAGGTTGTAGGAAGAGAAACAAAAAAAAATGTGTGTGTGTGTGGTTGCCCCCCTTGCCGTGAATGGAGCAAAGAAAGAAAAAAAAGAGCTTCATTTCCTTTGGTTCTCTCTTAGCCGAATTGAAGAAAGAAAGGGGGAAGGGAGATTTCGGTCAACTTTAAGCTCAAAACAAGGTTAGTAATTCATGTTAGATTTTGAAATTTCAGCTTAATGTAAGTTGATTACTAAGTTCTTTAACTAGCCCATGTTAAAATTTTGGATTTGGGTGGTGCATGAAGTATTCGCCATGGTAGATAGTGAAGGAGTTGATTATTTTCTTTGTGTTAAATGAGTGATTGTGGATGGGTGAAGTGTGAGCTAGTTAAATATTCATATAGTTAGGTTGGATGATAGGAAGAAAAAAAATCGGCTTGTGTATGTACACTAAGGCCGAATGTAAAGTTGGAGATTTGTGGGAAATGTATGTGTCTTGAAGTGTTGGAATGGAGAGGATGCTTTAATTGTGTTATGAACAATTATGTGTTAGAAATTGTGATTTTGGGTTGACTAGGATTTTCGCCATAGTGGTCATTGAGGATTAAGGTTATGTTTCATGCTAAACTTGATAAATCTTGGTGTATGGGTGTTTGAACTAAACTAATGATCAAATAGATGCATAAATACAAAGTAAGAAGAATCGGCTATTGTATGTAATACTATTGCCGAATGTGAAAATACTATACTTGAGTAATGAATATGATTGGATTATTGATAGTATGGTAATTGCATAAGGCTATTAGCCGAATAGCTAAGAACGTAAGGTAGTAAGATAAAAATTTTACCATGTCATTCCGTATGTCATAAGATCATTAAAATGTGGATACCAATATATGTACCAAAGCGGTTGAATGAGCTAATTTATTTGTTTAAGCTCAAGATCCTAAAGGAGAGGCGTCCAACAAGGGGAAATCGAAGATCATCGAGTAGCCGACTTGGAATTAATTACGAACACAAGGTAAGTCATTAACACGTATTTGATATTGCTTAAATGATTGTAAAATTTATGCAATTGTGTTTAATGGGATGATATATATATATAAATGAAAATGTATGTGTATGGAGTGATGACATTTGTTGAATGTAAAAGAAATAGTGAAATGTGTAGAAAGTTTGCTTTCGGCACTAAGTGTCTTGGGCAATACGTGTGTGCGGTGTGTGAGATCGGCACTAAGTGTGCGTGCTGGAAATATATGGCACTAAGTGTGCATGCTGGAAAAATATGACACTATGTGTGCAAGCTGGAAAAATACTGACCTTGGGTGTGCGAGCTCGGAGGGTATGGCTTTGTGTGTGCGGGCTTAAATTACGTGGCACTAAGTGTGCGAAATCGAGTAGTAAGCACTGTGTGTGCGTACTCTATATATATGGAGGTGTGTCTCCATTGAATTGAGTATGGACAGCGGATCGGGTAAGTACCTCGAGCTCATGACGAATAGAGAATACGTTCATGCTTGGGGTTGAATTTGATAAGCCTTAAATCTATGTGATGATTGAAATTGTATGGTTGTGCTGGAAAATGAGTTAATGTGTAAAAATGCTTGATTATCTTTTGTGTAAAATATGAAATGTGGATGTATGACTTGGTACGAGATTGGACCGAAAGGTCCGAGGTATTATGGTATAGATTCGATATGGATGAGTACCTAGCCTCGTTTGTTGTACATGTTGTAGTAACTTTATCGGTGGATTGATGAATGCTTATGACTTACTGAGTTGTAAACTCACTCGGTGTTTTCTTGTCACCCATTTTAGGTCTCTCGGACTCGTATTGTTTGCGTGATCGGGACCGTCGTTGAAGTCATCACACCGGCTGAAATCTTGTGGTATTGTTTTTGTTGTTGAAGAACATTTGGCATGTATAGGCTATTATATTTTGTCGAATTGTGGGTTGTAAACTTTAAGCCATGTGAAAATGGCCTATGTGGTCGTCGAGTGGGATGCTAGAACCTATAGCCACGAGTCTTAGAAACTCTAATTTTGATAAGGTGGCCATAATTTGTGTCATGTATGATGGATGATTAAGGCCAAGGAAAGATTCATGAAATTGGCATAGTCTACTGCAGTAACTGTTGCGGACAGCAGCAGTGAGATGAGATTGAAAAATCACTAAAAATAGTAGAAGTAGAATTAAATAGTGAGTAAATTATGGAATTGAACGTTGATGAATCTATTTTTATATGGACGAAACGAAACGATCATATGAGCAGTATACTGAGAAATATTAAAGTTCTCGTAAGACAGGGCCAGAACAGTTTCTGGGTCCCCTGTCGTGACTTTGAAAATTTACCATAAATTATCCAGAAAGAATTAGGAGTCATGCCTTATATTTACAGATTCCATTTTGAGTCTAGTTTCATTAGAAACAAACGGCAGCAGTATTAAAGACCTGTACAGAGAGATATTCAAGTTGTAACGTGCGAAGGTCAGAGCAGTCGATCCCTGTAACATGGGTGACTTTAACTAATAAACTGTACCAATTTGCCTGACCAAAAATTCTAAAAATAAATCCATGGATGGTTATGTGAGTCTAAATTCAGGGAAAATTTACAAAACCAGTTTCTGAGTTTTGAAACTCGAGATATGATTTTTAAGGCGACGGTGATGCAGTTTTCCAGCCTGACTGGTAATGCCAAATTGGTTGGTATCTTGAGAGGATTTGGCCGTTAACCCCTCGTGTCCGACACCGGCGTCGGTCACGAGTTAGGGGTGTTACATTGACTCTCCAATCGTCTTCCAATCCTTTCGAGTCCTCGAGTTCTAGGAGACAGAGAAAAAGAGAGGGGCGAGCATTTACATGCTTAGTAAGCTCGAATAACTAGAAAGTAAACTTACCGAGTAATTAGCATACATCCATATTTAAATCATGAAATCATCAATTATGAAACGATTCCCTATCACATGCACTCAATCAATGAGTTAGTTACATAACAAAGCATCATGTAATTTATGTAGATGATCTCATCATTCATCATCTTATTGACATACATCATATTAGTCCCGTTGAGTTTCTAGGAAATCTCATTGGAATACCCATTACCCGTCAATTCTTAGGAATGATCATTTCCAATATATGCACTCCCGCGGACCTCACATCTCATGGCAGGATTACCAATCCAGGCTAAATCCCCCATATCATGAACTCATAAGGTGATGTCGGGATTACCAGTCTAGGCTAAATTCCTTATAACGACAAACACCCTTAACGATCTAGGATCTGAATTACCAGTCCAGGCTAAATTCAGACCCTAATTGGATTACTAGTCTAGGCTAAATCCATAATGCACACATATTCTTCGGGAGGCTTGATCATTCAAGGAACACCCGTCCGGGCTAGATCCTTTTCATACTTGAGATCACGTATTACTTGTCTGGGCTAAATCCTTACTGCAACACATGCAGGATCTCCTTACACATATCAATGAGGGTTTATCCATCGAATTCCCTTTGTCAACCTCATCCGAGACATTTTTCACATCTTACCATCAAATATGCATCTCTATGATATTTCATGCTAATAATAAATGAAATCATCATGCATTCATAAATCATTCAATTATGCATATTAGGGGTTTACTTTAAGTTATCCGAACTTACCTGGTATTCTTTACGGAATTGTGTTTCGGTTATTCCGAAACCTTGCGTTTACCTCGATCGACCTCCGAAATTTGTTCCTTGGGGTCTATATAAACAAAATTTAACTCATTAATATACTACATTATACATTTCAAGTTTAATATCTACCCCTGGTCCAAATGACCGTTTCATATTTTTATGATTTAGTCCCTAGGCTCGTATAATGAAACACATGCACTTTCTACCATACCCAAGCCTAGCCGAACACTTTTCCTTCTTATGGTAGGCCAAATTTTCCATTATTTTCTCATTTCTACCACACATTTACATCTTTTGCAAAATAGTCCCTATAAGGGTTTTTCATGAAAATCAACTAGGAAAAGATGTTTAATACACATTCATCTTTCATATTCCTCCATAATCCATCAAAATACGAGGAACTCATGCATGGGTAAATTTTTAAACATGAACCCTAGCATGAAATATGGGTAGAAATGGAGAGAGCAAGCTACCGAGATTTCAAAAATACAAAGAGCATGAAAAACGGGACTTAGGAGCACTTACTATTGAGCTTGGAAAGCTTGAAAACCCTAGCTATGGAAACCCTTGAAGTTTCAGCTGGACAAGGAACAGAATGGGCTGATTTTGGTTCATTTTTCCCATTTTATTTCATTAAAATACCAAATGACCAAAATACCCTTAAGCCCTTTCTTAAAATTCCATCCATGCAAGCCCATTTTTGTCAAAAAACTTAGAATTTGGGAAAATTCCTCTCCAAGACCTTCTAATTCATAACCCAAAGCAATTTCATACAAATTGCTTCTAGAAATCAAGTTTTGCAATTTATTCAATTTTTAGTCCCTAATTTCCAATTGAACACCTTACTCAAAGAATTTCTTCATGAAAATTTAACACATGCATATACTCATATTCTAGGCCTCATAATAATCATAAAGTAAATATTTTGATGTCAGATTTGTGGTCCCGAAACCACCATTCTGACTAGGTCCTATTTCAGGATGTTACATTTCTCACCTCTTAGGGACTTTCATCCTCGAAAGTCTTACCAGAAAACAGATTCGGATATTGAATTCTCATGGTTTCTTTCGGCTCCCATGTAGCCTCTTCTACACCATGTCGATGCCATAAAACTTTTACTAGAGCCACATCTTTATTTCTCAACTGTTTAACTTCACGTGCCAATATCTTAACTGGTTCCTCTCCATAAGTCATGTCCGGTCGAATTTCAATCTCATTCAGTGAAATTACATGAGAGGGGTCTGATCAATATCTCCTTAACATAGGTACATGGAACACGTCATGAATCTTTTCCAGTTCGGGTGGCAACACCAAACGATAGGCTAATAGTCCAACTCTTTCAGTGATCTCGTACAGTCCGATAAATTGTGGACTCAGTTTACCTTTCTGACCAAATCTCAATACCTTTTTCCATGGAGATACTTTCAATAATACCCTATCTCTAACTTGAAACTCAAATTTCTTTCTTTTTAGATCAGCATAAGACTTTTTCCTATTTGATGCCACTTTTAAACAATCCCGTATCACTTTAACTTTTTCTTCAATTTCTTTAATCAGATCAACTCCACGAATCTGATTTTCCTTGAGTTCTGTCCAGTACAATAGAGTTCGGCACTTCCTGCCATACAAGGCCTCATAAGGTGCCATCTTCAAACTTGTTTAGAAACTATTGTTGTAAGCAAATTCTACCAATGGTAGGTATTTTTCCCAGCTACCTTGAAATTCAAGGATGCAACAACGCAACATATTCTTGAGAATCTGAATCATTTGCTCAAACTAGCCATCGATCTGAGGGTGAAAAGATGTGCTAAAGCTCAACTTTGTACCCAAGGCTTCTTGTAGCTTCTTCTAGAATCTCAAAATGAACCTTAGGTCTCTGTCCGAAATAATCAACAGAGGTACTCTGTGCAATTTTACTATCTCAGAGATGTACAAATCAGTCAATCTATCAAGAGAATAATCCGTCCTTACCGGGATGAAATGAGCCAACTTTGTAAATTTGTCCACTATAACCCATATGTCATCTTTCTTTTTCAGAGTTAAAGGTAATCCCGTCACGAAGTCCATGGTAACTTTGTCCCACTTTCATTCAGGGACCATTACAGGCTGTAACTGTGACAGCCCTAAAGTGACCCTAGTCGGAAAGCGGTTTCGGGACCACTAAACTGAGTCACCAAATTATTTGAATATGATATTTATTGTCTAAAATATGTGATTATGAATGTGTGAAAGTTTTAAGCTTCGATTTAGTAAATTGCATGTGAATTTAGTCAATAGGACTTATGTGTGACACTTTTGAAATGTGATAGGTTAATCTATAAGGATCTATTAGTGCATGTAATCAAAGGGGTGGACTTGCATGTCAATTTCCCCCATTTAATTACTAGTGGCCGGCCATGACAAAGGGTGATGGGCAAAACATGTCATAAAACATGTTGTGTTAACGGTTTATGTTAGAAATCATAAAATAATAATGGTTAGTAGGATGATGAAAGAAAAAAAAAAAGAAAGAGGTCATCAACCATGTTTCTTCCTAGCCGATTCTAAAGAAAAAAAAAAGAGAGAACAAGAGCATTCGGTGATGAAAACAAGTTGTGTTCTTTGATTATTCTTGGCCGAATTGAAAGGAGGAAGAAAGGAGTGAAGCAATCGGTCATCTTAGGTCAATATTAAGGTAAGGAAGTTGATACTAGTTCTTGAAATCCTAGTTGATATTGAGTGAGATATCAAGTTATTGTTGGTAACCCATGTTGAAATTGTGACTTTGGAATAAGTAAGGTTTTCGGCTATGGAGATTAATAAGGGTGATGGTTGTGTTTCATGCTAAATCTAGATGAACAATGGTAGCTGCTTACATCTTGATATTTATGAGTTCCTTTCTTGGTTCCACCTTAGGTCCATAGGTATGATTTATGTTTGTTATGTTACTCATGGTTAAAATGATTCGCTATGGTTCATGTAAAATAAAATATACATGATTTGGCATTAAATGATATTAGGTTATATTCGAACATAGAAAGAGTTTATTTTGGTATGCTTATTACATGGTAGGTAAGATTTGTGTTTTGGGATATATGTTTATATTTGGTTAATGATTTGTTCTTGTGAAGTATAAATTTGTAACATGAATTGAGTTGGAAGTTATTATAATGTACTTGTGCATTCGGTATATGATGAAAATATATGAGGTGGTTATAATCAACTTTGTGATTCGGCTCTTGCACATATATACATTTGCACATGATGTATTGGTATGACATATATATTATCTTAAGGTATATATTTATATATGATGGTGTTTCAGTTATGGAGTAAACGATGGATGCGTATTGAGTTATAATATGTAATGCATTAGTTAGTAAAATGTATGCCATTTATATGTGGTATTAAGTATATAATTGGCCTCAACATAGACTTGTATATTCGGCCACATGAGATGGATTGGTGTTGCATGTATTAGGTTAGAGGCAAGCATATTGATGCTTTTATCTTGGCTTAGATAATCGGCTAAAAGGGAGCGTGGGCTAATATGTTGAGTTTGATTCATGATTTCATACACATGCGACTCTAATGTCTAATGTATATATGGGTTAAGTACCTTGAGTTTCTCTTCTTGATGTTCAAGTGATTAAATCAATTTATTTGTTAAATTAAGCTCAAGAGCAAAGGGGAACTAAATCCGATAAAGGGAAGGAAAAAGTGGTCGAATAGCCATTGAAATCGTTCAACAACATCCGAAGTAAGTTTTCGAGTAACGAGACTTAGTTTACGATTTGATTAAGTCATGACGTATGAGCATAACAAATATACGGTGATATGATGATTCTACTTGAATTATATGTTGAGTTAATTAGTCTATACGTATGACGGGTAGCCGTATGTGCATAGAGATCGTGTCATAAAGCAAACTAAACCATGCTGTTTGTATGTGGCTAGTGAGCCGAAAATGGGATTGCTTAATACGTGACTTGTGTTTGAATTCTATTTATGAAAATGAAATATAGATGTGTCATGATTTATTGATATGTGCATGAATATTTGGATGATAACCGGCTAAGTCCCGAAGGCGTTTAGCGAAGTTACTATATCTCGGGCTAAGTCCCAAGGCATTTGTGCGAAGTTACTATATCCGGGCTAAGTCCCAAGGCATTTGTGCGAGTTACTATATCCGGCTATGTCCGAAGGTATTCGAGCGAGTAGCTATATCCGGTTAAATCAAGGTACTTGGCTTGGGAATGAGCGACCTTGCTGTAATAGTTTCAATTAATACGCCGTAAAATCCCAATGATGAGGTATGTTTCAGATATGCTTTGAATTAGTTGATCCCTTATAAATAGTATTCGCTCAGTCGATAAATGAGCTACCGGCCTTTGGCTAAGTTGAACTTTTGTGTATGAATATAAGGGTTGGTAATGTGAAGTAAGTATGATATTGAGAATTTGTGCATATGAAATTATCCGTTTAGCCATATGAATGTTACACTTTAGTTGTGTCAAATTTTATGGCTCAAAACTTACTAAGCATTAAATGCTTACTCCGTTTCTTTGATTCTCTGTTTTATAGATTTTGGTTCGTCACCATCGACTCGGGATTGTCGAAGTCAAGTCGTCCACACTATCAAAGCCCCCCTTGGTACACTTTTGGTTGAACTCGAAATGGCATGTATAGGACTACCCTTTTGTTGTTGGTCATGTACCCTTTGGTTTTGTATAAATTTGGATAGCCATGCCAAAATGGCTTATATACACTTTGAGCATAGCATTATAATCGTCTTGTATGTTGTTCATTGAGAGGTATGGAAATGTTTGATAATGATTAGCCATTGGAAATGGTTAATTATGATTATTTTTATGCTATGTATGACAAACTCTAGTTGATTCATGGAAAACCATGAAATAGGTAAGGTTTACCTTAAAAACAGATGCTGACAGCAGCAGTGGTGTGGATTTGAAAAATCACTAAAAATAGTAAGAATGGAATTAAATAGTGAATAAATTATGTAATTGAACCTTGATGAATCTATTTTCATAGGGAAGTAATGAAACGATCATATGAACAGTATTTTATGAGATTTTAAAGTTTTTGTGAAACAGGGCTAGACGGTTTCTGGATTCCATGTTTGGAGTTAGGAAATTCATTATAAATTAACCAGAGACAGTTATAAGTCATGCCATATATGTATAGATTCCTTTTCGAGTCTAGTTTCTTTAGAAACAAACGGCATAAGTATTGAATCCCTGTACAGGGAGATATATAAGTCGTAATGCATGAAGGTCAGAGCAGTCGAACCCTGAAACAGGGGAGACTTTAACTAATAAACTGCACTAATTGGCCCGACCAAAAATTCTAGAAAAAAATTTGTAGATGGATATATGATTCTAGTTTCATGGAAAATTTACGAAACTGATTTTCGAGTTTTGGAACTCAAGATATGATCTTTAAGGTGACAAAGGACGCATTAGCCAGCTAGTCTGGAAATTTTAAAATGGACTGTAAAAATAAGGAATTAAGTCGTTAACCCCTCGTGTCCGACTCTAAACGGTCTCAGTGCACGGGTGTTACAATTAAATTGGTATCAGAGCTACGGTTTAGTCGATTCTAGGACTACCGTAATATGTTTGGGTCTAGCTATACATGCCATTATGTGATTATTTGATAGTGTGGTGATTTCTAACATTTGCAAATGTGTTTACTTATAGTAATGGATCCCGATCCCGACCGAGCGGTAGCTGATGATCTTGAGAGTGTAGCGCCTGCTCCCGCACAAGGGACAGCACCGGCTGACTCTCAACCTATTGCCAGTAATCTGAATGATGAAGCTAGACAAGCTTTCTATAGCGTGATGAATGATTGGTTCAACCAATACATTCGAACTAATACAGCTGTTCCACAACCTCCATTCCCGACTAATGCCACCCCCGCACCTACAATACCTCTGGCAACTGACCAAATAAGGTCAAACAAACCCCCAGTAGACAGAATCCGAAAGCATAGGGTACTGAATTTAAAGCTACGGACAGCGATGATGCCGAGCAAGCTGAATTTTGGTTGGACAACACTATTCGGGTATTCGACGAGCTATCTTGCACACCCGATGAGTGCCTAAAGTGTACTATCTTCTTGCTACGTGATTCTGCCTACTATTGGTGGAATACGTTGACTTTTGTTGTGCCCAGAGAGCAAGTAACTTGGGAGTTTTTCCAAACCGAGTTTCGAAAGAAGTATATCAGTCAGAGATTCATTGACCAAAAACGGAAGGAATTTCTTGAACTCAAACAAGGTTCCATGTCTGTTCATCGACTATGAACGAATATTTGTGAGGCTTAGCCGATGCGCGAGAATGCATTTCTTGAAGCTATGATGTAAACGTTTCAAGATGGATGAATGATGATATAAAGTCGTATGTTGGCATTTTAGAAACCGAGAATTTGTGGTACTTGTCGAGTTAGCTTGCAAAGCCGAGGAGCTCAGTAAGGAGAAAAGGAAAGCCGATGTGGGAGCAAAGGAGTTTCGTAAGAGATCTTCAGGAAAGCCCTTTCAATAGTCATCGAAGAAATTTAGAGATGACTTAGGCTGGTCTAGGGACACTTCGGGTTTTTCTAGACGAGATCACTATCGACCCTTTGTGAGCACACGCGTCACTTCGATCGCCAGTGTTGGAAATGATCGTCGAGATAGAACGGAGTGCCAGTATTGTGGTAAATGGCATTCAGGGAGTTGTAGATTTCATGACCGCTCCTGTTACAAGTGGGGATCAGTTGACCACTTCATTAAAGATTGCCCGAGGTTGTCTGAACAGAATGTAAATCGAGTGGGAAGCTGGTGCTACCATCGCCGAGGTAGACCATCTAGAAATACAGGCAATGCTAGTGGTGGTCAGAGAGGATCTTGAGATGCTACGACCAGATCTGAGGCTCGTGCTCCTGCTAGGGCTTATGCTATACGTGCACGCGAGGATGCTTCCTCGCCAGATGTTATTACCGGTACTTTTACTCTCTTTGATACTAATGTGATTGCTTTGATTGACCTTAGTTCTACTCATTCTTATATATGTGAAACCTTAGCATCTAGTAAGACTTTACCTATTGAGTCTACTGAGTTCGTAATTCGGGTGTCAAATCCCTTGGGTCGTTACATGCTTGTCGACAAAGTGTGTAAGAAATGTCCCCTAGTAATTCGAGGTTCCTCTTTTCCGGCGGACTTGATGCTTTTGCCGTTTGATGAATTTGATGTTATCCTCGGTTTAGATTGGTTGACCGTGCATGATGCGGTTGTGAATTGCAAAAGCAAGACTATTGATTTGAGGTGCTCAAATAACGAGATAATCCGAGTTGAGTCTACGGACTTAAAGGGGTTGCCAGCTGTAATATCATCAATGTTGGCCCAGAAATATGTAAGAAAGGGGTGCGAAGCATACCTTGCATATGTACTTGATGAAAAAGAGTTAGAAAAGAAACCCGAATCTGTGCCGGTGGTTTGTGAATACCTGGATGTTTTTCCCGAGGAATTACCGGGTTTACCACTGTTCGGAGGTAGAGTTTGGTATTGAGCTTGTACAGGACTACGCCGATTTCGATAGCTCCGTATCGTATGGCACCAACCGAGTTAAAAGAGTTGAAAGCTCGGTTGCAAGAATTGACGGATAGAGGTTTCGCTCAACCAAGTTTCTCACCTTGGGGTGCACCAAGATTGTTTGTGAAAAGAAGGACGGAACCATGAGGTTGTGCATCGACTATCGTCATTGAATAAAGTGACAATAAAGAATAAATATCCGCTACAGCGTATTGATGATTTGTTTGATCAACTAAAGGGAGCCTCGGTGTTTTCAAAGATAGATTTGAGATCGAGTTATTATCGCCATGAATACGAGATTCGGATATACCCAAAACCGCTTTCGTAAGCGAGATACGGTCACTATGAGTTCTTAGTGATGCCGTTTGGGCTCACTAATGCCCTGCGGTATTTATGGATTTGATGAATCGGATCTTCGACCGTATTTGGATCTGTTTGTAGTCGTGTTTATCGATGATATTTTGGTTTATTCGAGAAATGAAACCGATCATCTTGAACACCGGGATTAGTGTTGCAAATTTTACGGATAAGCGGTTATATGCTAAGTTCAATAAGTGTGAGTTCGTTAACTTGGGTCATGTGGTATCCGTGACGGTATTCGAGTTGATCCGAGCAAAATTTCAGCCATACTTAACTGGAAGCCTCCAGAAATATTAACGAGGTTCGAGCTTTTTGGGACTTGCTTAGGTTACTACCGACGGTTTGTAAAAGGTTTCTCGATGATAGCCACACCAATGACGAAGCTACTTCAAAAAGATGTTAAGTTCGAATGGACGGAAAAATGTCAGAAAAGTTTTGATCAACTGAAAACTTATTTGACTGAAGCCCCAATTCTAGTGCAACCCGAATCAAGGAAAGAGTTTGTCATTTATAGTGATACCTCCCTACTTGGGTTGGGTTGCGTATTGATGCAAGAAGGTTGAGTTGTGGCCTATGCATCGAGACAATTAAAGCCACATGAGAAAAATTATCCGACCCATGATCTCGAATTACTGCCATCGTATTCGCTTTGAAAATATGGCGACATTACTTATTTGGTGAGAAGTGCCATGTATTTTCGGATCACAAAAGTCTCAAATATTTGATGACTCAAAGAGACTTAAATCTACGACAAAGACGTTGGCTCGAGTTGTTAAAAGATTATGAGCTTGTCATTGACTATCACCCGGGAATGGCTAATGTGGTTGCGGATGCCTTAAGTCGTAAATCACTTTGTTTGCTTTTGAGCGATGAATGTACACTTGTTCCATTCTATCGACAATGTGTTAGTGGCGTAATTAAAGGCCAAACCATTGTTGATTCATCAAATTCGTGAAGCTCAGAAAGTCGATGATGAATTGGTTGCAAAACGGGCTGAATGTGTTCCGAATATGGAATCAGAGTTTCAAATTGTTGATGACGATTGTTTGAGGTTCAGAAGTCAGTTGTGTGTTCCAAGAAATTCAGAACTCATTTCGATGATTCTGACGAAGCTCATTGTAGCCGAATGTCAATTCACCCGGGGAGTACAAAAATGTACAACGATCTGAGACGTCAGTTTTGGTGGCATGGTATGAAACGAGACATTTCCAATTTTGTTTCGAAGTGTTTAATATGTCAGCAAGTGAAGGCGGAACATCAAGTGCCTACGGGTTTACTTCAGCCGATCATGATACCTAAATGGAAATGGGATAGAATCACGATGGATTTTGTGTCTGGGTTGCCATTGTCGACAAGTAAGAAAGATGCGATTTGGGTTGTTGTTGATAGACTGACTAAGTCGGCTCATTTTATCCCCGTACGTATGGATTTTTCATTGGATAAACTAGCTGAATTGTATGTTTCTCAGATTGTGAGATTACACGGGGTACCGATTTCTATTGTGTCGGATAGAGATCCGAGATTCACCTGGCGATTTTGGAAGAAATTGTAAGAAGCTTTGGGTACCAAGCTGCATTTTAGCACCGCTTTTTATCCACAAACCGATGGTCAATCCAAGCGGGTAATTCAGATACTTGAGGATATGTTGAGATGTTGCATCCTCGAGTTTAGTGGCTCATGGGAGCGGTATTTACCTTTGATTGAATTCGCTTACAATAATAGTTTTCAATCAAGTATTAAGATGGCACCTTACGAGGCTTTGTACGGTCGTAAATGCCGTACACCATTGTTTTGGACCGAGCTCGGTGAAAGTAAAATTTTCGGAGTTGATTTGATTAAAGATCTGAATGAAAGTAAAAGTAATCCGTGAAAGTCCGAAGGCGACCACGGATCGTCGTAAATCGTATGCGATTTGAAACGAAAAGACATTGAATATCAGGTTGGAGATAAAGTGTTTCTTAAAGTTTCGCCTTGGAAAAAGATACTCAGATTTGGCCATAAGGGCAAGTTGAGTCCGAGATTCATTGGGCCGTTGAAATCTCCGAACGAGTTGGTCCATTATGTATAGATTGATTTTGCCCCGAACTTGAAAAGATTCACGACGTCTTTCATGTTTCGATGCTTCGACGTTATAGATCTGATCCGTCACACGTAATTAATCCATCAGAGGTTGAAATTCAATCCGACCTGAGTTATGAAGAAGAGCCGATTCATATCTTAGCTCGTGAAGTGAAAGAGTTACGAAACAAAAAGGTTCTTTTAGTAAAAGTGTTATGGCTCAAACACAGGATAGAAGTAGCTACTTGGGAACCCGAGAACTCTATGAAAGAGCGATACCCAAACCTATTTACCAGTAAGATTTTCGGGGACAAAAATTTCTTAAGTGGGGGAGAGTTGTGACAGCCCTAAAGTGACCCTAGTCGGAAAGCGGTTTCGGGACCGCTAAACCGAGTCACCAAATTATTTGAATATGATATTTATTGTCTAAAATATGTGATTATGAATGTGTGAAAGTTTTAAGCTTCGATTTAGTAATTTGCATGTGAATTTAGTCAATAGGACTTATGTGTGACACTTTTGAAATGTGATAGGTTAATTAATAAGGATCTATTAGTGCATGTAATCAAAGGGGTGGACTTGCATGTCAATTTCCCCCATTTAATTACTAGTAGGATGATGAAAGAAAAAAAAAAAAAGAGGTCATCATCCATGTTTCTTCCTAGCCAATTCTAAAGAAAAAAAAGAGAGAACAAGAGCATTCGGTGATGAAAACAAGTTGTGTTCTTTGATTATTCTTGGCCGAATTGAAAGGAGGAAGAAAGGAGTGAAGTAATCAGTCATCTTAGGTCAATATTAAGGTAAGGAAGTTGATACTAGTTCTTGAAATCCTAGTTGATATTGAGTGAGATATCAAGTTATTGTTGGTAACCCATGTTGAAATTGTGACTTTGGAATAAGTAAGGTTTTCAGCTATGGAGATTAATAAGGGTGATGGTTGTGTTTCATGCTAAATCTAGATGAACAATGGTAGTTGCTTACATCTTGATATTTATGAGTTCCTTTCTTGGTTCTACCTTAGGTCCATAGGTATGATTTATGTTTGTTATGTTACTCATGGTTAAAATGATTCGGCTATGGTTCATGTAAAAATAAAATATACATGATTTGGTATTAAATGATATTAGGTTATATTCGAACATAGAAAGAGTTTATTTTGTTATGCTTATTACATGGTAGGAGTTTATTTTGGTATGCTTATTACATGGTAGGTAAGATTTGTGTTTTGGGATATATGTTTATATTTGGTTAATGATTTGTTCTTGTGAAGTATAAATTTGTAACATGAATTGAGTTGGAAGTTATTATAATGTACTTGTGCATTCGGGTATATGATGAAAATATATGAGGTGGTTATAATCAACTTTGTGATTCGGCTCTTGCACATATATATATTTGCACATGATGTATTGGTATGACATATATATTATCTTAAGGTATATATTTATATATGATGGTGTTTTAGTTATGGAGTAAACGATAGATGCGTATTGAGTTATAATATGTAATACAGTTGTTAGTAAAATGTATGCCATTTATATGTGGTATTAAGTATATAATTGGCCTCAACATAGACTTGCATATTCGGCCACATGAGATGGATTGGTGTTGCATGTATTCGGCTAGAGGCAAGCATATTGATGCTTTTATCTTGGCTTAGATAATCGGCTAAAAGAGAGCGTGGGCTAATATGTTGAGTTTGATTCATGATTTCATACACATGCGACTCTAATGTCTAATGTATATATGGGTTAAGTACCTTGAGTTTCTCTTCTTGATGTTCAAGTGATTAAATCAATTTATTTGTTAAATTAAGCTCAAAAGCAAAGGGGAACTAAATCCGATAAAGGGAAGGAAAAAGTGGTCGAATAGCCATCGAAATCGTTCAACAACATCCGAAGTAAGTTTTCGAGTAACGAGACTTAGTTTACGATTTGATTAAGTCATGACGTATGAGCATAACAAATATACGGTGATATGATGATTCTACTTGAATTATATGTTGAGTTAATTAGTCTATACGTATGACGGGTAGCCGTATGTGCATAGAGATCGTGTCATAAAGCAAACTAAACCATGTTGTTTGTATGTGGCTAGTGAGCCGAAAATGGGATTGCTTAATACGTGACTTGTGTTTGAATTCTATTTATGAAAATGAAATATAGATGTGTCATGATTTATTGATATGTGCATGAATATTTGGATGATAACCGGGCTAAGTCCCAAGGCGTTAAAGCGAGTTACTATATCCGGCTAAGTCCCAAGGCATTTGTGCGAAGTTACTATATCCTGCTAAGTCCGAAGGCATTTGTGCGAAGTTACTATATCGGGCTATGTCCCGAAGGTATTCGAGCGAGTAGCTATATCCGTTAAATCGAAGGTACTTGGCTTGGGAATGAGCGACCTTGTTGTAATAGTTTCAATTAATACGCTCGTAAAATCCCAGCGATGAGGTATGTTTCGTATATGCTTTGAATTAGTTGATCCCTTACAAATAGTATTCGCTCAGTCGATAAATGAGCTACCGGCCTTTGGCTAAGTTGATCTTTTGTGTATGAATATAAGGGTTGGTAATGTGAAGTAAGTATGATATTGAGAATTTGTGCATATGAAATTATCCGTTTAGCCATATGAATGTTACACTTTAGTTGTGTCAAATTTTATGGCTCAAAACTTACTAAGCATTAAATGCTTACTCCGTTTCTTTGATTCTCTGTTTTATAGATTTTGGTTCGTCAGCTATCAGACTCGGGATTGTCGAAGTCGAAGTCGTCCACACTATCAAAGCCCCCCCTTGGTACACTTTTGGTTGAACTCTGAAATGGCATGTATAGGACTACCCTTTTTGTTGTTGGTCATGTACCCTTTGGTTTTGTATAAATTTGGATAGCCATGCCAAAATGGCTTATATACACTTTGAGCATAGCATTATAATCATCTTGTATGTTGTTCATTGAGAGGTATGGAAATGTTTGATAATGATTAGCCATTGGGAATGGTTAATTATGATTATTTTTATGCTATGTATGACAAACTCTAGTTGATTCATGGAAAACCATGAAATAGGTAAGGTTTACCTTAAAAACAGATGCTGACAGCAGCAGTGGTGTGGATTTGAAAAATCACTAAAAATAGTAATAATGGAATTAAATAGTGAATAAATTATGTAATTGAACCTTGATGAATCTATTTTCATAGGGAAGTAATGAAACGATCATATGAACAGTATTTTATGAGATTTTAAAGTTTTTGTGAAACAGGGCCAGAGCGGTTTTAGGATTCCATGTTCGGACTTAGGAAATTCATTATAAATTAACCAGAGATAGTTATAAGTCATGCCATATATGTATAGATTCCTTTTCGAGTCTAGTTTCTTTAGAAATAAACGGCATAAGTATTGAATCCCTGTACAGGGAGATATATAAGTCGTAATGCGTGAAGGTCAGAGCAGTCGAACCCTGAAACAGGGGAGACTTTAACTAATAAACTGTACTAATTGGCCCGACCAAAAATTCTAGAAAAAAATTTGTAGATGGATATATGAGTCTAGTTTCAGGGAAAATTTACAAAACTGATTTTCGAGTTTGTAACTCAAGATATGATCTTTAAGGTGACAAAGGACGCAGCTTAGCCGACTAGTCTGGAAATTTTAAAATGGATTTGTAAAAATAAGGGAATTAAGTCTCGTTAACCCTCGTGTCCGACTCCGGCAACGGTCTCGGGTACGGGGTGTTACAGTAACAAACCTGAAGGCACTTGATGTTCAGCTTTAACTTGCTGACGTACCAAGCATTTCGATACAAATTTAGAAACATCTCTTTTCATGCCATTCCACCAGTACATCTTTTTTAAATCGTTGTACATCCTGGTACTTCCCTAGTGAATAGACAGACGACTGTTATGTGCTTCTTGAAAAATCTTTCAAATAAGTTCATTGTCTTTGGGTACACAAACCCTATCTCTAAACATTAAACATCCATCAGGACTAATGCAGAAATCTGACTCAACACTAGACTCACATTGAGCTCTTTTTCCTTCAAAGTCATCATCATTAAGCTGAGCATCATGAATTTCTTGCAAAAATGTTGGCCTAGCCTCCAGCTTGGCCAGAACTGAACCATTATCAAGCAATGTCAAATGAGTATCCATGGCTCTCAAAACATACAGTGATTTTCTACTCAATGTATCGGCGACCACATTCGCCTTTCCTAGGTGATAGTCGATATCAGATCATAATCCTTAATTAATTCTAACCATCTCCGTTGTCTCAAATTTAATTCTTTTTGAGTCATCAATTATTTCAAACTCTTGTGGTCCGTGAATATACAACAAGTCTCATCATACAGATAATGCCTCCAAATTTTCAAGGAAAAACAATAGCGGCAAGCTCTAGGTCTAGGTTGGATAATTCCTCTCGTGAGGCTTCAATTGCCGTGAAGCATAGGCTATCACTTTGCCATATTGAATAAGTACACAACCCAATCCATTTAAGGATGCATCACTATAGACCACAAGCTCTTTTCCTAGTTCAGGTAGCACTAAAACAGGAGCTTCCGTCAGTAATGTCTTTAACTTCTCAAAACTTTGCTGACACTTCTCCGTCCATTCAAACTTAACGTCTTTTTGTAGCAGCTTCGTCATCGGAGTCGTTATCATGGAAAATTCTTTTACAAACCTTCAATAGTAACCGACTAAGCCCAAAAAGCTTCTAGCCTTGGTTACATTCTTAGGCGATTTCCATTCAACAATTGCAAAAATCTTACTTAGATCAACTCAGATGCCTTCACCCGAAACTATATGACCCAAAAATCCAACTTCCTGGAGCCAAAACTGACTTTTGCTAAACTTAGCATGCAATTGCTTTTCCTGCAAGGTCTGCAAGATAATTCTCAGGTGCTTCGCATGCTCTGTCTCATATTTAGAGTAGATCAAAATGTCGTCAATAAACACAACGACAAACTTATCCAAATATGGCCGAAAGATCCTATTCATTAGATCCATAAACACAGCCGGTGCATTCGTCAGCCCAAATGGCATGACAAGAAATTCATAATGGCCATACCTCGTTCTAAAAGCTGTCTTGGGTACATCCGAGTCTTTAACTCGCAGCTGATAATAGCCAGACCTCAAGTTTATCTTGGAGAATATGGTGGCTCCTCTCAACTGATTAAACAAATCATCGATCCTTGGCAAAGGATACTTATTCTTAATAGTCACCTTGTTCAGTTACCGATAATCGATACATAACCTCATCGAACCATCTTTCTTCTTTACGAACAACACAAGGGACCCCAAGGTGAAAACTTGGCCTAGCGAATCCTTTAGGCTCAGCTCTTGCAACTGTGCTTTTAACTCCTTCAGCTCGGTAGGTGCCATTCTGTACGGGGCAATAGAAATGGGAGTCATCCTTGGCACCAATACAATACCAAACTCTATCTCCCTTTCAGGAGGTAATCTGGGTAATTCCTCCGGAAACACATCTGGGTACTCACATACTATTGCACAGACTCAATTTTTAGCTCTGTTTCCTTATTGTTCAGTACAAATGTAAGGTAGGCTTCATAGCCTTTCCTCATATGTCTCTGGGCAACCATTGTCGTGATTACAACCAGTGACGAACCCAATTCTCTTGATTCGACCCGTAGAATCTTACCATCCGGGCCTTTTAACTTAATATACTTACTACCACAATTCATTGTTACATCATGAAGGGCTAACCAATCCATACCAAGTATTACATCAAATTCATCAAATGGTAACAACATAAGGTTAGCCGGGAAAAAATGACCTTGAATCGTCAAAGGACAATTCTTACAGACTTTATCAACTAGAACTGATTTGCCTAGTAGGTTCGACACTCTAATAATATCTTCCGTATGTTCAACAGGTATGTTCATACTAGACGCCAATCTCATGCTAATATATGAATGCGTCGACCCCGGGTCAATTAAAGCAACAACACTTATATTAAAAAGAGAGAAAGTACCTATAATAACATCAGGAGCAGCGGCTTCCTCTCAAGTACGTATTGTATACATTCTTGCCGGGGCTCGAACCTCTGATTTTGCAGCATCTTTAGTCACAACTCGACTGCCACTAGCACTCCCAGGGTATCTCGGAGGTCTACCTCGTAGAATGGGAGCACTCGACTTTAGAGCTATTCCCACTTCTTTTTCGGCTCGTTCTGGGCAGTCTCTGATAAAGTGATTAAGAGAACCACATCTGAAACACGCACCGCTCTTCATTCGATAGTCTCTGAAGTGAAATTTGTTATAGGTCTTACACTTCAGTTTTTGATCATATACACTCCCCACACTAGTCACCATCGGGGAAGAAGACTTTTGACCTCGTCATTTAGAGCTTCTCAATCTACCCGAATATCCCACTGACAAAGTGGAGCATTTATGCAGGCTCTTAGCTTTCTTCGTGGAGAACGAGAGTGTTTTACCGCTAGACCTCTTGCTCGTAACTCGAGCCTCTCTCTTAGCTTGTTTTCTTTCATTATTAAGTTCCTCGGCCTTCTTGGCTCGATCGGCCAATGCGGCAAACTCCCGTATTTCTAGGATCCCAATCAACAACTTGATATCCTCATTTAGACCTTCCTTGAAGCGTTTACACATTTTCGATTCAGTTTGGATCCATTCAATTGCGTACTGACTTAGTCGTACGAACTCTCTCTCGTATTCTGCTACAGTCTTGTTCCTTTGTTTGAGTTCCAGGAACTCCTTTCGCTTCGAGTCCAAAAACCGTTGGCTAATATATTTCTTCCTAAACTCTGCTTGGAAGAAATCCCAAGTAATATTTTCCTTCGGCATTACCAAGGATACAGTTTTCCACCAATTGTATGCACTGTCCTTCAAAAGGGACACAGCACATTTCAAACATTCCTCGGGTGAACATGACAAATCATATAGCACCCGTGTAGTATTTTCGAGCCTGAACTCGGCTCTTTCAGCGTCATCATCAACTTTAGCTCTGAATTCCTCAGCCCCATACTTTCTAAGCTTATCTACAAGGGCTTTACCGATTCTCACCGGTGCCATACCTCGTGGCACATCCTCATCAGGTTGGTTAGGGGGTGGGGGAGGTCTTGGTATAGTGGGGCTATTTCTCAAATAATCCCCAAACCATTCATCCATCATATCAATGAAGGCAGCTCGAGCCTCTTCTCAGCCTTCTGACATCAGCCTTCTACTACTACCAGATAGAGCTTGCTGTATGGAAGCTGGAGCATGGCTGTCGGCTCCCTCGGACTCATCTTGTGCTTGAGTGGAAGACATTCACTATATTCAAAACAGTTTAAACAATTAGGAGACGTCACACTATCAACATTCTAATAATGGCATGTATAGCGAACTTTAACATCCTTTACGATAGTCCTAGAACCGACTAAACCATAGTTCTGATAACAATAAATGTGACACCCCTCACCTGTACCCAACACCGGAACAGGGTTCGAGGCATTACCAGGACTTTACATTTTGAAACGTACCAAATTGGGTCACCATGTTTTACTCAAATTTTAAGCTTTTCATCCATGAACAACTCGTCCCTTATATAGGCCTTCGAGGCCTATAACATACCTAGAGGCAGTGCGGGACAAATTCGGGTACGTTCGATAAACCTTGGGCTCCTTAGGAAATTTTTCCTAATCATAAAGTGTCACACCCGTGTGACTTGGGGCACGCCCATGCCCTTCAGCTGTGGGCAACACTAACTTATCAACACAGCCATGGCACACACACGTGCTGCCTACCCGTGGACGACACTGTCTTTTTTAACACGGCCATGGTGCACGCTCGTGTGGCCTACCCGTGTACAACTTTGAGCTAAACTTTTAAGTGCAGGGGGCGCACAACCATAGCACACGCCCATGGGAGGGAACCGTGTGTCACACACGGCCTAGACACACGCTCGTGTGTCTAACCATGTGGACTCTAATAGGCTAATTTTCAAGCCTGTAGTCACCCCTTCCTACTACTTGTGCTTAGTGGTTACCAAATTCAAGGTAAAACACAATTATACAATTGTAAATAATCTTGATTAAACTAGATGTATAAAAACCTCATATCATTGGTTTGATACATGATAGGTTATTTTCCATTTAGTGTTTATCGGTTCCCATGTCACTTTAATTCATCCGAAATTGGCTCGTTCATGTTCTCATTGCCAATTGTTAACGACCCATCACTTGTAAATAAAACCATGCATAAATTCGTAGGTCATAGCCTACTTCAATTAAGCCAATTTTCGTGGCCATATACAAAGAGATAAACATACTCTTACATGCCTTCATTTGGCAAACCAAATGACACACATATAACAAAATACTCAAAAATACTATACATGCCATTGAACAAAACAAGCAAAGTCTTTATACCAAAGCTTGTCTAGTTGATAGTGTGTTGATTTTCCAAACGTCTTCCAATTCTTTCGAGTCCTCGAGCTCTGTGAGATAGAGAAAAAGAGAGGGACAAGCATTTACATGCTTAGTAAGCTTGAATAACCGAAAAGTAAACTTACCGAGTAATTAGCATACATCCATATTTAAATCATGAAATCATCAATTATGAAACGATTCCCTATCATACGCACTCAATCAATGAGTTAGTTACATAACAAAGCATCATGTAATTTATGTAGATCAGCTCATCATTCATCATCTTATTGACATACATCATATTAATCCCGTTGGGCTTTTAGGAAATCTCGATGGAATACCCATTATCTGTCAATTCTTACAAATGATCATTTCACATATATGCACTCCCGCAGACCTCACATCTCATGGCAGGATTACCAGTCCATGCTAAATACCCCATATCATGAACTCATAAGGTGATGTCGGGATTACCAGTCCAGGCTAAATCCTTTACAACAGAAAACACCCTTAACGAGCTCAGATCTGAATAACCAGTCCAGGCTAAATTCAGACCCTAATCGAATTACACGTCCAGGCTAAATCCATAATGCACACATATTCTTCGGGAGGCTTGATCATCAAGGAACACCCGTCCGGGCTAGATCCCTTTCATACTTGAGATCACGAATTACCCGTCCGGGCTAAATCCTTACTGTAACACATGCAGGATCTTCTTACACATATCAATGAGGGTTTATCCATCGAATTCCCTTTGTCAACCTCATCCAAGACATTTTTCACATGTTACCATCAAATATACATCTCTATGATATTTCATGCTAATAATAAATGAAATCATCATGCATTCATAAATCATTCAATCCTGCATATTAGGGGTTAACTTTAAGTTATCCGAACTTACCCAGTATTCTTTTCGAAGTTGTGTTTCGGTTATTCTGAAACCTTGCGTTTACCTCGATCGACCTCTAAAATTTGTTCCTCGGGGTCTATAATAACAAAATTTAACTCATTAATACACTACATTATACATTTCAAGTTTAATATCTACCTCCGGTGCAAATGACTGTTTCACCCCTAACCTTTCACATTTTTACGATTTAGTCCTTAGGCTCGTATAATGAAACACATGCACTTTCTACCATACCCAAGCCTAGCTGAACTCTTTTCCTTCTTATGGTAGCCCACATTTTCCAGTATTTTCTCATTTTTACCACACATTTACATCTTTTGCAAAATAGTCCCTATAAGGGTTTTTCATGAAAATCAACTAGGAAAAGATGTTTAATACACATTCATCTTTCATATTCCTCTATAATCCATCAAAATACAAGCAACTCATGCATGGGTAAATTTTTAAACATGAACCCTAACATGAAATATGGGTAGAAATGGAGAGAGCAAACAACTAGGAAAGGATGTTTAATACACATTCATCTTTCATATTCCTCTATAATCCATCAAAAATACAAAGAGCATGAAAAACGGGACTTGGGAGCACTTACTATTGAGCTTGGAAAGCTTAAAAACCCTAGATATGGAAACCCTTGAAGTTTCAGCTGGACAAGGAAGAGAATAGGCTGATTTTGGTTCATTTGTCCCATTTTATTTCATTAAAATACCAAATGACCAAAATGCCCTTAAGCCCTTTCATTAAAATTCCATCCGTGCAAGCCCATTTTTGTCCAAAAACTTAGAATTTGGGAAAATTACTCTCCAAGACCATCTAATTCATAACCCAAAGCAATTTCATACAAATTTCTTCTAGAAATCAAATTTTGCAATTTATTCAATTTAGTCCCTAATTTCCAATTGAACACCTTACTCAAAGAATTTCTTCATGAAACTTTAAAACATGCATATACTCATATTCTAGGCCTCATAATAATCATAAAGTATATATTTTGATGTTGAATTTGTGGTCCCGAAACTACCATTCTGACTAGGCCCTATTTTAGGATGTTACATTCAACGCCACCACTGTCCACCCCTTAAGCAAAAATAAATCCTTCCTTTGAGCAAGGAGGGATTCGAGCCCCTTACCTCATTGCCTTGCATGTGACACCACTTGCCACTCCACCAAAAGGCTTTCTTTTGTCCAATTATTCCTTCATTTATTTAAAAGCCAACCTACTTGCCAACATTGTTCTTTTAATAATTAAACCATAATTTCCTTCACCCTTAAGTTCGAACTCAACCCTTAACTAAGACCTACTATCACATAATTTACACTTAATTAGGAATGGTAAGCACAATTTTTATCAAAGCCAAAAAAAAAAAGTTCGGGATTTCAAGATTTTTGGGGCGTTACAACTCTACCCCTTAAAAGAAATTTCATCTTCAAAATTTTACCTAATTCAAACAGTTGAGGATATTGACGTTGCATCGTTTACTCAGGTTCCTAAGTAGCCTCCTCAGCCTTGTGATTACGCCAAAGCACTTTGACTAATGGAATGGACTTCCTCCTCAGTACCTTAACATCACGATCAATTATTTGTATGGGCTCTTCCTCGAAAGTTAGGTCTGCCTGACCTCGATTTCCTCAACCGCTACGACATGTGAAGGATCTGAGCGATACCGTCTCAGCATGGAAACATGAAACACGTCATGGATTTGGCTTAGTTCAAGAGGTAATCGTAACACCCCTTACCCGTACCCGAGGCCGGGATAAGGTACGAGGCGTTACCGGACAAACATACAAACATTAAACTAAAATACGGGCCTTAAAATTTCATTATATTTTTCAAAATGTTCATTCAGTTACACATAGTCCCTTATTTGACTCTACAAAGCCCAAAACATACTTTAGAAATGGTTCAGGACTAAACCGAGAACTTACAAAAATCTTGGAAATTTCATGCTTTAAGGCTCCACACGCCCATGTCCCAAAGTCGTGTTCCATACACGGCTGAGACACATGGTCGTCTCTCTGCCTGTGTGGAATATACCTAGGTTATTTTCCAAGCTTTGGTCAACCTTAATCTCTTACACACTTATACAAAATCAAAAGCATATAACATAGTATTCATTTAATGATTAAATATTTTCAATTAAACCACAAACATAGCATTTGTATGTCATCATACATGTGTATCTCATACTCATTTTACCTTGTTTATTATAGTACCACTTATACATTTATACCAAGATTATCATCTTACCAAATATCTTCACTTAATCATCAAGCATTCATATTTAAAACTAGATCATATCTTTATAAAATACCACAATTCAGATCATAAAATAACATGTTTGCTCTGAAACATTTCAATTCAACTCCATACCCAACAAGCATTACATTGAGACTAGTCATATATATATATATATACATGTCATGATACATATCATTCTCTTTCTGTTTTCTTATAAACACATATCATTTATTTCATTATATAAATATTTCATATGCCATAGTTTCCATGTATTCCACATATATTTATTTTCCTCCTCCTCCTCTCCATCCCACATCCTTAATGTATATAGCATTCTTGTAAGTACGATTTCACAATTTACTAATAAATGCTCACATCAAACTGACCACACGAGTCATAGTCACTTATTTATAATTCGAGCTAAAGAGCTCCAAATTAAGATCCGTAAATTTCCCCTGAAACTAGAGTCACATATCTTTCCACCATAAAATTTTCATAATTTTTGTTTAGCCAATTAGTACAGTTTATTCATTAAAATTTCCCCTATTTCACATTCTGACAGTTCTGACCTCTCTTCACTAAAAATTAATTATCTCACAATACAGAACTCGAATAATGTTTTTGTTGATTTATCTTGAAAATATACTCATTACGAATTTTAAAAATATAAGTTTAAGCCTCTAATTATTTTTATCCAAATTTTTGTGATTTTCCAAAGCCAGAACCGGGGATCACGTAATCATTCTGAACCAGTCTCACAAAAACATAAATATCTAAAAATATAGAACTCGTTTTCTTGTTATGTTTCTTTTATATGAATATAGACTCATTAAGATTTAATTTTATATCTCATTCAGTCTCTGATTCAATTTCTACTATTTTTTGTGATTTTTCAAAATCATGTCACTGCTACTGTCCAAAACAGTTTTATTGCTAATTCACTCTTTCAAACTTTCTTTGTATTAACCTCATTTTAGCATACTTATCACAAATCATTTTCACCACATTTCATACATCACAAGTATAGGCCCATGATCACAAGGTCACCATAAAATCATCCTCATGTATAACTTACTTGTTTATAACCTTACCACATCCTGGTCACTTAATGAACACATCATTCACAAAACCAAGTTCCTGCACTTATTCATCACAAAATTCACAAAGCAATACATAGAGAGTCTCCCATTGAACACTTCAGATCGATCCTCGATACTTGGTGGTTTCAGCACATAGCTCCACCCATCATATAGTTCGGCTCTCTTATACACATGATGAACACTCAGTACCACCCATGTGACCTAGCCAATTTATCTCGTAGCTCTCTTGTCTACATGGTGTCCTTCACCTGGAACCACGCATACGACCTAGCTACATATATCCCGTAGCTCTCTTGTCTAGATGGTGTACACATAGTATCACCCATGCGACCTAGCTACATCATAATGTCTTGTAGCTCTCTTGTACAAATGAAGTGCACTCAGCACCATACATGTGACGTAGCTACATACTATCTCAGATCATCCAATCATCCAAGGTTCAACCGGATTTCTCTCTTTTCCAACAATTTCACCAATCAAGTAATTATCCACAAACATATTTCCAATATTATAATAAAATATCATAATACAAGTAATATTGATTTATTACTTACATATAAACTTACATCTCATTTAATATCAAGGTAATAACATTAAATTACACATTGCCTTATTAAAACCGTATGAATTTACAATTTCCCATAATATCCGTAATCATAGAAATCACATTTATGTATGATAATTCAATGCACTTCATGTACCGTAGACATATTTTTAAATCAATTCATAAACTTGGCACCATAATCATTTAATTTAACATAATTCAATTAATTCACTAAATTTAACTTTCAAATATAAATTACAAGATTATTGTCAGTATTATTATCATACCAACTTACATACTTTCAACACCTCGGAAATTATAATAAATATATCAATTTTACATTGAAACATGCATAAATTAATGCTTATTATACATATGAACTTACCTCGATACTAAAACGGCCATTTTACCAACTTTCCCAACTTTCGATTTTTCTCTCATTCTAGGTTCAAATCTCATTTTCCGGGATCTAAAACATCATATTTTACTTATTTAATTAATGTACTATTCAAAACAGTCCTTAACTCAAACTTTGGAAAAATTGCAATTTTGCCCCTAAACTTTTGCATATTTACGCTTTTGCCCCTAGGCTCGAGAATTAAACTTCATCCCATATTCTTATGTTTTATGACATGCTGAAACATCAAATTCTCACTCTAACATATACTTATGACTATTCGGTATTTTTACCGATTAAGCCCTTTTACTGGTTTTCACTCAAAACCGAGTGGCACAAGTTGTCTAACATAATTGAAAACCTCATATTCTATCATAAAACAGAAAAATAAACACATTTCACCTATGTGTATTTTTCCAAATATGAATCCTAGCTTAAATTATTGCTAGAATAAGCTTAATCAAATTATTGGGATTCCAAAAACGAAAAGAACTTGAAAAACGGGGTTAGAATGAACTTACTATTGAGATTGGAAAGCTTGAAAACGCTATCCATGGCGTCCCCCATGCTAATTTCGGCCTCCTTGAAAAAGATGAGTCAATTTTGGCTTTATTTTCCCTTTTTATTTCTTTTAATTACCAAATGACCAAAATGCCCTTCCTTACTAAACTTTCAAAAATTCCATCCATGTCCAATTTTTGTCCATCACTTAGAAATTGGTCAAATTTATATTTAAGACCTCCTAATTAATATTTCAAAGCAATTTCATACTAGAAACTTCTAGAATGCAAGTTTTGCAACTTATTCAGTTTAGTCCCTAACTTCAAATTGAGCACTTTATGCATAGAATTTCTTCACGAAATTTTCACACAATCATGCAATCATATCATAAACCTCAAAATAATCATAAAATAATTATTTCTATCTCAGATTTTGTGGTCCCGAAACCTCTATTCCAACTAGACCCAATTTTGGGTTATTACAACTCTCCCCCCTTTAGAGATTTTCGTCCTCGAAAATCTTACCGGAGTGAAGTTTAGTATCTTTCTCATAATTTCCACCATTACTAACTAATTGTTTCAAGACGATACTTTCAGAAACACTCTGTCATCAATTTGAATCCCAAGATAACTCAGTCAACTCTGATATTTCTCTAACTCTGTCCTTCACTTGTCAACCATTCTCAGTCTCTGGTCATATCTATAATTATTTTATCACTGAACTCTTTGATTCCACACTTAGGAACTTAGTCAACATGATTCTCATGAATTTTCGTTATATACACCTCATCGGTAAGGGGTGAGGTCGCATGATCTCTAACTCGATTCGACATATATCTATATGACACATTTTTTTCATTATCCACATATGTCATTATAATCATACTATCCACTTCAAACAATTTATTATTCATATCTGTCTTACATAAAATTTCCAATTATCTCATTTCAAACAAGTGCATTCTATGAAGTTTGAATAACTTTAGTCATCACATTTACTAATTAATTTAGTCAAGCATGCAACAGCATATGTAGGCCAAACAAATATGAATAAATATATCACTATATAAACTTTCATCTCACATATTATCACATATACATATATCACGAATTCTTATTCATACCTTCCCGAGTTTAACACATCATAGCTACACTTTATTCAAATACTTCAATATTACTATAAAATGGTCAAATGTAGCTCAGTTGGAGAATACTTCATTTTAAACAAAATGGTCCTCATTAGTGTCGGGAGACATCACACTATCACATATTTGTGGCATGTATAACTAAACTCTCACACTTGCTATGTTAGTCCGAGAATTGACTAAACCTGCTCTGATACCACTAAATGTAACACCCCTTACCCGTACTCGAGGCAGGGATAAGGTACGAGGCGTTACTGGACAAACATACAAACAATAAACTAAAATACGGGCCATAAAATATCATTATATTTTTCAAAACGTTCATTCACTTACACATAGTCCCTTATTTGAGCCTACGAAGCCCAAAACATACTTTAGAAAGGGTTTGGGACTAAACCGAGAACTTACAAAAATCTTGGAAATTTCATGCTTTAAGGCTCCACATGCCCGTGTCCCAAAGTCGTGTTCCATACACGGCTGAGACACATGGTCGTGTCTCTGCCTGTGTGGAATATACCTAGGCTATTTTCCAAGCTTTGGTCAACCTTAATCTCTTACACACTTATACAAAATCAAAAGCATATAACATGGTATTCATTTAATGATTAAATATTCGCAATTAAACCACAAACATAGCATTTGTATGTCATCATACATGTGCATCTCATACTCATTTTACCTTTTTTATTATAGTACCACTTATACATTTATACCAAGATTATCATCTTACCAAATATCTTCAACTTAATCATCAAGCATTCATATTTAAAACTAGATCATATCTTTATAAAATACCACAATTCAGATGCGCAAAATAACATGTTTGCCTGAAACATTTCAATTCAACTCCATACCCAACAAGCATTACATTGAGACTAGTCATATATATATATATATATACATGTCATGATACATATCATTCTCTTTCTGTTTTCTTATAAACACATATCATTTATTTCATTATATCAATATTTCATATACCATAGTTTCCATGTATTCCACATATATTTATTTTCCTCCTCCTCCTCTCCATTCCACATCCTTAATGTATATAGCATTCTTGTAAGTACGATTTCACAATTTACTAATAAATGCTCACATCAAACTGTCCACACGAGTCATAGTCACTTGATTATTTATAATTAAAGCTAAAGAGCTCCAAATTAAGATCTGTAAATTTCCCATGAAACTAGAGTCACATATCTTTCCACCATAAAGTTTTCATAATTTTTGGTTTAGCCAATTAGTACAGTTTATTCATTAAAATTTCCCCTGTTTCACATTTCGACATTCGACCTCTCTTCACTAAAATTAATTATCTCACAATACAGAACTCGGATAATGTTCTTGTTGATTTCTCTTGAAAATATACTCATTACGAATTTTAAAAATATAAGTTTAAGCCTCTAATTATTTTTATCCAAATTTTTGTGATTTTCCAAAGCCAGAACAGGGGATCACATAATCATTCTGAGCCAGTCTCACAAAAACATAAATATCTCAAAATATAGAACTCGTTTTCTTGCTCTGTTTCTTTTATATGAATATAGACTCATTAAGATTTAATTTTATATCTCATTCAGTCTCTGATTCAATTTCTAATATTTTTGGTGATTTTTCAAAATCACGTCACTGCTACTGTCCAAAACAGTTTTATTGCTAATTCACTCTTTCAAACTTTCTTTGTATTAACCTCATTTTAGCATACATATCACAAATCATTTTCACCACATTTCATACATCACAAGTATAGGCCCATGATCACAAGGTCACCATAAAATCATCCTCATGTATAACTTACTTGTTTATAACCTTACCACATCCTGGTCACTTAATGAACACATCATTCACAAAACCAAGTTCCTGCACTTATTCATCACAAAACTCACAAAGCAATACATAGAGAGTCTCCCATTGAACACTTCGGATCGATCCTCGATACTTGGTGGTTTCAGCACATAGCTCCACCCATCATATAGTTCGGCTCTCTTGTACACATGGTGAACACTCAGTACCACCCATGTGACCTAGCCAATTTATCTCGTAGCTCTCTTGTCTACATGGTGTACACATAGTATGACCCATGTGACCTAGCTACATCATAATGTCTTGTAGCTCTCTTGTACACATGATGTGCGCTCAGCACCATACATGTGACCTAGCTACATACTATTTGTATCATCCAATCTTTCCGAAGGTTCAACCGGATTTCTCTCTTTTCCAACAATTTCACCAATCAAGTAATTATCCACAAACATATTTCCAATATTATTATAAAATATCATAATACAAGTAATATTGATGTATTACTTACATATAAACTTACATCTCATTTAATATCAAGGCAATAACATTAAATTACACATTGCCTTATTAAAAATCATATGAACTTACAATTTCCCATAATATCCGTAATCATAGAAATCACATTTATGTATGATAATTCAATGCACTTCATGTACCATAGACATATTTTTAAATCAATTCATAAACTTGGCACCATAATTATTTAATTTAACATAATTCAATTAATTCACTAAATTTAACTTTCAAATATAAATTACAGTATTATTGTTGTATTATTATCATACCAACTTACATACTTTCAACACCTCAGAAATTATAATAAATATATCAATTTTACATCGAAACATGCATAAATTAATGCTTATTATACATATGAACTTACCTCGATACTAAAACGACCATTTTACCAACTTTCCCGACTTTCGATTTTTCTCTCATTCTAGGTTCAAATCTC
The DNA here is from genome assembly GCF_025698485.1 of Gossypium arboreum. NCBI lineage: Eukaryota > Viridiplantae > Streptophyta > Magnoliopsida > Malvales > Malvaceae > Gossypium > Gossypium arboreum. The sequence goes on from NC_069075.1 coordinate 25,292,552, forward strand.
ATTTTCCGAGATCTAAGACATCATATTTTACTTATTTAATTAATGTACTATTCAAAACAATCCTTAACTCAAACTTTTGAAAAATTACAATTTTGCCCCTAAACTTTTGCATATTTATGCTTTTGCCCCTAGGCTCGGGAATTAAACTTCATCCCTTATTCTTATGTTTTATGACATGATGATCACTTTTCCCTTCTATGGAAACATCAAATTCTCACTCTAACATAAACTTATGACTATTAGGTATTTTTACCGATTAAGCCCTTTTACTCTTTTTCACTCAAAACCGAGTAGCACAAGTTGTCTAACATAATTTAAAACCTCATATTCTATCATAAAACAGCAAAATAAACACATTTCACCTATGGGTATTTTTCCAAATATGAACCCTAGCTTAAATTATTGCTAGAATAAGCTTAATCAAATTATCGGGATTCTAAAAATGTAAAGAACTTGAAAAACGGGGTTAGAACGGACTTACTATTGAGCTTGGAAAGCTTTAAAACCCTAGCCATGGCTTCCCCCATGCGAATTTCGGCCTCCATGAAAAAGATGAGTCAATTTTGGCTTTATTTTCCCTTTTTGTTTCTTTTAATTACCAAATGACCAAAATGCCCTTCCTTACTAAACTTTCAAAAATTTCATCCATGTCCAATTTTTGTCCATCACTTAGAAATTGGTCAAATTTATATTTAATACCTCCTAATTAACATTTCAAAGCAATTTCATACTAGAACTTCTAGAATGCAAGTTTTGCAACTTATTCAATTTAGTCCCTAACTTCAAATTAAGCACTTTATGCATAGACGAAATTTTCACACAATCATGCAATCATATCATAGACCACAAAATAATCATAAAATAATTATTTCTATCTCGAATTTTATGGTCCCGAAACCTCTGTTCCAACTAGACCCAATTTTGGGATATTACAATAATTGCAACTGGTAAGCGACTGGCCCAATCTGCTTTATAACCCGATATGGCCCAATGAACCTTGAGATTAGCTTCCCCTTTCGTCCAAACCTTAACACGTTCATCCACGGAGAGACCTTAAGAAAAACTAAGTCCCCCACTGTATACTCTATCTCTCGACGCTTAAGGTCAGCATACGACTTCTGCCTATCCGAGGGCTCCTCCAATCAATACTGAATCAATTTTACCTTATCGAATAGACTGCCTTAAATCATCATCCTTTGGTATACACATCCTCCCATGGAAACGCAACACTCTTTCACTATTTATCCCAAAGTCTGACGTCTCCCCATTCTCTACTTGTCTAAAACGAGCACCCAAAGTCTCATCCACTAACTGCTTTCTCCTTATCTGCTCAACCCACACCAGTTTTACTTGAAGCTCAGCTAACAAGCTATCATCATCCAACAAGCTTAATCGGGCGAGCATAGCCCTCAAGTCTGACTTAACCCTATGACTCAACGGGCCGGCTACCACATTTGCTTTGTCAGGGTGGTATTCAATCGTCCAATCATAATCCTCCAATAATTCCACCCACCTACACTGCCTAAGGTTTAGCTCCTTTTGGGTAAGGAGGTACTTAAAACTCTTATGGTCCGAGTAAATCACGCACTTCTCCCCTTATAGATAATGTCTCCATATTTTTAGCGCGAAGACCACCGCGTCTAATTCCAAGTCATGGGTTGGGTAACTCACCTCATGAGTCTTAAGTTGCCATGACACATACGCAATCACCTTTCCTTCCTGCATCAACATGCAGCCCAAGCCCACATGTGACGCATCACTATAAACCGTAAACTCCTTTCTAGGCTCTAGCTGAATCAACACAGGGGCCTCAGTTAAGACCTTCTTAAGCTTTCCAAAACACTCTTGCTGCTTGTCCGTCCATTCAAACGGTATTCTCTTCCTCAACAACTTAGTTAACGGTGCAGCAATTACTGAAAAGCCCTCAACAAACAACCTATAATACCCTGCCAAGCCTAGAGAACTTCGAATTTTTGATACCGACTTGGGTGTTTTCCAGTCTAAAACCGCTTCAATTTTCTGGGGATCTACCTTGATCCCATCAGCTGACACCACGTCCTAGAAAAGTAACCTCCCTTGGGCAAAATTCACACTTACTGAATTTGGCATATAGCTGCTTCTCCCTCAAAATCTGCAACACAATCCTTAAGTGTGCATCATGCTCATCCTCATCTCTAGAGTACACTAAAATGTCATCTATAAAAACTACCCCGAACTGATCCAGGTAGGGTTGGAAGACTCGATTCATGAGGCCCATGAAAGCGACAGGTACGTTCGTCAGCCCGAATTGCATCACCAAGAACTCTTAGTGCCCATAACGAGTTCTGAAAGCTATATCATGAGCATTCGCCTCTTTAACCCTCAATTGGTGATAGCCCGAACGTAGGTCAATCTTCTAGAAAACGGAAGCTCCCCTAAAATGATCAAAAAGATCATCGATTCTCAGTAGAGGGTACTTGTTTTTAATAGTTAACTTCTTCAACTACCGGTAGTCGGTGCACATTCGCAACGTCCCATACTTCTGCTTCACGAATAACACCGGTGCTCTTCATGGAGACACACTTGGTCAGATGAATCCTCGATCCAACAATTCCTAAATCTGTGCCTTAAGTTCTACCAACTCTTTTGGTGCCATCCGATAAGGGGCGATGGACACTAGAGCCGTACCAGGTAACAATTGGATTCCAAATTCTACTTCTCTGCTAGGTGGCAATCTCGGCAGCTCCTTGGGAAAAACATCAAGAAATTCCTTAACTATTCTCAACTCCACAATAGTAGGGCTCTTAACCTCCGTATCGCTAATATAAGCCAAATGGGTTTAGCATCCCTTTCGTACCAACTTCTCAGCCCTTAATGCCAAAATCACATTCGACAGATAGTTCTGGCGTTCACCAATCACCACCACCTCCTTATCCTCCGCTGTTCTTAACACTATTCACTTTGCAGCACAATCCAAGGTGGTTCAGTGTTTCACCAGCCAATCCAAACCCAAGATTTAATCGAACTTGCTAAACAGAAGCTCCGTCAAATCCGCTACAAAGGTAACCCCTTAGACTACTAAGGGTACCTCCCTAAACAACTTATTCAGTCCCACTGATTGACCTAACAGACTTATCATAGTAATCTCATTTGCAGTAATTTCAAACATATCACCCAAAGGTTCAGTCATATTGCATGCAACATATGAATGCGTCGATCCAATGTCAATCAATGCAGTGTAAGGTAACTCATGTATAAAAAACATACCTGTTATCACATTTGGGGCACCCCCATCTTCTCGACGATGAGCAGCATAAACCAAAGTTAGCTACTTCGCCTCAGCATGGCCTACATTTCCACCTCGTACTCCGCGCCTACATCCATTATCGTTACCACCCCTGCCTACCTACGACCCCCTGGTGGCTGGAACCACTTTGGCCCTGAACTGGCACCTGAGTTGGTATTCTAGAACAATTCCTGATCCTATGCTCCATAGATCCATAAGCTAGACAAGCTCCCATCCTCTTCCAACACTTGCTTACATGTCCTTTCCCACAATCAGCACAAGGTGGCACCCCTGGATTAATAGCAGGGGGCCCTGCTCTAACTGGCCCATTAACTCTGGCCCTAGCCCTAGGCCTCTGTCCAACACCAAGAGTCTCAGCTCCTCTTTTATTCTTACCCTTTTCTTTTTCCCAATTTAGGAGCTCAGTGTGTTTTACCTCCTCCGCTATCTTTGCTTTCTCCACCAACTCCAAGAAAAGTCATTCTCTTTGTGGAGTTATCAATACTCTAAGGCTATCTCTAAGTCCATCCTTAAACCTAACGCAACGCTCATAGTCCGTTGCCACCATAACTCTTGCATACCTACTAAGGCGTAGAAATTTCGCCTCATACTCTGCCATAGATTTGTTTCCCTGGGTCAAGTTCAAGAATTCCTTCCTTCTAGCATCCACATAACTCGTACCTACATACTTCCCTTGGAACGCAGTTTTGAAGAACTGCTATGTGACCTGCTCAGGTTGGGTGCCCTCTTTCACTGTCAGCCACCACTGGTAAGCTTCTTCCCTAAGTAGTGACACTGCCCCTTTCAACTTTTGTTTAGGAGAACACACCAAGTCCTCCATTATCCTTTCGGTGGCCTCCAACCAGTATTCCGCCACGTTAGGAGCCACACCAGCCATGCCCTTAAAGATATTAGCCCCATTTGATCGAAGTCACTCCGGAATGGACCCCCAATTTCCCGTGCCATTATTGGGCCCTGCGACCCTTTCCAAAATCCTCAACATTGCCTGCGACAATGCATCTTCCCCCGCAGCCCAATCATACTGTGACACCCCTAAAGTGACCCTAGTCGGAAAGTGGTTTCGGGACCACAAAACCGAGTCATAAAATAATAATTAACCATTATATTTTATGCTTATTATATGTATATAGGCATGTGTGAAAATTTCATGTTTGAATTTTGTTAATTGTAAGTGAATTTTGCTAAATAGGATTTGTGTGAGAAAAATTAGAAATGTGCTAGGCAAATGTTAAAGTGGCCTATTGATGCATCTTGGAAAAATGTTGTCCTTGCATGTCAAAATACCCAAAAGATGGACTAGTGGCCGGCCATGCTATGGGTTAAAATGTATTATAAACATTTTATGTTAGTGTTTTATGTTAGAATTAATAAAATAAAGAACATGGGTAATAAAATAATAGTGGTTAGTAGGGGAGAAACAAAAAATGAGCTAGGTTGCTTATCCATTGCCGTGAATTGAAGGAAGAAGAAGAGGGGAAGTTCGACCAAGGTGGTTCTTGAGATTAAGGTATGTTCAATGCTGCTTTTGGAGGTTTACACATCCTTTAGAGGGTTAGCCTACTTCTATTTATCTCATGGATGAAATTGGAGTTGTTGGAGAGTTAGGATTCGGCTAAGAGGCTTCAAAATTTTAGTTGATGCCTTGATACTACTAGCATGTTAGCTATATGGATGTGTTAAGTTACTTGAAATGTTAGATAAATTTGAACTCCCTACCAAATTCTTTAGGCAACCCATGTTAGAAATTTCGGTATTGAGATGTCTAGATCTTTCGGCCATTGTAGCTATGGAGGAATAAAGTTTTTGTTTCTTGTTAAATTGGATGAATCTTGTTGTATGAGTGCTTGAACAAACTATGATTAAATGGATGCATAGATTCAAAGTGGGAAGAAATGGGCTATTATATTTGATGCTAATGCCGAATATGAAGATGATGAACTTGAATAAATAATATTCAGCTAGCATGATAAGTTATGAAATATTAAGTAGATGATATAATTGATTGATGAAGTGGCTAATAGGGATTTCTAATGAAATTTTGCCAAGGCCGAATGTATCATGAAGTAAATAAAAAAAATGCTAAATGTGCATTATGTGCTTATATGTGTATTCGGCCAGGGAAGTTTGACATGAAACTTTGATAGGTTTGAGAGATAAATGACCAAATGAGCTAGAGGTTATGTATGGATGAATTTTATGCACATGTGTGTGTGTGGCATTAGTAGCTAATGGCATTCGGCATTGTTTAATTAAAATTAGAAATGAATGCTTGAAAGTTAAATAGGTCGCTCTAATGACCAAATATGCTAAAAGCTAATATATGGACAAATGATACGAATGAATTGGTTTTTGAAATGTATATGGTTGCCATATGTATGTGTTTGATTGAGAAGTAAATTTGTTTGATTTAGCTCAAGAGCCTAGAGGATCAAAGTTGGATAAGGGAAAGGAAAAAAGTGATCGAAGAGCCGTCGTAATCGTTCAGCAACTTCCGAGGTAAGTTTTAAGTGATTAAATGTTGAGTAAATTCAACTATAATAGGATATAATGAGTTGATTTAATAAGATATGATGTGGCCATGATATGTCTTAAACTCAAATGGTAAGTTCCTAAGTGTTTGGACTTGGAAATTTAAGAGCAAATTGTAATAATTTGCTCAAGACAGCAGCAGTAACGTGATTTTAGAAAATCACTATAAATGTTTGGTGTGGAATTATAGGCTGAATAAAATATGAAATCAAAGCTTAGTTAGTCTAATTTCTTATAAAAGAGACCGTGTAAGCAAAGAAATTCCCTATAAAGAGATATTAAAAGTTGTGTGAGACGGTGTCAGAATGACTCCGAAATCCCCTGTTAGGTTTTAAGAAAATCACTATAATTTGTACAAAAATGGTTACAAGATAAAATTTATATGCTTAGACTCCTTAATGAGTCTAGTTTCAAATGAAATCAAATAGAACATACTTCGAATTCTGTACGATGAGAATTTTGATTCGTAGTGAAGACTGGTCAGGTTAGTCAAACAGTGAAATAGGGGAAAATTTAAGAAAAATCTGGTATTGATTGGCCAAACCTAAAATTCTGAAAAATTTATGGATGGAAGATATACGAGTCTATATTTAGGGAAAATTAACGGCAAGTGATTTGGAGCCTTGTAGCTCCGGTTATAAATAATTTAGTGACCATTGCTCAGGAAAACAGCTCGTAGCGAATATGTGATTTTGTTGTAAACATGGATAAAACTTGTTTTAGCCGCTCATAAGCTATTGATTAAACCCATACTTGAATTCTAATTGTGATATTGTAAAATGATATATGAGTGTTGGATGGATCTTTGATATTAAAATTTGTGAGATTGTAAGTTTATGAGTATTCGAATATGAAATGATAGTATGGCGTGAAATTGAATTATTCATTGGAAAATGATTGATGTAGATTCGGCCAAGACCAAGTCTGTACATGATAGTATATGTGGTATGTGAAGTATATTTGAATAATTGTGATGTGAATACATGAAAATTTATATTTTGATTTAAGATTCTACGCGATGAATGTGAAAGTGTATATATATATGTGATAAGACCTAATGGCCGATGTGATGAATGTGAAAGCGTATACATATGTGATAAGGCCTAATGGCCGATGTGATGAATGTGAAAGCGTATACATATGTGATAAGGCCTAATGGCCAATGTGATGAATGTGAAAGTGTATATATGTGATAGGGCCGAGTGGCCAACGTGATGGATGTGAAAGTGTATAAATGTGATAAGTCCCGAAGGGCATTTGTGTCAGTACTATATCCGGGTTAAAACCCCGCAGGCTTTATGCGAGAATATTATTACTGATTAATGACCGTAGGCTTCGTGCTCGTACTATATCCGAGCTCTAATGACCCGATGACTACATGTGGACATTTTGTCCGGGTAAGCCCCGAACTAAAGGTTTTGCTAAAGATTCAAGTAAAGCGTAAGATTATGCGACTTCACAGTGACAATTAGTAATAAATACGTTCAATGCGTTAAGTTGGTCAGGTATGTATTTGAGATTATATTTAAGTTTGATTTAGACTAAATCACAAGGTCGTTATGTGATGTACATGTGAGTAAAGCAATAAGATCGTTCTATGATTATTGTGCATTTGGTCAATGTGGGAAGTCGGTAAAATATGTAATGTACCTATGATCATAAGAGGTCACCATCAAGTGAGAATTTATCCGCCTATTACATATGATGAGACGTGCATATTCGGAAAAGGGGTGGTATGCCGAAGGAAGAGTGAAATAAAATACGAACAACTATGTTATAATTTGGTTGTTATTTGTTGACACTTGCTTAAAACTTACTAAGCATTGTAATGCTTACTCCGCTTACTTTGTTTCCTCTGTTTTATAGATCTCATTTGGAAGCTACAGGGCTCGGGGATCGTCAAGAACTAGTCACACTATCACTACCCTTTGTTTGGTACTGCTACGTTTGGAATATCTTATGGCATGTATAGAATAGACTAGTAGTGAGAGGATATTTTGGTCAATGTATAGGACTACCCTTTTGTTGTAGGTCATGTACCTTTCATTTTGTGTAAATTTGGATAGCCATGCGAAAATGGCTTAAGTATACTTGATCATAGCATTATAATCGTTTTGTATGTCGTCCGTCGAGAGGTATGGAAATGTTGGTAACGGTTAGTCATGGGAATGGTTATTCATGATCACCTTTGGTATATGTATGACAAACTCTAGTTGATCCATGGAGGATCACGAAATAGGTAAAGTTTACCTTAAAAATAGATGCTGGCAGCAGCAGTGATGTGGATGTGAAAAATCTCTAAAAATAGTAGGAATGAATCTAAATAGCGAATAAATTATGTTACCGAACCTTGATGAATCTATTTTCATAGGAAAGTAACGAAACGATCATATGAACAGTATGTTAAGAGATATTTAAGTTTTCGTGAGACAGGGCCAGAACGGTTTCTGGATTCCCTATTCCGACTTTGGAAATTCATTATAAATTAACCAGAGATAATTAGAAGTCATGCTATATATGTACAGAATCATTTTTGAGTCTAGTCTCCTTAGAAGCAAGCGGCATAAGCATTGAAGCTCTGTACAAGGAGTTATCTAAGTCGCATTACAGGAAGGTCAGTGTAGTCGAACCCTATAATAGGGGAGAATTTAACTAATAAACTGTACTAATTGGCCTGACCGAAAATTCTAGAAAAAAATTTGTAGATGCATATATGAGTCTAGTTTCAGGGAAAAATCACGAAACTGATTTTCGAGTTGTGGAACTCAAGATATGATTTTTAAGGTGATAGTGATGCAGTTAGCCAACTGCCTGGAAATTTTTAAAAAGTGGACTATGTAAGTAAATGGATTAAGCCCGTTAACCCCTCGTGTCCGACTCCGGCGACGGTCTCGGGTACGGGGTGTTACAGTTTTATTGGTATCAGAGCTACGGTTTAGTCGATTTTAGGACTAACGTAGCACGCGTGAGTCTATTTATACATGCCATAAAGTGATAAAATGATAGTGTGATGATTTTTGACTATTAAAATGTGTTTGTTGTATTGTAATGAATTTTGATCCCGACCGAGCTGTAGCGAGCTTCCAACTATGAGAATTTGCGATATAACTTCACTTGGATATGCTTAAATTATTAAGTTAATCAAGTACATGTCATGTACTCGTGTTTGAATTTTGATTTGGATTAAATGATAAGGGTATAAGTGATGCAATTTTGAAAGAGTGTTATGACTATAAATGTGATTTTTGTATGTGGCTATGGAATTGGAAGTTGAATGGTCGATAAGCATGTTGTGTTTGTATTCAAGTAATGTAAATGATATACTAATGTGTATTGCTATATGTGTATATGACCATGAGAATTGAGAGTGATGTATCCGGACTAAGTTCCGAAGAGCATTCGTGCTAGTGATGTATCCGGACTAAGTCCCGAAGAGCATTCGTGCTAGTGATGTATCTCGGCTAGGTCCCGAAGAGCAATCATCTTTGGTGGCGTGTATTAAGCCTTCGTGCCTAGTAGGCTTCGTGCTTGGTAATTTGAGCAAAGTTTAAGTGTTCATTACTATACGAATTCAAATTTAAATGAGATGATATGTTTAAAAGTGTACATACATGATGTTTATCGACTTGGTTAAGTCATGTCAATGTATAACAACGAATGAATAAGAGCACTATGTGTGTGAATGATTAGAGGCACTGCGTGTGTGCGAATTCCTTTAACCGAGCACTATGAGTGCGAGATCGGTCGATGGGCACTAAGTGTGTGAAGTGGAATTCATGTAAGACCTCGTCTGGGACGAAGGCATTGATTTGAGATAGTGTGTAAGACCATGTGCGGGACATGGCATCGGCTCGATATGTGAGAATATGTAAGACCATATCTAGGATATGGCATTGTAGGAGCTATATGTGCTTAATGAGTACCGTAATGATTTGAATGATTCAATGGGTATATTTAAGATGATAAATAAAGTAAGATCGAATAAGTGATACTGAATGCGTCACAGACGGTATGTGAAAATCAAATGGAAGTAAAATTTGTGAGTTCATATTATATTATGTTATGTATACTAAGTAAGTGAATACGTAAAAGATGGTGGATATGTTGTTAAGAAATGAATTCATGTTATAAATGTGTTACTGGATTTAGTCTATGGGATGTTTGAGTATATGTGTACTTTCGATTAGAGTTCTGACTTATACATGGATGAAAATGTGGGTTACAAATATGTGGGTTGATGATGTGAATTATACATGTTAATATGTGCTTGATATGTGTTTGAAATGCAATTGTGAATTAAATTAAGTGATTATTGCTTATTAAATCAAGAAAATGAGATATATGTGCATACTTGTAGAAATGTTTATGTATTTGTTTTAAGATAAGAAAATGATTTTATAGATCGATGCGAAATCAATAATGAATTACAATTGCTATCGATGAGCAAATGTTTATATGAATATAATTCAATAAGAGGACGTTATCCTAAACTATGCATCGGTAGAAGTTTTGGGGACGAAAATCCTAAAGGGGAAGAGTTGTGACACCCCTAAAGTGACCCTAGTCGGAAAGTGGTTTCGGGACCACAAAAACCGAGTCATAAAATAATAATTAACCATTATATTTGATGCTTATTATATGTATATAGGCATGTGTGAAAATTTCATGTTTGAATTTTGTTAATTGTAAGTGAATTTTGCTAAATAGGATTTGTGTGAGAAAAATTAGAAATGTGCTAGGCAAATGTTAAAGTGGCCTATTGATGCATCTTGGAAAAATGTTGTCCTTGCATGTCAAAATACCCAAAAGATGGACTAGTGGCCGGCCATGCTATGGGTTAAAATGTATTATAAACATTTTATGTTAGTGTTTTATGTTAGAATTAATAAAATAAAGAACATGGGTAATAAAATAATAGTGGTTAGTAGGGGAGAAAAAAAAAAGAGCTAGGTTGCTCCTCCATTGCCGTGTATTGAAGGAAGAAGAAGAGAGGAAGTTCGGCCAAGGCGGTTCTTGAGATTAAGGTATGTTCAATGCTGCTTTTGGAGGTTTACACATCCTTTGGAGGGTTAGCCTACTTCTATTTATCTCATGGATGAAATTGGAGTTGTTGGAGAGTTAGGATTCGGCTAAGAGGCTTCAAAATTTTAGTTGATGCCTTGATAGCTATATGGATGTGTTAAGTTACTTGAAATGTTAGATAAATTTGAACTCCCTACCAAATTCTTTAGGCAACCCATGTTAGAAATTTCGGTATTGAGATGTCTAGATCTTTCGGCCATTGTAGCTATGGAGGAATAAAGTTTTTGTTTCTTGTTAAATTGGATGAATCTTGTTGTATGAGTGCTTGAACAAACTATGATTAAATGGATGCATAGATTCAAAGTGGGAAGAAATGGGCTATTATATTTGATGCTAATGCCGAATATGAAGATGATGAACTTGAATAAATAATATTCAGCTAGCATGATAAGTTATGAAATATTAAGTAGATGATATAATTGATTGATGAAGTGGCTAATAGGATTTCTAATGAAATTTTGCCAAGGCGAATGTATCATGAAGTAAATAAAAAATTCTAAATGTGCATTATGTGCTTATATGTGTATTCGCCGGGAAGTTTGACATGAAACTTTGATAGGTTTGAGAGATGAATGACCGAATGAGCTAGAGGTTATGTATGGATGAATTTTATGCACATGTGTGTGTGTGGCATTAGTAGCTAATGGCATTCGGCATTGTTTAATTAAAATTAGAAATGAATGCTTGAAAGTTAAATAGGTCGCTCTAATGACCAAATATGCTAAAAGCTAATATATGGACAAATGATACGAATGAATTGGTTTTTGAAATGTATATGGTTGCCGTATGTATGTGTTTGATTGAGAAGTAAATTTGTTTGATTTAGCTCAAGAGCCTAGAGGATCAAAGTTGGATAAGGGAAAGGAAAAAAGTGATCGAAGAGCCGTCGTAATCGTTCGACAACTTCCGAGGTAAGTTTTAAGTGATTAAATGTTGAGTAAATTCAAATATAATAGGATATAATGAGTTGATTTAATAAGATATGATGTGGCCATGATATGTCTTAAACTCAAATGGTAAGTTCCTAAGTGTTTGGACTTGGAAATTTAAGAGCAAATTGTAATAATTTGCTCAAGACAGCAGCAGTAACGTGATTTTAGAAAATCACTATAAATGTTTGGTGTGGAATTATAGGCTGAATAAAATATGAAATTAAAGCTTAGTTAGTCTAATTTCTTATAAAAGAGACCGCATAAGCAAAGAAATTCCCTATAAAGAGATATTAAAAGTTGTGTGAGATGGTGTTAGAATGACTCCGAAATCACCTATTCGGTTTTAAGAAAATCACTATAATTTGTAAAAAAATGGTTACAAGATAAAATTTATATGCTTAGACTCCTTAATGAGTCTAGTTTCAAATGAAATCAAATAGAACATACTTCGAATTCTGTACTATGAGAATTTTGATTCGTAGTGAAGACTGGTCAGGTTAGTCAAATAGTGAAACAGGGGAAACTTTAAGAAAAATATGGTATTGATTGGCCAAACCTAAAATTCTGAAAAATTTATGGATGGAAGATATACGAGTCTATATTTAGGGAAAATTAACGGCAAGTGATTTGGAGCCTTGTAGCTCCGGTTATAAATAATTTAGTGACCATTGCTCAGGAAAACAGCTCGTAGCGAATATGTGATTTTGTTGTAAACATGGATAAAACTTGTTTTAGTTTGCTCATAAGCTATTGATTAAACCCATACTTGAATTCTAATTAGTGATATTGTAAAATGATATATGAGTGTTGGATGGATCTTTGATATTAAAATTTGTGAGATTGTAAGTTTATGAGTATTGAATATGAAATGATAGTATGGCGTGAAATTGAATTATTCATTGGAAAATGATTGATGTAGATTCGGCCAAGACCAAGTCTGTACATGATAGTATATGTGGTATGTGAAGTATATTTGAATAATTGTGATGTGAATACATGAAAATTTATATTTTGATTTAAGATTCTACGCGATGAATGTGAAAGTGTATATATATGTGATAAGGCCTAATGGCCGATGTGATGAGTGTGAAAGCGTGTATATATGTGATAAGGCCTAATGGCCGATGTGATGAATGTGAAAGCGTATACATATGTGATAAGGCCTAATGGCCGATGTGATGAATGTGAAAGCGTATACATATGTGATAAGGCCTAATGGCCAATGTGATGAATGTGAAAGTGTATATATGTGATAGGGCCGAGTGGCCAACGTAATGGATGTGAAAGTGTATAAATGTGATAAGTCCCGAAGGGTTATTCATTGGAAAATGATTGATGTAGATTCGGCCAAGACCAAGTCTGTACATGATAGTATATGTGGTATGTGAAGTATATTTGAATAATTGTGATGTGAATACATGAAAATTTATATTTTGATTTAAGATTCTACGCGATGAATGTGAAAGTGTATATATATGTGATAAGGCCTAATGGCCGATGTGATGAGTGTGAAAGCGTGTATATATGTGATAAGGCCTAATGGCCGATGTGATGAATGTGAAAGCGTATACATATGTGATAAGGCCTAATGGCCGATGTGATGAATGTGAAAGCGTATACATATGTGATAAGGCCTAATGGCCGATGTGATGAATGTGAAAGCGTATACATATGTGATAAGGCCTAATGGCCAATGTGATGAATGTGAAAGTGTATATATGTGATAGGGCCGAGTGGCCAACGTAATGGATGTGAAAGTGTATAAATGTGATAAGTCCGAAGGGCATTTGTGTCGATACTATATCCAGGGTTAAAACCCCGCAGCTTTATGCGAGAATATTATTATCGATTAATGACCGTGAGGCTTCGTGCTCGTACTATATCCGAGCTCTAATGACCCGATGACTACGTGTGGAGATTTTGTCCGGGTAAGCCCCGAACTAAAGGTTTTGCTGAAGATTCAAGTAAAGCGTAAGATTATGCGACTTCACAGTGACAATTAGTAATAAATATGTTCAATGCGTTAAGTTGGTCAGGTATGTATTTGAGATTATATTTAAGTTTGATTTAGACTAAATCACAAGGGCGTTATGGGATGCATGTAACACCCCTAACCCGAGACCGTCGCCGGAGTCGAACACGAGGTGTTAACAAACTTCAAACCACTTATTGATAATTTCCCAGACAAGCTGCCAATCTGTGCACTAGTGGCTTCAAAAATCATAACTTGAGTTCTACAACTCGAAAATCAGTTTCGTAATTTTTCCCTGAAACTAGACTCATATGTCCATCTACAGATTTTTTCTAGAATTTTTGGTCGAGCCAATTAGTATAGTTTATTAGTTAAAGTCTCCCATGTTACAGGGGTCGACTACACTGACCTTCGTGCGTTGCAACTCAAATAACTCCCTGTGCAGGGCTTCAATACTGATGTCGTTTGTCTCTATAGAAACTAAACTCAAAAAGGAATCTATACATATATGGCATGATTTATAAATGTCTGGGGTTAATTTATAATGAATTTTCAAATTTGGAACAGGGAATCCAGAAACTGTTCTGGCCCTGTATCACGAAAACCCAAATATCTCATAACATACAACTCATATGACCGTTTCGTTTCTTCCATATGAATATAGATTCATCAAGGTTCATTTACATAATTTATTCACTATTTAATTCCATTTCTACTATTTTTAGTGATTTTTCACATCCACATCACTGTTGCTGCCAACATCTATTTCTAGGGAAGATTTTCTCTAACACATAGTTTCTATGATTCAACCACCCCTTTTTCATATATAGTCCAAAATATAATCATGATGACCCATTCTAATGGCTGGTCACTGCCAAACATTTCCGTGCCTCTTAATGAGCATATACATACCAAATGATTATAACATTATGCTCAAAACATTTATAAGCCATTTTCGCATGGCTATTCAAAATTTTACATACCAAGTTCAAACAAAACATAATAGCCTATACATGCGAAATGTTCTCTTAGACCATCTAAGAAGAAGATACCAAAAAGTCGCTAGTCGGTGTGATGACTTGATGATGGTCCCGAATCGCAAAAAGTCGAGTCCAAGAAACCTAAAATAGGTGACAAGCAAACACCGAATGAGTATATAACTCGAAGAAGTCATAAGCAATGCACTACCAACCATTAATAACATTATCGTAAAAGGAAACAAAATGGAGCGAGGCTAATTACTCCATTCAAACCGAACTATACCATAGTTCCTTAGACCATTCGATTCAACCACATACCAAGTTACACATTCACATTCCATATACTAATCAATAGGATATTTGAAGCATTTCTATACACCATTTTGTTTTCGTCACAATCATACATCTACATGACCTTTCACTCATTCCACGATAATTCTTATGTACGTGACTTCAATTTACATTGTCACATAGGTTCAAACTTACCAAGCTCAACCCCAAATATAAACATAGCGCCTATTAGCCATGAACTCAAGGTACTTACCCGATCCGCTGTCCGTGATCAACTCAATAGTGTCGCACACTCAGTGTCAATAGTGATTCAAAAGCATATCTTGAGTCCGCACACTTAGTGCTATATAATCAACTCGCACACTTAGTGCTATATAATCAAACTCGCACACTTAGTGCTGTACAAGTTTTAAACCCGCACACTTAGTGCCGTCTCATGATCACAAATGTTTATACCGCACACTTAGTGCCGAAATCAACAACTCAATACATCTCACCTCTTTTCCTTTCATTCAATACTTCCATCACCACATGCATACATGTATATAAATTCATCATTCCTTTCGGCATAATTATATAGACATTATGTCTATTCAAATCAATACAAAATATATGCTTAGTGACTTACCTTGTGTTGGGTAAAATAGTCCAAGTCGGCTACTCGATGACCTTCGTCTTTCCCTTGCTTGATTCTCCTTCTTTAACTCCTTGAGCTTAATCAGTAAATCAACTAGTTTAACCATCTTGCTAAACATTCATAATCCAATTACACATGCATATGTATGTTTGTATATTCGGCAACCATCCTCACTTATTACCCATTTAGTCAATAATCTAAGCCAAGATAAGGCTTCAATATGGTTGCCTCTAACCGAATACATGCACATCAATCTACTTCATTTGGCCGAATATACATGTCTATGTTGAGGCCAATTTTACACTTAATACTACACAAAAAAAACAGCATACATTTTACTAACTAACGCATTACATATTGTAGCTCAATACACATCTCTCGTTTACTTCATAACTGAAACAACATCACAAGCAAATATACACCTTAAAATCGTATATATGTCATACCAATACATCATGTGCAAACATATATTCATGTAGGTGCAAGGGCCGAATCTCAAGTTTTTTATATCCAAATATAAACACATATCCAAAGCTCAAATCTTACCTACCATGCAACATGCTTGAATCATACTTATGGATATACCATGACCGAATACATCACAACACCATAATTCTGGTCATGATTAAGCAAAGAACTTAATGTCTTACTCAAAAATACTAAAAAGAAAGTCCAAGAGCCATCAATCCACCATCACATATACCATTAGCAAGCTTCATATTTAACATGCAATGGCATTAACACAAAATCCACCTTGGCCAAATACCATCCCCATGATATAACAAAGATTTGAACCATGGGCCAATAAGAACATCAAGCTAGCAACTAAAAACATGCATGAATCTCATGGCACAACCTCAAACATACCTTAATCCTGATGCAAGTATAGCCAAATCTCTTCCTAATCCCCTTCCAAACCAAACATGAAGCAAAAATTCCTTCCTTCCTCTTTGGTATTTTCGGTCAAGAGAGAATGAGCATTAAATTATTTTTATGCCTCGGTTTTGCGGTCCCGAAACCACATTCCGACTAGGGTCAATTTTGGGCTATCACAACTCTCCCCCACTTAAGAAATTTTCGTCCCCGAAAATCTTACCGGTAAATAGATTTGGGTATCGCTCTTTCATAGAGTTCTCGGGTTCCCAAGTAGCCTCTTCTATCCCGTGTTTGAGCCATAACACTTTCACCAGCGGAACCCTTTTGTTTCGCAACTCCTTCACTTCACGAGCTAGGATACGAATCGGTTCTTCTTCATAGCTCATATCGGCTTGAATTTCAACCTCTGATGGACTAATTACGTGCGATAGATCAGATCTATAGCGTCGAAGCATCGAAACATGAAAGACGTCGTGAATCTTTTCAAGTTCGGGGCAAAATCAAGCGACACATAACCGAACCGACTCGTTCGGATATCTCATATGGCCCGATGAACCTCGGACTCAATTTGCCTTACGGCCAAATCGAGTATCTTTTCCAAGCGAAACTTTAAGAAACACTTTAACTCCACGATACTCAATGTCTTTTCGCTTCAAATCCACATACGATTTTTGACGATCGTGGCCTTGAGACTTTCACGGATTACCTTTACTTTACATTCAGCATCTTTAATCAAATCCACTCGAAAATTTTGCTTTATTGAGCTCGGTCCAAAACAATGGTGTACATGTATTTACGCTCGTACAAGGCCTCGTAAAGGCGCCATCTTAATACTTGATTGAAAACTATTGTTGTGGCGAATTCAATCAAAGGTAAATACCGTTCCCATGAACCATCGAACTCGAGGGCGCAACATCTCAACATATCCTCAAGTATCCGAATTATCCGCTCGGATTGACCATCGGTTTGTGGATGAAAAGCGGTGCTAAAATGCAGCTTGGTACCCAAAGGTTCTTGCAATTTCTTCCAAAATCGCGAGGTGAATCTTGGATCTCTATCCGACACTGTAAATCGGCACCCGTGTAATCTCACAATCGAGAAGCGTACAATTCAGCTAGTTTATCCAATGAAAAATCTGTACGCACGGGGATAAAGTGAGCCGACTTAGTCAGTCTATCAACAACAACCCAAATCGCATCTTTCTTGCTCGCTAACAATGGCAGTCCAGACACAAAGTCCATTGTGACTCGATCCCATTTCCACTCGGGTATCATGATCGGTTGAAGTAACCCTGAAGGCACTTGATGTTCCGCTTTCACTTGTTGACATATTAAACATCTCGAAACAAAGTCGGAGATGTCTCGTTTCATACCATGCCACCAAAACCGACATTTCAAATCGTTGTACATCTTCGTACTCCCCGGGTGAATTGACATTCGGCTACAATGAGCTTCGTTCAGAATCATCGAAATGAGTTCTGAATTTCTTGGAACACACAAACGATTTCTGAACCTCAAACAATCGTCATCATCAATTTGAAACTCCGATTCCTTGTTCGGAACACACTCAGCCCGTTTTGCAACCAACTCATCGTCAACTTTCTGAGTTTCGCGAATTTGATGAGTCAATAATGGTTTGGCCTTTAATTCGGCTATTAACACATTATCGGGTAGGATAGACAAGTGTACATTCATAGCTCGTAAAGCAAATAGTGATTTTCGGCTTAAGGCGTCCGCAACCACATTAGCCTTTCGGGTGATAATCAATGACAAGCTCATAATCTTTTAACACTCGAGCCAACGTCTTTGTCGCAGATTTAAGTCTCTTTGAGTCATCAAATATTTGAGAGTTTTGTGATCCGAATACATGGCACTTCTCACCAAATAAGTAATGTCGCCATATCTTTAAAGCGAATACGATGGCGACCAATTCGAGATCATGGGTCGGATAATTTTTCTCATGTGGCTTTAATTGTCTCGACGCATAGGCCACAACTCGACCTTCTTGCATCAATCGCAACCTAACCCAAGTAGGGAGGCATCACTATAGATGACAAACTCTTTGCCGATTCGGGTTTGTACTAATCTTGGAGCTTAGTCAATTGAGTTTTCAATTGATCGAAACTTTTCGACACTTTTCCGTCCATTCAAACTTGACATCTTTACGAAGCGGTTTACGTCATGGGTGTGGCTATCATCGAGAATCCTTTTACAAACCATCGGTAGTGTAAGCAAGTCCCAAAAAGCTCGAACCTTAGTAATGTTTCTGGAGGCTTCCAGTTAAGTATGGCTGAAATTTTGCTCGGTCGACTCGAATACCGATCTGAGATACCACATGACCCAAGAAGCTAACCTCTCTTAACGAACTCACACTTGCTTGAACTTAGCATATAAGCGCTTATCCGTAATATTTGCAACACTAATCTCGGTGCTCGCATGTTCGGTCTCATCTCTTGAATAGACCGGGATGTCGTCAATGAACACAACTACTGAACCGATCCAAATATGGTGCGAAGATCGATTCATCAAATCCATAAATACCGTAGGGGCATTAGTGAGCCCAAGCGGCATCACTAAGAACTCGTAGTGACCATATCTCGTTCAAGGCGGTTTTGGGTATGTCCGAATCTCGGATTATGAATCGGTAATAGCCCTATCTCAAATCTATTTTTGAGAACACCGAGGCTTCCTTGATTGATCGAACAAATCATTGATCTGTGATAGCGGATATTTGTTCTTTATTGTCACTTTATTAAGGCGGCGATAGTCGATGCACAACCTCATGGTTCGTCCTTCTTTTCACAAACAACTTTGGTGCACCCAAGGTGAAAAACTTGGTCGAGCGAAACCTCTATCCGTCAACTCTTGCAATCGAGCTTTCAACTCCTTCAACTCGGTTGGTGCCATACGATCTGAAGCTATCGAAATTGGCGTAGTCCTGTGTACAAGCTCAATACCAAACTCTACTTCCGAGCAAGTGGTAAACCCCGTAATTCTTGGGAAAAACATCCGGTATTCACAAACCACCGCAGCGATTCGGTTTTATTTCTAACTCCTTATCATCAAGTACATACAAAAGGTATGCTTCGACCCTTTTCTTACATATTTACGGGCCAACATTGATGATATTACGGTTGGCAACCCTTCAAGTCCGTAGACTCAATTGAATCATCTCGTTATTTTGCACCTTAAATCAATAGTCTTGCTTTTACAATTCACAACCGCATCATGCACGGTCAACCAATCTAAACCGAGTATAACATCAAATTCATCAAACAGCAAAAGCATCAGGTCCGCCGGAAAGCAAGACCCTCAGATTACTAGGGGACATTTCTTGCACACTTTGTCGACAAGCACGTATTGACCCAAAGGGTTTGACACTCGAATTACGAACTCAGTAGACTCAACAGGTAGAGTCTTACTGGATGCTAAGGTTTCACATACATATGAATGAGTAGAGCCAGGGTCAATCAACGCAATCACACTAGTATCAAAGAGAGTGAAAGTACCAGTGATAACATCAGGGGAGGATGCTTCCTCTCGTGCACGGATGGCATATGCCCTAGCAGAGTCTGAGTCTCGGATCGAACAGTAGTATCGGTGGCCCTCTCGACTACCACCCTACCTCCTGAAATTCTTGGTGGTCTACCTCTAGTTGTCATTCCACTAGGTCTTGCACCTTGCATCCTATTCTTCTCATCAAGCTCCGTGCAATCTCTAATGAAGTGGTCCTTCGAACCGCATCCGTAACAAGCCCTATTGGTAGACTTACCCCAACATTCACCTATGTGTCTTCTCCCACATTGGGGGCATTGAGTTTCTCTTGACGGTTATTGCCCACACTAGCTACCGAAGTAGCTCGGGAGTCCGTCAATGGTCGTGCTCTTATGGAAATTCCCGCAGTCGTCCTCGATTTATTGGTGTCCTCCCTGAACTTCTTTACAGCCGAGAATGGAGCTTTACCCGTCGATCTTTTGCGATAGTCTCTAGCTTCAAATTCAGCCTTCTTCTTCTCTTTTCCAAGTTCCTCCGCCTTGCAGGCTCGTTCAACTAGTGTTACGAATTCTTTTATCTCCAAAATACCCACTAGTAGCTTTAAATCTTCATTCAATCCTTCTTCAAACCTCTTGCACATAGCAACCTCATCAGCCACACACTCCCGAGCATACCGATCGAGTCTTACGAACTCATGTTCAGATTCGAGATCTTGTCATCTGACCTTGCTTGAGCTCCAAGAATTCCTTACGCTTTTGATCGATGAACGTGACTAATATATTTCTTTGAAATTCTATTTGAAAGAAATCCCAAGTAACTCGTTCGTTTGGGACTATGGAAATCAAAGTCCTCCACCAATAGTAAGTCGAGTCTCATAACAAGGATATATCACACTTTAGACATTCATCGGGTGTGCATGACAGTTCATCAAACACCCGAATGGTGTTATCAAGCCAGAACTCGGCCCTTTCGGCATCATCAGTAACTATGGCCCTGAACTCTTCAGCCCCGCGCTTACTAATCAAGTCTACAGGTGGCTTACTCAGCCTCACATGGTCAGTAACTGATGGCATTACGGGCTCTTGGGGTGGATTATTCAAATTCGGGAATTGTTGGACAGCCGGATTGGTTTGGGCATATTGCGCAACCCACTCATTCATCATGGTAAAGAAGGCTTGTTTAGCCCCCTCACCTTGATTATTCGCAGATGACTGAGGTTCAACAGGCGGTGTCCCTTGTGCAGGAGCAGCCGCTACACTTCCAACGTCATCCGCCAAGGTTCTCTCTACATCGGGATCCATTTACTAATCAAAACAAAAAATTTTAACCGTCAAAAGTCATCACACATTTAAACATTAACATTAAGGCATGTATAGCTAGACTCATACGTGCTATGGTAGTCCTAGAACCGACTAAACCATAGCTCTGATACCAATAAAATTGTAACACCCCTAACCCGAGACCGTCGCCGGAGTCGAACACGAGGTGTTAACAAACTTCAAACCACTTATTGATAATTTCCCAGACAAGCTGCCAATCTGTGTACTAGTCGCTTCAAAAATCATAACTTGAGTTATACAACTAGAAAATCAGTTTTGTAATTTTTCCCTGAAACTAGACTCATATGTCCATCTACAGATTTTTTTCTAGAATTTTTGGTCTAGCAAATTAGTACAGTTTATTAGTTAAAGTCTCCCATGTTACAGGGGTCGACTACACTGACCTTCGTGCGTTGCAACTCAAATAACTCCCTGTGAAGGGCTTCAATACTTATGCCGTTTGTTTATATAGAAACTAGACTCAAAAAGGAATCTATACATATATGGCATGATTTCTAAATGTCTCGGGTTAATTTATAATGAATTTTCAAAGTCGGAACAGGGAATCCAGAAACTGTTCTGGCCCTGTATCACGAAAACCCAAATATCTCATAACATACAACTCATATGACCGTTTCGTTTCTTCCATATGAATATAGATTCATCAAGGTTCATTTACATAATTTATTCACTATTTAATTCCATTCCTACTATTTTTAGTGATTTTTCACATCCATATCACTGTTGCTGCCAGCATCTATTTCTAGGGTAAACTTTCTCTAACACATAGTTTCTATGATTCAACCACCCCTTTTTCATATATAGTCCAAAATATAATCATGATGACCCATTCTAATGGCTGGTCATTGCCAAACATTTCCGTGCCTCTTATTGAGCATATACATACCAAATGATTATAACATTATGCTCAAAACATTTATAAGCCATTTTCGCATGGCTATTCAAAATTTTACATACCAAGTTCAAACAAAACATAATAGCCTATATATGCGAAATGTTCTCTTAGACCATCTAAGAAGAAGATACCAAAAAGTAAGCTAGTCGGTGTGATGACTTCGATGACGGTCCCAAATACGCAAAAAGTCGAGTCCAAGAAACCTAAAATAGGTGACAAGCAAACACCGAATGAGTATATAACTCAAGAAGTCATAAGCAATGCACTACCAACCATTAATAACATTATCGCAAAAGGAGACAAAATGGAGCGAGGCTAATTACTCCATTCAAACCGAACTATACCATAGTTCCTTAGACCATTCGATTCAACCACATACCAAGTTACACATTCACATTCCATATACTAATCAATAGGATATTTGAAGCATTTCTATACACCATTTTGTTTTCGTCACAATCATACATCTACATGACCTTTCACTCATTCCACGATAATTCTTATGTACGTGACTTCAATTTACATTGTCACATAGGTTCAAACTTACCAAGCTCAACCCCAAATATAAACATAGCGCCTATTAGCCATGAACTCAAGGTACTTACCCGATCCGCTGTCGTGATCAACTCAATAGTGTCGCACACTCGGTGTCAATAGTGATTCAAAAGCATATCTTGAGTCCGCACACTTAGTGCTATATAATCAACTCTCACACTTAGTGCTATATGATCAAACTCGCACACTTAGTGCTGTACAAGTTTTAAACCCGCACACTTAGTGCCATTCTCATGATCACAAATGTTTATACCCGCACACTTAGTGCCGAAATCAACAACTCAATACATCTCACCTCTTTTCCTTTCATTCAATACTTCCATCACCACATGCATACATGTATATAAATTTATCATTCCTTTCAGCATAATTATATAGACATTATGTCTATTCAAATCAATACAAAATATATGCTTAGTGACTTACCTTGTGTTGGGTAAAATAGTCCAAGTCAGCTACTCGATGACCTTCGTCTTTCCCTTGCTTGATTCTCCTTCTATAACTCCTTGAGCTTAATCAGTAAATCAACTAGTTTAACCATCTTGCTAAACATTCATAATTCAATTACACATGCATATGTATGTTTGTATATTCGCAACCATCCTCACTTATTACCCATTTAGTCAATAATCTAAGCCAAGATAAGGCTTCAATATGGTTGCCTCTAACCGAATACATGCACACCAATCTACTTCATTTGGCGAATATGCATGTCTATGTTGAGGCCAATTTTACATAATACTACACAAAAAAACAGCATACATTTTACTAACTAACGCATTACATATTGTAGCTCAATACACATCTCTCGTTTACTTCATAACAGAAAAAACATCACAAGCAAATATACACCTTAAAATCGTATATATGTCATACCAATACATCATGTGCAAACATATATTCATGTAGGTGCAAGGGCGAATCTCAAGTTGTTTATATCCAAATATAAACACATATCCAAAGCTCAAATCTTACCTACCATGCAACATGCATGAATCATACTTATGGATATACCATGACCGAATACATCACAACACCATAATTACGGTCATGATTAAGCAAAGAACTTAATGTCTTACTCAAAAATACTAAAAAGAAAGTCCAAGAGCCATCAATCCACCATCACATATACCATTAGCAAGCTTCATATTTAACATGCAATGGCATTAACACAAAATCCACCTTGGCCAAATACCATCCCCATGATATAACAAAGATTTGAACCATGGGCTAATAAGAACATCAAGCTAGCAACTAAAAACATGCATGAATCTCATGGCACAACCTCAAACATACCTTAATCTTGATGCAAGTATAGCCAAATCTCTTCCTAATCCCTTCCAAACCAAACATGAAGCAAAAATTCCTTCCTTCCTCTTTGGTATTTTCGGTCAAGAGAGAATGAAATGGATGAGCAAAATTTTTTCTTTTCTTTTCTTCAATGCACAACAATGGGGGGTTCACTCACACACATTTTTTTCTTTCTTTATTACCCATACTTATTTGTTTATTGTTTCTCCTTAATGCACCAACAAAACATGTTTCATGACATGTTTAGCCCATACTCCTTGTCATGGCCGCCACCTCCTATAAAAGAGGGATATTTGACATGCAAGGCCATTGTTTTGCATGCATGCTTTAATTAGTCATCACACATTTCCCCATCATACTTTCAAAGTTTTCTACTAGGTCCTTTCTAGTGAAATTCACATTTATAACTCTAAATCAAACATCAAAAATGTCACACACAATTAACACATATCATAAGCATCAAAATGAGCATTAAATTATTTTTATGCCTAAGTTTTGCGGTCCCGAAACCACATTCCGACTAGGGTCAATTTTGGGTTGTCACAATGCACATGTGAGTAAAGCAATAAGACTGTTCTATGATTATTGTGCATTTGGTCAATGTGGGAAGTCAGGTAAAAATATGTAATGTACCTATGATCATAAGAGGTCACCATCAAGTGAGAATTTATCGCCTATTACATATGATAAGGCGTGCATATTAGGAAAAGGGATGGTATGCCCGAAGGAAGAGTGAAATAAAAATACGAACAACTATGTTATAATTTGGTTGTTATCTGTTGACACTGCTTAAAACTTACTAAGCATTGTAATGCTTACTCCGTTTACTTTGTTTCCTCTGTTTTATAGATCTCATTTGGAAGCTACAGGCTCGGGGATCGTCGACAACTAGTCACACTATCACTACCCTTTGTTTGGTACTGCTACGTTTGGAATATCTTATGGCATGTATAGAATAGACTAGTAGTGAGAGGATATTTTGGTCAATGTATAGGACTACCCTTTTGTTGTAGGTCATGTACCTTTCGGTTTTGTGTAAATTTGGATAGCCATGCGAAAATGGCTTAAGTATACTTGATCATAGCATTATAATCGTTTTGTATGTCGTCCGTCGAGAGGTATGGAAATATTGGTAACGGTTAGTCATGGGAATGGTTATTCATGATCACCTTTGGTATATGTATGACAAACTCTAGTTGATCCATGGAGGATCACGAAATAGGTAAAGTTTACCTTAAAAATAGATGCTGGCAGCAGCAGTGATGTGGATGTGAAAAATCTCTAAAAATAGTAGGAATGGAATTAAATAGCGAATAAATTATGTAACGGAACCTTGATGAATCTATTTTCATAGGAAAGTAACGAAAAGATCATATGAACAGTATGTTAAGAGATATTTATGTTTTCGTGAGACAGGGCCAGAACGGTTTCTGGATTCCCTGTTCCGAATTTGGAAATTCATTATAAATTAACCAGAGATAATTAGAAGTCATGCCATATATGTACAGAATCCTTTTTGAGTCTAGTCTCCTTAGAAGCAAGCGGCATAAGCATTGAAGCCCTGTACAAGGAGTTATCTAAGTCGCATTGCAGGAAGGTCAGTGTAGTCAAACCCTGTAACAGGGGAGACTTTAACTAATAAACTGTACTAATTGGCCTGACCGAAAATTCTAGAAAAAAATTTGTAGATGTATATATGAGTCTACTTTCAGGGAAAAATCACGAAACTGATTTTCGAGTTTTGGAACTCAAGATATTATTTTTAAGGTGACAGTTACGCAGTTAACCAACTGCCTGGAAATTTTTAAAAAGTGGACTGTGTAAGTAAATGGATTAAGCCTGTTAACCCCTCGTGTCCGACTCCGGCGACGGTCTCGGGTACGGGGTGTTACACATACAGCCCAGTCCCAGCTACTGGTGAGGCCGAAGCTCTTCTACTCCAACATCAGGCATATGGACTGATCCCGACAATTCAGCCCTAACCCTTCCGCAGCCTCGGCCACGACCTCTTGCACCTCTTCTAGAACTCATCGTTGTCTCACGTATTATCGAGATTAGAAATTTTATGAAGTTTTAATTAGTTTTAATAATTAAACTGTTGTTTTATGGAATTATTAAAAGAATGTTGTTTTCGTAAATCCTCTACAGTTCCAAGGTCTTACGGGCTTCAGTTTCAATCTAATAAAAAACTTAGCATAATCATCTAAAGTAGCCCACTAGCTAACTACAGTATATCAAATTACATAAGCTTAAGAATAAAGGAACTTACTTGGTTCGACGTCGGAGACTCAGTGTGTCGCACAACAATAAATTTTTTTCTTCTAAAACATTATGATCCGAAATTTTTTAAAACAAAACCAAAATAATAAAGCCCACTTCACAGCCCGAGTTTTGTAACTTGGGCTCTGATACCACTAAATGTAACACCCCAAACTTGGTCCGGACGTTATGGTCGAATCTGGCACGTCACATTGAAGTGTTCTAGCGAAAACCTTATTTTCATTGAAAACCCTTCTTTAAAATGAGAACCTTAATTACCTTATAAAAACTCTCTTTCAATCGTGAAAGGTTGTTCAAAACGTATGATTTATGAAAACCTGTCATTTTAAAATTAAGTTACGAAAACGTAGAAAAACAAACTATGATTTAAGAAACCCATGTTCAACTTCTCATAATTACAACGCATAAAAATAACATTCCAAATAATAATAAAAGGGAAGGCGTTATTACATTCCAGTCTGAGACTACTTAATAAACTAGAAACTATATGCTCTTTTAAAGAAAACAAGTCGAAGTCGTCTTGCTAGCTGGCCACCTCCGAGTCCCTCCAAACATCGAACCTTCTATTGAGTATCACCTGAGAAAAATAAAAGAGGGGGTGAGTTTTCGAAAACTCAGTGTGTGCAATCCTCGATGAGTAATAAGCATTCATTAATCCATAAAATCATACATGCAATACAATGCAATGCAACCCACCCCAATAATCCAACAGTTACACATCATCTCCGTCCCCCGATACACATCATGTGGGGATATAAATATCGACCCACCCATTCGATACACATCAATGGTAGCCCGGTTACAGAACTACCTTCATTGCAGCTAGCTACCAATCACATATTGGGCTTAAAAGTCGTCGGTGGACCCACGGTTGTCAAGCAACCGTGCGATCCTCATATACTTCCTCTGTTCCATAATTCCTAACCCATATACAACCTAAACAGAATATCGTATGTATGCAGCAGATATACATGTAGCATCCATAAATCTTACATTCAACACATAGGGGTATTTTGGTTATCTTCTCCCTTAGGGGCATTTCGATAATTCCCAACCCCAATAAGTCCTTGTTGGCCAAAGTGAACAGATACTATGCACCAGATAGGATTCCAGAGAAGAGGAGGTAAGTCATTAAGACCGCTTAAGTACCAAGCTCTCCCTAGATCCAATCCTAGACATGCATATACCCATTACCACACCTTAACCTTGTGACTCGTCCATGATGGCAATTAATTAATTAAGTTTAATGTCAATTAAACAATTATCAGATACTAGGCCCAAAACCCCTTACAGAGCCCAAACAAGTCTACATATATGCATATGGCCCACTAGGCCCAATCACATTCATATGGCTCATTAGGCCCAAATCACATTCATATGGCCCATTAGGCCCAAATCACATTCATATACATGCTTTCATATAATTTCCATAACTTAACATCAAGTTGCCAATTTTGCCTATTATGGGCCCAACAGCCCATCGGGCACACTTAGCCCATCCTGGTCAGTTGGCCAAAACACGGCCCAAGTTCATGGAATCACCCATCGAGCCTCAGATAACCTATCGGTTTCCCTCTTACTAGTGTTCACGCACTCGCAAGACTACCTAACCCAACTTTCTGCTTTTCGACATTTCAGCTTTTCGGTATTTCGGTATTTGCTGATCTACTTATGCGTGTGTAGAATATGTACACACCTGGTAATAAAGCATGCTGCGATCCCCCTTACCACGAGCCTACAACCGATATCACTCAATGATTACTCACATATACTTATTGAATACTTTACCAAAAGCTAAAGTCTCACCTTAACCTTACCTGAAACGTCAAGCGTTATTAGCTTTTCCTTGATCACTAATCACGAGAGCTACCCTGATCTACATTAACCTTTATCGTTAAAAGCATAATGGGTGACTTGTATCCAACATATGCCACCCTTTTCTACTAAAGCCTATTCGACCAACCCTTACCGAAGTGAAGAACACTTACCAAAATCTCACACCTAAGGAGCAAATCGGTAGGGATCCAAAAGACTGGGATTCGATACTAGTCCTACCAAAACCAATTAGAAGAAGTGAAGGACAGAGTAATCGATACTAGCAAAACCGTCTGAGAGAACATAGCATTTACACTAGAATTGACCGAGTGGAAAGGGTAGTGGTGGCACAGAGGATATTCAGCTATTGAAACTTGTAGGGTGAAAAAGGTTATTCAGCATAAAGAAAAGTAGAAATCATTTAAAACCAGAGGTGAATCAAAAAGAAAACTTTGAGTAAAGAAGAATGGAGAATCGGCACAAAGAAAAAGAAGGAAGAACAAGGGATTTTTGGCTTTTAGATCTTTAGAGAAAAAGGTGTTTTTTGGAAACAAGGTGAGGGAGAATTCAGCATTAGCCTGGCAACCTCACATTCGGCATCTATATATAGCCTCTAGCCGAATTTCCTATCCCCTAAGCCCCAATTCAGCTCCACCTCTTACACTCCTCATCTCCAAATTTTTTTCCTTGATAACCCCTTAATCCCCTCTTCAAATTTCTCCTCTTATCACTCCCTACAGAGTTCACATTCAACGCCACCATTGTTCATCCCTTAAGCAAAAATAAATCCTTCCTTTGTGCAAGGAGGGATTCAAACCCCTTACCTCCTTACCTTGCATGTGACGCCACTTGCCACTCCACCACAATTTCTTGTGTCCAATTCTTCCTTCATTTATTTAAAAGCCAACCTACTTGCCAACATGGTTTTTTTAATAATTAAACCATAATTTCCTTCACCCCTAAGTTCGAACTCAAACTTTAACTAAGACCTACTATCACATAATTTACACTTGACTAGGAATGCTAAGCACAATTTTTATCAAAACCGAAAAAAAAAGTTTAGGATTTCTGGATTTTTGGAGCGTTACACTTGCTTTCCAAAGCCAAATCAAATAGGTACTTTAACAAACAGAAGGCTACTTTCACATTTTACACGATTAGGTCCTTTTTCAAAATTAAGAACACAAACATTCAAATTTTCAGACGAAACTTTCACATATGCTAATTCACACATCATAAGCACAGAAAATTATATTTAACTATTTTTTTGGCTAGGACATGTGATCCGAAAACCACTGTTCTAACTAGGGTCGAAAACGGACTGTTACAACTTTCCCCCCTTAGGGATTTTCATCCCTGAAAATCTTACCATTAAATAGATTCAGAGATTGTCGTCTCATAACATCTTCAGGTTCCCACGTAGCCTCTTCAATGCCGTGTCAATGCCACATCACTTTTACTAATGGAATTGTCTTATTTCACAGTTCTTTAACCTCACGAGCTAAGATACGGATCAGCTTTTCTTCGTAACTCATATCAGACTGAATTTCAATCTCAGATAGGGAAATCATATGCGACGGATCAAATCTGTATCATCGAAGCATCGATACGTGAAACACATCATGAATCTTTTCTAACTCTGGTGGTAACAACAATTTATATGCTATCGGTCCAATACGCTCAGTAATCTCATATGGTCCAATGAACCTCGGACTCAATTTGCCTTTTCTACTAAACCGAAGCACTTTCTTCCGCGGAGATACCTTTAAAAACACTTTGTCGCCGATCTCAAATTCAATATCTTTTCTTTTCAAATCTACATTTGATTTCTGACGATCAGAAGCTATTTTCAGACTATATCAGATCACTTTCACTTTCTGTTTAGTTTCTTTTATCAAATCAATCCCATGAATCTTATTTTTGCTGAGCTTCGTCCAATAGGTATACGGCATTTGCGACCATATAAAGCTTCGTACGGTGCTGTTTTAATGCTCGACTAAAAACTATTATTATAAGCGAATTCAATCAAGGGAAAGTAATGTTCCCACGTACCTTCAAACTCAAGAATGCAACATCTCAACATATCCTCGAGTATCTAAATAATCTGCTCGAATTGACCATCCGTTTGCGGGTGAAAAGCAGTACTGAAGTGCAATTTAGTACCCAAAGCATCTTGTAATTTCTTCTAGAATCGTGATGTGAATCCTGGATCTCTGTCTAACACTATAGACAATGGCACACCATGTAATCTCACGATATCAGAAATGTATAACTCAGCTAATTTATCAAGCGAGTAATCGAATCGAACCGGAATAAAATGAGCTAATTTCGTCAATTGATCAACTACAATCCAAATAACATCTTTCTTTCTCAGAGACAGGGGTAAACCCGAAACAAAATCCATTGTCACTCAATCCTATTTCCACTGTAGAACCATAATCGGTTGTAATAGCTCAGATAGCACCTGATGTTCAACTTTAACTTGCTGACAGATCAAACATTTAGAAATAAAGTCAGGGATATATCTTTTCATTTTGGACCACCAGTAATACTGTTTTAGATCATTATACATTTTTGTACTACCTGGATGCACATATAACCGACTGTTATGAGCTTTACTCAAAATCATCTGAATTAACTCTAGATTTCTCGGGACACAAATTCTATCTCGAAATCTTAGATAATCATCTTCATCAACTCGGAATTTTGAATCAGACTCTACATCACACTGAGCTTGTTTAGCTAAAGTTTCATTATCAATCTTCTGAGCTTCGATAATCTGCTGCAAAAACAAAGTTTTCACTTTTAACTCCGCTAAAACTGATCCATCATCGGACAGAACCAAATGAGCATTCATTCCATGCAGAGCAAATAATGATTTTCGACTTAAAGAATCTACAACAACATTTTCCTTACCCAGATGATAATCAATCACAAGTTCGTAGTCTTTTAGCAGTTCTAAC
The DNA here is from genome assembly GCF_025698485.1 of Gossypium arboreum. Lineage (NCBI taxonomy): Eukaryota > Viridiplantae > Streptophyta > Magnoliopsida > Malvales > Malvaceae > Gossypium > Gossypium arboreum. The sequence continues at coordinate 25,323,790 of NC_069075.1, forward strand.
TATCTTCTCTGTCACAGATTCATATCTTTCTAAGTCATCAGATATTTCAAACTCTTATGATCAGAATATACATGAAATTTCTCACTGAACAGGTAATGATGCCAAATCTTTAGAGCAAACACAATCGCAGCTAACTTAAGATCGTGTGTCGGATAGTTCTTTTCATGTGTGCAACTCCCCAATTTTTGGGATTTTCAAGATTTCTGTAATTTTCAATGAATTTTAGAAATACTGTGTTTCGACTGTCTGGTATGGGTCTGAGTATGTTGGTGGGCCTTTAAAAGGCCCAAGAGTAAATTTAATTCGAGGCAATTCCTGAATTTTAATTTTGGAGAGAGAGGGTTCTGGTGATATGGGCTTTTAAAATTGAGGTGGTAAAATAGGACACAAAAAGATCTATGGTAAAGTGGCATGTGACACCACCTAGGTGTTTGGGGAGTGACGTGTGGATGATTAGGGGGAGCCAGAGTTCAAGTCACAAGGTAAGCGTGTTGTTACTTTTATTTTTGTGTGCATATGTTGGGCATGTGATAGAGTTTAAGTGGAAATTCAGCTAGGGCTTTAGGAAGGTTGGGCCGTGGGTCTGAATGGCCATTAGGGTAAGCTTTATTTTCTTTTTGTTTTTCCAAATTAGGGTTAGCCACCTAGAGCATTCACTTTCATTCTATTCTCTTCTCAGTGACGTAAAAATCCGAAAAACGCAAAGTTAAATCTCTTGAGTGCCGAATTCTTCCTTCTCTTCTCTTCTCTTCTTGAATTTTATTTTTCTCCTTCTTTCCTTCTCTTGTCGAAACATTCCTACCATTCTACTCATCTCCTCTTTCATTCCCATTCTTTTCTAAACTTCTATAGCCGATTGCCATAAAAGTCGAAATCCCAAAAGTTATTTCTTGTGCTGATTTCTTTTAGTCAAAATCTTTCTATTTTCTTTATCTCTTTTGGCCGATTTTCACATCTTCTAAACCTCAACCCCGATCGAAAATACCACTGTAAAAACCACTATACCAAATCATCTTCCTCTTCACAGTTCCAAAAGCCAAAAACACCATAGTTTTTAGGGACATATAACCGAATCTTTAGATCTCTAAGATTCTATTTCTACTAGTGTTTAAGGGCTGGATCTGCATCAGCTCTGAGTAGAAACTGAAGTGGAATCTTCTTGGTTGAAAGAACCCGAGTTAGGTAGTCAAATCTATTCTTTATTTTGGGTTTTAGAAAAGTCGAAATCCCGAAAGGCATAGGGAGGCTGTCGATTGGAGCTTAAGGCTCTAAGGGCTGCAGCAATTGATTTGTTTTGGTGTTAGTGTGATCTAAAGGCTACTGATCAAAGGCTTGGACAAGTGGAATGACTAGATCTAGATCTAGTCTCTAGTTTTGGCAAAGGTAGGATCTTAAGGGCCATAGGTATTGATGGCCGATTATGGTAAGTAAGTTTATGATGGTTGCCATTGTATTTTGCATCTGATATGTCTAGTGACGATTGTAGGAGATTGTGGGAGATTTCGGTAGCAGTTGTCGCAAATCAGGTGTGTAAACGACACCCACTCATAGACTAGATTGGCAAAAGCCAAAAAGCCGAATTGTCGAAGAGCCAGCATTTTGTGAACTTGCGAGCGTGCGAGCGCTCGTGAGATGGTTGGTTGTTACTTTTGGTAATCACAAGCAGTATGATTGTAGAGTGCACAATTTCGTGCACTTCGGTATATTTGGGCTTAATGGGCCCAAATCAGGTTAATGGGCTTAATGGGCCCAAATCAGGTTATGGGCCAACAAGCCCAATTTGGTAAAAACGCTTGGTAAGTGTTTCTCTCAATGTGTTAATGGCTGTAATATGAGTGTAAACCCTAAAATAGTTAAATTTACTAAAATACCCCTAAGTATGAAAATTACCATTATACCTTTAGGTACAAAATTACCATTATACCCTTAGGGTTAAGTTTGACTTAAATGCATGATATTCTGATCCTGTTTATTGTATGCCATGACATGTATATCTGTTGCATGGGATATGAGTTATATTGATGGAGGAAACATTTTGGTGGCTTTGCCACAAATATCTGATTTGGTGGCTCTACCACAAATATCTATTTCCGATGGCTCTGCCACAATATCTGTTCTGGTAGCCATGCTGCAAATTTTATGATGTGTAGCGGATGGGTGAGTCGAGTAGTCTCCCCACATGGTGTAAGTTTGGCACGGGGTGTATACAGATGGATATGGGTTGGGTTTTCTGCATAAAGATATATTTGTTTTGTTTCTGTTATAGGCCTATGGGCTTTATTCTGAATTCTGTATATGGCTAAGGCCCAACTTAATCTGTTTATGTGGTTTGAACTGATCTGGACTATGGTTGGGTCATTTTACACACTAAGTTTTCCAAACTTACTCGTTAATTTTATCCATGCAGGTAACCCCCAACCATAGTGGACTTGGAGCTGAGATGGATTCGGAGTAGCCACATGTTTTGCAAGCTCAATTTTCTTCTTATGACTGGATTAGTTTCATTTACTTTAATTGCTTTGGGTTTTAAGTTGTAATAAGGGCGCTTTAATTATTTTTTAATTGCTTTAGTATGATTATTAGCTTAGGCATGATATGGATTTAAATGTTTGAAATTGAATAGCTCTAGGGTACGTTTATAAAAGAGATTACTTGATTTCAAAATATCGTGAAACAAGACAAAGCTTCCGAAATGAAAACATTTTCAAAAATTAATAAGTGTTTTAAAAGGCTTAAAATGAAATGGTTTTTCCTGAACAATCATTCAGTTAAAGTGTGGCAATGGTTGTGTGCATGTCTAGGAGTGGATCCGTGGAGAGCTTGGTACTTAAGCAGTCTAATAGACTCACCTCCTCTTTTTCTAGCATCCTACGTGGTGCACAGCTTCCATTCACTTTAATCTATAACGAAAATACCCTTAAACCACTAAGAAAGATTTTAGATAAGACATGACCTATACAGTAACGCTTTAATGTGACACATCGGATTTGGACGTAAAGTTTGGGCCGGGTTTAGGGTGTTACATTTAGTGGTATCAGAGCCAAGTTGCAACAACTCGGCTGTGGAATGGGTTTCAAAAAAAAGTTTTAGATTTTCTTCCTACAAATAAATGATTTCAAGGGTAGCATATCCGATTTCTAAAATTTGATTCTGAGTAGGTGGCGTACTAAATCTCCGGCCCAAGTCTATAAGTATCACTTTGAATTTTTCTGAATATTTCTGAATAATCAGCAATATGCTTGTACTGAAACTTTACTATGATACTTTAGTTAGGGCGATGATGGAACTGTAGAAAGTTTTGGATAAGTAGACTAAAGACTGTAGCTAGGCTACGATTTCGCGAAAACCAAAACTCTGAATTACTGTCTACTCATAAAACATCTATAATAAACACTGAAATATTTAATTGATACATAAAATTCGTAATCAGATAATACAACATGAGTACAAGAGCAGCTCTTGGAAGGGGCCGTGGACGTGGCCGAGGTAGTACACGGGCTGGGTCTTCGTCTTCAGGACATATGCCGGCAACAGAAGTGGAGTCTCATGATCGAGATACCGGGGATGACGCTCTATCTCAGGCAATGCTTCGTGTTCTAGAAAGGGTTGTTGGGGCAAGTACGGGTAACGAAATTCGAGGATCTATTTCTGAGCGACTCTGAGCTAACCGGATGGAGATCTTTAGGGGTGTATCTGGTGTAGCCCCAAATGTGGCTGAGTATTGGTTAGAGGATACGGAACGGATTATGGATGACTTAGACTGTTTCGTAGAGCAGAAGCTGAAGAGAGCTATATCATGCTATGGGATGAGGATTATCAATGGTGGCTCACTGTGAGAGATGGGACCCCTGCTGACAGGGTGACTTGGGAGCTGTTTAAGACAGTCTTCAAGGGAAAGTATGTTGGGGCAAGTTATGTGGACGCCCGCAAGAAAGAATTTCTGAATCTGGTTCAAGGGGGTAAGATAGTTGCTGAGTACGAGGCTGAGTTTTTGAGGCTGAGCCGGTATGCTGTTGGGATAGTTGCTATGGAGTATGAACATAGTGTGCACTTCAAAGATGGTCTTAGAGATGAAATTAGGATGCTAATTGCTTGTAACACCCCGAACCCGAGACCATTGCCGGTGTCGGACACAAGGGGTTAATAAGTCAAGTCCACATATTTTGCCCACCAATTTGACATTTCCAGTCGGGCTGGAAAACTGCGTCACCGTCGCCTTAAAAATCATATCTCGAGTTTCAAAACTCGGAAACTGGTTTCGTAAATTTTCCCTGAATTTAGACTCATATATCCATCCATGGATTTATTTCTAGAATTTTTGGTCGGGCCAATTGGTACAGTTTATTAGTTAAAGTCACCCATGTTACAGGGATCGACTGCTCTGACCTTCACGTGTTACAACTTGAATATCTCACTGTACAGGGCTTTAATACTGGTGCCGTTTGTTTCTAATGAAACTAGACTCAAAATGGAATCTGTACATATAAGGCATGACTCCTAATTCTTTCTTGATAATTTATAGTAAATTTTTAAAGTTGCGACAGGGGACCCAGAAACCGTTCTGGCCCTGTCACACAATAGCTTTAATATCTCTTAACATGTAACTCCTACGACCATTTCGTTTCTTCCATATGAAAATAGACTCATCAAGGTTCATTTACATAGCTTATTCACTATTTAATACCATTCCTACAAATTTTGGTGATTTTTCACATTCACGTCACTGCAGCTGGCAGCATCTGTTTTTAAGGTAGGTCTTACCTATTTTGTAGTCTCCATGAACCAACTAGTCTTGCCATACATAGGTTCACATATGATCATTTTAACCATGCCAATGGCTGATCATGTGACCAACATTCCCATTTCCAATCCATAGTCACATCATGACACCATATATATATACAAACCGCAAATAGTCTAAGTTGGTACTTCACTTTTACGAGCCATTTTCGCATGGCCGTACACATATACATCACAACATATTTAAACCAACAAGGGGTAGTCCTATACATGCCATTTCAAAGTTCAACCAAAAATTTATACCAAAATAGAGGCGTTGATAGTGTGGATGACTTCAACTTTAATGATCCCGAATCCGATTGCTATCGAGCGAAATCTATAAAACAGAGAGCCAAAGCAACGGGGTAAGCATTTTTATGCTTAGTAAGTCTCAAGGAATAAAATCAGCTTTAATTAAAGCAATATATTCACATAACCAAATGCATCATTTCATTAATACACATTCTCATAATCATTCTTACATCACACTTCGTCATTATATACTTTCACCAAGTATCAACCAATTCAATAGCTGAAATTCGTTAGTCGTTTGAGCGAATGTTGCTCAAACATGTCAACTTCCCAATGCACATATAAACGTACCTCATTCTTTGGGCTTTTCGAGCGTACTAATTGAATTTATTACAGCAACCAACACTCACCTCCAGCCCAAGCTTCTTCGGAATACAACCGGATATAACCACGTGCACGAATGCCTTCGGGTCTTAGCCCGGATAGAATGACTTGCACGAATGCCTTCGGGTCTTAGCCCGGATGTAGCCACTAGCACAATTGCCTTCGGGTCTTAACCCGGATATAATTTCCAGCAATAACGTCTTCGGGACTTAGCCCGGATATCATTCAATTGCTCATGCACACATGCATCAATAATCATTAGACATTCATATTTCATTTTCGTTATTAAGGCTCAAACGCAAATATAATCACAAGCATAATCGCCTTCGGGACTTAGCCCGGGTATCATTCAATTACTCATACACACATAAATCAATAATCAATACACATCCATATTTCATTTCACATAATTCAAGTAGGGTCACTTCTTGAGGACTTACCTCGGATGTTGTCGAACGGCTTTTACGGCTATTCGATCACTTTTTCCTTCCCCTTGTCCAATTGTGGCCCTCTAAGCTCTTGAGCTAATTCAAACAAATTCAATTTATTAAAACCTCATTGTGCTAGCTCATGGCCGAATATGACAAGGAGTTTAAATGGTCATATGGCCACCCTTTAGCTTGAATACACAATGGTCATGCACATTTTATACTACATCAAGCAATTCAATACAATTCATTCGAGCATCAAGGAAAAGCTAAGGCCATCAATAGGCTACCTAAGGCCGAATATACATATCCATGTTGAGGCCAATTATGCACTTAATACCACACAAAACAGCATGCATTTTACTAGTTAATGCTTTGCATATCGTAGCTCAAAACTTATAATATAGCATCAAGCACTCATATGTGTGCTAGGCGAATGTGCTTGCAATTTCACAATCATTCTTCAACATCTTCTTCATTAAACCAACATATTCATCACTTAGTTCATAACCAAAACATCATGTGCAAACATATATATACATATATGAGCATGGCGAATTTCAAGGTGTCCATAGCCATCCAAAACACAAATTTTAACTAACATGCAAGAAGCATGAACCATGCTCATGAATGCATCATGGCGAATATGACAATCATGCCCCTTTCAACTTCAATCATGGTTAAACAAAAAGAAAACTCAAAGTCTTACTCAAGATGGCTACAAAGAAATCTCAAGAGTAGACAATCCATCATTGCATGCATCATCATCAAGCTTCACACTTAGCATGCAATGGCTTTATCACCATAACAACTTTGGCCAAATACCATTTCCATGGCATAACAAAGATTTGAGCCATGGCTAACATGCACATCAAGTTAGCAACCAAAACATGCATGAAACTCCTAACACAACCTCATACATACCTTAATCTTGATGCAAACTTAGCCAAATCTCCTTCTAGATCTCTTCCAAACCAAGCATGAAGCAAAAATCCTCCCCCTTTTTCTTTAGTATTTTCGGCCAAGAAGTGAAAATGGATGAACAAAATTTTTTTCTTTTCTTTCCTTAGGACATTCGCCAAGAGCTATGGTGAAAGATGAACACTTTTTTTTCTTTTTTTTCCATACTCTTATTTTATTATTTCTAACATGCACCACTAGCAAAACATGTTTAAGACATGTTTTCTTTTGCCCATATTCATCACCATGGCGGCTACTTCTTCTCTTTGGGTAAATTGACATGCAAAACCATTCTTTGCATGCATGTACTATTAGACCTTTGAAGATTGGCCTATCACCTTTCAACCATGTTTCAAATAAGTCCATCTAAATAAATTCACATAGAAATGGTCAAATTAATGTATGCAACTTTCACACATGCATTTGCTAACATCATAAACATAGAATATAACTTCTAATTACTTATAAGACTCGGTTTAATGGTCCCGACACCACTTCCTGACTAGGGTCAAATTAGGGACGTCACATTGCTCCACAGAGGGAGCGAGACTTTGCTGCTTTAGTGGAGAAAGCTAAGATAGCTGGGGAGGTGAAGCGTACTGAAAGACAGAATCATATAAAGGATCAGAACCTATTTCGGAGGGATTCAGGACCCTCGAGTGGTGTAAATAGTAGTTCTAAAAGGGCAAGAGTAGAACAGCCATTTCAAGCAGTTCCGATGAATGTTGATAGACCATAAGTTTGTGGGGACTGTGGTAAGGTACATCTGGGCGAGTGTAGGAAACATTCTGGTGCTTATTTCCGGTGCGAAACTATGTAGCAAAAAGTAAAGGACTGTCCGCAGAAAATAGATCAGGTTCAAGTTGCAGAATGGAGGGTTACTCAACCAGTGAGAGGTGGACCACAACCACCGAGAGGACGTGGACAAGGTAGGGGCAGTAATGGAAATAGTCGGGGTTGAGGAGGACCCGGTAGAGGGCTCAAAAATACTGAGGCTCGACAGCCAGCGTTGGTGTATGCAGCTCGTCGCTGAGAGGAGGGTGATGCACCCAACATCATAACTGGTACATTCTTGATTTCTAGCATACCGTACACTACTTTGATAGATATTGGATCTACTCATTCGTATGCTGCATGTGCCATATCTGGGTCGTTGGGTGTACACTCTGAGGAGACTGTGAGTGGGGTATCTATACTAAGTCCTTTAAGCCACTTGGTTAGGGTAGACAAACTGTATAGAGACGTGCCTTTAGAAACTCAAGGAAAGATTTTCTCTAGAGACTTGATGGAGTTACCGTTCGAAGAATTCGACCTCATTCTGGGGATGGATTGGCTTGTTAAGCATAGGGCAACTCTGGACTGTGCAGCTAAGCGTATGGTGTTAAAGATCGCTGAGGGTGAGTAGGTTATGATGATAGGTGAGCGAAGAGATTATTTGTCCAATGTGGTGTCTGACGGTGGATAAAGTTAGAACCGTTAAGGAGTTCCAAGATGTTTTTCCAGAAGAGCTTCCGGGATTGCCTCCGAACTGAGAAGTCGAGTTTGGAATTGACTTGTTGCCTAGAACGGCACCAGTGTCCATCGCACCATACAGGATGGCACCAAAGGAGTTAGTGGAGCTGAAAGCACAGATTCAAGAGTTGTTGGATAGAGGCTTTATTAGGCCGAGTGTGTCCCTGTAGGGAGCACTGGTGTTGTTTGTGAAAAAGAAGGATGGGACGATGCGGATGTGCATCGATTATCGGTAGTTGAACAAACTGATGATTAAGAATAAGTACCCTCTGCCAAGAATCGACGACTGGTTTGACCAACTTAGAGGAGCTTCGGTATTTTCCAAGATTGATCTTCGATCTGGATATCATCAATTAAGGGTCAAGGAGGTGGATATTCATAAGATGACATTCAGGACTTGGTAAGGTCATTATGAGTTTTTGGTTATGCCATTTGGGTTGACGAACACTCCTGCAGCATTTATGGATCTGATGAATCGGGTATTCCAACCATTCTTGGACCAATTCGTGGTCGTTTTTATTGATGATATTCTGGTGTATCCTAAAACTGAAGAGAAACATGATGAACATCTTCGCATTGTGCTGCAAGTATTGAGGGAGAGGGAACTTTATGCAAAATTCAGTAAGTTTGAATTTCGGTTGAGGGAGGTAACCTTCCTAGGTCGTGTTGTCTCTGCTGAGGGGATCAAGGTGGACCCTCGAAAGATTGAAGCGATTCTGGAGTGGAAGCCACCCTGGTTGGTGTCGAAAATTCAGAGTTTCCTGGGTTTGGCAAGGTATTACAGAAGGTTTGTGGAAGGTTTTTCTGTGTTAGCAGCACCTTTGACAAAGCTGATAAGAAAAGGAGCACTGTTTGTTTGGACCGACAAGCAACATGAAGCTTTTGAGAAGTTGAAGGAAGTTCTGACCGAGGCACCTGTATTAATTCAGTCGGAGTCTGGGGAGGATTTTACCGTGTATAGTGACGCATCACATGTGGGTTTGGGCTATGTGTCGATGCAAGAGGGTAAGGTGGTTGCTTATGTATCGCAACAGCTTAAGCCTCACGAGGTGAACTATCCTACTCACGACCTTGAATTGGCAGCGATAATCTTTGCACTTAAGATTTGGAGATACTACCTGTACAGAGAAAGGTGTGTCATATACATGGATCATAAGAGTCTCAAGTACTTGCTGACTCAGAAGGAGTTGAACTTTAGGCAACAGAGATGGATAGAGTTGCTTAAGGATTATGACTGTTCGATTGAGTATCACCCAGGCAAGGCTAATGTGGCAGCCGATGCCCTAAGCCGTAGAGCTGTATTTGATCTGAGAGCAATGTTTGCTTGTTTGAGTCTGTATGATGATGGTAGTATGTTGGCTGAATTGCAAGTAAGGCCAGCCTGGGTGGATCAGATTAAAGAAAAGTAGTTGAAGGATGAGTCTTTAGTTTCTTGATTCCAACAAGTTGAGAAAGGGGAAACTTCTGAGTTTGGATTGAATAGGGAAGGAGTTCTGTGTTTCCGAGGGAGAGGCTACGTTCTGAAGGACTCTGACTTAAGGCAGTCAACACTGAAAGAAGCTCAAGGAGGACTTTGTGCTATGCATCCTAGAGGGAATAAGTTGTATCACGACTTGCAAGAATTGTATTGGTGGCCTGGGCTTAAGCGAGAAGTAACGGAGTTTGTGGGGAAATGCCTGACATGCCAGCAGGTGAAAGCTGAACATCAACTACCTTCCGGACTTTTGCAGCCAATAAAGATACCACTTTGGAAATGGGAGAGGGTAACTATGGACTTTGTGAGTGGGCTACCCTTGACATCGACGAAGAAGGAATCGGTTTGGGTGATTGTTAATAGGTTGACCAAGTTTGCTCATTTCATACCTATTCGCACTAACTATTCACTTTAGAAGTTAGCCAAATTGTATGTGGCGGAGATTGTGCGACTTTATGGAGTACCGGTATCGATTATTTCTGATCGAGATCCTAGGTTCACATCTCGGTTCTGGAAAAAGTTGCATGAGGCGTTGGAAACGCGATTGAACTTTAGCACGACTTTTCATCCTCAGACGGATGGTCAGTCGGAAAGCGTTATTCAGATTTTGGAAGACATGTTGAGGGGATGCGTTATCGACTTCTGAGGTAGTTAAGAGGATTACTTGCCGTTGGCAGAGTTTGCGCATAACAATAGTTATCAGGCAAGTATTCGAATGGCACCATATGAAGCGCTGTATGGACGTAGGTGTCGTACACATAGTTGTTGGACCGAACTGGGGGAACAACAGGTTCTTGGACCTGAGTTAGTAGCAAATACTGAGGATAAGGTCAGAATAATCAGAGATCGGTTAAAGGAAGCATCTGATAGGCAAAATTCGTATGCAGATTTGAAGCGTAAGGAGATTGAGTATTCAGTGGGTGTGATGGTCTTCTTGAAGGTTTCACCTTGGAAGAAGATATTAAGGTTTGGTAAGAAGGGCAAGTTGAGTCCGCAGTTTATTGGGCCTTTTCGGGTTCTTAAGCGAGTAGGTCCTGTGGCTTACCAATTGGAATTACCTCCGGAGTTAGATAGGATTCACGATGTTTTCCACGTCTCCATGTTAAGGCGATATCATTCTGACCCTACTCATGTCATGCCGGTTGCAGAGATTGAAGTGCGGCCTGATTTGACAATTGAGGAAGAGCCTGTGCAGATACTGGATCGTGATGTTAAGGTTCTAAGAAGGAAGTCAGTTCCCTTGGTAACAGTGCTTTGGAGTAATCATGGCAGAGAGGAAGCTAATTGGGAGCCAGAAGAGGCGATGCGACAACAATACCCTCATCTATTTGAATCAGGTAAATTTCGAGGACGAAATTTCTTTAAGGAGGGTAGAGTTGTAACGCCCCAATTTTTGGGATTTTTGAGATTTTTGTAATTTTCAATGAATTTTAGAAATACTATGTTTCGACTATCTGGTGTGGGTCTGAGTATGTTGGTGGGCCTTTAAAAGGCCTAAGAGTAAATTTAATTCGAGGCAATTCCTGAATTTTAATTTTGGAGAGAGAGGGTTTTGGCGATATGGGCTTTTAAAATTGAGGTGGTAAAATAGGACACAAAAAGATCTGTGGTAAAGTGGCATGTGGCGCCAACTAGGTGTTTGGGGAGTGACGTGTGGATGATTAGGGGGAGCCAGAGTTCAAGTCACAAAGTAAGCATGTTGTTACTTTTATTTTTGTGTGCATATGCCAGGCATATGATAGAGCTTAAGTGGAAATTCGGCTAGGGCGTTAGGAAGGTTGGGTCGTGGGTCTGAATGGCCATTAGGGCAAGCTTTATTTTCTTTTTGTTTTGCCGAATTAGGGTTAGCCACCTAGAGCCTTCACTTTCATTCTATTCTCTTCTCAGTGTCGCAAAAAGCTGAAAAACGCAAAGTTAGATCTCCTGAGTGCCGAATTCTTCCTTCTCTTCTCCTCTCTTCTTGTATTTTCTTTTTCTCCTTCTTTCCTTCTCTGGCCGAAACATTCCTACCATTTTACTCATCTCCTCTTTCATTCCCATTCTTTTCTAAACATCTATAGCCGATTGCCATAAAAGCCAAAATCCCGAAAGTTGTTTCTTGTGCCGATTTCTTCTAGTCAAAATCCTTCTATTTTCTTCATCTCTTTTGGCCGATTTTCACATCCTCTAGACCTCAACCCCTGTCGGCAATACCACTGCAAAAACCACCATACCAAATCATCTTCCTCTTCATAGTTCCAAAAGCCGAAAACACCATGGTTTTTAGGGACATATGACCGAATCTTTAGATCTCTAAGATTCGATTTCTACTAGTGTTTAAGGGCTGTATCTGCATTAGATCTGAGTAGAAACTAAAGTGGAATCGTTTTGGTTGAAAGAACCTGAGGTAGGTACTCAAATCTATTTTTTATTTTGAGTTTTAGAAAAGCCGAAATCCCTAAAGGCATAGGGAGGCTGTCGATTGGAGCTTAAGGCTCTAAGGGTTGTAACAATTAATTTGTTTTGGTGTTAGTGTGATCCAGAGGCTGCTGATTGAAGGCTTGGACAAGTGGAACGACTAGATCTAGATCTAGTCTCTAGTTTTGGCAAAGGTAGGATCTCAAGGGCCATAGGTATTGATGGCCGATTATGGTAAGTAAGTTTATGATGGTTGCCATTTTATTTTGCATCTGATATGTCAAGTGACGATTGTAGGATATCGTGGGAGATTTCGATAGCAGTTGTCACAAATCAGGTGTGTAAACGACACCCACTCATAGACTAGATCGGCAAAAGCTGAAAAGCCGAAATGCCAAAGAGCTGACATTTTGTGAACTTGCGAGTGTGCGAGCGCTGGTGAGATGGTTGGTTGTTAATTTCGGTAATCACAAGCGGTATGATTGTAGAGTGCGTAATTTCGTGCACTTCGGTATATTTGGGTTAATAGGCCAACGGGCCCAATTCGGTAAAAATGCTCGGTAAGTGTTTCTGTTAATGTGTTAATGGCTGTAATATGAGTGTAAACCCTAAAATAGTTAAATTTACTTAAATACCCCTAAGTATGAAAATTACCATTATACCCCTAGGTGAAAAATTACCATTATACCCCTAGGGTTAATTTTGACTGAAATGCATGATATTCTGATTCTGTTTGTTGTATGCCATGACATGTATATCTGTTGTATGGGATATGGGTTATATTAATGGAGGAAGCGTTCTGGTGGCTCTGCCACAAATATCTATTTCTGGTGGCTCTACCACAATATATGTTCTGGCAGCTATGCTACAAGTTTTGTGACGTGTAGTGGATGGGTGGGTCGAGTAGTATCCCCACATGGTGTAAGGTTGGCACGAGGGTGTATACCGATGGATATGGGTTGGGTTTTCTGCATACAATATATATCTGTTCTATTTCTGTTATGGGCCTATGGGCTTCATTCTGAATTCTATATAGGGCTAAGGCCCAACTTAATCTATTTTTGTGGTTTTAACTGATCAGGACTATGGTTAGGTTATTTTACACACTAAGTTTTCCAAACTCACCCCTTAATTTTATCCGTGCAGGTAACCCCTAACCATAGTAGACTGGGAGCTGAGAGGGATTTAGAGTGACCACATGTTTTGCAAGCTCAATTTTCTTCTTATGACTGGATTAGTTTCATTTACTTTAATTGTTTTGGGTTTTAAATTGTAATAAGGCTGCTTTAATTATTTTTAATTGCTTTAGTATGATTATTACCTTAGGCATGATATGAATTTAAAGGTTTGAAATTGAATAGCTTTAGGGCGTGTTTTTAAAAAGAGATTACCTAATTTCAAAATATCGTGAAACAAGACAGCTTCCAAAATGAAAACATTTTCAAAAATTAATAACTGTTTTAAAAGACTTAAAATGAAATGGTTTTTCCTAAACAATCATTCAGTTAAAGTGTGGCAATGGTTGTGTGCATGTCTAAGAGTGGATCCGTGGAGAGCTTGGTACTTAAGCAGTCTAATAGACTTACCTCATCTTTTTTCGGCATCTTACTTGGTGCACAACTTCCATTCACTTTAATCTATAACGAAAATACCCTAAAATCACTAAGAAAGATTTTAGATAAGACATGAACCATACAGTAACGCTTCAATGTGACACATCAGATTTAGCCGTAATGTCTGGGCTAGGTTTGGGGTGTTACAATGTAGCTTCAATTATCTCGAAGCATAAGCAATGACTTTGCCTTCTTGCATTAAAACACATCCCAGACCAATCAATGAAGCATCATTGTATATCATAAATTCTTTACCCGATTCGGGTTGTACCAATATCGGAGCTTCAGTCAACAACGTTTTCAACTGATCGAAGCTATTCTGACACTTTTCAAACCACTCAAATTTAGTATCTTTTTGAACCAGATTTGTCAATGGAGTTACAATCATAGAAAAGTCTTTTACGAACCTTCTATAACAACTGGCAAGTCCCAGAAAACTACGGACTTCAGAGACATTCCTCGGAGGTTTCCAATCTAGAATAGTCAAAATCTTGCTCGGATCAGCTCGAATATCAGATGCTGTTACAATATGACCTAGAAAACCAACTTCTCGCAACCAGAATTCACATTTACTTAACTTCGCATATAACTGTTTATCTCACAGAATCTGTACCACTAATCTCAGATGCTCTGCATGTTCGGATTCATCATGTGACTAAATCAATATGTCATCAATGAATACAACAACAAATTGATCTTGATACGGTCTGAAAATTCTATTCATCAAATCCATAAAAATATCAAGTGCATTAGTTAATCCAAAAGGCATAACTAAGAATTCATAATGGCCATACCTCATTCTATAAGTAGTTTTCGAAATGTCTGAGTCTTTTACTCGCAACTGATAATACCCTGATCTCAAATCTATTTTCGAAAACACAATAGCCCCTTTCAACTGATCAAACAAATCATCAATTCGGGGCAGAGGATCCTTAGTCTTGATAGTCACTTTGTTCAACTGACGATAATCGATACACATTCTCATCGTATCGTCTTTATCTTTCCAAAATAGAACTGGAGCACCCCAAGGTGAGAAACTCGGTCTAGCAAATCCTCTATCGGTCAATTCCTGCAACTGAGACTTTAATTCTTTCAATTCGGTCAGAGCCATTCTATACGGAGCTATCAAAATCGGAGTAGTACCAGGTACCAATTCAATGCCAAATTCAACTTCTCTAACCGGAGATAATCCCAGAAGTTCTTCAGGAAATACATCACGGAACTCACAGGCAACAAGCACAGATTCAACTTTCTTTTCTGACACTATCGAATCAATCACATAAGCAAAATAGGCTTCACAACCCTTTCTCACAATACTCAAAGCATTCATCGAAGATATCACAACAAGCAATCCATTCAAATCACTAGATTCAATTATTACTATTTCATTAGTTTTGCATCTCAAATCAATAGTTTTCCATTTGTAGTACACAATAACATCATGCAAAGTTAACCAATCTATACCCAGGATTATATCAAATTCACTAAAAGGTAACAGCATTAGATCAGCCGCAAAATAAGTGTCTCGAAACATTAACGGACAATTCTTGCGGACTTTATCAACCAAAACACATTTGCCTAAGGGGTTCGAAACTCTAATTACAAATTCAGTAGACTCTATAGGAAATGTCTTACTGTTCACTAAGTTTCTGCATATATACGAATGTGTTGATCCAGGGTCTATCAAAGTAATCACAGAAGCATCATAAAGAGTAAATGTACCCGTAATCACATTTGGTGATGAAGCTTCCTCACGAGCTCGAATAGCATAGACTCTGCCAGGTGCACGAGCCTCAAATCTAACAGTTGCATCTTTTTTCTCTATCTGACTGCCACTTACATTTCCCATATTTCTAGGAGGTTTACCACGAGAAGCATTGCCACTCGTTCTCAAATTTTGGACACTTTCTTGCTCGACAGATTTAGGGCAATCACGGATAAAATGGTCTAATAATCCACATCTGAAACAAGCCCGATCATACAGTCTACAATTACTGGGATGTCTTTTACCACAATGCTTGCACTCAAGGCGATTGGATTTAGCATTACTAACACTGGGAAAAGATGCAGCTAGAGCTTTGAAGCTCGAATGCGATCTTGCACTATCTCTATTCGAATGTCCCACATTAGCCTTTGAGCAGCTATTATCATCTCTGACTTTCTTTAATGCAGACGGAAATGATTTGCCTGATGATCTCTTTCATACTTCTCTAGCTTCAAAATCAGCTTTTCTTTTCTCTTTTCTGAGATCTTCAGATTTACATGCTCGTTCAACAAGCACAACAAATTCTTTAATCTCTAGAATACCGACTAACAAACGAATATCCTCGTTCAAACCATCTTCAAATCTTTTGCACATTATTGCTTCTGTAGATACATATTCACAAGCATACTGACTCAGTCTTACAAATTCCTGCTCGTATTCTATGACAAACATATGGCCTTGTTTAAGCTAGAGAAACTCTTTACATTTTTTATCAATGAATCTCTGACTGATGTATTTCTTTTGAAATTTGGCTTGGAAGAAATCCTAGGTGACTCGCTCACTCGGAACTACCGATATCAAATTTTTCCACCAATGGTACGCCGTATCTCTTAGAAGTGAAACGACGCATTTTATACATTCCTTCGGATTCAAAGACAATTCATCAAACATTCTTATCGTGTTCTCTAACCAGAACTCGACCTTTTCAGTATCATTAGTTGTTGTAGCTCGAAACTTTTCAGCCCTATACTTTCCAATCTTATCTACTGGAGGCTTAATTAACTGAACCGAATTCATTGATGCTATAGCAGGAGCTTGCGGAGATTTGACCGGTGGTGGGAGTTGTTGAATAGCCAGATTGGTTCTAATATATTGGCTAAACCAATTGTTCATCATCTGATAGAAGGCTTGTCTAGCCTCACCATCACGACTACTCGTAGCAGGTCTAGAATCGGATGGCACCATCCCTTACGCGAAAGCAGGCGCATTGCTTTCAATATTGTCTGCTACGGCTCGTTCGGGATCCATTTAAAAGAACATTTCAATGTTAGGATTCATCACACTATCGCAGTTCAAAAATATGGCATTATAGCTAGACTCACATATGCTATGACAGTGCTAGAACCGACTAAACCATAGCTTTGATACCAATAAAATGTAACACTCCTAACCCGTAACCATCGTAGGAACAGGTTAAGAGGCATTATCGGACTTATAATAACATTCAGAACAATAATTATCAAATAATCATATCATTACAGTAAATGTCATTCATTCACATTCAATAAGAACTTAAATTGAGCATACAAAGCCTAACATATGCATTCGGGACCAATTAGATAACATATAAAAGTTTCAGAAACTTAGAAAATTTTCAACTTTTAAAAGATTACACGCTCGTATGAACAGGCCGTGTGACTTAAGCCATGGCAAAATAGGGACTTATCCACACGACCACAAGACATGCCCGTGTTCCAGGTTGTGTGAAAAATAAGGTGGCTACTGACTTGGCCACACGGCTGACCACACGCCCGTGTGCAATTCCGTGTGTCTAGGCTGCATCAAAACTAGAGGGTATACTGACTTTAATTCATAAGGTGCCCCAAAGGACACACGGTAGTGTAACATGACCGTGTGTCACACACGGCTGAGACACATGCCCGTGTGGACAAAAATAGGCCATTTGAATAGCCAATTTGCCACCCCAGTCAACCTACAAGCACCAAACCAAGCATATATGCACAACTATTTCAGCCAATATCTATACCAAACCATACATAATTCATGCTATAACATTACCAATCATTTCAAATCCCAATTCATAAATAAATTCATACCAAAACTTAAACTAAAATCATACCTAAACATATGATCAATACATCCTTCAATCAAATGCTCAAAACTTACCAAAACTTCTGAATATTGACAATTTTTTTTGGCCAACAAAAATATACCGCAATTTCACATTAGCATCACATATCATATACAATTATCAAACTATAAGTTCAAATACAAACTAGCCATATCACATAGCTAAATATTTATCCATCACAAAACATAATTCCACAACTTCTAGCCTATACATGCCATACTTTAATATATACATTTTCAAAGTACCAAAATAAGGTTCGATAGTGTGGTGACGATCCTCGATGATCCCCGAGCTCACAGTAGCTTCGATATCTATAAAACAATGCAAACACACACAAAGTAAGCTTTTAAAAGCTTAGTAAGCCATATACAATTAAACTTATCATTTAAATCATATAAACATCATCAAACTATTTATTCTTTGGAGCCAAAAACCAACACAAACCTCATATTCATATACTTGGATCATAGATCATCATTTGCACATATACTTACCTTTCATTTTCAAATATAGTACAGAACTCAAACATACCTGAATCGGATACATATTCACTTATTCATTCATTTTCTTGGAATGTCCATTGAACCGTTTAGAAATGTAAGGATACGCTGATAGCTCAAAGAACATATACAATGCCAACGTCCCAGACGTGGTCTTACATGTAATCAAACATTGATGCCACTGTCCCAGACAACGTTTTAGACGAAATCAAATATGATGCCGATGTCCCAGACATGGTCTTACACGTAAAATAGAAGCCGATGCCAACATCCCAGACATGGTCTTACATGAAATCACATAACTGAATCCTATGTCATGACATATGTATCCTAACTATTCCTAGGGTTTGTACGGGGCTCTCCAAACATCGAAACTTTGTCGATACTTTCTTAATTAGCACATTTTGAGCTTGAATATTCATTCATCACAATTCAATATCATATGAACAATAATACTTCAATTTAAACACGTTTATTGTATTTTGACTTACCTCGTACAGATTCAGATGAATGAAATCGGTTACTCGACAACTTTCGACTTTCCTCGATCTAACTCTGTTTTCTTTAATTCTTGATCTAAATAAATTCAAATTTAACTTATTCAATAACAAATTCATTCAAAGCAATCCATAGATACATATTTAAGGCAATTTGCAAACTAGCCCTCATATTTTCACATTTTAACACTTTAGTCCCTAATTTACAAAAATCATAAAATACACAAAATTTGCATATACTCATGCTCGGCTGAATATTCATAACACTCATACAAGTCCACACATTTCATTTATTTCACATTTTAGTCCCTCAATTTACAAATTTCACAATTTAGCCCATTTTACTCAAAATCATCAAAAATCTAAAGACAAAACATATAAACCCAACATCAAACTTTCATATTTCATCATATAACAACATAAAGCTCATGAATTTATCCATGACGCATTTCAAATTCATCATCAAAATCAGAAATTGAGGCATAAGCTTAGTAAAACACAAAGCAACGATCACAAAACGTAGAAATTATCGAAAACCGAACAAAAATGAACCTTAAAATGAGCTTTAGTATGGCCGAACCCTAGCTAACTCTTTTCTTTTCTTTTACTTTGTATTTTTGGTTGTGGATGAACACAGAATGGCAAAATTTTATGTTTTATTTACTTATTATTAACTTAAATAACCAAATTCCAATTTTGCTCTTAATGAAATAATAATAAAGACTTATAATGGTTGTCCTTAAATGTCCATTAACCATGTTAATGGTCCAATTGCAATATGAGGACCCTTGCTTTCGAAAGCCAAATCAAATAGGTACTTTAAAAAACAAAAGGCTACTTTTACATATGCTAATTCACACATCATAAGCACGGAAAATAATATTTAACTATTTTTCTGACTCGAATATGTGGTCCCGGAACTACCTTTTTGACTAAGGTCGAAATCAGACTGTTACAATCATTCATTTTCTCGAAATGCCCGTTGAGCCATTTAAAATCAAATAGGATACTTAGATAGCTCAGAAAGCCATAAAATGCCAACGTTCCAGACGTGGTCTTACATGTAATCAAATATCGATGCCACTGTCCCAGACAGGGTATTACACGAAATCAAATACGATGCCGATGTCCCAGACATGGTCTTACACGTAAATATCAAATTGATGCCAACGTCCCAGATGTGGTCTTACATGAAATCCCATATCAAAAATCCTATGTCATGACATATGTATCCTAACTATTCCTATGGTTCATACGGGGCTTTTCGGACGTTGTCATATTATTCAGAACTTTCTCGGATTTCTCATATTCAACTCAAATAGTCATTCATCACAATTTATTAACACATAAGCAATAATAATTCAATTCAAACACATTTATTTGTATATCGACTTACCTCATATGGAAATGAACATATTTAACCGACTACTCTACCACTTTTGACTTTCCCTGATCTAATTTTGTTTTCTTTGGTTCTTGATCTATACACATTAAAATTTAACTCTTTTATTCACTGAATCATTCAATTCAATCCAAAACACATATTTAGGGAATTTTACAAATTAGCCCTCACATTTTCACATTTTAACACTTTAGTCCCTAATTCTCAAAATCACGAAATACACATAATTTCTTTATACATTTACTTGGCCGAATATTCACTTATCTCATATAAGCCCATATATTTCATTTAATTTAAATTTTAGTCCCTCAATTTCACATTTTCACAAATTAGTCCAAAATACTCAAATTCATCAAAAATTCAAAGACAAAACATATTAACGTAACACATATCTTTCATTTTCCATCAACTAACATCACAAAGCCCATGAATTCATCCATGGCGTATCTCAAAATCATCATCAAATTTTAAAATTTAAACATGGGCTTAATAGAACACAAAGCAATGGTTACAAAAATGTAAAATCATAAAAAATGGATAAAAACACATACCTAATTAGCCAAAACAAGTGTCCAATGTTTGAAGGCTTAGAACCCTATTTTTCTTTCTTCAATTTCGGCTAAAAGATGAACACATTGGCTAATTTTATGTTTTGTTTTAATAATACTAACATTAATAATCTATTTACCAATATAACCTTTGTTAAACCATTATAAAATCACTTAATGGATGGTTATTAATGTCCATTAACATTATAAATGGGTTAATAACAACATAAGGACCTTTCTTTAGAAAGCCATGGCAAATAGACACCTTTACAATATAGGAAGTCACTTTTACACTTTACGCGATTAGGTCCTTTTATCAAATTATGCACACAAACGATCAAATTTTCATACAGAATTTTCATAGATATCATTCACATATAATAAGCACAGAAATAATATTAAAATATTTTCTGACTCAAATTTGTGGTCCTGAAACCACTATTCTGACTAGGGTCTAAAATAGACTGTTACAAATTTAATTTTTGCCTTTAAGGTGCAGACTTCACACAGCCTGGGCACACGCCCATGTCCTGAGGCCATGTCCTCCACATAGCTGAGACACACAGCCGTGTCTTTGCTCGTGTGTTTACTACCATGCGTACTGCCTTTTGAAACTAGGGTACAGGCGACACACGTGTAACATCACGAAATAGGGCCTAAACAGAACAGTGGTTGCGAAACCACAAATATGAGGTAGAAAAATTTATTTTATTATTATTTTAAGGTCTATGGCATGATTGGGTGAAAATTTCATTTAGAAATTTTATCGATAGAGGGTCCAATTTGATATTTAGGACTAAATTGAAGAAGTTGTAAAATGTGTGTTCTAGTCCAAAAAGGTATTAAGTACTTGTGAGTAATGGGTTTTTAAAGTGGAGGTCCTTAGATAGTAATTAGACCATTATACTAGTTTGGACAAAAATACCTAAAGGAAAATAAAACACCATAGTTTTTAATTAAGGGCATTTTGGTCATTTAGTTATTAAAATGAATTAAAGCAAAATTAAAAGCCAATTTTTGTCCATCTTCTTCATTAGGCTGAAATTTCAAGGTTTCTCCATAGCTAGGGTTTGTTCCAAGCTTCCAAGCTCCATAATCAAGAAGAACAAAATCCGGAGTTAGACTGGGGAAAGAAAAAGATAGTGGACTAAATCGATATAGTTGATCGTATTTTGTTTCGAGCTAAGTTTGCGGTAAATAAATGCAATAATCTATTATTTTACATTAATCTTGTTAATTTCTAGCATGTGTATATTTATTTTATGAAATTATTCAAAGAAGATTCAAGCATGAATTGACGGAGAAGTAATTTCAGAAAGTCCCGATTGAACCTTAGGAATGTGTGGGATACAAATGTCATGACATTAGGGTTCAAGGATACCATGTAAGACCATGCCAAGGCATGACAATTGGTAAGGTTTCTAAGGCAAGGAAATCATGTAAGACCATGTCAAGACATGGCATTGATAAGTTACTATAAGGCAAAGGTCCCATGTAAGACCATGCCAAGGCATGGCATTGGTGAGTTCATAAGGCAAGGCTACCATGTAAGACCATGTCAAGACATGGCAATGGTAAGTTTCAAAAGGATACCATGTAAGACCATGACAAGTCATGGGAATGGTAAGGTACCCGTGTATCCTTAGTATTCCAAGTGGTTCAACAGGAAAATTTAAAGAGAATATCAAGGTAAGTGTTGAAACCATTTTAAAAGGAGCCTTTTTAAAAAAAAATGAAAACGGGAGTCGCCACCAATCAAATTAAGTGTGATTGAACCACCTTCAAACCAATTTTTGTTTAAAATCATTTATTTTGGTTTACGAAATAAAGAAAATAGGTTCGGGAGTCGGTTACGTACGAAGAAGGGTTAGCACCCTCGTAACGCCCAAAAATTGGTACCAAATTGAATAACTTTCTGTCTTTAATGCTAGAATTTTGGAAGTATTTAAAAATATGATCCCTTTTGAAGTTAAAAATAACTTAAGTTGAAAACCAAGATTTCTTCGTTCCAAAAGAATACGAATATTGTAACACCCCGAACCCGAGACCATCGCCGGTGTCGGACACGAGGGGTTAACAAGTCAAGTCCCCAAATTTTGCCCACCAATTTGACATTTCCAGTCAGGCTGGAAAACTGCGTCACCGTCGCCTTAAAAATCATATCTCGAGCTTCAAAACTTAGAACCTGGTTTCGTAAATTTTCCTTGAATTTAGACTCATATATCCATCCATGGATTTATTTCTAGAATTTTTGGTCGGGCCAATTGGTACAGTTTATTAGTTAAAGTCACCCATGTTACAGGGATCGACTGCTTTGACCTTCGCTCGTTACAACTTCAATATCTCTCTGTACAGGGCTTTAATACTGGTTCCGTTTGTTTCTAATGAAATTAGACTCAAAATGGAATCTGTACATATAAGGCATGACTCCTAATTATTTCTGGATAATTTATAGTAAATTTTTAAAGTTATGACAGGGGACCCAGAAACCGTTCTGGCCCTGTCTCACAATAGCTTTAATATCTCTTAACATGTAACTCCTATGACCATTTCGTTTCTTCCATATGAAAATAGACTCATCAAGGTTCATTTACATAGCTTATTCACTATTTAATACCATTCCTACAAATTTTGGTGATTTTTCACATTCATGTCACTGCAGCTGGCAGCATCTGTTTTTAAGGTAGGTCTTACCTATTTTGTAGTCTCCATGAACCAACTAGTCTTGCCATACATAGGTTCACATATGATCATTTTAACCATACCAATGGTTGATCATGTGACCAACATTCCCATTTCCAATCCATAATCACATCATGACACCATATATATATATACAAACCGCAAATAGTCTAAGTTCGTACTTCACTTTTACGAGCCATTTTCGCATGGCCGTACACAAATACATCACCACATATTTAATCCAACAAGGGTAGTCCTATACATGCCATTTCAAAGTTCAACCAAAATTTATACCAAAAGGAGGCGTTGATAGTGTGGATGACTTGACTTTAATGATCCCGAATCCGATTGCTATCGAGCAAAATCTATAAAACAGAGAGCCAAAGCAGCGGGTAAGCATTTTCATGCTTAGTAAGTCTCAAGGAATAAAATCAGCTTTAATTAAAGCAATACATTCACATAGCCAAATGCATCATTTCATTAATACACATTCACATAATCATTCTTACTTCCCACTTCATCATTATATACTTTCACAAGGTATCAACCTATTCAATAGCTGAAATTGTTAGTCGATTGAGCGAATGTTGCTCAAACATGTCGACTTTCCAATGCACATATAAACATACCTTATTCTTTGGGCCTTTCGAGTGTACTAATTGAATTTATTACAGCAACCAACACTCACTTCTAGCCCAAGCTTCTTCGGAATACAACCGGATATAACCACGTGCACAAATGGCTTCGGGTCTTAGCCCGGATAGAACGACTTCGCATGAATGCCTTGGTCTTAGCCGGATGTAGCCACTAGCACAATTGCCTTGGTCTTAACCGGATATAATTTCAGCATAAATGTCTTGGGACTTAGCCGGATATCATTCAATTTCTCATGCACACATACATCAATAATCATTAGACATTCATGTTTCATTCTCGTTACCAAGGCTCAAACACAAAGGTAATCACTAGCATAATCGCCTTCGGGACTTAGCCGGGTATCATTCAAATACTCATACACACATAAATCAATAATCAATACACATCCATATTTCATTCCACATAATTCAAGTAGGGTCACTTCTTGAGGACTTACCTCGGATGTTGTCGAACGGCTTTTACGGCTATTCGATCACTTTTCCTTCCCTTGTCCAATTGTGGCCCTCTAAGCTCTTGAGCTAATTCAAACAAATTCAATTTATTAAAACCTCATTGTGCTAGCTTATGGCGAATATGACAAGGAGTTTAAATGGTCATATGGCCACCCTTTAGCTTGAATACACAATGGTCATGCACATTTTATACTACATCAAGCAATTCAATACAATTCATTCGAGCATCAAGGAAAAGCTAATGCCATCAATAGGCTACCTAAGGCCGAATATACATGTCCATGTTGAGGCCAATTATGCATAATACCACACAAAAACAGCATGCATTTTACTAGTTAATGCTTTGCATATTGTAGCTCAAAACTTATAATATAGCATCAAGCACTCATATGTGTGCTAGGTAGAATGTGCTTGCAATTTCACAAACATTCTTCAACATCTTCTTCTTTAAACAAACATATTCATCACTTACATCATAACCAAAACATCATGTGCAAACATATATATACATATATGAGCATGGCGAATTTCAAGGTGTCCATAGCCATCCAAAACACAAATTTTAACTAACATGCAAGAAGCATGAACCATGCTCATAAATGCATCATGGCGAATACATCACAATCATGCCCTTTCAACTTCAATCATGGTTAAACAAAAAGAAAACTCAAAGTCTTACTCAAGATGGCTACAAAGAAATTTCAAGAGTAGACAATCCATCATTGCATGCATCATCATCAAGCTTCACACTTAGCATGCAATGGCTTTATCACAATACCAACTTTTGACCAAATACCACTTCCATGTCATAACAAGGATTTGAACCATGGCTAACATGAACATCAAGTTGGCAACTAAACATGCATGAATCTCATGACACAACCTCATACATACCTTAATCTTGGTACAAGTATGGCCAAATCTCCTTCTAGTTCTCTTCTAAACCAAAAAAAAATGGAGCAAAAATCCCTTTCTTCCTCCTTATGATTTTCGGCCAAAAAGATGAGAAAGGATGAACACAACAATTTTTTTTCTTCCTTCTTTCTCAACTCACGGCAAGGGGGATTACCACACTCACACACATTTTTTTTCATTCTTTTATCACCCATACACCTTTGTTTATTATTTCACCCTAATGCACCAACAAAACATGTTTCATGACATGTTTAGCCCATACTCCCTTGTCATGGCCGGCCACCACCTATAAAAGGGGGAATTTGACATGCAAGTCCATTATTTTGCATGCATGCTTTAATTAGTCATCACACATTTCCTATCGTACTTTCAAAGTTCACTACTAAGTCCTTTCTAGTGGAATTCACCTTTATAACACTAAATCAATCATCATAAAATGTCATACATGAGCACACACATATTATAGGCATCAAAACAAATTTTAATTATTTTTATGCCTCGGTTTTGTGGTCCCAAACCACATTCCGACTAGGGTCAATTTTGGGCTGTCACAACTCTCCCCACTTAAGAAATTTTCGTCCCGAAAATCTTACCGTAAATAGGTTTGGATATCGCTCTTTCATAGAGTTCTCGGTCTCCCAAGTAGCTTCTTCTATCCCGTGCTTGAGCCATAACACTTTCACTAGCGGAACCCGCTTGTTTATAACTCTTTCACTTCTCGTGATAGGATACGAATCGGTTCTTCCTCATAACTCATATTAGCTTGAATTTCAATTTCGATGGACTAATCACGTGCGATGGATCGGATCTATAGCGTCGAAGCATCGAAACATGAAAGACATCGTGAACCTTTTGAGTTCGGGGCAAAATCAAACGATATGCCACTTTGGACCGACTCGCTCGGATATCTCATATGGCCCAATGAACCTCGGGCTCAACTTGCCCTTACTACCGAATCGAGTATCTTTTTCCAAGGCGATACCTTGAGAAACACTTTATCACCCACGATACTCGATATCCTTACGCTTCAGATCCGCGTCGACTTACGACGATCGGAGGCTATCTTCGGACTTTCACGGATTACTTTCACTTTACATTCAGCATCTCTAATCAAATCCACCGAAAATCTTGCTTTCACCAAGCTCGGTCCAAAACAATGGTGTACGGCATTTACGACCGTACAAAGCCTCGTAGGGTGCCATCTTAATACTTGATTGAAAATTTGTTGTTGTAAGCGAATTCAATCAACGGCAAATACCGTTCCCATGAACCATTAAACTCGAGGACGCAACATCTCAACATATCCTCAAGTATCTGAATTATCCGCCGGATTGACCATCGGTTTGGGGTGAAAGGCGGTCTTTGAAATGCAACTTGGTACCCAAAGCTTCTTGCAACTTTTTCCAAAATCGCGAGGTAAATCTCGGATCTCTATCCGACACGATGGAAATAGGCACCCCGTGTAATCTCACAATCTGAGAAACGTACAATTCGGCTAATTTTTCCATTGAAAAATCCATACGTACGGGGACAAAGTGAGCCGACTTAGTCAATCTATCTACCATGACCCAAACCGCATCCTTCTTACTTGCTGACAATGGCATTCCGGATACAAAATCCATTGTGACTCGATCCCATTTCCACTCGGGTATCGTGATTGGCTGAAGTTGTAACACCCCGAACCCGAGACCATCGCTGTGACATCCCAAAATTGACCCTAGTCGGGATGTGGTTTGGGACCATTAAAAGCGAGGCATAAAAATAATTTATAATTTATTTTGATGCCTATAATATGTGTTAATTCATGTGTGACATTTTGATGTTTCGATTTAGAGTTATAAATGTGAATTTCACTAGAAAGGGCCTAGTAGTAAACATTGAAAGTATGATGGGGAAATGTGGGATGACTAGTTGATAATACATGCAAAAATAAGGATTTGCATGTCAAATTTCCCCTAACATGAAGTGGCCGGCCATGACAAGGAATCATGGGCTAAACATGTCATGAAACATGTTTTGTTGGTGCACTAGGGAGAAACAATAAACAAATGAGTATGGGTAATAAAGAAAGAAAAAAAAAAATGTGTGTGTGAGTGAAACCCCTTGCGTGCATTGTGGAAGAGAAAAGAAAATTTTGTTCATCCATTTTCTCTTCTTTGGCCGAAAATACTAAGGAAAAGGGAGGATTTTTGCTTCATGCTTGGTTTAGAAGAGAACTAGAAGGGATTTGGCTATACTTGCATCAAGATTAAGGTATGTTTGAGGTTGTGTCATGAGATTCATGCTTGTTTTGGTTGCTAACTTGATGTGCATGTTAGCCATGGTTCAAATCCTTGTTATGCCATGGAAATGGTATTTGGCCAAGGTGGATTTTGTGTTAATGCCATTGCATGTTAAATATGAAGCTTGTTAATAGTGTACGTGATGGGGATTGATGGCTCTTGGACTTTCTTTTAGTATTTTGAGTGAGACATTAAGTTCTTTGCTTAATCATGACCAAAATGATGGTGTTGTGATGTATTCGGTCATGGTATATCCATAAGTATGATTCATGCATGTTGCATGGTAGGTAAGATTTGAGCTTTGAATATGTGTTTGCACATGATGAATTGGTATGACATATATACTATTTCAAGGTATATATTTGCTTGGGATGATGTTTTCGGTTATGTAGTACATGAGAGATGTGTATTGAGCTACAATATGTAATGCGTTAGTTAGTAAAATGCATGCTGTTTTGTGTGGTATTAAGTGCATAATCGGCCTCAACATGGACATGCATATTCGACCACATGAGGGAAATTGGTGTGCATGCATTCGGTTAGAGGCAAGCATATTGATGCCTATTCTTGGCTTAGAAAATTGGCTAAGAGGAATACTAACTAAGGTGTTGAGTTCGATTCATGATTTTGTACATATGCGACTTTGATGCCTAATGAGTAGATATTTATATATTGGCTAGGCATCTTGAATTCCTCTTCGATGCTCAAATGATAAAACCAATTTATTTGTTAAATTTAGCTCAAGAAGCTAGAGGTGGAGAATCAAGCAAAGGCAAAGGAAAGATAATCGAGTAGTCGATTGGAAATCGTTTCATCCAATATAAGGTAAGTCATTAAGCATATATTTGGTGTTGATGTAAATGACCATAATATATACACAATTGTGTTTAAATGAATTGATGTGTAAATGGAAATGTATGTGTATGGAATGATGCCATTGTTGAATGTATAAAGGCAGCAAAATGCATAAGGTATTGGTCTCGGCACTAAGTGTGCGGGTATAAATGGACACGGTGACAAGATTGGCACTAAGTGTGCGGGTTTAAATTGTACAGCACTAAGTGTGCGAGTTTGATTATATAGCACTAAGTGTGCGAGCTGAAAATTATATAGCACTAAGTGTGCGAGCTGAAAATATATAGCACTAAGTGTGCGGATTCACTATATGCTCTTGTATTACAATTGGCACTGAGTGTGCGACATTATCGAGTTAATCCCGGACAGCGGATCGGGTAAGTACCTCGAGCTCATGATGAATAGAGAATACGTTCATGCTTGGGGTTGAATTGGTAAGCCTTAAATCTATGTGATGATTGAAATTGTATGGTTGTGCTGGAAAATGAGTTAATGTGTAAAAATGCTTGATTATCTTGTTGTGTAGAATATGAAATGTGGATGTATGACTTGGTGCGAGATTGGACCGAAAGGTCCGAGGTATTATGGTATAGATTCGATATGGATGAGTACCTAGCCTCGTTCTTTGTACATGTTGTAGTGATATGTCGGTGGATTGATGAATGCTTATGACTTACTGAGTTGTAAACTCACTCGGTGTTTTTTCTTGTCACCCATTTTAGGTCTCTCGGATTCGTATTGCTTGCGTGATCGGGACCGTCGTTGAAGTCATCACACCGGCTGAAATCTTGTGGTATTGTTTTCGTTGTTGAAGAACATTTGGCATGTATAGGCTATTATATTTTGTCGAATTGTGGGTTGTAAACTTTAAGCCATGTGAAAATGGCCTATGTGGTCGTCGAGTGGGATGCTAGAACCTATAGCCACGAGTCTTAGAAACTCTAATTTTGATAAGGTGGCCACAATTTGTGTCATGTATGATGGATGATTAAGGCCAAGGAAAGATTCATGAAATTGGCATAGTCTACTGCAGTAACTGTTGCGGACAGCAGCAGTGAGATGAGATTGAAAAATCACTAAAAATAGTAGAAGTAGAATTAAATAGTGGGTAAATTATGAAATTGAACCTTGATGAATCTATTTTCATATGGATGAAACGAAACGACCATATGAGCAGTATACTGAGAAATATTAAAGTTCTCGTGAGACAGGGCCAGAACGGTTTCTGGGTCCCCTGACGCGACTTTGAAAATTTACCATAAATTATCCAGAAAGAATTAGGAGTCATGCCTTATATGTACAGATTCCATTTTGAGTCTAGTTTCATTAGAAACAAACGGCACCAGTATTATAGCCCTGTACAGAGAGATATTCAAGTTGTAACGCGCAAAGGTCAGAGCAGTCGATCCCTGTAACATGGGTGACTTTAACTAATAAACTGTACCAATTGGCCCGACAAAAAATTCTAGAAATAAATCCATGGATGGGTATGTGAGTCTAAATTCAGGTAAAATTTACGAAACCAGTTTCCGAGTTTTGAAACTCGAGATATGATTTTTAAGGCGACGGTGACGCAGTTTTCCAGCCTGACTGGAAATGACAAATTGGTTGGTACCTTGAGAGGATTTGGCCGTTAACCTCTCGTGTCCGACACCGCGACGGTCACGAAGTTAGGGTGTTACAATTTTATTGGTATCAGAGCTATGGTTTAGTCGGTTCTAGGACTACCATAGCGCGTGTGAGTCTAGCTATACATGCCAAATTGTTAGTCTTGAATAATGTGATGACTTCGACGGTTGAAATTTTTGTTTTAAATAGCAATAGAACCCGGGAGAGAGACCCTTGGCGGATGACGTTGAAGGTGTAGCGGCTGCTCCCGCACAAGGGACACCGCACTGTTGAGCCTGAGTCATCCGCGAATAATCAAAATGAAGGGGCGAAACAAGCCTTCTTCACCATGATGAATGAGTGGGTCGCATAATATGCCCGAACCGACCTTACTGTCCAACCATTCCCGAATTTAAATACTCCACCCCAAGAGCCCGTAATGCCATGCCATTCGATCCGTGAGGCTGAGTAAACCACTGTGGACTTGATTAGGAAGCGTGGGGCGAGGAGTTTAAGGCCATAGTTACCGATTTATGCCGAAGGGCCGAAGTTTCGCTTGATAACACCATTAGAGTGTTTGATGAATTGTCATGCACACCGATGAATGTCTTAAGTGTGCTATATCTTTGTTCTGAGACTCACCTACTATTGGTGGAGGACCTTGATTTCCATAGTCCCAAAGGAACAAGTTACTTGGGATTTCTTTCAAACGAATTTCGGAAGAAATATATTAGTCAACGGTTCATTGATCGAAGCGTAAGGAGTTCTTGGAACTCAAGCAAGGCCGTATGATCAGATGTCGAATACGAACATGAGTTCGTAAGACTTAGTCGGTATGCTCGGAGTGTGTGGCTGATGAGGTTGCGATGTGCAAAAGATTTGAAGAAGGATTGAATGAAGAGTTAAAGTTACTAGTGGGAATTTTGGAGATAAAGGAGTTCGTGACACTAGTCGAACGAGCACGCAAAGCGGAAGAACTTGGGAAGGAGAAGAAGAAGGCTGAATTTAAAGCAAGAGATTACCGTAAAAGATCGACGAGTAAAGCTCCGTTCTCGGCTGTAAAGAGGTTCGGGAGGACACCAAGAAGTCGAGGACGATCGGGAATTTCCATTAGAGCCGACCATTGACGGACTCCCGAGCTACTTCAGTAGCTAGTGTGGGCAATAATCGTCAAGAGAGACCTGAATGCCCCCAATGTGGAAGACGACACCTAGGTGAATGTTGGGGTAAGTCTGTTAATAGGGCCTGTTATGGATGCGGTTCGAAGGACCACTTCATTAGAGATTGCACGGAGCTAGATGAGAGGAATAAGGCGCAAGGTGCAAGGCCCGGTGGAACGACGGCTAGAGGTAGGCCCCGAGAATCTCACGGAGGTAGGGGTGGTAATCGAGAGGAGCCTCTAATACGGCTGTCCGATCCGAGACCGTACTCTGCTAGAGCATATGCCATCCGCGCACGAGAGGAGGCATCCTCCCCTGACGTTATCACTGGTACTTTTACTCTCTTTGATACTAGTGTGATTGCATTGATTGACCCCGGCTCTACTCATTCATATGTATGTGAAACCTTAGCATCCATAAGACTCTACCGTTGAGTCTCATCGAGTTCATAATTCGAGTGTCAAACCCTTTGGGTCGACACGTACTCGTTGATAAAGTGTGCAAGAGATGCCCCTAATAATTCGAGAACTCGCTTTCCTACCGATCCGATGCTTCTACCATTTAATGAATTCGATGTTATTCTTGGTATGGATTGGTGACCGTACATGATGCAATGGTGGATCGCAAAAGGAAAACCATTGATTTGAGGAGTGCAAATAATGAGATAGTCCGAGTCGAGTCTCATCGATTTAAAAGGAGCGCCAATGATAATATCTTCTATGACCGCTCGGAGGTATGTGAAAAGGGTGTGAAACATACCTTGCGTATGTGTTTGGAAGTAAAGAGACGGAAAGGAAACTCGAATCGGTACCGGTGGTTTGTGAGTATTCGGATGTTTTTCCGAGGAGTTACCGGATTGCCACCGGTTCGAGAAGTGGAATTGACATCGGTTGTACCGTACTACGCCGATTTCAATAGCCCCGTATCGTATGGCATTAACAAAATTAAAGGAATTGAAGGTTCAATTGCAAGAATTGACGGATAGAGGTTTCGCTCGACCGAGTTTTTCTCTATGGGCGACTTTGTATTGTTTGTGAAGAAGAAGGACGGAACCATGAGGTTGTGCATCGACTATCGTCAACTCAATAAAGTGACGATAAAGAATAAATATCCATTGCCACGAATTGACGATTTGTTTGATCAATTAAAGGGAGCCTCGGTGTTTTCAAAGATAGATTTGAGGTCGGGTACTATCGGTTGAGGGTCCGAGAATCGGACATACCCAAAACCTCTTTTAGAACGAGGTACGGTCACTACTGAATTCTTGGTGATGCCGTTTGGGCTCACTAATGCCCTGCGATGTTTATGGATTTAATGAATAGAATTTTCAGGCCATACTTGGATCGGTTCGTAGTTGTATTTATCGATGACATTTTGGTCTATTCGAGAGATGAAACCGAGCATCTTTGAACACTTGAGGCTAGTGTTGCAAATCTTACGAGATAAGCGATTATCATAAAGTTCAATAAATGTGAATTTTGGTTGAAAGAGGTTAGCTTTTGGGGCACGTGGTGTCCGTCGCGGTATCGAGGTGGACCCGAACAAAATTCGCCATAGTCGATTGGAAACCACCAAGGAATGTTACGAAGTTAGGAGCTTTTTGGGGCTTGCGGTTATTACCGACGATTTGTAAAGGTTTCTCGACGATAGCCACGCCAATGACGGCTACTCCAAAAGGATGTTAAGTTCGAATGGATGGAGAAATGTCGAAAAGTTTCGATCAATGAAAGCTTATTTGATGAAGCCCGATTCTAGTGCAACCCGAATCGGGCAAAGAGTTTGTCATTTATAGTGGCGCATCCCTACTTGGGTTGGGTTGCGTATTGATGCAAGAAAGGCGAGTTGTGGCCTATCGTCGAGGCAATTAAAGCCACATGAGAAAAATTATCCGACCCATGATCTCGAATTGGTCGCCATCGTATTCGCCTTAAAGATATGGCGACATTACTTATTTGGTGAGAAGTGCCATGTGTATTCGGATCACAAAAGTCTCAAATATTTGATGACCCAAAGAGACTTAAATCTGCGACAAAGGCGATGGCTCGAGTTGTTAAAAGATTATGAGCTCGTCATTGATTATCACCGGGAAGGGCTAATGTGGTTGCGGATGCCTTAAGCCGAAATCACTATTTGCTTTATGACGATGAATGTACACTTGTCTATCCTACCCGACAATGTGTTAGTAGCTGAATTGAAAGCCAAACCATTATTGATACGTCAAATTCGTGAAGCTCGAGAAAGTCGACGATGAGTTGGTTGCAAAGCGGGATGAGTGTGTTCGAACAAGGACTCGGAATTTCAAATCGATGATGACGATTGTTTGAGGTTGAAGTCGTCTCTGTGTCCCAAAGAATTGAACTTATTCGATAATTTTGAACGAAGCCCCTTTGTAGCCGAATGGCAATCCACCGGGAGTACGAAGATGTACAACGATTTGAAACGTCGGTTTTGGTGGCATGGTATGAAAGCGGGACATCTCCGACTTTGTTTGAGATGTTTAATATGTCAACAAGTGAAAGCGGAACATCAAGTGCCTTGAGTTGCTTCACCGATCACGATACAGTGGAAATGGGATCGAGTCACAATGGACTTTGTGTCCGGCCGCCATTGTCGACTAATAAGAAGGATGCGATTTGGGTTGTTGTTGATAGGTGACTAAGTCGGCTCACTTTATCCCCGTCGCACGGATTTTTCATTGGATAAACTAGCCGAATTGTGCGTTTCTCGATTGTGAGATTACACGGGTACCGATTTCTATTGTGTCGGATAGAGATCCGAGATTTACCTCGCGATTTTGGAAGAAATTTCAAGAAGCTTTGGGTACCAAGTTGCATTTCAAAGACCGCCTTTCACCCCAAACCGATGGTCAATCCGAACGGATAATTCAAATACTCGAGGATATGTTGAGATGTTGTATCCTTGAGTTTAGTGGTTCATGGGAAGCGGTATCGCCTTTGATTGAATTCGCACAACAATAGCTTTCAATCAAGTATTAAGATGGCGCCTTACGAGGCTTTATACGATTCGTAAATGCCGTACCCTATTATTCTGGTGAACTTAGTGAAGGTAAATTCTTCGGTGATTTGGTTAAGGATGCCGAGCAAAAAGTTCGAGTGATTCGTGAAAGTTGAAGGCTGCTACGGATCGCCAAAAGTCGTATGCGGATTTGAAAAAGGAAAGACATTGAATATCAGGTTGGAGACAAGGTATTTCTCAAAGTCTCACCCTGGAAGAAGGTGCTTAGATTTGGCCATAAGGGCAAATTGAGTCCGAGGTTCATCGGTCCGTATGAAGTGTCGAACGAGTTGGGCGATGGCGCATCGATTAATTTTACCCCCCTCAGCTCGAAAAGATTCACAACGTTTTCCATGTTTCGATGCTTCGACGATATAGCTCTGACCCGACGCACGTAATTACTCCATCTGAGGTCGAGGTTTAGCCTAATTTGAGTTATGAAGAAGAGCCGGTTCGCATTACGATGCGTGAAGTAAAAGAGCTACTGAAACAAGAAAATCCCATTAGTGAAGGTGTTGTGGCATAAACACGAATTGAAGAAGCCACTTGGGAACTTGAGGACTCTATGAGAGCGATACCGAGCCTATTTACGGTAAGATTTTCGGGACGAAAATTTCTAAGTGGGGAGAGTTGTGACATCCCAAAATTGACCCTAGTCGGGATGTGGTTTCGGGACCACAAAAGCGAGGCATAAAAATAATTTATAATTTATTTTGATGCCTATAATATGTGTTAATTCATGTGTGACATTTTTGATGTTTCGATTTAGAGTTATAAATGTGAATTTCACTAGAAAGGGCCTAGTAGTAAACATTGAAAGTATGATGGGGAAATGTGGGATGACTAGTTGATAATACATGCAAAAATAAGGGATTTGCATGTCAAATTTCCCCCCCTAACATGAAGTGGCCGGCCATGACAAGGAATCATGGGCTAAACATGTCATGAAACATGTTTTGTTGGTGCACTAGGGAGAAACAATAAACAAATGAGTATGGGTAATAAAGAAAGAAAAAAAAAAATGTGTGTGTGTGAGTGAAACCCCCCTTGCCGTGCATTGTGGAAGAGAAAAAGAAAAATTTTGTTCATCCATTTTTCTCTTCTTTGGCCGAAAATACTAAGGAAAAAGGGAGGATTTTTGCTTCATGCTTGGTTTAGAAGAGAACTAGAAGGGGATTTGGCTATACTTGCATCAAGATTAAGGTATGTTTGAGGTTGTGTCATGAGATTCATGCTTGTTTTGGTTGCTAACTTGATGTGCATGTTAGCCATGGTTCAAATCCTTGTTATGCCATGGAAATGGTATTTGGCCAAGGTGGATTTTGTGTTAATGCCATTGCATGTTAAATATGAAGCTTGTTAATAGTGTATGCGTGATGGGGATTGATGGCTCTTGGACTTTCTTTTTAGTATTTTTGAGTGAGACATTAAGTTCTTTGCTTAATCATGACCAAAATGATGGTGTTGTGATGTATTCGGTCATGGTATATCCACAAGTATGATTCATGCATGTTGCATGGTAGGTAAGATTTGAGCTTTGAATATGTGTTTGCACATGATGAATTGGTATGACATATATACTATTTCAAGGTATATATTTGCTTGGGATGATGTTTTCGGTTATGTAGTACATGAGAGATGTGTATTGAGCTACAATATGTAATCGTTAGTTAGTAAAATGCATGCTGTTTTTGTGTGGTATTAAGTGCATAATCGGCCTCAACATGGACATGCATATTCGGCCACATGAGGGAAATTGGTGTGCATGCATTCGGTTAGAGGCAAGCATATTGATGCCTATTCTTGGCTTAGAAAATTCGCTAAGAGGAATACTAACTAAGGTGTTGAGTTCGATTCATGATTTTGTACATATGCGACTTTGATGCCTAATGAGTAGATATTTATATATTGGCTAGGCATCTTGAATTCCTCTTCGATGCTCAAATGATAAAACCAATTTATTTGTTAAATTTAGCTCAAGAAGCTAGAGGTGGAGAATCAAGCAAAGGCAAAGGAAAGATAATCGAGTAGTCGATTGGAAATCGTTTCATCCAATATAAGGTAAGTCATTAAGCATATATTTGGTGTTGATGTAAATGACCATAATATATACACAATTGTGTTTAAATGAATTGATGTGTAAATGGAAATGTATGTGTATGGAATGATGCCATTGTTGAATGTATAAAGGCAGCAAAATGCATAAGGTATTGGTCTCGGCACTAAGTGTGCGGGTATAAATGGACACGGTGACAAGATTGGCACTAAGTGTGCGGGTTTAAATTGTACAGCACTAAGTGTGCGAGTTTGATTATATAGCACTAAGTGTGCGAGCTGAAAATTATATAGCACTAAGTGTGCGAGCTGAAAATATATAGCACTAAGTGTGCGGATTCACTATATGCTCTTGTATTACAATTGGCACTGAGTGTGCGACATTATCGAGTTAATCCCGGACAGCGGATCGGGTAAGTACCTCGAGCTCATGATGAATAGAGAATACGTTCATGCTTGGGGTTGAATTGGTAAGCCTTAAATCTATGTGATGATTGAAATTGTATGGTTGTGCTGGAAAATGAGTTAATGTGTAAAATGCTTGATTATCTTGTTGTGTAGAATATGAAATGTGGATGTATGACTTGATACGAGATTGGACCGAAAGGTCCGAGGTATTATGGTATAGATTCGATATGGATGAGTACCTAGCCTCGTTTCTTTGTACATGTTGTAGTAGTATGTCGATTGGATTGATGAATGCTTATGACTTACTGAGTTGTAAACTCACTCGGTTTTTTCTTGTCACCCATTTTAGGTCTCTCGGATTCGTATTGCTTGCGTGATCGGGACCGTCGTTGAAGTCATCACACCGGCTGAAATCTTGTGGTATTGTTTTCGTTGTTGAAGAACATTTGGCATGTATAGGCTATTATATTTTGTCGAATTGTGGGTTGTAAACTTTAAGCCATGTGAAAATGGCCTATGTGGTCGTCGAGTGGGATGCTAGAACCTATAGCCACGAGTCTTAGAAACTCTAATTTTGATAAGGTGGCCACAATTTGTGTCATGTATGATGGATGATTAAGGCCAAGGAAAGATTCATGAAATTGGCATAGTCTACTGCAGTAACTGTTGCGGACAGCAGCAGTGAGATGAGATTGAAAAATCACTAAAAATAGTAGAAGTAGAATTAAATAGTGGGTAAATTATGAAATTGAACCTTGATGAATCTATTTTCATATGGATGAAACGAAACGACCATATGAGCAGTATACTGAGAAATATTAAAGTTCTCGTGAGACAGGGCCAGAACGGTTTCTGGGTCCCCTGACGCGACTTTGAAAATTTACCATAAATTATCCAGAAAGAATTAGGAGTCATGCCTTATATGTACAGATTCCATTTTGAGTCTAGTTTCATTAGAAACAAACGGCACCAGTATTATAGCCCTGTACAGAGAGATATTCAAGTTGTAACGCGCAAAGGTCAGAGCAGTTGATCCCTGTAACATGGGTGACTTTAACTAATAAACTGTACCAATTGGCCCGACAAAAAAATTCTAGAAATAAATCCATGGATGGGTATGTGAGTCTAAATTCAGGTAAAATTTTGAAACCAGTTTCCGAGTTTTGAAACTCGAGATATGATTTTAAGGCGACGGTGACGCAGTTTTCCAGCCTGACTGGAAATGACAAATTGGTTGGTACCTTGAGAGGATTTGGCGTTAACCTCTCGTGTCCGACACCGGCGACGGTCACGAGTTAGGGGTGTTACAATCGCCGGTGTCGGACACGAGGGGTTAACAAGCCAAGTTCACTTGTTTTGCCCATCCATTTGACATTTCCAGTCAGGCTGGAAAACTGCGTCACTGTCGCCTTAAAAATCATATCTCGAGTTTCAAAACTCGGAAACTGGTTTTGTAAATTTTCCCTGAATTTATACTCATATATCCATCCATGGATTTATTTCTAGAATTTTTGGTCGGGCCAATTGGTACAGTTTATTAGTTAAAGTCACCCATGTTACAGGGATCGACTGCTCTGACCTTCGCGCGGTATAACTTGAATATCTCTCTGTACAGGGCTTTAATTCTGGTGGCATTTCTTTCTAATGAAACTAGACTCAAAATGGAATCTGTACATATAAGGTATGTCTCCTAATTATTTTTGGATAATTTATAGTAAATTTTTAAAGTTGCCACAGGGAACCCAGAAACCTTTCTGGTCCTGTCTCACAATAGTTTTAATATCTCTTAACATGTAACTCCTATGACCATTTCGTTTCTTCCATATGAAAATAGACTCATCAAGGTTCATTTACATAGCTTATTCACTATTTAATTCCATTCCTACGAATTTTGGTGATTTTTCACATTCACGTCACTGCAGCTGGCAGCATCTGTTTTAAGGTAGGTCTTACCTATTTGGTAGTCTCCATGAACCAACTAGTCTTGCCATACATAGGTTCATATATGATCATTTTAACCATGCCAATGGCTGATCATATGACCAACATTCCCATTTCCAAGCCATAGCCACATCATGACACCAAATATATACATACAAACCACAATTAGTCTAAGTCGATACTTCACTTTTACGAGCCATTTTCGCATGGCCGTATATATATACATCACAACATATTCAACCAACAAGGGGTAGTCCTATACATGCCATTTCAAAGTTCAACCAAAATTTATACCAAAATAGAGGCGTGGATAGTGTGGATGACTTTGACTTTATTGATCCCGAATCCGATTGCTATCGGCGAAATCTATAAAACAGAGGGCCAAAGTAACGGGTAAGCATTTTTTATGCTTAGTAAGTCTCAAGGAATATAATCAACTCTATTTACAGCAATACATTCACATAGCCACATGCATCATTTCATTAATACGCATTCTTACTTCACACTTCATCATTATATACTTTCACAAAGTATCAATCAATTCGATAACTGAAATTCATTAGTCGATTGGCGAATGATGCTCAAACATGTCGACTTTCCAATGCACATATAACGTACCTTATCCTTTGGGCTTTTCGAGTGTGCGTACTAATTGAATTCATTACAGCAACCAACACTCACCTCCAGCCCAAGATTCTTGAATATAACCGGATATAATCACGTGCACAAATGCCTTGGTCTTAGCCGGATAGAATAACTTCGCACGAATGCCTTGGTCTTAGCCGGATATAGCCACTAGCACAATTGCCTTGGTCTTAACCGGATATAATTTCAACATAATTGTCCTCGGGCTTAGCCCGGATATCATTCAATTTCTCATGTACACATACATCAATAATCATTGGACATACATATTTCATTTTAGTTACTAAGGCTCAAACGCACATATATTCACAAGCATATTCGCCCGGGACTTAGCCGGGTATCATTCAATTTCTCATACTCACATAAATCAATAATCATACACATTCATACTTCATCTCACATAATTCAAGTAAGGTCACTTCTTGAGGACTTACCTCGGATGTTGTCGAACGGCTTTTTGGCTATTCGATCACTTTTTCCTTCCCTTGTCCAATTGTGGCCCTCTTAGCTCTTGAGCTAATTCAAACAAATTCAATTTATTAAAACCTCATTGTGCTTGCTTATGGCGAACATGACAAGGAGTTTAAATGGTCATATGGCCACTCTTTAGCTTGAATACACAATGGTCATGCACATTTTATACTACATCAAGCAATTCAATACAATTTATTTGGGCATCAAGGAAAAGCTAAGGCCTTCAATAGGCTACCCAAGGCGAATATTCATGTACATGTTGAGGCCAATTATGCACTTAATACCTCACAAAAACAGCATGCATTTTACTAGTGAATGCTTTGCACATTGTGGCTCAAAACTTATAATATAGCATCAAGCACTTATATGTGTGCTAGGCAATTGTGCTTGCAATTTCACAAGCATTCTTCAACATCTTCTTCTTTAAACCAATATATTCATCACTTACTTCATAGCCAAAACATCATGTGCAAACATATATATACATATATGAGCATGGCGAATTTCAAGGTGTCCATAGCCATCCAAAATACAAATTTTAACTAACATGCAAGAAGCATGAACCATGCTCATGAATGCATCATGGCGAATATGACAATCATGCTCCTTTCAACTTCAATCATGGTTAAACACAAAAGAAAACTGAAAATCTTACTCAAGAGTAGACAATCCATCATTGCATGCATCATCATCAAGCTTCACACATAGCATGCAATGGCTTTATCACCATAACAACTTTGGCCAAATACCATTTCCATGGCATAACAAAGATTTGAGCCATGGCTAACATGCACATCAAGTTAGCAACCAAAACATGCATGAAACTCCTAACACAACCTCATACATACCTTAATCTTGATGCCAATTTAGCCAAATCACCTTCTAGATCTCTTCTAAACCAAGCATGAAGCAAAAATCCTCTTTCTTCCCCTTATGATTTTCGGCCAAAAAGGATGAGAAAGGATGAACACAACAAAATTTTTTCTTCCCTCTTTCTCAACTCACGGCAAGGGGGGGGGATTACCACACACACACACATTTTTTTCATTTTTTATCACCCATACACCTTTGTTTATTATTTCACCCTAATGCACCAACAAAACATGTTTCATGACATGTTTAGCCCATCTTCCTTGTCATGGCGGCCACCACCTATAAAGGGGAATTTGACATGCAAGTCCATTATTTTGCATGCATGCTTTAATTAGTCATCACACATTTCCCCATCATACTTTCAAAGTTCACTACTAGGTCCTTTCTAGTGAAATTCACCTTTATAACACTAAACCAATCATCAAAAAATGTCATACATGAATACACACATATTATAGGCATCGAAATAAATTTTAAATTATTTTTATGCCTCGATTTTGTGGTCCCGAGACCACCTTCCGACTAGGGTCAATTTTGGGCTGTCACAACTCTCCCCCACTTAAGAAATTTTCGTCCCCGAAAATCTTACCGGTAAATAGGCTTGGATATCGCTTTTTCATAGAGTTCTCGGTCTCCCAAGTAGCTTCTTGCAACTTTTTCCAAAATCGCGAGGTAAATCTCGGATCTCTATCCGACACGATGGAAATAGGCACCCCGTGTAATCTCACAATCTGAGAAACGTACAATTCCGCTAATTTATCCATTGAAAAATCCGTACGTACGGGGACAAAGTGGGCCGACTTAGTCAATCGATCTACCACGACCCAAACCGCATCCTTCTTACTTGCTGACAATGGCAGTCCGGATACAAAGTCCATTGTGACTCGATCCCATTTCCACTCGGGTATCGTGATTGGCTGAAGTAATCTTGAAGGCACCTGATGTTCCGCTTTCACTTGTTGACATATTAAACATCTTGAAACAAAGTCGGAGATGTCTCGCTTCATACCATGCCACCAAACCGACGTTTCAAATCATTGTACATCTTCGTACTCCCGGGTGGATTGCCATTCGGCTACAATGGGCTTCATTGAATTATCGAAATGAGTTTGAATTCTTTGGAACACACAGACGACTTTTGAACCTCAAACAATCGTCATCATCGATTTGAAATTCGAGTCCTTGTTCGGCACACACTCGGCCGTTTTGCAGCCAACTCGTCGTCGACTTTCCGAGCTTCTCGAATTTGATGTATCAACGGTGGTTTGGCTTTCAATTCAGCTACTAATACACTATCGGATGAGCAGACAAGTGCACGTTCATCGCTCGAAAAAGCGAATAATGATTTACGACTCAAGGCATCCGCAACCACATTCGCCTTTCCGGGTGATAGTCAATGACCAGCTCATAATCCTTTAACACTCGAGCCAACGTCTTTGTCGCATGATTTAAGTCTCTTTGGGTCATCAAATATTTGAGACTTTTGTGATCCGAGTATACATGGCACCTTTCACCAAATAAGTAATGTCGCCAAATCTTCAAGGCGAATCGATGGCGGCCAATTCGAGATCATGAGTCGGATAATTTTTCTCATGTGGCTTTAATTGCCTCGACGCATAGGCCACAACTCGACCTTCTTGCATTAATACGCAACCTAACCCAAGTAGAGAGGCGTCGCTATAGATGACAAACTCTTTCTTGGGACTCGGGTTGCACTAGAATTGGGGCTTCGGTCAAATAAGTTTTCAGTTGATCGAAACTTTTTGGCATTTCTCGTCCATTCGAACTTAACATCCTTTTGGAGTAACCGTCATCGGCGTGGCTATCGTTGAGAAGCCTTTACAAATCGTCGGTAATAACCTAAGCAAGCCCCAAAAAGCTCGAACCTCAATAATATTTCTCGGAGGCTTCCAATTAAGTATGGCTGAAATTTTATTCTGTCGACTCGAATACCCGATGCAGATACCACATGACCCAAGAAGCTAACCTCTCTTAACCAGAACTCACACTTGCTGAACTTAGCATATAATTGCTTATCCCGTAAAATTTG
Source organism: Gossypium arboreum (assembly GCF_025698485.1). Taxonomy (NCBI): domain Eukaryota; kingdom Viridiplantae; phylum Streptophyta; class Magnoliopsida; order Malvales; family Malvaceae; genus Gossypium; species Gossypium arboreum. Next base: position 25,366,465 of record NC_069075.1, read on the forward strand.
CAGCACTAACCGCAGGTGTTCAGCATGTTCGGTCTCATTTCTTGAATAGACCAAGATGTCATCAATGAACACGACTACGAATCGATCCAAATATGGTCTAAAGATCCGATTCATTAAATCCATAAATACTGCAGGGGCATTAGTGAGCCCAAACGGTATCACTAGGAACTCATAGTGACCATATCTTGTTCTGAAGGCAGTCTTGGGTATGTCCGAATCTCGGATTCGCAATTGATAATAGCCCGATCTCAAATCTATTTTTGAGAACACTGAGGCTCCCTTCAGTTGATCGAACAAGTCATCGATACGTGGTAACGGATATTTGTTCTTTATCGTCGCTTTATTAAGCTGACGATAGTCGATGCACGTACCGCATGGTTCCATCCTTCTTTTCACAAACAACACCGGCGCACCCCAAGGCGAGAAACTCAGGCGAGCAAAACCTCTATCCACCAATTCTTGCAACCGAGCTTTCAACTCCTTTAATTCGTTGGTGCCATAGGATACGGAGCTATCGAAATTGGAGTGGTACCGGTACCAATTCGATGCCAAATTCTATTTCTCGAGCAGGTGGTAAACCGGCAATTCTTGGGAAAACATCCGGTATTCACAAACCACAGGCACAGATTCGGGTTTCTTTTCGATTCCTTGTCATCGAGCACGACGCAAGGTACACTTCGCACCCTTTTCTTACATATTTACGGGCCAACATCGGCGATATTACGTTGGCAACTCCATTAAGTCCGTAGACTCAACCCGAATTATTTCATTATTCGCGCACCTCAAATCGATAGTCTTGCTCTTGCAATTTACAACCGCATCGTGCATGGTCAACCAATCCAAACCAAGAATAACGTCGAACTCATCGAGCGGCAAAAGCATCAAGTCCGCCGGAAAACAAGAACCTCGGAACACTAGGGGACTTTTATTGCACACTTTGTTGACAAGCACGTAATGACCCAAGGGTTTGACACCGAATTACAAACTCGAGAGACTCAATAGGCAAAGTCTTCTTTGGATGCTAAGGTCTCACATATATATGAATGAGTAGAACCAGGTCAATCAAAGCAATCACATTTGTATTGAAAAGAGTGAAAGTACCGTAATGACATCCGGAGGCAGCATCCTCGGCGTCTGCGCGTATGACATAAGTCCTAGCAGAGCACGAGCCTCGGATCGATGGTAGCATCTCTAGATCCTCTCGATCGCCATCGACATTGCCCACATTTCTAGGTGGCCTACCTCGGCGATGGTAGCACCGGGTTTCCACTCGACTTACATTACATTCATGCATCCTCGGGCAATCCTTCATATAGTGGTCGGCCGATCCACACTTATAGCAGAGCGATCACGAAACCAACAGCTCCCCGAATGCCATTTGCCACAATGTGGACACTCCGCCCTCTCTCGGCGATCATTTCCACCATCTGGCGATCGAAGTGACTCGTGTGGTCACGGGGTCGATCGCGTCCTCGTCTAGAAAAGCCGAAACGCCTCTAGATCGGCTCGCATCATCTCAAATCTCTTCGATGCTTGTTGAAGAGACTTTCCGAGGACCTCTTCGAATTCTCCGGTTCCCACATCGCTTTTTGTTTCTCCTTTCTAAGCTCTTGGCTTTACAAGCTCGCTCAACAAGTACTACTGAACTCTCGTATCTCGAGGATGCCAACAAACATCCTTATATCATCATTCAGCCCATCCTCGAGCGTTTACATAATGACTTGGACGAAATGCATTCTCGCAGCGTCTGGCTAAGCCTCACAAATTTTCGTTCGTAGTGATGGCGGCATCGAACCTTGCTTAAGATCAAGGAATTCCCTCCGCTTTTGGTCGATGAATCTCTGGTGATATACTTTTTTGAACTCGGTTTGAAAGAATTCCCAAGTCACTTGCTCTCTAGGCACCACAAGTCGAGTACTCCACCAATAGTAGGCGGACTCGTAGCAAGGAGATGGTACACTTTAAGCACTCATCGGGTGTACAGGATAGCTCATCAAGCACCGGATAGTGTTATCTAACCAAAATTCAGCTCGCCAAAGCATCATCATCATCCGTAGCCTTAAATTCAGTGGCCCCATGTTTTGAATCCTATCGATTGGGGCTTACTTGACCTTATTTGGTCGATCACCGGAGGTATTGTAGGTCTTGGGGTTGCATTTGTCGGGAATGGAGGTTGTGGAACAGTAGTGTTAGTTCGAATGTATTGATTAAACCATTCGTTCATCACACTATAAAAGGCTTGCCTAGCCTCATCATTCGGGTTCTTGGCCATAGGTTGAGAGTCCGCCGTATTTGTCCCTTGCGTGGGAGCAAGCGCCACACTCTCCACATCATCGCTATCGCTTTCGGTTGGGATCGGGATCCATTGCTATAAACAAACACAAAGTCAAATTGTCGAAATCACCACACTATCGATTCATCATTTAATGGCATGTATAGCTAGACCCCAAACACATCACGGTAGTCCTAGAATCGACTAAACCGTGACTCTGATACCAATAAAATTGTAACACCCCGAACCCGAGACCATCGCCGGTGTCGGACACGAGGGGTTAACAAGCCAAGTTCACTTGTTTTGCCCATCCATTTGACATTTCCAGTCAGGCTGGAAAACTGCGTCACTGTCGCCTTAAAAATCATATCTCGAGTTTCAAAACTCGGAAACTGGTTTCGTAAATTTTCCCTGAATTTAGACTCATATATACATCCATGAATTTATTTCTAGAATTTTTGGTCGGTCCAATTGGTACGGTTTATTAGTTAAATTCACCCATGTTACAGGGATCGACTGCTCTGACCTTCGCGCGGTATAACTTGAATATCTCTCTGTACAGGGCTTTAATGCTGGTGCCGTTTGTTTCTAATGAAACTAGACTCAAAATGGAATCTGTAAATATAGGTATGTCTCCTAATTATTTTTGGATAATTTATAGTAAATTTTTAAAGTTGCGACAGGGAACCCAGAAACCGTTCTGGTCCTGTCTCACAATAGTTTTAATATCTCTTAACATGTAATTCCTATGACCATTTCGTTTCTTCCATATGAAAATAGACTCATCAAGGTTCATTTACATAGCTTATTCACTATTTAATTCCATTCCTACGAATTTTGGTGATTTTTCACATTCACGTCACTGCAGCTGGCAGCATCTGTTTTTAAGGTAGGTCTTACCTATTTGGTAGTCTCCATGAACCAACTAGTCTTGCCATACATAGGTTCATATATGATCATTTTAACCATGCCAATGGCTGATCATATGACCAACATTCCCATTTCCAAGCCATAGCCACATCATGACACCAAATATATACATACAAACCACAATTAGTCTAAGTCGATACTTCACTTTTACGAGCCATTTTCGCATGGCCGTACATATATACATCACAACATATTCAACCAACAAGGGTAGTCCTATACATGCCATTTCAAAGTTCAACCAAAATTTATACTAAAATAGAGGCGTGGATAGTGTGGATGACTTCGACTTTATTGATCCCGAATCCGATTGCTATCGGCGAAATCTATAAAGCAGAGGGCCAAAGTAGCAGGGGTAAGCATTTTTTATGCTTAGTAAGTCTCAATGAATATAATCAACTCTAATTACAGCAATACATTCACATAGCCACATGCATCATTTCATTAATCGCATTCTTACTTCACACTTCATCATTATATACTTTCACAAAGTATCAATCAATTCGATAATCGAAATTCATTAGTCGATTGAGCGAATGATGCTCAAACATGTCGACTTTCCAATGCACATATAATGTACCTTATCCTTTGGGCTTTTCGAGTATGCGTACTAATTGAATTCATTACAGCAGCCAACACTCACCTCCAGCCCAAGATTCTTGAATATAACCGGATATAATCACGTGCACAAATGCCTTGGTCTTAGCCGGATAGAATAACTTCGCACGAATGCCTTGGTCTTAGCAGGATATAGCCACTAGCACAATTGCCTTGGTCTTAACCGGATATAATTTCAGCATAATTGTCCTCGGGGCTTAGCCCGGATATCATTCAATTTCTCATGTACACATACATCAATAATCATTGGACATACATATTTCATTTTTGTTACTAAGGCTCAAACGCACATATATTCACAAGCATATTCGCCGGGACTTAGCCGGGTATCATTCAATTTCTCATACTCACATAAATCAATAATCATACACATTCATACTTCATCTCACATAATTCAAGTAAGGTCACTTCTTGAGGACTTACCTCGGATGTTGTCGAACGGCTTTTTGGCTATTCGATCACTTTTTCCTTCCCTTGTCCAATTGTGGCCCTCTTAGCTCTTGAGCTAATTCAAACAAATTCAATTTATTAAAACCTCATTGTGCTTGCTTATGGCGAATATGACAAGGAGTTTAAATGGTCATATGGCCACTCTTTAGCTTGAATACACAATGGTCATGCACATTTTATACTACATCAAGCAATTCAATACAATTTATTTGGGCATCAAGGAAAAGCTAAGGCCTTCAATAGGCTACCCAAGGCCGAATATTCATGTACATGTTGAGGCCAATTATGCACTTAATACCTCACAAAACAGCATGCATTTTACTAGTTAATGCTTTGCACATTGTGGCTCAAAACTTATAATATAGCATCAAGCACTTATATGTGTGCTAGGCAGAATTGTGCTTGCAATTTCACAAGCATTCTTCAACATCTTCTTCTTTAAACCAATATATTCATCACTTACTTCATAGCCAAAACATCATGTGCAAACATATATATACATATATGAGCATGGCGAATTTCAAGGTGTCCATAGCCATCCAAAATACAAATTTTAACTAACATGCAAGAAGCATGAACCATGCTCATGAATGCATCATGGCGAATATGACAATCATGCTCCTTTCAACTTCAATCATGGTTAAACACAAAAAGAAAACTGAAAATCTTACTCAAGAGTAGACAATCCATCATTGCATGCATCATCATCAAGCTTCACACTTAGCATGCAATGGCTTTATCACCATAACAACTTTGGCCAAATACCATTTCCATGGCATAACAAAGATTTGAGCCATGGCTAACATGCACATCAAGTTAGCAACCAAAACATGCATGAAACTCCTAACACAACCTCATACATACCTTAATCTTGATGCCAATTTAGCCAAATCACCTTCTAGATCTCTTCTAAACCAAGCATGAAGCAAAAATCCTCTTTCTTCCCTTATGATTTTCGGCCAAAAGGATGAGAAAGGATGAACACAACAAAATTTTTTCTTCCCTCTTTCTCAACTCACGGCAAGGGGGGGGGATTACCACACTCACACACATTTTTTTTCATTTTTTTATCACCCATACACCTTTGTTTATTATTTCACCCTAATGCACCAACAAAACATGTTTCATGACATGTTTAGCCATCCTCCCTTGTCATGGCCGGCCACCACCTATAAAAGGGGGAATTTGACATGCAAGTCCATTATTTTGCATGCATGCTTTAATTAGTCATCACACATTTCCCCATCATACTTTCAAAGTTCACTACTAGGTCCTTTCTAGTGAAATTCACCTTTATAACACTAAACCAATCATCAAAAAAATGTCATACATGAATACACACATATTATAGGCATCGAAATAAATTTTAAATTATTTTTATGCCTCGGTTTTGTGGTCCCGAGACCACCTTCCGACTAGGGTCAATTTTGGGCTGTCACAGAAGTAATCTTGAAGGCACTTGATGTTCTGCTTTCACTTGTTGACATATTAAACATCTCGAAACAAAGTCAGAGATGTCTCGTTTCATACCATGCCACCAAAACCGACGTTTCAAATCGTTGTACATCTTCGTACTCCCCGGGTGGATTGCCATTCGGCTACAATGGGCTTCATTCAGAATTATCGAAATGAGTTCCGAATTCTTTGGAACACACAGACGACTTTTGAACCTCAAACAATCGTCATCATCGATTTGAAACTCCGAGTCCTTGTTCGTAACACACTCGGCCGCTTTTGCGACCAACTCGTCGTCGACTTTACGAGCTTCGGAATTTGATGTGTCAATAATGGTTTGGCTTTCAATTCAGCCACTAACACACCGTCGGATCCAACAGACAAGTGCACATTCATCGTAAATTGAATAATGATTTACGACTCAAGGCATCCGCAACCACATTCGCCTTTCGGGGTGATAGTCAATGACCACTCATAATCCTTTAATGATTCGAGCCAACGTCTTTGTCGCAGATTTAAGTCTCTTTGGGTCATCAAATATTTGAGACTTTTGTGATCCGAGTACACATGGCACTTCTCACCAAATAAGTAATGTCGCCAAATCTTTAAGGCGAATACGATGGCAGCTAATTCGAGATCATGGGTCGGATAATTTTTCTCGTGTGGCTTTAATTGCCTCGACGCATAGGCCACAACTCGACCTTCTTGCATCAATACGCAACCTAACCCAAGGAGGTTGGCATCACTATAGATGACAAACTCTTTGCCAGATTCGGGTTGCACTAGAATTGGGGCTTCAGTCAAATAAGTTTTCAGATGATCGAAACTTTTCTGACATTTCTCCGTCCATTCGAACTTAACATCCTTTTGGAGTAGCCGTCATCGGCGTGGCTATCGTTGAAAAACCTTTTACAAATCGTCGGTAATAACCGGCAAGCCCCAAAAAGCTCCGAACCTCGGTAATATTTCTGAGGCTTCCAATTAAGTATGGCTGAAATTTTATTCGGTCGACTCGAATACCCGATGCAAATACCACATGACCCAAGAAGCTAACCTCTCTTAACCGTAACTCACACTTCTTGAACTTAGCATATAATTGCTTATCCCGTAAAATTTGCGGCACTAACCGCAGTGTTCAAGATGTTCGGTCTCATCTCTTGAATAGACCAAGATGTCATCAATGAACACGACTACGAATCGATCCAAATATGGTCTGAAGATCCGATTCATTGAATCCATAAATACCGCAGGGGCATTAGTGAGCCCAAACGGCATCACTAGGAACTCATAGTGACCATATCTCGTTCTGAAGGCAGTCTTGGGTACGTCCGAATCTCGGATTCGCAATTGATAATAGCCCGATCTCAAATCTATTTTCGAGAACACTGAGGCTCCCTTCAGTTGATCGAACAAGTCATCGATACGTGGGAACGGATATTTGTTCTTTATCGTCGCTTTATTAAGCTGACGATAGTCGATGCACAGCCGCATGGTTCCATCCTTCTTTTTCACGAACAACACTGGCGCACCCCAAGGCGAAAAACTCAGGCGAGCAAAACCTCTATCCACCAATTCTTGCAATCGAGCTTTAACTCCTTTAATTCCGTTGGTGCCATACGATACGGAGCTATCGAAATTGGAGTGGTACCAGGTACCAATTCGATGCCAAATTCTATTTCCCGAACAGGTGGTAAACCGGGCAATTCTTCAGGGAAAACATCCAGGTATTCACAAACCACGGGCACAGATTCGGGTTTCTTTTCTGATTCCTTGTCATCGAGCACGTACGCAAGGTACGCTTCGCACCCTTTTCTTACATATTTTCGGGCCAACATTGCTGATATTAGAGCTGGCAACCCCTTTAAGTCCGTAGACTCAACCCGAATTATCTCATTATTCGCGCACCTCAAATCGATAGTCTTGCTTTTGCAATTTACAACCGCATCGTGCATGGTCAACCAATCCAAACCAAGAATAACGTCGAATTCATCGAACGGTAAAAGCATCAAGTCCGCCGGAAAACAAGAACCTCGGAACACTAGGGGACTTTTCTTGCACACTTTGTTGACAAGCACGTAATGACCCAAGGGGTTTGACACCCGAATTACAAACTCAGGAGACTCAATAGGCAAAGTCTTCTTTGGATGCTAAGGTTTCACATATATAAGAATGAGTAGAACCAGGTCAATCAAAGCAATCACATTAGTATTGAAAAGAGTGAAAGTACGGTAATGACATCGGAGAGGCAAGATCCTCGCGTGCGCGTATGGCATAAGTCCTAGCAGGAGCACAAGCCTCGGATCGATGGTAGCATCTCTAGATCCTCTCCGACCGCCAATCGACATTGCCCATATTTCTAGGTGGCCTACCTCGAGCAAATGGTAGCACCGGGTTTCCACTCGACTTACATTCTGCTCAAGCATCCTCGGGCAATCCTTCATAAAGTGGTTGGCCGATCCACACTTATAGCAGGAGCGATCACGAAACCAACAGCTCCCGAATGCCATTTGCCACAATGTAGACACTCGCCTCTCTCAACGATCATTTCCACCATTTGGCGATCAAGTGACTCGTGTGGTCACGGGGTCGATCGCGTCCTCGTCTAGAAAAGTCCAAACGCCTCTAGACCGGCTCACATCATCTCGAAATCTCTTCGATGCTGTTGATGAGACTTTCCCGAGGACCTCTTTTGGAATTCTCCGGTTCCCACATCAACTTTTGTTTCTCCTTTCTAAGCTCTTTGACTTTACAAGCTCGCTCAACAAGTACTACGAACTCTCGTATTTCGAGAATGCCAACGAACATCCTTATATCATCATTCAGCCCATCCTCGAGCGTTTACACATAATAGCCTCGGACGAAATGCATTCTCGCCAGATCGGCTAAGCCTCACAAATTTTCGTTCATAGTCGAGAATCGACATAGAACCTTGCTTAAGATCAAGAAATTCCTTCGCTTTTGGTCGATGAATCTCGATCGATATACTTTTTGAACTCGGTTTGAAAGAATTCCCAAGTCACTTGCTCTCTAGGTACCACGAAGTCGAGTACTCCACCAATAGTAGGTGAATCACGTAGCAAGGAGATGGTACACTTTAAGCACTCATCGGGTGTACAAGATAGCTCATCGAGCACCGGATCGTGTTATCCAACCAAAATTCGGCTCGCTCAACATCATCATCATCCATAGCTTTAAATTCAGTGGCCCCATGTTTTGAATCCTATCGATGGGGCTTACTTGACCTTATTTGGTCACATCACGGAGGTATTGTAGGTGGGAGTTGCATTTGTCGGGAATGGAGGTTGTGGAACAGCCGTGTTAGTTCGAATGTATTGGTTAAACCATTCGTTCATCACACTATAAAAGGCTTGCCTAGCCTCATCATTCGGATTGTTGGCCATAGGTTGAGAGTCAGCCGGCGCTGTCCCTTCTTGCGCGGGAGCAGCGCCACACTCTCCACATCATCAGCTATCGCTTCGGTTGGGATCGGGATCCATTGCTATAAACAAACACAAAGTCAAATTGTCGAAATCACCACACTATCGATTCATCATTTAATGGCATGTATAGCTAGACCCTAAACACATCACGGTAGTCCTAGAATCGACTAAACCGTGGCTCTGATACCAATAAAATTGTAACACCCTGAACCCGAGACCATCGCCGGTGTCAGACACGAGGGGTTAACAAGTCAAGTCCCCATATTTTGCCCACCAATTTGACATTTCCAGTCAGGCTGGAAAACTGCGTCACCGTCGTCTTAAAAATCATATCTCGAGTTTCAAAACTTGGAACCTGGTTTCGTAAATTTTCCCTGAATTTAGACTCATATATCCATCCATGGATTTATTTCTAGAATTTTTGGTCGGGCCAATTGGTACAGTTTATTAGTTAAACTCACCCATGTTACAGGGATCGGCTGCTTTGACCTTCGCGCGTTACAACTTGAATATCTCTCTGTACAGGTCTTTAATACTGGTGTCGTTTGTTTCTAATGAAACTAGACTCAAAATGGAATCTGTACATATAAGGCATGACTCCTAATTCTTTCTGGATAATTTATAGTAAATTTTTAAAGTTGCGACAGGGGACCCAGAAACCGTTCTGGCCCTGTCTCACAATAGCTTTAATATCTCTTAACATGTAACTCCTATGACCATTTCGTTTCTTCCATATGAAAATAGACTCATCAAGGTTCATTTAAATAGCTTATTCACTATTTAATACCATTCCTACAAATTTTGGTGATTTTTCACATTCACGTCACTGTAGCTGGCAGCATCTGTTTTTAAGGTAGGTCTTACCTATTTTGTAGTCTCCATGAACCAACTAGTCTTGCCATACATAGGTTCACATATGATCATTTTAACCATACCAATGGTTGATCATGTGACCAACATTCCCATTTCCAATCCATAATCACATCATGACACCATATATATATATACAAACCGCAAATAGTCTAAGTTCGTACTTCACTTTTACGAGCCATTTTCGCATGGCCGTACACAAATACATCACCACATATTTAATCCAACAAGGGGTAGTCCTATACATGCCATTTCAAAGTTCAACCAAAAATTTATACCAAAAGGGAGGCGTTGATAGTGTGGATGACTTGACTTTAATGATCCCGAATCCGATTGCTATCGAGCAAAATCTATAAAACAGAGAGCCAAAGCAACGGGGTAAGCATTTTCATGCTTAGTAAGTCTCAAGGAATAAAATCAGCTTTAATTAAAGCAATACATTCACATAGCCAAATGCATCATTTCATTAATACACATTCACATAATCATTCTTACTTCCCACTTCATCATTATATACTTTCACAAGGTATCAACCTATTCAATAGCTGAAATTCGTTAGTCGATTGAGCGAATGTTGCTCAAACATGTCGACTTTCCAATGCACATATAAACATACCTTATTCTTTGGGCCTTTCCAGCGTACTAATTGAATTTATTACAGCAACCAACACTCACTTCCAGCCCAAGCTTCTTCGGAATACAACCGGATATAACCACGTGCACAAATGCCTTGGTCTTAGCCGGATAGAACGACTTCGCACGAATGCCTTGGTCTTAGCCGGATGTAGCCACTAGCACAATTGCCTTCGGTCTTAACCGGATATAATTTCCAGCATAAATGTCTTGGGACTTAGCCGGATATCATTCAATTTCTCATGCACACATACATCAATAATCATTAGACATTCATGTTTCATTCTCGTTACCAAGGCTCAAACACAAAGGTAATCACTAGCATAATCGCCTTGGGACTTAGCCGGGTATCATTCAAATACTCATACACACATAAATCAATAATCAATACACATCCATATTTCATTCCACATAATTCAAGTAGGGTCACTTCTTGAGGACTTACCTCGGATGTTGTCGAACGGCTTTTACGGCTATTCGATCACTTTTTCCTTCCCCTTGTCCAATTGTGGCCCTCTAAGCTCTTGAGCTAATTTAAACAAATTAAATTTATTAAAACCTCATTGTGCTAGCTTATGGCCGAATATGACAAGGATTTTAAATGGTCATATGGCCACCCTTTAGCTTGAATACACAATGGTCATGCACATTTTATACTACATCAAGCAATTCAATACAATTCATTCGAGCATCAAGGAAAAGCTAAGGCCATCAATAGGCTACCTAAGGCCGAATATACATGTCCATGTTGAGGCCAATTATGTACTTAATACCACACAAAAACAGCATGCATTTTACTAGTTAATGCTTTGCATATTGTAGCTCAAAACTTATAATATAGCATCAAGCACTCATATGTGTGCTAGGCCGAATGTGCTTGCAATTTCACAAACATTCTTCAACATCTTCTTCTTTAAACAAACATATTCATCACTTACTTCATAACCAAAACATCATGTGCAAACATATATATACATATATGAGCATGGCGAATTTCAAGGTGTCCATAGCCATCCAAAACACAAATTTTTAACTAACATGCAAGAAGCATGAACCATGCTCATGAATGCATCATGGCGAATACATCACAATCATGCCCTTTCAACTTCAATCATGGTTAAACAAAAAGAAAACTCAAAGTCTTACTCAAGATGGCTACAAAGAAATTTCAAGAGTAGACAATCCATCATTGCATGCATCATCATCAAGCTTCACACTTAGCATGCAATGGCTTTATCACAATACCAACTTTTGACCAAATACCACTTCCATGTCATAACAAGGATTTGAACCATGGCTAACATGAACATCAAGTTGGCAACTAAACATGCATGAATCTCATGACACAACCTCATACATACCTTAATCTTGGTACAAGTATGGCCAAATCTCCTTCTAGTTCTCTTCTAAACCAAAAATGGAGCAAAAATCCTTTCTTCCTCCTTATGATTTTCGCCAAAAAGATGAGAAAGGATGAACACAACAATTTTTTTTCTTCCTTCTTTCTCAACTCACGGCAAGGGGGGGGGATTACCACACTCACACACATTTTTTTTTTCATTCTTTTATCACCCATACACCTTTGTTTATTATTTCACCCTAATGCACCAACAAAACATGTTTCATGACATGTTTAGCCCATACTCCCTTGTCATGGCCGGCCACCACCTATAAAAGGGGGAATTTGACATGCAAGTCCATTATTTTGCATGCATGCTTTAATTAGTCATCACACATTTCCCTATCGTACTTTCAAAGTTCACTACTAAGTCCTTTCTAGTGGAATTCACCTTTATAACACTAAATCAATCATCATAAAATGTCATACATGAGCACACACATATTATAGGCATCAAAACAAAATTTTAATTATTTTTATGCCTCGGTTTTGTGGTCCCGAAACCACATTCCGACTAGGGTCAATTTTGGGTTGTCACAAATATCACATCCAGCATGATAGGACACAATATTCTAAAACTCTTGTAACTGAAGTCACCTCGTAATTTATAAAATCATTTAGAAGGGTATTTTAGGCATTTAGACAAACGGGAAATTGCAATCCAGCATGTTAGGGCACCACTTCCCGAATTCCTAACTACCAAAAAACATTGCCTTATCTTTTTTTTAAACAATCTTTTTGGATCAAATGAATTATAAAAATTCTTTAAAGTAATGATGCATTTAACATATTACAAAGGATCAATATTAAATAAATTAACCCATATGATACCTATTTTAACATTCCATGCAAATATAATAGAGATGATGAGTAATAGCATAAATTGCACAATATACGTCAACATTTTATGCATATGTGATCATAGATAATATCAAATAAACATACATTATCGTTACATACTAAATATAACATAGAGCATAATGAATACAACAATATAAATTGCATAATATATATGTGATAATATTTCATGCAAATGTAACTTAAATCAACATAAATAGTTAATTTTCATGCGAATAACAAATAACATAAAATAACAAATAATCTATAAAAATTAACCTACTAAAACAATACTAAAAAATAAAAATAAATTATAAACTTATTAAAAGTAAATCAAATAAGATAAAAATAAAGATATTTTAAAATATTAAGAATGATAAAGGAGTACACTATTTTTAAAAATATGATACATACATATAAATTATATTACGGATATAATAACATAATATATGAAAAATGTACTAAATATTGATATTACACATATTTATTTAATAAAAATAAAAAACATATATAATTAATAAGTAATAAAAATAATGTGTATTTTATAATAAAATAATGTAAAGAATAATGTATGGTAAAATTTATAACACGATAAAATTTATAAACAAAATATATAATGATATAAACTATATGATAGATAGAGTATAAAATAATAAAATGATATAATAATAAACTTTACATATGAATATGGTAAAATAAATAATATATATGTAGTAAAAATATATAACATATAATAAAATATAAACATAATAGAATAAATAATATATATATTAAAAATATAACATATAATAAAATTTATAAAGATGTATATAATAATATATATTATCTTATATAACTAACATTTACAAAAATAAATAATACATATAATATTTAAAATGAATCAAAAATCGAAGACTACAATTGAATTTTATAAGAAAAATTGGGGCCAATTACAAATAAAAGGAAAATTTGGGTTAAATTGAAACGCGCATTAAAACTGAGGGACTCACTGGGCAATTAGCCCTAGTCCCCAAAATGACACCGTTTTCAGAATAAGTCTTACATGACCAGAGGGACTAAATTGAGACAAACGTAAAAGGTTAAGGCCAATTTAAAATAAAAATAAAATACAATTATAAAATTTAAAAATACAGAAGGATAGATTGAGCAATTTGCCCATTTTCCAAAACACGCTGATCCTCCCCGGGTCACGGGTCAACACGCGGATCCTGGCCTAAACGGTGCCATTTTAGTGCTTGTTAGACAAAGCAAAACAACACCGTATCCATTGCACTATTTAAGTCAATTTTTGTTTCAAAATTCATTTTAGAAACCGTTTTAAAAAAAATTAAAATCCTCTAAAAGAGAAGAGAAGAAAGGCCCTCCAGGCTCTGGCCTCTGTCAGGCCAAGCCCCGGTCATCGGGCACAGGCGCCTACGTGTCGTTGTCAATACCGCCATGTGCGGCGATCGAAAGCTGGAAAAATTCCCGTTTCAACGCAGATCAGAAACGATTCGTCTTCTTTTTTCTTATTTTTATGATACCAGCATGCACTTGTAACAAAAAAAAAATGAAATATTCACCTCTGTTTTATAATCTGTTGATGTTTCTCTGTGTATGTATCAACTGTTTGTATATTTCTTTGTAGAAAAACGTATATTACAAATCAAAAAAGAGAGGTTTTATAACCTCTGGGTACATTTTGGGAAAGAATCTATTCGATTTCTTTCCGTGTTTGTCTCTTTTCTGTCGTAGTTCTTTCTTTCTTTTGCAGGTATCAGTAAGGAGATCTCAGTGACGAGCGCGCTGGTGTTAATTCACGCCTTGATTACAGCGTGATACGAGGCTGGAGTCACAGCACCGATGAAGCCCACTGAAACGGCGCGAGACGAAAGAGTGTGATGCTTGGCATGGTTGCGGCGCCTAGGGTTTCTGAAACCCTAGGCCTCTCTGTATTCCATTAACAAATTGGGCCATTTGGGCCCTGCATGTTTTGGGTTAAGACTGTACACGGGTATTGGGTTAAACCGGGGTATAGGATATCGGGTTTAGACCAACTAGGTCGCAAGTGTAACGGGTTTTGGGCTTATCAGGCCTTGAGGCCTATTTTTTGTAAATGGACTGTAAATGAACTTTTATTTTTAATTTTTGTTTTTTTTATTTTTTTATTTATTTAATTATGGGCCCGGGCAGAAATGGGCTACTACAATAAGGTAAGGTAAGACGAGTTATACTAAAAAGGTAAGACAAGTTCATGCTAGAAGAGCAAAGGTAAGTACGTAATGTTCATGTATGCTTGATAAGGAAAAAGGTAAGTAAAATGTATTAATAAATTTGATTAAGCAAGTAAGTATTTAAGTAAGTGAGTAAGTGAAGAAGTTTAAAATATGTCTATGACAATTAATGAAGTTGCATTAAGTAGTATCATGCCAAGTAGTAAGATAATTCTTATGAATGTTGTTATTTATTTGCATGCAAACTTACTAAGCTTAATGCTTACCCCCTTTATTTTCCTTCTTTTTATAGTTTTGTCAAGCTAACTCAAGGATCGTAAAGTACGTCGAAGGTCCGGGCACACTATCACGAAGATTGTTTTGGGTTAAGACTGTACACGAGTATGAAACGAGACATCTCCGACTTTGTTTCGAGATGTTTAATACGTCAACAAGTGAAAGCGGAACATCAAGTGCCTTCAGGGTTACTTCAGCCGATCACGATACCCGAGTGGAAATGGGATCGAGTCGCAATGGACTTTGTGTCCGGACTGCCATTGTCAGCAAGTAAGAAGGATGTGATTTGGGTTGTTGTTGATAGACTGACTAAGTCGACTCACTTTATCCCCGTGCATACGGATTTTTCATTGGATAAACTATTTGAATTGTACGTTTCTCAGTTGTGAGATTACAAGGTACCGATTTACATTGTGTCGGATAGAGATCCGAGATTCACCTCGCGATTTTGGAAGAAATTGCAAGAAGCTTTGGGTACCAAGTTGCATTTCAAGACCGCCTTTCACCCCAAACCGATGGTCAATCCGAGCGGATAATTCAGATACTTGAGGATATGTTGAGATGTTGCATCCTCGAGTTCGATGGTTCATGGAAGCGGTATTTACCTTTGATTGAATTCTCTTACAACAATAGTTTTCAATCAAGTATTAAGATGGTGCCTTACGAGGCCTTGTACGAGCGTAAATGCCGTACACCATTGTTTTGGACCGAGCTCGGTGAAAGCAAAATTTTCGAGTGGATTTGATTAAAGATCTTTGAATGAAAGTAAAAGTAATCCGTGAAAATCTGAAAATAGCCTCCGATCGTCAGAAGTCGTACGCGGATCTGAAACGAAAAGACATTGAGTATCAGGTGGGAGATAAAGTGTTTCTTAAAGTTTCGCCTTGGAAAAAGATACTCAGATTTGGCCGTAAAGGCAAATTGAGTCTGAGGTTCATCGGGCCATATGAAATATCCGAACGAGTCGGTCCAGTTGCGTATTGTTTGATTTTGTCCCCTGAACTCGAAAAGATTCACGACGTCTTCCATGTTTCGATGCTTCGACGCTATAGATCTGATCCATCGCACATAATTAGTCCATCAGAGGTCGAAATTCAAGCTGATATGAGTTATGAAGAAGAACCGATTCGTATCCTAGCTCGTGAAGTGAAGGAGTTGCGAAACAAAAGGGTTCCGTTAGTAAAAGTGTTATGGCTTAAACACGGGATGGAAGAAGCTACTTGGGAACCCGAAAACTCTATGAAAGAGCGTTAGCCAAACCTATTTACCGGTAAGATTTTCGGGGACGAAAATTTCTTGTGTGGGGGAGAGTTGTGACAGCCCAAAATTGACCTTAGTCGGGAAGTGGTTTCGGGACCGTTAAACCAAGTCACCGAAATGTTTGAAAGTAATATTTATTGTCTAGAATATGTATTTATGAATGTGTGAAAATTTCAAGCTTCGATTTAGTTGATTGCATGTGAATTCAGTTATTAGGACTAGTGTGACACTTTTGAAATGTGATAGGCTAATCTATAAGGACCTACTAGTGCATGTAATCAAAGGGGAGGACTTGCATGTCAAATTTCCCCCCCTAATAGCTAGTGGCCGGCCATGACAAGGGATTATGGGCAAAACATGTCATGAAACATGTTGTGTAAGTGTTTTATGTTGGAATAAATAAAATAAGGTGTATGGGTAATAAAAAAATGAAAAAAAAAATGTGTGTGTGAAGGCTTCTCCCCCTCCCCATTGCCGTGAAGGTAAGAGAGAAAACAAAAAAAATTTGTTCATCCTTTTCATTCTCTCTTGGCCGAAAATTCTAAGGAAGAAGAGGGAGTTCTTGCTTCATGTTTGGTTTGGAAGAGGATTAGGAAGAGGTTTGGCCATACTTGTATCAAGATTAAGGTATGTTTGATGTTGTGCCATGAGATTCATGCATGTTTTTGGTTGCTAACTTGATGTTCTTATTAGCCCATGGTTCAAATCCTTGCTATGTCATGGGAGTGGTATTCGGCCAAGGTGAATTTTGTGTTAATGCCATTGCATGTTGAATATGAAGCTTGCTAATGATACATGTGATGGTGGATTGAGGACTCTTGGATTTTCTTTTAGCATTTTTTGAGTTAGACATTAAGTTCTTTGTTTAACCATGACCAAAATTGAAATGGTATGGTGTTGTGGTGTATTCGGCCATGGTATATCCATAAGTATGATTTATGCATGTTGCATGGTAGGTAAGATTTGAGCTTTGGATATATGTTTATATTTGGTTATAAGCAACTTGAGATTCGGCCCTTGCACCTACATGTATATATGTTTGCACATGATGTACTGGTATGACATATATACTATCTCAAGGTATATATTTACATATGATGATGTTTTGGTTTTGGAGTAAATGATAGATGTGTATTGAGCTACAATATGTAATGCATTAGTTAGTAAAATGTATGCCATTCATGTGTGGTATTAAACATATAATTAGCCTCAACATCAACATGCATATTCGGCCACATGATTGAGTACATAGGTTGATGTGTTGTTCGGCCATAAGTAAGCATGTTGAAGGCTTTATCTTGACTTAGAAAATTTGGCTAAAGAGAGTACTAACTAATGTGTTGAGCTTGATTCATGATATCCGTACATATGTGACTTTAATGTCTAATGAATATATGTGGGCTAAGTACCTTGAATTCCTCTTTAGATGCTCAAATGATTAAATCAACTTATTTGTTAAATTAAGCTCAAGAGCAAAGGGGAGCTAAATCCGATAAAGGAAAGGAAAAAGTGGTCAAATAGCCATCGGAATCATTCGACAACATCCGAGGTAAGTTCTTGAGTAATAGAGCTTAAATTATGATTTGATTAGATCATGTCTCAAGTAAATCGAAATCGTGCTCTTTGTGTATGGATATTGAACCAAAATGTACAAGAGTGATAAGTGTATTGTATTTGAGTTTTGCTAATGAAAATGAAATACGAATGTGTCATGATTTAGTGTTAAATGTGCATGTTTATTCGAATGGTGTCCGGGCTAAGTCCCGAAGGCTTTTGTGCTAAGTGACTAAATCCGGGTCAATTCCCGAAGGCATTTGTGCGAGTTACCAAAACCGGGTTAAGTCCCGAAGGCATTTGTGTGAGTTACCAAAATCGGGTTAAGTCCCGAAGGCATTTGTGCGAGTTACTAAATCCGGGCTAATTCCCAAAGGCAATTGTGCGAATCACTATAACCGGGCTATGTCTCGAAGACAATCGAGTTAGTCGCTATATCCGGTTAAATTCCGAAGGTACGTGATTCGGGAATGAGCAATCTTGCTGTAAAAATTTCAGTTAATACGCTTGCAAAAATTCCAGCAACGAGGTATGTTCGTATGTGCTTGAATTAGTTGAACCCTTACAAGTAAGTGTTCGCTCAGTTGATAAACGAGCTACCGGCCTTTGGCTAAGTTGATCTTTTGTGTATGAACATAAGGGTTGGTAATGTGAAGTAAGTATGATATTGAGAATGTGTGCATATGAAATTATCCGTTTAGCTATATGAATGCTATGCTTTTGTTGTGCTGGAATCCCTTGCTTAAAACTTACTAAGCATAAATTGCTTACTCCGTTTCTTTGTTCTCTGTTTTATAGATTTTGGCTCGTCAGCTATCGGACTCGGGATTTTTGGAAGTCGAAGTCTCCCACACTATCAAAGCCCCCTTTTGGTACAAATTTTGGTTGAACTTTGAAATGGCATGTATAGGTCTACTCTTTCGTTTGTTGGTCATAGACCCTTTGATTTTGTATAAATTGGGTAGCCATGCGAAAATGGCTTATATACAATTTGGCATGGTATCATAATCATTTTGTATGTTGTTCATTAAGAGATGTGGAAATGTTTGGAATCGATTAGCCCTTGGATGGTTAACCGTGATCATCTTTTGTGCCATGTATGCTAAAAGGGCTAGTTGAAACAAGGAAATTATGAAGTAGGTAAAATCTACCTTAAAGACAGAGGTTCACAGCTGCAGTGATGTGAATGTGAAAAATCACTAAAAATAGTAGAGATGGAATTAAATAGTGATTAAATTATTTAAATTAACCTTGGTGAATCTACTTTCATATGGAAGAAACGAAACGGTCATATGAGTTATATGTTAAGAGATATTTAGGTTTTCGTGGGACAGGGCTAGAACAGTTTCTGGATTCTCTGTTCCGACTTTGGAAATTCATTGTAAATTAACCAGAGATAATTAGGAGTCATGCCATATATGTATAGATTCCTCTTTGAGTCTAATTTCTATAGAAACAAACGGCATCAGTATTGAAGCCCTGTACAGGGAAATATTCAAGTTGTAACGCGCGAAGGTCAGTGTAGTCGACCCCTGTAACATGGGAGACTTTAACTAATAAACTATACTAATTAGCTCGACCAAAAATTCTAGAAATAATGGACATATGAGTCTAATTTCAGGGAAAAATTACAAAACTGATTTTCGAGTTTTGAAACTCAATATATGATTTTTAAGGCGACAGTGATGCAAGAACCGACTTGTCGGAAATTTTTTATGGATTTGTGAAAACAATTAAGTCTGTGTGCACCTTGTGTTCGACTCTGGTAACGGACTAGGGTACGGAGTGTTACATATGGGAAGCTGATTATTAACGATGGATTATAGGAGAAATCGTGTAAGATATCTCGTCGAGGAATATTGCCAAACAGGTGTGTAACGAACCCTCTTTCACGAGCTTAAAGCGATAAATGCCGAAAAGCCGAAATACCAAAATTCTAGCATTTCGAGGACTCGTGAGCAAGTGACCGCTCATTAGTTAGTTAGATTCATTGAGATGATGATCAAGAACATTGGAAATGTTAAGAACGTGATTTTTGGCATTCACGGTAAGTTGGGCCTCGAGGGGCTGTAATAGGGCCTAATAGGCTTTCGGGCCCATTTGGGTAAAATTGGTAGAAAATGGAAATCTATTAAATTGCATGTTAAGACTGTTAATACTGTTATGGATATAGGCTAAATGGGCCTAGATGACAAAATCGGCTAAGTAGGGCCCATTAGGGTTTTAGGCCCAATAACTCGGTTTCGCTAAAAAGTGGGCGAAGTTACTTTAAACAAATGAATAGTTAGTAATCGATGATGAACATGGAAAAATCCCTAATTTTTGGTAAAATTACGATATTACCCTTATAATATGAAAATGATCATTTTTCCCCTAAGTAAAAATGACCATTATACCCCTAGGGTTTAAACGTAAATTTTAACACATGGGATTTTGATAAACATGGTATGTATGATATGCACATGACATGTATGATATGCACATGATATGTATGATATGCACATGATGTATTCATAAATGCATTGGGTTGGGCTTTTATATGGATGGAGGAAGTGCAAAAGGGCTTATGCCCCAGTTATTAAAGGGCTTATGCCCCAGTTATTAAAAGGGCTTTTTGCCCCAGTTATTAAAAGAGGCTAGGCCTCCAGTTATACGAAAGCAGCTATGCTGCCAGTGGTGTGTTGGTTGGGTGGGTTGAGTTATTCCCCACATGGTATGTTGGTTGGTACGGGTGGAGAGTAGCGGATGGTGGGTCGAGTAGTCTCCCCAAATGGGCTTGCATTCTTTCATTGACACTACACGTGATATTGAAATGGGCCTATGGGCCATACCGTTTACAGTAAAGGCTTCGGCCCAGTAATATGAACTATGAAAAGGCTTCGGCCTAGTGTTATGAAATATGAAGTGTGAAAAGGGCTATGGCCTAATACATGTTGAGATTGGATTTGGGCTTAGGCCCAACAGGCTATTATTGTTTTGGGCTCTAAAAGGGGCTTGTTGCACACTGAGTTTCCAAACTCACCCCCTTTCCTTAACCTTGTAGGTGAGCCTTGATGTGGGGACTTGGGCCGGAGGGGATTCAGAGTAGCCACAGTGATCGTCTTTGGGCTTTTAAATAAGCATTGGTTTTCATTAAATTTCCTTTAATTATTATTTATTTTTGGGTTGTAATAAAGTCATTTTAACTTTCCTTTTATTTCTTTTCGGGATTATTTTATTTTTAATAACTTTAAACCTGGTTGATAATTATTCAAATGGGCTAGACTTAGGACGTGTTTTCAAAACGATACTTGTTTTCAAAATATCTCAACGCCACGATTAATCGATTTATCAAAGACGTCCACTTAAACAAATTAAACACGATATAAAAAAGTGTGGCTATGGTTGTGGGCATGTCTAGGATTGGATCCAATCAAAGAGCTTGGTACTTAAGCAGCCTTCATGGCTCACCTCCTCTGTCTCGGATACCTACTTGGTGCCCAGCTTCTATACACGTTGTTAACTCAACAAAATATATGGTTTTTAAAACACTAAAACGGAACGTGGGTTTTCAACTCCAATATGGCACGTCAGATTCGGCCATAACGTCTGGCCCGAGTTTGGGTTGTTACATTTAGTGGTATCAGAGCCTAGGTTGCAACAACTCGGTTGTGGATCGGGTTCAAAAATTTTTCTAAAACTTAGGCTTATGAAGGGTATTTTTGGAAATGATTTTTGAAAATTCTTTTCAAAGATGTTTTACAGAGTATACATGTTAAAATGGTCCGAGTTTTTCTGTTTTAAATCAAGAGTTCAAAATAAATGGTGTTTTCAAATCAAAGTTTTCAAATTTTTATTTTCGGTGATCAAAAACACGGTTTCAAGTTTTGGATTGGAGAAAGAAGTGGCGCACTGAATCCCCGGCACCAAGTCTGTAAGTATATTTTCTTTACGATATATGATAATGATATGATATTATGAATAGTGCTGAGACTCTACTATGATGCTGTAGATAGGGTAAAACTGTGAAATGGTAGAAATAAGACTGTAGCTAGACTACGACGATACGAAAACAATTCTTGAACTGCTATATTTCCATAAGACATTTTCTTAATAAACAGTGGAACATTATACTAATTTCATAAAATTCGTAAATCAGATAAGTCGATATGAGTACAAGAGGAGTTCGTGGACGAGGCCGCGGACGTGGTCGCAGAAGGGTGCAAGCTGAATCTTCATCCTCAGGGCATAGGCCAGCTGAGGAGCCATCTATGCCACAAGCAACGGAGGTTGGGTCTTATGATCGGGCTGCGGGGGATGATGCTTTGTCCCAAGCCATGTTAAGGGTTTTAGAAACATTCTTTGGAGCTAGTCTTGTGACAAATGAATAGGGGTCTATATCGAGGCGACTCAAGCCAACAGAGCAGAAGTATTTAGGGGTGTATCTGGAGTAGCCCCAAATGTGGCAGAATATTGGCTAGAGGCAACAGAACGGATCATGGACGATCTAGACTGTTCAGTGGAGCAAAAGCTGAAAGGAGGCGTGTCGTCATTTGCTACGTGACGAGGCATACCGATGGTGGATACCGTAAGGGAGAGTACCCCAATTGAGCAGGTAACTTGGGAATTGTTCAAAACTGCTTTCAAGGGGAGGTATGTTGGAGATAGTTATGTGGATGCTCGTCGGAGGAATTCTTGAATCTGACTCAGGGTGATAAGACTATAGCAGAGTATGAGGCAGAATTTTTGAGGTTGAGTCGATATGCTAGTGGGATAGTGGCAACTGAATATGAGCACAGTATCCGATTTGAGGATGGTTGCCTCAATGAGCTTAGGATATTGATAGCTGCACAGAGGGAGCGTGGTTTTGCTGCATTGGTAAAGACGGCTAAGATAGCCGAGAAGGTGAAGCTAACTGAGTGATAGAATTGTGAGAAGGATCGACCCAGATTCAAGAGGGATTTTAGACCCTCAAGTGCCACGAATCGAAATGTTAAAAGAACAAGGGTGGAGGAACCGGTTCGAGCAGTTCCAGTAAATACTTATAGACCGCAGGCTTGTAGGGACTATTGTAAGGTGTATATGGGGGAGTGCTGGAAACGAACTAGAGCATGTTTTTGATGTGGGTCTAAGGAGCATAAGTTCAGAGGTTGTCCTCGGAGGACAGCTCAGGAGCTAGCTGCAGAACAAAGGGATGTCCAACCATGGCGAGGAGGACCACCACCACAGAGGGGTCGTGGGCAAGGTAGAGGCGGCAATGGTAATAGACGAGGATGTGAGGCACCTGGCAGAGGTGCTGGACATGCCAAAGCCTGACAGCCGGTGTTGGTTTATGCTGCACGATGTCGTGAGGAGGGTGACGCTCCTGATGTTATAACTGGTACGTTCTTCATTCATAGCATCCCTTACACTACTTTGATTGATGTGGGTTCCACTCACTCATATGTTGCTTGTGATGTATCTGGGGCTTTGGATGTGCTTCTTGAGGAGACTGTGAGTGGGGTATCGGTGATAAGCCTATTGGGACATTCGGTTAAGGTAGATAAACTTTTTAGGGCAGTACCGTTAGTGACACAAGATAAAATTTTTGAAGGAGACTTGATGGAGCTGCCATTTGGGGATTTTGATCTTATCTTGGGAATGGACTGGTTAGCTAAGCACAAGGCAACGTTGGATTGTGCTGCAAAGAGGATGGTACTACGAACTACTGAAGATAAGGAGATAATGGTCATAGGGGAACGAAGGGATTATTTGTCCAATGTTGTTTCGGCTTTAAGAGCCGAGAAGTTGATTCGGAAAGGTTGTGAGGCGTACTTGGCCCTTATAAGTCAAACTGAACTTGAGGAGATAACGGTAGAGTCGGTTAGGACCATTAAGGAATTTTAGGATGTATTCCCAGATGAACTTCCTAGATTACCCCCGAACAGAGAAGTCGAGTTTGGAATCGACTTATTACCTGGAACAGCTCCTGTGTCCATTGCGCCTTATCGGATGGCACCAAAGGAGTTGGTAGAACTGAAAGCTCAGATACAGGATTTGTTGGATAGAGGATTTATAAGACCAAGTGTTTCCCCGTGGGGCACACTGGTACTATTTGTAAAGAAGAAAGATGGGACTATGTATATGTGTATTGACTATCGGTAGTTGAATAAACTGACTATAAAAAACAAGTACCCGTTACCAAGAATCGACGATCTGTTCGACCAATTAAAAGGAGCCTCGGTATTTTCTAAGATCGACCTTCGGTCAGGGTATCATCAATTAAGAGTTAAAGAGGGGGATATTTATAAGACGACGTTCAGGACTCGATACGGTCATTACGAGTTTCTGGTAATGCCTTTTAGGTTGACTAATGCACCGACAGCATTCATGGATTTGATGAATCGGGTATTCCAGCCATACTTGGATCAGTTCATAGTCGTTTTTATTGACGATATCTTGGTGTATTCGGAAACAGAAGAGAAGCATGATGAGCATCTTCGTGTAGTGCTGCAAGTGTTAAGAGAAAGGCAACTTTATGCAAAGTTTAGTAAGTGCGAGTTTTGGCTGAAAGAAGTTACCTTCTTGGGACATGTTGTGTCTGCTGAGGGGATCAAGGTGGACCCTCGAAAGATTGAGGCAATTTTGGAATGGAAGTCACCGAAGCCAGTAACAGAGATCTGAAGTTTTCTGGGGTTGGCAGGTTATTATCGGAGATTTGTGGAAGGATTTTCTGTGTTGCCAGCACCGTTAACAAAACTTATAAGGAAGGGAGCACCTTTTGTTTGGAAAAATAAGCAGCAAGAGGCTTTTAAGAAGTTAAAGAAGGTTTTGACGGAAGCGCCAGTGTTGATTCAGCCAGAGTTTGGTAAGGATTTCACAGTGTACAGCGATGCGTCACATGTAGGTTTGGGCTGCGTGTTAATGCAGGAGGGTAAAGTGGTCGCTTTTGCTTTACGACAGCTTAAGCCGCACGAGGTGAACTACCCTACGCATGACTTGGAGTTGGCAGCGGTAATCTTTGCACTTAAGATATGGAGGCATTACTTGTATGGGGAGAAATGCATCATCTATACGGATCACAAGAGTCTTAAGTACTTATTGACTCAAAAGGAGTTAAATCTAAGGCAGCGAAGGTGGATAGAGTTGTTAAAAGACTATGACTGTTCGATTGAGTACCATCCAGGTAAGGCGAATGTCGTGGCTAATGTGCTAAGTCGAAGGGTTGTAAAGGAATTAAAGGCGATGTTTGCTCGTCTAAGTTTATATGACGACGGAAGTTTATTGGTGGAGTTGCAATTAAGACCGACTTGGGTAGAACAGATTAAGAAGCAACAGTTGGAAGACGAGTCGTTGGTTTCTCAGTTTCAGCAAGTTGAGAAGGGGGAGAGCCCAGACTTTGGGTTAAATAGTGAGGGAATTCTTTGTTTTTGAGGGAGAATTTGTATGTCGAAGAACTCCGATTTGAGATTGATGATTTTGAAAGAGGCACATAATGGACCTTGTGCTATGCATCTAGGAGGGAGTAAGTTGTATCGAGACTTGCGAGAGCTATATTGGTGGCCTAGGCTTAAGCGAGAAGTGACCGAATTTGTAGGGAGATGTTTGACATGTCAACAAGTGAAGGCCAAGCATCAACTACCTTCGGGATTGTTACAGCCGGTAAAGATACCATTTTGGAAGTGGGAAAGGGTAACTATGGACTTTGTAAGTGGGTTGCCGTTGACACCTTCTAAGAAGGATTCGGTTTGGGTGATTGTGGATAGACTCACGAAATCTGCTCATTTCATACCTGTCCGAACTGATTACTCACTTCAGAAGTTGGCCAAATTGTATGTGGCGGAGATAGTAAGGTTGCATGGTGTGCCAGCATCGATAATTTCGGACCGAGGCCTAAGGTTTACATCTCGATTTTGGCAGAAGTTGCATGAGGCATTGGGAACGCGATTGGATTTCAGTACGGCTTTTCACCCTCAGTCGGATGGGCAGTCAGAGAGGGTTATTCAGATTTTAGAGGATATGTTGAGGGGTTGTGCTATTGAGTTTAGAGGCAGCTGGGAGGACCATTTGCCATTAGCGGAGTTTGCGTATAACAATAGTTACCAAGCAAGTATTTAGATGGCTCCATATGAGGCACTATATGGGCGAAGGTGTCGTTCGCCTACTTGTTGGGCAGAATTGGGGGAAAGGCAAATACTTGGGCCAGAGTTGATAGCAGGTACTGAGACAAGATTAAGGTGATCAGGAATCGGTTAAAGGAGGCAGCAGATTGACAAAAGTCTTATGCCAATCTGAAATGTAAGGATATTGAATATGCTGTAGGGGACATGGTCTTTTTGAAAGTTTCACCTTGGAAGAAGATATTGAGATTTAGTAAGAAGGGTAAGTTGAGCCCACGGTTTATTGGGCCTTACTGAATCATTAAGCAGATAGGGCCGGTGGCATATCAGCTAGAGTTACCTCCAGAGCTGGATCGTAATCACGATGTTTTCCATGTGTCCATGCTAAGGCGATATTGTTCTGACCCAACTCATATCGTGCCAGTTGCAGAAATCGAAGTACGGTTGGATTTGACCTTTGAAGAGGAACCTGTGCAAATACTTGATCGCGATGTCAAGGTGTTGAGAAGGAGGTCAGTCCCATTAGTGAAGGTACTTTGGAGGAACCATGGCAAGGAAGAAGCTACTTGGGAGACCGAAGAGGCAATGTGTCAACAATACCCTCAACTGTTTGGATCAGGTAAATTTCGAGGCCAAAATTTCTTTAAGGAGGGTAGAGTTGTAACATCCTGATTTTAGGGTTTTTTGTGATTCTTGATATTTTAAGTAAGTTTCTAAAATTTGGTATGTGATTATGGAATTCATAATTTGGGTATGTAAATGGGCTTATGGAAGGCCCATGAGTTGGCCAAAACCCGGTAGAATTTTTAAATTTTGGACTTAGGAGTTAGAGGTCCTGGCTAGGTGACCTTATGTAAAGTTGTCGGAGAAATGTAACACAAAAAGAGCTCTGGTAAAGTGGCAAGGGTGACGCCACTAAGCTCCTAAAAAGGTGGCGTGTGGAGCATAGAGGAAGACCTGGGATCGATTCCCTGTGTTGGCAAATAGGGGTATTCATTTTTATGTGCAGGAAGGGTAAGTGTTGGAACCCAAGTGGATTCTGTAAGAGGAGAGTTTGGATCAAGTCAAATGCATGGATTAAGGAGGGATAAGGGGAGAGATTTTAGGGATTTGATATGAAGATAAATTTGGCCGAATAAGGGAGATTGGAGGGGGGATTTTCGGCAGAGGGGTTTAGTTAGGGATTTTCGGCACTTAGGTATTGGTGTGCCGTTTTCTCCCTGGAGGATTAGTCTTTTTCTCTTTTTTTCTTTTTTAGCCGAATCTACCATCTCTTCTTCCATCTTTTCTTCCTTCTCCTCCTTTCAAACCAGCCCACTATTTCCCTCCATTCACCCATTGTTTCTTTCCTCAATCTCTACTTCTGCCGAAATACCGCAAAAGCCGAAATCAGTGAAGATAGGGAGTGCCGATTCTTTGTGACCAGCAACCTTTTCTTTCCTTTTCAATTGTTGATGTTCAATTCCTTTACCTTTTAGGCATACGGATTCAAGAGAAGAAAGACTGTGGTAAGTGCTCGAACTCTAAACGATTCCTAGAGTAACTTTTGGCCAAAAGCCGAAACCCCTCTAGTTTAGGTTGGTGGCTGAATATGGGTATAGGCCATATGGGGTCTTCTTTTAATATTTTTGTGGTTTATTTAGTGGAGGGGCAGCAAGGTGTAGTGTCGACTTAGAGTAGCTTGGATCACCGGAGTGGCTAGACCTAGTCATCAATCGTGGCAAGGTAAGATTCCTAAGGCCACTATAGATGGTGGCCGAATGTGTAAGTATTAATATTAGATGATTTTTGGTTTGGTTCAATTATGGTAAGCTGATTATTAACGATGGATTAATGGAGAAATTGTGTAGGAGATCTCGTCGAGGAATATGGCCAAACATGTGTGTAACGAACCCTCTTTCACGAGCTTAAAACGATAAAGGCCGAAAAGCCGAAATGCTGAAATTTTGGCATTTCGAGGACTCGTGAGCAAGTGACCACTCATTAGTTAGTTAGATTCGTTGAGATGATGATTAGGAACATTGGAAACGGTAAGAACGTGATTTTTGGCATTCACGGTAAGTTGGGCCTCGAGGGGCTGCAATAGGGCCCAATAGGCTTTCGGGCCCATTTGGGTAAAATTGGTAGAAAATGGAAATCTGTTAAATTGCATGTTACGACTGTTAATACTGTTATGGATATAGGCTAAATTGGCCTAGATGACAAAATCGGCTAAGTAGGGCCCATTAGAGGTTTTAGGCCCAATAACTCAGTTTCACTAAAAGTGGGCCAGAAGCACTGTTTAAAC
Source organism: Gossypium arboreum (assembly GCF_025698485.1). Lineage (NCBI taxonomy): Eukaryota > Viridiplantae > Streptophyta > Magnoliopsida > Malvales > Malvaceae > Gossypium > Gossypium arboreum. The sequence continues at coordinate 25,395,034 of NC_069075.1, forward strand.
AAATGAATAGTTAGTAACTGATGATGAACATGGAAAAATCCCTAATTTTTGGTAAAATTACGATATTACCCTTATAATATGAAAATGACCGTTTTTCCCCTAAGTAAAAATTACTATTATACGCCTAGGGTTTAAACGTAAATTTTAACACATGGGATTTTGATAAACATGGTATATATGATATGCACATGACATGTATAGTAAGCACATGATATGTATGATATGCACATGATGTATTCATAAATGCATTGGGTTGGGCTTTTATATGGATGGAGGCAGTGCAAAATGGCTTATGCCCTAGTTATTAAAGGGCTTATGCCCCAGTTATTAAAGGGCTTATGCCCCAGTTATTAAAAGGGCTTTTTGCCCCAATTATTAAAAGAGGCTAGGCCTCCAGTTATACAAAAGCAGCTATGCTGCCAGTGGTGTGTTGGTTGAGTGGGTTTACTTATTCCCCACATGGTGTGTTGCTTGGTACGGGTGGAGAGTAGTGGATGGTGGGTCGAGTAGTCTCCCCAAATGGGCTTGCATTCTTTCATTGACATTATACGTGATATTGAAATGGGCCTATGGGCCATACCGTTTACAGTAAAGGCTTCGGCCCAATAATATGAAATATGAAAAGACTTCGGCCCAGTGTTATGAAATATGAAGTGTGAAAAGGGCTATGGCCCAGTACATGTTGAGATTGGATTTGGGCTTAGGCCCAATAGGCTGTTATTGTTTTGGGCTCTAAAAGGGGCTTGTTGCACACTGAGTTTCCAAACTCACCCCCTTTCCTTAACCTTGCAGGTGAGCCTTGATGTGGGGACTTGGGCCAGAGGGGATTCAAAGTAGCCACGGTGATCGTCTTTAGGCTTTTAAATAAGCATTGGTTTTCATTAAATTTCCTTTAATTATTATTTATTTTTGGGTTGTAATAAGGTCATTTTAACTTTCCTTTTATTTCTTTACGGGATTATTTTATTTTTAATAACTTTAAACTTGGTTGATAATTATTCAAATGGGCTAGACTTAGGACGTGTTTTCAAAATGATACTTGTTTTCAAAATATCTCAACGCCACGATTAATCGATTTATCAAAGATGTCCACTTAAACAGATTTAAACACGATATAACAAACTATGGCTATGGTTGTGGGCATGTCTAGGATTGGATCCAATCAAAGAGCTTGGTACTTAAGCAGCCTTCATGGCTCACCTCCTCTGTCTCGGATACCTACCTGGTGCCCAGCTTCCATACATGTTGTTAACTCAACAAAATATATGGTTTTTAAAACACTAAAACGGAACGTGGGTTTTCAACTCCAATGTGGCACGTCAGATTCGGCCATAACGTCTGGGTCGGGTTTGGGGTGTTACATGGGCTTAATGATGATATCCAATTGTCTGTTGGTGTCCTAGAAATAAAAGAGTTTGTTATCCTAGTTGAGAGAGCCTGTAAGGCAGAGGAGCTGTTAAAAAGAAAGAGCAAAGTTGAAATTGAGATGCAAGACATGAAGAAAAGACTAATGAGCAAGTCATTTCAGTCTACATCCAAGAGGCCTAGAGAGTTCTCCACTAGATCTAATTTTTCAGCTAGATATTCTAGTCGAAACAGAGGCAGAAGATTTATGAGTCCGAAAGCTCAGACCACTTTGATTGCAAGTGTTGGCAGTGTTCAGCCTGATAGACCAGAGTGTTTCCGATGTGGTCGATGTCACCAAGGTCAGTGTCAAGCAACTGAGACAGGTTGTTTCTGATGTGGTGCACCAGACCATTTTATTCGGGAGTGTCTTGAGATGATTAAAAGGGAAGCAATACTGAGTGTAAGATTAGGAAAAGCTCCTGTCAGAGGCAGACTATTGAGAAATCTGGGAGCTGGGGAAAATAATAGAGGTGCATCTAGAGATTTAGCAGTGAGGCCAGATGTTAGAGCACCTGCGAGGACTTATGATATCCGTGCTCGCGAAGAGGCATCCTCCCCCAATGTGATTACGGGTACATTTTCTCTCCATGGTACTAGAGTTGTTGTTTTGATTGATCCGGGTTCAACCTATTCATATGTTTGCATGAAATTGATGTTTAGTAGGAGTATGCCTATAGAATCTACAGAATTTGTGATTAAAGTATCGAATCCATTAGGCAAGCATGTATTAGTAGATAAAGTATCTAAAAATTGCCCTTTAATGATTAGAAGCTACTGTTTTCCGGCCGATCTCATGCTATTGCCATTTGATGAGTTTGATGTGGTTCTTGGTATGGATTGGTTGACTACACATGATGTGATAGTGAATTATGGAAAGAAATTCATTGAGTTGAAATGTGAAACTGGTGAAATTCTTCGGGTTAATTCAGAAGAGTCAGATAGTTCATTTGCCATAATTTCTGTTATGTCTGCTCAGAAATGTTTAAGAAAAGGGTATGAAGCTTATCTTACTTTTGTGTTGAAAACTAAAGATCCAGAATTGAAAATTGAATCAATGCATATGGTATGTGAGTTTCCTGATGTGTTTTCGGAAGAACTACCAGTTTTGCCTCCTCTTAGAGAAGTTGAGTTTGGTATTGAGTTGATTCCAGGTACTACGCCCATTTCTATTGCTCCTTATAGAATGACCCCATTGGAATTGAAAGAATTGAAAGCTCAGTTGCAGGAATTAACAGATAAAGGCTTTGTAAGACCCAGTAGTTCACCATGGGGTTCACCAGTGCTGTTTGTGAAAAAGAAAGACGGATCGATGAGATTGTGCATAGATTATCAGCAACTTAACAAGGTAACAGAAAAGAACAAGTATCCATTGCCTAGAATTGATGATCTATTTGATCAATTGAAGGGAGCCACTGTGCTCTCCAAGATAGATTTGAGATCCGGATACTATCGATTATGAGTTAAAGAGTCGATGTCTCAAGCGCTTTCCGGACTAGGTATGGTTATTATGAGTTCCTTGTGATGCCATTTGGCTTAACTAATGCTCCTGACATTTTCATGGACTTAATGAACCGAATTTTCAGACCGTACTTAGATATGTTTGTAGTTGTGTTCATTGATGATAACTTGATTTATTCTCATGATGAGACTGAACATGCAGAGCATTTGAGAACAGTTTTATAGATTCTGAGAGATAATCAGTTGTATGCCAAGTTCAGCAAAAGTGAGTTCTGGTTACGAGAAGTTGGTTTTCTTGGACATATTGTCTCAGGTGAAGGTATCAAGGTTGATCCGAGCAAGATTTCATCCATTGTTGATTGGAAGCCTCCTAGAAATGTATCAGAAGTTAGAAGTTTTCTTGGTCTTGCCTGATATTATAGACGATTTGTAGAGGGATTTTCCATGATAGCTATCCCACTGACAAGATTGCTGCGAAAGGATGTCAAGTTTGAATTGACTGAGAAGTGTCAACAGAGTTTTGACAAGTTAAAAGCATTGTTGACTAAAGCTCTGTTTAGTACAACCGAACCGGTAAGGAGTTTGTGATTTACAGTGATGCGTCCATGAATGGACTTGGTTGTGTACTTATGCAAGAAGGGAAGGTAATTGCTTATGCCTCTAGATAGCTAAAGTCACATGAGAAGAACTATCTGACACATGATTTAGAGCTAGCTGCCATTGTTTTTGTGCTGAAGATTTGGAGACATCATTTGTACGGTGAGAAGTGCCACATATTCACTGATCACAAAAGTTTGAAATATTTGACGACTCAAAAGATTTGAATTTGAGGCAAAGAAGATGGTTAGAGTTAATTAAAGATTATGAGCTAGTGATCAATTATCACCCAGGTAAGGCAAACGTTGTTGCTGATGCTTTGAGTATGAAATCTTTGTTTGCATTAAGAGCTTTGAACACTAATCTAGCCTTATCAAATGATGGTTTTATCTTAGCTGAGTTGAGAGCTAAACCGATGTTTCTTGAAGAAATTTGTAAAGCTCAGAAAAATGACAGTGAGTTGTTAGCAAAAAGATATTAGTGTTAGTCGGATATAAAGTCAGATTTTTAGATCGATTCTGATGGTTGTTTGATGTTCAAATATAGGGTATGCGTACCAAAGAATGATGAGCTTATTCGAAAGCTCTTACAGGAAGCACATAGTAGTTATTTGTCTATTCATCAAAGTAGTACAAAGATGTCTAATGATTTGAAGAAAATGTATTGGTGGGTAGGAATGAAAAGGGACATTTCAGAGTTTGTTTCTAGATGCTTGATCTGTCACCAGGTAAAGGCCGAACATCAGGTACCTTCAGGTTTATTGCAGCATGTGCTAGTCCCTGAGTGGAAATGAGATCGAGCTACTATGGATTTTATGACAGGATTGCCGTTGACACCGAGATAGAAAGATGCAGTATGGGTTGTGATTGATAAGTTAACGAAGTCGGCTCATTTTATCCCAGTTCGTATGGATTATTCACTTGACAAGTTGGCCGAGTTGTATATTTCAGAGATAGTCAGACTACACGGGGTACCATTATCGATCATTTCAGACAGAGATCCAAGATTTACTTAACGATTTTGGAAGAAATTACAGGAGGCTTTGGGCACAAAGCTGAGTTTTAGTACAACTTTCCATCCTCAAACCAACGGTCTATCAGAGAGAGTTATTTAGGTACTTGAAGATATGCTTAGATGCTGTGTACTGGAATTTCAAGGCAGTTGGCAAAAATATTTACCATTAGTAGAGTTTGCCTACAATAATAGTTATCAGTCGAGTTTGAAGATGGCACCTTATGAAGCTTTGTATGGACGTAAATGTCGCACACCTTTGTATTGGACAGAGCTTAAGGAAAATTAGATTTACGGGGTTGATCTAGTTAAGGAAACAAAAAAGAAAGTAAAAGTCATCAGAGATTGCTTGAAAGCAGTTTCAGATAGACAAAAGTCGTATGCAGATTTGAAGAGAAAAGAGATTGAGTATCAAGTTGGTGACAAAGTGTTTTTGAAAGTATCCCCATGGAAGAAAGTTCTCAAATTTGGCAAGAAAGGCAAACTAAGTCCACGTTTTATTGGACCGTTTGAAGTGATTGAGAGAGTCGGACCATTAGCATATCGGTTAGCTTTGACGATTGAGTTAGAGAAGATTCTCAATGTATTTCATGTGTCTATGCTACGTCGTTATCGTTTAGATCCTTCACATGTGATTTCTCAGACAGAGGTTGAGATTCAACCAGACATGACTTACGGTGAAGAACCGGTAAAGATCCTAGCTGGAGAGGTAAAGCAATTAAAGAACAAAAGTATTGCCCTTGTGAAAGTACTATGGAATAGACATGGGGTAGACGAGGCTACATGGGAGCCTGAAGAGGCTATGCGAAAGTAGTACCCAAATCTCTTCACAGGTAAGATTTTCGGGGACGAAAATCCCTAAAGGGGGGAGAAATGTAACATCCCGAAATAGGGCCTAAACGGAACAGTGGTTGCGAAACCATAAATTTGAGGTAGAAAAATTTATTTTATTATCATTTTAAGGTCTTTGGCATGATTTCATGATTGTGTGAAAATTTCGTTTAGAAATTTTATCGATAGAGGGTCCAATTTGATATTTAGGACTAAATTGCAAAAGTTGTAAAATGTGTGTTCTAGTTCACAAATGTATTAAGCACTTGTGAGTAATGGGTTTTTAAAGTGGAGGTCCTTGGATAGTAATTAGACCATTATATTAGTTTGGACAAAAATACCTAAAGGAAAATAAAACACCATAGTTTTTAATTAAGGGCATTTTGGTCATTTAGTTATTAAAATGAATTAAAAACAAAATTAAAAGCCAATTTCAAGGTTTCTCCATAGCTAGGGTTTGTTCCAAGCTTCCAAGCTCCATAATCAAGAAGAACAAAATCCGGAGTTAGACCGGGGAAAGAAAAAGATAATGGACTAAATCGATATAGTTGATCGTATTTTGTTTCGAGGTAAGTTTGCGGTAAATAAATGCAATATTCTATTATTTTATGTTAATCTTGTTAATTTCCAGCATGTGTATATTTATTTTATGAAATTATTCAAAGAAGACTCAAGCATGAATTGACAGAGAAGTAATTTCAGAAAGTCCTGGTTGAACCTTAGGAATGTGTGGGATACAAATGTCATGACATTAGGGTTCAAGGATACCATGTAAGACCATGCCAAGGCATGACAATTGGTAAGGTTTCTAAGGCAAGGAAATCATGTAAGACCATGTCAAGACATGGCATTGGTGAGTTCATAAGGCAAGGCATGTAAGACCATGTCAAGACATGGCAATGGTAAGTTTCAAAAGGATACCATGTAAGACCATGACAAGTCATGGAAATGGTAAGGTACCCGTGTATCCTTAGTATTCCAAGTGGTTCAACGGGAAAATTTAAAGAGAATATCAAGGTAAGGTAAGGTAAGATGAGTTATACTAAAAAGGTAAGACAAGTTCAGGCTAGAAGAGCAAAGGTAAGTACATAATGTTCATGTATGCTTGATAAGGAAAAAGGTAAGTAAAATGTATTAATAAATTTGATTAAGTAAGTATTTAAGTAAGTGAGTAAGTGAAGAAGTTTAAAATATGTCTATGACAATTAATGAAGTTGCATTAAGTAGTATCATGCCAAGTAGTAAGATAATTCTTATGAATGTTGTTATTTATTTGCATGCAAACTTACTAAGCTTAATGCTTACCCCCTTTATTTTCCTTCTTTTTATAGTTTTTTCAAGCTAACTCGGGGATCGTAAAGTACGTCGGAGGTCTGGGCACACTATCACGAGAATTATTTTGGTATAGCTAGACGCTTCATTTTGAGTATGGCATGTATAGCATCGTAACCATTTTGTGTGTATGGTCTTATGATATGGCTGATGAATGGTATGTAAATGATTGATAATGATTAGCTGTTGGAATGGCTAATCAAGGACATGTTTGGTGTTATGTATGCCTAAATGCTAGTTATTCTATGGAAATCATGAAAAAGGTGAAATTAGCTTTAAAACAGTATCGGACAGCAATAATGACGTGAATTTGGAAAATCACTAAAAATAGTAGAAATGGATTTAGATAGTGAATGAGATATAGAATTAAAGCTTGATGAGTCTACTTTCATATGGATGGATCAAAACGGGTATATGATTATATTTTATGAGATATTTAAATTTTTGTGAAACAGGGCCAGAGTGATTTCTGGGTCCCCTGTTTTGACTTTGGAAATTCACCAAAAATTGTACAAAGATAATTAGAAGTCATGCTTTATATGTACAGATTCCTTATTGAGTCTAGTTTTATGAGAAATAAACAGAATAATAATTTAAACTCTGTATAGGGATATATTTAATTCGTAATACACAGGGGTCAGAGTAGTCAAACCCTAAAACAGGGGAGATTTTAACTAATAAATTGTACTAGTTGGCCTGACCAAAAATTCTAAAAAAAGATTATGTGATAGATATATGAGTCCATTTTTAGGGAAAATTTACAGAATTGGATTTCGAGTTTCGTAACTCGAGATATATTTTTTTAAACGACTGTGACGTAGTTAGCCAGCTTGTCTGGAAGTTCTAAAATAAATTGTTTGAGCTGTTTAATTAATGAATTAAGTCCGTTAACACATCGTGCTCGACTTTGGCGACAGTCTTGGGCTCGGGGCGTTACAACACAGCCGAACAACACGCCTATGGGGCTGACTGTGTGTCACACACGGCCTAGACACACGCCCGTGTGTCCACCGTGTGGACAACTTTGAGGCCATTTTCCAAGCCCTTTTGTCACCCACAATAACACAACACACTCACATATGTCAATGAAGATCATCATGGCATAAATGGCTACTTAGACATCCATAGCTGTGGCTCATGCATGGTAAATTCATGTTAAAGTACACATATTTAGGACTCTACAAGTTGTTAAGTTCATTTCCACCATTTCTTTACATTTTAAACCATGCTATAACTTTACCAAGTGACATCGATCATCCATCAAGCATAGATTTCATGTTTTTCATCCATTGTTAACAACCAATTTAGCACACACCACAAGTGTAATAACACATCTCATACATGCATCAATACTTAGGGTTACAACCCAATAATCATCATGAGTCACATTTCATGCCCATATACAAAATGAATTAATATACTAATGTGAGCCATCATTTTTGGCTAAACAGTATGGCACATAGAACAAAATACTAAGTCCCTTATACATGGCATACTTAAATGTATTAAACCGAGTATACCCTAAAAGATTTGTTGATAGTGTGACTTGAGCTCCGACCTCCATGATCCCTAAGCTAGCCTGGCGATGCTAAAAGGAAAAAGGAAAAGAGAAAAGGGGGTAAGCATAAAGCTTAGTAAGTTGTATGTAAAGAGTAAACAACATAGATCATGAAATTTATGGATTAAACATACTATCAATTACCACCACCTTTTCATTTTACACATAATGAATATTGTGAGGATTGACAATAAATGCCTTTGAACATCATACTTATCTTACTCTTTCCTACTCATGTTAAATTTCCCATCATGAATCGAGTTCAATACTCATGAGGTTTATGTACATACATGTACCACACATATCTTACTCATATTACTCCACTTCTTAACCATGATCTTGAATGGCCCGTTGAACCACCCGGAATACTGATGGACGCTCGAGATCATCATACACCAAATAAAGTGCCAAAGCCATGTCCCAAATATGGTCTTACATAGGACCACATATCGATGCCATATCCCAGGTATGGTCTTATACGAAGTCTCATATTGGTACCGATGCCATGTCCCTAGCATGGTCTTATATGGGACCTCACATCAATGCCAATGCCATATCCTAGATATGGTCTTACATGGGATCTCATACTATTGCCGATGCCATGTCCTAGACATGGTCTTATACGGAATCTCTTATCGATACCATATCCCAAACATGGTCTTACACGAAATCACTTAATGACGCCGAAGCCATATCCCTGATATGGTCTTATACGGGATCACATTTTGGTGCCAATGCCATGTCCTAGATATGGTCTTACACAGGATCTCATTAACCATGGTGTCATGATATCTGCATCCTAAGCATTCCTCAGGGTCATTCGAGACTTTTGAGATACAAAGCTATCATCATATTTTCATTGAATCATCACAAGTCAATTCCATCAAGGCATATATATACACATTTCACATAATATTAGGTAATAAAAACATAATAATGAAATTGTTGAATTACTTACACACAAACTTATCGGTCCCAAAATATTGCTAACTTTATGTTTTAGTCCAAAACTTGCTTTTCCCTCGATTTAGGTCCGGACTCCGTTTTTCTTGATCTATAATAGCAAATTTCACTTATTTAATTATCACATTGCCCAAATCAGTCCATAAATCAGAATTTAGCTAAAATTATAGTTTTTCCTTATACTTTCACAAAATTACAATTTAGTCCCTAGGCTTATATATTGAAATGTACTCATTTTCTTTACTACTTAAGCCTAGCCAAATGTTTCTTGTACTCATAGCAGCCTACATTATTCATCAAAAATAGATTTTTATCACTTAGTTTACACCTTTTTTCAATTTAGTCATTTTTAGGTGTTTTCATGCAAAATCACTTGACAAAAGATGTTCATCATACATCAAACTCACAAATTTATTCATTAAACATCAAAGAACATGCATGTCACACATGGGTAAAGTTTTGAACATAAACCCTAGCTCAAAATATGGGTAGAAATAGATAGATTAAGCTTCATGGATTTCAAAAATGCAATGAACAATAAAAATGGGGCTAGGGAACACTTACTTCTAAGCTTGAAAAGTTTGAAAACCCTAGCTATGGTTCTCTGCAAATTTCGGCAGCCAAGGAAGAAGATGACCATGTTTTTTGGCTTATCTTGCCCTTTTAATTCTTTAATTAACCAAATAACCAAAATACCCCTCCTTACTAACTTTTAATTTTTGTCCAAAATTATAGAAATTGTGTAAATTGCTATTTCAGACCTCCTAATTTATAATCCATAGCAAATTTCATGCTAAAAGATTCTAGAACCTAAGTTTTGCATCTTTTTTCATTTTGGTCCTTAGAATTCAATTGACCATTTTATGCATAAAATTTCTTCATGAATTTTTCACAAAAGCATGCATATATCATGGACCTCATAATAATCATAAAAAAATTGTTTCTATCTTGGATTTGTGGTCTCAAAATCACTATTTCGGCTAGGCCCTAATTTGGGATGTTACAGTGACACCTCAAAAGAGGTTATAAGGTGTAAGACAATGGCTTGATTATGGTAACCAGTGGAGTTCGCCAAGACGTTAAACATGGGGATTAAGGTGTAAGACCATAGCTCAACTATGGTAACTAGTAGAGTCCACTAGGACATTAAACATAGGGATTAAGGTCTATGACCATAGCTTAGTATGACAACTAATGGAGTCTGCTAGGACATTGAACATGGGGTTGCATGTGCAATAACATAGCTCGACTATGACCACATGAGTAGGCTATTTGGGTAGTAAACGCGGGGTAGTCGACCAGGACGTAAAATATGCAATTACACATGTGAAGTCTGTAGATCCGTATACTAAAAGATTTACTAAGGTGTAAAGTAGAAGTTGTTGTCTGACATGTTTGACAAGTCACAAGACAAAATGAATTCAGTGCATCTTGGAACACAAATTAATGAGATAATAAGAGAATTCACCAAAGGTGATGATGAGTGGAGCAAAGGTAGCATCTCAACCTAGTATTGTAGGAAATGAGGGAGAGACTCATTATATAAGGAGGTAAGCGTAATTTACATTAATAAGAGTCTGCTAGAGAAGCCATGAATCCCACATTATTTAAGTAGATATAGCCTTAATTTGTAATTAAACAAATAGGTAGCTGAAATATTTGGTAGAGAGACAAGAGTCTGCATGGGAGGAAATGCCAGCTTAAGATTGAATGATCAATGAAGTCCGCCAAATATTAGCGAAAAGTGGAAGTCAGTTAGGACCATGAAACACGTTAAAGATCTTGTCAATCTACTAAGGGTGGAAATCTTCACAGAAGACCTGAAAAAGAGATAATACGTCGGGTACTATGGGGTTACATTGGGGGCACTAGTTCACCAAGAAAAAAAGATATTAAGAAGAGATATTGTTTTGGTAAGGACCTACAGTTATGGAAAATACTTAGGTAAACACCATGTAACAGCCTATTTTCGGTGAGATCAGAACAGTGGTATTAAATGAAGTCTCATTTTTAGTAATTTCTATATTTTTAGAATTAGGATAGTCTAATCTTTCTATTTAGGGGATTTATTTAAAAAGTTATCAAGCTATGAAATTTGGTCATGGATGAATATGATGGAAATTAGAAATTTATGGTAGAAAATGAAAAGGTATTCATAGATAAACAACTTTTACAAAGTAATTTTTGATAAAAACTTGAGTTAGGGATTAAAATGAAAAAGTGGTAAAACCTATGGAAAATTCTAAAATTTATGAAATGTATGCGTTGTAAATGTAGTATATAAAGTTCTGCTAGGCTTCGAAAGAAGGTTAAATTCCATGAATTTCATTTTTCGAGCCTAGGGGCAAAATCAAAATTTTTGAAAAAGATAGGGGCAAAATGATAATTTTTCCTAGGATGTAATAGGATGCAGATGTATATGAAATGTGATAGATTAATAGTTAAATTTACCCATATAAATCTGGAAAGACCAACCACGAAACTAGATCGAGGAAAGTAAAAGGTTTCGGATTAGTTGAAATTCAAATACGAACCATTTTGAAGGTAAGTTCGTGTAACTTGAATATGTATCTTAATATGCTTGAATTGAATTGTATGATTGTGTTGAGATGTGTGAGATGATATATACATAATGAAAAAGTCCTAAGTTGTGAAATATGGACAAATTATCATGTTCCGGTTGAATGTTGAATTTCGATGGATTAAGAATAATATTGCACATGTTTTAGATAGAATTTAGCCCGGATGGGTAATTCTAATGTAAGCCCTCTTGAGCTTTTGTCATAGATTGGATTTAGCCTGAACGGGTAATCCAAATTAAGCTCTCTAGAGCATATGCTACAGATAGGATTTAGCCTGGACTGGTAATCCTGCTGTAAAATGTGTGGCTCAAGAGTGTGCCTTTTTATTTTGTACCCTAATGGGTACTTTTGCACATGATTATATTACTCGAACAAATAGTTCGACGATTTGAATATACGAGAATATTATTAACCGAAGCTTTGAAACTGGTTTAGTCTGCATTGAGCAAAGACTTCTCGATTTTCAGTGATGTGTTTTAAGACAAGAAGGGCAGTGTGATAGCTTAAAGTATCTAGTGTCATAGAAAGACTTAAGTTGAGATAGTGTAGCTGACTTGAATTGTTAAAGGATGAAAGGATAGTTATGGTATGATATCTGAAAATGAGATTACTATAGATTTCATATCAGAATTATTCCTATCTTTGAAAGAGAAAGATGTTATATGACATGTTGTTAAGTAATTGATGAATCTGCAAATCATGTCAGTAAGTACTGAATTTCCGCTCATCAGACTTATGGGATTAAGTATCTTTGAGATTTTTGAATTTCTTAAAATGTTATTTCTTGTTAATCGGAATAAAATTTGGGATTTATATCGTGAATTAATGAAAAAGCTAATTGAGGCTCTGAATTTTAATGATGACCAGAGGCCGAACTAGTAAACTGTCGAACTGTATAAAATGATAGAAAACTTAAGGCAATGATGATTGGGCTAGCTACGCATTTGAATCCAAGAGGATTCAAATATGATGTGTATATACATATTCTATGACGGTATGGGTTCGACCCTTGTATACATGAGTTCTCTGATAGAAGTCAAGATTCGATTGATGCGTCGTATAACACGTAATTGTTCATGACTTTAGTATGAGAAATTAAAGAGCTAAGTATTATACTTAGCTTGACTAAAAGTTCTTCAGAAATGATTATGAGATAGTGGAGTTTATGTGAAAATCAAACCACTCTTCTGTAAGATTTTCGGGGATGAAAATCCCTAAAGAGGGGAGAGTTGTAATATCCCGAATTAGGGCCTAGTCGGAACAATGGTTTCGGGACCACAAATCTGACACATTAAAATATTTTTATTATATTTTTATGGTCTACAATTTCACGGGATGATTTTGTGAAAATTTCGTTTAAAAATTTTGACGTTTAGGCACTCAATTTCGTTAAAAGGACTAAATTGTAAAAAGTGCAAAAGTTGAGTTCTACATGTTAGAGGTGTCTAATTGTTATGAAATTTTAAATTGGAGGCAATTAAATGGTAATTAGACCATTGGAAAATTTTTTGGACAAAAATGGACATGAAATGGGTGAAATAGAATATTTTTAAGTTATGGTCATTTTGGTAATCTAGTAATTAAAATGAATTAAAAACAAAATTAAAAGCCAATTTTTGTCCATCTTCTATCCCATGGTTGAAACTTGCATGGAGAAGACATAGCTAGATTTTCAAGCTTCCAAGCTCGATTGTAAGTCCTTTATAGCCCCGTTTTTAATGATTTTTACGTTTTTAAAATCCTCGTAACAAGATCTACTCATTTCTACCTATATTTTGAGCTAGGGTTTGTGTTTAAAAATTTACCCATGGATGACATGCATGTGTTTTGATGTCTAATGGTAGAAAATGAATGCTCGGTGTGTAATAAACGACTTTTACTAAGTGATTTTCAGGGAAATTGTCAAAAAGGACCGTTTTGCAAAAGTTACAAAATTTGTCATAAAAGTGTGATTTAGTGGAAATTAGGGGATGCTATAGTTACAAAAATGATTCGGCTAGGCTTAAAATGCAAGGAAAATGGATAAAATTCATCTTACGAGCCTTAGGGAAAAAGTGTAAATATGTGAAAGTTTAGGGGTCAAAATGCAAATTTGTAAAAATATGATTTTTGGACCCATATGAATAATGTGACAAATTAGTAAGCTAAATGTGATATTATAGATCAAAGAAAATGAGATTCGGGCATAGATTGGAAATGAATGAGATCATGGACTAAATCGGAATATATAGCTGTGCTCACATTCGAGGTAAGTTCGTGTGTCAATAATATTACAATGCTATGTTTGAATTGAAAATTCCATATTATTATTGCATGAATGGTATGATTTAATATATTGAAAACTGATGAAAGAATGGTATATAAAAATTGTAAGAACAATGATATATGACTAGTAGCACATAAAATGTTGGATGGTTCAATTATTGATAGCTTGTTATATGATAGCTGAATATATTGAGAATTTGATATAACATGATGTTTTATTAAGTAGGATAACTTGTGAAAGAGAGAAAAGGAAGGTAAGTTTGTATGTAAATAATATATTGTTTTTATTTATGTTATAATATTTTGTTATTATATGAGATGTGGTGGCATATTGAGTGATCACTTGATGTAAATTATGAATTGAAATTGATTATGGATGAATTGGAAAAAGGTTGAAAAGTGAGGAATTTCTCGGTTGGACCTTCGAAGTAGAAAAGATACGAATAATCCGTTGTGAGAACACATGTGTGTACTATATGCAGGCTACTATGTGTTTAAAATGGTTTCAGGTCACGTGTGTAGTACAAGTGCAAGCTACTACATGTACCAGATTGTTAGGTTGCATGTGTAGTACTAAGTGTAGGCTACTATGAGTACCCGATAGCTTCAATCACGTGTGTAGTACTAAGTGTAGCCTACTACGTGTATCTGATGGTTAGGTCACATGTTTAGTACTAAGTGCAGGCTACTATGTGTACCAGATTGTTAGGTCGCATGTGTAGTACTAAGTGCAGGCTACTATGCATACCAGAGTGCTTCAGTTACAAAGGGTGGTTGTAACACCCCTAACTCGTGACCGACGCCGGTGTCGGACACGAGGGGTTAACGAGACAAATCCTCTTAAAGTACCGACCAATTTGGCATTTCTGGACAGGCTGGAAAACTGCATCACCGTCGCCTTAAAAATCATATCTCGAGTTACAAAACTCGGAAACTGGTTTCGTAAATTTTCCCTGAATTTAGACTCATACACCCATCCATGGATTTATTTTTAGAATTTTTGGTTGGGCCAATTGGTACAGTTTATTAGTTAAAGTCACCCTTGTTACAGGGATCGACTGCTCTGACCTCCGCGCGTTACAACTTGAATATCTTTCTGTACAGGGCTTTAATACTGGTGCCGTTTGTTTCTAATGAAACTAGACTCAAAATGGAATCTGTACATATAAGGCATGACTCCTAATTCTTTCTGGATAATTTATGGTAAATTTTCAAAGTCGCGACAGGGGACCCAGAAATCGTTCTGGCCCTGTCTCACGAGAACTTTAATATCTCCCAGTATACTGTTCATATGGTCGTTTCGTTTCGTCCATATAAAAATAGATTCATCAAGGATCAGTTCCATAATTTACTCACTATTTAATTCTACTTCTACTATTTTTAGTGATTTTTCAATCTCATCTCACTGCTGCTGTCCGCAACAGTTACTGCAGTAGACTATGCCAATTTCATGAATTTTTCCTTGGCCTTAATCATCCATCATACATGACACAAATTATGGCCACCTTAACAAAATTTGAGTTTCTAAGACTCGTGGCTATAGGTTCTAGCATCCCACTCGGCGACCACATAGGCCATTTTACATGGCTTAAAATTTACAACCCACAATTCGACAAAATATAATAGCCTATACATGCCAAATGTTCTTCAACAACAAAAACAATACCACAAGATTTCAGCGGTGTGATGACTTCAACGACGGTTCGAGCACATAACAATACGAGTCCAAGAGACCTAAAATGGGTGACAAGAAAACACTGAGTGAGTTTACAACTCAGTAAGTCATAAGCATTAAATCAATCCACCGATAAAGTTACTACTACATGTACAACAAATGAGGCTAGGTACTTGTCCATATCGAATCTATACCATAATACCTCGGACCTTTCGGTCCAATCTCGTACCAATTCATACATCCACATTTCATATTCTACACAACAAGATAATCGAAGCATTTTTACACATTAACTCATTTTCCAGCACAACCATACAATTTCAATCATCACATAGATTTAAGGCTTACCAAATTCAACCCCAAGCATGAACGTATTACCTATTCGTCATGAGCTCAAGGTGCTTACCCGATCCGCTGTCCATACTCACTCGATGGAGACACACCCTCCATATAATTGTTCGATTGGAGATATTTATATATATATATAGAGTACGCACACAAAGTGCTTAATACTCGATTTCGCACACTTAGTGCCATGCGATTTAAGCCCACACACAGTGCCATGCCCTTCGAGCTCGCACACTTAGTGCCATATATTTCCAGCATGCACACTTAGTGCCATATATTTCCAGCACGCACACTTAGTGCCAATCTCGTCACCGTACACACGTATTGCCCAGACACTTAGTGCCGAAAGCAAACTTTCTACACATTTCACTATTTCTTTTACATTCAACAATTGTCATCACTCCATACACATACATTTTCATTTATATATATACATCATCCCATTAAACACAATTGCATAAATTTTACAATCATTTAAGCAATATCAAATACGTGCTTAATGACTTACCTCGTGTTGGGTAAAATAGTTCCAAGTCGGCTACTCGATGACCTTCGTCTTTCCCTTGCTTGATTCTCCTTCTTTAACTCCTTGAGCTTAATCAATAAATCACTAGTTTAACCATCTTGCTAAACATTCATAATTCAACTACACATGCATATGTATGCTTGTATATTCGGCAACCATTCTTACTAATCGCCCATTTGGTCGATTATACACCTAACCGAATATGCACCAAAACTTGATTCAACATTACCTACATACTCACTTTAATGGCGAATATATATACATGTACAATGTCAACTAACATCTTTTAATCACCTAATTTCATCTCATGAACATTTAATCAAATTTTCCCAATCTAGCATATATTTTCACATCCATTTGTAACATCATGTACAAACACATATGCACATATATCAAAACACAAATTTTACCTATCATGCAACAAGCATAAATCGCACTTATGAGCATGCCATGGCGAATACATCCCACACCATCCCCCTTTCAATTTTTGGTCATGGTTAAACAAAGAAAACTCCATGTCTTACTCAAGAATGCTAAAAGAAATTTCAAGAGTAGTCAATCCATCATTACATGTATCATCAACAAGCTTCACATTTAGCATGCAATGGCTTTAACACAATATCAACCTTGGCCAAATACCATTTCCATGGCATAACAAGGATTTGAACCATGGGCTAACATGAACATCAAGTTAGCAACTAAAACATGCATGAATCTCATGACACAACCTCAAACATACCTTAATCTTGACACAAGTATGACCAAATCTCCTTCTAGTTCTCTTCTAAACCAAGCATGAAGCAAAAATCCTTCCTTTTTCCCTTAGTATTTTCAGCCAAGATTTTGAGAATGGATGAACAATTTTTTTTCCTTTCTTTTTCCTCTACTCACGGCAACAAAGGGGGGCATCCATGCTCATTTTTTTTCATTTCTTTATTTTTTCTACATAATCCACTAACTAAACATGTTGGAAACATGTTCCTTGCCCATATTCTTGTCATGGCGGCCACTCACCTTAGGAAGTGGGTTATTTGACATGCAAGGACAACTATTTTCCCACATGTATTAATAGGCCACCTTACAATTGCCTAGCACATTTCTAAATTTTCTCACATAAGTCCTATTTGATAAAAATTCACTTACTATTAACAAAATCCAAACACGAAATTTTCACACATGCATATATACATATAATGAGCATCAATTATGATGGTTAATTATTATTATGACTCGGTTTGGTGGTCCCGAAACCACTTTCCGACTAGGGTCGATTTAGGGATGTCACAGTGGTAATATATATAGGCCACCGGGTATCTGTTATTATTCCGATGAGTTCAACGGGAAATTTACTAAGTGAAAATACATATGAACATGACTATATGATGAATAAGTAAAGGCTCGTGTGTGTAAGCTTATGAGCAATATGCTCGATACGTGATCAAACTTTGGTAAGATTGATATGGCGTAAGTGTTACAATGAAAGTTACTACAAAGAAAACATGAAAGAGTGAAATTTAGTAATAAAACAGTTTTGGACAGTAGCAGTTGTGTGATTTTGAAAAAACACCAAAAATTGTGGAAATATAATTAGAAGTTGAATAAGATATGAAATAAAGTCTTATTGAGTCTATTTTCATATAAAGGAAATGGTGTAAGCAAAAGAATTTCATATTATGAGATATTTAAATTCTTGTGAGACAGGGTCAGAATGAGTTCGGAATCCTCTATTCCGAATTGGAAAAATCACTAGGAATTGTAAAAAAATAATAATGGGTTATAAATTATATGCTTAAAATCCTTAATGAGATTATTTTCAAGGGAAATGGATGATAGCATCATCCTAATCTCGTACTATGATATAATTAATTCGTAGTGAAGAGAGGTCGAAACTATCAGATAGCAAAATAAGGGTAACTTTAACGAATAAACTGTACTTATTGGCTAGACCAAAAATTTTGAAAATTTTATGGTAAGAAGATATGTGAGTCTAGCTTCTGGGAAAATTAGTGGTTCTTAATTTAGAGTCCTGTAGCTTAGATATAAATAATTTAGTGACTATGACGCGAGAAAACAACTTAACTGAACTTTGAATAAATAGAGAAGAATTGAAAAATAGCATGTTAATACATTGCTTATTATTTTTCATGCGAGCTTACTAAGCATAAAGCTTACTCCCTCCTTTCCATTTCTTTTAATGTTGTCAGGTCAGCTCGGTGTTAGAGATCATCGGAGGCAGTATAACACTATCAAGCCAATACCTTTGGAGTATTGATACATATGTTAGAAATATCAAGTGAGTGGCATGTATATGAACCTAGTTCTATGACATGTGTTATTATGATTTGGCTAAATGTATTAGGCTATATCGAGCTATTGTATATGGCCAAGAGAGGTGGCTCATATTGATTATGGTTTGTAAGTCTAGCTAATCATGTTACGTTTTAATGTATATGATGTGATGATATGAATATGTTTGTTTGCCATGCATGGTTGGTAATATGTCATGAATGTTGAATGAATGTTTTATGACCAATCGAGATGATCATGACTATGAATTAAATGTGTAATATGGTAACAAGATGATAGTGCCTTGAACATGGATGTCTGATGTATAAGTTAGTAACTATAGTTTAATGGTATAAGTGATTAATGAGATGACAAGGTTAAATGAATGTGTAATAATGTGGCTAGACTAGTTTATCATGAGTAGGTGGAACAAATGTATAATGACGAGCTAATGTTGAATGTGTCTTTAAAGGGCATTTAGTCAATAAAATGATGCCATGAGTTATGATTTTGATGTGTATAAGGTTGTAAGGGTTTATGGGAAAGATGAAGGCTTGGAAAATAGCCTAAGTGTTAGCCACACGGGCAGAGACATGGCCATGTGTCTCAGCTATGTGGAGGACACGGTTTAGCACATGGGCATGTGGCTTGGCCGTGTGGTTCAAATTGTTTTGCTAATGTCACAAACAGAGAGTTACACAGGCTGAGGACACGGGCGTGTGTGTCCACACGGTTCAACACAGACGGGCATGTGACTCTCCAAAGCAATAAATTTGCTAAGTTGTCCAAAGTTTATCGAAAGTTCTTGGTTTAGTCCCGAACCACCTCGATGTATGTTTTAGGCCTCGAAGGCCCGTATAAGGGACGATATACATGTGTTTGAAATGTCTTAATTTGGAAAAAAATTTTATGGGCCGGTTTCGCATGTTTGTGAATGTTTAAGTCCGGTAACGCCTAGAACCCTGTCCCGGCTTTGGATACGAGTAAGGGGTTTTACATGTTTGCATAGGGATTACACACTGAGTTTATGTAAACTCACTCCTTCTGTTTTATCTGTACAGGTAATCCCAAACTTAGGTGGATCGGAACGGCAGAGGACTTAGCGGTAGCCACACGACCCTTTTTATTGTTCGTAATTAATTAGAATTTTTTTAAAGTTTTACTTGGGGTATTTTACTGTAATAATGGCCTCTTTTGGATTTTTGCTTTAAATTTTGAGTTTATACTGCTTTATGTTTAAAATCTACTTGAGGTAGGTAAAACACGTTTTTAAAAGAAACGCATGTGTTTTAACAAAAAAAAAACTCAAATACGCAAACTATTTTTAAAAGCTTCTGCATCGTATAACGTTTGAAAATTAAGGATGCACGATTTTGGAATTAACAAAAGATAATGACGAGTTCTAAACAGGGCCACTGCAATCAATTTCCGAAGGACTGTCAAAATTACTTATAAGTTTCTTCTGCCCTAATCTTTATTGTTGTTCAATATGTTTGCAATTTGCTTTGTTGTTCTTTCATTAACGATGATAGCTTAATTTTGTTTAGCTAGAATGATTAAGTCAATTTGATAAATTTAATTTGATTTATGTTCATGATGTTCTATTCCTCAATCGTTCGTGCTTTCAATTAAAAACATGCATGTATTTCATTCATTAAAATGTGATTGAATGCATTAGAATTAGTTTGTAATGACCCGATAGTCAGGTAATCGGAAAGTGTATTTTCGGATCATCGTTTTCATGAAATATATTCGTAAATATTTATTAAAAAAATTTACGAAGTTAGTTGTATGGTTAATTAGGTTTTAGTTAGGAGAATTAGCTTGAATTAAGGTTTATTAGGTGTAAGGATTAAAATTGAACAAAGTGTGAAAGTTTAATTGTAGATTAAAGAAAAGTTGATGGATTAAATGATAAAATAAACCATAAGTAACACTTGTATAGTAAAAAGTAAATACAAATGTATGGTAACAATGAAATACATTTGTACAAATAATGTACATAAGAATCAAATACTTAATATTTAAGTATATAATATAATAATAACTAAATAAATAAATAAATCAAATTGAGACAATTGTATGGTAAAAATAATGTACATGTGTAATAAATATGTTTATACATTTGTAATATATATGTATTTACTTATTATTTAAGAAATAATATTTATTATGTTAATATAATATAATATTAATATAATAAACATAAAGTAAAATAAATAAATAAAATATACAAAATAATAGAAGAAAGAATGAAGGCAAAGCGAAACAAGGGAGAAAATGGATAAAGAAAAAGAAAGGAAAATTAGGGTTTTAAAGGTTTAAAGTTCAAGTGGTAAATCAATTTAATCCCTTTTCTTGTAATTTTTAGTTTTAGGATCCTAAAACAAAATACTACTTGATTTATGTTAGAATTTTAAAAGTTAGTGAATTTTTAAATGTAGTTTATGTTGAATTAATTGAAGAATTAGGGGTTAAGTTGATAGAATTTCAAGTTAGAATTGAATAAAGGATTGAATTGTAAAATAAATGATAAGTTTTAAGCAATAGGGACTAAATTGAAAGAAATTTTGAAATTAGGGTTTTATGGTGAAATTAGAGAGTTGAAATTAATTTAAAGTGGAAACTGGATTGAGATATGGAATTAGTTTTGTAAGAAAAATGGTTAGTTTAATTTAAGGATTAAATTGGAATTTAAACAAAAGTTGTGTATAAATTGAAATATTCAATGATAAATTGTGTTGAATTGATGATTTTCAATTATTTTAATTCTGTAGCAAACGTTGAACCGAAGACCTTGGCTAGGAAAGGAATAGACAAAGTCAACAAAGATTAGCTTGGAAATTATGGTTTGTATTTCTATAATCCAAATCTAATAATTATTTGTTGTATTTATTATTTAATATACATGGTAAGTGAAACTAAGGTGAGTGTAACACCCCAAACCCGGCCCAGACGTTATGGCCGAATCTGGCATGCCACATGGAAGTGTTTTAGCGAAAACCTTGTTTTCATTGAAAACCCTTCCTTAAAAAGTTACATCTTAAATACTTGGTAAAAATCCCTTTTCTGTTGCGAAGCTTTGCTTAAAACATTTGAGTTAAGAAAACTTATCCTTTTGTGGAAACGTAGTATTAAAAGAAAACTATAGCTTAGAAAATCCATGTTCTAATTCTTATAATTACAACGCACGAATTTAATAATCCAAATTGTCTTGCTAGCTGGCCACCCAAAGTCCCTCCAGATATCAAACCTCCTACTGAGCATCACCTGAGAAAAATAAAAGAGGGGGTGAGTTTTCGCAAACTCAATGTGTACAACCCTCGACAAGTAATAAGCATTCGTCATTCATCATAAAATCATACATGCAATGCAGTGCAACCCACCCCAATAATCCATCCACTACACACCAACTCCGTCCCCCGGTACACACCATGTGGGAATATAAATATCGATCGACCCATCCGATACACTCCAATGGTAGCCCGGTTGCAAAACTACCTTCATTGCAGCAAGCTACCAATCACATAATGGGCTTTTTCAAGCAACCATGAGACCCTCATATACTTCCTCCGTTCCATAATTCCCAACCTCTATGCAACCTAAACAGAATATCGTATGTATGCAGCAGTTATACATGTAACATCTCTAAATCTTACATTCAATACCCAGGGGTATTTTGGTCATTTTTGCCCTTAGGCATTCCAGTAATTTTCTTTTATTACGGTTCTTACTTACCTTGGCCCGTTAACAAATCCTGTGAGATAAGATGAACGAATACTATGCACCAGGTAGGATTCCAAAGAAGAGGAGGTGGGTCCTTAAGACCGCTTAAGTACTAAGCTCTTCCTAGATCCAATCCTAGACATGCACATACCCGTTGCCACACCTTAACCCTATGACTTGTCCACAGTCCTTAATAAATTAATTAAGTTTTATGCAGTCATTATATACTAGGCCTACAACCTCTTACAAAGCCCAGAAAAATCCACATACCTATATATATATATATGGCCCACTAGGCCCAATCTCTTCCATATGGCCCATTAAGCCCATTCACATTTATGTGGCCCATTAGGCCAAAATCACATTCATATGGCCACTAGGCCAAAATCACATTTATAGTCATGCTTACAGACAATTTTCCATCACATAGCATCAATCATCAGTTTTTGCCTATTATGGGCCCAACAGCCCATTAGGCCCATTTAGCCCATTCCTCACAACCCAAGTCCATGGAATCGCCCATGGGCCTCAGGCAACTTATCGGTTTTCCCCTTGTGAGTGTTCATGCACTCGCAAGACTATAGTAGCCAAACTTTTGGCTTTTCAGCATTTCAGCTTTTCGACTGTTCGGATTTTCAGGATTTGCCGATCTACTTGTGTGTGCAGTGTATGTAAACACCTGGTAATAGAACCTGCTACAATTTCCTTAGCCCCAAACCTGCAATCGATATAACCCTTCAATTAATCGCATACTTAATACATATCTTTACCAAAACTGAAACCTCACCTTCCATCTTACCTTGCGCGACAAGCTATAACAGCCTCTTCTTTAAGCACTAACCACGATCAACTCCTAGATCTACACCAATCTTAACTATTAACATCAAAATAACAGGTGAATTGTATCCAACACAAGTCCCCTTTACCTTAACTATGGCCATTTGGCCAACTAAGATCAAGAACACTTACCAAGGTCTCTCTTCTGAGAAGCAAATCGGCAGAGATCCAAATACTGAGATTTGATACCTAATCCTACCCAAAACTGATTAGAAGAAGTGAGGGGTAATAATTGATACTTAGCAAAACAACCTGGTTGGAAGAGCGAACACTTACACTAGAATCGACTGAATGGAAAGGGTAGTGGCGGCACCAAGGGTATTCGGCCAAAAAGGTGTTCGGCCCTTTGAGATTTGTATGGCAACAAAAGACTATTCAGTACTAAGAAAAGAAGAGAGAATAATTGGCTAAACCACAAGTGAAACAAAGAAAATTGTGTAGAGGAAGGATAGAAATCGGCACAAAGAAATGAAAGTAAAGCAAAGGGTTTTCGGCTTTTAGGGAAAAGGGTTTCTGGCAACAAGCTGAAGGGAATTCTGCATTAGCCTGGTCACCTCCCATTCAACACCTATTTATAGACCCTATAGCTGAATTTTGCAAGCCCAAGTTTGCAATTCGGCTCCACCTCATCCTTACTCCTCATCTCCTCGTTTTTCTCCTTGATAACCCCTTGATCCTTTCTTCAAATTTCTCCTC
Source organism: Gossypium arboreum (assembly GCF_025698485.1). Lineage (NCBI taxonomy): Eukaryota > Viridiplantae > Streptophyta > Magnoliopsida > Malvales > Malvaceae > Gossypium > Gossypium arboreum. Next base: position 25,419,132 of record NC_069075.1, read on the forward strand.
TTATCACTCCCTACAGAGTTCAATCCAACGCCACCTCTGTCCACCCTTTAAGAAAAAATAAATCCCTTATTTGAGCAAAGTGGGTTTCGAACCCCAAACCTCTGACACTAGCCACACGCCACTTATCCTCTGGGCCAGCAGGCTTTTCTGTCCAATTTTCCCTTCATTTATTCAAAAGCCCACCTACTTGCCATCAGGGTTCTTTTAATAATTAAATTATAATTTCTTTTACCCCTATGTTCAAACTCAAACCTTGACCATGACCTACCATCACATAATTTGCACTTAACCGAAAATACTAAGCACAAAAAAAAAATAAAAAATTCGAGATTTTGAGATTTTTGGGTTTCGAGATTTTTGCGGCGTTACAACTCTACCCCTCTAAAAGAAATTTTGTCCTCGAAATTTCCAACTACTAACACAGACTACCACACCACACTTTCGTTGTGCACTCTAATTCCAACTTAGGTAAATAGCACACTATTGGTAAGTACGTACCATTGTTCACCTTTAGAGCGTCTCCATCCTCTTGATGATGGGTTGCATAGACCAAAGCTGGCTGCCTCGCCTCAGCATGACCAGCACCTCTCCTTTTCTCGATTAAGGCACTCAGTGCGTTTCACTTCCTCTGCTATATTTGCTTTCTCCATCAGTTCTGAGAAAACTTGCTCCCTTTGTAGAGCTATCATTACCCTGAGGATATCTATTGGTCCATCCTCAAACCTAACACAACGCTCGTAGTCCGTTGCCACCATAACTCTTGCGTACCTACTAAGGCACAGAAATTTCGCTTCATACTGCGCCACCGATTTGTTTTCCTGGGTCATGTTCAAAAACTCCTTTTTTCTAGCATCGACATAGATCGTACCTACATACTTTCCTTGGAACGCAGCTTTGAAAAACCCCCAAGTGACCTGCTCGGGTTGAGTGCCCTATTTCACCGTTAGCTACCACTGATAAGCTTCTTCCCTAGTCATTGAGACTGCCCCTTTCAGTTTTTGTTCCGGTGAACAGTCAAAGTCGTCTATTATCCTTTCCGTGGCCTACAACCAGTATTCAGCAACGGTAGGAGGCACACCAGCCACGCCCTTAAAAATCTCAGCCCCATTTGATCGAAGTTGCTCCAGAATGGACCCCGATTTCCAATGCCATTATTGGGCCCAGTGACCTTCTACAAAATCCTTAACATTGCTTACAATAATGCATCTTCTCCCGCGGCCCGATCATATGGCCCAGTCCCAGCTACGGGTGAAGCCAGAGCCTCTTCTACTCCAACATCAGGCATATGGCCTGACGCTAACGATTCAGCCCTAACACTTCTGTGACCTTTGCCACAGCCTCTCGCACCTCTTTTAACACTCATCGTCGGTTCACGTATTTTTCGGATTAAAAATTTTATGAAGTTTTAGTTAGTTTCAATATTTAACCTGATGTTTTATGAAAGTATTTAAAGAGAATATTATTTTTGAAAATCCTCTACAGTTTCAAGATCCTACAGGCTTTAGTTCCATTCTAACATAATCGTATAAAGTATCCCTCTAATTATCTACTGTAAAACAAGTTTAAGAATAAAAGAACTTACTTGGTTTGACGTCGGAGACTCATTGTGCCGCTCAGCAAGACTTCCCTTTTAAAACATTGTAATTCAAACAAATATATATATTTATATTTTTTTTTAAAACACAAAAAGAAATCAAGTAAGAAGGCCCACTTCACAGCCCGCATTTTGCAACCTAGGCTCTGATACTACTAAATGTAACACTCCAAACACTAACTCCGTCCCCCGGTACACACCATGTGGGGATACAAATATCGACCAACCCATCCGATACACTCCAATGGTAGCCCAGTTGCAAAACTACCTTCATTGTAGCAAGCTGCCAATCACATAATGGGCTTAAAAAGCCGTCGGTGGATCCACGGTTGTCAAGCAACCATGAGACCTTCATATACTTCCTCCATTCCATAATTCCCAACCCATATGCAACCTAAACATAATATCGTATGTATATAGCAGTTATACATGTAACATCCTAAATCTTACATTCAACACCCAATGGTATTTTGGTCATTTTCGCCCTTAAGGGCATTTCAGTAATTTTACTTTATTACGGGTCTTACTTACCTTGGCCTGTTAACAAATCTCGTGAGCTAAGATGAAGGAATACTATGCACTAGGTAGGATTCCAGAGAAGAGGAGGTGGGCCATTAAAACCGCTTAAGTACCAAGCTCTCCCTAAATCCAATCCTAGACATGCACATACCCGTTGCCACACCTTAACCCTATGACTTGTCCATAGTCCTTAATAAATTAATTAAGTTTTATGCAGTCATCATATACTAGGCCTACAACTACTTACACTAGAATTGACTGAGTGGAAAGGGTAGTGGCGGCACCAAGGGTATTCTGCCATTTGAGATTTTTATGGAAACAAAAGACTATTCAGTACTAAGGGAAGAAGAGAGAAGAAGTAAACTAAACCATAAGTGAAAGAAAGAAAATTTTGTAGAGGAAGGATAGAAATCGGCACAAAGAAAAAAAAAGTAAAGCAAAAGGTTTTCGGCTTTCAAGGAAAAGGGTTTCTGGCAACAAGGTGAAGGGAATTTGGCATTAGCCTGGCCACCTCCCATTTGGCACCTATTTATAGCCCCTATAGTCGAATTTTTCAAGCCCAAGTTCCCAATTCAGCTCTACCTCATCCTTACTCCTCATCTCTTCGTTTTTCTCCCTGATAACCCCTTGATCCTTTCCTCAAATTTCTCCTCTTATCACTCCCTACAGAGTTCAATCCAACGCCACCTCTGTCCACCCTTTAAGAAAAAATAAATCCTTTATTTGAGCAAAGTAGGTTTCGAACCCCAGACCTCTAACACTAGCCACACGCCACTTATCCCCTAGGCCAGCAGGCTCTTTTCTGTCCAATTTTCCCTTCATTTATTCAAAAGCCCACCTACTTGCCATCAAGGTTCTTTTAATAATTTTAATAATTAAACTATAATTTCTTTTACCCCTAGGTTCGAACTCAAACCTTGACTAAGACCTACCATCACATAATTAGCACTTAACCGGAAATTCTAAGCATAAAAAAAAGAAAAAATTTTGAGATTCTGAGATTTTTGGGTTTCAAAATTTTTGGGGTGTTACAGTGAGTATTGGTATTGTTGATATTGAATTGAATGTAAGTGAATATGTGATTAATATGAATGTGAATATTGGATAATGATTGTATTGAAACATGAAAAAATGAATTGAGTTGAATTATGAGTATATGTGATTATTTGAATTGAAATGTGTATTGATTGGAAACTGAAAAGTGATTTGGAAACCCTATTAACTATATCAGGTTGAGTCGGATATAGTTGGCATGCCATAGGATTGGAAGAGTTCAGGGATAATTCGACCAAGAGTCAATGAGACACTGGGTGTTATATTATTACTTCAGATAAATTCGATAAGGTACTAGGTACCAACTTACTTTGCCAAGGTCGATGAGACACTGGGTGTCAATCTATTACTTCGAATTATCCGATAAGACACTGGGTGCCATACTGGTGTGTTTTAGTTAGATCCGTGTATCCGCCAAAGTCCGAGTCCTGTTAATAGGGGTAAATAAATGAATTGGCAATATGAATGATATTTGATGATTTTGAACATGAATTGGATTGGGATATTGAATTGAATTATGAAATTGAAATGTATGAACCAATAGGTTCATGAAATAGATATTGATATAGTGAAACGATATGTGTATCCTATTGATAAAAGTTATTTTAATAACAATTATGAGATTGAAATAGTAGAGAAGAGAATTGAAAATGTTATGAATGATGTGTTATGAAATTGATTATTTGTTTAAATGATATTTGTTACGTGTGTTTAGATATATATATTTATATATATATATATTGTAAATTTTTATTTAATAAGTATTCAGATTATAGAAATTCCACTGAGTTTATACTCAGCGTAAGGTTTGTTTCCGTGCGTAGGTTAGGTTAAAGTCAGACCGTTGAATCAGCATGTGAAGCCGATCCCGAACTCAAAACGGTGAAGTATATTTCTTTTTGGGAATGACATGTACCTAGGATGTTATATATGTTGTTTTGGAAAGTGTATGTAGTAATGTTATAAAAGGATATAGGTTATATATATTAAAGAGTTATGTTGAGATTTAATGTGTTTTGTTTGTGTTGGTACAAAAATGAGTATGAAATAGGCTAAAACTTAAGTTAAATTGGCATGAATTTAGATATGGTTTGAATGAAGTAATATTGTTTAAATTTTGATAAAAATAAGTACCTATATTGGTATGTTGGTTAGATCATTAGATTAATTATTTGACATGTTTTAAATGTATTTGAATGTGTTTTGGGCCTCGAAGGTTCATAAAGGGACTATAAGATTGAATTATGATGTTTATGTATGAATAATTTATGCCTTGTTTGTATTTGATCTGAAATGTTCGGTAATGTTCCATAACCCTATTTTGGCGATGAATAAGGGTTAGGGGGTGTTACATAGTTGATCAATCTTAGCTTGAATGGACGCAATAATTGAAAGGTTCATGCTTAATTTGGATCCTAGCCTGATTAAATTAAAGGTTCATATTGGCTCGAGAGAGCTCTATTACCTTACATAACTTTTAGATTTGTGTGATTAAATTGTTTCAAACCCAATCTGTCCCTGCTACTTCACATAAACTCTAAGAATTCTTTAGTTAAATATGATCATGGTAGTATGATATTGGTTTCAGAAAGTTCATGAAAGATTGAGTTGCCATGGAATATTTTTTGGAACATTGTAAATATATTGAAAATGAACCAAGTCAAATGATGTGAAGCCTATTTATGTTATCGTTGTTGAAATCTTGTGAATTCTGCTACTAAATGCATCTCATCCATATTTATCAGCACACTTAGGTTAATTTGCATTAGGGAACATTTTGCATCTAGTTATTATTTTTACATCCAACAATAAAAATTATTTTGTTTTTCTTACTAATTTGTTAATATTAATTTTGCAAAATATTGATTAATATATACTGTCCTTGTGGAGACGATAACTCTTTTACTTACGTATTACTTGCTAACGACTATGTACACTTACACAAACCCTACAATTATTGGAAGCGACAACAAGGAAGCAAAACAATCATACATCGACAACGAACAAAAACAATAAAGTCGATCACGTTAAGAAAAAGAAGAAGAGAATTTGGAAGCTAGTGGTGGAGTCGAATCCTGATTTAATTTTTTCTCATTTTTTGTCTCGTGTATAGCAGAAAATACGAGTATTTTTTGGGGAATTTATACCAGTGCAACCAATGTGTCAAGTGACACCCCTAAAAATTATTTTTTAAAACTCATGTTTGGTTGATGATTTCCAAAAAGTGAGGATGGTGCTATCAACTAGTTAGACAGCACCAATGTGTACTATACCCAGTTTCGTAATTAATTTGTTTGCCATACCATTTTTGTAATTAATTATTTTTTACTATTTTTATAAAAAGAACCATAATTGTAATACCAGATATTTTTTGTAAATCATAAGTTTCCATATGAAATTACATAAAATCCTTCATTAAAACCATAATTTAAAGTAATTAAACTGTAGAATCTATAAATACCATCCAGCAAAACATGAACAAATCAATTCAGTTAGATTAATAAAGAATTGTAAGGTATGTCCGAATATTATTGTTTTTTTTCAAATTAATTTATCATCTTTGAATATAATATTTATGCCTTTTTATATTTTCTCTAATTGACGTGTTAAAATTTAATGTTTTTTTTTTTGCAATGGAAGTTGAAAGTTCTTCAAAGTGATAGAGGAATGGTACTTCTTCTGCACTAGTTATTTTATTTAATATAGACTCCAACTTTATAACATATGTTCTTCTTGACTAAACATAGTTTGTTAATTTTTTTTAGTTCTTAAATTAGTATTGTTTTAGGTTTAGTGTAGTAGTATGAAACATGTAACACCCCTTACCGGTGTCCATCGCGGGGACAGGATACGAGGCATTACCGAACTTGAACATACACTACTATGTAAACTGGGCCATAAAATTTCGTTCAAATTTAAAATTTATTCAAGAACATGCATGTCATTCCTTATATGGGCTAACAAGGCCTAAAACATACATCGGGGGCGGTTCGAGACTAAATCGTGAACTCCAGAAAAAATTTCATAAAACAGGGTCACACGCCCTTATGGACACAAGGACACGCCCATGTGCCCTTGACACGCATGAGTCCCCAGGCCATATAACTCTCTATTTATGACGTCAGTATCAATTAAAGATCACACGGCCAAGTCACACACCCGTGTGCTAGGCCGTGTGGTGAATTTCATTTTCGCATTTAAAGTGCAGACTTCACACTGCTTGGGCACACGCCCATGTCCTAAGGCCGTGTCCTCCACACGGCTGAGACACATGACCGTGTCCTTGTACGTGTGTTTACTACCATGCATACTGACTTGTGAAATTAGGGTGCAGGGGACACACGGCCAGACAACACAGCCTTGGGGATGACCGTGTCTCATACACGATCGAGACATATGCCTGGGTGTCTACCCATATAGAAAATTTTGAGGCTAATCTCAAAGCCCTCTTGTCACCTACAACAACACAAACACACTTACATGCCAATGGTGATAAATTTGGAAATGGTTGGGTTACTTAGACCTCTAATGTAACACTCCTAAACCGTAACCGTGACTGAAATAGGTTAAGAGGCATTACCGGACTTATCATTTAGTTCAGAACAATTTCATATCAAATATCAACTCATTATAATAAATGTCATTCATTCACATTTAGTATGAACTTAAAATCAAACATACTATACTTAAAACATACATTAGGGACAAGTTGGTAACATATAAAAGTTTCAGAAACTTAGAAAAATTTTGAACTTTTAAAATGTCACACGCCCATGTGAATAGACTGTGTGCCTCACACAGCCTTAGACACGTTCGTGTGTCTAAGCCGTGGCAAAACAGGGCATACATACTGACTTATCCATGCGACTACATGTCACGCCCGTGTACCAGGCCGTGTGAAAATTAAGGAGGCTACTGACTTGGCCACACAGCCGACCAAACACCCGTGTGTGCCAACCCATGTGCCACACACGACCATTAGACACGCCCATGTGTCTAGGCCATGTCAAAAGTGGAAGGTATACTGACTTTAATTCGTAGGGTATCCCAGGGGACACACGGCTGTGTAACATGACCATGTGTCGCACATGGCTAAGACACACGCCCGTGTGGACAAAAATAGGCCATTTGATTAGCCAAAATTGCCACTCTAAAACACAAGAAAATACATTGAAATTTGACCTCATATGAACAATTCAATTTGGATCCAAATGAACCAATTCAATACACAAATAAAGCTATATCCAAACTTACCATTCACATGTTCATGAACCTATATACCATCATAAACAATTCATCCATTTAACCTCCTAAATCAAGACTACCTTTGCATAATATCGTACATACATTATCATCCTAAAAATATACCATGATTAAACACATATATATATACAACCAAAACATAGTACTAAATAAGCCAAATCACATGGCTTAACTTATATACAATTCTTTCAAAACATGGTTCCAAAACACAACCTATACTATTAAACTAGCCTATACATGGCATATTTACATAGGTTCGAAAGTTTAAAATACCAAACAGAAATTTGGATAGTGTGACGCACAAGTTTGACTTGTCCGGAATGAGTGAGCTAACGAACCTCTATAAGACCTAGAAACAAAAACTGAGTAAGCTTTTAAACTTAGTAAGCTTGTACAATTTAGAATTTAACTTACCATTTAAAGAAATCAAATGCAATAATAACAAGCCAACAATTCAATAAAAATCCATCACCTAATTACACATAATCATCACATGTTAGTCATTCAACTAATACATAATCCATATCTTATTCATATAATATTATGTAGGCTTGTTGAATCTATTAGAACTTCAAGGGATAATCGAGTGAACAATGTTAATAATCCATCAATTCATCATCATACATGCTCTTTCGAGACACGGCCAGTAAGTTCAAAATAAGTTAATAACTGTAATCTCAATTAAGCTAGAAACGGGAAGTTCTATTAAGTTGAACAGGAAGCTCTTACAAGCTATGGTGAGTCCGCAACAAATGCAGGAGCTCGACCATTTCGGTAGGTACAGTAACATGTCACTCGTATCCAATGAATTCTTATAGTTCAAATAAAGCTTGTAACACATTCGATATATCATCAAGTAATTCAATTATAAACATTTAATTCAACCATTGCAATTATAGTATAGTTCAATTCTAATTATACGAACTTACCTCGAGATGTTCGGATAACCGTTGACTACTCATCTACCTTTCGTTTCCCCCGATCTAATTTCAGTATTTGCTTATCTTGATCTATATGATATCAAATTAACTCATTCAAACTTTCATTCAATTCAATTTAGCCTAAAACATTCATTTTTGGCCAAATTACAAATTTACCCTACACTTTTGACTACTTTGCAATTTAGTCCTTAATACACAAAATGGCAATTTTACACAATTAGGCTATAACCCAAGATAGCCAAATTTCTTATATTCTACTAGCAGCCCAAAAATTTCATTATTTTACATTTTTAACTACTACTTTTTATAATTCACAATTTAGTCCCAATTTTACATTTTTGTCAAAAATTGCTTTACAAAACTAGTAAAACTATCATCAAACCTCCAAAATCCATCATTTAATAACAAAAAACTCAAGTATTCAACAATGGCACTTTTCAAAATCTATAACAGTTTCAAAAACGAAAGTACGGGCTAGCTAGATTAAGCTGCTATGAGTTCAAAGACATAGAAATCATTAAAAATCGAGTCAAAACCGTACCTTAATTAAGAATTGAAGTTGCCGAAACCTAAAAGCATAAAATGGCTTCTCTTCTCTTTATTTTCGGTGAAGAAAGGATGAACAATTAGGAAATTTTGGCATTTTGTTTTATTATTATTACTTTAATAACTAAATTACTAATATAACCTTATAAATAAACTTATAATAACATGAAATTCATGGACATGAATGTCCATTAACTTAAACTAAGTTCAAATAACATTATAAGAACATCCACATTAATAAACCATAGTTGTTTAATACCTTTAAACAATAGAACTCATATTTTACGCTTTACGTGATTTAATCCTTTTTACCGAATTAAGCATTTAAACAGTAAAATTTCTTGATGAAACTTCCACATAATTTATCTAACATACTATAAACCTTATTAAAATAATAAAATAAATATTTTTACTTTGGATTTGTGGTCCCAAAACCACTATTCCGATTTGACCTAAAAACGAGCTGTTACAACTTTCCCTTAATATGGATATTCCTCCCCGAAAATCACACCGATAAAAAGGTGATGGTACTATTTTTGCATAGCTTCCTCACCTCAGGTTCCCACGTATCTTCCTCAATCCTGTGTTTATGCCAAAGAACCTTCACAAGTGCTATACATTTTTTTCTCAATTCTTTGATTTCTCGGGCCAGAATTCTGATCGGTTCTTCTTTATACAATAAATCAAAATGTAACTCAACTTCAACGGGAGAAATCACATGTGATGAGCCGATCTATACCGGTGTAACATCGAAACATGAAAAACATTATGTATCTTTTCTAGTTCTGATGGTAAAGCAAGTCAATAGGCTACAAGTCCTATTCTTTCAACAATTTCATATGGCACAATAAATCGTGGACTTAACTTTCCTTTACGACCGAATTGAAAAACCTTTTTCCATGGTGACACTTTTAGAAATACTTTGTCTTCGACTTGAAATTCAATCTCTCTTCGTTTCAAATCTGCATAAGATTTCTGCCGATATGAAGCTGCTTTTAGACTATCACGAATTGTTTTCAGTTTTTCTTCTGTTTCTTTGATTAATTCAACCCCATATGTAACACCCCTTGCCCGCATCTGACGCCTGGATGGGGTTCGAGGTGCTACTTGACTTTTACTAACACTTCTATACTAAACAGGGTCATGAAAACTCAAATAATTAAAAACTTTTCTTTTCACATACAATTTGTCCCATATACGGGCTTACGAGGCCCAAAACATACATCTGGAGTGGTTCAGGACCCAACCGAGAACTCATGAAAAACTTAGAAAATCTCTTGCATCAAGGCTTCATACGCCCGTGTGGGTATAGAGCACATGCCCGTGTGCTAGGGACACGCCCGTGTCTCGAACCCGTGTCCAAAAACCTAGACAAATACAAGGCTATTTTCCAAGCCATTTTGTCACACTCACAACAGATGCATGCATACTTATACAATAACATACAACATGGAAATTAGGTACTTAAACATTCCTAACATGTCATGATTATGGCAATTTCACATGCAATAGATATCATAGATTTTACTCAAATCTTTACCACATTCATGCTATAATCATTATAAACTCATCACATAATACCATAGCACATGCATGCATAATTAAAATGGATTTACAACCCCATAATCAAAATAGGCCAACACATATGGCTAAAGCCATATCATATACTCTAATATTTAAACTCCTATACATGCCATAGGCTCAAAGTACTTGAAATCACTACACCAATAACGTTAGCTTGACAGTGTGATAATATCTCCGACGAACTCCAACCCGACCTAACCTGGCAACTCTAGAAAACATGGGAAAGAAGGGGGTAAGCTTTCTCTTAGTAAGTTCATATGAAAACAATAAGCAACTCATTAACTTGTTTTATCAATGTTTACAACATATTCTCAAGTTCACTACAAGCTGTCTTCCTGAGTAGTAGTCACTAAATTATTTATATCTGGAGCTACAAAACTCCAAATTAAGTTCTGTTAATTTTCCTTGAAACTAGACTTATTTTCATTTCTTCCATAAAATTTCCAGAATTTTTTGTTAAGCCAAATAGTACACTTTATTCCTCAAAGTTACCCCTGATTCACTATCTGACAGTTCCGACCCTTTTGTACTAAAGTTCAATTATCTCATTGTACAATACTCGAATAATGTTCTTGTTTATTTATGTTGAAACTAGACTCATATTTCTACTTACTAATTTTTTTATAGAATTTTTGGTCAAGCCATTTAGTATAGTTTATTAGTTAAACTTTCCTCTATTTCAGGGTATGACTACTTTGACCCCTATGAACTACGAACCGAATTTATCCCTATACATAATTCCAATGATCATGCCGTTTGTTTTTCTAAAAGATAGACTCAATAAGGAATCCATGAATGTAAGGTATGACTCTTAATAATTTTTGTACAATTTACAGTGAATTTATAAAATCAGAACAGAGGATCTCGAATTCATTCAGACTCTGTTTCACGAGAATTTAAATATCACACAATATAGAATTCCTTTTCTTCCTCTATTTCTTTCATGTGAAAATAGACTCATTAAGATTTAATCCCATATTTTATTCTGCCTCTAACTCATTTTCCACTATTTTTAGTGTATTTTCAAAGTTACACTACTGCAGTAACTCAAATCTGTCAAGGCTAAGTTACTCATTCATGGTCATTGTTCATAATATTAATACAACACCATTTTATCCATCATGGTAAGAACACATATTATGCATCATAGATCATCACATATCAAGGCATTCTCATAGGCTTAGTATACATACTTGTACAACTCGTAACATAACTCGAGTGCATACTCACCAATGACTTACCTCATTGGGACCATCATCAACTCTTTCCTTGGATTGCCCGTTGAACACTTAGAATACTACTTGGATATCTCGGAAAAGCCTTTGCACATAAGTGCCTCAATTGTAGCTAAGGCTATCTCATATCTCATGACATTTCAGTGCTCACTATCGAGCTAGTCATCTAGACTCATAATTCCTAGTGACATGTCACTCGTATCCTAATTTATTCCTAAGGTTCGAACGGGATTTTTCCTTGCCTATTAAGGCTTTGTCTTATCATATTTCTATTAATCACATACACATTAATATCTGTACAATTCATGTAATGATAACATTTAAATACATGTATAGCATGGTATTGTTTACATACGAACTTACCTCGATACCACAAAGGTGAAAAGACATACTCGTCCATAAATCGATTTCTTTCCGTTCTAGGTCCAAATCTCAATTTTCATCATCTATAACATCAATTTAGCCTAACAATCAGTCACAATATTCATATGGGTCTAAAAATCATATTTTTACAAATTTTCATTTTGACCCCTAAACTTTTGCATATTTTCCTTTTTCCCCAATGCTCGTAAATTAATTTTTATCACATTTCTTTACTCCTTGAGTCTAGATGAACCATTTTCATAACTATAGCAACTCATAATTTCAACTATTTCACATATTTACAACTCATTTTTCAACTTACCAATCTAGCCCTTTTTAAGGTGTTTCCATGCAATTTCTTTCACAAAAGTTGTTTATTAGACAACTAGGACTCATAATCTTCCACAAAAACACAGCAAACAACACATTTACTCTCATGGAAAAACCTTAGACTCTTCATCATTTTGCAAAATAGACCCCTCATATGAAAGCTCATGCTTTAGGGGTTCCAAAATGTAAAAATCATCAAGAAAGACATTAAAAATCACTTACTAGCAAGGGATGTAAGTGGCTGATATTTCAGAGCTTCAAAACCCCTTTCTTTTCTGCAATTTTCGGTGGAGGAGAAGAGAAAAATGATAGCTTTTTCTTTTTAGTTTGTTAATAATAAAACTAGTCAAAATTGGTGACCAACTTCACCTAATTTTGACTTTTCAACAATTTTTTTTTGTCTCCCATGGCCGGCCATCACAATTTCAATGGCCTAATTTCACTTTAAAGACCCCCAATTTAAGATACAAGGCAATTTAACACCTTTAGGTATTAAAACACAACTTTTACCTTTTACGCGATTTAGTCTTTTTTCGAAATTGGACTAGAAATTGCTAAAATTAACTTACCAAAATTTACATGCACTTATAAAATTATATTATAACACATAAAATAATACTAAAATAATTTTCTCTGGCCTCGGAATAGTTGTCCTGAAACCATTGTTTCGACTAGGCCCAAAATCGGGCTGTTACATTTCTTCCCCCCTTTAGGGATTTTCGTCCCCGAAAATCTTACCAGAAAAAGTTGCTCTCTACTTTCACGAGTCACTTATATTTTTCTCTCAAAACTTACAAAACAACTCAGCTGAAACTCATACTCAGGATTTCCATAATCTTTCCACAATTACCATAAAATTCTCGGCTTAATTCGAAATACTGAAAACTGATATTCTAAGAACTATAAGCTTAGAAGCACAACTTGTCCAAACCCAACTAACAATACCTCTGTATATACTAGAATAGTCATGCAGACTACTATCATCAATCTATCAAAATCCAATATGGTATCTCTTATTTCCCGGAGAATGCTGAACATCTAAGAATAGTGTTACATCTAAGAATAGTGTTACAGACTTTGCGTGATAAGTAGTTGTATGCAAAGTTTAGCAAATGTGAATTCTGGTTACAAGAAGTTTGTTTTCTGGGACATATTGTGTCAGCATCTGGTATGCGAGTTGATTCAAGAAATGTTTTAGATTGGAAGCCTCCGAGAAATGTTTTTGAAGGCCGCTTTTTTCTTGGACTCGCCAGTTATTATAGACGATTTGTGAAAGACTTTTCTATGATTGCTACTCCATTGACGAAATTGCTTCAGAAAGATGTAAAATTTGAATGGTCTGAAAAGTTTCAGAAAAGCTTTGATTAGTTGAAAGCCCTATTGACAGAAGCTCCAGTGTTAGTACAACTAGAATCGGGTAAAGAATTTGTGATCTACAGTGATGCTTCGTTGAATGGTCTGGGTTGTGTTTTGATAAAGGAAGGAAAAGTCATAGCCTATGCTTCGAGAAAATTAAAGCCACATGAAAAGAACTATCCGACGTACGACCTTGAATTAGCTACGATTATGTTCACTTTGAAAATTTGGTGTCACTATCTGTTTGGTAAGAAATATCACGTGTTTTCAGATCATAAAAGTTTGAAATATCTGATGACTCAGAAAGATTTGAACCTATGACAGAGAAGATGGTTAGAGTTTCTAAAAGATTACGAGCTTGTAATTGACTACCATCTGGGAAAGGCCAATGTTTTTGCTGATGTTTTAAATCGAAAATCATTATTTGCATTGTGTGTGATGAATGCTGATTTGGTTCTGTTTGATGATGGTTCGATTTTAGACGAATTGAGAGTGAGCCCGTTATTTTTACAACAGGTTATTGATGCTCAGAAAGTTGATAATGAGATAATAGCAAAATGAACTCAGTGTGATTTGGATTCTGATTCTAAATATCAGATTGATAATGATGATTTTTTTGAGATTTCGAGGATTTGTGTTTCAATAAATTTAGAGTTGATTTAGATAATTTTGAATGAAGCTCACAACAGTTGTTTATCTATACATGCGGGCAGTACGAAAATGTATAATGATCTGAAACAACATTACAAGTGGTCTGGAGTGAAAAGAGATATTTCTGACTTTGTTTCAAAATGTTTGATCTGTCAGCAAGTTAAAGCTGAACATCAGGTGCCATCTGGTTTGTTACAACCGATTATAATCTCGGAGTGGAAATGGGATAGAATAACAATGGATTTTGTTTCGGGTTTGTCCCTATCTCCGAGAAAGAAAGATGCAATCTGGGTTGTGGTTGACCGATTGACAAAATCAGCTCACTTTATTCTGGTACGATCTGATTACTCGCTTGATAGATTAGCCGAGTTATACATTTCTGATATTGTGAGATTGCACGAGATGCCTTTGTCTATTATGTCAGATAGAGATCAGAGAGTCACTTTTCGATTCTAGAAGAAACTGCAAGAGGCTTTAGGTATGAAATTGCATTTTAGTACTGCTTTTCACCCACTGGCGGATGGTCAACCTAAACGGATTATTCAGATTCTCGAGGATATATTGAGATATTGCATTCTTGAGTTTGAAGGTACTTGGGAACAATATTTTCCATTGATTGAATTTACTTATAACAATAGTTTTCAATCTAGCATTAAAATGGCACCGTATGAAGCCTTATATGGTAGAAAATGCAGACTTTGTATTGGAATAAGCTAAGTAATAATAAGATTCACGAGGTTGATTTGATTAAAGAGACTAAACAAAAACTGAAAGTGATTTGAGAAAGTCTGAAAGCAGCTTCCGATCGTCAGAAATCATATGCAGATTTGAAACGAAAAGTTATTGAATTTGAGATCGGCGATAAAGTATTTTGAAAAGTATCTCTGTGGAAGAAAGTACTCTGATTCGGCAGAAAAGGCAAATTGAGTCCGAGGTTCCTCGAGCCATATGAGATCATAGAGCATATTGGATCGGTTGCATACAGATTGTCATTGCCACCTGAGTTAGAAAATATTCATAATGTGTTTCATGTATCGATACTTCGATGATACAGATCTGATCCGTCGCATGTGATTTCCCCATTCGAGATAGAAATTTAGTCTGACATGACCTATGAAGAAGAACCGATCTGTATCTTGGCTCGCTAGGTTAAAGAACTGCGAAATAAGAAAATTTCAATAGGAAATGTAATGTGGCATCGACATGGCGTTGAAGAGGCTACGTGGGAGCCTAAAGATGCTATGAGACAACAATATCCAAATCTGTTCAATGGTAAGATTTTTGGGGATGAAAATCCTTAAGTGGGAGAGTTGTAACAGTTCGATTTAGACCCTAGTCGAAATAGTGGTTTTGAGACCATAAATCCGAGTCAAAAAATATTTTAATATTATTTTTCGTGCTTATTATATGTGAATTGATATCAGTGAAAATTCCGTATGAAAATTTGATCGTTTGTGTGCTTAATTTGATAAAAGGACCTAATAGCGTAAAGTGTAAAAGTGACTTTCTATATTGTAAAGGTGTCTATTTTCCATGGCTTTCTAAAGCAGAGGTCCTTATTTTGTTGTTAACCCATTTATAATGTTAATGGACATTAATAACCATCCATTAAGTGATTTTATAATAGTTTAACAAAGATTATATTGATAAATAGATTATTAATGTTAGTATAATTAAAACAAAACATTAAATTAGCCAATGTGTTCATCTTTTAGCCGAAATTGAAGAAAGAAAAATAGGGTTCTAAGCTTTCAAACATTCGACACCTGTTTTGTCTAATTAGGTATGTGTTTTTGATCCATTTTTAATGATTTTTACGTTTTTGTGATCGTTGCTTTGTGTTCTATTAAGCCATGTTTAAATTTTAGAATTTGATGATGATTTTGAGATATGCCATTGATGAATTCATGAGCTTTGTGATGTTAGTTGATGGAAAATGAAATATATGTGTTGCGTTAATATGTTTTGTCTTTGAATTTTTGATGAATTTGAGTATTTTGGACTAATTTGTGAAAATGTGAACTTGAGGGACTAAAATGTAAATTAAATGAAATATATGGGCTTATATGAGCTAAGTTAATATTCAGCCAAGTATGTGTATAAGAAATTGTGTGTATTTTGTGCTTTTGAGAATTAGGGACTAAAGTGTTAAAATGTGAAAATGTGAGGGCTAATTTGTAAAATACCCTAAATATGTGTTTTTGGATTGAATTGAATGATTCAGTGAATAAAGAGTTAAATTTGAATGTCTATAGATCAAGAATCAAAGAAAACGGAATTAGATCGGGGAAAGTAGAAAGTGGTCGAGTCGTTGATTAAATCCGTTCATTTCCGTACGAGGTAAGTCGATATACAAATAAATGTTTTTGAATTGAATTATTATTGCTTATGTGTTAATGAATTGTGATGAATGACTATTTGAGTTGAATATGAGAAATCTGAGAAAGTTCCGATTGTAACACCCCGAACCCAAGACCATCGCCGGTGTCGGACACGAGGGGTTAACAAGTCAAGTCCCCATATTTTGCCCACCAATTTGACATTTCCAGTCAGGCTGGAAAACTGCGTCACCGTCGCCTTAAAAATCATATCTCGAGTTTCAAAACTCGTAACCTGGTTTCGTAAATTTTCCCTGAATTTAGACTCATATATCCATCCATGGATTTATTTCTAGAATTTTTGGTCGGGCCAATTGGTACAGTTTATTAGTTAAAGTCACCCATGTTACAGGGATCGACTGCTTTGACCTTCGCGCGTTACAACTTGAATATCTCTCTGTACAGGGCTTTAATACTGGTGCCGTTTGTTTCTAATGAAACTAGACTCAAAATGGAATCTGTAAATATAAGTCATGACTCCTAATTCTTTCTGGATAATTTATAGTAAATTTTTAAAGTTGCGACAGGGGACCCAGAAACCGTTCTGGCCCTGTCTCACAATAGCTTTAATATCTCTTAACATGTAACTCCTATGACCATTTCGTTTCTTCCATATGAAAATAGACTCATCAAGGTTCATTTACATAGCTTATTCACTATTTAATACCATTCCTACAAATTTTGGTGATTTTTCACATTCACGTCACTGCAGCTGGCAGCATCTGTTTTAAGGTAGGTCTTACCTATTTTGTAGTCTCCATGAACCAACTAGTCTTGCCATACATAGGTTCACATATGATCATTTTAACCATACCAATGGTTGATCATGTGACCAACATTCCCATTTCCAATCCATAATCACATCATGACACCATATATATATATACAAAAGCAAATAGTCTAAGTTCAGTACTTCACTTTTACGAGCCATTTTCGCATGGCCGTACACAAATACATCACCACATATTTAATCCAACAAGGGTAGTCCTATACATGCCATTTCAAAGTTCAACCAAAATTTATACCAAAAGGGAGGCGTTGATAGTGTGGATGACTTCGACTTTAATGATCCCGAATCCGATTGCTATCGAGCAAAATCTATAAAACAGAGAGCCAAAGCAACGGGGTAAGCATTTTCATGCTTAGTAAGTCTCAAGGAATAAAATCAGCTTTAATTAAAGCAATACATTCACATAGCCAAATGCATCATTTCATTAATACACATTCACATAATCATTCTTACTTCCCACTTCATCATTATATACTTTCACAAGGTATCAACCTATTCAATAGCTGAAATTCGTTAGTCGATTGAGCGAATGTTGCTCAAACATGTCGACTTTCCAATGCACATATAAACATACCTTATTCTTTGGGCCTTTCGAGCGTACTAATTGAATTTATTACAGCAACCAACACTCACTTCCAGCCCAAGCTTCTTCGGAATACAACCGGATATAACCACGTGCACAAATACCTTGGTCTTAGCCGGATAGAACGACTTCATACGAATGCCTTTGGGTCTTAGCCGGATGTAGCCACTAGCACAATTGCCTTGGTCTTAACCGGATATACTTTCCAGCATAAATGTCTTCGGATTTAGCCGGATATCATTCAATTTCTCATGCACACATACATCAATAATCATTAGACATTCATGTTTCATTCTCGTTACCAAGGCTCAAACAAAAGGTAATCACTAGCATAATCGCCGGGACTTAGCCCGGTATCATTCAAATACTCATACACACATAAATCAATAATCAATACACATCCATATTTCATTCCACATAATTCAAGTAGGGTCACTTCTTGAGGACTTACCTCGGATGTTGTCGAACGGCTTTTACGGCTATTCGATCACTTTTCCTTCCCTTGTCCAATTGTGGCCCTCTAAGCTCTTGAGCTAATTCAAACAAATTCAATTTATTAAAACCTCATTGTGCTAGCTTATGGCCGAATATGACAAGGAGTTTAAATGGTCATATGGCCACCCTTTAGCTTGAATACACAATGGTCATGCACATTTTATACTACATCAAGCAATTCAATACAATTCATTCGAGCATCAAGGAAAAGCTAAGGCCATCAATAGGCTACCTAAGGCCAAAAATACATGTCCATGTTGAGGCCAATTACGCACTTAATACCACACAAAAACAGCATGCATTTTACTAGTTAATGCTTTGCATATTGTAGCTCAAAACTTATAATATAGCATCAAGCACTCATATGTGTGCTAGGCCGAATGTGCTTGCAATTTCACAAACATTCTTCAACATCTTCTTCTTTAAACAAACATATTCATCACTTACTTCATAACCAAAACATCATGTGCAAACATATATATACATATATGAGCATGGCCGAATTTCAAGGTGTCCACAAAGCCATCCAAAACACAAATTTTTAACTAACATGCAAGAAGCATGAACCATGCTCATGAATGCATCATGGCCGAATACATCACAATCATGCCCCTTTCAACTTCAATCATGGTTAAACAAAAAAGAAAACTCAAAGTCTTACTCAAGATGGCTACAAAGAAATTTCAAGAGTAGACAATCCATCATTGCATGCATCATCATCAAGCTTCACACTTAGCATGCAATGGCTTTATCACAATACCAACTTTTGACCAAATACCACTTCCATGTCATAACAAGGATTTGAACCATGGCTAACATGAACATCAAGTTGGCAACTAAACATGCATGAATCTCATGACACAACCTCATACATACCTTAATCTTGGTACAAGTATGGCCAAATCTCCTTCTAGTTCTCTTCTAAACCAAAAATGGAGCAAAAATCCCTTTCTTCCTCCTTATGATTTTCGGCCAAAAAGATGAGAAAGGATGAACACAACAATTTTTTTCTTCCTTCTTTCTCAACTCACGGCAAGGGGGGATTACCACACTCACACACATTTTTTTTTTCATTCTTTTATCACCCATACACCTTTGTTTATTATTTCACCCTAATGCACCAACAAAACATGTTTCATGACATGTTTAGCCCATACTCCCTTGTCATGGCCGGCCACCACCTATAAAAGGGGGAATTTTAACATGCAAGTCCATTATTTTGCATGCATGCTTTAATTAGTCATCACACATTTCCCTCTCGTACTTTCAAAGTTCACTACTAAGTCCTTTCTAGTGGAATTCACCTTTATAACACTAAATCAATCATCATAAAATGTCATACATGAGCACACACATATTATAGGCATCAAAACAAATTTTTAATTATTTTTATGCCTCAATTTTGTGGTCCCGAAACCACATTCCGACTAGGGTCAATTTTGGGCTGTCACACCGATAATATGACGACGTCCGAAAAGCCCTGTGCGAACCGTAGGAATAGTTAGGATACATATGTCATGACATAGGATTTTCGATATGTGATTTCGTGTAAGACCACGTCTGGGACGTTGGCATCGATTTGAGATTTACGTGTAAGACAGTGTTTGGGACATCGACATTGTATTTGATTTCGTGTAAGACCCTGTTTGGGACAGTGTAATCGATATTTGATTACATGTAAGACCACGTTTGGGACGTTGGCATTGTACGAGCTTTCTGAGCTATCCGAGTATCCTATTTGATTTCGAATGGTTCAACGGGCATTCTGAGAAAATGAATGACTATGAGAACTTGTATCCGATTCAGGTATATTTGAAATGTATATTAAGATTGAGAATGAAAGGTAAGCATATGTATATATGTGGACATATAAAATATGTATGAGTTATTTGAGAATGAGAAGTGCATATGTAGTTGAATTATGAACAATTGAGCTATATAAGAATTATAGATATGTGGTTATATTTTGCCATGAACTACATGAATGAAATGGTTTAGAAATGTGTCATGTGATAGATTAATTTGTATATGACTTACTAAGCTTTTTAAAGATTACTTTACATGTGTTTGCATTGTTTTATAGATATCAAAGCTGTTAGAGGCTCGGGGATTGTCGAGGATCATCACCACACTATCGAACTTGATTTTGGTACCTTTTGAAAATTTATATATATAAAAGTATGGCATGTATAGGCTAGAGAACTTTGAAAGTGTTTTGAGATGTGTATATCTAGCTATGTGATATGGCTTGGTTATAGATGAGATTTTGAATGAGTTTTGGTATATATTTTGTGCTAAAAAATGGTATGTTTTGATGCGCTCTTGAATAATCAAATGAAATGGTCAATTTTGGTAAGTCTCATGGTTAATTTGAGAAGTTAATATGATGTGAAATGCTATAAATTAAAATGG
Source organism: Gossypium arboreum (assembly GCF_025698485.1). Taxonomy (NCBI): domain Eukaryota; kingdom Viridiplantae; phylum Streptophyta; class Magnoliopsida; order Malvales; family Malvaceae; genus Gossypium; species Gossypium arboreum. Next base: position 25,440,225 of record NC_069075.1, read on the forward strand.
ATTAATGTGATGTATGAATCATATGCTTTTGATATAAAATTTGTACTTTGAATTTGTATGTTTGAGTTGGACTTTTATATGGGAATAAATGAAGATATCATCAGTCAATTTGTGCATGATTTAGTATGTTTTTGGCTGCCTTTGGAACATGAAATGTGCTTGGTTTTATGCTTGTAGGGATGACCCAAAATGGGTGGCAAATTGGATTTGTAAATAGCCTATTTTTGTCCACACGGGCAGAGAAAAGGGCGTGCGTCTCAGCCGTGTGCGACATACGGTCATGTTACACAGCCATGTGTCCCCTGGGGTAGTCCTACAATTTAAAGTCAGTATACCCTACAGTTTTGACACGACCTAGACATACGGGCGTATCTATCGGTCATGTGTGGCACAAAGGCTGGCACATGGGCGTGTAGTCGGCTTTTTGACCCAAGTCAGTAACCTCCCTAATTTTCACACGGCCTGGCACACGGGTGTGTCTTTTGTCCTTGTGGACAAGTCAGTATGTATGCTCTATTTTGCTATGACCTAGACACGCGGGCATGTCTAATGCCATGTTAGGCACACGGCCTATTCACACGGGTATGTGACCTCTGTAACTTAGAAAATTTGTTAAGTTTTGAAAAACTTTTTATGATTTTGGTTTAGTCCCGAACCCCCTCTAAAGCATGTTTAAGGTTTCGTAAACCTTCTAAAGGGACTATATGTGTATAAATTGGTATGATATGATGATGTATAATTAAAGTTGTGGAATGATTGATAAATGTTCTGAAATGTCCAATAATACCTCTTAACCCTAGTTCGGCAAAGGATACGGGTTAGGGGTGTTATAAAATTCACCACATGGTCTATCACCTGAGTGTGTGACTTGGCCTTGTGATCTTCAATTGATTCTGACATCATGAACAGAGAGTTACATGGGTGTGTCCCTATGTCCACATGGGCGTGCGACCCTGTTTTATGAAAAGTTTTCTAAGTTTTTATAAAGTTCTCGTTTTTGTCCCTAAACAACCCCGATGTATGTTTTGGGGTTTTTAGACCTGTAATAGGGACGATTTGCATGAGTATGTGCATTCTTGTATTCAAAGAAATTTTATAGCCTGCTTTTGTGTGTATGTTTACATTTAAGTTTGGTAACGCCTCGTATCCTATTCCGGCGTCGGACATGGGTAAGGGGTGTTACAGTCACCATGTGGGACTGAATTTCATTGTCACAGTGTCGCCCCATAGAGCCTTTAGACCGACGTTATGGTGTTGCTCTATGGAACCTATAAACCTTCTTCAAGATCTCACCCTGAAGGACAAGTCAATAATTGTCGCCACGGTTTCATCCTAGCGTGCCATTATCTAAGCATTTCCGCATTGTCGACTTACTTATTGAATTTCCTATTTCAATCTGTCCATTCCTCCAATGCACCAAATCTTCCTATCTCTATCTACCCCGTCAAAGTAAAGTTTCCTTTGTTCTTCACAAATATAATAAACATGCATTTCATACAAAAGCAAAGTGCTATTTACAAACACACAGTACGCTAAAAACTTAAAAACCATGTTGTAACCACCAAACAATCAACAATCATTCTTACAAGCATTCATATATTTTTATGAGGATATGCATCCATAGCATACTCATTCATCACTTTTATACGCAATCGTGGTCCAAAAAAACTTAGGAAAAACACGAAGGTAATTAAACCAAAATCACAACATTATTGATCACCCAAAGTAGAGTACAAAAACTCACCTTAAATTCTTTCTCCCTTGCCAGCTTAGCTTTTTCCTACGCTAGAGCCTCCTTTGTCCTGGTAGTTAAGCATGACAACCGATTATTGATTAAATTGAAGTCATTCAACCTTAAAACCTAGAACCCAATTTATAGAAACTTATTAGAAGCCCTTACTTTCTCCTTCTTCGAATCCTCGAGTACAGAAATATAAGAAAGCTTACCAGTTGCTTGGTCTTTTTCTACTTCCAAAGTCATATTCTCATGACTACGGCTCCATACAAAGCCCTCCTATGTTCTCTTCTTCTCCAAAGAAACAGAAGAAAACAAAGCAAGTAAAAGAAAGAAATTTACAGACTGAATTAAAAAGGATTTTTCTCCTTTGCCAAAACTGTTGGAACCGGTGCCCTAAGTGTAGTATTTTCGTCTAAGTACACTTGCAATTTTTTCAAATAGATTGGTTACTAGAATTATTCATTAATTACATTAATTATTTTTATTATTGTCCTCACATTGTTCTTGCATGCAAAGAAAAATAGAATTAAATGTTGCTCATTGGTTGTCTAAATGTTTAACTAATACTAAGCTATATTACATGGTCAGATCGTAGTATAGAAAAACAACTTGTATTAGTAGATGAACCTAGATATGTCCTTAGTCTAATTAGAAATGAACAAACTGATTAAAAGACTAATATGTCATCTATCAAGTCCAATTGGGGAGATGCCTTGTCTTAGGCATAGGAGTGGATGACTCCCAAAAGAAAGAGACATAGATGTGACTAATTGGGCTGAGAGTACATCGAGCAGGACCTTAGCAAAATAAATCCTATAACCCTTTATGGATTTATTCACTTGTGATGTCCATAACGTGGCATACCTAAATCTTGAGTGGATGGCAGACTATGTATGCGTGACTCGTACACTTTAATGTAAGTAAAAGCTTGAGCTCAAATAGATAAGGAACCGAAAGCTAGTGCATTAGGGGTACGACTTTCGCAGTTTGTAGCATTATTCACAACAATAGAATTCATAGCTTGAGACATGGGTAAATGATATTCTCTCATTGGAATTACATCATTGGTGAAAAGTAAAACGTGGCCACGAGCCATCCATCTTTGTGGTGGATAACTTGATCACTGTTTGATAATGATTGGCTTTTCATAAAGAAATATGTGATGGTTACGATGAGAGAAAATAGGGTCAAATTGGGAGAACAAATATTATCCCAAAAAGATCAAAGGTATCCTATAAGGGTAACACACTTATCACAAGGTTATTGGATGAGCATTAAGTAGTTGCTTTCGTAATGGTATGTCATTGGGGAGAGCTCAAACACAATACTATAGTTGAATGACTTTATGATAAGCCAGAACATAATTATAAATAATTTCAGCCTCAACTACGTATGTTTGGTTGGTCCTCCGCTAATTTGTTGAAACCATAAATGAATTGCGTGTTTGAATAGAAATGAACGGAATGAATAGAAAATGAGAAATGAGAAAAATTTAGGAATGATTATGGTTTTCACCGAAATGGAGAAATGAAATCATTTGGAAATGACTATAGGTTCCCAAAAATGGAAATAGAAATGAAAATGAAAATGGAAACTTGCAATCCTATAAAGGATTACTTTAAAAATGATAGAATGAGTTTATGTTTTTGGACTATTTTTGAAGCTCAAAAATGAAAATAAATCTTTCAATCATAGTGATCATGTTGAGTTGTAACATATTGAATGAATTTTCTCAAAATATTACCAGGGTAAAATCGCCAATATTTTACTAGGGTAAAATTGTCAAAGTTTTACTAAGGTAAAATTGGGAAAAAATATTAAAATTTTTACTAAGCTCAAAGGTATTTAATATGTAAATATTAAAATTTATTTTGGGAAAAAATTGAATCGGGTTGAATCATATTAGAGAGTACTAGGTTAAAAAATCCGATTAAGTACTCGTAATTGGACCCGATATGAGAGAGACCGAAAACCCCTCATATAACATGAAAGGGGAACAACCCTAGTAGAAATACAAAGGTGAGTCATTCACCCCTCTCCTACTTTAAGTAGGATGCTATTTTTCTATTGATAGAACTTTTGAGAGATTGTTATTCTATCGAAAAATAGAGAGAATTTATTCTCAACTTATAAACATTATTTTTAAAATAATAATTTTATCAGTTTTTATTAAAGAAAAGAGAATTTCTATTTTCACCTTTAAAAGAATAGTTTTTCTAGTTTTATGTTTTGGTTCAATTGGTTCGACCCCAAACTCGAAGTAGTTAGTGGTATGAGAATAGTGGAGAAGATCGATTGATTGAAATTCAGAAAACATTAAGGATTCACATATCAAAAAACACAGGTGCATATTTGGTTAAAGTTTCTTGCTATAAATATAACAAATCGGATCGATTTTTGATAAACCGTAATTTATACATATTTTTATCCTATGCTTAGTACATTTATGGATGATTTCTCCTTATATTTGGTGAATTTGATGCTCCTAATCCTTTAATTTCGTGTTTTATACTTAGGTGAGCATAGGAGAGTAAAAAGAGCGAGAAACGGGCCAAAAACGAAGAAAATGGGCCAACATGGGAAATCAACACGGCTTGGAATTCCTCATACGGGTAGTCCACACGCTCGTGCCTATTTAACAGCCTTGACCACAGTCTGAAGCAATCGCACACGGGCGTGTCCCTGTCGGGCCCAAATATAGTCCTATTCAGAAAAGGCCACTTTTGAGGGCTTTTTTAGGCATTCTAAAGCGTATTTAAACACCTGAGGAGGCACTTAGAAGAGACACATAGAGTAGGAGGCAAGGAATTACTCAAGGAAAGCCGATTAATCCATCTCAAAAGCTGGATTCATCGTCAAGACTAAAGATATCCATTCAATTTCCTTCAAGAGTTTTGGGTTTTCTTTATGTTTTGTTATCTTTGTTCTTTTGAGATGTTTTCTTTCATAATTATGAACTAAACCCCCTAAATACCTAAGGGGAATGAAACCTAAGATGGATCTTGTTATTATTATCTGAATTGTATGATAAATATTTGACTTGTTCTTAATTATGTGTTCTTAATTCTTGTTTTAATATTCCAAGATATTGATTCAAGTTAATGCGCTTATTTAGAGGAGAAAAAGTCCTTGTCTAAGAGTAAATTTGTCATAATTAAGCAGAGTTGATTGCACGCCTAGAGATAGGGTGACAAGATTTTGCAAGATTAGGGTGAAACCTAATAAAGTCCATAGATCGAGTTAATGCAACACTAGGGTGTTAATTAGAAAGAGATTTCAATTAATCAACCTAGGGTTAGATGTTATTAGTCTCGAGAGAGATAATAATATAACTTAGGAATTTCTACGGATCAAGTCAAATGAATAAATCGTCTGATTCAGAGTCAAATAATAAGTGAAGTCTAGGTGGATTTTTCCTTGGGTATTGTCTTAATCAATCGAGTTTTCCCAAAAGCTTTTCCCCAATTTTCTCTTAGTGCACCCTTAGTTTAGTTAATTAGTTTAGATAAACAAATCCCTTAATTTTTAGGCTAGATAATAAAAAGAAAGTAATTACTAGTACTCTTGGTTCTTTTGGGTTCGACAATCCGGTCTTGCTAAAGCTATACTACTGTTCGATAGGTACACTTGCCTTCATCATGATAATAGTTAGTTTCAAGAACGATTAATTATAAATTTTTAAAACTTGTCGTGAATATCACGTATCAAGTTTTTGGCACCGTTGCCGGGGAACTAAGGTATTAGGAACACTCGATTTTTATTACTTTAGCCATTTTACTTTATTTGCAATTTAAATTTTTATTTTCTTTTCTAATTTTCTCTTTTATTCGCTTCTGATAGGTTTTTCTAGTTTATGACCAGAAGAAACCCGTCAGGACCATTACTTTTTGATAGTGAGATCGATCTCACAGCTCGCAGAAACCGAAGAGAAATAAGGTGAAGCTTAAGATACATAGAGGAAGAGCAAGAGGACGATATTCAAACCACAACCGATGAGATGGCTAAAAATCAGGAAAATCCGCTACTTCCTGCAATTGTTGCTGATCCAGTAAATCAGAATCTTGCCCGCACACTATGTATGATTATGCTAAACTGAATTTAACAGGAACTGAGTCAAGTATAGTTAAGCCTGCTATTACTGCAAATAATTTTGAACTAAAACCTAACAAGATTCAAATGATACAGGAAATTTTTCAGTTTGATGGTTTGCAGGATGAGGATCCAAACAATCACTTGCCGAATTTTCTACAGTTTTGTGACACATTTAAAATCAATGGCGTTTCTAATGATGCCATTTGTCTTCGGTTATTTCATTTTTCATTAAGGAATAAGGCTAAACAGTGGTTGAACTCGTTACCACGAGGGTCAATCACTACTTGGGAACAAATGACCGAAAAGTTTTTACTAAAATATTTTCTGTAGGCTAAAACGGCTAAATTAAGGAATGATATCTCTTCTTTTGTGCAGATGGATCTAGAAACACTCTACGATGCATGGGAGAGATACAAGGATCTGTTCAGAAGGTGGCCTCGCCATGGGCTACCACTTTGGCTACAGGTTCAAACTTTTCACAATGGCCTGAATCGTTTAACTAGACAGATGGTTGACGCAGCAGCTGGTGGGACTACAATAATAAGAGACCTGAGGATGCTTATGAATTTATAGAAGAGATGTCACTGAATAATTATCAGTGGCAAGTCATGAGGACAAAGCCAACGTAAGTGGCTGGTATTTTTAACATCAATTCGGTCACCATGCTCTCTAATCAGGTAGAACTTTTGAATAGAAAAATTCAAAGTTTTCTTGGTTCTTCACAGGTTCGCCTAGTAATGCAATGCAATGCAAGTGGAGGAGGGATGAGCAATTCAGAATACCCATCTTATGACCACATCATGGAAAACGAGCAATTAAATTATATGGGTAATAATCCTCGACCTCAAAATAATCCTTATAGTAACATTTACAGTTCAGGATGGAGGAACCACCCAAATTTTTCATGGGGAGGCCAAGGGAATCAGACACCACCACCACCTCCAGGCTTCCGACAACCACCTTACCAACAGGAAAAGAAGCCGAACCTTGAGGAGATGCTAACAAAGTTTATCTCGGTGTCAGAAACTCGCTTTCAAAATACGAAACAACACTGAGGAATCAATAGGTGTCGATCCAAGGGCTCGAAACTCAAATAGGCCAACTCGCCAAATTGATTTCTAAACGACCACAAGGTAGCCGACTGACTAACACTGAATCTAACCCAAGAGAACAATTCAATGCAATTACTATCCAAGACGAGGAAGGGTTAGTTGAACCTAAACCAGAACCAAGGCAAGGAATTGTGGTAAGTAAAGGTAAAGGCGAGGTAGACCACAGTGAGCAGAAACCGGTAAGTAAAGAGTACAGACCATGAGTGCCATACCCCAATGCGACAAGGAAAGACTGGACAAATGAACAATTTGGTAAATTCCTTAAACTATTAAAGAAATTACACATTAACTTACCGTTTATTGAAGCTCTTTCGCAGATGCCAAACTCAGTCAAATTCTTAAAGGAGCTTTTAGCAAATAAACAGAAGTTGGATGAAGTGTCGCATGTGCAGTTAAATGCGGTTTCTCAGCCATTCTACTGAACAAGCTAGCCAAAAAATTAAAAGAGCCAGGGAGTTTTACAATTCCCTATTTAATTGGTAGCTTAAATGTTAAAAATGCTGTGGCAGATTTAGGGGCTGGTATTATTGTCATGCCCTACAAAATGTTTAAACAATTAGGTCTTGGGAAACCCAAACAAACTAGGATGTGTATTCAGTTAACCGATAAAACTATCAGATTTCCTAGAGGTATCATCAAATATGTACTTGTAAAAATTAATAAATTTATATTCCCTATCAATTTTGTTGTTCTAGACATAGAAGTTAGCAACTGCTAGAACCGTTATTGATGTTGGTACCGGTGAACTCACACTTTGTGTGGGTGATGACTCAGTCACTCTTCAAGCTCGTAATCCTATTAATATTGATCATGTGGTGCAACTTTCTTTACAGGAAACACGTTCAAAGAGCACACATGAGCATTGTTCAAGTAACAAGAAAGAACCCATCTATGAAGAACGAAGGCTACAAATCGAGGAACTAGGTGAATGGCGAATACATAAACCAAGGACACACAATAAACCAAAACCACGCCATGACGAACTCAATATTTCACCAAATCAACTTAACGTTGGAGACAAAGTACTACTAGATGCAGCAGATCCTCGTATTGCCACTTCTGAATCTAATGGAGAAATTCCTCTCACGGTACTCAATATTTTTCCATACGGTACAGTCGAGGTAATTCATCCCAAATTCGACACTTTTAAGGTAAACAGTACCTATCTAAAACCTTATTTTGATGAAATTGATAGCAGGAACGAGGAGTGTAAACTCCTCGCAACACCATGACCATGCAAAAGGGAGGTAAGTCGAGCTTAGACTCTAAATAAGTGCTTCTCGGGAGGCATCCTGAGCACTAACAGTATTGATTTCTTTAAAATTTTAGTTTTTAACATCTAATCACTAATTGAGTCCTTAAAACACAGGTTTTCTAATCCACACGGCTAGGCACATAGGCGTGCCTTATGTCGTGCTCACACCATGAGCGGAGGCACGGCCATGTGATACAGCTGTGTGAAAACAGGGTAAAATTTTTCCCAAACACGGGATACGATAAGTTGCCACAGGCGTGGGATGTAGCTGTGGGCGAACCTGTCAAAACAACACGGGCGTGCGACACGCCCGTGTCTTGAAGCTGTTGTTAAAACTGAGAATTTAACACAAGCGTGTGACATGCTCATGCCCACCGCTCGTGCTAAAGACTGATAAACCAACACAGGTGTGCACCTATACACACAGGCGTGGGAGAAGCAAACGAAATAGAACACAACCGTGCGACACGACTGTGTGCATTGACACACCCAAAGAACACGGGCGTGGGACAAAATTCAGACGCACCCAAATTTGAAATTGCGAAACACACGGGCTAAAATAAGGGTACACGGGCATGTCCCACAGCCATGTGGCCAAATACCTATATAAACCCCCATTATTCATCATCCCCTTCCCTAAAATCCCTAACCCTAGCCACTGCAACTTCTTCATACGCCCCTTGCCACGCCTGTGTGCCAACCAACTGGCCACCCTTCAACTCTCTTCTTCTTCCCTTTTCAAACTTCCCTTCTCTCCTTTCTTTTTCCTTCTTTTTCCCCTTCCACCACAGCATACGCATGGCCAAGAAATCATTGCCCACGCCCGTGGCCAACTCATCTCTCCACTCCTCCGACGACCACCATCGTCGGTTACCATTTTTTCCATATTTTTACTCAGTTATTACATTATTATTAATATTATTGTTCTTATTCATTGATTGTATTACTATTTATTCTTCTGTCTTAAGTGCTTTACTGAACCTTATTTTGGTTATCCTTGTTAACTTCATGCTCCATTTAGTCTTAGATATTGGCACTAATTTGCAATTTTTTTCCTTAAAATCCTAGTCTTTTGATATCTTTCATATTTTGCTTCCTCATTTTTATACATTTTTATCTAGTGATCATTTATTTAAGTTTTCTATTAGGCATTTCTATTTTACTTGTTCATTTGTTTGATGGAACTGAATTTGAATCATTATTTCTTATTCATTTGCCTATTCTATGATTTTTCCAAACTGAACTCTATAATTGCTTTTGCAGAAACACTATGACAAACTCGAAAGGAAAGAAAGCTGTGGTTCCCTCCTCGAAAAAACGAAAATGAGCGTCATTTTCATCGACTCCTACTACGGAAATAAGACACGCATTCCTCCAATTCCCACCAGGAAACTAAGAGGAACTTTTACAGATACTTCTGGCCCAACCCTTAGGTGTGGGCTACTACATTGATTGGGCCGCACTTGAACAAATTCAACTGGCTGACGCGGTCCGAGATTTTCTGACGACTGACCTGTGGGAGCTTTTCTTTAGAATCATCGAGTCGACGTACCTCGAGCTCACACTGGAACTTATTCAACATTCCACCTCCAAACCGTTATGACAGAGTTTGATGATTTAGGAACGAACCAGTTCTGCCTCGGTGGTTTGTGTAACACCACTATAACCCGTATCCATCGCCGGAGTGGGTTATGAATTGTTACCAATTTAAAACACTACATTTGCACATTCACATTTACATACGTTCATTAGCAATTATATGCATAGCCAAACACAATCAAAGATCAAAATTCAGACTTATACCGACATTCAAAAGTTGCCATATTCACATGGCTTATATACAGCAACATCTCAAAATATCATTCACTTAAGTCTATTCTATACATGCCATACTAGCTCCAAACATAATAGTACCAAAATGATAGATAGTGGACGAGTTGCTGACGATCCCCTCCCGAGTAGGTGACTGGAGTCAACAATCTATAAAACAGAGAAACGTAACAAATGGAGTAAGCTTTCATAAGCTTAGTAAGTTTTAAGCAATGCAAACAAATAAACTCAATCATACTTTGATCATTCAATTTCTCAAGAGGCCATTTTCTAGGTATATTGCCATTTGGCCGAATATACACAGCACATCATGCACATTTAGCATTCTTATTTCACTTAATCTAAATGCATATAACATAAATAAATCAAATACTTTCTCATACTTTCACACCTTGACCGAATGTATCATGATCATAGATATAGTTGTAACATTTATTCACATATGTATCACATTATACACTTATGATTCAATTCAAATCAAACTCAGAAATAAATACATAATACGTACCTGGCCAACTTAACGTATTGAATGTATTCATTTGTCGTTCTAACACGAGGTATCTTAGTCTTAGACTTTTATCAAATCACCGGCATTTAGCCTGCTAGGTTTTAAACCCGAATCCATCCATCGGCATTTCGCCTGCTAGGCTCGAAGCCCAATATCATTTCACCGGCATTATAGCCTGCTAGGTTCGAAGGCCAGAATAGTATCTCACCGGCATTATAGCCTGCTAGGCTCAAAGGCCCGATATCATTTCACCAGCATTATAGCCTGCTAGGCTCAAAGGCCCGATTAGTACCATACGATATTCAAATCAACAAGTTTCATATAACACAATCACACCAAATTAGGTACTAGCATCATTCGAATATATCATCCTACATTTTATTCACTTTTATTTCATTTCATCATTCATACTTATCATTTGATAGCTTACACATAACATCTCACTCATACTCATCTAACATTTATCATTTGATCATAAAGGCATATCACATTTTACTTCCATATTATATTTGCCATTCGACCATATACATACATTACAAGTAATACGTAATTCTCATAATATGTCATGTCATTATTGAATATTATTTATGTTTAACTACTTAAAACTTACCTCGAATATTTTTGAACAGTCTCAGACCGGTTATTCAACTACTTTCTCTTTTCCCCTGTCCAACCTTGGTTCTCTATGCTCTTGAGCTAATTCAAACAAATTTAACTTATTAAAGTCCCATCATGCTAGCTTATGGCTGAATATGACAAGAAATTTAATAGGTAATATAGTTACTTTTAGCTCAAATACAAAATGGTGATACACATTTTTAATCACATTTAGCAATTTAATATAATTAATTTAATATTTTCTCATGTACACCTTTATGACCGAATACACATATCAAATAAGTAACTTACCTTAACACATAACCCACATAGCCAAAGTACATATAACCCTAATGACCGAATATGTATATCACCAAAATTCCTATGACTTTACCTTTAACCTTCATAATCGAATATTCATTGTATACCTAGTTCACATACACAAACACAAAACTCATATGGCTTATCATATTTTCATATACATATCTCAACCATATAGCCGAATATAGAGTTCATCAAATAGATATTTATTCTCATTCCCATATCACATATTGATCAACTAGACCATGCATTAGCCTTTGGCACATTCGGTCATTAAAGTAATAACCTATTTAACATTCAAGCATTTTATACTAAAATTCCTCCCAAGGCCGAATTCATATAAAACCTTTAATGCTCATACAAATTTTATATTTTAAATAATTTATACACACACCATTAACCTAATATCAATTAACTAAGCTCTTTAACAAATTTTCTTTAACTAAACACACATTCGACAATGACAAAGACAATTTAACAAACCTTAAATTCAACTTATAACAATATATACTCAATATTCAAAGCATTTAACATCATTTCATCAAAATTTTACATCATGGCCGAATGCTCCTTTTTAAACCATTTATCCTCACAAAGCATAAATTTCACCATTAAACTTACAAACCAAGTTATCTAAATAAACCATCTATACATAAGTACCAAGCCTCAAACTTAATTTATAACTATCTAAATCATTTAAAACATCCAACACCAAATTTTCTTTGCATTTCATACTATAGCCAAATGCCGATTCCAAACAATTGAGCCACACATAATTCAAATTTCAAAATTTAAACTTATAAACTTACAATCACATGGATTTTAACATTATAGTCCATCAAACTTTCATTCATCAATTTCTATCATCAAATACAAAATTTTTGCAATTTCCTATCATGACCGAATGCACAATTGACCAACATTTAACAAATTAATTCATGGGTTTAAAGTAGAACCAAGAGAGTAACTCAAAAACATGAAATTTCAACCAAACTGCCATGAACGTCCTTGAATTTATCTCCCCCAAATGACCGAATATTCAAGAGCTTCTCTTCTTCTTTTTGTTTTCTTTAGTTTCGGCCAAGTGATGAAAGAAATAAAACTTAACATTGTTTTTATCACCTTATTTTATGTTATAAAATAACATATATTATTTTATACCACAATTTAAGTTTATAATTTATTATTATTATTAAGCACATGATGCATTAAACCAACCCCACTACCGTACACTTAAATAAAGTGGTAAAATAGACATGCAAATCCTCTACTTTAGTAATTTACAAAATTAATCACTTGGACATTCACCTACCACATATTCAAAGTTTCTCAAACAAGTCATTTTTAGCTAATTCCACATTCAAATGACAAAATTAAGACACGATACTTTCACACATGCACTTCCACATATTATAAACATAGAAATAACATTTAATTATTTTTGTGACTCAGTTTTGTGGTCCCGAAACTACTTCCCCACTAGGGTCAAATTAGGGCTGTCATAGTTTGGTTCGCCAGTTAAGCGTACCTGAGTTTGGAATTGCACTGGGGCTATATACAGAGGAGTTCATGGATGATGAAGACTTTGAAAGCCTCCATCGCCACATCCACTACTCTCATTCGAAATGCTGGCAAGCGGTTGTACCTGCCTCAGCCACCTATGATCCTAGCCGCTCCAAGACATCGACTTTCCCTCAATCCTTGCGATACTTACACGCCATCTTAGCCCACACATTGACAGGAAGGCGAGAGAGCACCGGTGTCGTCAACACTCATGACGCCTACTTTTTATGGAGCATGGTGAATGGGCACATCTTCAACCATGCCTATTTCATTGCCCTCGCCATTCGCTATCAGACAGAGCGGCATAGGAGGAGTCATCTCCATTGGCCCCTATGTGACTCGATTGGCGAGGTACTTCGGTTTCCTCAACACAGCAGCATAATCATCCTCCCCCACTCTCATCGGCCAGATGTCCTCATAGGGCATCTTAAGCATGCTACATATGAGGATGATCGAGAAATGACGTGGAACTGACCCTCCTCAGTACCGCCTCGTCCAGTCAGCCGAGGAGGAGGACCCAGAGGACATTACTGATGATGTCCCTCCACAGCACGAGGACCCATCGTCTTAGCCACCACCCATCCATCGTCCAGTTCATGTGGCGGCTTCATACTCTGACATCTCTGAGCACCTTACTCGATTTGAGCAATAGTGTTTTTAGTGCTTTGATCACATTGATGCTACTCTACATCAGATTTGTCAGCACCTTCACATCTCATCACCACCACCACCTCGCGAACCATACTGTGATGACGATGTTTAAAGACTTTTTATTTTTATTTTCACTTTTATCTTTATTTATCTTCTTTAAGTATTTTTTATTTTATTTTCATTTAATACTATTTCATTTTTAGGTTTTATAATTTTTATTGAACAATTTATAGTTTCGGCTATTTCATTACGAGTAATTATGCTTCTCTATATTTCCTAAAGAGTTCTTGATGTTATCATAATTATAAAGAGCTCTAAAGCTCATCATCACTTAGGAACTCGAAACTCCACTGGAAAAGGTTCTCCACGACTGCCATGTCCTACCCGACCACCACGATAACATCTTCGCTGGACATAGTGGTTGTGGAACTCAACCTCTACTACCACCGGAGTATCCTCCTCCAACCTTATCATTGCCTTGGCTGATTATTCTCCATACCTCCAATTCAAGGATTCCATTCAACATTCAGGAAGTTTCACTCCTCTCCCTATCTTATGATTATATATCTATATCTTTCAGTATATCTATCATTGTACATTGAGGACAATGTACATCTTAAGTGTGGCGGGCATTTATATCATTATCAGAAAATCCCTGAATTTTGTCTTGTTCTCAAATAATTTTCTCACATCATCATTAGGTTGTATTTTGATTAATTTATGATTTTTGTTGATATGTCTTGAATTAAAACATAGGCATTTATGCATTAATTGTTTAAACTTTAAGGAATTAGAGAATCAAGCATGATAAAGTTGATTTTTGAGAATTAAAAATTTTTAGCTTGTTTCCCCAAGTTTAGGTATTATCTTGAGTTGAAGTTCACAGGTTTAAACATCAAAAAGCCATAATTTTTGTGAGATCTTCAGCCTTTAGAGCATCTATTATTTCTTTCATGCTCACTTTTATTGTTGCTTTGTGTACGCCAATATTGACCTGTTATTCTAGAACTTGCTTGATTATGCATGTCAAGACCACACCTTTGATTTGATATGTCAAGGTGATAAAGGCACCTAAGTTTAACCCACTCACTCCATAAAAGCCTACCTTCATAATTAACCCTTAGTAAACCCCCTTGAGCCTAATAATCCATCCATTGATTTACCTTCAATTTTAACCCATAACCCGTTATTGTTGAAACCCCATAAATTAATTTAATCCCTATTTTTGTTGAGATTTGATTTGAATAAATTGCTTAGCTATGTTTTATTTTTGATAGTTAGCCTATGTTATTTGAATTGTATGATAAAAAAATACAATACATACATATATATTAGTAGTAAATCGTTGTTTTTGAGCTTGAGTGTTAATTCCATATTCTGAGAAGAAGCTCACTTGTATTCAATTAATGATTATCTATTTTTCTAGTTAGGTAATTTTTCAATTCAATCTCGATTCTAACCTTTTCTTTCAGCTTGTGACCACACCCCCTAACCAAAGCCATGTTACAACCCTCTAAAGACCTTTTGATTGACGTATCATCTTAATATATAGTGATGGAGATTTGATTTTCATGCAAGCCTATGGTAATAACTTTTCATATTGACTAATGAGTGCTTCATTTATTATCCTTAAAAACCTCGAGTGATTTGAGTGAATCTTTAGTGAGGATGTGAAACTTTGTGATATTTTGAATCAAAGGTATTCACTTAAATGAGGGGAGACACCTATGTTTTCGTGATAAAATGCCCAACTTGGAATGTTTGAAACTTTGATGTTCTTCTAGTTGAATTCTCAATATATGATTACTTATGGTTTATTTTGAGATATTATCGATAGGGATTATAAGTTGAGAAGAATTTATTTTGATTGTGAGTTGAGGATTTTGCTTGAGGACAAGCAAATGCTTAACTGTTCGGGTATTTGATAAACAGTAATTTATACATATTTTTATCCCATGCTTAGATTTGGTGAATTTGAAGCTCCTAATCCTTTAATTTCATGTTTTATACTTAGGCTACCATAGGAGAGTAAAAAGAGCGAGAAACAGACCAAAAACAAAGAAAATGGGCCAACATGGGAAATCAACACGGCCCGGACTTCTTCACACGGGTAGACCACACGCCCGTGCCTATTTAACAGCCTTGACCATGGTCTAAAGCAATTGCACAAGGGCGTGTCACACGGTCGTGTCACATGGGCGTGTCCCTGTTGGGCCCAAGTATAGTCCTATTCGAAAAAGGCCACTTTTGAGGGCTTTTAGGCATTCTAAAGCCTATTTAAACACCTGATAAGGCACTTATAAGAGACACGCTGAGTAGAAGGCAAGGAATTACTCAAAGAAAGCTGATTGATCCATCTCAAAAACTGGATTCATCGTCAAGACTGAAGATCTCCTTTCAATTTCCTTCAGAGTGTTAGGTTTTCTTTATGTTTTGTTATATTTCTTCTTTTGGGATGTTTTCTTTCATAATTATGAACTAAACCCCCTAAATACCTAAGGGGAATGAAACCTAAGACGGATCTTGTTATTATTATCTGAATTGTATGAGAAATATTTAACTTGTTCTTAACTATGTGTTCTTAATTCTTGTTTTAATATTCCAGGATATTGATTCAAGCTAATGCGCTTATTCAGAGGAGCAAAAGTCCCTGTCTAAGAGTAAATTTGTCGTAATTAAGCAGAGTTGATTGAACGCCTAGAGATAGGGTGACAAGATTTTGTCGGATTAGGGTGAAACCTAATAAGGGAGTCCGTAGATCGAGTTAATGCAACACTAGGGTGTTAATTGGAAAGAGATTTCAATCAATCAACCTAGGGTTAGACGTTATTAGTCTCGAGAGAGATAATAATATAACTTAGGGATTTCTACAGATCAAGTTAAATGAATAAATTGTCTGATTCATAGTCAAATAACAAGTGAAGTCTACGTGGATTTTTCCTTGGGTATTGTCTTAATCAATCGAGTTTTCCCAAAAGCTTTTCCCCAATTTCTCTTAGTGTACCCTTAGTTTAGTTAATTAGTTTAGATAAACAAATCCCTTAACTTTTAGGCTAGATAATAAAAAGAAAGTAATTACTAGTACTCTCGGTTCCTTTGGGTTCGACAATCCGGTCTTGCTAGAGCTATACTACTGTTCAATAGGTACACTTGCCTTCATCGTGATAATAGTTAGTTTTAAGAATGATTAATTATAAATTTTTAAAACCTGTCGCAAATATCACATATCAATTTCCAAAAATTTAATTTTTCCCTGTGCAAGAAAATCATTTTCAAATAGTTTTTTTCCAACAATAACGTCCTATTCCTTCTATTTATATAACTACTATACATGGTCTCCCAAACTCTCCTAGCCAATTGCCGTTAATCATTATGTTGACCGCTTTCAAATGTACCAACATCCATAATAGAAATCTTGCTCAAAATATGTTAAATAGGTGGTATTTGCAAGCATATAGGTCAGGTTGTAATATAGTTACAAAGAAGTAGGTGAGTACTCCAAGGATCATACCCTAGGGAGGTGAGCACTAAATTAATTCTAAACTAAGTGCAAATAGAGCTAATTAGTACTTTAAATAAATTATATTATGACTAAAATAAAGAAAGAGTTTTTAATAACTAAAGAAATAAAATAATATAAATGGAAAAATTTTGGGAGGTTTGCTATGGAAACTTTATCAGATCTAAGCATGGGTGACTAGCTCACTTTGGTAATCATAACTAACTGTTTCTTTGTGTTGACTATTTAATTAAGTAGTTGCTATCCCAGTAGGATCTCTCGATCTTCCACTATAATACCTAGTCAACAAAAACTACTTTTCTCTCGTCCTTATAGTACAAACTGGTTCAGAATTAAGGTTTCACGGATAGGCCATACTAATTTTGGGTTAATTCCCACCTAAATGACATCCTAGGGTCTTTTAGCCTAGGGTTTAACTTCTTCCTTTCCTAAACAACTGATTCACTAAGAAATTCCTACACATCAATCAATTAATCATACCTTCACTCGTTAATCCCCCAAAGAGGATTAGTTTCTCATGGATCTTAAAACAAATAAACTTGATAGAAAAGATGAACATTAATAGTAAATCAAGATACTAAGGTTTAAGAAAAGCCTGAATTGTATTTAATTGAAGCACAAAATCCACAAAGAGTTTATCAAGTTCCACAAATCAAATCCCTCGACAAATGCAAAATTGAAAAGAACTTTAAGTCTAAGAAAACTGAAAAACAAAAAATAGAAACTATGAAGAAAATTATATAATATGAAAAGTTGTCCATAACAAGTGTCAAATGAGCCTATTTATAGAGTTAGGGTTGTCGTTAGGTCAATTGACACTCTTGTGTTTAATATTTTATTGTGTAGACAAAAACACCCCTATCTCGTAAGTTATTCCTGTACAAGTTTGGTGTCGCGACACTCTAGTGCTTGTGTCATGACATCGAAGGCAGTATGCTCGTACTCAGGGTAGCTTCAGGTTTGTGCCATGACATCCCTTGGTTATGTCGCAACACTAAAGGTAGTCTTGGAATTCTTACCTGCTATTGATCTACTGCAATTTGGTGTGGCAGATAAAACTAGTTCTCGCACTTTAGGAGCTTTAAAATAAACATTATCATTAGGTTTTAATTATGTGTTAGTAAGTTTAGTTAAATTTAATAAAATGTGGAATTTGAGTCTTTTATTGACCTTAGGGACCAAATGAGGCCTAAAGGTAAGCTAATGAACTTTGTGAGTATGCAAGAGACCATTTGAAGGCGTGCTAAACTGATACTTGTCGCTATGTCGTAACACAGAGGATTCAATGCCGCAACATAAGGAGTAGAATAGAGGAATTTTGAGACTACCTTCGATGTCACGACACAGGTCCTGATGTGTCCCGACATCAACTCTAGACAAGAATTAATGCGAGTCGAGGGTCTTTTGGTCTGCACAATTCAACTTTAAGCTTGGGAACGTCAACTAACCTAGGGTTAAAGGTGACGGCCACCTCAAATCTATAAATAGGCTCATTTGGTACATGTTATTGGCTTCAAATACTTAGCTTAGAATCTCTTTTTTAATTTTAGTTTAGTTTTTATCTTTTCTTAGGTTTTAGATTTCTTTCAGTTTGTTCTTTATTTATCTCGGGAAATCTGGTTTTGTGTATATGATCAAAATTTTTGGTTCACTCTTGCACTTAATACAAATCCAGTGTTTTTTTAAACTTTATATTTTTTATTCATTTATTATGTTTACGCTTCATATCAACTTTATATTGTTTACGAAAACCATGATGAACTAATCCCTCTATGGGGGATTAACGAGTAGAGGTATGATGGATTGACTGTTTTGCAAGGTTAATCATCAAATCAACTATTCTGAAAAGGAAGAACCTAATTCCTAGGCTTAATGACCCTAAGAAGTCATCAAGGTGGGAATTAACCCAAAACTGGTATGACTTATCTGTAAACCCCTTAACCCTGAACCAGTTTGGAATATGAAGTCAAGATAAGTAGTCTTTGCTAACTTGTTATTTCATAGGATGTATCGGATAATCTTGATAGGGTATTGGCTAGTTGATTGGCAAAGAGCCTAAAGTGGCAGTTGATCAAGATTACCGAAGTGAGCTAATCACCCATAATCAGATCTGATCAATTTTACTATTGAAATTCTAAATATGATTTACTTTTATTATTATAAAAACCCTAAAAATCCCTATTTTTTATATTTTCATAATATAGTCAATTTCAAGTAGTAATTAGATATTTTGGTGTTTAGGTTGAAATTTATCTAGTACTAGCCTCCTTTGGGTACGATCCTCGGAGTACTCACCTATTCTGTTGTAATTATATTACAACTTGACTCGTATACTCATGGATATTGCCTTATTTATTTAGATATTTTTGCTACAATGTTCTCACTCTGAAAGTTAGTATGTCCGAAGGCAGTCAAGTTGTTGGTGTAACACCCCTTACCCGTATCTGACCCCGAGACAAGATACGAGGTATTACCAGACTTAAACATACACATACATCTAAAATCGGGCCATAAAATTTCAATCAATTCAAAAAAAATTCAAACACATGCATATCCTCCCCTATACAGGCCTATGAGGCCCAAAACATACATCGGGGATGGTTCGGGACTAAACTGAGAACTTCCAAAAATTTTACAACACTTAAGGAATTTTCCATGTTTAGAGAGTTACACGCCCGTATGGATTAGGCCGTGTGGTCACACATGCCCATGTGGCTTGGGACACGGCCGTGTCTTCAGCTCATGTAGCTCTCTGTTTATGACGTCAACAATGAAATGGGGTCACACGGCCAAGTCACACACCCGTACTGAGACACACGGTTGTGTCTCTACCAGTGTGACCAACGCTTAGGCTATTTTCCAAGCCTTGGTCAACCATAAACCCTCACACATTTATACAACATCAAGAACATAAAACATGGCATCCATTTAATGATTAAACATCTTCGTTTAGGCCACAAACATAACATTTTCATGTCATGATTCATGTGTTTTACACACTCATTTGGCCTTGTCCATTACGATATCACTTATACTTTTATATCATGGTTACCATCATACCAAAAGATTTCAACTTAATCATCAAACATTCATATTCAAGGCTAACTCATAACTTTATAACATACCAATATATTTCACATGCGTAGAATAATATGCTTGTCTAAGACATTGCACACCACATCAAGTCACATACTCACATCGTATGAAACTTTTAAGCTTGTGCATGCACATATAATAGGGTTACAACCCAATAATTAATATAAGCCACATCTCATGGCTATATATAGTTGAATCATTATAAGCCAATACATTTGGTCAAATCAGGAAACACATATATTAAAAGGCTAAGTCTCTATACATGCCACTCACTTGAAAACACTTAATGTTTATTAACACCACAAATAGATAATTTGATAGTGTGATGCTGCCTCTGTCGATCTCCAACCCCAAGCTAACTTGGCAACACTAAAGAAATGGAAAGGAGGGAGTAAGATCTATATCTTAGTAAGTCCATATGAAAATAATAAGCAATATGTCGACATGCTTCTCAAAGTAATACAATCATAATTACACATTTACTTATGTTCTGGTCAAGCTTTTTTCTCAATTCATATTTACTAAATTATTTATATCTGGAGCTACGAAACTCCAAATTAAGATCCACTAATTTTTCTTAAAACTAGACTTATATATATTCTTACCATAAAATTTTTAGAAATTTTGGTCTAGCTAATAAGTACAATTTATTCTTTAAATTTATCCCTGTTCTACTGTTTGAAAGCTTCAACCTTTCTTTACTAAAAATTAATTATCTCATAGTACAGGATTCGAATAATGCTTCCATCTATTTCTATTGAAATTAGACTCATTAAATATTTATTGATATGAATTCTAATCCATAATTACTTTTGTAAAATTTTTAGTGATTTTCCAAATTTAAACCAAGAGAGCTCGAAATCACTCTGACCCTGTCTCACAAAAATTCAAATATCTCATAATATGAAATTATTTTGCTTACACCGTTTCCTCTATGTGAAACTAGACTCAATAGAATTTAATTTCAAATCTTATTCAGTTTTTAATTCAATTTCCACAATTTTTGGTGGATTTTCAAAATCGCACTGCTGCTGCTGCTGTTATCCAAAACTGTTTTAGTGCAATATAATGATAACTTTCATAAGTTCATTTTCAACTAATCATGAACTCACCATTTCATGGATTCCATATTCAATTACACAATGTAAGTTAGCTTGATATTGCAACAAAATTCATAATCACAATTCATACATCTTAACTCACCAAGGTCTCTACATTTCAAAGTCTCAATAAGCATAAGCTTAGTGTACATACCTGTACCCTTGCAACATTTTTCACATATTCATGCTTGTCTTTGACATACCCTTTTGGGACTATCATCACCTCATCCATTGTATTACCCATTGAACACTCGAAATACTATTGAATACATAGAAAACTTGCAAATTCCACATATACATACATAGCCAAAGCTACCTCATAACATGTAACGCTTGCAATGGAGCTACTCACGGGCCTGCTCATAAAAGGTATCAGTCAAGGTGTAACTACACGGGTTGCTCACACAAGCTGTCAGGTATCTGACCCACTTAAGGATTACCTAGCCACCGGTAGGACACACAAGACCATTGCCCAAAACCTGATTACATGTATCGCATCCATTATGAACTTGGTCCAACTCAACGAGCTCGGATGCCACATACATATCATGAACCCATACCAACTCAATAAGTTTGGATTTCTTAATTCCTAGTGACATGTCACTTGTAAACTATTCCTAAGGTTCAAATGAGATTTTCCTCACATGTACATAACATCTCCATTGTGCTTACTCGTAACGTCGTGCATAACGACCAATATCATTCATACTTACAAGTTACCATTAAGCATAACATACATAATAATGATAAAACATTTATCATATAATGTCAACACATCAAAATATATTATATTGTCACATTATTTACACATGTACTTACAATTCATGTAATATCAAGCATTAACAATCAAATATAACGTTGTATTGTTATTATCACATGAACTTACTTTGATACCAAAAATGGCGAAAAGGGACCTAACCATCAATTTCTCATTTTTCCCTAGGTCCGAACCTCGTTTTCTTTGATCTATAATATATCATTCAGTCTGTTTATTAGCCACATTAGTCAATGTGATCCAAAAATCATACTATGGAAAAATTACATTTTTCCCCTAAACTTTGTCATATTTACGCTTTTGCCCCTAGGCTTGTAAAATGATTTTCATTCAATTTCTTTGTACTTTAAGCCTATCTGGACAAAATTCATACGTACATCAACCCTCAATTTCCACTAATTCACACTCTTATGGGAAATTTTATAACTTTTACAATTTAGTCCTTTTATGCATTTTTACCGAAAATCACTTAGTAAAAGTCGTTTGTCTAACCATAAACTTGCATAATCTACCATTAAACATCAAAATAAAAACATATTTATCATGGGTCAAAACCCTAGACTTCAACCATATCTCAAAATATTGGTAGAAATAGATAGATCGAGTGATAACGACTTCAAAAACATAAAAATCATTAAAAATAGGGTTAGAACAGACTTACTATAGAGCTTGGAAAGTTTCGAAAACCCTAACTATGGTATCCCCTTGAAAAATTCGGCCATGGTATGAAAAATGAAGAAGTTGACATCTTTTTTTCATGTTATTTTGGCTTTATTTGCCAAATTACTAAAATACCCATAGTGAAAAACAATTTAAAAATACCTAACCATGTCCATTTTTGTCCACAACTCAACTAATGGTCTAATTACCACATAAGGACTCCCAATTTAAAATTTCATAGCAATTAGACACCTCTAGCTTTTAGAACTCAAGTTTTGCACTTTTTATGATTTAGTCCTTTTGACTAAATTGAGTGCCCAAACGTTAAAATTTTTGAATGAAATTTTCACAAAATCATCCCGCATAATTGAAGACCATAAAAATATAATAAAAACAAATTTTACTATATCAGATTTGTGGTCCCGAAACCACTATTCTGACTAGGCCCTAATTCGGGATGTTACAACTCTCATCCATTTAGGAATTTTTGTCCTCGAAAATCTTACCAGAAGAGTGGTTTGGTTTTCACATAAACTCCACTATCTCATAATCATTGCAAAAGAACTTTTACTCAGGCTATGCACAATACTTAGCTCTTTAATTTCTCATACTAAAGTCATAAGTAATTCTTCACTATACGACACATCAACTGAATCTTGATCTCTATTGGAGAATTAATGTACTCAAAGGTCTGATCCATACTGTCATAGCACATACATACATAACATACTTGAATCTTTCCAGATTTAAATGGCATAGCTAGCCCAATTATCATGGCCTTATACTCTCTACAATTTTATACAGCCTGACAATTTGCTAATTCAACCTCTAGCCTTCATTAAAATTCAGAACCTCATTTAGCTTTCTCAATATTTCACGATATAAATCGCGGATCTCAATCCAATTAACAAAGACTAGCAGTTTAAGAAATTCGACTATCTCAGAGATACATAATTCCAGTAATCTAATAAGCGAGAATTCAGTGCATATTGACATGATTTGCAAATTTCATCAAATACTTAATACAAGCCACATAATATTTTTCCTTTTCAGAGACAAAGATAATCCAGATATGAAGTCCATAGTAATTCTTTCTCATTCCTATTCTAGTTTCAACACTGCCGAAAATAGTTCTGATAATACTTGATATTCAACTTTAACTCTGTTAACATGTCAAGTATTCACTCACAAGGATCAGAAATGTCGAGTTTCAAACTCGATCACTAATACACTATTCCTATAAATTTTCTTGCAAATTTTTCTGTATAAGCTCTTGGTTTTCTATCCAAACACTTGTAACTGCATTATGCTATTCTCTGAGATAATACAATAATTATCTTATCATCTTTTAACAATTCTAGTCATCTATACTATCACCAACTTAGATCTATCTATAACTTCGAATATGTTAAGCTATCACACTACCTTTCAGTCTTATAACACATCATAAACCATTCAACAACATATCGTTGAAAATCAAGAAGTCTCTGCCCAATGCATATTGAACCAGTTCAAAGGCTTTGGTTAACAATGTTCTCGTCTATTCAAAGCTTTACTAACATGTAATAGACCATTCAATTTTCACAAGACGAGAATTTTATCATTCAAAGTAGCTTTAAATCATATCGAAGTCTTTTAAGTTATGTACACTTTTCATTCAAACTATCTGTTTTTACTTGAAAAGAAATAAAATCTTATTCTCAAACTTGAGAAAAATGATTTGGACATAGATGTCTCATTAAATCTTCCTAAAAATAACCCATACCGATTGAACAACCAAGTTGGTCTTAATCATTAATAAATGACATTTCAAGAAATCCTCTCTTCCAGTCGATAGAACGATTCAACATACAACCATTTAAAATTCACTTGTCATGCTAATCAAAGACCATTTCAATTGCATTAGCCCAAGGTAGTATAAATATTTCCAATCGAAGGAATTAACTTTGATTAACTTACTTGAGAAAAGAAATTCACCATACAAATTGAAACTAGCAATTTCACCACTTATAGCGCTGCCGATATCAATTCTTTACACAGGAATTAATGAAACCCAGATACTAAGATCATCACGTTACAATGATCAAATCAGAAGCATTGTCATACTTGATATAAATATCACAAGTTGAAGGTCATAATTTAGATGCGAGCCATAATCGACAATTTACGGAATATAGATGACAAGGGAAAGCAAGTAAAGAAATCCAAGATAGAAAATCTGAGATAGGATGCCATGCCGAAAGATCGAGAATAAAACTCTTAAGAAATATGGATGATTTCGATAATTCCTCAAAGAAAGAAGTCCAGAAGAAAACATCATTCGACCCACTGGATTAAAATGCAACAAAGATGATATATTTTCCATATATATATATATGTCGAACAGAGCATCAATTTGAAGGGATAGAATCATAGCATCATGTGCATATTCTCATAAAATCCCAACAGACGAAATATAACAGAATGCCAGAGAGAAATAGAACAATACCGATTATAAACCAGTGGGGTTATCAATGCTTTCGTCTAACATCAAGATTAGAAAACATCCTCGTACAATAACAATTTATCAGAAGATAGACAGTCACAATAACACTTCTGATAACAAATGAATCCTTAGGGTACCTCAAGAGAGATAGTCATAATCTGTTCACTGTGATTACCACATTCTTTCAACATTGTGTTGGAATAAGTCAATTTACCAAAGTTAGTTTCTTCTCTCACCGTGATATTTCGTAAACCGAATAATCTTTAAATCAATCTAATACCTCTGTCTTTACTTATCAAATCATTTTTAAACTCTGGCCATATTTATAATCACTTTACAGCTGAACTCTTTGGTTCCACACTTGTGGGCTTATTCTACAGATCTCATAAAATCCTTTATAAACACCACTCTGGTAAAGGGGTAGGGTCGTAAGGTCCCTAACTAGTTTCTCATACACATATACTTACAATACAATTTTCATCATTATAGTCATTTTATTACCATCATATCATTCACTTCAGGCAAGCTAACATTCATGTTTGTTTAATGCAGACTTTCCGGTTACCCTATTTAAACAAGTGTACTTATACATGCATTCTATAGATTCTGAATAACTTTACTAATCATTTTCATTTACTCAAACGAGTCATGCATATAACTTCATACGAGGGCCAAACAAACATGAATAAGCATATAAAAATCTAAACTTTCATCTTGCACATCATCATATACATATCATTACAATCATATAACTCAATTCAATCAATTTAGCACATTTACTTAAGTTATACGAGCTTACCAATCATAATTATCCAAACCAATATACATGAGCATTCGTTCCATCAGTATCTTTGGTGAGTTACCCAAATACATGCATTCACTCGAGCAAATCAGTCATATACATCATAGAACTATTAATTAAACATAGATATGCTTATTACAATGTATTTCCTTATCTTATTTAAAGATATCATTGAAATTCATCAATATTCAATGTCTAATTGGGACAATGACATTTCCATCCGTAACATGATATTATAAGCCTTTATTCATACCTTTATGAATTTCTACTTATCACATTCACTTAATTGAATAAACCAAGTGCACAACATCATATGAACATAAAAAAAGCACGGGTTATCATTGTAACATGAACTTTCATCACACGTGCCATCACGTACATATCATGAACTTTTATTCATAATTTTTCAGAGTTTAGACTCACCATAACTGTAATTTACTCAAATACCTTAGCATCACATTGAACATGGTCAGTGTAGCTCGGTTGGAGAGTATCTCTCTCTAAGCGAGATAAATCTCATCTGCGTTGGGAGACATCACACTATCATAGAATATATGTGGAATGTATAGTTAGACTCTCACACTAGGTTAGTTCGAGAATCTACTAGACCATAGCTCTGATACCATAAAATGCAACATCCCTTACCCGTGTCTAACTCTGGTACAAGATACGAGGCATTACCAGACTTAAACATACACAAACATGTAAAACTGGGCCACAAAATTTCAACTAATTCGAAAACATTCAAACATATGCATATCCTCCCTTATACAGACCTACGAGGCCCAAAACATACATCGAGGGTGGTTCGGGACTAAACCAAGAACTTTCAAAAATTTTACAACCCCTAGGGAATTTTCCATGTTTAGAGAGTCACACGCCCGTGTGGATTAGGCCGTGTGGTCACACACGCTCGTGTGGCTTGGGACACGTCCGCATCCTCGGCCCGTGTAACTTTCTGTTGATGATTCAGCAATGAAATGGGGTCACACGGCCAAGTCAAAGGCCCGTGTGCTAAGGCCGTGTTCCCTACACGACTGAGACACACGGTTGTGTCTCTACCCGTGCGACCAACGCTTAGGCTATTTTCCAAGCCTCAGTCAACCATAAACCTTCACACATTTATACAACATCAAGAACATAAAACATGGCCTCCATTTAATGATTAAACATCTTCGTTTAGGCCACAAACATAGCATTTTTATGTCATGATTCATGTGTTTTACACACTCATTTGGCCTTGTCCATTAAGATATCACTTATACTTTTATATCATGGTTACCATCATACCAAAAGATTTCAACTTAATCGTCAAACATTCATATTCAAGGCTAACTCAAACTTTATAACATACCAGCATATTTCACATGCGTAGAATAACATAATTGTCTAAGACATTGCACACCATATCAAGTCACATACTCACATCACATGAAACTTTTAAGCTTCTGCATGCACATATAATAGGGTTACATCCCAATAATTAATATAAGCCACATTTCATGGCTATATACAGTTGAATCGTTATAAGCCAATACATTTGGCCAAATCTTGAAACACATATATCAAAAGGCTAAGTCTCTATACATGCCACTCATTTGAAAACACTAAATGTTTATTAATGCCCCAAATTGGTAATTTGATAGTGTGATGCTGCATCCGACGATCTCCAACCCCAAGCTAACTTGACAAAACTAAAGAAATGGAAAGGAGGGAGTAATCTTTATAGCTCAGTAAGTCCATATGAAAATAATAAGAAATATGTCAACATACTTATCAAGGTAATACAATCATAATTACAGATTTACTTATGTTCTGGTCAAGCTATTTTCTCAAGTCATAGTTACTAAATTATTTATATCTGGAGCTACGAAACTCCAAATTAAGATCCGATAATTTTCCTTGAAAATAGACTCACATATCTTCTTATCATAAAATATTTAGAAATTTTTTTCTAGCCAATAAGTACAGTTTATTCTTTGAATTTACCCCTATTTTGCTGTTTGACAGCTTCGAGCTTTCATTACTAAAAATTAATTATCTCATATTACGAGATTTAGATAATGTTCCTGTCTATTTCTATTGAAATTAAACTCATTAAATATTTAGTCATATGAATTTTAATCAATAATTATTTTTTAAAATTTTTTAGTGATTTTCCAAAGTTAAGACAAGGGATCCTGAAATCACTTTGACCCTGTCTCACAAAAATTCAAATATCTCATAATATGAAATTCTTTTGCTTACACCGTTTCCTCTATATGAAACTAGACTCAATATTATTTAATTTAATATCTTATTCAGTCTCTAATTTGATTTCCACAATTTTTTGGTGGATTTTCAAAGTCAGACTACTGCTGCTTTCTAAAACTGTTTTAGTGCAATATGATGATAACTATCATAAGTTCATTTTTAGCTAATCATCAACTCACCATTTCATGGATTCCATGTTCAATTACATAATGTAAGTTAGCATGATATTGCAAAAAACTTCATAATCATAATTCATACATTTTAACTCACCGAGGTCTAGAAATTTCAAAGTCTCAATAACCATAATCTTAGTGTACATACCTGTACCCTTGCAACAGTTTTCACATATTCATGCTTGTCTTTGACATACCCTTTTGTGACTATCATGAACTCATCCATTGTATTACCCGTTGAACACTCAAAATACTATTGAATACATGGAAAATTTGCACATAAGTGCCACATATACATACGTAGCCAAAGCTACATCATAACATGTAACGTTAGCAATAGAGCTACTCACGGGCCTGCTCATAAAAGTTATCGGTCAAGGTGTAACTATACGTGCTGCTCACACAAGCTGTCAAGTATCCAACCCACTCAAGGATTACCTATCCGCCGATAGGACACACAGACCATTGCCTAGAACCCAATTAGATGTATCGCATCCATTATGAAATCGGACCAACTCAACGAGCTCGGATGCCACATACATATCACAAACCTAGACCAACTCAATGAGTTCGGATTTCTTAATTCCTAGTGACATGTCATTTGTATCCTAAACTATTCCTAAGGTTAAAATTGGTTTTTCCTCACATGTACATAACATCTCCATCGTACTTGCTCGTAATGTCGTGGATAACAACCAATATCATTCATACTTACAAAGTTACCATTAGGCATAACATACATAATAATGATAAAACATTTATCAAATAATGTCAACACATCTGAATATATTACATTGTCACATTATTTACACATGTACTTACAATTCATTTAATATCAAGCATTAACATTCATTTCTCGTTTTTCCCCCGTTCTAGGTCCGAACCTCATTTTTTGTGATCTAGAATATCACATTTAGTCTATTCATTAGTCACATTAGTCAATGTGATCCAAAAATCATACTATGGAAAAATTACATTTTTCCCCTAAACTTTGTCATATTTACACTTTTACTCCTAGGCTCGTAAAATAATTTTCATTCAATTTTTTTGTACTTTAAGCCTAGTTAAACAAATTTCATAACTACATCAGCCCTAAATTTCCACTAATTCACACTTATATGATAAATTTTATAACTTTTACAATTTAGTCCTTTTATGCATTTTTACCGAAAATCACTTAGTAAAAGTCATTTCTCTAGCCATAAACAGGAAAAATCTACCATTGAACATCAAAATAGACACATATTTATCATGGTTAAAAACCCTATACTTCAACCATATCTGAAAATATTGGTAGAAATAGATAGATCGAGTGATAAAGACTTCAAAAATGTAAAAATCATTAAAAACGGGGCTAGAATAGACTTACGATGGAGCTTGGAAAGTTTAGAAAACCCTAAATATGGTCTCCCCTTGTAAAATTGGGCCATGGTATGAAAAATGAAGAAGATGACATCTTTTTTCCATGTTATTTTGGCTTTATTAGCCAAATTACTAAAATACCCTTAATGAAAAACAATTTAAAACATACCTTACCATGTCCATTTTTTCCACAACTCAACTAATGGTCTAATTACCACATAACGACTCGTAATATAAAATTTCATAGCAATTGGACACCTCTAGCTTCTAGAACTCAAGTTTTGCACTTTTTATGATTTAGTCCTTTTGACTAAATTGAGTGCCCAAACGTCAAAATTTTCGAATGAAATTTTCAAAAAATCATTCTGTATAATTTTAGACCATAAAAATATAATATTTTTTTTTTACTTTGTTGGATTTGTGGTCTCAAAACCACTGTTCTGACTAGGCCCTAATTTGGGATGTTACAGTTGGCGTCATTGCCGGGAAGGCAATGTCACTAGTTTAATTTTAATTTTTGCACTCTAATTAGAATAATTAGGAAAGTTTTAGGTTAGATATGATTTTCAATTTATTTTGTTTAACTAATTAATATTACTGATATTTGTCCATTTTTTTAGTGCACATTCTTAGTACGAACTGCTGCCATTGTAACTAACTAGCTCTGAATGTACAAACATCCAGAGTGTGAATACTATAATAAAATATAGAAGTACGATGTGGTATTCACAAGTATACGGGTTGAGTTGTAATATAGTTTTACAACAGAGTAGGTGAGTACTTCGAGGATCGTTCCCAATGGAGGCGAGTGCTAACGTAATGCCATAAATTTTGAACTTTTCTTGTTAAAATTAGTGATTAAGTATTTTCTTTAGTGATTAAGTCTTGAGGTCCGGGGTTCAAATCCTATTTTTGAAAATTTTGTTATTTGTTTTGAACCAACTCTTACTCTGAACCTTTGACTTAAGTTTAATTCAGTGTGATTCTATGTTAAGAATGAGTCTGCTAGTTTAATGGATAAGTTTATCTATTCTCTTTGGTCTTATGTTCGAGTCTCTGTGTAAGCGAAGAGGGAATATTTTTATTACCACTCAGTAGCATTAGTTATTTTAAATTAACTAAATTATTTTCAAGCTTTTTTTCAATCTTTACTTTTCACATTCTTGTTCCCCCTTTTACTATTTGTTTGTTCTTTTTGTTATTTTCTTATTCTATTCTCTAGTTAGTTTATTTTTAATTCCTTATATAATTCTTACTACTGCTCTGTTGGAAATTGCGTATCTTGTTATTTTTTTTACCAGTGCAAAGTTAATCATGTAAGTTACGTTGTTGAATTTTGTTAGTATTTTCTTTCACTTATTTTTGTCAAAATGGGTCTTCTATTTATTTTGCTTGAACCCTTTGTTTAAGTGTCTAATTGATCTTTTTTTAGGCGAAGATCTCAAGGACAACAATTTCCCAACGCATTGAGTCCATGAATTTACTGTATTGTGCAAAGGTAAGTGTTGGTTTCGGGTTTGGGGTTTTTGCATCGAAGCTTTTTGAAGTAACTAGGTTTTGGGTGTTAATTCTAGCAAGTAGATTGTGTTTACTAGTTTAATTGGTCACTGGATTGTTGTTTTTAAGTTCCGGGTTCACCTCTGATGTTTCTACATCAAAATTAAGTTAGGTGTGTAACGAAAAGCGTAAAAACTGTGATTGGTAAAAACCAAAAGTCATGACTGTCAACACTACATGACCGTGGGTCAGGCCGTCTAGTAGGTCACGTGAGCCACATCGTTGTGTGTCAAGCCATGTGGTAGACCATGTGCATTTTCAGTAAAATCGCAACTGTGGTTTCAAGACCACAAATCTAATGAGTAAATTAATATTTTATTATTATTTTAGTCTATGGAATGTTAGTAAGGTCGTATAAAAATTTTGTTAAGAAATTTTGACGTTTGCATGCTTAATTAAGTGAAAAGGAATAAACTGTAAAAGGTGCAAAAGTAGGGTTCTATAAGTTAAAGGTATCTATTAGCTATGGAATTTAAATGTGAAAGGACTTATATGGTAATTAGACCATTTATGTGGATAATGGACATACATGGCATGGTTTTATTCAAATTTTAATAAGTCATTAAGGTTAATTTTGTAATTAAGTAAAATAAGTTAATGTTAATATTAATAAAAGTTGAAATAAAACATTGTCTTCCTCATTTTTGAACCCTAAGAACTAACCACGATTGTTGAGTTAGGGAGGAAGTTTCAGCTAAGCAAAATTAGCTTGCATGTAAGTGATTTTGAGCCCATTTTTAATGATTTTTATGTTTCAGGATCGTTGTAGCTTAATCTAGCTAGCCCGGGGACTAATTTGTAAATTTTTTTAAAGGTTTAAGGTTATGCCATGAATTCTCTTGCTTGATTCTTGATGTTTTATGAAAGATTATGAGTCATTGCTGATAAATAAATAAGTTTTTTAAAGTGATTTTTGATGAAATTGTTATCTAAGGATTTATTTATGAAAATAGTAAAATTCCATGGTAAAATTGTGAAATGTTCCTAGTGAATTCGGCTAGAATGAAATGTGGATGAAATTTCTTAAATTTCAATTTACGAGCTTAAGGACTAAATTGTAAAGAAGTTAAAATGTTGGGGTAAAATTGTAATTTTAAAAAAATATGAATTTTGGATTGAACTGGATAGTATAAGTATTAAATGGATTGAATTTGTCCATTTAGATCAAGATAAACCTCATATGGATCCAGATTAAGGAAAAGTGAAAGCTTCGGGTTATTTGATCTCGTTTCTACATCTTTGTGATTGAGTTAAGTTCGTATGATTAAATAATGTTTTAATGTTAAGTTGATCTATATATTCATGTATTATTTTCCATAAAATTAAATGGTCAAAATCCAAAGATGTTACGACAATTATCGAGCCCCGTTTGAACCTTAGGAATACATAGGATACAATTGACATGTCATTAAGGTTACTATGTTTTTGGTGATGGTCTTGCATGTCCTATTGATGGCTGAGGTCCTGCATTTGTTGTAGACGCTCTACAGCTTGTGTGAGCAGCATCGTGTAGCTTATGTTCTGACCTACAGCTTGTGTGAGCAGTCTCATTTCATAGTTGAGCAATGATGTAAAGGAAAAGGAAATGAAAGGTTATATGTTTAGCACACTTTGTGGGAGCTTCCCCGTGTATTCGATGTTATTCTGAATGGTTCAACGAGCATGAAAAGGAAAGGAATGGTAAGTATTCAAATGACTTATGTCATGAATCTATGAAAAGGATTGAAAAGGAAATGTTCGATGCAAGTATACTTATGTTCATGAAATTCATGATTTCAAATGATGTTGTTCATGTAAAATGACTTACCTTTTGTTATTTCAAGTGAATTATGAGTTGATGCACTAACATGTGTTGTTGATGATGCTTAGGCTTGTGCCAAGCATATGGTTGGATTGTATGATGTTTAAATTTTAAGGTTATGCATTGATATGGTAAGTTATGTTCATGTTTTACGAACTTACTAAGAATTATATGCTTACATAGTTTTCTTTCTTATGTTTTATAGATAATTAGAAGCTTGATCGGTTTGGAATCTTGTTAGAGATTTATCACACTATCTAACAATTATATTGGTAGTTTTTTTATGTTTTGGCCAAGGTTATAATGGCATGTAGAGGTGGACTTGTGTTTGATGATTAGTTGGTATGTTGGTATGTGTTAATATGACTAATTTTCATGCATGTTTAAATGGCCAATATGGTATGTGACGAAATAGTTTCAAAATGGTTAAGATAGGCTATGCCTTGGAAAGGTATTGAATTAGATGTGTCTGAATGAAATATGGTTAATTATGCATATGTTTACGTTTGGTTGATTGATTGTGATTGTGATTGAGGTGCCTTGTATGGCATATTAGTTGTATGATAATGGTCTATTGAATTGGTGATTTTATGCATGTTTTGGTATGTTTTTGATTCCTTGGTCATGGGTGAAAATTGATTGTAGGAACATGCCTGTAATTGTGAAGGTAAGGGCTTGAATTTGGCCAATTTCATGTCCATATGACTTAAGACATGAGCGTGTGACTCAGTCGTGTATAACACACGGCCATGCGACACAGCCATGTGTCCCCTATAGGTTTCAAGATTTGCAAGTCAAGCAGTTACACGGCCTAGCACACGGGCGTGTGAGGCTATTTTGAGAGCTACACAACCTAGCAGATGGGATTGTGGTTTGGCCGTATGACCCAACTTCGAAAGTTGCATAGGCACGAGCATGGGCTGGGACATGGCCATGTCCCCCTATTTCAAATGTTACACAGCCTGAGACTTGGGTGAGTCACATGCCCGTGCGACCCTTACAGTTTAAATTTTCTAACTTTTTATGAACTTTCCAATTGATTCCAATTTAGTCCCAAATTGTTTCTAAAATGTTTTTAGGGCCTCGACGGCTCGATTAGGGGACAATATGCATGTAGATGAATGATTTATACCATGTATAAGTTGAAGTACTAAGTGTATGTTTTAAAGTTACGATTTTATAGTAATGCTCCGTAACCCTATTCTGGCCACGGATACGAGTTAGGGGTGTTACACCATGTAATTCACAGTTTGTGAATTAGGGTCACATAGGCTTGTGTCTTAGTCATGTGAATAAATTTTTGGGTCTTGAGTCACACGGGCATGTGCTTGGCCGTGCGTTAGGCTATCCAACTCACCGTTTTAAGTCACATGGTCGTGTGATAGACCGTGTGTGACAATAAGTTGGGCCACATGGGCGTGTGCTAGGCTGTGTAAACCACACTGGTCAACCATCCAAACCGTGTGAATCCACATAAGCGTTTGGGCCAAAATTGAATGTAGGCGTACCATAGGGAATGTATGATCTAATTTAGAGAATGAAATTTGTTATTTGATTATTTGTTATTGGATAATTTTTTATTTACATATATATTGATTTGAAATCTGATAAGTGAGTTTGACAACATTACATGAGTATGATCTAAACTTGTATCACTATATGTGTGTATTTGATATCTGTTAAATTTGTATCTGCATTGGGCAAGGATTGTGTAACGGAGAAAGTGTGAGTAGTTTAATAATCTATAAATTTTAGTGGCTAAGCCACATGTATATATTTGATTCTAGCAATTTATCGTATTCTGAGATAGTAGCTAGTCTGCATTCATTCTGAAACGTGTCATATCGACACTAAGTGGCGTGAAGGGCTGGATGGGTACTTGGTACCCTATATGGTATGTAAGGATGGCTGGAAATGGTGTCTAGTAGATAGAGGTAGGAATCTGCATATGTATCTGATCTATTCTACAACTATATCAAATATCTTCTATTTCTGACACTGTATTCAAATTTAGAAATTTTATGAATAAAAAGGAATTGAACACCTAACAAATATATGCATATATACATAATTTTGTCTGATCATATACCTAAGTTGAACACACAGAGTTAAACTCATTTAATTTGTATGTTTGGATTCCAAGTAACCTACAGACTTGATCAAGTCAGCGTATAGGGAGCTTGGTCATTCTACTTAATTATCTTATTATATTATTATTATTTTCATCATTATTTCTTTCTAATATTGTTGTTTTAACAACTAGGTTTCCTAATTAATTATAATCCTTTATATGGTTTTGAATTGTTTAAATTCACATTAAAAGTTGGATTTTCCAGAAATGATTTAATATAGCTCTTTAGCCTTGGCCATAACTTCTAGACCAGGGTTGGGGTGTTACATTTAGTTCAATTGTAACCAAAACACTAAAAGATATAATTAGTACTTTAAATTAGTTATAGTATGAAAACATAAAATAAAGGATTTTTAGGGTTTTTATAATAATAAAACAAAATATCATAAAAGAAAAAAACTTCAAGAGATAGAAAATGATAATGACTGAAATCTTGATTATGGGTGATTAGCTTGCCTCGGTAATTCCCATGAACTGTCATTTTGGGTTCCTTGTCAATCAAGTAGTTACTACTCCAGCAGGATATTCTGATCTTCCACTAACATAACAAGTTAGCAAGGACTACTTATCTTCCAACCTTACAGTACGGACTAGATTGGGGTGAAGATGTCCACAGATGGGACATATGTATTTTAGGTTATTTCCCACCTTAATGACTTCTTAGGGTTCTCAGGCTTAGGGTTTGTTTCACGTTCTTCCTTTCCCAAACAACTGCTATATTGAGTAACCCTACCAAACTGTCAATAGATCATACCTCCACTCGTTAATCCCCCATAAAAAGGATTAGTTCCTCATGGTTTTCATAGATAATATAGAATCAATATAAAGAGAAACCATGCTAATAAAATTGATAGCATATATTATATGAAAGAACTTGATTATATTGAGATTAATCATGAACCTATAAAGTTTGAATGATTTCCACAATTCAAATCTCTTGTGAAAAATGAAGAACAACTGAAATAAATTCTAAAACCTAAAAACGAATGAAAAACTAAACTAAATTTACTAAAGAAAATCTAGGCTAAATGAATGATATCCATAACATGTGGAGCCTATTTATAGATTTTAGGTGGTCGTTGTCCTCAACCCTAGGTTAGCTGACATCCTCAAGCTTTAAGTTCGATTGTATAGATCATAATGCCTCTGTTTCATTTTTAAATCCTATTCTAGAATCGATGTCGTGACATATCAAGACCTGTGTCGTGACATAGAAGTTAGTATATTCCTTTTGGGATATCTTCATGTGTGTGTCGCAACACCCTTAGGCTATGTCTCAACTTAGAAGGCAGTCTTGAGCTCTCTCCATTCTACTCCTTATGATAGCAACCAGTATCGGTTTAGTATGCCTTCTAATGGCCTTCTGCACAATCACAAAGTGTGTTAGCTCACCCTTAGGCCTCATTCAACCCTTAAGTTTAATAAAAAATTCAATTTTCACATTTTATTAAATATAAATAAATCTAGAAAACATAACGAAAATGCTTGTATTAAAGCTTTTTAAATGTGAGAACTAGTTTAATCTGCTACACCAAATTACAACAAATAAAACTCCCCCAAACTTAAGTCATTTCTTGTCCTCAAGAAACATAAATTAAAACAAGAAATAAAAATGACATCCCTTGAAAAAATATCATACAAGTATTGTAACAACCTGTTTTCAATAAAATCGGAACAGTGGTTTCGGGACCACAAATTTGATTTTGGAAAGAAAATTTATTTTAAAATTATTTTATGGTATATAGTACAATAGTAATGTCGTATAAAAATTTCGTAAAGAAATTTTACCGGTTACATGTTTAATTTGATAAAGGACCAAATTGGACAAAGTGCAAAAGTTGAGTTCTAATAACTAAAGGGATTGAATAGGTATGGAATTCAAAATTTGAGGTCCTTAAATGGTAAATAGAGCATTAAAAATGCTTAGTTGTTAAGGATGATGATTCATCCATGGAAAATAAAATAAAGAAAAGGATGAAATTGAAAAGTGAAAAAGATAAAGATAATAAATGATAAAAAAAATGAAAATATCATCAGTTTATCATCTTCTTCCCCAAAAATACATGGAAACCCTAGGAAAGAGAAAGCAAGCTTTCTTGGCTCAATTTGGTATGTTTTCTTGTACTATTTTTAATGATTTTTTATTTTCGAGATCATAATAGCTTAATTTAGCTATCTCGGTGACTAATTTGTAAAGTTATTAAAGTACTTGACTTTTGCCATGGATGAATATGTTGAAATTTTGAAATTTATGGTAGAAAATGAAAAGTTGTTGATAGATAAACAAGTTTTGTAAAGTGAATTTTGATGAAATTATGATTTTAGGACTAAATTGTAAAGTTGTAAAATTCATTAAAAATTCTAATTTTTTATGAAATACATGGGCTGTAAATATTATATGAGAAATTTAGCTAGGCTTGGAATAAGGATTAAATTGCATGAATTTAATTTTTCGAGCCTAGGGACGAAATCGTTATTAATTAAAAGTTTAGGGGCAAAATGTTAATTTTGCCTAAGATTTGAATTGGACTGAATTTTATTAAATTGATGTTAAATTTACTCGTATAGATCCAAATAGACCAAATTCAGAGTTTAAGTGAGGAAAAGAGAAAGTGTCGAATTAGTACATTTTACATACACGAACAATTATTGAGGTAAGTTCGTGTAACTTAATTATGTATATTAATATGTTTGAATTGAATGTTGTATTTGTGTGAATTGCATAAATGTTTAATGTATGAAATTAATCACATACCCGATAGTGCTCAATAATGGATAAGTCTCATTTGAATAATGAAATGCGATGGATACAGTATTTTCCCGTATTGATTATAGTCCTGCATATGTTGCAGACATTAAAGCTTGGACGAGCATCTTGATAAAAGCCTTCTCGAGCATTCTTGTTACATGGTTCTTGTGAGCATCCTGATTGGTAGTGATCCTCTATGTGTTGCACACTACCGCAGCTCTTTGTGAGCATCTTGTTACATGATTCGATTAGTTGTGATCCAACATTTATTGCGGACACAAAAGCAGCTCTTCGTGAGTGTCCTGACATACGCTCTTATGAGCTTCCTGATATGGCTCACTTGAACTTTCTATTATGCTATCTAGAGCTCCTACTACATGGCTCTTTGTGAGCATTCCCGATGGGCTCTTCGTAAGCTTCTTGATTTAAAGTTCTATGTGAACTTCTTGATTATGGCTCTATGTGAGCTTCCTGTTATATAGCCCGGACATGCTTCCCGTTACATGGCTCATATGAGTTTCCTATTAAATGGCTCGAGAGAGGATTCCTTGATTATGTGCTTTAAAGAGCACTCTTGAATATGAATTGACATATTTTTTATTTGTACACTTTGAGTGTACTACCTATGTATCCATCGATGTTTTCAATGATTCAACGAGTAAAATCCTGACATGAGAAAATATGAACACGAAAAAATTATTACATGTATCTGCTTAAAATACATGAAAATGGTGATACAGGATATATGGAAGTATGAGATGGTGATATATGAACATAAAACTTTTTTGATGAATATGTTCATCAAAGATTATAGATTTGAACATTTCGAGTATATTTTCCTAGGTTTCCATTGATATTTTAATTGATTTAATGAGCAAATTCCTGACATGAAATAATTTGAACTTGAGATGAAATATTATAAAAATGTACTTGAAATACATAGGTATGATTTGTATATGTTATATGAATTCATGATGTAGAAAGTATATGTATATGAGAATTTGGTTATTATTGAGTCCATACATGTTTCTTGATGTTTATATAAGATACTATGACTTAGAAACAAACTATTACCCGTATGTACATAAAGTACATGAAAATGACATTACTTGATATAATGATGCATGAATTGGTTGTTATATGAATGTGTAACATGCTTGATGACTTTGTTCATCCATTATTAAGGACTATTATATGTGATTACTTGGCTAACATGATGAGGATATGTGTTTAGGGCTTGTGACCAAATTGGTTGTTAGTGCCTTGCATGTTTATTTTGAACATAAATATATGGTAAGTTATTTACCATGTTATACGAACTTGCTAAGCATTTCATGCTTACTCTATTTTATTTTCCCTTGTTCTATAGTAATTCGGAGGCTTACTAGATTGAAAGCTTGGCGGAGATCACTCACACTATCCATCAGCCCATCTTGGTATATATGATAAATTAATTATGGTTATAATGGCATGTATAGGTTAATTAACCAATGTTGGCCGGTAAATGTTTGGGTTATAGCTAGCCATTGGAATGGTTTGTGATGAACATGTTTTGTTACGTATAAATGAGGCTATAACATGTGTGCTTAAATGGTTGAATGATAGAAATCATGTTGGCATATTGATGATTCATTCTAGCATATTTGGTAAAATATGCATATAGGTGAATTTGATAAGTAAAGTGTTATTTGAGGTGCTTAAGAGCATCGTATGTGATGTTATGACATGCATGAGACTTGGTTTTGAATTGAATTAATTGTTTAAAAATGGCTTGTGAATATGTTAAAGTATTGGTGTAAGAGGAAGACAAATTGGGTGAGAAATGTGGCTTGGAAAATAGCCTATTTTTGTCCACACGGGCAGAGACATGGGCGTGTGATCTGGCCATGTGTCCCCTATATCTTTAAAATGTCAAAATAGAATGCTAAGAATTGATCACACGGCCTGGCACACGGGCGTGTGGCTTGGCTGTGTGACTCCTGCACCTACAAACGGTCTAGCATGCGAGCATGTAACTTGACCGTGTGACCCAAGTCAGAAAGTTACACAGCCTGAGACACAGGCGTGTCCCTTGGCTGTGTGAGCCACACAGCCTGACCACATGGGCGTGTGTCCCCTACACCGAGGAAAATTTTTTGAGATTTTGCAAAAAATTCTCTGAGTACCAGGTTTAGTCCCGAATCATTTCTAATACATGTTTTGGACCTCGAAGGTTCATTTAAGGGACTTTATATTTGATTTTTGACCTGAATACTGTATAAACGAAATATCTGTTTACTTGATCTGTATATTCTGGTAATGCTTCGTAACCAAGTTCTAGTGGCGATATGGGTTAGGGGTGTTACAAGTATTAACTTCAGGGCACATGTCTTAGGTATTTTATAGTCATGAATAACTTAGAAGTGATAGGTAGTTGACTTACCACTTTTGGCCACCAACATCTAAGTTCAGTATGTTACAAAGTATACACGTACTATAGGTCTCACCTATAGGAATGCATCAACAAATCATACAAGTACTTTGATTATTCAAGCAAAATACAAATAATCGTTTATGCGATTGTTTAATGTAATTTTTATTCATGCATAAGGATATTTAGGTCACATAGGACTTTTCTGCTTGTAACATTCTGAGGCTTAGGACAGGTATGAGATTCAAAAATAGTAAGCATAAGAGGGTTACAAACATAAAATAGTTTGGCACATCGTATTGATCCTTATTTTTCCTCTTGGTGACCCTTTCCCGCTCACCGCCTTATTTCTCCTTCTCTCACCTTCCTTCTTTCTCCACATAGGAAATCATAGCATGAAATAATAACTACAACTTGTTGGAACGTCGGTACCCCCATGTCACAGCGGAAAAATATATATATTCCGGTGATCCAAACCATGGATCCATGTGTGAGGAACGAATTGGGGTGAAAAAGGTTTTGAAATTACCATAACTTCAACCTGAGTAGACAATGAAACCTCGACAATGAGAATATTGTTTTGCTTCCGAATCCAAGGCACAATCTTTATGATCCCGACCTCTACATAATCCACCCAGTTGACAATAAACTGAAGAAATCCCCAAAACTATTTTCAGAGATATTTTTCTTGACGGCTGCTAGACCTAGTAGCAAACCTTCGGGTTTGTATATATCTTCACTTTTTAGGGGTTTTCTCCCTTTCCATATATAACTCCCCTTATAATTTGTATGTATATAACGAATTCTTAATTTATTAAATTTTAATTCAAACATAATAATCATAGTTAAAATAAATAAATATAATAATGTTTTAACCGAAAATTATAATTACATTAATTATAATAAAGATTTGGTAAACTATATTTATTTAAATTTATATACTGAACCAAATTCATATATTAATAGAATTATGTTCTCCTTATGTGTACAACATCCTTGTACATATAATATGTTCGATATTTGATTGCCCAATTAAATTAATTCTATAATTAATTTAATTCATGTGACAACCAAACACAATACCAACCGTTCATTTCTACCATAGGGTGTGACCCTGTAGGTTCTTATAATGTTAGCAGTAATACTAGAATGATTCTAATGTTACAAACAATGAATGGCATCTAGCAATATATCATTGCTGCCTAAGTTACAAGAAGTCATGATTCGACATAACCTGTTGTGATTAACCTTTCATGCATTAATCCTTAAGTACTTTATCTCTAGAATGGACACAAGTTATGGAATAGTCACACTTGCATAGTCCATCCCATGTTTCTTGATACCTTGAGTAGACTATGATACACAAATAAGTATGACATCTCATATCAACTTATTTGAGCATGGCCATGCATTTTTAGTCTCACACAATCAAGTGGCCTAAGATATTACTCCAATTATGTAGGAGGGACTTAACCTATATTGATCAACCATATCCCTCTATATAGATTGTGATATATCCAACATTAGCCTTTATAAAACAACCAATTACGGTGTACATTTGACTGTATCATATGCATATTAATCACTATGAGTAATTTTGTGACAATTACATAATAATCCAAGAAACATACTCATAGCGGGTCAGTCCAATATGTTGTTCTCTAACACACATATTCATGCATTGATCCTGACACTCCATATCAATGACAACTTTTTATCATCAATCAACTACATGTTAGTCTTAATGCATTATTATTGTCCTAGTCAACAATAATACTTGACTAAGGACCTTATAAGAATAATCATATTATTCTCAGGACATTATTATAAAATAATTTATTTATACACACAGAAAAGAAACTGAAATAATAATGCCTTATATTAATAAACATGGTAAATCAAGTATGTTATCACAACCATCTCATGATTTGTAACACCCCAAACCCGGCCTAGACGTTATGACCGAATCTGATGCGCCACATCGAAGTATTCAAAACATTCCGTATTACTTAGTTTGGAAAAAAATTTAGTTGGTGTTGTAAAAGACACTTTTAAAAGTAGGTTACAGTGAACGGAAGCTGTGCACCAGGTAGGAAACCAGGAAGGAGAGGAGGTGAGTCCGTCAGACTGCTTAAGTACCAAGC
Organism: Gossypium arboreum; assembly: GCF_025698485.1. Classification (NCBI taxonomy): domain Eukaryota; kingdom Viridiplantae; phylum Streptophyta; class Magnoliopsida; order Malvales; family Malvaceae; genus Gossypium; species Gossypium arboreum. Next base: position 25,482,910 of record NC_069075.1, read on the forward strand.
TCCCTTCGGATCCAATCCTAGACATGCACACCGCCATTGCCACACTCTAACATCTCGTATGATTTGGAGAAAACCGTTTGGTTATGTCTCATTTTAAGAAAATGATTAAGGTTGAAAAACGTTTGCTAAAAATATATATTTTCTTGAAAAAAAAACATTCACTTTGCGGAAACTTTGCGCGTCATCGTGATCTTTTAAAACAAGTAGTTTTTATAAAACGAACCCTAGTGCTAACCAGTTTAATAATCCCCAAAATAAAATTAATTAAAAAGAGCGGCCTTATTACAACTTTGAGCATAATAAAAATAATCCAAATTAAATGCTAAACTTATTTAAAATCGGCAATCAATCTTCATGGCCACTCTGAATCCCGCCCAGCTCCAAGTCCACCAACTAGGGCTCACCTACAAGGATGGAAGAGGAAGGGGTGAGTTTGGGAAAACTCAGTGTATACAGAAAACCCATCCAAAGCCCAAATCAGCTCGAGCCCATTGGGCCTAAGCCCTATTCAAATAACAGTACACAGTGGACCGAAGCCCTTTTCAGAATACAGTAGCAAGGCTTTAGCCCCTTTTTACATATCAGTGTGGCCCTTAGGCCCAGTTCAGTAACATAAGTAACAGAGTAATAATGCATGCAAACCCATCCTGGGAGACTACTCAACCCACCAACCGCTACGGTCCCCAGACTAGCCCTACACTCCATGTGGGAATATCTCAACCCACCCAAACCCTACACTCCACAATGGCGACAACGAACGCTCAAATATCGATAAGTTGAGGCAAAGCCTCCAAGACGTGGATGAACCACATTCAAGACTTCCTCCATCAATACCCCAATCCCATGCAACATATATTAATAAAAGCATAATATGCAAAATACAGTATCAATTATTCATGCATTTCAGTCATTTTAACCCTAGGGGTATTTCGGTAATTATGCTCTTCAGGGGTAATTTCGTAACTTACATAACTACATAAGCTATTCCAGTAATTCTTAACAATTTTATGCAGTTTGATTCTACCATCTAACTGACAGGCTACTTTGCCCATCTCTTACCCATATTGGTCCGTAAGCCCATTGGGCCCAGTTTTTGGCCCATCGAGGCCCTTTTTTCCGAAATACGCTAAAATGTCACACGAACTTACTTACCATTTTGCGGTGCTAGATCTAACAATTACTCTATGTCTTAAGAGCATTCACATACTCACAAGCCTATGAAATGCTAGAATTTCGGCATTTCGGCTTTTGCCGAATTGAACTAAGGAAGGGGGGTTCGGTACACACCTGATTCGCGACGACTGCTACTGAGATCACTTTCGATGTCCTACAATTGATTAGCACAGTTCTTAATTACAAACCATAATCACTAAACCCCAAAACTTACTTATCTATGATCGAACCATATCCTAAAAAGCCTTTGAACCCTTACCTTTTGCCAAAATCGATAGCTAGCTCGAATCCGATTGTTCCAATGATTTACGCTTTCAATCCAACACTTAAGAAGGCACTAATCATTGGCAGAAAACGTCAGTTAAAAACCCTCAGAGCCACATGCCCAAATCGATGACCTCCCTAATTTTAGGGACTTGACTTTTCTTAACTTTGCAAAATAAGAACAGATCCGAGATGATAAGTACTTACCCCTTACTCCTACTTGATTTCCTCGCAATCCCAAGTGATTTAACCTTAGAACAATGGTAAAACCCGAATCCAAGGGTTGATGAAATTTCGGCTATAAGCCCCGAAACTAGTGGTACTTTCGGCTTTTGGGTGGTGAAGGAGATGGAGATATGAGGCTATGAACTTGAAGAAGAATTGCCGTCAGGTATCTAGGATTAAGATGAGATAATCGTAGATTTAATAAAAACAAAAGAACATAGAAGAACCTGGCTTTGAAGAAATCGGCACAAGCAGTGATCACAGGTTTTCGGCTTTTTTGATTTCGGCAAAGGTGCTGATGATAAGCAGGTTTGATGGACGGCTTTGGAGAAGAAGAATGAAGAAAGAAGAACAAGATAGGTGATAGTTTCGACTAGGGAGGGAAAAGAAAGAAAAAGGAAACCCCTTGGGTGCAAAAGCAGAAGAAAACGGCACCCCTCAATACCCTAAGTGCCGAAATACCAACCTCATAACCCCCTGTCGATTTTCCCTCTTCAATTCCCATAATTCGGCCAACTCCTAGCCTCATCCAAATCCCTTAAATCTCTCCCCTTATCCCTCCTTAATCCAAGCGTTTAAACTGATCCAACTCTCCTCTAGCAGAATCCACCTGAACTCCAACACTTACCCCTCCTGCACTTAAAAAAAATAAATGCATCTATTTGTCAACACAGGGAATCGATCCCATGCCTCCTTCAAAGCTCCACACGCCACCTTTTAAGGAGCCAAGTGGCGTCACCCTGGCCACTTTACCAAGGCTCTTTTTGTGATGCAATTTGCCCATCATGTAACACCCGAACATTTCTGGTGTTCTTCATGAAAACTCAGAATTTTTGAGAATTGTTTCTGTTAATTTACAAAGATATTAAAGTCCTTGTGAAACAGGGCCAGAACAGTTTCTGGATCCTGTCCCGACTTTGGAAAATCATTGTAAATTAACCAGAGATAATTAGGAGTCATGACATATATGTGTAGATTCCTCCCTGAGTCTAGTTTCTATAGAAACAAACGGTATCAGTATTAAATCCCTGTACAGGGAGATATCCAATTTGTAATGCACAAAGGTCAGTGTAGTCGATCCCTGCAATAGGGGAGACTTTAACTAATAAACTGTACTAATTGGCTGGAACAAAAATTCTAGAAAAAATATGTAGATGGAAATATGAGTCTAGTTTCATGGAAAATTGTAAACTGATTTTCGAGTTGTAAAACTCAAGTTATGAATTTGGACCGACTAGTACACAGATTGGCAGCTTGTCTCGAAACTCTCAATAAGTGGGTTGAAGTCTGTTAACACCTCGTGTTCGACTCCGGCGACGGTCTCGGGTTCGGGGTGTTACATTTTTATTTATTACGTTCAAACATTTCGGTGACTCGGTTTAGTGGTCCCGAAACCACTTCCCGACTAGGGTCAATTTTGGGCTGTCACACATCACTCCACTTAATGGCCACTTAGCCAGAACCCCTAACCTTTTAAGTCCAAAATTCAAAAATTCAACCGGGTTTTGGCCAACACATGGGCCTTCTATAAGCCCATTTACCTACTCAAAATATTAATTTCACATCTAAATACAAGATTTTAAAATCTTCACAAAATATTGAAAACCGCGAATAAATCCGAAAATCAGGATGTTACAACTCTACCCTCCTTAAAAAAATTTCGGCCTCGAAATTTTACCTTGTTAGAACAGTTGAGGGTACTGTTGATGCATAGCCTCCTCAGTCTCCCAAGTAGCTTCTTCTTTGCCATGGTTTCTCCAAAGTACTTTGACTAGTGGAACTGATTTCCTTCTCAACACCTTGACGTCACGATCAAGTATTTGCACAGGTTCCTCTTCGAAAGTTAAATCGACTGCACCTCGATCTCTCAGAATCGGTATGATATGAGTTGGGTCGATCGATACCTCCTCAAGATGGATACATGAAAACATCGTGGATACGCTGCAGTTCTGGTGGTAACTCTAGCTGATAAGCCACTGGTCCAACCCGCTTAACAATTCGGTAAGGCCCAATAAACCGTGGGCTCAACTTTCCCTTCTTACCAAATCTCAAAATTCTCTTCCAAGGGGAAACCTTCAAGAAAACCATATCCCCAATAGCGAACTCAATCTCTTTGCGCTTCAGATCCGCATACGACTTCTGTCTATCCGATGCCGCCTTTAATCGTTCCCTTATCAGCCTAACATTGCTTTCAGTGTCTGCCACCAATTCCGGTCCAAGCACTCGTCGTTCACCTAACTCTGTCCAACACGTCGGCGTATGACATCTTCACCCATAAAGTGCTTCATATGGAGCCATCTGAATACTTGCTTGATAGCTGTTATTGTAGGCAAACTCCGCCAATGGTAGGTAGTCCTCCCAACTTCCACGAAAATCAATGGTACAACCTCTCAACATATCCTCCAGAACCTGAATAACCCTTTCCAACTGTCCATATGTCTGTGGGTGGAAAGCAGTGCTAAAATCCAATCGTGTACCCAACGTTTCCTGCAACTTCTGCCAAAACCGAGATGTAAACCTAGGGTCTCGATCAGAAATTATCGTTACTGGCACCCCATGCAGTCGCACTACCTCCGCCACATATAACTTGGCCAACTTTTGCAGTGAGTAATCGGTACGAACAGGTATGAAATGAGCAGATTTTGTTAACCTATCCACAACTACCCACACCGAATCTTTCTTGGTGGGTGTCACAGGTAACCGACTCACAAAGTCCATTGTCACTCTTTCCCACTTCCATAGCGGAATTTTCACAGGTTGCAGTAATCCCGAAGGCAATTGGTGCTCAGCCTTAACCTGCTGGCACGTTAAACATTTCCCAACAAATTCAGTCACCTCACATTTTAATCCGGGCCACCAGTACATCTCTCGCAAGTCTCGATATAACTTATTCCCTCCAGGATGCATGGCACAGAGTCCACCATGAGCCTCTTTCAGAATTAACTGCCTCAATTCAGGGTCTTTTGGAATACAAACCCTTCCACGAAAGCACAGAACTCCTTCAGTGTTCAACCCAAAATCCTCGTTCTCACCACTCTTAACTTGCTGGAACCGAAGAGCTAATGAATCGTCCTTCAACTGTTTTTCCTTAATCTGCTCAGTCCAAGTAGGCCTTACTTGCAGTTCTGCCAACAAGCTTCCATCATCGTACAGACTTAATCGTGCGAACAAGGCTCTCAAATCAGTAGCTACCCTTCGACTCAATGCATCCGCCACCACATTAGCCTTTCCCGGGTGGTACTCTATCGAACAGTCGTAGTCTTTAAGCAACTCCACCCATCTTCGTTGCCTAAGATTCAACTCCTTCTGAGTCAACAAATACTTTAAGCTCTTATGATCTGTGTATATGATGCACTTCTCCCCATATAAGTAGTGTCTCCAAATTTTTAACGCAAAAATCACCGCTGCTAGCTCTAAATCATGCGTAGGGTAATTCATCTCATGAGCCTTAAGCTGTCGCGATGCATAAGCGACCACCTTGCCCTCTTGCATCAAGACGCTAACCTAACCCCACATGCGACGCATCATCGATATCTGAGAAAGTCCTTCCCAGACACCGATTGAATCAACACCGGCGCTTGGTCAATACCTTTTTCAACCGATCAAAAGCTTTTTGCTGTTTCTCGGTCCAGACAAATGGTACTCCTTTCCTCATGAGTTTCGTCAAGGGTGCCGCCATCACCGAGAAACCCTCCACAAACCTTCTGTAGTAACCTGCCAACCCTAGAAACTTCGAATTTTCGATACTGACCGAGGTGGCTTCCATTCCAGAATCGTTTCAATTTTACGAGGATCCACCTTAATCCCCTCGGCAGAGACCACATGCCCTAGGAAAGTTACCTCCTCAACCGAACCAGACTTGCTGAATTTCGCATAGAGCTCCTTTTCCTTAACACTTGCAAAGACAATACGGAGATGCTCATCATGCTTCGCCTCCGTTTCAGAGTATACCAGGATATCGTCTATAAAGACGACTACGAACCGATCCAAGTAAGGTTGGAATACTCGGTTCATCAAATCCATAAAAGCTGTAGGTGCATTCGTCAGCCCAAATGGCATGACCACAAACTTATAATGTCCATATCGAGTTCGAAATGCTGTTTTATGAATATCCCCTTCTTTTACCCTTAGCTGATGGTATCCAGAACGAAGATCAATTTTGGAGAATACCGAAGCTCCCCTCAGCTGATCAAACAGATCGTCAATCCGTGGTAATGGATACCTATTCTTAATCGTCAGTTTGTTCAACTGGCGATAATCGATGCACATGCGCATCGTTCCATCCTTTTTCTTCACAAACAGGACCGGTGCTCCTCAAGGAGACACACTAGGCCTAATGAAGCCTCTATCTAACAACTCTTGAATTTGAGCCTTCAGCTCCACTAACTCCTTCGGTGCCATCCTATAGGGTGCAATAGATACTGGAGCTGTTCCAGGCAATAAATCGATTCCAAACTCAACTTCCCGATTTGGAGGTAATCCAGGAAGCTCTTCCGGAAAACCATCCCGAAATTCCCTAACAGTTCTGATGGTCTCCACAGTCAGATCCTCAGTTTCAGCTTGGCTTACCAAAGCCAGATATGCCTCGCATCCCTTGCGCATCAGTTTCTCAGCCCTCAACGCCGATACTACCTTGGATAAGTAATCCCTTCGTTCTCTAATAATCATTACCTCTTCATCATTGTCAGTCCTTAACACCATCCTCTTAGCTGCACAATCCAAAGTTGCCTTATGATTGGTCAACCAATCCATCCCTAGTATCAAATCGAATTCCTCAAACGGTAACTCCATCAAATCCCCACGAAAACCCGCTTGAATCTCCGAGGCACCTCCTTGAAGAGTTTCTCTACCTTAACCGAATGACCTAAAAGACTTATCACGACACCCCACATACGGTCTCCTCGGAATGCACACCCAACCCTTTAAATGTTATATGCCACATATGAATGGGTTGATCCCACATCAATCAAAGCGTTATAAGGTACACCATAGATAAAAACGTACGCTTATGACATCAAAAGGCCACCCTTCTCATGGCGACGAGCAAGATACACCAAAGTCGGGCCGACGAGCATCCGCGTTACCAATACCCGCCGGGTGCCCCACGTCCTGACCATCACCACCATGACCTTGTCGACGACCTCTTAGCGGCGGTCCATCCTCACTGAGTTGAGCGGTCGACTGACCCTTGTTCGCCACCCGAGCCCGAGTAGCCCTCCTAGGACAATCCTTAATCCTATGCTCCTTAGACCCACAATGAAAACAAGCCCCAGAACGCTTCCAGCACTCTCCTTGATGCATTCTGCCGCAATCCCTACATGCTTGCGGTCTACTTGTGTTCACCAGAACTGCTCGAACCGGTTCCTCCATCCTAGCTCTCTTAACATTTCGATTCGCAGTACCCGCTGGTCCAGCATCCCTCCTGAATCGATTTCGATCCCTATCACGATTCTTACGTTCGGTTTGCTTCACCTCCTCGGCTATCTTAGCCTTCTCTACCGGTGCAGCGAAATCTCACTCTCTCTGCGGAGCTATGAGCACCCTTAACTCATCTCTCGAGGCCATCCTCAAACGAACGCTGCGCCAGATTCGATGGAAACGATGCCATTAGCATACCGACTCAATCGTAGAAACTCGCCTCATATTCAGCGATGGTCTTATTTCCCCGAGTCGATTCAAGAACTCCTTCTGCGTGCATCCACATAGCTAGCTCCAACATATTTTGCCTTAAAGGTCTGTTTGAACAGCTCCCATGTTACCTTCTCATTTGGGTACCTCTCTCACAAGAATCCACCACTGGTACGCTTCATCCCCAAAGAACGACACCGCCCTTTCAACTTTCATTCTCTTGAAAGTCCAGTCATCCATGATCCGCTTTGTGGCTTCCAACCAAGATTCGCCACATTTGGGGCCACTCCAGACACGCCCTAAAATCTCACTCAGTTATTCAAGTCGTTGAAATGGACCCCTATTCATGGGCCCGACGTTAGCTCTGGCCACCCTTTCCAAAACCCTCAACATGGCCTGAGATAGAGCGTCATCCCCTGCGGCCCGATCGTACGGCCCATTTTCATTAACCGGTGGTGGATGTACCTCGCCAGCTGGCATGTGTTCAGATGACGCAGATCCAGCTTGAGTGCTACCTCGGCCTCGACCACGGCCTCTTCCTCGAGTAGCCCTTGTACTCATAACGATTTATTTGATTACGAATTTTATGACATTAGTTTACTGGTTTCACTATTTATTACAGAATGTCTTATGAACAGATAGAGTTTCAGAGTTATTTTCGCCTAATCACAATTTAGCTACGGTTTCAGTTTTGTAGCCCTAATATTACCTTATCAATAACACTATCTCTAAGGCTCAGTACTATCTATAGTATTATTTCCAGTCCAGTTCCATATAAATATGTAAAGCAGAAAAAGAACACTTACAGACTTGGTGCCGGGGATTCAGTGTGCCACTTCTTTATCGGTCCATGTAAAAATTAAAAACCATGTTTTTGTTTACCGAAAATAAAAGGATTTGATTTGAAAACACTTTTATTTTAAAACTATTGATTTAACCTCGTTCAATAGAAAAACTTTGAACATCTTTGAAAAACTTAAAAATTTTTTTTTAAAAGATTTTTGGACCCGATCCACAGCCGAGTTGTTGCAACCTCGCTCTAATACCACTAAATGTAACACCCCAAACCCGGCCTAGACGTTATGACCGAATCTGATGCGCCACAACGAAGTATTCAAAACATTCCGTATTACTTAATTTGGAAAAAAATTTAGTTGGTGTTGTAAAAGACACTTTTAAAAGTAGGTTATAGTGAACGGAAGCTGTGCACCAGGTAGGAAACCAGGAAGGAGAGGAGGTGAGTCCGTCGGACCGCTTAAGTACCAAGCTCCCTTCGGATCCAATCCTAGACATGCACACCGCCATTGCCACACTCTAACATCTCGTATGATTTGGAGAAAACCATTTGGTTATGTCTCATTTTAAGAAAATGATTAAGGTTGAAAAACGTTTGCTGAAAATATATATTTTCTTGAAAAAAAAACATTCACTTTGCAGAAACTTTGCGCGTCATCGTGATCTTTTAAAACAAGTAGTTTTTATAAAATGAACCCTAGTGCTAACCAGTTTAATAATCCCCAAAATAAAATTAATTAAAAAGAGTGGCCTTATTAAAACTTTGAGCATAATAAAAATAATCCAAATTAAATGCTAAACTTATTTAAAATCGGCAATCAATCTTCATGGCCACTCTGAATCCCTTGACTCAAGTCCACCAACTAGGGCTCACCGCAAGGATGGAAAAGGAAGGGTGAGTTTGGTAAAACTCGGTGTATCTGAAAACCCATCCAAAGCCCAAATCAGCTCGAGCCCATTGGGCCTAAGCCCTATTCAGATAACAGTACACAGTGGATCGAAGCCCTTTTCGAATACTGATAGCAAGGCTTTAGCCCCTTTTTACATATCAGTGTGGCCCTTAGGCCCGATTCAAGAACATAAGTAACAGTAGTAATAATGCATGCAAACCCATCTGGGAGACTACTCAACCCACCAACCGCTACACAGTCCCGTACCCCTACACTCCATGTGGGAATATCTCAACCCACCCACCCTACACTCCACAAAGGATAAAGAACGCTGCTCAAATATCAGTAAGTTGAGGCAAAGCCTCCAGTACGTGGATGAACCATATTCAGTACTTCCTCCATCAATACCCCAATCCCATGCAACAGATATTAATAAAAGCATAATATGCAAAATACAGTATCAATTATTCATGCATTTCAGTCATTTTAACCCTAGGGGTATTTCGGTAATTATGCTCTTCAGGGGTAAATTCGTAACTTACGTAACTACATAAGCTATTCCAGTAATTCTTAACAATTTTATGCAGTTTGATTCTACCATCTAATTGACAGGCTACTTTGCCCATCTCTTACCCATATTGGTCCGTAAGCCCATTGGGCCTAGTTTTTGGCCCATCGAGGCCCTTTTTCGGAAATACGCTAAAATGTCACACGAACTTACCTACCACTTTGCAGTGCTAGATCTAACAATTACTCTATGTCTTAAGAGCATTCACATACTCACAAGCCTATGAAATGCCGGAATTTCGACATTTCGGCTTTTGCCGAATTGAACTAAGGAAGGGGGGTTCGGTACACACCTGATTCGCGACGACTGCTACTGAGATCACTTTCGATGTCCTACAATTGATTAGCATTGTTCTTAATTACAAACCATAATCACTAAACCCCCAAAACTTACTTATCTATGATCGAACCATATCCCTAAAAAGCCTTTAAACCCTTACCTTTTTGCCAAAATCGATAGCTAGCTCCGAATCCGATTGTTCCAATGATTCACGCTTTCAATCCAACACTTAAGAAGGCACTAATCATTGACAGAAAATGTCAGTTAAAAGCCCTTAGAGCCACATGCCCAAATCGACAGCCTCCCTAATTTTAGGGACTTCGGCTTTTCTTAACTTTGCAAAATAAGAACAGATCTGAGATGATAAGTACTTATCCCTTACTCCTACTTGATTTCCTCGCAATCCAGTGCAGATTTAACCTTAGAACAATGGTAAAACCCGAATCCAAGGGTTGATGAAATTTCAGCTATAAGCCCCGAAACCAGTGGTACTTTCGGCTTTTGGGTGGTGAAGGAGATGGAGATATGAGGCTATGACCTTGAAGAAGAATTGCCGTCAGGTATCTAGGATTAAGATAAGATAATCGTAGATTTAATAAAAATAAAAGAACATAGAAGAACCTGGCTTTGAAGAAATCGGCACAAGCAGTGATCACAGGTTTTCAGCTTTTGTGATTTCGGTAAAGGTGCTGATGATAAGCAGGTTTGATGGACGGCTTTGGAGAAGAAGAATGAAGAAAGAAGAACAAGATAGGTGATAGTTTCGACTAGGGAGGGAAAAAAAAGAAAAAGGAAACCCCTTGGGTGCAAAAGCAGAAGAAAATGGCACCCCTCAATACCCTAAGTGCCGAAATACCAACCTCATAACCCCCTATCGATTTTCCCTCTTCAATTCCCATAATTCGGCCAACTCCTAGCCTCATCCAAATCCTTAAATCTCTCCCTTATCCCTCCTTAATCCAAGCGTTTAAACCGATCCAACTCTCCTCTAGCGAATCCACGAACTCCAACACTTACCCCTCCTACACTTAAAAAAAATAAATGCATCTATTTGTCAACACAGGGAATCGATCCCATGCCTCCCTCAAAGCTCCACACGCCACCTTTTAAGGAGCCTAGTGGCGTCACCCTGGCCACTTTACCAAGGCTCTTTTTGTGATGCAATTTGCCCATCACTCCACTTAATGGCCATTTAGCCAGAACCCCTAACCTTTGAAGTCCAAAATTCAAAAATTCAACCGGGTTTTGGCCAACACATGGGCCTTCTATAAGCCCATTTACCTACTCAAAATTTTAATTTCACATCCAAATACAAGATTTTAAAATCTTCACAAAATATTGAAAACCGCGAATAAATCCGAAAATCAGGATGTTACATGATTGATCTTTGGGCATACCCTTACAATCTCCCACTAGCACAAAGACCAATCACTCATATATCTAATACCAAGTGACTTAGTGTGACGACCATGCTTCTATTGTGTCAGAGGCTTGGTCAGGGGATCAACAATGTTATCATATGTAGGTACTCTATATATCTCTACATCCCCTTAATCGATAATCTCTCGAATAAGATGGTAGCGCCTAAGTATATGTTTGGATCGCTGGTGAGATCTGGGTTCTTTAGCTTGTGCAATGGCTCCATTGTTATCACATCAAAGTTCTATAGCATCTGATATGCTAGGCACAACCCCTAGTCTAGTGATGAAATTCTTGATCCAAACTACTTCTTTTGCTGCCTTACTGGCTACAATATACTCGGCCTCTTTTGTAGAATCGACTACTGTACTTTGCTTTGAACTCTTCCAGCTCACAGCACCACCAATAAGGCAAAACACCAAACCTGATTGCAATCAAGAATCATCCTTGTTGGTCTGGAAGCTAGCATTAGTGTAGCCTTTTACACTTAACTCTTCCTCACCTCCATATATTAGGAACATATCCTTAGTTCTTCTCAAGTACTTTAGGATATTCTTGACTGTGGTCTAGTGACCTTCACCGGGATCTACTTGGTACTTGCTCGTCATACTTAAGGGATATGAGTCATCTGGACCAGTACATAACATGGAGTACATGATAGATCCAATAGCAGAAGCATATGGAATTTTATTCATGTGTTCTCTCTCTTGTGGAGTTGAAGGACACATTTCCTTCGAGAGTGAAATACCATTTCTCATAGGTAGGAATCCTCTCTTAGATTCTTCCATGTTGAACCTTTTCAATACTTTATCTATGTATGTACTTTGGCTTAGATCTAGTAGTCGTCTTGATCTATCTCTATAGATCTTGACTCCTAATATGTAAGTGGCTTCGCCCAAGTTCTTCATAGAAAAACAACTTCCTAACCAAGTCTTAATAGACTGCAAGGTAGGTATGCCATTTCCTATGATAAGTATGTCATCCACATACAGTACCAAGAATGTGATAGTGCTCCCACTAACTTTCTTGTAAACACATGGCTCATTTTCATTTTTGATAAAACCAAACTCTTTGATTGCATCGTTAAAATGAAGATTCCAACTTTGAAAAGCTTGCTTTAATCCATAAATGGATCTTTATAGCTTACATAGCTTTCTAGGATTCTTTGGATTGACAAAACCTTCAAGTTGTGTCATGTACACAGCCTCTTCAAGTTTCCTGTTAAGGAAAGTTGTTTTGACGTCCATCTACCAGATTTCATAATCATGAAATGCAGCTATAGTGAGTAAGATCCTGATGGATTTAAACATGGCTACAGGAGAAAAGGTTTCATCATAGTCAACACCATGAATTTGGGGAAAACCTTTAGCGACTAATCGCCCCTTGTATGTTTGTACATTACCATCCATGTCAGTTTTCTTTTTGAAAACCCATTTGCACCCTATGGGTTTAACCCCTTCGGGTGGGTCAATCAAAGTCCATACTTGGTTTTCATACATGGAATCCATCTCAGATCTCATGGCCTCAAGCCATTTCTCAGAGTCTAGGCTCGTCACCGGTTCTTGATAAGTTCTAGGCTCATCTTGATCTATAAGAAGAACATCACCATGCGTTGTAATGAGAAATCCATATCTCTCAGATGTATGGCGTTCTCTTAAAGATCTGCGCAGTGGTTGTGTTTCTATAGCAGTTACTTGTTCCTCAATGTCTTGTGAAATTTGCTGTTGTTCTATCTCTAGTTCAGTGGTATCTTGTGATTCTTGAATTTCTTTAACTTCAATCTTTCTCCCACTTCCTTTTCTAGAAACAAATTCTCTCTCTAGGAAGACACCAATTCGAGTAACAAACATTTTGTTCTCAGTCGGATTAAAGAAATAATATCCTTTGCTTTCTTTTGGATACCCCATAAAAATACACCTTTAAGATTTGGGTTCAAGCTTAGTAGACGTCTGACGTTTAACATAAGCTTCGCAACCGTAAATTTTCATAAAAAGGCATACTGGGACATTTCCCAGTCCACATCTCATATGGCATCTTTTGAACCGATTTAGATGGAACACGATTTAGTGTGAAAGCAGCTGTTTCAAATGCATGTCCCCAAAAGGAAGTCGATAGATCAGCATGACTCATCATGGATCGAATCATGTCTAACAGAGTTTGATTTCTTCTCTCAGAAACTTTATTCCATAGAGGAGTACCAGGAGGAGTAAGTTGTGAGACAATCCCACATTCCTTCAAAAGATCATCAAACTCTAGGCTCAAATATTCTCCACTTCGATCAGGTTGAAGTGTCTTGATAGTTCTACCTAGTTGATTTTGTATTTCATTTTTGAATTCCTTGAACTTTTCAAGGGCCTCAGACTTATGGCACATGAGATAAACATACCCATATCTACTGAAATCATCATTGAAAGTAATGAAGTAGTGAAATCCACCTCTGGCCTGTGTATTTATTGGTCCACATACATCATAATGTATTAAGGCCAATAAATCACTAGCTCGTTCACTTTTACCAGTAAAAGGAGATTTAGTCATTTTTTCCAATAAGTAAGATTCACATACTTCAAATTGTACAAAAACAAATGAATCCAAGAGACCATCTTTATGGAGTTTGGATATGCATTTGTCACTTATGTGGCCCAAATGACAATGCCAAAGATAAGTTTGATTTGAGTCATTTATTTAAGATCTTTTAGTATTTATGTTGTAAATGGGATTCATTTGATCTAAAATATAGAAGCCATTAATCAACTGCGCCAAACCATAGAAAACATTGTTGAGATAAAAGGAACAACAATTATTCTTAATAATTATCTCAAAACCAATTTTGTCTAAACAAGAAATTGAAATAATGTTTTTAGTCAAACTGGGCACAAAATAACAATCCTCTAAACATAAATCAAGTCCACTAGGCAAAGATAAAGTATATGTTCCCACAGCTAATGCAGCAACTCTTGCTCCATTTCCAACTCGCAGGTCCACATCTCCTCTAGCCAAAGTCCTACTCCTTTGTAGTCCCTATACAGAAGTACAGATATGAGAACCACAACCAATATCTAATACCCAAGAAATAGTAGTTGATAAATTAATATCAATAACATAAATACCTGAAGCAAACGTTCCTCTTGCCTTGGCCTTCTTGATTTCCTCAAGATAGACAGGGCAGTTTCGCTTCCAATGTCCAGTCACACCATAATGAAAATTGTTTCCTTCCTTAGACACCCCACCTTTAGGTTTTAGCACAGCCTTTCCTTTTCCAGGATTGGGCCTACCTTTGCCCTTGGGCTTTGTCTGAACTTTGGCCTTTCCCTTGCCCTTGTTGTTATGAACCATTAGTATGGGCTTGGGTCTAACCTTTTGATAAACCATAATTTATACATATTTTGACCCCATGTTTAATGCATTTTTTGGATGATTTCTTATTAGAATTGGTTAATTCGATGCTTTTAATGCTTTAATTTCATGTTTTATACTTAGGAGAGCATAGAAGAGCAAAAGGAACGAGAAATAGGCCAAAAACGGAGAAAATCAGCGAAAGTACGAAATCAACACGGCCTGGACCTCCTCACACGGGCAGACCACACGACCGTGTCAATTTGGTAGGCTCGAGCACGGCCTGAAGTAATCTCACATGGGCGTGTCACACGGGCATGTCCATGCCGAGCCCAAGTTGAGTCCAATGCGAAAAACGCTAATTTTGAGGGCTGTTAGGCATCCCAAAGCCTATAAATACAGCCTAGAGGAGGAAGAAAATGGAGGCAGATAAGAGGGAGTAAGGAATTACTCCAAGAGAGCTGATTGATCCATCTTAGAAGTCGGATTCACCATCAAGACTGAAGATCTCCCCTCAATTTCCCCTTCAGGAGTTTTGGGTTTTCTTTATGTTTCATATTATTTTTTATTCTGAGATGTTTTCTTATTCAGTTATGAACTAAACCCCTAAATACCTAAGGGGAATGAAACCTAAGACGAATCTTGTTATTATTTTCTGAATTGTATGATAAATATTTAACTCGTTCTTAATTATGTGTTCTTAATTCTTGTTTTGATATCCCAGGATTCAAGATAAGCTCTTATTCGGAGGAGGAATAAACCCTGTTTAAGAGTACATTTGTCATAATTAAGCGGAGTTGATTGCGCACCTAGACATAGGGTGACAAGATTTTGCCGGATTAGTGTGAAACCTAATAAGGGGATCCATATATTTAGTTAATGCAACCCTAGGGTGTTAATTAGAGAAGGGTCTCAATTATTCAATCTAGGGATTAGACATTATTAGTATTGAATAGGGATGATAACATAACTTAGGGATCTCTACGGAACAAGTTGAATGAATAAATCATCTGATTCGGAGCCAAAATAACAAGTAATGTCTAGGTGGATTTTTCCTTAGATATTGTCTTAATCCACTCGATTTTCCCAAAACCAATTCCCCAATTCCATTCTCTGTGAATTCTTAGTTTAGATAATTAGTTAGTTAAAACAAAAACCTCTTTATTTTTAGGCTAGATAATAAGAACACAGTCATTACTAGTACTTTTAGTTCCTTTGGGTTTGACAATCCGGTCTTGCTAAAACTATACTACTATTCAATTGGTACACTTGCCTACATCATGATAATAGTTAGTTCAAGAATGAGTAAGTATAAATATTTAAAACCTATCACGAAATCATGCGATCAAGTTTTTAAGGCCGTTGCCGGGGAACTAAGATATTAGAAACGCTCAATTTTTATTACTTTAGCCATTTATTTTTCTTGCACTTTAATTTATTATTATTTAGACGATACTCAACCCCTAACCGAAGAGATGGCTGAAAACCAAGACAATCAGCTACCTCCTGCAATTGCGGCTAATCAAAATCCTGCTCCATGCACTATGTATGATTATGCTAAACCTTCTTTAACAGGAACTGAATCGAGCATAGTTAGACCTGCTGTAGCTACAAATACTTTTGAACTGAATCTACGACAGAACGAGTTCAATACCTTTCCAAATCAACTTAAGGTTGGAGATAGAGTCTTATTAGATACCGCAGATCCCCACATTGTCACCACCACACCGAATGAAAAAATCCTTCTTATGGTACTCAGCATTTGCCCATTCAGTACGGTCGAGGTGAGTCATCCCAAGTTCGGCACTTTTAAGGTAAACAACACCCGTTTAAAACCTTATTTTGATGAGATTGATAGCAGGAATGAGGAGTATAAACTCCTCAAATCACCATGATCATTCAACGGAGAGGTAAGTCGAGCTTAGACTATAAATAAGTGCTTCTCGGGAGGCAACCTGAGCACTAACTGTACTAAATTCTTCAAAATTTAGTCTTTAACATCTAACTTACTAACAGAACATTTGAATATAGGTTTTCCACAGAGACACGGCCAAGCACACGGGTGTGCTTAGGGCCGTGTAAAAATAGGGCAAGGGTTTCCCTAAACATGGGCTACGGTAAAATGCCACGGCCATGCGACATGGCCGTGGTCGAGCCTACCAAAACAACACGGGCGTGTGACACACCCGTGTGGAAGAACCGTGGGTGAACCTATTAAAATAGCACGAGCGTGCGACATGCCCGTGTCTAACACCCGTGGTCGAACTTGTCAAAGTAACACAAGCATGGGGCTTTCATACACGAGCGTGGGAGAAGCGAACAACGCCAGACACGGCCGTGTGCACCAACACGCCCAAGGAACACGGGCGTGTATTAAATGTCAGACGCACCCAAATTCGAAATTCATGAATCACACAGGCTGAAATTGGGGAACACGGGCATGTTACCTGCCCGTGTGCCCCAAAATCTATAAATACCCTGCACTATTGTGACATCCCAAAATTGACCCTAGTCGGGATGTGGTTTCGGGACCACAAAACTGAGGCATAAAAATAATTTATAATTTATTTTGATGCCTATAATATGTGTTAATTCATGTGTGACATTTTTGATGTTTCGATTTAGAGTTATAAATGTGAATTTCACTAGAAAGGGCCTAGTAGTAAACATTGAAAGTATGATGGGGAAATGTGGGATGACTAGTTGATAATACATGCAAAAATAAAGGATTTGCATGTCAAATTTCCCCTAACATGAAGTGGCGGCCATGACAAGGAATCATGGGCTAAACATGTCATGAAACATGTTTTGTTGGTGCACTAGGGAGAAACAATAAACAAATGAGTATGGGTAATAAAGAAAGAAAAAAAAAATGTGTGTGTGTGAGTGAAACCCCCCCTTGCCGTGCATTGTGGAAGAGAAAAGAAAAATTTTGTTCATCCATTTTTCTTCTTTGGCCGAAAATACTAAGGAAAAGGGAGGATTTTTGCTTCATGCTTGGTTTAGAAGAGAACTAGAAGGGGATTTGGCTATACTTGCATCAAGATTAAGGTATGTTTGAGGTTGTGTCATGAGATTCATGCTTGTTTTGGTTGCTAACTTGATGTGCATGTTAGCCATGGTTCAAATCCTTGTTATGCCATGGAAATGGTATTTGGCCAAGGTGGATTTTGTGTTAATGCCATTGCATGTTAAATATGAAGCTTGTTAATAGTGTACGTGATGGGGGATTGATGGCTCTTGGACTTTCTTTTTAGTATTTTTGAGTGAGACATTAAGTTCTTTGCTTAATCATGACCAAAATGATGGTGTTGTGATGTATTCGGTCATGGTATATCCACAAGTATGATTCATGCATGTTGCATGGTAGGTAAGATTTGAGCTTTGAATATGTGTTTGCACATGATGAATTGGTATGACATATATACTATTTCAAGGTATATATTTGCTTGGGATGATGTTTTCGGTTATGTAGTACATGAGAGATGTGTATTGAGCTACAATATGTAATGCGTTAGTTAGTAAAATGCATGCTGTTTTTGTGTGGTATTAAGTGCATAATCGGCCTCAACATGGACATGCATATTCGGCCACATGAGGGGAAATTGGTGTGCATGCATTCGGTTAGAGGCAAGCATATTGATGCCTATTCTTGGCTTAGAAAATTCGCTAAGAGGAATACTAACTAAGGTGTTGAGTTCGATTCATGATTTTGTACATATGCGACTTTGATGCCTAATGAGTAGATATTTATATATTGGCTAGGCATCTTGAATTCCTCTTCGATGCTCAAATGATAAAACCAATTTATTTGTTAAATTTAGCTCAAGAAGCTAGAGGTGGAGAATCAAGCAAAGGCAAAGGAAAGATAATCGAGTAGTCGATTGGAAATCGTTTCATCCAATATAAGGTAAGTCATTAAGCATATATTTGGTGTTGATGTAAATGACCATAATATATACACAATTGTGTTTAAATGAATTGATGTGTAAATGGAAATGTATGTGTATGGAATGATGCCATTGTTGAATGTATAAAGGCAGCAAAATGCATAAGGTATTGGTCTCGGCACTAAGTGTGCGGGTATAAATGGACACGGTGACAAGATTGGCACTAAGTGTGCGGGTTTAAAATTGTACAGCACTAAGTGTGCGAGTTTGATTATATAGCACTAAGTGTGCGAGCTGAAAATTATATAGCACTAAGTGTGCGAGCTGAAAATATATAGCACTAAGTGTGCGGATTCACTATATGCTCTTGTATTACAATTGGCACTGAGTGTGCGACATTATCGAGTTAATCCCGGACAGCGGATCGGGTAAGTACCTCGAGCTCATGATGAATAGAGAATACGTTCATGCTTGGGGTTGAATTGGTAAGCCTTAAATCTATGTGATGATTGAAATTGTATGGTTGTGCTGGAAAATGAGTTAATGTGTAAAAATGCTTGATTATCTTGTTGTGTAGAATATGAAATGTGGATGTATGACTTGGTGCGAGATTGGACCGAAAGGTCCGAGGTATTATGGTATAGATTCGATATGGATGAGTACCTAGCCTCGCTTCTTTGTACATGTTGTAGTGATATGTCGATTGGATTGATGAATGCTTATGACTTACTGAGTTGTAAACTCACTCGGTGTTTTTTCTTGTCACCCATTTTAGGTCTCTCGGATTCAGTATTGCTTGCGTGATCGGGACCGTCGTTGAAGTCATCACACCGCTGAAATCTTGTGGTATTGTTTTCGTTGTTGAAGAACATTTGGCATGTATAGGCTATTATATTTTGTCGAATTGTGGGTTGTAAACTTTAAGCCATGTGAAAATGGCCTATGTGGTCGTCGAGTGGGATGCTAGAACCTATAGCCACGAGTCTTAGAAACTCTAATTTTGATAAGGTGGCCACAATTTGTGTCATGTATGATGGATGATTAAGGCCAAGGAAAGATTCATGAAATTGGCATAGTCTACTGCAGTAACTGTTGCGGACAGCAGCAGTGAGATGAGATTGAAAAATCACTAAAAATAGTAGAAGTAGAATTAAATAGTGGGTAAATTATGAAATTGAACCTTGATGAATCTATTTTCATATGGATGAAACGAAACGACCATATGAGCAGTATACTGAGAAATATTAAAGTTCTCGTGAGACAGGGCCAGAACGGTTTCTGGGTCCCCTGACGCGACTTTGAAAATTTACCATAAATTATCCAGAAAGAATTAGGAGTCATGCCTTATATGTACAGATTCCATTTTGAGTCTAGTTTCATTAGAAACAAACGGCACCAGTATTATAGCCCTGTACAGAGAGATATTCAAGTTGTAACGCGCAAAGGTCAGAGCAGTCGATCCCTGTAACATGGGTGACTTTAACTAATAAACTGTACCAATTGGCCCGACAAAAAATTCTAGAAATAAATCCATGGATGGGTATGTGAGTCTAAATTCAGGTAAAATTTACGAAACCAGTTTCCGAGTTTTGAAACTCGAGATATGATTTTAAGGCGACGGTGACGCAGTTTTCCAGCCTGACTGGAAATGACAAATTGGTTGGTACCTTGAGAGGATTTGGCCGTTAACCTCTCGTGTCCGACACCGGCGACGGTCACGAGTTAGGGGTGTTACAATTTTATTGGTATCAGAGCTATGGTTTAGTCGGTTCTAGGACTACCATAGCGTGTGAGTCTAGCTATACATGCCAAATTGTTAGTGCTGAATAATGTGATGACTTCGACGGTTGAAATTTTTGTTTTAAATAGCAATAGAACCGGGATAGAGACCCTTGGCGGATGACGTTGAAGGTGTAGCGGCTGCTCCGCACAAGGGACACCGCCTGTTGAGCCTCATCATCCGCGAATAATCAAAATGAAGGGCGAAACAAGCCTTCTTCACCATGATGAATGAGTGGGTCGCATAATATGCCCGAACCGACCCGCTGTCCAACCATTCCGAATTTAAATACTCCACCCCAAGAGCCCGTAATGCCATCGCCATCTGATCCTGTGAGGTGAGTAAACCACCGTGGACTTGATTAGGAAGCGTGGGGCCGAGGAGTTTAAGGCCATAGTTACCGGCGATGCCGAAGGGCCGAAGTTCGGCTTGATAACACCATTAGAGTGTTTGATGAATTGTCATGCACACCGATGAATGTCTTAAGTGTGCTATATCTTTGTTGCGAGACTCACCTACTATTGGTGGAGGACCTTGATTTCCATAGTCCCAAAGGAACAAGTTACTTGGGATTTCTTTCAAACGAATTTCGGAAGAAATATATTAGTCAACGGTTCATTGATCGAAGCGTAAGGAGTTCTTGGAACTCAAGCAAGGCCGTATGATCAGATCTGAATCTGAACATGAGTTCGTAAGACTTAGTCGGTATGCTCGGAGTGTGTGGCTGATGAGGTTGCGATGTGCAAAAGATTTGAAGAAGGATTGAATGAAGAGTTAAAGTTACTAGTGGGAATTTTGGAGATAAAGGAGTTCGTGACACTAGTCGAACGAGCCGCAAGGCGGAAGAACTTGGGAAGGAGAAGAAGAAGGCTGAATTTAAAGCAAGAGATTACCGTAAAAGATCGACGAGTAAAGCTCCGTTCTCGGCTGTAAAGAGGTTCGTGGAGGACACCGAGAAGTCGAGGACGATGCGGGAATTTCCATTAGAGCCCGACCATTGACGGACTCCGAGCTACTTGATAGCTAGTGTGGGCAATAATCGTCAAGAGAGACCTGAATGCCCCCAATGTGGAAAGCGACACCTAGGTGAATGTTGGGGTAAGTCTGTTAATAGGGCCTGTTATGGATGCGGTTCGAAGGACCACTTCATTAGAGATTGCACGGAGCTAGATGAGAGGAATAAGACGCAAGGTGCAAGGCCTGGTGGAACGACGGCTAGAGGTAGGCCCCCGAGAATCTCTGGAGGTAGGGGTGGTAATCAGAGAGGAGCCTCTAATACGGCTGTCCGATCCGAGACCCGTACTCCTGCTAGAGCATATGCCATCCGCGCACGAGAGGAGGCATCCTCCCCTGACGTTATCACTGGTACTTTTACTCTCTTTGATACTAGTGTGATTGCATTGATTGACCCCGGCTCTACTCATTCATATGTATGTGAAACCTTAGCATCCAGTAAGACTCTACCTGTTGAGTCTACTGAGTTCATAATTCGAGTGTCAAACCCTTTGGGTCGATACGTACTCGTTGATAAAGTGTGCAAGAGATGCCCCCTAATAATTCGAGAATCCTGTTTTCCGGCCGATCTGATGCTTCTACCATTTAATGAATTCGATGTTATTCTTGGTATGGATTGGCTGACCGTACATGATGCAAATGGTGGATCGCAAAGGAAAACCATTGATTTGAGGAGTGCAAATAATGAGATAGTCCGAGTCGAGTCTCATCGATTTAAAAGGAGCGCCAATGATAATATCTTCTATGACCGCCGGAGGTATGTGAAAAGGGTGTGAAACATACCTTGCGTATGTGTTTGGAAGTAAAGAGACGGAAAGGAAACTCGAATCGGTACCAGTGGTTTGTGAGTATTCAGATGTTTTTCCGAGGAGTTACCGGATTGCCACCGGTTCGAGAAGTGGAATTCGCATCGGTTGTACCGGTACTACGCCGATTTCAATAGCCCGTATCGTATGGCATTAACGTAATTAAAGGAATTGAAGGTTCAATTGCAAGAATTGACGGATAGAGGTTTCGCTCGACCGAAGTTTTTCTCTATGGGCGCACCTGTATTGTTTGTGAAGAAGAAGGACGGAACCATGAGGTTGTGCATCGACTATCGTCAACTCAATAAAGTGACGATAAAGAATAAATATCCATTGCCACGAATTGACGATTTGTTTGATCAATTAAAGGGAGCCTCGGTGTTTTCAAAGATAGATTTGAGGTCGGGGTACTATCAGTTGAGGGTCCGAGAATCGGACATACCCAAAACCTCTTTTAGAACGAGGTACGGTCACTACGAATTCTTGGTGATGCCGTTTGGGCTCACTAATGCCCCTGCGATGTTTATGGATTTAATGAATAGAATTTTCAGGCCATACTTGGATCGGTTCGTAGTTGTATTTATCGATGACATTTTGGTCTATTCGAGATGAAACCGAGCATCTTGAACACTTGAGGCTAGTGTTGCAAATCTTACGAGATAAGCGATTATACATAAAGTTCAAGAATGTGAATTTTGGTTGAAAGAGGTTAGCTTTTTGGGGCACGTGGTGTCGTGATCGATATCGTGGTGGACCCGAACAAAATTTCGCCATAGTCGATTGGAAACCACCAAGGAATGTTACCGAAGTTAGGAGCTTTTGGGGCTTGCGGTTATTACCGACGATTTGTAAAAGGTTTCTCGACGATAGCCACGCCAATGACGGCTACTCCAAAAGGATGTTAAGTTCGAATGGACGGAGAAATGTCGAAAAGTTTCGATCAACTGAAAGCTTATTTGATGAAGCCCGATTCTAGTGCAACCGAATCGGGCAAAGAGTTTGTCATTTATAGTGACGCATCCCTACTTGGGTTGGGTTGCGTATTGATGCAAGAAGGGCGAGTTGTGGCCTATGCGTCGAGGCAATTAAAGCCACATGAGAAAAATTATCCGACCCATGATCTCGAATTGGTCGCCATCGTATTCGCCTTAAAGATATGGCGACATTACTTATTTGGTGAGAAGTGCATGTGTATTCGGATCACAAAAGTCTCAAATATTTGATGACCCAAAGAGACTTAAATCTGCGACAAAGGCGATGGCTCGAGTTGTTAAAAGATTATGAGCTCGTCATTGATTATCACCGGGAAGGGCTAATGTGGTTGCGGATGCCTTAAGCGAAATCACTATTTGCTTTTGAGCGATGAATGTACACTTGTCTATCCTACCCGACAATGTGTTAGTAGCTGAATTGAAAGCCAAACCATTATTGATACGTCAAATTCGTGAAGCTCGAGAAAGTCGACGATGAGTTGGTTGCAAAGCGGGATGAGTGTGTTCGAACAAGGACTCGGAATTTCAAATCGATGATGACGATTGTTTGAGGTTCGAAGTCGTCAGTGTGTCCCAAAGAATTCGAACTTATTCGATAATTTTGAACGAAGCCCTTTGTAGCCGAATGGCAATCCACCCGGGAGTACGAAGATGTACAACGATTTGAAACGTCGGTTTTGGTGGCATGGTATGAAACAGGACATCTCCGACTTTGTTTGAGATGTTTAATATGTCAACAAGTGAAAGCGGAACATCAAGTGCCTTCAGATTGCTTCACCGATCACGATACCCGAGTGGAAATGGGATCGAGTCACAATGGACTTTGTGTCCGGCCGCCATTGTCGACTAATAAGAAGGATGCGATTTGGGTTGTTGTTGATAGATCGACTAAGTCGGCTCACTTTATCCCCGTATGCGTCACGGATTTTTCATTGGATAAACTAGCCGAATTATACGTTTCTCGATTGTGAGATTACACGGGTACCGATTTCTATTGTGTCGGATAGAGATCCGAGATTTACCTCGCGATTTTGGAAGAAATTTCAAGAAGCTTTGGGTACCAAGTTGCATTTCAGACCGCCTTTCACCCCCAAACCGATGGTCAATCCGAACGGATAATTCAAATACTCGAGGATATGTTGAGATGTTGTATCCTTGAGTTTAGTGGTTCATGGGAGCAGATCGCCTTTGATTGAATTAAACACAACAATAGCTTTCAATCAAGTATTAAGATGGCGCCTTACGAGGCTTTATACGATCGTAAATGCCGTACCCTATTATTCGGACTGAACTTAGTGAAGGTAAATTCTTGAGGTTGATTTGGTTAAGGATGCCGAGCAAAAAGTTCGAGTGATTCGTGAAAGTTTGAAGGCTGCTACGGATCGCCAAAAGTCGTATGCGGATTTGAAAAAGGAAAGACATTGAATATCAGGTTGGAGACAAGGTATTTCTCAAAGTCTCACCCTGGAAGAAGGTGCTTAGATTTGGCCATAAGGGCAAATTGAGTCCGAGGTTCATCGGTCCGTATGAAGTGTCTGAACGAGTTGGGCCAGTAGCGTACCGATTAATTTTACCCCCCTCAGCTCGAAAAGATTCACAACGTTTTCCATGTTTCGATGCTTCGACGATATAGCTCTGACCCGACGCACGTAATTACTCCATCTGAGGTCGAGGTTTAGCCTAATTTGAGTTATGAAGAAGAGCGGTTCGCATTACGATGCGTGAAGTAAAAGAGCTACTGAAACAAGAAAATCCCATTAGTGAAGGTGTTGTGGCATAAACACGAATTGAAGAAGCCACTTGGGAACTTGAGGACTCTATGAGAGAGCGATACCGAGCCTATTTACGGTAAGATTTTCGGGACGAAAATTTCTAAGTGGGGAGAGTTGTGACATCCCAAAATTGACCCTAGTCGGGATGTGGTTTCGGGACCATTAAAAGCGAGGCATAAAAATAATTTATAATTTATTTTGATGCCTATAATATGTGTTAATTCATGTGTGACATTTTTGATGTTTGATTTAGAGTTATAAATGTGAATTTCACTAGAAAGGGCCTAGTAGTAAACATTGAAAGTATGATGGGGAAATGTGGGATGACTAGTTGATAATACATGCAAAAATAAGGATTTGCATGTCAAATTTCCCCTAACATGAAGTGGCCGCCATGACAAGGAATCATGGGCTAAACATGTCATGAAACATGTTTTGTTGGTGCACTAGGAGAAACAATAAACAAATGAGTATGGGTAATAAAGAAAGAAAAAAAAAATGTGTGTGTGTGAGTGAAACCCCCTTGCCGTGCATTGTGGAAGAGAAAAGAAAAATTTTGTTCATCCATTTTCTCTTCTTTGGCCGAAAATACTAAGGAAAAGGGAGGATTTTTGCTTCATGCTTGGTTTAGAAGAGAACTAGAAGGGATTTGGCTATACTTGCATCAAGATTAAGGTATGTTTGAGGTTGTGTCATGAGATTCATGCTTGTTTTGGTTGCTAACTTGATGTGCATGTTAGCCATGGTTCAAATCCTTGTTATGCCATGGAAATGGTATTTGGCCAAGGTGGATTTTGTGTTAATGCCATTGCATGTTAAATATGAAGCTTGTTAATAGTGTACGTGATGGGGATTGATGGCTCTTGGACTTTCTTTTTAGTATTTTTGAGTGAGACATTAAGTTCTTTGCTTAATCATGACCAAAATGATGGTGTTGTGATGTATTCGGTCATGGTATATCCACAAGTATGATTCATGCATGTTGCATGGTAGGTAAGATTTGAGCTTTGAATATGTGTTTGCACATGATGAATTGGTATGACATATATACTATTTCAAGGTATATATTTGCTTGGGATGATGTTTTCGGTTATGTAGTACATGAGAGATGTGTATTGAGCTACAATATGTAATGCGTTAGTTAGTAAAATGCATGCTGTTTTGTGTGGTATTAAGTGCATAATCGGCCTCAACATGGACATGCATATTCGGCCACATGAGGGGAAATTGGTGTGCATGCATTCGGTTAGAGGCAAGCATATTGATGCCTATTCTTGGCTTAGAAAATTCGCTAAGAGGAATACTAACTAAGGTGTTGAGTTCGATTCATGATTTTGTACATATGCGACTTTGATGCCTAATGAGTAGATATTTATATATTGGCTAGGCATCTTGAATTCCTCTTCGATGCTCAAATGATAAAACCAATTTATTTGTTAAATTTAGCTCAAGAAGCTAGAGGTGGAGAATCAAGCAAAGGCAAAGGAAAGATAATCGAGTAGTCGATTGGAAATCGTTTCATCCAATATAAGGTAAGTCATTAAGCATATATTTGGTGTTGATGTAAATGACCATAATATATACACAATTGTGTTTAAATGAATTGATGTGTAAATGGAAATGTATGTGTATGGAATGATGCCATTGTTGAATGTATAAAGGCAGCAAAATGCATAAGGTATTGGTCTCGGCACTAAGTGTGCGGGTATAAATGGACACGGTGACAAGATTGGCACTAAGTGTGCGGGTTTAAATTGTACAGCACTAAGTGTGCGAGTTTGATTATATAGCACTAAGTGTGCGAGCTGAAAATTATATAGCACTAAGTGTGCGAGCTGAAAATATATAGCACTAAGTGTGCGGATTCACTATATGCTCTTGTATTACAATTGGCACTGAGTGTGCGACATTATCGAGTTAATCCGGACAGCGGATCGGGTAAGTACCTCGAGCTCATGATGAATAGAGAATACGTTCATGCTTGGGGTTGAATTGGTAAGCCTTAAATCTATGTGATGATTGAAATTGTATGGTTGTGCTGGAAAATGAGTTAATGTGTAAAATGCTTGATTATCTTGTTGTGTAGAATATGAAATGTGGATGTATGACTTGGTACGAGATTGGACCGAAAGGTCCGAGGTATTATGGTATAGATTCGATATGGATGAGTACCTAGCCTCGTTTCTTTGTACATGTTGTAGTGATGTATCGGTGGATTGATGAATGCTTATGACTTACTGAGTTGTAAACTCACTCGGTGTTTTTTCTTGTCACCCATTTTAGGTCTCTCGGATTCAGTATTGCTTGCGTGATCGGGACCGTCGTTGAAGTCATCACACCGCTGAAATCTTGTGGTATTGTTTTCGTTGTTGAAGAACATTTGGCATGTATAGGCTATTATATTTTGTCGAATTGTGGGTTGTAAACTTTAAGCCATGTGAAAATGGCCTATGTGGTCGTCGAGTGGGATGCTAGAACCTATAGCCACGAGTCTTAGAAAC
Organism: Gossypium arboreum; assembly: GCF_025698485.1. Classification (NCBI taxonomy): domain Eukaryota; kingdom Viridiplantae; phylum Streptophyta; class Magnoliopsida; order Malvales; family Malvaceae; genus Gossypium; species Gossypium arboreum. The sequence continues at coordinate 25,510,239 of NC_069075.1, forward strand.
TCTAATTTTGATAAGGTGGCCACAATTTGTGTCATGTATGATGGATGATTAAGGCCAAGGAAAGATTCATGAAATTGGCATAGTCTACTGCAGTAACTGTTGCGGACAGCAGCAGTGAGATGAGATTGAAAAATCACTAAAAATAGTAGAAGTAGAATTAAATAGTGGGTAAATTATGAAATTGAACCTTGATGAATCTATTTTCATATGGATGAAACGAAACGACCATATGAGCAGTATACTGAGAAATATTAAAGTTCTCGTGAGACAGGGCCAGAACGGTTTCTGGGTCCCCTGACGCGACTTTGAAAATTTACCATAAATTATCCAGAAAGAATTAGGAGTCATGCCTTATATGTACAGATTCCATTTTGAGTCTAGTTTCATTAGAAACAAACGGCACCAGTATTATAGCCCTGTACAGAGAGATATTCAAGTTGTAACGCGCAAAGGTCAGAGCAGTCGATCCCTGTAACATGGGTGACTTTAACTAATAAACTGTACCAATTGGCCCGACAAAAATTCTAGAAATAAATCCATGGATGGGTATGTGAGTCTAAATTCAGGTAAAATTTACGAAACCAGTTTCCGAGTTTTGAAACTCGAGATATGATTTTTAAGGCGACGGTGACGCAGTTTTCCAGCCTGACTGGAAATGACAAATTGGTTGGTACCTTGAGAGGATTTGGCCGTTAACCTCTCGTGTCCGACACCGGCGACGGTCACGAGTTAGGGGTGTTACAACTATTCACTTTCTTCCCCATTCAAAAACCCTAACCCTAGCCGCTGGAAGTCCACACGCCCTCCCTGCCACGCCGGTGCTTTACTTCCCACTTCATTTTTGACATTCAATCTCTCTCCCATAGCTTTTGTTTACTCCTTTCACTTCTATTTTACTTATTTCTAATGCTTATTATCAACATAATCTTCATATATTTTGAACTATTTTTCATTTTGCTCATTATTCTATCATTTAATCTGCATTCTTAGGTTAGTTATCATGCATTTCGTGTTAAATCGAGTTATTAGGAAAACCTCATACCCATGACATTACTATGCTTAATCTCATGCTATTACCATGCCAATGTTTATCATTTAGTTTGCCTTCCTAGGTTAGTTATCATACATTCCGTGTTAAATCGAGATTAGGAAAATCGAGATTAGGAAAACCTCATACCCATTACATTTCTTTTCTCATTCTCATTGTTATTTTGGTTGAGTTTGCTTCATATTAGTAGCTTTGGCTGAAATAGTAGTTCAAATTCATGACTTTTTACTTTTTCAAATTTGTTTACCTACTATTATTATTCTTCATATTACAGGTTTCTAATGTCATCTTCACGAGGAAAGAAGGCTAGTATACTTGCTTCAAAGAAGTGGAAGGGAGCGTCATCTTCCGCGGGTCTAACCATGGAAATTCGTCACCCTCTACTGCAGTTCCCACGTGGGCCTCAGAAAGAACTTTTCCAAATCCTTCAGGCTCAACCTTTAATTGCAGACCACTGCATAGATTGGGCTGCCGTAGAACAAGTTCAATTGGCTAATGCGATTCGGGCCCTCCTAACCACCAACCTTTGGGAGCTGTTCTTTGTGATCATTGAACCAACATAACTCGAGCTCACGATGGAACTATGCTCAACGTTCCGTCTTCAGACCGTAATGACGAACTACGATGATCTCGCACGGTCCAGTTTTGCCTAGGTGGGTTAGTCTGCCAGCTAAGTGTCCCAGAGTTCGGTGCTGCACTGAGCTTATATACAGAGAAGTTCAAGTAGGAGAATGACTTACATGCTCTCAACCGCCACATCCATTGTTCTCTTTTACGGCGCTGGGAAGCACTAGTACCAGGTGGGGCCACCTATAATCCTAGCCGCTCCAAGGCATCGGCTCTCCCTCCATCTCTGAGGTACCTACACGCCATTTTGGCTCACACGATTACAGGGAGGCGAGAGAGCACTGGCGTCGTCAACAGTCATGATGCGTACTTTTTATGGTGTATGTCGCACGGGTACGTCATCGACCTTGCCTATTTCATAACCCTCGCTATTCAACACTAGACGAAGTGGCATAGGAAGGGGGTCATCTCCATTGGCCCCTACATGACTCATTTGGCTCGACACTTTGGGCTCATTAGCATCGCGGCCCAAGAATCATCCTTTACCCTCATCAGCCAGATGTCTCCACAAGGCATCTCGAGCATGCTTAGCATGAAAATGATCGAGAGGCGCCGAGGAGCCTACCCTCCCCAATATCATCTCGCCCAATCTACTGAGGAGGAGGCCTACGAGGACATTCCTGATGATGTCCCTCCACAGCAGGAGGACACACCAACTCAGCCACCGCCACCCTCTCGTCCAGTTCATGCGGCGGCTTTATATGTTGACATTTTTGAGTGCCTCACTCGATTTGAGCAGCAGTGTTTTCAATGATTTGACAACATTGATGCTACTCTACAGCAGATTTGTCAGCACCTCCACATCTCATCGCCAGTCCCACCTCGCGAACCATCTAGCGATGAAGATGTTTAAAAACATTTATTTATTATTATTTTATGTTTCTAATTTTTATTAAAACTACTTTTTTATTTTTATTAGATTTTAGAAGTTTATTTTTAATTATCAATTTCGACTATATCTTTATGAGTAATTATTCTTCCTAATATCCCCTAAAAAGTTCATTATTTTATCATAGTTATATAGAGCTCTTAAGCTCATCATCGTATAGGAACTAAAAACTCCACCGAGAAAGGTTCTCCATGACTGCCATGTCCTGATCGACCACGACCATAGCTACCACTAGGTATAATATTCTTTTGGTGCAGGACTTATGGACTAATGAACCTCTACGACCGCCAAAGTATCCTCCTCCACTCTCGAACCAATTACTCTCCAAAACTCCAGTTCGAGGAATTCATCATACGGGAAGTTTCACTTCTCCCCCTATCTTATTTTTATACTCTAATATCTATCTTTGTACATTGAGGGCAATGTACATCTTAAGTGTGGGGGGGTATTTATTTCATTATCAGAAAAACCCCTGAATAACTGCCTTGTTCTCTTGAAAAGCTCTCATATCATATTTAGGATAAATTTTGATTGATCTATGATTTTTGTTGATATATCTTGAATTACAACATAGGCAATTATGCATTGATGGTTTAAACTTTAAGACATTAGAGAATCAAGCATGATTAGTTGATTTTTAAGAATTTAAAATCTTTGGTTGTTTCCCCAAAATTTAGGTATTACTTTGAGTTGGAATTCACAAGTTTTAAACATCAAAAAGCCATAATTTTTATGAGATTTTTGAGCCTTTTGAGCATCTATTAATTCTTTCATGCACACTTTTATTATTTCTTTAAGTGCGTCAGTATTGAACTATTATTCTAGAACTTGCTTGATTATGCATGTCGAGACAACACCATTTGATTTGATATGTCAAAATGATTAAGGCACTCCACGATTAACCCCTAGTAAACCCCCTTGAGCCTAACAAGCCATTTCTTGTATTACCCTTAATATTAACCCTTAACCCATTATTGTTGAAATCCCCTAAAATTAATCCCTTTTTTTGTCGAGATTTGAGTTGAATAAATTGCTTAGCTATGTCTTGTTCTTAATAGTTAGTTTATGTTATTTAACTTGTTCTTGAAAAAAAAAATTATTATGTATACACATTAGTAATTTCATTTTCTGAGAAGAAGCTCTGTTGTATGCAATTGATGATTGAATCTTTTTCTAGTTAGGCAATTTTTCAATTCAATCTCGATTCTAACCCTTTCTTTCAGCTTGTGACCACACCCCCTAACCAAGCCTCATTACAACCCTCTAAAGACCTTTTGATTGATGTATCATCTTAAATTACAGTGGTGGAGATTTGATTTTCATGCAAGCCTATGGTAATGATTTTTCATTATTGAATATTGAGTGCTTCATTTATTGTCCTTAAACACCTCGAGTAATTTGAGTGAATCTTTAGTGAGGATGTGAAACTCTGTGATATTTTGAATCGAAGGTAATTACTTTGATGAGGGGAGACACCTATGTTTCCGGAATAAAATGCTTAACTTCGAATGTTTGAAACTTTTATGTTCTTTTAGTTGAATTCTCAATGTATGATTATCTATGGATTAATTTGAGATACAATTTATTTTGATTATGAGTTGAGAATTTTGCTTGAGGACAATCAAATGCTTAAGTGTGGGGGTATTTGATAAACCGTAATTTATACATATTTTGACCCCATGTTTAATGCATTTTTTGGATATTTCTCATTAGAATTGGTGAATTCAATGCTCCTAATGCTTTAATTTCATGTTTTATACTTAGGAGAGCATAGGGGAGCAAAAGGAATGAGAAACGGGCTAAAAAACATAGAAAATGAGCCAAAGTACGAAATCAACATGGCCTGGACCTCCTCACATGGGCAGACCACACGGCCGTGTCAATTTGGCAGGCTCGAGCACGACTTGAAGTAATCGCACAAGGGCGTGTCACACGGACGTGTCCCTACCAAGCCCAAGTTGAGTCCAATTCGGAAAAGGCTAATTTTGAGGGCTCTTAGGCATCCCAAAGCCTATAAATACAGCCTAGAGGAGAAAGAAAAGGAAGGAAGATAAGAGGGAGTAAGGAATTACTCCAAGGAAGCCGATTGATCCATCTCAGAAGCTGGATTCACCATCAATACTGAAGATCTCCCCTCAATTTTCCCTTTAGGAGTTTTTGGTTTTCTTTATGTTTTGTATTATTTATTATTCTGAGATGTTTTCTTATTTAGTTATGAACTAAACCCCTAAATACCTAAGGGGAATGAAACCTAAGATAAATCTTGTTGTTATTTTCTGAATTGTATGATAAATATTTAACTTGTTCTTAATTATGTGTTCTTAATCCTTGTTTTGATATCCCAGGATACTGATTCAAGATAAGCTCTTATTCAGAGGAGGAATAGACCTTTTTTAAGAGTACATTTGTCATAATTAAGTGGAGTGATTGTGCGCCTAGACATAGGGTGAAAAGATTTTGCCGAATTAGGGTGAAACCTAATAAGGGGATCCATAGATCGAGTTAATGCAACCCTAGGGTGTTAATTAGAGAAAGGTCTCAATTATTCAATCTAAGGATTAGATGTTATTAGTCTTGAATAGGGATAATAACATAACTTAGGGATCTCTACGGAACAAGTTGAATGAATACATCATCCGATTCGGAACCAGAATAACAAGTAAAGTCTAGGTGGATTTTTCCTTAGGTATTGTCTTAATTCAATCGATTTTCCCAAAAGCAATTCCCCAGTTCCATTATCTATGAATTCTTAGTTTAGATAATTAGTTAGTTAAAACAAAAACCTCTTTATTTTTAGGCTAGATAATAAGAAGACAGTCATTACTAGTACTTTTAGTTCCTTTGGGTTCGACAATCCGGTCTTGTTAAAACTATACTATTGGTCGATAGGTATACTTGCCTACATCGCGATAATAGTTAGTTCAAGAATGAGTAAGTATAAAAATTTAAAACCTATCATGAAATCACGCGATCACCATTTTCATGTTGCCTTCAGCAGATTCAAGATATCTTGAGCAAGCTGTATAGAGTCTTGTCAATTTCATTCATATTGAAATTGAGGACAAATTGGCTGTAGCTACCTGGCAACGATTGCAGAATAACATCAGTTGTAATATCCTAATTTTGGGCCTAGTCGAAATAGTGGTTTCGTGACCACAAAATCCAAGATAGAAATAATGATTTTTTGATTATTTTTAGGTCTATGATATGATTGCATGATTGTGTGAAAATTTCGTGAAGAGATTTTATGCATAAAGTGCTTAAATTGAAATTAGGGACTAAATCGAATAATTTGCAAAACTTGCATTCTAGAAGTTTCTAGTATGAAATTGTTTTGAAATATTAATTAGGAGGTCTTAAATAGCAATTTTACCAATTTCTAAGTCTATGGACAAAAATTGGACATGGATGGAATTTTTGGAAAGTTTAGTAGTAAGGGCATTTTGGTCATTTAGGGGTAAAATGAATTAAAATACAAAATTAAAAGCCAATTTTGCTCATCTTCAACCCCATGGCCGAATATAGCAAGGAGAAACCATGGATAGGGTTTTTCAAGCTTCCAAGCTCAATTGTAAGTCCGTTCTAGCCTCGTTTTTAATGATTTTTACGTTTTTGGAGTCGCGGTAGCTCGATTAAGCTTATGCTAGCAATAATTCAACCTAGGGTTCATATTTTGAAAAATACCCATAGGTGAAATTTGTGTATTTTGGTGTTTTATGATAGAATATGAGGTTTTAAATTATGTTAGACAACTTGTACTACTCGGTTTTAAGCGAAAACCAGCAAAAGGACTTAATCGGTAAAAATAACTAATAGTCATAAGTACATGTTAGAGTGAGAATTTGATGTTGACATAGAAGGGAAAAATGATCAGCATGTCATCAAACATAAGAAAATAGGCTGAAGTTTAATTTACGAGCTTTGGGACAAAAGTGTAAATATGTGAAAGTTTAGGGGCAAAACTGTATTTTTTCCAAAATATGAGTTTGGGTCAATTTGAATAATGTGAGTCCTAATTAGACTATATTTTAAATGATAGAGCAAGGAAAACTAAAATTCGGGCTAAAATGGGGAAAATACCAAGTTGTGGACGAAATGGTAAAAGTAGCCAATTTCGCATACGAGGTAAGTTCATGTGTAAATGATGTAACATAAATGTTATTTGTAAGTTATTAATGTTAATTATATGATATGCGGATTTTTAATCATGAAATATTATGCTTTGTGGTTAATATTGCGTAATATGCAAATTATGTTTACTACTTGATAAATATGAATTGCTACCGAGTATCAGTTCCGATATTCCATGGAAGACGAAAAATGTGAGATCAAGGGAAAAAGCCCGTTTGAACCTTAGGAATAGATTAGGATACATGTGACATGTCACTAGGATGGTTGAGCATCCGAACTCGTTGAGTTGAGTCTGAGTTCGTGAAATGTAACTAGGCATCTGAACTCGTTGAGTTGAGTCCGAGTTCACTTATGGATGCGAACGCCCGAGCTCATTGGGTTGAGTCCGAGTTCACTTAGGGGCGGGTTACATGATTTCTTGATTACATATGAGGCACTTATATACAAATTATCCGTGTATCCGAGTTGTATTGCGATGTGTTCAACGGGTGAAATTTCTAGTGAAATGGAAGAACACTTAAGATGCAAGCGACGTTTTGGTAAGTTTTGTGAAATGCACACTTTGGACAGGTATGTACTTAACCCTCGGGTTGAAAACTCGATATAACAACAATATGGTAAGATGATAAAAGAAAATGTGATATGAATGTCTCGGTGATGATTATGCAAATGATGTTTTATGTTTGCTTATATAGTTGTGTTACTTGCTATTTGCATGTGAGCTTACTAAGAATTTATGCTTACTTCCTCCTTTTCATTCCTTGTAGTGTTGACAAGCCAGCTCGGAAATCGGGAACAATCGGAGGCATGCTTACACTATCCGTATACCATCTTGGCATAATGGCTTGCATATTTTGAGTATGGCATGTATAGCATTATAATCATTTTGTATATATGGTCTTATGATATGGTTATTGAGTGGTATGGAAATGCTTGGTAATGATTAGCCATTGGAATGGCTTATCATGATCATATTTGGTGTTATGTATGCTAAATTGCTAGCTAATTCATGGAAACCATGAAATAGGTAAAATTTACCATAAAATAGATTGAAGCAAAGAAGTGACGTGAGTTTTAAAAATCATTAAAAATAGTAGGGATACAATTAGATGATGAATAAATATGGAATTGAAGAATTATCAGTCTATTTTCATATGGATGGAACAAAACAGGTATATGAGTTATATTTTATGAGATGTTTAAATTTTTGTGAAACAGGGCCAGAGAGATTTCTGGATCCCCTATTCTGATTTTAGAAATTCACCATAAATTGTTCAAAGATAATTAGAAGTCATCATTTATATGTACAGATTTCTTATTGAGTCTAGTTTTATTAGAAGCAAACGGCATAGTCATTGAAACTCTGTACAGGGAGATATCTGATTCGTAATACACAGAGGTCAGAGCAGTCAAACCCTAAAATAGGGGAGAGTTTAACTAATAAACTGTACTAATTTTCTTGACCAAAAATTCTAGAAAAAAAATTAGCAAATAGATATATGAGTCTAGTTTTAGGGAAAATTTACAGAATTAGATTTAGAGTTTTGTAACTCGAGATATGAATTTTTAAGCGACTGTGATGCAGATTGCTAGCTTGATTGAAAATTTTAAAAATAAATTGTTTGAGCTGTTTAAGTAATGAATTAAGTCTGTTAACACCTCGTGTTCGACTCCGGCGATGGTCTCGAGTACGGGGCATTACATTTGGTGGTATCAGAGCAGGTTTAGTCGGTTCTCGGACTAACCTAGCATGTGTAAAAGTTTAGCTATACATGCCACTGATCTGTGATAGTATGACGTCTTCCGATGCGTATGAGTACCATCTTATTTAGACAAGGTACTGTCCAACCGAGCTGCGCCGACCATGTTCAATGTTATGTGAAGGTATTTGAGTAAAATTATGATTATGATAAGTCTCGGTTCAAAAAAGTATGAATAAAAGTTTATGATACATATGTGATAAATATTCATATTTGATTAATGCTCATATGATGTAATGTATGTGGCTTACTTGATAAGATGAACGGAATAAATAGAAAGTAGTAGAGGTATGAATAAAAGTCATAATATTATGATACAAATGAAAATGTCCTTGTCTTGATTTGGACGTCTAATGTTGATGAATGCTAATGATATATAATTTTTATGAGATAAAGGATTATAATGAAATGAACTTATCTATGTTAATTAAATTGTTGGATTGAATTATATGATTGTAATGATATGTGCATGATGATGCACGAAATGAAAGTTGTGATTGTGATGCAAATATCTATGTTTGTTTGGCCTTATATGATGTCATGAGCATGAATTAATGTAATTAAATGAATGGATAAGTAAAGCTATCTAGAAAACATAGAATGTATGCATAAGTATATTGTCTAAATGGGACAATAGGAAAATTTGTGTAAGCCAACATGAATATTGCATTGCCTGAATGAATGACATGATTTTGATGATGTTGCTATGGTGATGGAAGTTGTGTCATATGTGTATGTATAAAAAAAGTCGAGTCAGAGGTCCTACAACCCCTCCCCCTTACCGAAATGGTACTTATAATGGAATTTCATGAGATTTGTATTGAATAAGTTTCCGGTTGAGAACCCAAAGAGTTCGGTGATAGAATAATTATAAGTATGATCGAGATTGAAAATGAGCTGATAAGTAAAGTCGAGTCGAAGAAAGTATCGATTGATATAAAGATTATTGGAATTATGCATTTGTCCCGAGTTAGAGAAGGAATTCTCTTTGGTAAATCGAATTACTCGGTGCAAGGTCGAGAAAAGTGTAAATCGAAATTTATTCAGAACTGGCCTTCTTTAGTGAATGGTTTAATATGAAATTTGTGATGGTAGAACTAGTTGGGGAAATGATAGTTGAAATGTGAACTATCCGAGTGTGACAGATTATGATTGGACATGATTTAGATCTCTTTTGAGATGTTCTATGTGTTTACCCGTTCTCGTAAATATTTCTATGGCTATTGATCTTCTGAAGAAATTCTTGTTATATGGGAATGTCTTCTAATTCTGGTGTTGGATGAAAGCATTGGTAGTCTGACTGGTTTATAATTTATATTACTCTATTTCATCGAGGTATTCTGTATTTTCTCTATGAGTTTGGTTTTCAATTTTCTGGCATAATATCGTATCTTGGGTTTCTTTATCCTGGATCTCTTTATTCTGGATTTCTTTATTCTGGGTTTCTCTATCTTGGATTTCTTTATTCAGTTTTCTTATTATGTTTGTTCCATAATTTGTCAATTATGACTCATGTTCGAAGTACGTTCTTTAGCTCGTGATAATCATGTCAAATATGACTATACTTCTAATTTGATCTTGGTAATATGGTGATTTTAGTATTGGGATTTTTCTAATTTCTATGTAAGGATTTGACATCAATAAAGGCATAGGTGATAAAAGCGCGAGTTTCAAGTCGGTATGGTGAATTATTTATTTGAAAGATTTCATGTGATAATTATGTCGGGATTATTTTCTCAAGTTTGATAATATAATTTCATTTTTGTACTGATAAAAGAGTAAATAGTCTGAACGAGAAGTGTATATTTATTAGAAAGAGTTGGATATTAGTTAAAGTCACTATGAATGATAAGGTTTTCGTCTTGTGAAAGCTGAAAAGTTTATTACATGTTAACAAAGTTTGGATAAATGAGTATATTGGTAACCGAAGCGTCTGAACTAGACTAGTCTACATTGAGTAAAGACTTCCTGACTTTCAGTAGTGTACTGTTGTATGAATTGTGATGTGTTTCAAGACAGTGAGGTAATGTGATAGTTTAGAGCATTCGATGTTACATAAAATCAGAGTTGTTAAAGGGGTTAAAGCCGAGCATTGGGATCTATCAAAATAATCCTTGTCAGTGTTGATATTGGGATGGAAATGAGAAGGATTATTCTTGAGGCCATATCAGAATTATTTCCATAGCAGAAACAGGAAAATGTGAGGTATCCTATTGTTAAATGTTTGGCGATATCTATAAATCATATCTATATTGAATGAATTCCAACTTATCAGATTCATGGAATTTCAGGTCTCTTTGATTGTTGGATTTCTTGGAATTCTGGTCTCCATTAATCAAGTTAAGATCTAGGTTTTATGTCATGATATCATGGGAAACTGAGAAGGGTTGAAAATTTAAGAACAGTTGAGAGTTGAGACTATAAGCTTTTAGATCATATGAGAAATTAAAAAGATATATTGGAGGTACAGCCTAAGTGAAAGTTCTTCAGCACCGAATATGAGATTAAAAGTGAAGACCACTTTTCTGGTAAGATTTTCGGGGACGAAAATCCCTAAAAGGGGGGGGAGTTGTAATATCCTGATTTTGGGCCTAGTCGGAATAGTGGTTTCGTGACCACAAAATTCGAGATAGAAATAATGATTTTATGATTATTTTTAGGTCTATGATATGATTGCATGATTGTGTGAAAATTTCGTGAAGACATTTTATGCATAAAGTGCTTAAATTGAAATTAGGGACTAAATCGAATAATTTACAAAACTTGCAATCTAGAAGTTTCTAGTATGAAATTGTTTTGAAATATTAATTAGGAGGTCTTAAATAGCAATTTTACCAATTTCTAAGTCTATGGACAAAAATTGGACATGGATGAAATTTTTGGAAAGTTTAGTAGTAAGGGCATTTTGGTCATTTAGGGGTAAAATGAATTAAAATACAAAATTAAAAGCCAATTTTGCTCATCTTCAAACCCATGGCAGAATATAGCAAGGACAAACCATGGCTAGGGTTTTTCAAGCTTCCAAGCTCGATTGTAAGTCCGTTCTAGTCTCATTTTTAATGATTTTTACGTTTTTGGAGTCCCGGTAGCTCGATTAAGCTTATGCTAGCAATAATTCAACCTAGGGTTCATATTTGGAAAAATACCCATAGGTGAAATTTGTGTATTTTGGTGTTTTATGATAGAATATGAGGTTTTAAATTATGTTAGACAACTTGTACTACTCGGTTTTAAGCGAAAACCAGCAAAAGGGCTTAATCGGTAAAAATACCTAATAGTCATAAGTACATGTTAGAGTGAGAATTTGATGTTGCCATAGAAGGGAAAAATGATCAGCATGTCATAAAACATAATAAAATAAGCTGAAGTTTAATTTACAAGCTTTGGGACAAAAGTGTAAATATGTGAAAGTTTAGGGGCAAAACTGTAATTTTTCCAAAATATGAGTTTGGGTCAATTTGAATAATGTGAGTCCTAATTAGACTATATTTTAAATGATAGAGCAAGGAAAACTAAAATTCGGGCTAAAATGGGGAAAATACCAAGTTGTGGACGAAATGGTTAAAGTAGCCATTTTCGCATACGAGGTAAGTTCATGTGTAAATATTGTAACATAAATGTTATTTTTAAGTTATTAATGTTAATTATATGATATGCTGATTTTTAATTGTGAAATATTATGCTTTGTGGTTAATATTGAGTAATATGCAAATTATGTTTACTACTTGATAAATATGAATTGCTACCGAGTATCGGTTCTGATATTCCATGGAAGACGGCAAATGTGAGATCGAGGGAAAAAGCCTGTTTGAACCTTAGGAATAGATTAGGATACAAGTGACATGTCACTAGGATGGTTGAGCATCTGAACTCGTTGAGTTTAGTCCGAGTTCACTTATGGATGCGAATGTCCGAACTCGTTGAGTTGAGTCTGAGTTCGTGAAATGTAACTAGGCATCCGAACTCGTTGAGTTGAGTCCGAGTTCACTTATGGATGCGAACGCCTGAGCTCGTTGAGTTGAGTCCGAGTTCACTTAGGGGCGGGTTACATGATTTCTTGATTACATATGAGGCACTTATGTGCAAATTATCCGTGTATCCGAGTTGTATTCCGATGTGTTCAACGGGTGAAATTTCTAGTGAAATGGAAGAACACTTAAGATGCAAGCGACGTTTTGGAAAGTGTTGTGAAATGGACACTTTGGACAGGTATGTACTTAACCCTCGGGTTGAAAACTCGATATAACAACAATATGGTAAGATGATAAAAGAAAATGTGATATGAATGTCTCGGTGATGATTATGCAAATGATGTTTTATGTTTGCTTATATAGTTGTGTTACTTGCTATTTGCATGTGAGCTTACTAAGCATTTATGCTTACTTCCTCCTTTTCATTCCTTGTAGTGTTGACAAGCCAGCTCGGAAATCGGGAACGATCGGAGGCATGCTCACACTATCCGTATACCATCTTGGCATAATGGCTTGCATATTTTGAGTATGGCATGTATAGCATTATAATCATTTTGTATATATAGTCTTATGATATGGTTATTGAGTGGTATGGAAATGCTTGGTAATGATTAGCCATTGGAATGGCTAATCATGATCATATTTGGTGTTATGTATGCTAAATTGCTAGCTAATTCATGGAAACCATGAAATAGGTAAAATTTACCATAAAATAGATTCAGAAAGAAGAAGTGACGCGATTTTGAAAAATCATTAAAAATAGTAGAGATACAATTAGATGATGAATAAATATGTAATTGAAGAATTATGAGTCTATTTTCATATGGATGTAACAAAACAGTATACTGAGTTATATTTTATGAGATGTTTAAATTTTTGTGAAACAGGGCGAGCAATTTCTGGATCCCTGCTCGACTTTGGAAATTCACCATAAATTTTTCAAAATAATTAGAAGTCATGATTTATATTTACAGATTCCTTATTTAGTCTAGTTTTATTAGAAACAAACAAAATAGTCATTGAAACTCAGACAGGAGATATCTGATTAAGTAATACACAGAGGTCGAGCAATGAACACTTGAAACAGGGAGACTTTAACTAATAAACTGTACTAATTTTCTAGACCAAAATTCTAGAAAACAATTAGTAAATATATATATAAGTCTAGTTTTAGGAAAATTTACGAATTGGATTTAGAGTTTTGGAACTCGAGATATAAATTTTAAGCTTAATCGTGATGCAGATTGCTAGCTTGACTGAAAATTTTAAAAATAAATTGTTTGAGCTGTTTAAGTAATTAATTAAGTCTGTTAACACCTCGTGTTCGACTCCGGCGATGGTCTCGAGTACGGGGCGTTACATCAGTGACCAACTCTTGGCTCAATGCAAACCCAAGCTTAGACAAGCTTTCAATATAACTAGTCATCTTAAGGACATAAGGTCCTACTAGGCTTCTTTCAACCAGCTTCTATTGAAATAGGGCATTAGAGATATTGAACCTCTCTTGCCGTGCTTGCCCCTGATAAAGTTCTTTCAAGTGCTCGATCATATCATAAGCAACCATGTCCTCATGTTGCTTCTGAAGCTTAGGATTCATAGTAGCAAGCATAAGACATCCAACGTCTACCATGTCATTGAGATGTTTCTTGTAAGCATCTCTATCAACCCTCGAGGCATTAGCGTGTGGTTCATTAGGAAGTGGTTGTTCAATGACATATAATTTCCATTCTTGTTTGAGGACAACCCTCAAGTTATAGAACCAGTCAAGAAAGTTCAAACCATTCAATTTTTCCTTCTCAAGAATCAATCGCAATGAGAGTGTATTAGTGTTTGCAGGCATAATATATCTACAACAATAAAATATGCGTGTGAATAAATTTACCAAGTTTATATCAATCATTAAAAGGACTTTATTATATGATGTTTCCACTATTTTATTTCAAAATTAATAAACCTCATATATTAATTTCGGAAAGACTTTCTTGAAAGTATTTATAGTAGGTTAAGGATCCATATTTCACCTCCTCTTAAGTCAGCTTTGGCTTTACTCTCAAGATTATGGTTATTTAGGTAAGCAACACTTGCTAATTACATTATATGTAACTCCTACAATTTGGTGAACAACTTTTGTTCTAATCATCTTATGATTTATCCAAATTACTTGCCTCTAGGTCTCTAATCTTATTAGAATAACCTAGTTAAGTCATTAACCAATTTTTAACCAGCGATATCACTGGCTTATTCTTCGCGTTTAACCAAGATAAATAATAGTACTTCGCTTTGGTAGAACCTACATAGTATTGATCGAGGCCTTAATGAGGGCAAAAATTGGAAGGCCATGTTGACTTAATATTTTAATAGAGGGATTTTATTAAAGTTGTTGTATCTTACCAATTATGGTCTACTTCAATCCATTTAAGTTTTTAATTGATCTCATCAATTAATGGGGTTTATTATTACCAAATTTGCATGCTTTAGACATCCATAGCATCTCATACATGAATAGATAAAGCAATAAATAAATGCAATAGTTACAGCCCATAAACTATGGTGGTTCAACCCAAACCGATGGGAGAACCAAAAGGAAACCAAAAGGTGTAAGTCGTTTCACAAGCTGTCGATCCACATTAGTTGGCCCATCTTCCTTCTCGTCTAGTCCACAACAACTTTTGCAAATTACAATATTCAGAAACTCGTTTTACATATGAGGGAGTAAGATGAGAAGAGAAATACAAGAGAATAGTAGTAAGGCACAGCACGCAAGCCTTATTTATAAAATTACAACCTTTTATCAAATGGGTCATCACGCTATAACTATGCATTTCAAACACTGTGCATTTCAAAAATAGCATACATCATTCAACGTTTTTCTAAATGAATTATAAAATATCCTTTCAACCTTTTGTGGCCCATCAAGTTTTATTTATTACAAAACATACTGAAAGATGATAGGGATCTGAGGCGGTCGGAGGGAGTGGGCCGAAGGTCAGTGACTGGAGCCGTTCTCAGATCCCCATTCCCAAAATACTAGAGGGAACTGTCACAGTAAGAGCTGGTACCACCATGGCACAACGGAAAATATATATATATTCCGGCAATCAAAACCATGGATCCATGTGCGAGGAACGAATCGGGGTGAAAAATATTTCGAAATTATCAAAACTTCAATCTGAGTAGACAGTGAAGCCTCGACAATGAGAATACTATTTTTCTTTCGAATCCAAGCCACAATCTTTATGATCCCGACCTGTACGTAATCTACCCAGTTGACAATGAACGGAAGAAATCCCCAAAACTATTTCCAGCGATATTTTGCTTGACGGCTGCTAGACCTAGTAGCAAAGCTTCGGGTTTGTATAGATCTTCACTTTTTAGGGTTTTTCTCCCTTTCCATAAATAACTCCCCTTATAATTTGTATGTATATAAAGAATTCTTAATTTATTAAATTTTAATTCGAACATAATAATCATAATTAAAATAAATAAATATAATAATGTTTTAACCGAAAATTATAATTATATTAATTATAATAAAGATTTCGGTAAACTATATTTATTTAAATTTATATACTGAACCAAATTCATATATTACTAGAATTATGTTCTCCTTATGTGTACAACATCCTTGTACATATAATGTTCGATATTGGATTGCCCAATTAAATTAATTCTATAATTAATTTAATTCATGTGACAACCAAACACAATACCAACTATGTTTTATTCCGTTCATTTCAACCATAGGGTGTGACCCTGTAGGTTCTTGTAACGTTCTATGTTACATACAATGGGTGGCATCTAGCAATGCATCATTGCTACCTAAGTTACAAGAAGTCATGATTCAACATAACCTTTTGTGATTAACATTTCATGCATTAATCCTTAAGTCATTTATCTTTGGAATGGAAACAAGTCATGGAATAGTCACACTTGCATAGTCCACCCCATGTTTCTTGATACCTTGAGTAGACTATAATACACAAATAAGTTTGACATCTCATATCAACTTATTTCAGCATGGCCATGCATTTCTAGTCTCACTCAATCAAGTGGCCTAAGATATTACTCCCATCATGTAGGAGGGACTTATCCTATATTGATCAACCATATCCCTCTACATAGATTGTGGTATATCCAACATCAGCCTTTATAAACCAGTTACGGTGTATGTTTGACTGTATCAAAATATACAGCTCACGATATTGGGATAATGATGATCTCAAGTCTGAGGATCATATACATATTAATAACTATGAGTAATGTTGTGACAATTACATATAATCCAAGAAACTCATAGCAGGTCAGTCCAATATGTTGTTCTCTAACACACATATTCATGCACTGATTCTGACACTCTATATCATTGACAACTCTTTATCATCAATCAACTACATGTTAGTCTTAATGCTAAGCTATAGTTCTCATATCATACCAATCTTTCCTATTTCACTCTACTTTTACAAACTCCACTGTGATGTCTCTACTTAACCCTCAATATGTATGGCCAGACATCTATAGTCATGCAGTGCAGGACAAAAGAAAAAAGGGTAAATACAAATTAACATTTAAAGCTTAGTTTTTTGTAATGAGGTTTATCAAGAAGTGTCAACATGCTCAAAGATTGGTACTAAAGGTAAAATATAAATAGGATAACTTTTTTACTCTGGATGTTCCAAATAATGCCTTAGGTCATTCCTTAATATCTCAATATGCACAAACATGATCAACCAAACAAATACAAATTCAACCATCTATTATTCATGCTAGCATGCTCGTTTCCTTGTATTTTATATATCACTTGGTACAAGTGGTTGTTTAATGCCTATTTATAGTGTAACATATAGAACTTAGTAGTCTAATAATAAAAAGTTTTGAAATTTCCTATCATCATGTAAAATTTATTCAGAAATAAAACCAACCTATGTTCATGCTCCTAACCAATCACTTGTATTTCTACAAGCTCAAGCACACAAAAGTCAAGAAAAACCAAGGAAAACGTAAATATTTAAAATAAATTTCCTCTATTACCCCCACAATTTAGTTGACACATTTTCCTCAATGTGTAGCCCATAAAAAGATAAGGAAAGAAGTTACCCAATTGATCGTGGTTATTCCAACTACTAGTGGTGGGTGCTTTCTCCTTTGTTTGTGGAATGCTCGAATTGTTTGTTTCTCCTTTGTGTTGGGTTCCTACATAAAAACTTAAGCAAAATGCACTATAACTAAAAACATGCTATTAGTCCTACTCCTACAAAGTTAAAATTAAAATTATCCAAATCTTAATACAATTTTGTAAAGATAAAGTTTAAAATTTAATCATCCTTTTCATCAACCTTCCATTAGGGCTTTTCCCTTCCTCGAACCATATTCTTGGTGGGAGCTCCTGCCTTTCAAAGGTGTATAGCATGTTAGGCTTCGAACAACTGGCCCATTGGGTGTAGAAAATTATGGTTGAAACATCGCTTCATACTCATC
This sequence comes from Gossypium arboreum, assembly GCF_025698485.1. NCBI lineage: Eukaryota > Viridiplantae > Streptophyta > Magnoliopsida > Malvales > Malvaceae > Gossypium > Gossypium arboreum. The sequence goes on from NC_069075.1 coordinate 25,528,140, forward strand.
CTCTATTCTTGGAGGATTCTATGCATCTCCTTTATCTTTTCAGTTGGTTTCTTCGTAAGATGGATTGGTGCCGAGCTGAACATATTCGAAGGGTAATTTGGTACTTTTAACCTATTCATTCTTGCAAATTTTTGAAGCACAGGTCATGTCTCCTGCATCCATTGAATCACGCCATCTAGTTTTGCTTTTGTGCTTCCACAGGCTTCTTTTCTCATTTTTTTACTTATCTTTCCTTTTTAAAAATACCGGAACGTTCATATTCTCTTCCCTTCTTTAGTTCCATTCAATAATTTGTTTTCAATAAAGCTTAACGTACTGTGTATATAATGTATCTCCAATTGTGCTCTTTGTTGGCTTCATGAATTATTCACTCTCGCTCATAGGCACTTTTTCCTTCGGCATAGCGCTGCCACTAGATGGGGAAAGAAAAGTCCATCTTTCTAGCTCTACACGTATCATTTCATTTTTTAGAGGATCCAACATCCTACATAAATTTATTTACGTTGCAAAATGCCATATAGCAAAATGGCTTAAAAGACATTAACGTTAGAAACATTTGATGCGGGTGCAAATTTGGTACCAATGAATTGCACCCACATTTTAGCAACCGGGAGCATGATTGCCTGATTGAAATTTATTGGCATCTCAGTATCCGGTCTATAGGTCCAAGTTCCCCTACTTTGAGTTAGATACTTTATGACATCCTCCATGTCAATATTTTGCAATCTATCCAAATTTATCTAATTAATAAAATCTTTTTCATACAAAAGGATTCCGTAAAATTCATAAATATGACTAAGGTGTAGGGGAACTTTTTCCCTTCAGACTGTGATAGCAGTCACAAATGCCCCTGTCCCATCTCATATTATTTGGTGTTTAAGGGAGGCATAGAAATCATCGACTATAGGGATCACAACATTTTCTTTAGAAGTGATACAGAATTGTCCCTAATGGTGGTTGTAACAGCCTGGTTTCGACCCTAGTCAGAATAGTAGTTTCGGGATGACCAATTTGAGTCAGAAAAATATTTTTATATTATTTTCTGTGTTTATAATATGTGGTTAAGCCTGTGTGAAAGTTACGTGTGAAAATTTGATTGTTTGTGTGTTTAATTTGCCAAAAGGACCTAATCGTAGAAAATGAAAAAGTAGGTTTCCATATGTTGAAAGTGTTTATTTGTTATATCTTTATAAAAGTGAGGTCCTTATGTTGTTAATAAACCATTTATATGGTAAGTGGACATTTATGGCCTTAATATTAGCCTTAATATTAATGTTTTATAAGTTATTAAGCCAAGGGTTAAATGGTAATTGATGTATTAAAGTTATGTTACATAAAATAAAACATAAAATCATCCTTATTATCATCATTTTAGACCGAAAATTAGAAAAGAAGAAAGCCAAAGACTAGCTTTTCATTCGGCTATAGTTGAAGCTTGATTAAGGTATGAGTTTTGTTCAGTTTTTGATGATTTTTACGTTTTTGTGATCGTTGCTTTGAGTTCTATCAAGCACATGCCTAAATTTCTGATCTGAATGATGATTTTAAGTTATGCCATTGTTGATTCTATGAGTTTTGTAATGTTAGTTGATGAATTATGGAAGCCTGATGATAGATACATATGTTTTGTATTGGGATTTTTGATGAAATTGAGTAATTTGGGCTAAATTGTGAAAATGAGATTTTGAGGGACTAAAATGTGAAATAAATGAAATTTGTGGGCTTGTATGATCTAAGTGAATATTCGGCCTAACATGTGTATAAAGAAATTTTGTGTATTTTGTAATTTTATGAATTAGGGACTAAAGTGATAAATGTGAAAATGTGAGGGTTAATTTGTAAAATGTCCTAAATAAGTGTTTATGGATTGAATTGAATGATTTTTTGAATAAAAGGGTTAATTTTGAATACATATAGATCAAGAAAGAAAGAATTCGGATTTAGATCGAGGGAAATAGAAGTTTATAGAGTAAACGATCCGAATCGTCAATTCCGTTTACAAGGTAAGTTCGTACGTGATAAATGATGTTACAAGTATGTTTTAATGCTTTGATAATGTATAAATTGTTTATATATTTGACTATGGTTTGAGTATAATGATAAATCGACTATGTTCGATACTAAGTGTGCGATTTGAAATAGCTTCGACTATATATAGCACTAAGTGTGAGAATTGGAATAACTTTGGCTATACGAGGCAATAAGTGTGCGATACGAGATAACTTTAGTTATTTGAGATGGCACTAAATGTGCGAGATTGTTACGACTTTGACTATACATTAAAGCACTAACCGTGTGAATTCTTAAAGCATAGAAAGAATTCTGAATGAATTAATATATTCGAACGAGAGGTGAGAATGAAAACGAATAAATACAGGAAAGTTCAGGTATGTACGAAACCTTTGTGGTAGATGATACTATGTGTATGAAGCTTAATGAATTAGTATGTACATATTAATTGTGATGGAATAGAACTAATAAATGATTTGAGAACTAATAAGTGTTTATTAGTTGTTGTTTTGTATTATATAAATTGTTGATTATATTTAGTACGAACTTACTATGCTTCAAAGCTTACTGTTTGAAATGTTCTCTGTTTTATAGTGTTGTAAAGCTAGCTCGGATCTGGGGATTGCCAGTGACTCATGCACACTATCAGACATCTATTTTGGTACCATTTTGAAAGTTGTATATATGGTATATGGCATGTATAGGCTAGAAGTATTTTAGTATGTTTTGTGATGTGAATATCTAGCCATGAGATTTGGCTTGTAAATGTTGGTATGTATGGCCTTTTAAGTTGGCCTAAATGATGTGTTTGATTGGTAAGTTATATGATGTATATAATGTTCATGTGATGGTTTGAATATGGAATGTTGAATTGGTAAGTTTTGTGATATGAATAATATGATAAAATAATAGGTTTATTTTTTTGGAACATATGTAAGTTGGGTTGATTTTGGTACATTGATTTGGTATGTTTTGGTTGAGAAATTGAGTAGTGAATTGGATGGTATTTGAATGGTATGAAATATATACAAATTGTTTGATTTGGTTGCATATGAATGTATGCAAATAATGCTAAAATGTTGTGGTTTTGAAGTGCTTGAAATAGGTGGGAAGTGTGGCTTAAACCAAGCCTAATTTCACCCCACATGGTTGAGTACACGGGCGTGTGTCTTGACCGTGTGTTTGTTGTAATTTAGTTATTCAAGTCAGTCTCGAGCACGACCTAGATACAAGGGCGTGTCTGGTGGCCGTGTGAGGCACATAGCCTAGTACATGGGCGTGTGTGGCCATTTTGAAAGGTACATGGGCAAGACACACAGGCGTGTGGTTAGCCGTGTGACCTAAGTCAGTTTCAACCACGGCCAAGGCATAGGGGCGTGTCTTGTGGCCGTGTGGATAAGTCAGTATGTATGCCCTGTTTTGCCATGGCTTAGACACACGGGCGTGTCTAATGCCATGTGAGGCACACGGCCTGCTCACACGTACGTGTGACCTATATAACTTTGAAAAATGTTTAAGTTTTGAAAAATTTTGTATGCGTTCAGTTTAGTCCTAACCCCTTTCTAAAGCATGTTTAAGGTCTTGTTGACCTATGTAAGGGATTCTGTATTGATGTATGATTTATGATGCTAAGATGTTTGTGAAATGAATGCGAAATGTTTCGATGAGTTAGGTAATGCCTCTTTACCCTAGTTCGACGACAGATACAGGTTAAGGGCGTTACATTTAATTGGTATCAGAGCTCCAGTTTAGTCAATTCTAGGACTAACGTAGCATATGTGAGTCTAGCTATACATGTCATATATATAACTGTGATAGTGTGATGATTCCTGACAGTTAAAATGTGTTTTTCATGTAGCTTTGGATCTCGAATGAGCGACAGCTGATGATATTGAAAGCACTGCGCCTGCTCCCGCTCAAGGGACAATACCAGCCAAATTTAGGCCGATATCTAATAGTCAGGGAGGAGAGGCTAAGCAAGCCTGCTTCCAAATGATGACTGAGTGGTTCATAGAATTTGTACGAACGAATCTGGCTGCTCAACAACCTCCACCCGCACCTGTTACTCAACAAGTCCTGATTGTGGCACAAGTAATAGATCTGATTCGATTGAGTAAGGCACTTGTTGACAAGATTCGTAAACATGGGGTTCAAGAGTTTCGAGCTACAGTTGATGATGATGATGATGCTGAGAGCGTAACAGCCAGATTTAGACCCTAGTCGGAATAGTAGTTTCAGGACCACAAATTTGAGTCAGAAAAATATTTTAATATTATTTTTTGTGCTTATTATATGTGAATTGATATTTGTAAAAGTCTCGTATGAAAATTTAATGGTTTGTGTGCTCAATTTGATAAAAAGACCTAATCGTGTGAAATGTAAAAGTGGACTTCTATTTGTTAAAATACTTATTTGATATGTCTTTGTGAATGAAAGGTCTTTATGTTGCAATTGGACCACTAACAAGGTTAATGGACATTAATGGCTTTAATATATGTGACTTTATAATGTTTTATTATAAGGCCAAATTGGTAAAATGTATAATTATGTTAATTAAAATAAACTAAAAGCATGACATAAGCCATTATGTGTTCATCCATAGCTGAAATTAGCAAAGAAAATGAAGAAGAAAAAGCTTTTAGGGTTTGAATAAATAATTTGAGGAATAAGATCAAGAACCAAAGAAAATAGAATTAGATCGAGGATAGTCGAAAGTCGTCGAGTAGCCGATTCTGTTTATCCAAATCCGTACGAGGTAAGTCAATATATAAATAAATATGTTTTGAATTGAATTACTATCGATTATATGCTATTGAACTATGATGAATACCTATATGACTTGAAAAATATATGACATCCGAGAAAGCATCAACAAAGTTTCGACATCTGAAAAGTCCCGTACGAACCTTAGGAATAGTTAGGATACATATGTCATGACATAGAATCTGATATATGTTTTCGTGTAAGACCACGTCTAGGACGTTGGCATCGACTTATGATTTACATGTAAGACCATGTCTGGGACATCGGCATTGTATTTGATTTTGCGTAAGACCCTGTTTGGGACAGTGGCATCGATATTTGATTACATGTAGACCACGTCTTGGACGTTGGCATTGTATGAGCGTCTCGAGTTATCAGCGTATCATTATAATTCCGAACGATTCAACGGGCATTCTGAGAAAATAATAAAAATATGAGATGTGTATCTGATTTAGGTATTTATGAAATGTATATTAAGTTTGAGAATGAATGGTCAGTCTATGTTTATATGTATGAACATATGAAGTATGTTTGTATTATATGGAAATGTGATGTACATGTGAGCAAATGGTTCTAAGTATTTAAGCTAAATGAGAAATATGAACTTGACATTGAATTATGCTATGATTCATATAAATGATTTGTTTATAGTTGTGATTTGTGATAAGTTTATTTGTATATGGCTTACTAAGCTTTTGAAAGCTTACTTTGTGTGTGTTTGCATTGTTTTATAGATATCGTAGCTATCAGGAGCTCGAGGATTGTCGAGGATCATCACCACACTATCAAACTTTATTTTGGTTCATTTTGAAAGTGTAAATATTGAAGTATGGCGTGAATAGGCTAGAGGTAGTTGAATATGTTTTGTGAAGTGTATATTTAGCCATGTGATATGGCTTAATTATGGTTGAATTTATGGTTTGATTTTGGTATATGATATGTGATGCAAATTATACATATGTGATGTGTTTTTGAATGGACAAGTGAATTGGTAAGTTTTGGTATGTGTTTATTTGATGATTTGGTAAGATTTTGGTATGAGAATGAATGATTTGAAATTAGGTTATGAAACAAATGTTTAGATATGATTTTGTCTTATGTTTTGACATAATTTGGTATGGCTATTAAGCGTGAAATTGGTTGATAATGTTATGGCATAAATTGTGTATGTATTGGTTGTGAAATGGTTGAACATTTGGTATGCAATTGATGCTTATTTGTTTCTTGTTCGGAGGACCCTTAATGGGTGGCATTTTGGCCTTGTAAATGGCCTATTTTTGCCACATGGGCAGAGACATGGGTGTGTGTCTCAGCCGTGTTGCTTGAGAGCCATTTCGAAATGATCCTGGGTAGACCACACGGCCGCACAGACGGGCATGTGCTAGGCCATGTGGCCAAATTAGTTTAGACCATGGGCTAAACACACGAGCATGTGACTGGCCGTGTGATTCAAGTCAGTAGCCTCCCTAAATTTCACACGGCCTGACACACGGGCGTGTCATATGGCCAGTGGCAAAGTCAGTATGTATGCCATATTTTGACACGGCCTAGACACATAGCCTCCTTAATTTTCACATGGCCTGTTCACATAGGCGTGTGACCTCTGTAACTTTGAAAAATGATTAAGCTTTCAAAAAGTTTTGTATGAGTTCAGTTAGTCCCAAACTCTTTCTAATGCATGTATAATGTCTCAATGACCTATATAAGGGACTCTATGGTAATGTTTGAATATGATTGTGGATGAGGTATATGAATTGTTCGTAAAATGTTTTGATTTTTTCGGTAACACCTTTAACCCTAGTCCGACGATGGATACGAGTTAGCTGTGTTACATTTGGTTGGTATCAGAGCTACGATTTAGTAGATTCTAGGACTAACGTAGCATATGCGAGTCTAACTATACATGCCATATTGATGAATTGCAATAGTGTGATCAATCCTGACAATGAAAATGTGTTTTTATATAGTAAATGGATCCCGAACGGGTCGTTGCTGACAATGTCGAAAGTAATGTACCTGCTCCCACGCAAAGGACACTGCCATCTGACTTTAGACTGGCTACGAGTAGCCATGATGGAGAGGCGAGACAAGCCTTCTATCAGATGATGAATGATTGGTTCACTGAATATATTCTAACTAATCTAGCTGTTCAATAACCCCCAACCCCGACTAATCTTTCGCAAGTCCCTGCTATGTGACAAACGAATCCGATTTAGTTGAGTAAGCCTCCAATCGATAAAATTAGAAAATATGGGGCCAAAGAGTTCCGAGCTACCACTAGTGATGATGCTAAGAGGGCTGAGTTTTGGTTAGAAAATACAATACGAGTATTCGATGAATTGTCATTGACTCCCGATGAATGTTTAAAGTGTACCGTTTCACTTATAAGAGATACGGCGTATCACTGGTGGAAGACATTGATATCCGTGGTTCCGAGAGAGCGAGTTACATGGGATTTCTTCCAAGCTGAACTCTGGAAGAAATAAATCAGTCAGAGATTTACCGACCAAAAACGTAAAGAGTTTCTTGAATTGAAACAATGCCGTATGTCTATTACAGAATATGATCAAGAATTTGTAAGACTAACTCAGTATGCACGAGAATGTGTATCTACTGAGGCAATAATGTGCAAAATATTTGAAGATGGCTTGAATGAAGATATTCGTTTGTTAGTTGGGATTCTTGAGATCAAAGAATTTGTAGTTCTTGTTGACCAAGCGTGTAAAGCTGAAGAGCTCGGGAAAGAGAAAAGAAAAGCTGGTTTTGAAGCTAGAGATGTGAGAAAGAGATCAGCAAGTAAATTATTTTAGTCTGCGTCAAAGAAATTTTGAGATGATTTTAGCCATTCAAACGCTAATATAGGGCATTCAAGTAGAGATTGTGCTAGATCGCGTTCGAGCTTCAGACCTCCAGCTACTTTTGTTGCTAGTGTTGGAAATGTTTGATCCAATTGACTTGAGTGTAAAAACTGTGGTAAAAGACATCCTCAAAATTGTAGACTGTATGGTCGGGCTTGTTTCAAATGTGGATCTTTAGATCATTTTATTTGAGATTGTCCCGAGTCTGTTGAGCAAGAGATTGTGCAAAATCTGAGACCAAGGAGTAATGTAGCTTGTGGTAGACCTCCCAAAAATACATGAAATGTGAGTGGTAGTCAAAGAGGGAGTAAAGACATTGCTATTCGATCCTAGGCTAGAGCACCTGCCAGAGCTTACGCCATCCGTGCTCGTTAGGAAGCTTCATCTCCCGATGTTATAACGAGTACATTTACTCTTTACGATACTTCTGTGATTGCTTTGATAGATCTTGGATCAACGTATTCTTATATATGCATGAACTTAGTGAACAGTAAGACTTTGCCTGTAGCGTCTACTGAATTCGTAATTAAAGTATCAAACCACCTAGGCAGATGTGTTTTATTTGATAAAGTCTACAAGAATTGTCCGTTGATGTGTCGAGACATTTGTTTTCCGGCTGATTTGATGTTATTGCCCTTTGATGAGTTTGATATAATTTTGGGTTTAGATTAGCTAACTTTGCACGATGCTATTGTGAATTGCAAACAGAAAACTATTGATTTGAGATGGAAATAGTCTGAATTGAATCCAGTGATTTGAAAGGGTTACTGACTATGATTTCATCAACGAAAGCTTTGAGTATTACGAGAAAAGGTTGTGAAGCTTACTTTGCTTATGTGATCGATTCAAAAATGATAAAAAAGAAAGTTGAATTAGTGCCTATTGTTTGTGAATTCCCTGATGTGTTTCCTAAAGAACTTCTGGGATTACCTCCGATTCTGGAAGTTGAATTTGACATTAAGTTAGTACCGGTAACTACTCCGATTTCAATAGCTTTATATAGAATGGCTCCTACTGAGTTGAAAGAATTAAAGTCTCAGTTGCAAGAATTGACAGATAGAGGATTTGCAAGACCGAGTTTCTCACCATGGGGTGCTCCAGTCCTGTTTGTGAAAAAGAAAGACGCTACGATGAGATTGTACATTGATTATATTCAGTTGAACAAAGTAACTATCAAGAATAAATACCCTTTGCCTCGAATTGATGATTTGTTTGATCAATTGAAAAGAACTACTGTGTTTTCGAAGATAGATTTGAGATCGGTCTATTATCAGTTGCGAGTAAAAGACTCAGACATTCTGAAAACTACATTCAAAACGAGGTACAACCACTATGAGTTCTTAGTTATGCCTTTCGGATTAACGATGCACCTGTTATCTTTATGAATTTGATGAATAGAATTTTCAGACCATATTAAGATCGATTTGTTGTCATATTCATTGATGACATATTGATTTATTCACGTAATGAATCCGAGCATGCCGAGCATCTGAGAATAGTGCTACAGACCTTGCGGGATAAGAAACTGTATGCGAAGTTTAGCAAATGTGAATTCTAGTTACGAGAGGTCAATTTTATGGGCCATATAGTGAAAGAATCAGGTATTTGAGTTGATCTGAGCAAAGTTTTGGCTATTCTAGATTGGAAGTCTTTGAGAAATGTATCCGAAGCCCATAGTTTTCTAGGACTTTCCGGTTATTATAGATGATTCGTAAAAGGCTTTTCGATGATTGCGACTCCATTGACGAAATTACTTCAGAAAGATGTAAAGTTTGAATGGTCCGAAAAGTGTCAGGAAAGCTTTGATCAATTGAAAGCTCTATTGATTGAAGCTCCAATGTTAGTACAACCCGAGTCAGGTAAAGAATTTTTTATCTACAGTGATGCTTAGTTGAACGGTCTGGGATGTGTTTGGATGCAGGAAGGCAAAGTCATTGCTCATGCTTCGAGACAATTAAAGCCACACAAAAAGAACTATCCGAAGCACGATCTAGAATTAGCTGCGATTGTGTTTGCTTTGAAAATTTGGCGCCACTATCTGTTTGGTGAGAAATTTCATGTATATTCTGATCATAAGAGTTTGAAATATCTGATGACTCAGAAAGATTTGAACCTTCGAAAGAGAAGATGGTTAGAATTGTTAAAAGATTACGAGCTTGTTATTAATTATCATCAGGAAAAGCAGATGTTGTTGCTGATGCTTTGAGCCGAAAATCACTGTTTGCTCTATGTGGGTGAATGCGCATTTGGTTATGTGTGATAATGGTTCGGTGTTAGCCGAATTAAAAGCAAGATTGTTATTCATTCAACAGATTATTTATGCTCAGGAAGTTGATAATGAGATAATAGCAAAACGAGCTCAATGTGATTTAGATACTAATTCAGAATTCAGAGTTGATAAAGATGATTGTTTGAAATTTCGAGATCGAATTTTTCTTCCGAGAAATCCAGAGTTGATTTAGATGATTTTGAACAAACCTCACAACAGTTGTTTATCTATTCATCCGGGTAGTACTAAAATGTATAATGATTTGAAACAACATTATTGGTGGTCTGAAATGAAAAGAGATATTTCTGAATTTGTTTCGAGATGTTTGATCTGTCAACAAGTTAAAGCTAACATCAGGTGCCATCTGGTTTGTTACAACCGATTATGATTCCTGAATGGAAATGGGATAGAGTGACGACGGATTTTGTATCGGGTTTTACCCTATCTCTACGAAAGAAAGATGCTGTCTGGGTTGTAGTTGATTGATTGACGAAATCAGCTCATTTTATTCTGGTACTATCCAATTACTCGCTTGCTAAGTTAGCTTAGTTATACATTTCTGATGTTGTGAGATTGCACGGTGTGCCATTATCTATTAAGTCAGACGGAGATCTGAGATTCACATCGCAATTTTGTAAGAAATTGCAAGTCTCTTTGGGTATGAAATACCACTTTAGTACTACCTTTCACCCACAAGTGGATGGTCAATCTGAGCTGATTATTCAGATTCTTAAAGTTATGTTGAGGTGTTGCATTCTTGAGTTTGAAGGTATGTGGGAACATTATCTGCCTTTTGATTAAATTCGCTTATAATAATAGTTTTCAATCGAGCATTAAAATGGCACCGTATGAAGTCTTATATGGTCGCAAATGCCGTACACCTTTGTATTGGACTGAGCTTAGTGAGAATAAGATACACGAGGTCTATTAGATAAAAGAGACTAAACAGAAAGTAAAAGTGATTCGAGATAGTTTGAAAGCAGCTTCTGATCATCAGAAATCTTATACAGATTTGAAACGAAAAGATATTGAATTTGAGATCAACGACAAAGTGTTTTTGAAAGTATCCCCTTGGAAGAAAGTACTCTGATTCAGTAGAAAAGGCAAGTTAAGTCCGAGATTCATCGGGCCGTATGAGATTACCGAGCGCATTGGGCTGGTTGCATATAGATTATTGTTGCCACCTGAGTTAGAAAAGATTCATAGTGTGTTTCACATATCGATGCTTCAGCAATATAGATCCGATCCCTCGCATGTGATTCCTTCATTCGAGATTGAGATTCAGTCCAATATGACCTACGAAGAAGAACCGATCCGTATATTAGCTCGCGAGGTTAAAGAATTGCGAAACAAGAAAATTCCATTAGTAAAAGTAATGTGGCATCGGCACAATGTTGAAGAGGCTATATGGGAGCCTAAAGATACTATGAGACAATAATATCCGAATCTGTTCAATGGTAAGATTTTCGAGGACGAAAATCCCTAAGGGGGAGAGTTGTAACAATCCGGTTTAGACCCCAGTCGAAATAGGATTTTTGGGACCACAAATTCAATTTAGAAAAATATTTTAACATTATTTTTCGTGCTTATTATATGTGAATTGACATGTGTGAAAGTCTCGTATCAAAATTTAATCGTTTGTGTGTTTAATTTGATAAAAGGACCTAATCGCGTGAAATGTAAAAGTGGCCTTCTATTTGTTAAAGTGCTTATTTGATATGTCTTTGTAAATGAAAGGTCCTTATGTTTCAATTGGAACATTAACAAGGTTAATGGACATTAATGGCCATAATCTATGTGATTTTATAATGTTTTGTTATAAGGGAAAATTGGTAAAATGAATAATTACATTAATTAAAATAAACTAAAAGCATGAAATAAGCCATTATCTGTTCATCCATAACTGAAATTAGCAAAGAAAAAGAAGAAGAAAAAGATTTTAGGGTTGGCTAAATAATTTGATGATTAAGATCAAGAACCAAAGAAAATGGAATTAGATCGGGGAAAGTCGAAAGTCGTTGGGTAGCCGATTCCGTCTATTTGAATCCGTACGAGGTAACTTAATATACAAATAAATGCGTTTTGAATTGAATTACTATTAATTATAAGCTATTGAACTATGATGAATGACTATATGAGTTGAGAAATATGAGACATCTAAGAAAGTATCAACACAGTTCCGACATCTGAAAAGTCCCCTACGAACCTTAGGAATAGTTAGGATACATATGTCATGACATAGGATCTGATATATGTTTTCGTGTAAGACCACGCCTGTGACGTTGGCATCGACCTATAATTTACGTTTAACACCATGTCTGGGACATCGACATTGTATTTGATTTTCCGTAAGACCCTATTTGGGATAGTGGCATCGAGATTTGATTACATGTAAGACCACGTCAGGGCGTTGGCATTGTACGAGCTTTTTGAGTTATCCGCGTATCATTATAATTCTGAACGGTTCAACGGGCATTTCGAGAAAAGAATAAAAATATGAGATGTGTATCTGATTTAGGTATGTATGAAATGTATATTCAGTTTGAGAATGAATGGTAAGTCAATGTTTATATGTGTGGACATATGAAGTATGTTTGTATTATATGGAAATGTGATGTACATGTGAGCAAATGGTTCTAAGTATTTGAGCTAAATGAGAAATATGAACTTGACATTGAATTATGCTATGATTCATATAAATGATTTGTTTATAGTTGTGATTTGTGATAAGTTTATTTGTATATGTCTTACTAAGCTTTTGAAAGCTTACTTTGTGTGTGTTTGCATTGTTTTATAGAAATCGTAGCTATCAGGAGCTCGGAGATCATCGAGGATCATCACCACACTATCAAACTTTATTTTGGTTCATTTTGAAAGTGTAAATATTGGAGTATAGCATGAATAGGCTAGAGGTAGTCGAATATGTTTTGTGAAGTGTATTTTAGCCATGTGATATGGCTTAATTATGGTTAAATTTATGGTTTGATTTTGGTATATGATATGTGATGTAGATTATACATATGTGATGTGTTTTTGAATGGACAAGTGAATTGGTAAGTTTTGGTATGTGTTTATTTGATGATTTGGCAAGATTTTAGTAAGAGAATGAATGATTTGAAATGAGGTTATGAAACAAATGTTTAGATATGATTTTTTTCTTATGTTTTTGCATAATTTGGTATGGCTATTAAGCATGAAATTGGTTGATAATGTTATGGAATAATTGGTGTAAGTATTGGTTGTGAAATGATTGAACATTTGGTATGCAATTGATGCTTATATGTTGCTTGTAGGGAGGACCCTTAATGGGTGGCATTTTGGCCCTATAAATGGCCAATTTTTTCCACACGGGTAGAGACACGGGCGTGTGTCTCAATCGTGTTGCTTGAAGGCCATTTCGAAATGAGCCTGGACAGACCACACGATTGTACACACAAGCATGTGCTAGGCCATGTGGCCAAGTTAGTTTTGACCACGGGCCAGACACACGGGCGTGTAACTTGCCGTGTGACTCAAGTCAGTAGCCTCCTTAATTTTCACATGGCCTGGCATACGGTCATTTCATGTGGCCGTGTGGACAAGTCAGTATGTATACCCTATTTTGACACGGCCTCGACACATAACCTCCTTAATTTTCACATGGCCTGTTCAAATGGGCGTGTGACCTTTGTAACTTTGAAAAATAGTTAAGTTTTTGAAAAATTTTGTATGAGTTCGGTTTAGTCCCAACCCCTTTCTAATGCATGTTTAAGGTCTCAATGACCTATATAAGGGATTCTATGGTAATGTTTGAATATGATTTTGGATGAGGTATATGAATTGTTCGTAAAATGTTTCGATTTGTCCAGTAACACCTTTAATCCTAGTCCAACAATGGATACAGGTCAAAGGTGTTACAGAGAGGGCTAAGTTCTTGCTGGAGAATACTATCCGAGCATTCGATGAATTGTCCTGTACTCTAGATGAATGTATCAAATGCGTCGTTCTTTGGTTAGTGATAATGCATATCACTAGTGGAAAACGTTGACATCGGTGGTTCCTAGAGAACGCGGTACGTGGGAATTCTTTCAGACCGAGTTCTGGAAGAAGTATATAAGTCAAAGATTCCTTGATCAGAAAAATAAAGAGTTTCTGGATTTAAAATAGGGCCGGCTGACTGTAATAGAATACATAATCTGTACGTTTGAGCAAGTATGCTCGAGAATACGTGTCTACTGAAAATATCATGTGTAAAAGATTTGTTGATGGATTGAACGAAGACATAAAACTGCTAGTCAGGATACTTGAACTGAACGAATTCGTAGTATTGGTTGAGAGGGCCTGTAAAGCTGAGGATCTTAGCAAAGAAAGGAGAATAGCTTATTCATAAGCTAGAGATTCGAGAAAGAGATCAATGAATAAAACTTATCATTCCTCATCAAAGAAATCTAGAGATTTTATTAATCGATCGATAGCTTCAATAGGATATCATAATAGAGATTGTGGAAAGAAATATACCAACCCTAAAGCTCAAACTACCTCAGTATCGAGTGTTGGTAATGCAAAGGATGTAAAGCCTGAGTGTAAACAATGTGGAAGACGACATTTTGGTGATTACTGGGGGAAAAGTAATAACAGAGCTTGTTACAGTTGTGGTTTATGAGATCACTTCGTAAAAGGTTACCCAGAGTTAGCTGAAAAAGATAATGCTCAGAACATGTGGCCGAGTAACACTACAACTAGAGGTAGACCACCAAGAAACATGGGAAATATGATTGGTGGTAGAGGTGTGACGCGAGACACTGCAGTAAGATCTGATGCTAGAGCACCTGCATGAGCCTACACTATTCGAGCACACGAAGAAGCGTCATCTCCAGATGTTATTACCGGTACTTTTACTCTCTATGATACTAAAGTTATTACACTGATAGATCTAGGGTCTACTCATACTTATATATGTGTGAATTTAGTATCAAGTAAGATTTTTCCTGTAGAGTCTACTGAAATTGTAATTAGAGTATCGAACCCCTTAGGCAAGTGTGTATTGGTTGATAAAGTGTGCAAGAATTGTCTATTGATGATTCGGGGTATTTGCTTCCCGACTGATTTGATGTTGTGACCATTTGATGAGTTTGACATAGGTATGGATTGGTTAACATTGCATGATGCTGTTGTGAATTGCAAACGGAAGATGATCGATCTAAGATTTCAGAGTAATGACATCATCCGAATTGAATCAGATGATTTGAATAGATTGCAAGCGGTGATTTCAGTGATGCTAGCTCAGAAATATGTGAGAAAGGGTTGTGAAGCTTATTTAGCCTATATACTTGACACGAAAGTGATTGAAAAAAAGATTGAATCAGTGTCAGTTGTTTGTGAATATTTAGATGTGTTTCCTGATGAGGTACCGGGTTTACCTCCGATCTGAGAAGTTGAGTTTGGTATTGAGCTAATGTTGGGTACTTCTCTAATTTTGATAGCTCCGTATAGAATGGCCCTGACAGAGCTAAAAGAGTTGAAAGCTCAATTGCAAGAATTGACAGATAGAGGTTTTGGTCGACCGATTTATTCTCCTTCAGGTGCACCTGTTCTGTTTGTAAAAAAGAAAGATGGAACGATGAGAATGTGCATTGATTATCGTCAGTTGAACACACTGACTATCAAGAACAAATATCCTCTGCCCCGAATTGATGATTTGTTTGATTAGTTAAAAGGAGCTGCTATGTTTTCAAAGATAGATCTGAGATCGGGTTATTATCAGTTGCGAGTAAAAGATTTAGACATTCCGAAAACTGCTTTTCGAACGAGGTACGGACATTATGAGTTTTTGGTTATGCCTTTTGGATTAACAAATGCACCTGCTATTTTTATGGATTTGATGAACAGAATTTTCAGACCGTATTTAGATTAATTTGTTGTTGTATTCATTGATAACATTTTGATTTATTCATGTGATGAAACTGAGCATGCCGAACATTTGAGAATAGTGATACAGACTTTGCGAGATTTTCTGGGACATGTTATGTCGGCATCTGGTATTCGTGTTGATTCGAGTAAGATTTTAGCTATTTTGGACTGGAAGCCTTTGAGAAATGTTTCTGAAGTCCATAGTTTTCTGGGACTTGCTGGTTATTATCGATGGTTTGTAAAAAGATTTTTTATGATCGTGACTATATTGATGAAATTGCTTCAGAAAGATGTGAAATTTGATTGGTCTGAAAAGTGTCAGAAAAGTTTTGATTAGTTGAATGCCTTATTAACTGAAGCTCTGGTGTTAGTATAGCTAGAATCGGGTAAGGAATTTGTGATCTACAGTGATGCTTCGTTGAATAGTCTGGGCTGCGTTTTGATGCAGGAAGGCAAAGTCATAGCCTATGCTTCAAGACAGTTAACGCCGCATGAAAAGAACTATCCAACACATGATCTGGAATTGGCAGCTATTGTTTTTGCTTTCAAAATTTGGTGCCACTATCTATTTGGTCAGAAATGTCACTTTTATTCCGATTACAAAAGCTTAAAATACTTGATGACATAAAAAGATTTGAATCTGCGACAGAAAAGATGGCTAGAATTGCTAAAAGACTATGAGCTTGTTATTGATTATCATCCGGGAAAAGCAAATGTTGTTGCTAATTCTTTGAGCCAAAAATCATTGTTTGCATTACGTTTTATGAATACCTAGTTGTGTATGTCTGATGATGGTTCGATTTTAGCTGAATTGAAAGCGAGACCGTTGTTTTTACAACAGATTATTAATACTCAGAAGATTGATAATGAGATAATAGAAAAACAAGAACAGTGTGATTTGAATTTAGATTCTAAATTTTGAGTTGATAATGACGATTATTTGAGATTCCAAGATCAGATTTGTGTTCCTAGAAATCAAGAGTTGATTCAGATGATTTTGAATGAAGCTCACAACAATCATTTAGCTGTGCAGCTGGGTAGTACAAAAATGTATAACTATCTAAAACAGCTTTATTAGTGCCCTGATATGAAGCATGACATCTCTAAATTTGTTTCGAAATGTTTGATCTATCAGCAAGTTAAAGCTAAACATCAAGTGCCATCTGGTTTGTTACAGCCGATTATGATTCTCGAGTGGAAATGGGATAAAGTAACAATGGATTTTGTTTCGGGTTTGCCCCTATCTCCGTGAAAGAAAGATGCAATCTGGGTTGTGGTTGACAGATTGACAAAATCAACTCATTCTATTCTAGTACAATCTGATTACTCACTTAATAAGCTCGCTGAGTTGTACATTTCCTAGATTGTGAAATTGCACGAAGTACCTATTTCTATTGTTTCAGATTGAAGATATGAGGTTCACATCACGCTTTTGGAAACTGCAAGATGTGTTAGGTACAAAACTATTCTTTAGCTCTGCTTTTCATCCACAGACGGATGGTCAATCCGAGCGGATTATTCAGATACTCGAGGATATGTTGAGATGTTGTATTCTTGAGTTTAAAGGTATGTGAGAACGATTTTTGCCACTGATTGAATTTGCATATAATAATAGCTTTCAATTGAATATTAAAATGGCACCATACGAAGCTTTATACGGTTGAAAGTGTCAAACACCGTTGTACTGGATAGAGCTTAGTGAGAATAAGATTCACGAGTTTTATTTGATCAGAGAAACATAAGAAAAAGTGAAAGTAATACGTGATAGTCTGAAAGTAGGTTCTGATAGTCAGACATCATATGCAGACTTGAAACGAAAAGATATTGAATATGAGATTGGTGACAAAGTCTTTTTGAAAGTGTCCTCGTGGAAGAAAGTACTTCGTTTTGGTCGAAAAGGCAAGTTAAGTCCGAGATTCATCGGGTCATATCATATTATCAAACGTATTGGGTAGGTTGCTTATCGATTGTTGTTGCCACCTAAGTTAGAAAAGATTTACAATGTATTTCATGTATCCATGGTTCGACAACACAGATCCGATCCTTCACATGTAATTTCTTCATTTGAGATTGAGATTCAGTCTAATATGATCTATGATGAAGAACAGATCTGTATCTTGGCTCGTGAGGTTAAAGAATTGCGAAATAAGTAAATTTTGTTAGTTAAAGTATTGTGGCATCGACATGGTGTTGAAAAGGTTACATGGAAGCCCGAAGATACTATGAGACAGCAATATCAGAATCTATTCACTAGTTAGATTTTCGAGGACGAAAATCCCTAAGGGGGAAAGTTGTAACAGCCTGGTTTAGACCCTAGTCAAAATAATGGTTTCGGGACCACAAGTTTGAGTCAAAAATATTTTTATATTATTTATTGTGTTTATAATATGTGGTTAAGCATGTGTGAAAGTTACATGTGAAAATTTGATTGTTTGTGTGATTAATTTGGAAAAAGGACCTAATCGTAGAAAATGCAAAAATAGGGTTCCATATGTTGAAAGTGTTTATTTGCTCTGTCTTTATAAAAGAGAGGTTCTTATGTTGTTAATAAACCATTTATATGGTAAATGGACATTTATGGCCTTCATATTAATGTTTTATAAGTTATTAAGCCAAGGGTAAAATGGTAATTAATGTATTGAAGTTATGTTAAATAAAACAAAACATAACATCATCCTTATTATCATCATTTTAGACCGAAAATTAGAAAAGAAGAAAGCCAAAGGCTAGGTTTTCATTCGGCTATGGTTGAAGCTTGATTAAGGTATGAGTTTTGTTTGGTTTTTGATGATTTCTACGTTTTTGTGAACATTGCTTTGAGTTCTGTCAAGCCCATGCCTAAATTTCTGATTTGAATGATGATTTTGAGTTATAGCATTGTTGATTTTATGAGTTTGTAATGTTAGTTGATGAAATATAGAAGCTTGATGATAGATACATATGTTTTGTATTGGGATTTTTTATGAAATTGAGTAATTTGAGCTAAATTGTGAAAATGAGATTTTGAGGGACTAAAATGAGAAATAAACAAAATGTGTGGGCTTGTATGAGCTAAGTGAATATTCAGCCTAAGATGTATATAAAGAAATTGTGTGTATTTTGTAATTTTATGAATTGGGGACTAAAGTGATAAAATGTGAAAATATGAGGGTTAATTTTTAAAATGCCCTAAATAAGTGTTTATGGATTGAATTGAATGATTTATTGAATAAAAGGGTTACTTTTGAATACATATAGATCAAGAAAGGAAGAATTTAGATTTAGATCGAGCGAAATCGAAGGTTATAGAGCAAACGATCCGAATCATCAATTATGTTTACGAGGTAAGTTCATACGTGATAAATGATGTTACAAGTACGTTTTAATGCTTTGATAATGTATAAATTGTATATATATTTGACTATGGTTTGAGTATGATGATAAATCGACTATGCTCGGCACTAAGTGTGCGATTTGAAATAGCTTCAACTATATATAGCACTAAGTGTGCGAATTGGAATAGCTTTGGCTATACGAGGCACTAAGTGTGCGATATCGAGATAACTTTAGTTATTTGAGATGGCACTAAGTATGCAAGATTATTACATCTTCGACTATACATTAAAGCACTAAGTGTGTGAATTCTTAATCATGGAAAGACTACTGAATGAATTAATATATTCGAACGAGAGGTGAGAATGAAAATGAATAAATACGGGAAAGTTCAGGTATGTACGAAATCTATGTGGTAGATGATACTATGTGTATGAAGCTTGATGAATTAGTATGTACATATGAATTGTGATGGAATAGAATTGATAAATGATTTGAGAACTACTAAGTGTTTATTAGTTGATGTGTTGTATTATATAAATTGTTGATTATATTTAGTATGAACTGTAAGAGTATGCCTAAAGATCAATCATGAGATGGTTGTAATAAGATACTTGATTTATCATGTTTTAATATAAGGCGTTTCCATTATTATTTCAGTTTTTCTTTCTGTGTGTATAAATAAACTATTTTATAATAATGTCCTGAGAATAATATGATTGTTCTTAAAAGAACCTTAGTCAAGTATTATTGTTGACTAGGACAACAATAATGCATTGAGACTAACATGTAGTTGATAGATGATAAAGAGTTGTCATTGATATGGAGTGTCAAAATCAATGCATGAATATGTGTGTTAGAGAACAACATATTGGACTGATCCACTATGAGTATGTTTCTTGGATTATTATGTAATTGTCACAACATTACTCATAGTGATTAATATGTATATAATCCTCAGACTTGAGATCATCATTATCCCAACATCGTGAGTTGTATATTTTGATACAGTCAAATGTACACCGTAACTGGTTGTTCTATAAAGGCTGATATTTGATATACCACAATCTATGTAGAGGGATATTGTTTATCAATATAGAATAGGTCCCACCTACATAATGGGAGTAATATCTTATGCCATTTGATTGAAGCATACTAGAAATGCATGACCATGCTCAAATAAGTTGATATGAGATGTCATACTTATTTGTATATCATAGTCTACTCAAGATATCAAGAAACATGAGATGGACTATGCAAGTGTGACTTGTAACACCCCGAACCCGAGACCATTGCCGGTGTCGGACACGAGGGGTTAATAAGTCAAGTCCACATATTTTGCCCACCAATTTGACATTTCCAGTCGGGCTGGAAAACTGCGTCACCGTCGCCTTAAAAATCATATCTCGAGTTTCAAAACTCGGAAACTGGTTTCGTAAATTTTCCCTGAGTTTAGACTCATATATCCATCCATGGATTTATTTCTAGAATTTTTGGTCGGGCCAATTGGTACAGTTTATTAGTTAAAGTCACCCATGTTACAGGGATCGACTGCTCTGACCTTCGCGCGTTACAACTTGAATATCTCACTGTACAGGGCTTTAATACTGGTGCCGTTTATTTCTAATGAAACTAGACTCAAAATGGAATCTGTACATATAAGGCATGACTCCTAATTCTTTCTGGATAATTTATAGTAAATTTTTAAAGTTGCGACGGGGGACCCAGAAACCGTTCTGGCCCTGTCTCACAATAGCTTTAATATCTCTTAACATGTAACTCCTACGACCATTTCGTTTCTTCCATATGAAAATAGACTCATCAAGGTTCATTTACATAGCTTATTCACTATTTAATATGTAACATCCTAAATTTGGGGCCTAGAAGAGTTGGGTTTTGAGTCTGGGATTCGAATAGAAGAAAACCTGAATAATTAGGAAGTTTTAAATATTATCGTTTCAGAAAAAAATTATTTTATTAAATTACCACTAGAAAATTTTTACTGTATTTATTATTACGGATATTTTAAATTTTTACGAAATTTTAATTAGTATTATGAGATAAAATTATTATTATTAGAAAAATATTACTGTATGTATGTTTGAAAATTTTATGAAAATGATTATTATTTCTTGTATTATTGATATTTGAAATTTTATTATTAGATATATTTATAAAATTATTATTATTATTGGAAAGGAAAAAATATTAGTTGTAACGCATACGATTTTCGGGATTTTTTTTTGGGTTTTGTGATTTTTAGTAAATCTTGAAATTTTCATGTTCTAAATATTGGAATTATGTTTAAATGTGTTAGTAGACCTTTAGAAGGCCCAAGACTAAGCT
This sequence comes from Gossypium arboreum, assembly GCF_025698485.1. Lineage (NCBI taxonomy): Eukaryota > Viridiplantae > Streptophyta > Magnoliopsida > Malvales > Malvaceae > Gossypium > Gossypium arboreum. Next base: position 25,549,587 of record NC_069075.1, read on the forward strand.
AAACACGGTAAAATATCAAGGTGGGATTTTTAAGTGAATAGGAGATTTGGTTAAGTGGGCTTTTAAGAAGAACTGCGTAAGTTATGACACAAATAAGCCTTTGGTAAAGTGGCTAAGTGACGCCACTAGGGAGCTATGAAGGTGGCGTGTAAGTGCTGGGGGAAGACCTAGGTTCGATTCCCTTTGTTGGCAAATAGGTGCATTTATTTTTTAGTGCAGGAGGGTAAGTGTTGGAGTTCGTGGATTCTGCTAGAGGAGAGTTGGATCAGTTTAACTGCTTGGATTAAGGAGTGATAAGGGGAGAGATTTAAGGGATTTGGATGAGGCTAGGAGTTGGCGAATTATGGGAATTGAAGAGGAAAATTCGGGGGGCTATGTTGTTAGTATTTGGCACTTAGGGTATTGAGTGGTGCCGTTTTTCTTCTCGCTTTAACACCTTAGGGTTATTTTTCCTCTCTTTTTCCTCTCTAGCCAAACTACCACCTCCCTATTCCTCTTCTTCTATTTTTTCTTTCTTCTTCTTTAAAACTATTCATCATACCTACTATTCATCAATACTTTTGCCGAATCCACAAAAGCCAAAATCCTGTGATCATTGCTTGTGCCGATTTCTTCAAAGCCAGGTTCTCCTATGTTCTTTTGTTTTTATTAATTTGCAATTATCTTTTCTTAATCCTAGATCTTTGGCCGCAATTCTACTTCAAGGTTGTAGCCCCACATTATCATCTTCTTCATCACACAAAAGCCGAAAAACCATAGATTTGGGGGCTTATAGCCGAAACTTCAAGACTTTGGGGAATCGAGTTCTACCGTCGTTTGATAGATAAATCTACACTAGATTGCGTGGAAATCAAGTGGGAGTAAAGGGTAAGTACGTATCATCTCAGATCTGTTCTTATTTTGCAAAGTTAAGAAAAGCCGAAGTCCCTAAAATTATGGAGGTTGTCGATTTGGGCATATGGCTCTAAGAGTCTTTAACTGATGTTTTCTTTCGGTGACTAGAGTCTTCTTAAGCGTTGAATCTAAGGCGTGGTTCATTGGAGCAATCGGATTCGAGCTAACTATCGATTTTGGCAAAAGGTAAGGTTTCAAAGGTTTTAGGGATATGGTTCGATCATGGATAAGTAAGTTTTGGGGTTTAGTGATTATGGTTTGTAAATAAGAACTGTGCTAATAAACCGTAGGATATCGGAAGGATCTCGAGAGCGGCCGTCGCAAATCAGGTGTGTACCGAACACCCTTTCTTAGTTCAATTCGGCAAAAGCCGAAATGCCGAAATTCCGGCATTTCATGGTCATGTGAGTATGTGAATGCTCTCAAGTCATAGGGTAATTGTTAGATCTGGCACCGCAAGGTGGTAAGCACGTTCGCATGACGTTTTAGCGTATTTCGAAAAAAGGGGGCTCGACGGGCCAAAACTGGGCCCAATGGGCTTACGGACCAATATGGGTAAGGGATGGGCAAATTAGCCTGTTAGGTAGATGGTGGAATCAAATTGCATAAAACCGATAAAATTACTGAATTAGCTTGTGCAAGAGCGTGAGATCACTTAAATTACCCTAAAGAGCAAAATTACCGAAATTACCCTAAAGAGCAAAATTACCGATATACCCTAGGGTTTTAAATTGGTGAATCGCTTGATTGATTACTCTGTATTTTGCATGATATGCATTTATTAATATCTGCTGCATGGGATTGGGGTATTAATAGAGGAAGTATGAAAGTGGTTCATCCACGTCATCGGAGGCTTTGCCTCAATCGACTGAATTTGAGTGCTGCTGTCGCAACTGTGGTGTGTGGGTGGGTGGGTTGAGATATTCCCCACATGGTGTGTAGGGTTGGTACAGGCAAGTGTAGCGGTTGGTGGGTTGAGTAGTCTCCCGGATGGGCTTGCATTCATTATTACTGTTGTTACTCATGTTATCGAATCGGGCCTATGGGCCACATTGTTATGTAAAAAGGGCTAAGGCCTTACTATCAGATTCAAAAGGGCTTGACCATCATGTACTATTATCTGAATAGGGCTCAGGCCGAATGGGCTCGAGCTGAATTGGGCTTTGGATGGGTTTCTGTATACACTAAGTTTTCCCAAACTCACCCCCTTTCTCTTCCATCCTTGCAGGTGAGCCCTAGAATTGGTGGACTTGGAGCTGGGCGGGATTCAGAGTGGCCATGAGGATTGATTGCCGATTTTAAATAAGTTTAGCATTTATTTTGGATTATTTTTATTATGCTTAAAGTTGTAATAAGGTCGCTCTTTTTAATTACTTATATTTTGGGGATTATTAAACTGGCTAGCACTAGGGTTCGTTTTATAAAATCTACTTGTTTTTAAAAAGATCACGATGACGCGCAAAGTTTTCGCAAAATAAATGTTTTCCAAGAAAGATAAATATTTTAAGCAAACGATTTGCAACCTTAATCATTTTCTTAAGATGGTCATAATTAAACGGTTTTCTCAAAATTATACAAGATGTTAGAGTGTGGCAATGGCGGTGTGCATGTCTAGAATTGGATCCAAGAGAGCTTGGTACTTAAGCAATCGACGGACTCACCTCCTCTTTTTCCCGGTTTCCTACCGGTGCATGCTTCCATTCACTTTAACCTACTTTTAAAAGTGTCTTTACAACACCAACTCACTTTTCCAAACTAAGTAATACGGAATGTTTTGAACGCATCAATGTGGCGATCGATCCGGTCATAACGCCCGTGCCAGTTTAGGGTGTTACATTTAGTGGTATCGAGCCTGGTTGCAACAACTCTACTGTGGATCGGTCCGAAAATCTTTTCAAAAACTTGGGCCTAAGAAGGGTATTTTGGAAAGGGCGATTTTTGAAGATGTTCAAGTTTTTCTATTTGTTAAACGGGGTTAAATCAATAGTTTTAAAATAAAAGTGTTTTCAAATCAATTTTGTTTTTTTGATAAAACAAAAACATGGGTTTTTATGGACTCGATCAGAAGTGGCACATGAATCCCCAGCACCAAGTCTGTAAGTACTTTTTTTCCTATACTTGTAATGTCTTGAAATAATCTGTAGTTAGAATCGAGCCTTTTGATATGAAAATGTAGATAGGTAGAACTAAAACCCTAAAAGATTGAAACCGTGGTTAGGATATGATTCTATAAAACAAAAACTTTAAAATACTATCTCTGCATAGAACATATGAAAAAGTAATGAAATTTTTGAATTGAGATCTTAGTAGTTATTGTATGCATGCTAATAATGTAGAGTGTTGATATGGATTCGAGGGTGTTAAGTCCGCCAACTCGGTAGCGGTAACTCTGAGCTTGGTACCGAGGCATTGGCCGAGTTAGTAAGGAAAGTGGTAGAGGAAGTATTGGATACCAAAATTAAGGAAATTAGGGAAACGCTGCAAGGTGGTGCTTGGAGTGTAAGAAAAGGAAGGATTCTAGTTCTCGTAAAACCAAGCCTCGCTCGTGAAATATGTTAAGGCACCACCAAACTATCCAATCTGCAAAGATCGCAACGGACGTCATTCGGTGAATGCCATAGGAAGACAGGAGCATGTCGTAGATGTGGGTCCAAGGAGCATCGAGCTCGGGATTGCCAAGTTTGTTTTATTTAAATATATGTTACGAGTTGTATGCGTGTTCGATAAACGCTTTCTTTATTTGGTAATTGGATGTTCGGGTCGATTAAAATTATTTAGATCAGAGCGCAATGTATCATAGTGGCATAGTGGTTTGACTTATACAGTTAATTGATAGTTGGAAATTTCGAGGACGAAATTTTTTAAGGAGGGTAGAGTTGTAACATCCTAAATTTGGGGCCTAGAAGAGTTGGGTTTTGAGTCCAGGATTCAATAGAAGAAAACCGAATAATTAGGAAGTTTTAAATATTATCGTTTAGAAAAAAAAATTATTTTATTAAATTACCACTAGAAAATTTTTCTTGTATTTATTATTACGGATATTTTAAATTTTTATGAAATTTTAATTAGTATTATGAGATAAAATTATTATTATTAGAAAAATATTACTGTATGTATGTTTGAAAATTTTTATGAAAATGATTATTATTTACTGTATTATTGATATTTGAAATTTTTATTATTAGATATATTTATAAAATTATTATTATTATTGGAAAGGAAAAAAAAATATTAGTTGTAACGCCCTGATTTTCGGGATTTTTTTTGGGTTTTTGTGATTTTTAGTAAATCTTGAAATTTTCATGTTCTAAATATTGGAATTATGTTTAAATGTGTTAGTAGACCTTTAGAAGGCCCAAGACTAAGCTAAACACGGTAAAATATCAAGGTGGGATTTTTAAGTGAATAGGAGATTTGGTTAAGTGGGCTTTTAAGAAGAACTGCGTAAGTTATGACACAAATGAGCCTTTGGTAAAGTGGCTAAGTGACGCCACTAGGGAGCTATGAAGGTGGCGTGTAAGTGCTGGGGGAAGACCTGGGTTCGATTCCCTTTGTTGGCAAATAGGTGCATTTATTTTTTTAGTGCAGGAGGGTAAGTGTTGGAGTTCGTGGATTCGCTAGAGGAGAGTTGGATCGGTTTAACTGCTTGGATTAAGGAGTGATAAGGGAGAGATTTAAGGATTTGGATGAGGCTAGGAGTTGGTCAATTATGGGAATTGAAGAGGGAAAAATCGGGGGCTATGTTGTTAGTATTTCGCACTTAGGGTATTGAGTGGTGCCGCTTTTCTTCCGCTTTAACACCTTAGGTTATTTTTCCTCTCTTTTTCCTCTCTAGTCAAACTACCACCTCCCTATTCCTCTTCTTCTATTTTTCTTTCTTCTTCTTCAAAACTATTCATCATACTGCTATTCATCAATACTTTTGTCAATCCATAAAAGCGAAATCCTGTGATCATTGCTTGTGCCGATTTCTTCAAAGCCGTGTTCTCCTATGTTCTTTTGTTTTTATTAATTTGCAATTATCTTTTCTTAATCCTAGATCTCGACCGCAATTCTACTTCAAGGTTGTAGCCCACATTATCATCTTCTTCATCACACAAAAGCGAAAAACCATAGATTTGGGGGCTTATAGTCGAAACTTCAAGACTTTGGGGAATCGAGTTCTACCGTCGTTTGATAGATAAATCTACACTAGATTGCATGGAAATCAAGTGGGAGTAAGGGGTAAGTACGTATCATCTCGGATCTGTTTTATTTTGCAAAGTTAAGAAAAGTCAAGTCCCTAAAATTAGGAGGTTGTCGATTTGGGCATATGGCTCTAAGAGTCTTTAATCGATGCTTTCTTTCGGTGACTAGAGTCTTCTAAGCGTTGAATCTAAGGCGTGGTTCATTGGAGCAATCGGATTCGAGCTAACTATCGATTTTGGCAAAAGGTAAGGTTTCAAAGGTTTTTAGGGATATGGTTCGATCATGGATAAGTAAGTTTTGGGGTTTAGTGATTATGGTTTGTAAATAAGAACTGTGCTAATAAACCGTAGGATATTGGAAGGGATCTCAAGATGGCCGTCGCAAATCGGTGTGTACCAACACCCTTTCTTAGTTCAATTCGGCAAAAGCGAAATGCCAAATTCGGCATTTCATGGTCATGTGAGTATGTGAATGCTCTCAAGTCATAGGGTAATTGTTAGATCTGGCACCGCAAGGTGGTAAGCACGTCAGCGTGACGTTTTAGCGTATTTCGGAAAAAGGGGCTCGACGGCCAAAAGCGGGCCCAATGGGCTTACGGACCAATATGGGTAAGGGATGGGCAAATTAGCTCGTTAGGTAGATGGTGGAATCAAATTGCATAAAACCGATAAAATTACTGAATTAGCTTGTGCAAGAGCGTGATCACGAAATTACCCCTAAAGAGCAAAATTACCAAATTACCCTAAAGAGCAAAATTACCGATATACCCCTAGGGTTTTAAATTGGTGAATCGCTTGATTGATTACTCTGTATTTTGCATGATATGCATTTATTAATATCTGTTGCATGGGATTGGGGTATTAATGGAGGAAGTATCGAAAGTGGTTCATCCACGATCGGAGGCTTTGCCTCAATCGACTGAATTTGAGTGCGTGCTGTCGCAACTGTGTGTGTGTAGGGTGGGTGGGTTGAGATATTCCCACATGGTGTGTAGGGTTGGTACGGGCAAGTGTAGCGGTTGGTGGGTTGAGTAGTCTCCCGGATGGGCTTGCATTCATTATTACTGTTGTTACTCATGTTATCGAACGGGCCTATGGGCCACACTGTTATGTAAAAAGGGCTAAGGCCTTGCTCATCAGATTCGAAAAGGGCTTGACCCATGTGTACTATTATCTGAATAGGGCTCAGCCCAATGGGCTCGAGCTGAATTGGGCTTTGGATGGGTTTCTCAGATACACTGAGTTTTCCCAAACTCACCCCCTTCCTCTTCCATCCTTGCAGGTGAGCCCTAGAATTGGTGGACTTGGAGCTGGGCGGGATTCAGAGTGGCCATGAAGATTGATTGCCGATTTTAAATAAGTTTAGCATTTATTTTGGATTATTTTTATTATGCTTAAAGTTGTAATAAGGTCGCTCTTTTTAATTACTTATATTTTGGGGATTATTAAACTGGCTAGCACTAGGGTTCGTTTTATAAAATCTACTTGTTTTTAAAAAGATCACGATGACGCGCAAAGTTTCCGCAAAATAAATGTTTTCCAAGAAAGATAAATATTTTAAGCAAACGATTTGCAACCTTAATCATTTTCTTAAGATGGTCATAATTAAACGGTTTTCTCAAAATTATACAAGATGTTAAAGTGTGGCAATGGCGGTGTGCATGTCTAGGATTGGATCCGAAGAGAGCTTGGTACTTAAGCAGTCCGACGGACTTACCTCCTCTTTTTCCTGGTTTCCTACCTGGTGCACAGCTTCCATTCACTTTAACCTACTTTTAAAAGTGTCTTTTACAACACCAACTCAGCTTTTCCAAACTAAGTAATACGGAATGTTTTGAACGCATCAATGTGGCACATCAGATCCGGTCATAACGTCCAGGCCGGGTTTGGGGTGTTACATAATACCATTCCTAAAAATTTTGGTGATTTTTCACATTCACGTCACTGCAGCTGGCAGCATCTGTTTTTAAGGTAGGTCTTACCTATTTTGTAGTCTCCATGAACCAACTAGTCTTGCCATACATAGGTTCACATATGATCATTTTAACCATGCCAATGGCTGATCATGTGACCAACTTTCCCATTTCCAATCCATAGTCACATCATGACACCATATATATATATACAAACCGCAAATAGTCTAAGTTGGTACTTCACTTTTACGAGCCATTTTCGCATGGCCGCATACATATACATCACAACATATTTAAACCAACAAGGGTAGTCCTATACATGCCATTTCAAAGTTCAACCAAAATTTATACCAAAATAGAGGCATTGATAGTGTGGATGACTTCGACTTTAATGATCCCGAATCCGATTGCTATCGAGCGAAATCTATAAAACAGAGAGCCAAAGCAACGGGGTAAGCATTTTTATGCTTAGTAAGTCTCAAGGAATAAAATTAGCTTTAATTAAAGCAATATATTCACATAACCAAATGCATCATTTCATTAATACACATTCTCATAATCATTCTTACATCACACTTCATCATTATATACTTTCACCAAGTATCAACCAATTCAATAGCTGAAATTCGTTAGTCGTTTGAGCGAATGTTGCTCAAACATGTCGACTTCCCAATGCACATATAAACGTACCTCATTCTTTGGGCTTTTCGAGCGTACTAATTGAATTTATTACAGCAACCAACACTCACCTCCAGCCCAAGCTTCTTCGGAATACAACCGGATATAATCACACGCACGAATGCCTTGGTCTTAGCCCGGATAGAATGACTCATACGAATGCCTTGGTCTTAGCCGGATGTAGCCACTAGCACAATTGCCTTGGTCTTAACCGGATATAATTTCAGCAATAACGTCTTGGGACTTAGCCGGATATCATTCAATTGCTCATGCACACATGCATCAATAATCATTAGACATTCATATTTCATTTTCGTTATTAAGGCTCAAACGCAAATATAATCACAAGCATAATCGCCTTCGGGACTTAGCCCGGGTATCATTCAATTACTCATACACACATAAATCAATAATCAATACACATCCATATTTCATTTCACATAATTCAAGTAGGGTCACTTCTTGAGGACTTACCTCGGATGTTGTCGAAGCGGCTTTTACGGCTATTCGATCACTTTTTCCTTCCCCTTGTCCAATTGTGGCCCTCTAAGCTCTTGAGCTAATTCAAACAAATTCAATTTATTAAAACCTCATTGTGCTAGCTCATGGCCGAATATGACAAGGAGTTTAAATGGTCATATGGCCACCCTTTAGCTTGAATACACAATGGTCATGCACATTTTATACTACATCAAGCAATTCAATACAATTCATTCGAGCATCAAGGAAAAGCTAAGGCCATCAATAGGCTACCTAAGGCCGAATATACATATCCATGTTGAGGCCAATTATGCACTTAATACCACACAAAAACAGCATGCATTTTACTAGTTAATGCTTTGCATATCGTAGCTCAAAACTTATAATATAGCATCAAGCACTCATATGTGTGCTAGGCCGAATGTGCTTGCAATTTCACAATCATTCTTCAACATCTTCTTCTTTAAACCAACATATTCATCACTTAGTTCATAACCAAAACATCATGTGCAAACATATATATACATATATGAGCATGGCCGAATTTCAAGGTGTCCATAGCCATCCAAAACACAAATTTTAACTAACATGCAAGAAGCATGAACCATGCTCATGAATGCATCATGGCCGAATATGACAATCATGCCCCTTTCAACTTCAATCATGGTTAAACAAAAAGAAAACTCAAAGTCTTACTCAAGATGGCTACAAAGAAATCTCAAGAGTAGATAATCCATCATTGCATGCATCATCATCAAGCTTCACACTTAGCATGCAATGGCTTTATCACCATAACAACTTTGGCCAAATACCATTTCCATGGCATAACAAAGATTTGAGCCATGGCTAACATGCACATCAAGTTAGCAACCAAAACATGCATGAAACTCCTAACACAACCTCATACATACCTTAATCTTGATGCAAACTTAGCCAAATCTCCTTCTAGATCTCTTCCAAACCAAGCATGAAGCAAAAATCCTCCCCCTTTTTCCTTAGTATTTTCGGCCAAGAAGTGAAAATGGATGAACAAAATTTTTTCTTTTCTTTCCTTAGGACATTCGGCCAAGAGCTATGGTGAAAGATGAACACTTTTTTTTTCTTTTTTTTTTCCATACTCTTATTTTATTATTTCTAACATGCACCACTAGCAAAACATGTTTAAGACATGTTTTCTTTTGCCCATATTCATCACCATGGCCGGCCACTTCTTCTCTTTGGGTAAATTGACATGCAAAACCATTCTTTTGCATGCATGTACTATTAGACCTTTGAAGATTGGCCTATCACCTTTCAACCATGTTTCAAATAAGTCCATCTAAATAAATTCACATAGAAATGGTCAAATTAATGTATGCAACTTTCACACATGCATTTGCTAACATCATAAACATAGAATATAACTTCTAATTACTTATAAGACTCGGTTTAATGGTCCCGACACCACTTCCCGACTAGGGTCAAATTAGGGACGTCAAATGACTATTCCATGACTTGTGTTCATTCCAGAGATAAAGGACTTAAGGATTAATGCATGAAAGATAAATCAAAAAAGGTTATGTCGAATCATGACTTCTTGTAACTTAGGTAGCAATGATGCATTGCTCTATGCCACTCATTGTATTTAACATTAGAATCATTCTATTATTACTGCTAACGTTACAAGAGCCTATAGGGTTGTACACATAATGTTGTACACATGATCAGAATAAAACATAGTTGGTATTATTTTTGGTTGTCACATGAATTAAATTAATTATAGAATTAATTTAATTAGGCAATCAAATATCGAACATATTATATGTACAAGAATGTTGTACACATAATGAGAATGTAATTCTATTAATATATGAAGTTGGTTCATATATAAATTTAAATAAATATAGTTTATCAAACCTTTGTTATAATTATTGTAATTATAATTTTTGGTTAAAACATCATTATATATATTTATTTTAAAATATTCAATATAAATATACTGAATTTAAAAGGGGAGTTATATATATATAATAACCGTAAAAAGAAAACCTAGTTTTTTTTAAGTGGTCTAACAGCAATCAAAACAAAGAAATCTCCAAAACCGTTTTAAGGACTTCTTCCGTTCATTGTCAACTAGGTGGACTAAGTAGAGGTCGGCATTTGAAAAGTTGCGACTTGGTCCGATCGCGGTTCAGAATTCTCGTAGCCGAGGCATCACTGTTTACTCAGATTGAAGTTTCAGTAATTTCGAAACCATTTTCATTATTTCGATTTTCCCGATTCGTTCCTCGCACATGGATCCATGGTTGGATTGCCAAAATTTTATTTTTCCGCTACACCTTGGGGGCACAGACATTCCAGTACAAACTTAATAAGCTTCAAAGCTTACTGTGTGAAATGTTCTCTATTTTACAGTGTTATAAAGCTAGCTCGGATCCGGGGATCGTCAGCGACTCATTCACATTATCGGACATCTATCTTGGTACCATTTTGAGAGTTGTATATATGGTATATGGCATGTATAGGCTAGAAGTATTTTAGTATGTTTTGTGATGTAAATATCTAGCCATGAGATTTAGCTTGTAAATGATGGTATGTATGGCCTTTTAAGTTGGCCTAAATGATGTGTTTGATAGGTAAGTTATATGATGTATATAATGTTCATGTGATGGTCTGAATATGGAATGTTGAATTGGTAAGTTTTGTGATATGTAGTATATGATAAAATAATGAGTTTATGTATTTGGAGCTTTTGTAAGTTGGATTGATTTTGGTACATTGATTTGGTATGTTTTGGTTGTGAAATTGAGTAGTGAACTGGATGGTTTTTTATGGCATGAAATATATACAAATTGGTTGATTTGGTTGCCTATAAATGTATGCAAATAATGCTAAAATGTCGTGGTTTTGGAGTGCTTGAAATAGGTGGGAAGTGTGACTTAAACCAAGCCTAATTTCACCACAACGGTTGAGTACACGGACATGTGTATCGACCTTGTTTTTGTTGTAATTTAGGTAGTTTTTGTTGTAATTTATTTATTGAAGTCAATCTCGAGCACAGCCTAGACACAGGGGCGTGCCTGGTGGCTGTGTGTGGCACACAGCCTTGGTACATGGGCGTGTGTGGCCATTTCAAAGGGTACATGGGCTAGACACATGGGCGTGTGGTTAGTCGTGTGACCTGAGTCAGTTTCGACCATGGCCAAGGCACACAAGCATGTCTTGTGGCCTTGTGGATAAGTTAGTATGTATGCCCTATTTCGCCACGGCTTAGACACATGGGCATGTCTAATGCCGTGTGAGGCACACGACCTGCTCACACGGTTGTGTGACCTGTATAACTTTGAAAAATGTTTAAGTTTTGAAAAATTTTCTATGCGTTCGATTTAGTCCCGACCCCTTTCTAAAGCATGTTTAAGGTCTCGTTGACCTATGTAAGGGACTCTGTATTGATGTATAATTTATGATGCTATGATGTTTTTGAAATGAATGCAAAATGTTTTGATGAGTCAGGTAATGCCTTTCCACCCTAGTCTGGCGATGAATACGAGTTAGGGGTGTTACAGTGGTATCGGACCAACATCCAAATTTCTTTGCAAAGAGCCATAAAAGGTTTGAAACCTCCCTCCTAAATCAACTGTAACACCTTTAACTCGTATTCGTTGCTGGAGTAGGGTTATGGAGCACTACTAGAACATTTAGAAACATTTACAAATAACTTATGTAAATTACTATTCATTTATCGAGATCATACATAACGTCCCTTGATTGGGTCTTCGAGTTCCAATATGAGCATTAGAATCGAGTCGAGACTTAATCGGGAACTCTAAGAATTTTTCACGAAATTACAAAATTTTTCCAACGTGCAGGGCTCACACACCCGTGTGGTCCAAGGGACACACCCATGTGACCCTAGGACATGCCCGTGTTGTAGGCCGTGTTTGACCCCGTGTAACTCTCTGACTTGCACACATGGCCATGCCACACGCCCGTGTGCTAGGCAGTGTGGTTAATTAATTCAATTCGAAATTAGGAGTAGGTTTCACACGGACAAGACACACTGTGACATCCCAAAATTGACCCTAGTCGGGATGTGGTTTCGGGACCACAAAACTGAGGCATAAAAATAATTTATAATTTATTTTGATGCCTATAATATGTGTTAATTCATGTGTGACATTTTTGATGTTTCGATTTAGAGTTATAAATGTGAATTTCACTAGAAAGGGCCTAGTAGTAAACATTGAAAGTATGATGGGGAAATGTGGGATGACTAGTTTATAATGCATGCAAAAATAAGGATTTGCATGTCAAATTTCCCCCCCCTAACATGAAGTGGCCGGCCATGACAAGGAATCATGGGCTAAACATGTCATGAAACATGTTTTGTTGGTGCACTAGGGAGAAACAATAAACAAATGAGTATGGGTAATAAAGAAAGAAAAAAAAATGTGTGTGTGAGTGAAACCCCCCTTGCCGTGCATTGTGGAAGAGAAAAGAAAAATTTTGTTCATCCATTTTCTCTTCTTTGGCCGAAAATACTAAGGAAAAAGGGAGGATTTTTGCTTCATGCTTGGTTTAGAAGAGAACTAGAAGGAGATTTGGCTATACTTGCATCAAGATTAAGGTATGTTTGAGGTTGTGTCATGAGATTCATGCTTGTTTTGGTTGCTAACTTGATGTGCATGTTAGCCATGGTTCAAATCCTTGTTATGCCATGGAAATGGTATTTGGCCAAGGTGGATTTTGTGTTAATGCCATTGCATGTTAAATATGAAGCTTGTTAATGGTGTATGTGATGGGGATTGATGGCTCTTGGACTTTCTTTTTAGTATTTTGAGTGAGACATTAAGTTCTTTGCTTAATCATGACCAAAATGATGGTGTTGTGATGTATTCGGTCATGGTATATCCACAAGTATGATTCATGCATGTTGCATGGTAGGTAAGATTTGAGCTTTGAATATGTGTTTGCACATGATGAATTGGTATGACATATATACTATTTCAAGGTATATATTTGCTTGGGATGATGTTTTCGGTTATGTAGTACATGAGAGATGTGTATTGAGCTACAATATGTAATGCGTTAGTTAGTAAAATGCATGCTGTTTTGTGTGGTATTAAGTGCATAATCGGCCTCAACATGGGCATGCATATTCGGCCACATGAGGGAAATTGGTGTGCATGCATTCGGTTAGAGGCAAGCATATTGATGCCTATTCTTGGCTTAGAAAATTCGCTAAGAGGAATACTAACTAAGGTGTTGAGTTCGATTCATGATTTTGTACATATGCGACTTTGATGCCTAATGAGTAGATATTTATATATTGGCTAGGCATCTTGAATTCCTCTTCCGATGCTCAAATGATAAAACCAATTTATTTGTTAAATTTAGCCCAAGAAGCTAGAGGTGGAGAATCAAGCAAAGGCAAAGGAAAGATAATCGAGTAGTCGATTGGAAATCGTTTCATCCAATATAAGGTAAGTCATAAAGCATATATTTGGCATTGATTTAAATGATCATAATATATATATATGCAATTGTGTTTAATGAATTGATGTGTAAGTGGAAATGTATGTGTATGGAATGATGCCATTGTTGAATGTATAAAGGTAGTAAAATGCATAACGTATTGGTCTTGGCACTAAGTGTGCGGGTATAAATGGACACGGTGACAAGATTGGCACTAAGTGTCGGATTTAAAATTTGTACAGCACTAAGTGTGCGAATTTGATTATATAGCACTATGTGTGCGAGCTGATTATATAGCACTAAGTGTGCGGACTTATTATATGCTTTTGCATCACTATTGGCACTGAGTGTGCGATATTATCGAGTTGATCACGGACAGCGGATCGGGTAAGTACCTCGAGCTCATGATGAATAGAAAATACGTCCATGCTTGGGGTTGAATTGGTAAGCCTTAAATCTATGTGATGATTGAAATCGTATGGTTGTGCTGGAAAATGAGTTAATGTGTAAAATGCTTGATTATCTTGTTGTGTAGAATATGAAATGTGGATGTATGACTTGGTGCGAGATTGGACCGAAAGGTCCGAGGTATTATGGTATAGATTCGATATGGATGAGTACCTAGCCTCGCTCTTTGTACATGTTGTAGTGACTTTATTAGTGGATTGATAAATGCTTATGACTTACTGAGTTGTAAACTCACTCGGTGTTTTCTTGTCACCCATTTTAGGTCACTGGGACTCGATTGTTGTGTGCTCGGAACCGTCGTTGAAGTCATCACACCGGCTGAAATCTTGTGGTATTACTTTTTTTGTTGTTGAAGAACATTTGGCATGTATAGGCTATTATATTTTGTCGAATTGTGGGTTGTAAACTTTAAGCCATGTGAAAATGGCCTATGTGGTCGCCGAGTGGGATGCTAGAACCTATAGCCACGAGTCTTAGAAACTCAAATTTTGTTAAGGTGACCATAATTTGTGTCATGTATGATGGATGATTAAGGCCAAGGAAAAATTCATGAAATTGGCATAGTCTACTGCAGTAACTGTTGCGGACAGCAGCAGTGAGATGAGATTGAAAAATCACTAAAAATAGTATAAGTAGAATTAAATAGTGAGTAAATTATGGAACTGATCCTTGATGAATCTATTTTTATATGGACAAAACGAAACGACCATATGAGCAGTATACTGGGAGATATTAAAGTTCTCGTGAGACAGGGCCAGAACGATTTCTGGGTCCCCTGTCGTGACTTTGAAAATTTACCATAAATTATCCAGAAAGAATTAGGAGTCATGCCTTATATGTACAGATTCCATTTTGAGTCTAGTTTCATTAGAAACAAACGGCACCAGTATTAAAGCCCTGTACAGAAAGATATTCAAGTTGTAACGCGCGGAGGTCAGAGCAGTCGATCCCTGTAACATGGGTGACTTTAACTAATAAACTGTACCAATTGGCCCAACCAAAATTCTAAAAATAAATCCATGGATGGATATATGAGTCTAAATTCAGGAAAATTTACGAAACCAGCTTCCGAGTTTTGGAACTCGAGATATGATTTTTAAGGCGACGGTGACGCAGTTTTCCAGCCTGTCCAGAAATGCCAAATTGGTCGGTACTTTAAGAGGATTTGTCTCGTTAACCCCTCGTGTCCGACACCGCGCCGGTCACGAGTTAGGGTGTTACAATTTTATTGGTATCGAGCTATGGTTTAGTCGGTTCTAGGACTACCATAGCGCGTGTGAGTCTAGCTATACATGCCAAATTGATAGTGCTTAATAATGTGATGACTTGACGGTTGAAATTTTTGTTTTGATTAGCGATGGAACCCGGGGAGAGACCCTTGGCGGATGACGCCGAAAGTGTAGCGGCTGCTCTGCGCAAGGGACACCGCCTGTTGAGCCTCGGTCATCCGCGAATAATCAAAATGAAGGCGAAACAAGCCTTCTTCACTATGATGAATGAGTGGGTCGCAATATGCCCGAACCAACCCGGCTGTCCAACCATTCCCGAATTTAAATACTCCACCCCAAGACTCGCAATGCCTCCGATTCTCGATCCCGTGAGGCTGAGTAAACCACTGTGGACTTGATTAGGAAGCGTGGGGCCGAGGAGTTCAAGGCCATAGTTCTCGATGATGCCGAAAAGGCCGAAGTTCGCTCGATAACACCATTAGAGTGTTAGATGAATCTGTCATGCACACCGACGAATGTCTTAAGTGTGCTATATCCTTGTTATGAGACTCACTTACTATTGGTGGAGGACTTTAATTTCCATAGTCCCAAATGAACGAGTTACATGGGATTTCTTCCAATCCAATTTGAAAGAAATACATTAGTCAACAGTTCATCGATCGAAGCGTAAGGAATTCTTGGAACTCAAGCAAGGCCGGATGATCAGATGTCGAATACGAACATGAGTTCGTAAGACTTAGTCGGTATGCTCGGGAGTGTGTGGCTGATGAGGTTGCGATGTGCAAAAGATTTGAAGAAGGATTGAATGAAGAGTTAAAGTTACTAGTGGGAATTTTGGAGATAAAGGAGTTCGTGACACTAGTCGAACGAGCTCGCAAGGCGGAAGAACTTGGGAGGAGAAGAAGAAGGCTGAATTTGAAGCAAGAGATTACCGTAAAAGATCGACGAGTAAAGCTCCGTTCTCTACCTGTAAAGAGGTTCGTGGAGGACACCAGAAGTCGAGGACGATCGGGAATTTCCATTAGAGCCCGACCATTGACGGACTCGAGCTACTTCAGTAGCTAGTGTGGGCAATAATCGTCAAGAGAGACTGAATGCCCCCAATGTGGAAGACGACACCTAGGTGAATGTTGGGGTAAGTCTGCATTAATAGGGCTGTTATGGATGCGGTTCAAGGACCACTTCATTAGAGATTGCACGAGCTAGATGAGAGGAATAAGACGCAAGGTGCAAGACCTAGTGGAACGACGGTGGAGGTAGGCCCCGAGAATCTCTGGAGGTAGGGGTGGTAATCGAGAGGAGCCTCTAATACGGTCGTCCGATCCGAGACCCGTGCTCTGCTAGAGCATATGCCATCCGCGCACGAGAGGAGGCATCCTCCCCGACGTTATCATTGGTACTTTTACTCTCTTTGATACTATTGTGATTGCATTGATTGACCCGCTCTACTCACTCATATGTATGTGAAACCTTAGCATCCAAAGAAGACTCTCACCGTTGAGTCTACCGAGTTCGTAATTGAGTGTCAAACCCTTTGGGTCAATACGTGCTTGTTGATAAAGTGTGCAAGAGATGCCCCTAATAATTCGAGAATCTCGCTTTTCCTACCGATCCGATGCTTCTACCATTTCATGAATTCGATGTTATTCTTGGTATGGATTGGTGACCGTACATGATGCGTTGGTGGATCGCAAAAGGAAAACCATTAATTTGAGGAGTGCAAATAATGAGGTAGTCCGAGTCGAGTCTCATTGATTTAAAGGAGTGCAGCAATAATATCTTCTATGACCGCTCGAAGATATGTGAAAAGGGTGTGAAACATACCTTGCGTATGTGTTTGGGAGTAAAGAGACGGAAAGGAAACTCGAATCGGTACCGATGGTTTGTGAGTATTCAGATGTTTTTCCGAGGAGTTACCGGATTGCCACCGGTTCGAGAAGTGGAATTGACATCGGTTGTACCGGTACTACGCCGATTTCAATAGCCCGTGATCGTATGGCATTAACGGAATTAAAGGAATTGAAGGTTCAATTGCAAGAATTGACGGATAGAGGTTTCGCTCGACCGAAGTTTTTCTCCATGGGCGCACTTTGTATTGTTTGTGAAGAAGAAGGACGGAACCATGAGGTTGTGCATCGACTATCGTCAACTCAATAAAGTGACGATAAAGAATAAATATCCATTGCCACGAATTGACGATTTGTTTGATCAATTAAAGGGAGCCTCGGTGTTTTCAAAGATAGATTTGAGGTCGGGTACTATCGGTTGAGGGTCCGAGAATCGGACATACCCAAAACCGCTTTTAGAACGAGGTATGGTCACTACGAATTCTTGGTGATGCCGTTTGGGCTCACTAATGCCCTACGGTGTTTATGGATTTAATGAATAGAATTTTCAGGCCATACTTGGATCGGTTCGTAGTTGTATTTATCGATGACATTTTGGTCTATTCGAGAGATGAAACCGAGCATCTTGAACACCGAGGCTAGTGTTGCAAATCTTACGAGATAAGCGATTATACGCAAAGTTCATAAATGTGAATTTTGGTTGAAAGAGGTTAGCTTTTGGGGCACGTGGTGTCCGTGATCGGTGTCGGTGGACCCGAACAAAATTTCGCCATAGTCGATTGGAGACCACCAAGGAATGTTACAAGTTAGGAGCTTTTTGGGGCTTGGTTATTACCGACGATTTGTAAAGGTTTCTCGACGATAGCCACGCCAATGACGGTTACTCCAAAAGGATGTTAAGTTCGAATGGACGGAGAAATGTCGAAAAGTTTCGATCAAGCTGAAAGCTTATTTGACTGAAGCCCCAATTCTAGTGCAACCCGAATCGGGCAAAGAGTTTGTCATTTATAGTGACGCATCCCTACTTGGGTTGGGTTGCGTATTGATGCAAGAAGGGCGAGTTGTGGCCTATGCGTCGAGACAATTAAAGCCACATGAGAAAAATTATCCGACCCATGATCTCGAATTGGCTGCCATCGTATTCGCCTTAAAGATATGGCGACATTACTTATTTGGTGAGAAGTGCCATGTGTATTCGGATCACAAAAGTCTCAAATATTTGATGACTCAAAGAGACTTAAATCTGCGACAAAGACGATGGCTCGAGTTGTTAAAAGATTACGAACTCGTTATTGATTATCACCCGAAAGGCCAATGTGGTTGCGGATGCCTTAAGTCGAAATCCTTTGCTTGCTTTTCTGACGATGAATGTACACTTGTCTATTCTACCCGACAATGTGTTAGTAGCGAATTGAAGGCCAAACCATTGTTGGCTCATCAAATTCGGGAAGCTCGAAAGTTGATGAGGAGTTGCTTGCAAAACGGGCCGAGTGTGTTACGAGCAAGGAATCGAGTTTCAAATTGATGATGACGATTGTTTAAGGTTTAGAAGTCGTCATGTGTTCCAAAGAATTGAACTTATTTCGATGATTCTAAATGAAGCCCATTGTAGTCGAATGTCAATCCACCCGGGTAGTACTAAAATGTACAATGACCAAACGCCAATTTTGGTGGCCCGTGATGAAACGAGACATTTCGAATTTGTTTCAAGGTGTCCGATATGTCAACAAGTGAAAGCGGAACATCAAGTGCCATCGGGATTACTTCACCGATCATGATACCCGAATGGAAATGGGATCGAGTCACAATGGACTTTGTATCCGGACCGCCATTGTCGATGAGTAAGAAGGATGCGATTTGGGTCGTTGTCGATAGACTAACTAAGTCGGCTCACTTTATCCCCGACGCACGGATTTTTCAATGGACAAATTAGCGGAATTGTACGTTTCTCGATTGTGAGATTACACGGGTGCCTATTTCTATCGTGTCGGATAGAGACCCAAGATTCACGTCGCGATTTTGGAAGAAATTGCAAGATGCTTTGGGTACCAAGCTGCATTTTAGCACCGCTTTTCATCCCCAAACCGATGGTCAATCCGAACGGATAATTCAAATACTCGAGGATATGTTGAGATGTTGCATCCTTGAGTTTAGTGGTTCATGGGAACGGTATTTACCTTTGGTTGAATTCGCCTACAACAATAGCTTTCAATCAAGCATTAAGATGGCGCCTTACGAGGCTTTATACGGTCGTAAATGCCGTACCCCATTATTCGGGTGAACTTAGTGAAGGTAAATTCTTGAGGTTGATTTGGTTAAGGATGCCGAGCAAAAGTTCGAGTAATTCGTGAAAGTTTGAAAGTCGCTTCGGATCGCCAAAAGTCGTATGCGGATTTGAAAAGAAAAGATATTGAATATCAGGTTGGAGACAAGGTCTTTCTCAAAGTTTCACCTTGGAAGAAGGTGCTTAGATTTGGTCGTAAGGGCAAATTGAGTCCGAGGTTTATCGGGCCATATGAAGTATCCGAACGAGTTGGGCGATCGATATCGATTAATTTTGCCCCGAGCTCGAAAGGATTCACAACGTTTTCATGTCTCGATGCTTGACGATATAGGTCGATCCATCGCACGTAATTGCTCCATCCGAGATTGAGATTCACCTAATTTGAGCTATGAAGAGGAACCGGTTCGCATTATGATGCGTGAAGTAAAAGAGTTACGCAATAAGAAAATCCCGTTAGTGAAGGTGTTGTGGCATAAACACGGAATTGAAGAAGCCACTTGGGAACTTGAGGACTCTATGAAAGAGCGATACCGAGCCTATTTACTGGGTAAGATTTTCGGGACGAAAATTTCTTAAGTGGGGAGAGTTGTGACATCCCAAAATTGACCCTAGTCGGGATGTGGTTTGGGACCACAAAACCGAGGCATAAAAATAATTTATAATTTATTTTGATGCCTATAATATGTGTTAATTCATGTGTGACATTTTTGATGTTTCGATTTAGAGTTATAAATGTGAATTTCACTAGAAAGGGCCTAGTAGTAAACATTGAAAGTATGATGGGGAAATGTGGGATGACTAGTTTATAATGCATGCAAAAATAAGGATTTGCATGTCAAATTTCCCCCTAACATGAAGTGGCCGGCCATGACAAGGAATCATGGGCTAAACATGTCATGAAACATGTTTTGTTGGTGCACTAGGAGAAACAATAAACAAATGAGTATGGGTAATAAAGAAAGAAAAAAATGTGTGTGTGTGAGTGAAACCCCCCCTTGCCGTGCATTGTGGAAGAGAAAAGAAAATTTTGTTCATCCATTTTTCTCTTCTTTGGCCGAAAATACTAAGGAAAAAGGAGGATTTTTGCTTCATGCTTGGTTTAGAAGAGAACTAGAAGGAGATTTGGCTATACTTGCATCAAGATTAAGGTATGTTTGAGGTTGTGTCATGAGATTCATGCTTGTTTTGGTTGCTAACTTGATGTGCATGTTAGCCATGGTTCAAATCCTTGTTATGCCATGGAAATGGTATTTGGCCAAGGTGGATTTTGTGTTAATGCCATTGCATGTTAAATATGAAGCTTGTTAATGGTGTATGTGATGGGGATTGATGGCTCTTGGACTTTCTTTTTAGTATTTTTGAGTGAGACATTAAGTTCTTTGCTTAATCATGACCAAAATGATGGTGTTGTGATGTATTCGGTCATGGTATATCCACAAGTATGATTCATGCATGTTGCATGGTAGGTAAGATTTGAGCTTTGAATATGTGTTTGCACATGATGAATTGGTATGACATATATACTATTTCAAGGTATATATTTGCTTGGGATGATGTTTTCGGTTATGTAGTACATGAGAGATGTGTATTGAGCTACAATATGTAATGCGTTAGTTAGTAAAATGCATGCTGTTTTGTGTGGTATTAAGTGCATAATCGGCCTCAACATGGGCATGCATATTCGCCACATGAGGGGAAATTGGTGTGCATGCATTCGGTTAGAGGCAAGCATATTGATGCCTATTCTTGGCTTAGAAAATTCGCTAAGAGGAATACTAACTAAGGTGTTGAGTTCGATTCATGATTTTGTACATATGCGACTTTGATGCCTAATGAGTAGATATTTATATATTGGCTAGGCATCTTGAATTCCTCTTCCGATGCTCAAATGATAAAACCAATTTATTTGTTAAATTTAGCCCAAGAAGCTAGAGGTGGAGAATCAAGCAAAGGCAAAGGAAAGATAATCGAGTAGTCGATTGGAAATCGTTTCATCCAATATAAGGTAAGTCATAAAGCATATATTTGGCATTGATTTAAATGATCATAATATATATATATGCAATTGTGTTTAATGAATTGATGTGTAAGTGGAAATGTATGTGTATGGAATGATGCCATTGTTGAATGTATAAAGGTAGTAAAATGCATAACGTATTGGTCTTGGCACTAAGTGTGCGGGTATAAATGGACACGGTGACAAGATTGGCACTAAGTGTGCGGATTTAAAATTTGTACAGCACTAAGTGTGCGAATTTGATTATATAGCACTATGTGTGCGAGCTGATTATATAGCACTAAGTGTGCGGACTTATTATATGCTTTTGCATCACTATTGGCACTGAGTGTGCGATATTATCGAGTTGATCACGGACAGCGGATCGGGTAAGTACCTCGAGCTCATGATGAATAGAAAATACGTCCATGCTTGGGGTTGAATTGGTAAGCCTTAAATCTATGTGATGATTGAAATCGTATGGTTGTGCTGGAAAATGAGTTAATGTGTAAAAATGCTTCGATTATCTTGTTGTGTAGAATATGAAATGTGGATGTATGACTTGGTACGAGATTGGACCGAAAGGTCCGAGGTATTATGGTATAGATTCGATATGGATGAGTACCTAGCCTCGTTTGCTGTACATGTTGTAGTGACTTTATTAGTGGATTGATAAATGCTTATGACTTACTGAGTTGTAAACTCACTCAGTGTTTTCTTGTCACCCATTTTAGGTCACTGGGACTCGTACTGTTGTGTGCTCGGAACCGTCGTTGAAGTCATCACACCGGCTGAAATCTTGTGGTATTACTTTTTTTGTTGTTGAAGAACATTTGGCATGTATAGGCTATTATATTTTGTCGAATTGTGGGTTGTAAACTTTAAGCCATGTGAAAATGGCCTATGTGGTCGTCGAGTGGGATGCTAGAACCTATAGCCACGAGTCTTAGAAACTCAAATTTTGTTAAGGTGACCATAATTTGTGTCATGTATGATGGATGATTAAGGCCAAGGAAAATTCATGAAATTGGCATAGTCTACTGCAGTAACTGTTGCGGACAGCAGCAGTGAGATGAGATTGAAAAATCACTAAAAATAGTATAAGTAGAATTAAATAGTGAGTAAATTATGGAACTGATCCTTGATGAATCTATTTTATATGGACAAAACGAAACGACCATATGAGCAGTATACTGGGAGATATTAAAGTTCTCGTGAGACAGGGCCAGAACGATTTCTGGGTCCCCTGTCGTGACTTTGAAAATTTACCATAAATTATCCAGAAAGAATTAGGAGTCATGCCTTATATGTACAGATTCCATTTTGAGTCTAGTTTCATTAGAAACAAACGGCACCAGTATTAAAGCCCTGTACAGAAAGATATTCAAGTTGTAACGCGCGGAGGTCAGAGCAGTCGATCCCTGTAACATGGGTGACTTTAACTAATAAACTGTACCAATTGGCCCAACCAAAAATTCTAAAAATAAATCCATGGATGGATATATGAGTCTAAATTCAGGGAAAATTTACGAAACCAGCTTCCGAGTTTTGGAACTCGAGATATGATTTTTAAGGCGACGGTGACGCAGTTTTCCAGCCTGTCCAGAAATGCCAAATTGGTCGGTACTTTAAGAGGATTTGTCTCGTTAACCCCTCGTGTCCGACACCGGCGTCGGTCACGAGTTAGGGGTGTTACACACACGCCTGTGTTTTAGGCCGTGTGGCACACACGGTTGATACACATGCTCGTGTCTCTACCCGAGTGCTCAATTTTGAGCATTTTGTTTCTCAAAATTAAGGTGCAGGGGACACACAGCCTAACCACATGCCCATGTTACTAGGTCGTGTGTCACACAACGTCTAGACACATGCTCGTGTGTCTGGCTTTGTGGACAAAATTAAGCCATTTCTAGCTTTATTTCTCACCCAAAATTTCACCCAAGACCTTCACTTGAAACACACATCCAATACCAACCAATCCAAGCATTCAAAATAGACAATTCCATCATTCATCATAGCATACCGTTACATGCATATGTGTTTGTAAATTTACCGTGGATTAACTTAGGCATTAACATCATTGGTTCACATATACTCAACTTACACATGTGTATATATATCATAATAACCTACTTAGAGTTACCCAGAATGAACCATTACTAGCCATTCCAATGGCTAGGTTACAAAATAGCATTTCAAGCCACTATTGCCCAAGTTGTCCTATACATGCCATTATACCAAAATGATTTTTACTAATTATACCCAAAATAACTAGTTGATAGTGTGACGATGCTCCAGTGATCCACAAACCTTCACGAGCTTCTAAGCATTATAAAATAGGGAAAAATAAACGGAGTAAGCATTACATGCTTAGTAAGTTCATATAATGGAAACTAAACTTACCAATCCTGTTTATTAAGTCTAAGCATACAATGCTATGTTTCCATCCATTTGGCCAAATTGCCTATTCACATACATTCAATCAAACATGTTAGTCACTAAAATCTTCATATCAATCAAGTGACATAAATGAGCTCATCAAGCAATATTCTTTCAAGTCATTATCATTTCATCTCAAGATTTTCATGCCATGTCAAGAGTTTTATGACCATTGAATCATTGAATTCCGATGGAGTCTCAAGTAGTACACTCGAAGTGTATGATTCAATAATCTGTCAATTCTTATTCAAGGGTACCTCTTAAGGCACTTGACCAAGAAACACGCTCTTGGGTCACATGTCGTATAACAGGATTACCAGTCCAGGCTAAATCCTTTATATAATGTATGCTTAGAGGAGCTCGATTAGGATTACCAGTCTAGGCTAAACCCAAATCATAACATATGCTCGAGAGATATTACGTCTGGATTACCCGTTCAGGCTAAATCCTTTCTATAACAAGGTCAATGGTATTACTCATCCGAGCTAGATCCCGTTTACAACAAATGCAAGACTTTATTATTTCCAGGAAAGCGCATATAATCAACGGAATTCAACGTTCAATCGGGACTTAATCCTTTATCACCATTTCAAGCATGTACCAAAATTTCCATCATAGTATACAAGTAAAGCACATCAATATAAATCACATTACATACAAACACAACATTCAATCACAACATTCAATTAACATAATTACATGCTCGATTAAGTTACACAAACGTACCTCAACACTTGTTCACGTATAAAGTCTACTAATCTGAAACCTTTTCTTTTCCTCAATCTAACCTCGAATTAGTGTTGTCCGGATATATATAAATGAATTTAACCATCAATTTCACACATTTCATATTTAAATGGACTCAATTTACATCTTAGACAAAATTACCATTTTGCCCCTAACTTTTCCATAAATTTTGATTGTCCCTAGGCTCTAAAAATGAAACTTGTGTCAATTACTCCCTATTCCAAGCCTAACCAAAGCCCCATTACAAATTTTATAGCACATGCTTTCATAAAATTTCAAAATTTTTCATCAAATTTACGACTTTTCATTTTAGTCCCTACATCATGTTTTCATCAAAAATCACTTTGTAAAATTTGTTTATCTATCAATAATCTTTCATTTTCTACCATAAATTTTTTATTTTCAGCATATACATCCATGACTCATTTTTCATACCTTGATAATTTTTCAAATTAATCCCTCAAATAGGGAGATTAAGTTATCCCGATTTTAAAAATACCAAAATTACTAAAAACCAGACAAGGAAACTTACCCAATTAGGCCTTGAAAGTTTCTTTTCTCTCGCCTAGGGTTTTCATGTGTTTTTAGGTTGAAGGTGATGAAAATAAGATGATATATTTTCTTTTCATCTTTTAATTAATTAAGTATTTTGCTATTTCCAATTTAGTCCTTGCCCTTTTTCTATATTTCCATGGATGAGTCACCAATAAAAATCTACATACTTTTCTTAATGGTCTAATTACCATATAAGGACCTCTAGTTTTGAATTCCATAGCTATTTGATCCTTATAGCTACTAGAATTTAACTTTCGCATTTTATGCGATTTAGTCCTTCTCGTAATTAAACACTTAATCGATAAAATATCCATATCAACATTTTCACACGACATGCCTATTATAATACGGTCCATATAAAGAAATAAAAATAAACCTTATTTTTGGGTCAGATTTCTGGTCCTGAAATCACTGTTCTGGTTTCACTGAAAATGAGTTGTTCCATCAACGGCCATCCATATGACTCAATAAAATAGTTTTCTACACTCAAATGATGAAATTATAGAGGTTCGAAAACATATGGGGTTTCTGAAATAGAAGTTCTTCTGTTCTTACTTGGAGGCATTTTATAAGAAATATTTCTAGCAAAGTTATGAACAATACCAATGGAACAATAGAAATTTTTTTAGAATACTAGAACCTCAAATTTGTTGACCTTGTATGTGCTTCCTCTTTTATTTTGTTGATGAACATGCCCTCCAATGTAGCTTCTCTAAATTTGAAATGAAGGATTGGGACATAAGGTTTTGGTAAGCAAAGGGATTTAGAGGTTAGAGGTTTTGGAAGAGAGTTAGGTGTTCAAACTAGGTTTGGTTGAGTTAGGAGGGTGCTTTTATGTTAAAAATGAATGTTTTTTAGGTTAAAGGTCAGGTATTTTTAGGGTTAAGTGTCTCAGTTGCGTAACTGGGTCGAGTTGACACTACAAAAATTTCCAACGATGTCGCGACACTGGGGTTCTGTGTCGCAACGTCCCTAGCAGACTACTCATGTCACGACACTGGGCTTCATTGTCGCGACACACCCTGCAGCTTCATAAATCTTGGAGACTGTTTGCCATGTTACGACATAGGGTAGTGGTGTTGCCACATTGATATGATTTTTTTCATTCTCTATTACTTCCCATGATGTCACGACATTGGAGTACTCGTGTCGTGACATTGTCACTATTTTCCTAAATTCTAGTTTTCAGAGTGTCTTTAAATGTCTGGGAACCTCAACTCTTGATCTACTTGTAATATTTTAATAAGTAGGTTAATGGGATATACAATTAGTACAATTAGTAATAATCGCTACGTAAAGATCTTAAGTCTTGATATCGTACTTGTCCATCAGCTCAGCCAATATACATCAGGATGTTCCTTGTAATTTTTTTCTGTCCGTATTGGTCCAACACTCGTTATGCCATTCTATTTGTCTGTGATTGTCTTGTTTTCTAAACTTGCCTTTCTGACCTAATTTAACAATCAATAACTCTTTTTCATAGGTCATAACTATTAAAAATTTGTAAAGCTACATAATCATATAACCACTTTAGTTTGTGTTCAGCATTCTTGCTTTGGAAGAAATTGAGGATTGTAGTTCAAAATTATCACCTATGGTGTTTCTGTCCTTCTCATTGGTCAGATATGGCTTTTTAGGAGTACTCTGTAGGGCAATTTGTAGAGGGATTGAGAAAAGATGTTGTATTACGATACTGAAGTTCTGCCTCTACGAGTTTTTATGTTTATTCATTGGTCTGCAAGTAAATACCTTAGATGGTTCGCATAAGGATCAAACACTCTGTAATGACTGTAACTTGATGCCTATGCACATCAATTGTTCTATTTGATCAAAGCCTGCTATAAGATCATAAGTTCTATTAATATATATTTTTCCCATGCTTTTCAATATCTGGAAAATTCCCGGATCTATAAAGTTCTGGAGTGCTTTGTTTAGCACTAAAGATGTGAAAAGGGTGGTCAATTCAGGTTTACCCTTTGGGATTGCTGGTTTTTCTTTTGTTTGTTCTTTTTTGAATCAAAATAAATTCTTCTAGGACGATGAGTTCCAGGTCTATCTAATTCTCCTGTTCTCCTGTGATTTTCCCTTTCAGCTCCATACCTTCTCTTATTATTGTTCCATTTGACGTGTCTGGTTGTTCTTCTATCAGTTGGGATGAATAATAGCTTAAGAGTTCCTCTTCACTCGCAAGTTTCTCTACTAGCATCTTCCCCTTTTCTCTATTCTAGACTGACACATCTTGATGCCTTTTTGAGAGTATATTAATCTGATCTTCTTATTGTGGAAGAATTGGGGCTTTTCCTTGGAGTTGACTTAATTCTAGCATTAATAACTATTGGTTCTCTTGTACCTCCTAGTCCTCATAAACTCCTTCCTCATAAATATCTTCATCACAATCGAAGTCTTTATCATACCACATATAGTTGAAGTTATCCATACTTGCACTGACCGAGTATTTGGTTGATAGTCTCTACAACAAGTGATGATATGTGGTTCCTAAAACAAACGGATAACTATTAGTGATGTTAATTGACACAACAAATTAGAAATTGTATTTATAACTTAAAAATTTCCTAACTATTCTTTTTAAAGTAAAAAAATTAAAATCAATCTAGTGAAGTTGCCTCTCCAGCAACGGCACCAACAACTTGACCACCTTCAGACGTGTAATAAAATATAGAAGTATGAGGAGGTATCTACAAGTATACTGGTTGAGTTGTAATATAGTTTTATAATGGAGTAGGTGAGTAATCGAGGATCATACCTAAGGCAGGCGAGTGTTAGATCAATTCTATCCTAAACACTAAAAATAAAATATTTTTAGGGTTTGTATAATTGTTAGATCAATTAGTACTTTAAATTAGTTATAGTACAAAAACATAAAATAAAGGATTTTTAGGGTTTGTATAATAATAAATAAAATATCATAAAAGAAATAAACTTCAAGAGATATAAAAGGAGAATCAAATCTTGATTATGGGTGATTAGCTTGCTTCAGTAATCCCTATCAACTTTAGTTTCAGGTTCCTCATCAATCAACTAGTAACTACGCAAAAAACATCTTCTGATCTCCCGCTAACATAATGAGTCAACTAGGACTACTTATCTTACGACTTTATAGTTTAGAATAGCTTGGGGTGAAGGTGTTCATAGATGGGCCATACCAATTTTGGGTTAATTCCCACCTTGATGACTTCCAAGGGTTGTCAGGCCTAGGGTTTGTTTCACATTCTTCCTTTCCCAAATAGTTGATCCCTAGAGTAACCCTACAAAACAATTAATAGATCATACTTTCACTCACTAATCCCCCATAAAGGGATTAGTTCCTAATGGTTTTCATAGAAAATATATAATCAATATAAAGAGAAAGTATGATAATTAAATTGATAGTGTAGAGTATATGAAAGAGTCTAATTGTATTGAGATTAATAGCAAATCCACAAATTTTTAATGCTTTCAACAATTCAGATCTCTTGAGAAAAACAAAAAACAACTTGCATAAATTCTAAAACCTAAAAACTAAAGAAAACCTAAACTAAATACACTAAGGAAAATCTAGGCTAACTGAATGATGTCCACAACATGTGCTAAAGAAGCCTATTTATAGATTTTAGGCTGTCGTCATCCTTAACCCAAGGTTAGCTAACGTCCTCGAGCTTTAAGTTTGATTGTGCAGACCAAAATGCCCTAATGTTTGGAAATGAATGTGTTTACATTACGTTTTTATGGTAACACTTCGTAACCTTAATTCGGTGACATATACAGATTAGGGGTGTTACATTTAGTGGTATCAGAGATATGGTTTAGTCGATTCTTAGACTAAACGTAGCATGCACAATTCTAGAAATACACGCCATTATATAACCTATGATAGTGTGATAACTCCTGACTCGATTTGAATTTTATTTTCATATAGACATGATGTCATCCAACCGACCTAACTCTAATGAAGTAAAGAGTAATGTAGAAGCCTCTATTCACGGGGAAGCATCTAGCGGAAGTAGGCCCGTACCTGAGGGTCAGGGAGGAGAGGCTAAGGAAGCCTTTTTCCAAATAATGAATGAGTGGTTTACCTAGTTCATACAAACAAACCCAATGGCTCAACAATCTCCACCCCCATCTGTTACCCAATCAATCCCTGTAGTTCCTCAAGGTTTGGAACCAACACGAGTAAGTAAGCCTCCAGGTAATAAAATTAGTAAATATGGGGCTGAATAGTTCAGAGGTACAGTTGAGGATGATCTGGAGAGGGTCGAGTTCTAGTTAGAAAATACGATCATATTTTTCAATGAATTATCTTGTACACCGACTAAATGCGTAAAATGTGCAGTTTCCTTGTTGAAAGACTTAGCCTATCATTGGTGGAACACATTGGTTTCAGTTGTGCCGAGAGAGTGAGTAGACTAGGAATTCTTTAAAACTGAATTTTGAAGAAAAAAATATGTGAGCTAGAGATTCCTTGAAAAAAACACAAAGAGTTTCTCGAGCTTAAACAAGGTCGGATAATAGTATATGTTTATGAGAGGAAATTTGTGCAACTTAGCAAATATACCCGAGAATGTGTACCAGCAGAAGCTGCAATGTGTACTCGATATGAAGATGGATTAAATAAAGATATAAAGTTTCTTGTCGAAATTCATGAGTTAAAAGAATTTGTGATTTTAGTTGACCGAGCACATAAGGTCGATGAGCTTAGCAAAGAAAAGAGAAAAGCCGATTATGAAGCTTGTGATTCGGGAAAACGACATTTGGGAAAGTCATACTGTCACTATCAAAGAAATTAAAAGAATATCTTAACCGTTCTTCAGCTTCAGAAGGTTATTATAGAAGAGATCATGGTAAACAACATTTAAGTTCGAAACCTTAAAATATGTTTGTAGCGAGTGTGGATAGTGTTAGGAGCAACAAGCCTGAATGTCAGTAATGTAATAGGCGACACTTCAGTGAGTGTAGATTTGACCGCGTGATTCGTAACAAGTAATAAATATTTATAATGAATATCAAACCTAGACTAACTATTATCATGACGAAAAGGCAAGCGCACCTATCGAATAATAGTATATTAATGGCAAGACCGGGATATCGTACCCAAGGGAACCAAAAGTACCAGTAATAACTATCTTTTTATTATCTAGCCTAGGAATAAAAGGGTTTGTTTATTAAACTAACTATCTAAACTAATTAACTAATTTAATTAAAGCGAAGAGAAAATTTGGAAAAAGACTTGAAGAAAAGCAATTGATAAAGACGACACCCAATGAGGAATCCACCTACATTTCACTTGTTATCTGACTCTGAACCGGACGATTATTCACTTGACTTGATCCGTGAGACTCCCTAACCTATGTTATTATCCCTTTCGAGACTAATAATGTCTAACCCTCAGTTGAATTAATTGAAATTTCTTTCTTAATTAAAACCCCTAGGGAAGCAGTAAATCGCTCTATGGACTCTCATATTAGGTTTCACAGGAGTTCGATCAAATCCGCTTAATTATGCCAAATCTACTCTTAGGCAGGGTCTATTCCTCCTCTACATAAGCACATCAAATCATGAATTAATACCTGGAATATTAAGTCAAGCATTAAGAACACATAATTAAGAACAAATCAAGTATTTATCATACAGTTCAGATAATAATAACAAGATCCATCATCGGTTTTATCCCCCTTAGGTATCTAAGGGGTTTAGTTCATAATAAAATAAGAGTACATCTCAAAAGTATAAAAATAACAAAACATGAAGAAAACTCTAAAACCCCTGAAGGAATTCTGAGAGAGATCTTCAGTCTTGAAGTAGCTCTGGCTTTTGGGATGGATCGCCTGGCTTTCTTCAAGTAATTCCTAGCGTGTAGTTCTGTATTCCAGAAAAGTTCTTGAAGAGGGCCCCTCTTTATGTCATACTTAGGGTGTTTATATGGGCTTTGGATTGGCTTTCTTCTTTCCTAAGTACCCTTTTCCGTGTAAAATACAACTCTTTAAAAAATGGACACGCCCATGTGCCACGACCGTGTGACGTGATTGCTAGGCCGTGTTCGATCCGTTAAATTGCCACGGCCATGTGGGCTTAATGGCCACGCTGTGTGAATGTGTAAACCTTGGTCGACACCCCCGAAGGCCACAGGCTTGTGAGATGCCCGTGTGGCAGGGTTTAGGCCGTGTGATCTTCTCGATTTGGTCCGTTTTGTCCCTTTTTATCTCGTTTTTGGCTCCTTTTGACTCTTGGTGCTCTCCTGAGTACAAAACATGAAATAACCGGATTAAGAGCACCAAAATCCACAAATATAGTAGTAAACATCCATAAATATGCTAAGTATTTGGGGTAAAACTATGTATAATTTGGCGTTTATCAAATACCCCCACATTTAAGCATTTGCTTGTCCTTAAGCAAAACTTTCATTTACTGTTAGAATTCATTCTTTTCAATCACATGATTAGTATTGATAATGTTACAAACTATTCCATGGAAAATCATACAGTGAGAATTTAACTATAGGGGCATTAAAAGCCTCAAACAATCTAAATCGAATATTTTGATAATAAAATCATAGGTAATCTCCTTTCTCTAAGTAATTACCTATAGTCCTAAATATACAGGAGATGACATCCTCACTAAAGATTCACTCAAATCACTCAAAGTGTTTAAGGTTTAAGATTAAACACTCGATTGTCTAACATGAAAAGTTATTACCATAGGCTTGCATGAAAATCAAATCTCCACCACTTGTAAATGATATGATACACTAATCAAAAGGTCTTTGCATGGTTGTAATGGGGTTTAGGTTACAAGTATGGATACAAGCTAAAGAACAGGGGTTAGAATTGAGACAATTTCAATTTGTTACCCCACTATCAAAAACTTAATTACTGAACCACAAACAAATATCTAAAACTATTTTACATGAGTTCATGACAACTTTAGCTTGCCGAGAATTACATTTTTTTTATGAACAAATCAAGTCAATACAATACAGAAATTATACTTCATGATTCAGTAACAAAAAATGGGAACATAGTGAGGTAATAATATTAAATTTAATCTCGATAAAAAGGTAAATTAAGTAAGAGGATTTCAACATAATGGGTTAATAAGTTAATTATGTGGGAAGGATTTTTATGGAGTAAATGGGTTAAATCCTAATTGCCTTTATCATCTCAGTATATCAAATCATATGTGTGATATCGACATGTATAATCGAAGCAAGTTCTAGAATAACAGTTCAATGTTGACACACTCAAACCACAAAAGAAGTGAGTAAGAAAGAAAGCTATATGCTCAAAAGGCTCAAAAATCTCACCAAAAATTTGGGTTTTTGATGTCATTTCTATATACTTAGGATTTCAAGATAATACCTCAATTTAGGAGAAATAGTCTAAAAAATTTTATTTCTCAAAATAACAACTTATCATGCTCGATTCTTTAAGGTCCTATAATCAAATAATCATGCATAATTCCCTTGGTATAATTCATGACATATCAACAATAATTATAGATCAATCAGAATTCATTCTATCAATATTATGAGAAAATCACTTAAGCACAAGACCAAATTCAGGGATTTGAGAATAATGCAAAAAGTTAGGTTTCATGTTCACCCCCACACTTAAGATGTACATTGCCCTCAATGTACAAAGATAAATTAGTCAAAATAAAGAAAATCATAAGAGGAAAGGAGGTGAAACTCCCTATTATATGGATGTGGAGCTTGATTCTGAGGATGGAGTGTTCGGGGAAAGTGGTAGCTACCATTACTCTTGGCTAGATAAAGAAATTGGGTCGTTGAACATGGCACTCGTGAGGTATTGTTTCCCTTTTGTTTCCTCATTCCGTAAAATATTCCTAGCAGCTTTGCTTGGAAGTCTGTAGAATCATGAAGAGCTTATTAAGAGTTGGTGTTGAAGAGAGCGTAGTAGAATCACTTGTTAGAAATACGAGAAAATGGAAAAAGTAATATTTACTAATATCGATATGTCTTTTAAAATAAAATAATAAAATTGAAATGGAAATAAAAATCAAAAGAAAAAGAAAAATAAAATAAAATAAAAAATAAAAATAAGAATAAATAAAAAAAGGAGGATTCAATGATCCTCGTCGGTGGGGACCTCAGGTGGTGGTGCTGGAGTGGCGATGTGAAAGTGCTAGCACAGCTGCTACATCCTGGCCTACATATCGTCCATCTGTCGGTCCCATTGCCGATCTCACTCGTGAATCATCTCGAACTGCGTAGTGCAATATTGCTCGAAGTGGGCGAGTCGATCAGAAAGATGTGCCAATGAAGCAGCCACATGAACTAGTCGTTCTCTAGGTGGCGCGCTGGAAGGCTCCTCATGCTGTGGGGAACATCATCAGGGATGCCCTCAAGATCTTCCTCGTCAATGGCATGCGAGAGACGGTACTGAGGAGGATCGGTCCCATGTCGGCTCTCGATTATCCTCATGTGTAACATAGTCGTGATGCCCTGTGGGGACATCTGACCTATCAGGGTAAGAACTGATGACTGGGGCCACGGTGTTGAGGAGGCCGAAGTGTCTGGCAAGGTGCGTCACGTAGGGGCCGATGGAGATCACTCCCTTCCTATGCCGCTCGGTCTGATGGCGAATGGCGAAAGTAATGAAGTAGGCCAAGTCAGTCATGTGTACATTCGCCATGCACCATAAACAGTAGGCATCGTGGGTGTTGATGATGCCAGTGCTCTCTCTTCTTCCGGTCAAGTTGTGTACCAATATGGCATGGAGATATCGTAGGGAAGGGGGAGAGCTAAGGCCTTCGAGCAGCTGGGGTCGTAGGTGGAAGAGAGTGGTGCCAAAGCCTTCCAGCACAATGAGGGGGAGATGTGGATATTGCGTGGTAGTGCATTCATGTCCTCCTCCTCCATAAATTCATCGGTGTAAAGTCCCAAAGCAACTCCAAACTCTAGGACACTCATCGCACGAACTAGACCACCGAATTGGAAGTGAATGGTGCCTGGGTCATCATTGTTCGTCATCACCACCTGTAAATGAAAAGTAGAGCATAATTCTAAAGTTAGCTCTAAATAAGTGGGCTCGATAATCGCGAAGAACCATTCCCATGGGTCTGTGGACAGGAGGGCGCGGATGGCATCAGTGAGCTGGACTTGCTCTATGGCGGCCCAGTCGATGCAGCGACATGTGGTGATGGGTTGTGCGCGTAGTATCTGAAATAGCTCCTCCTACGAAGCTTGTAGAAATTCAAGGAACGGGTGTCGAACTTTGGCCGTAGCACGTACCAAGGAAGAACCCGATCCCTTACGTCTCTTTGAGGATAGGACCGCGACTTTCTTGCCTCTTGATGACGACATAATGTACCTGAAAATACATGAGCATTGATAGAATCTAAGATACATCAGTAGTTAAGCAATAGGCCTAAAATTAGTATATGCTATTTAGTAGCTTAAACAAGTCAAATGTAGAAAATTCTAAAGCAAATTCCTAACTTGTCTAAAACATATTTGTAATAGTAAAAATATCTATGCAAAGCATGTAGGATACTAATGTAGCAATACAAATTCGAAAAATAAGGTTAAGAAAGTGAACCAAAGGCTGTTGTAAGGCAGTGCACGGGCGTGTTGGTTGGTGAGCACGAGCGTGTGATGCGGGAAGGAAGTCATGTGGTCGGAAAATGAAGGGTATTGGGAGGGAAAAATGGGGATTAATGCAACAGGAGTAGATTTGAGGGTGGTTTGGGGGTTGGGGAAGTGAAAATCTGGGGAATGGTGGCCGGAATAGGATTAGGGGTTGGGGGAGGGTAGATTTTGGCTAGGGTTTTGAAAGGAGGAAGAAGATGAATAGTGGTTTGTTTATATAGGGAATGGTTACACGGCTTAGGGCCACGCCCGTGTACTTTGAGGGTGAGACCATGTTTTTCAAATTTTGCAAGTTAGGTCGTGCCCGGGTACTATCACACGCCAATGTGTCTTAAGCATGTGTCAAACACAGCCATGTCACACAGCCGTGTCTAGCCTTGTTCGCTTCTCCCATGCCCGTGTATTATTCTACACGGCTGAATGGCACAGGCGTGTTGCATGCCCGTGTCAAAGAAACAGAATCGACCCTTGTCCCTGCACGCCTGTGGTTTTCTATCCCCACGCTCGTGTTTTTCCTAAGTTCACCCACGGCCATGTCACACGGCCGCGGGGATTTATCGCTCCTCGTGTTCTGGGGAAATCATGTCCTGCTTCAACATGGCCGTATCGGACGACCGTGTCTCTTCCCCTATTTGGCCATAGCTTTAGGCACGCCCGTGTGCCTAGCCGTGTGTGCTGAAAACTTTGCAATTCAAAGACTAAGTTAATTGATTCGAAGTGTGAGAAGTTAAAAATAAAGAAATCAAAATATGTTAGTGCTCGGGCTGCCTCCCGAGAAGCGCTTATTTATAGTCTAAGCTCGACTAACCTCTCTGACAAATGATCATGGTGGTTTGAGGAGTTCATACTCGTCATTCCTGTTGTCAATTTTAAAATAAGGTTTTAAACAAGTGTTAGTTACCTAAAAAGTGCTGAACTTGGGATGACTCACCTCCACTGTACTGAATAGAAAAATACTAAGTATCGTAAGAGGGATTTCCTCATTTGGTGTGGTAGTGACAATGTGGGGACCTGCGGCATTTAGTAAGACTTTATCGCCAACCTAAAGTTGATTAGGAGAGGTATCGGGCTTGTGTTGGCGTAGTTTCGATTTATCACGTGTTCTCGGCTTATGTGCTCGCCATTCATCTAGCTCCTCTATTTGAAACCTTCATTCCTCATGGACGTCTTTGTTCTCTTCATGATAGTAGCACACTGTCTCTGTTGTCTTGGTTCAAGGAAGTTCCTACAAGGATGATTGAATTTTAGTTTTATCCTCGATAGGTTTTATAGCATTATCTTGAGTCTTAGAGGTTTTGACTGAGTCGCGTGCTTGGAGTGTTACTGCATCGTCACCTGCATGAAGTGTTAGCTCTCCTGTGCCTACATTAATAATGGTTCTGGCAGTTGTTAAAAATGGTCGACCTAAAATTAACGGTACCTTGTTATCCTCATCCATATCTAAGACAAAGAAGTCTACTGGGTAAATAAATTTATCAATTTTAACGAGAACGTCTTCAATAATACCCTTAGGAAATCTAACTGTTTTGTCAGTCAATTGTATGCTCATCCTAGTCTGTTTGGGTTTACCAAGACCGAGTCGTTTAAACATTTTATAGGGCATAACATTTATACTTGCCCCTAGATCAGCTAAGGCATTATTTACAGATAAACTACCAATTAAGCAAGGAATTGTAAAACTCCCTGGATCTTTCAATTTGTTAGGTATTTTTTCTTTAGAATAGCTGAGCAGACTGCAGTGAGTTCCACATTTGATGTAGCGTCTAATTTCCTTTTATTGCTCAGAAGTTCCTTTAAGAATTTTGCTGAGTTAGGCATCTGCGAAAGAACTTCAATAAAGGGTAAGTTAATATGTAATTTCTTTAAGAGTTTGACAAACTTATCGAATTTTTCTTCTGTTCTGTCTTTCATCATCGCTTTAGGATATGGCACACGAAGTTCATGATTCGTACTTACCTGTTTGGGATATTATTGTTTACCTCTTCTCGTCCTTTGCTCATCGCGTTGTTTTGTTGTATTTCTGGCTTGGGTGTAATGAGTTCGTCCTTATTTCGAGTACTAATTGCATTGAGGTGTTCCCTCGGATTAGGTTCTGTATTACTTGGTAAGCTACCTTGTGGTCGTTCGGAGATTAGTTTGGACAGCTGGCCTATCTGAGTTTCGAGTCCTTGGATTGATGCTTGTTGATTCTTAAGTGCTATCTCTGTATTTTGGAAACGGGTTTCTGACACCGAGATTAATTTAGAAAGCATCTCTTCAAGGCTTGATTTCTTCTCTTGTTGATAAGGTGGCTGTTGAAAACTATAAGTATTTTGTGGCTTTTGATTCCCTTGACCACCCAGGAGAAATTTGGGTGGTTCCTCCAACCTGCATTATAGGTATTACTATATGGGAAATATTGAGATATAAAATTATTGTTACCCATATATTTGACTTGTTCTTCTTCAGTTGTAGGATTGAAGGGTTGGTATTCTGTATGCACACCTCCTCCGCTTAAGTCACACCTCATTACTAGATGTACCTGTGTAGAACCAAGAAAACTATCAATCTTTTTATTGAGAAGTTCTACCTGATTTGACAGCATAGTAACTGAGTCGACATTATAAACGCCAACTATTTTTGTTTGCTTTGTCCACATAGCTTTCCACTAATAGTTATTCAGTGACATCTCCTTTATAAATTCATAGGCATCTTCCGGCGTTTTATTGTTGATGGTTCCGCCAGCAGCTACGTCAATCATTTGTCTTTTCGAGGGATTCACACCATTGTAGAACGTTTGAACTTGCAGCCAAAGTAGTAACCCATGGTGAGGGCACCTTCTCAGTAAGTCCTTGTATCTCTCCCATGCATCATAAATTGTTTCTAAATCCATCTGCATAAAAGAAGAGATATCATTACGTAACGTAGTCGTTTTAGCCGGCGAAAAATATTTTAGTAAAAATTTCTCGGTCATTTGTTCCCAATTAGTGACAGACCCTCGTGATAACGAGTTCAACCACTGTTTATCTTTGTTTCTTAGTTAAAAGGGAAATAACTGAAGGCGAATGGCATCATCAGAAATGCCATTAATTTTGAATGTATCGTAAAATTCAAGAAAATTCACCAAGTGCGTGTTGGGATCCTCATCTTGCAAACCATCAAACTGAACAAACTGCTATATCATCTG
Organism: Gossypium arboreum; assembly: GCF_025698485.1. Taxonomy (NCBI): domain Eukaryota; kingdom Viridiplantae; phylum Streptophyta; class Magnoliopsida; order Malvales; family Malvaceae; genus Gossypium; species Gossypium arboreum. The sequence goes on from NC_069075.1 coordinate 25,587,528, forward strand.
AATTGTGTTAGGTTTTAGTTTGAAATTATTCGTAGCAATAGCAGGTCTAACTATACTAGACTCAGTTCCTGTTAAAGAGGGTTTAGCATAGTCATACATAGTACGTAGAGTAGGATTTTGATTAGCTGCAATTGCAGGAGGCAACTGATCGCCTAGGTTTTTGGCCATCTCTTCGGTTGGGGTTTAAGGATCGTCTTCTCGCTCGTTCTCCGTGTATCTTAAACTACGCCTTATTTCCCTTTGATTTCTATGAACTGTGCAATCGATTTCTTCGTCAAAAAGTAGTGGTCCTAATGGGTTTCTTCTAGTCATAAACTATAAAAACCTACCAAGAGAGAGAAAAAGTAAATTAATAAATAATAAAATAAAATAAAATTGTAAGAAAAATAAATGGCTAAAGTAATAAAAATTTAGTGTTCCTAATATTTCACTTCCCCGGCAACGGCGCCAAAAACTTGATCGCGTGATTCGTAACAAGTAATAAATAGTTATAATGAAGATCAAACCTAGACTAACTATTATCACGACGAAAAGGCAAACGCACCTATCAAACAATAGTATAGTAATGGCAAGACCGAGATATCGTACCCAAGGGAACCAAAAGTACCAGTAATAACTACCTTTTTTATTATCTAGCCTAGGAATAAATGGGTTTGTTTATTAAACTAACTATCTAAACTAATTAACTAATTTAATTAAAGTGAAAAGAAAATTTGGAAAAATACTTGAAGAAAAGCAATTGATAAAGACGACACCCAAGGAGGAATCCACCTAGATTTCACTTGTTATCAGACTGAACCGGACGATTTATTCACTTGACTTGATCCGTGAGACTCCCTAACCTATGTTGTTATCCCTTTCAAGACTAATAACGTCTAACCCTCAGTTGAATTAATCGAAATTCCTTTCTTAATTAAAACCCCTAGGGAAGCAGTAAATCACTCTATGGACTCCCATATTAGGTTTCACCCTAATCCGAAAAAATCTCGTAACCCTATTTCTAGGCGTTCGATCAACTCCACTTAATTATGCCAAATCTACTCTTAGGCAGGGTCTATTCCTCCTCTGCATAAGCACATCAAATCATGAATTAATACCTGAAATATTAACTCAAGCATTAAGAACGCATAATTTAGAACAAATCAAGTATTTATCATACAGTTCAGATAATAATAACAAGATCCGTCATAGGTTTTATCCCCCTTAGGTATCTAAGGGGTTTAGTTCATAATAAAATAAGAGTACATCTCAAAAGTATAAAAATAACAAAACATGAAGAAAACTCTAAAACCCCTGAAGGAATTCTGAGAGAGATCTTCAGTCTTGGAGTAGCTCCGGCTTTTGGGATGGATTGTCTGGCTTTCTTCAAGTAATTCTTGGCGTGTGGTTCATTATTCCAGAAAATTTCTGGAAGAGGGCCCCTCTTTAGGTCATACTTAGGGTGTTTATATAGGCTTTAGATTGGCTTTCTTCCTCCCTTAGTACCCTTTTTCGTGTCAAATACAACTCTTTGAAAAAGGGACACGCCCGTGTGCAACGGCCGTGTGACATGATTGCTAGGCCGTGTTTGATCTGTTAAATTGCCACGGCCGTGTGGGCTCAATGGCCAGGCTATGTGAATCGTGTAAACCTTGGTCGACATCCCTGAAGGCCATGGGCGTGTGAGATGCCCATGTGGCAGGGTTTAGGCCGTGTGATCTTCTCAATTTGGTCTATTTTGTCTCTTTTTAGCTCGTTTTTGGCTCCTTTTGACTCTTGGTGCTCTCTTGAGTACAAAACATGAAATAACCGGATTAAGAGCACCAAAATCTACAAATCTAGTAGTAAACATCCATAAATATGCTAAGTATTTGGGGTAAAACTATGTATAATTTGGCGTTTATCAAGATTGAAAGACGGGTCATGTTTTAGATGTGGTTCATATGAACATTATATTAGAAATTTCTCGAAAATGTCTGAAAAAGAAAAGGCTCAAGCTAATAGACTGAGTAATACTGCGACGAGAACGAGACCACCTAGAAACACTCAAAACACAAGTAATAGCCGTAGTTGAACAAATGACTCTACTGTGAGATCCAAGGCACGAGCACCAACTAGAGCTTATGCGATCCATGCTAGAGAAGAAGCTCCAGTGCCAGATGTTATCATCGATACATTTTCTATCTTTGATACTGATGTTACTATTTTGATTGATCCGGGATGTAACACCCCAAACCCGGCCCGAACGTTATGGCTGAATCTGGCACATCACATAGAAATGTTTTAGTGAAAACCTTGTTTTCATTCAAAAAATTAGAAACCTTAATTAACTTATAAAAACTCTCTTTCAATCACGAAAGCTTGTTTAAAACATATGATTTATGAAATCCTATCATTTTAAAATTTAGTTACAGAAATATAGAAAAACAATCTATGATTTAGGAAACCCATGTTCACCTTCTCATAATACAACGCATAAAGATAAAAATCCAAATAATAATAAAAGGGAAGGCCTTCTTACATTCTAGTCTGAAATTACTTAATAAGCTAGAAACTATATGCTTTCTTTAAAAAAAAAAAACAAGTCCAAGTCGTCTTGCTTGCTGGCCATCTCCGAGTCCCTCCAAACATTGAACCTTCTACTGAGCATCACTTGAGAAAAATAAAAGAGGGAGTGAGTTTACGAAAACACAGTGTGTACAACCCTCGACGAGTAATAAGCATTCATCAATCCATAAAATCATACATGCAATGCAATACAATGCAACATAACCCACACTAATAATCCAACCCTTACACTTCAACTTCATCCCTCGATACACATCATGTGGGGATATAAATATCGACCCACCCATCCGATACACATCAATGGTAGCCCGGTTGGGGAACTATCTTCATTGCAGCAAGCTGCCAATCACATATTGGGCTCAAAAGCCGTCGGTGGACCCACGGTTGTCAAGCAACCATGCGATCCTCATATACTTCCTCCGTTCCATAATTCCTAAACCATATGCAACCTAAACAGAATATCATATGTATGCAGCAGATATACATGTAACATCCATAAACCTTACATTCAACACATAGGGGTATTTTGATCATTTTCGCCCTTAGGGGCATTTCGATAATTTTTCTTTATTAGGTTTATTACTTACCTTGGCCCGTTAACAAGTCCTCATTGGCTAAAGTGAACAGATACTATGCACCAGGTAGGATTCCAAAGAAGAGGAGGTGAGTTATTAAGACCGCTTAAGTACCAAGCTCTCCCTAGATCCAATCCTAGACATGCATATACCCATTACCACACCTTAACCTTATGACTCGCCCACGGTCACAATTAATTAATTAAGATTTATGTCAATTAAACAATTATAAGATACTAGGCCCAAAACCCCTTACAGAGCCCAAACAAGTCTACATACATGCATATGACCCACTAAGCCCAATCTCATTCATATGGCCCATTAGGCCCAAATCAGATTCGCATAGCCCATTAGGCCCAAATCACATTCATATGGCCTATTAGGCCCAAATCACATTCATATACATGCTTTCATATAATTTCCATCACTTAACATCAAGTTGCCAATTTTGCCTATTATGGGCCCAACAACCTGTCAGGCCCACTTAGCCCCTCCTGGCCCAGTTGACCAAAACATGACATAAGTTCATGGAATCACCCATGAATCCTCAATTAATCCATCGGTTTTCCCCTTACGAGTGTTCGCGCACTCGTAAGACTACTGTAGCCAAACTTTTGACTTTTTGGCATTTCGGGATTTTCCGATCTACTTGTGTGTGTGCAATGCATGTACACACCTGGTAATAAAGTGTGCTGCGATCCCCTTACCACGAACCTACAATCGATATCACTTAATGATTACTTACATATACTTATCGAATACTTTACCAAAAGTCGAAGTCTCACCTTAACCTCACCTAAAACGCCAAGCCTTATTAGCTTTTCCTTGATCACTAATCACGAGTACTTCCCAGATCTGCATTAACCTTTATCGTTAAAAAAACATATTGGGTGACTTGTATCCAGCATATGTCACCCTTTTCTACTAAAGCCTATTCGACCAACCTTTATCGAAGTGAAGAACACTTACCAATATCTCACATCTAAGGAGCAAATCGGTAGGGATCCAAAAGACTGGGATTCGATGCTAATCCTACCAAAATCGATTAGGAGAAGTGAGGGATAGAGTAATCGATACTAACAAAACCGATCGAGAGAACAAAGCACTTACACTAGAATTGACCGAGTGGAAAGGGTAGTGGCGGCAGAGAGGATATTCAACCCTTGAAACTTCTATGGTGAAAAAGGTTATTCGACAGAAAGAAAATTAGAAATCGTTTAAAACCAGAGGTGAATCAAAAAGAAAACTTTGAGTAGGGAATAATGGAGAATCAGCACAAAGAAAAAGAAGGAAGAACAAGGTATCTTCGACTTTTAGATCTTTGGAGAAAAAGGTGTTTTTTGGCAACAAGGTGAGGGACAATTCGACATTAGCTTGGAAACCTCACATTCGGCATCTATATAAAGCCTCTAGCTGAATTTCATATCCCCTAATCCCCAATTCGGCTCCACCTCTTTACACTCCTCATCTTCTAATTTTTCTCCCTGATAACCCCTTAATCCCCTCCTCAAATTTCTCCTCTTATCACTCCCTACAGAGTTCACACTCAACGCCACCACTTTCCATCCCTTAAGCAAAAATAAATCCTTCCTTTAAGAAATAAGGGATTCGAGCCCCTTACCTCTTTTCCTTTCGTGTGGCGCCACTTGCCACTCCACCACAAGGCTTTCTTGTGTCCAATTCCTCCTTCATTTATTTAAAAGCCAACCTACTTGCCAACAAGGTTCTTTTAATAATTAAACCATAATTTCCTTCATCCCTAAGTTCGAACTCAAAGCTTAACCAAGACCTACTATCACATAATTAACACTTGACTAGGAATGTTAAGCACAATTTTTATCGAAACCGAAAAAAAAAGTTCAGGATTTCAGGATTTTTGGGGTGTTACACGGGATCAACACATTCATATATATGCACGACTTTAGTGTCAAGTAAGAAATTTCCTGTTGAGTCCACTAAACTTTTGGTTAAAGTAACGAATCCCCTAGGTTAATATGTGTTAGTTGACAAAGTTTTTAAAACTATCCTTTGATGATTTGGGGTTGTAATTTTCTAACTGACTTGATGTTAATGCCTTATGATTAGTTTGACATGATTTTGGGTATGGACTGGTTAACTCTGCATGATGCCATGTCAATTGTAGACGAAAGCTTATTGTGTTAAAGTGTTATAACGGTGAAAAGCTTCATATTGAATTAGGAGGATTGAGCAGTATGTCTAATGTTATTTCAGCGATGTCATCATAGAAATATGGTAGAAAAGGCTGTGAAATGTATCTCACTTACATTTTTTATTCTAGAGTTTTTGAGTTGAAGTTAGAAGGTTATAATGGTATGTGAATATACAGATGTGTTTCTAGAGGAGTTACCCAAATTACCGTCGATCCGAGAGGTTGAGTTTGTTATTGAGTTAGTTTTGGGAACATCTCCGATATCAACAGCTCCTTATAGAATGGCACCTACAGAATTGAAAGAGTTGAAAGTACAGTTGCAAGAGTTGACAGATAGCAGTTTTACTCGATCTAGCTTTTCTCCTTGGGGCGCACTTGTTCTATTTTTTAAGAAGAAGGGTGGATCAATGCAACTGTGTATCGACTATCGACAACTTAACAAAGTCATAGTTAAGAACAAGTATCCATTGTCGTGTATTGACGATTTGTTTGATCAGTTGAAAAGTGCGACAGTATTTTCAAATATCGATCTTCGTTCGGGTTACTATCAGTTGTGAGTTAAAGACTCAGATGTGTCAAAAATCGTATTTAGGACCAGGCACATACATTACAAATTTCTTGTGATGCCATTTGGTTTGACTAATGCACCTGCGGTATTTTTGGATTTGATGAACAGAATCTTTAGACTGTATTTAGACTGATTTGTAGTGGTGCTCATTGACAATATTTTGATTTATTCACAAGATTAGACTGAGCATGTCGAGCATTTGAGAATTGTTTTGCAAACTTTACACAGAAAACAACTGCTCGCTAAGTTAAGCAAATGTGAATTCTAGCTTTGAGAAGTTGAATTTTTGGGACATGTTGTATCGACCGATGGCATCAGAGTTGATCTGAGCAAAATTTCAACTGTGTAGATTGGAAACCTCCTAGAAATGTATCTAAATTTAGAAGTTTTCTTAGATTAGCTAGATATTACAGAAGATTCATCAAGGGATTCTCAATGATTGGAACACTGTTGACTAGACTATTGCAAAAAGATGTTAAGTTTGTGCGGTCCGAGAAATGTCAGCAAAGCTTTAGTCAATTGGAAGCATTGTTAACCGAGGCACTAGTGTTAGTTCAGCCAGAGTCGGGTAAAGAATTTGTGATTTATAGTTATGCTTTATTAAATGGTTTCAGCTATGTTCTAATGCAAGAGGGTAAAGTGATAGCGTATGCTTCTAGACAGTTGAAACCACATTAAAAGAATTATTCGACACATGATTTAGAGCTTGTAACGATTTTGTTTACTTTGAAGTTTTGGTGACACCATTTGTACGGAGAAAAATGTCATATTTTTACGAATCATAAAAGTTTGAAATACTTGATGTCATAGAAAAATTTGAATTTGAGACAGCACAGATGGCTCGAATTATTAAAAGACGGATTTGATCATTGATTATAACCCGGGAAAGGCTAATGTTGTTGCTAATGCTTTGAGTAGAAAATCTTGTTTGCTTTGCGAGCTTTGAACAAGCGGTTGACTTTGATTGATGATGGTTCTATTTTAGCTGAGTTAAAAGCTAGACCAATGTTTTTTGCAACATATTTGCAAAGCTAAAAAATGTGATGATTTGTTGATAGCTAAACGAAAATGGATTGAGACGACTCCTAATTTTGCGCTCTGAGAAATTCTGATCTCGTTCAACAGATTTTATGGGAAGCTCATAGTAGTAGTTTGTATGTGCATCCCGATAGCAATAAGATGTCTGCTGATTTGAAACAAATATACTGGTTGTAACAGCCAAGTTTAGACCCTAGTCGGAACAGTGGTTTCGGGACCACAAATCTAAGGTCATAAAATTATTTTGATATTATTTTTAGTTTTTACAGTATGTGATTATATATGTGTGAAAATTTGACTAAAGGACTAAATCGCATAAAATGTAAAAGTTGCATTCGATAAGTTAAAGTGTTAAATTGTTATGGATTTTATAATGAGAAGTCCTTTTATTGATATTAGACCATTAATTGTTATAATGGACATTTATAGACATGTAATATAAAGTTTATAAGTTAATTTATTAAGGTTAATTACGTAATTTAGTAATTAAATATAAGATAAATAAAACAAAAGCCAAACCATCTTTATTTTCTTCATCTTGGCGGAATATTAAGGAGGAAATAAAGTTCCCATGGTGTTTTAGCATTCGACAACTTAGAAGCTTGATTAAGGTACGGTTTTGACTAGGTTTTTGATGATTTCTATGTTTCTATGATCGTTGCTTTGAGTTCTAGCTAGCCCGTACCCTAATTTCTGAAAGTGTTGATTATTTTGAAAGATTTCATTGATGAATTCATGTGTTTTATGATGTTTGATGATGAATTATGAAAGCTTGGTGCTTAGTATATATGTTTTGTAAAGTGATTTTGAGTAAAAATGTGTATTAGGGATTAAATTGTGAAATTTGAAAATTGAGGGGTCAAAATGTGAAATAAATGAAATTTTTTGGCTACTAGAGGTCCCTATGAAATTCGGCTAAGCATGGGTCTTAATGAATTTTGTGAATTTTGTGTATTTTTTAAATAGGGACTAAATTGTGAAAATATGAAATGTTAGAGGCTAAAGTGCAAAGTGCTCATTTTTGTGTTTTTGGATGTAATTGAATGAAATGTGTGATTAAATAGTTAAATTTGAATTCATATAGATTAAGAACAAAAGAAATCGAAATTAGACCGAGGAAAGTCGAAAGTGATTGAATAATAGTTTCCATCTGCTTGTTTCTATACGAGGTAAGTTTATATGCAAATAAATGTATTTCAATTGATGTATTCATGTCTATATGAAATTGAAATGTAATGTATGACTATGGAAGATGAATATGCGAAACTAAGAAAGCATCGACAGTGATATGACATCTGAAATTCCCGTACGAACCATAGGAATAGAATAAGATACATATGTCATGACATAGGATTCCGATGTGATTTCGTGTAAGACCACATCTGGGACGTTGGCATCTATTTGAGATTTACGTGTAAGACCATGTCTGGGACATTGGCATCGTATATGATTTCGTTAAGACCCTATTTGGGACAGTGGCATCGATATTTGATTACATGTAAGACCTCGTCTGGGATGTTGGCATTGTATGAGTTTACAAGTTATCCAAGTATCCTTATCATTTCTGAATGGTTCAACGGGCATTATCGATGAAGGAATTAATATGTGAATGAATATCTGATTCAGATACGTATGAAATGTACATGTTATTCAATAATGAAAGGTGAGTATGTTATAAATGATGACATGTGAATTATAAGAGAATGAAATATGATTATATGCAAGTAAATTACGAACAAGTGAATTCAATGTGATTTATGAAATGAAATGTGATTTGTATGATCTTACTATAAATGAATTGGTTTAAGCTTATCTCATGTGTTAAGTTTATTTGTATATGGCTTACTAAGATTTTGAAAGCTTACTTGGGTGTGTTTTACATTGTTTTATAGATTATTGAAGCTACCATGAGCTCGGGGATCGCTAAGGATCTTCGTCACACTATTGAAAGTTATCTTGGTACTTTTGAAGTTGTAAATATTAATTTATGGCATGTGTAATGTTATGTTTTGTGACAACCCGTTTTAGACCCTAATCGAAATGGTGGTTTCGGAACCACGAAACTGAGTCAGAAAAATAATTAAATATTATTATCTGTGCTCATTATATGTGAATTAGCATATGTCAAGATTTCATACGAAAATGTGATCGTTTGGGTGTTTAATTAATAAGAAAGGATTAAATTAATTTCTATGTTTTATTATGTGAATTTCCATGTGTGAAAAAAAAATAATAAATTAAAATAAAAAAATTGATGCTTTAATTTTTTTATTTGGATGTCAAATTATAAAAAGGGACTCAATTAGTAAACCATAAAAATGTGATAGGTAAAAGTTGAAGTGGCCAAATTGTATATGGATAGCATAATAGAGGACTTGCATGTCAAATGGACCACTATGATTATAGTGGACGGTAATGATGATGAAAAATTTGGCATTTTGTGTATTGTATATTAGTGAAATAATATTAAATAGTTTTATATTAGAAAACCATGAATTAATAATAGAAAAAGGGTGATAAAAACAAAGTTTCTCGTTTTTTTTTCTCCCCTTTTGCAAAAACGAAACAAGAAATGGAAGAAAGAACACCTAAGGCATTTGGCCATCTTGTGTTGGGAATTAAGGTATGATTTCATATGTTTTTCTTTAGATTTTGAGAAATTTAAATTGGTTTTGAAGCTCCTAACATGACCCATGTGTATGATTTCGTGTTTGTGATGCATGAAGCATTCGGCCATGAGCTCAATGGGTTACATTGTGTATGTTTTGATAATTTGTAAGGAGAAATGTTTCCAATTGAGTATGAACAAACTAAATTACTATATGTGGCTCAAATGAGCTTGAGTAGTCGACTAATGAAGTTAGTTGAGTTATAATACTTGCCTAATAATGAAAAGAACATGAGCTTAATGCTCAAATAGCATTCGGCTTTGGACTAAGTTAAATTAGTTAGAAAATGAGTTCCAAGATAGTGAATTATATGTTAAAAGAGGGATTTAAGTTGTATATACATGTTTAGATTGAATACAAGAGGCTATGTTAGCTAATTGAGGGATTCGGCCATAGTACTATAGTGAATAATAATTTAACAAGGGTTTTAATTGTATGATAGGTTTTCGGCTGTGGTTGATTGGATAATAAATTGGTGTGATGCTTTGAATGAGATATGTACAATTATAAGTTAAATTTAAGGTTTGTTAAATTTGTCCTTATCATTGCCAAATGAGTTTAATGGCTAAAGAAAATTGTTAAGTGCTTAGTTAATGTGCATTCGGTTATTTAGGATGAGTATACATTTGATAATGTTTTGATGCTTTGAAATGGAATTTAATTATTAAATGAGTTCTAAGCTTGTTGAATTTTGAGATGTGATTGGGAGTAAATTTGACATGAGCATATTTTGCTAATGACATATTGATAAATGTTGAGTTATGATACCATGATATTAACTTAATTATCAAGTTGCCGAATGTGCTTATAAGTAAGTGAAGTTATGTTATAATTGAACTAAGTGTGGCTAGTAAAGCCTATTTAGTTTTCTTGCTATGTTTGACCATAAATATGTCTGAGTGATTCTGATTATAGCTTAACGTTTAGTTAAGCATAATTGATGCTTTAAATTATATAGTTGTATAATCGAATTTGTTTTGGTTGAGTGTTACTTTGTTAAAGGATTTTTATTATTAAGCTTAAAGGCATTCGATCATGAGATGGATTAAGGTAAATAAATGTTTATTTGTTTGTTTCAATTAAGCTCAAGAGAAAAAGGAGCTAAATTCGGAAAGGGGGAAAGCAAAAGTAGTTGATTAATCAATCCGTAATTGTGCAATGACATTCAAGGTAAGTCCTTAAGTAATTAAATTTGATTTGTTGCGCGCTTAAGATTTTATATAATATGGTAAGTAATTATTTGACCTTTACAAGTTCGATTTGCAATAAGTATATTGAATTTAGGCTATAATGCCAAATATAAAATTGATGATTTATGTATATAATGTGGCCGAATGACTATTAAGTAATGATGTGAAAGTGTGTAATATGTGTATACAATTTTATTGTACTTGTTTGTATAAAGTCGAATGTGAATTGAATAGTATATATGTGATGACCGAATAGCTATTATGAAACAAAGTCAAAGAATGGGATATTTGTATAATAGATGTGTAACACCCCAAACCCGGCCTAGACGTTATGGCCAAATTTGACGTGCCACATTAGAGTTAAAAATCTGTGTTTCATTTTAGTGTTTTAAAACCATATATTTTGTTGATTAAACAAAGTGTATGGAAGCTGGGCACCAGGTAGGTATCCGAGACAGAGGAGGTGAGCCATGAAGGCTGCTTAAGTACCAAGCTCTTTGATTGGATCCAATCCTAGACATGCCCACAACCATAGCCACACTTTGTTATATCGAGTTTAAATTTGTTTAAGTGAACGACTTTGATAAATCGATTAATCGTGGTGTTGAACTTTTTGAAAACAAGTATCGTTTTGAAAACACGTCCTAAGTCTAGCCCATTTGAATAATTATCAACCAATTTTAAAGTTGTTAAAATTAAAATAATCCCAAAAAGAAATAAAAGAAAAGTTAGAATGGCCTTATTACAACCCAAAAATAAACAATAATTAAAGGAAATTAAATGGAAACCAGCGCTTATTTAAAAGTCCAAAGACAATCACCGTGGCCCTCCGAATCCCTCCGCCCAAGTCTCCACATCAAGGCTCACTGCAAGGTTAAGGAAAGGGTGAGTTTGGAAACTCAGTGTGCAACAAGCCCCTTCAGAGCCCAAAATAATAGCGACTGTTGGGTCTAAGCCCAAATCCAATCTCAAAGCATGTCTTGGGCCATAGCCCTTTTCATATTTCATATCTCATAACACCGGGCGAAGCCTTTTCAAGTTTCATATTATTGGGCGAAGCCTTTATCAGAATGGTGTGGCCCATAGGCCCATTTTTATATCACATGTAATGTCAAATGAAAGAATGCAACCCATTTCGGAGACTACTCAACCCACCATCCGCTACTCTCCACCGCATACCAACCAACACACCATGTGGGGATTAACTCGACCCACCCCGCCATAACTCTCCTTTGGCAAAGATAGTTGCTTTATCATATCTTGGAGGCCTAGCCTCTTTTAATAATGGGCCAAAAGCCCTTTTAATAATCGGGCAAAAGCCCTTTTAATAAGCGGGGCATAAGCCCTTTAATAATCAGGGCATAAGCCCTTTTGATAACTGGGGCATAAGCCCTTTAATAACTGGGGCATAAGCCCTTTTGATAATTGGGGCATAAGCCCTTTAATAACTAGGGCATAAGCCCTTTTGCACTTCCTCCATCCATATAAATTCCCAACCCAATGCATTTATGAACATCTCATGTGCATATCATACATATCATGTGCATATCATACATGTCATGTGCATATCATACATATCATGTTTATCAAAATCCCATGCATTAAGTTCATATATAAACCCTAGGGGTATAATGGTCATTTTTACCTAGGGGCAAAACGGTCATTTTCATATTATAACGGTAATCTTGTAATTTTACCAAAAATTAGGGTTTCCATGTTCATTAACGGATACAAACAATTCATGGGTGCAAACAGTGATTCTGGCCCATTTTTAGCGAAAAAGAGTTATTGGGCCAAAAACCCCTAATGGGCCCTACTTAGCCGATTCTGTCATCTAGGCCCATTTTCCCTATATCCCATAATGGTTTTAACAGTCTTATCATGCAATTTAACTGATTTCCCATTTTCTACCAAATTTACCCAAATGGGCCCGAAAGCCTATTGGGCCCTAATTCACCCTCGAGGCCCAACTTACCGTGAACGCCAAAATCACGCCCTTACTGCTTCCATTGTTCCCAATCATCATCTCATCGATTCTAACTAACTAGTGAGCGTTCACTTGCTCACACGTCCTCGAAATGCGAATTTGACATTCGACTTTTCGCATTTTATCGCTTTAAGCTATGAAAAGGGTTCGTTTACACATGATTTGCGATATTCCTCGTGAGATCTCCTACATGATTTCTCCTATAATCATTTGTTAAATAGATCAGCTCGCAATAATTGAACCAAATCAAGAGCTATCCAATATTAACACTTACACATTCGCCACCATCCATAATGGCCTTAGGCACCTTACCTTTTCGCGATTGATGACTAGGTCTAACTACTCCAATGATCCAAGCTACTCCAAGTCGACACTACACCTTGCTGCTCCTTCACTAAATAAACCACAAAAATGTTAAAAGAAGACCCCATAAGGCCTATACCCACATTCGGCCATCTCCTTAAATTTGGGGTTTGGCTTTTGGCCAGATTACACTAGGAATTGTTTAGAGTTTGAACACTTACCACGTCTTTCTCCTCTTGAATTCGGATGCCTAAAAGGTAAAGGAATCGAACACCAACTATTGAAAAGAAAAGAAAAGGTTGCTGGTCACAAAGAATCGGCACCCCTATCTTCACCGATTTGACTTTTGCGGTATTTGGTAGAAGTAGAGATTAAGGAAAGAAACAATGGTGAATGGAGGAAATAGCGGGCTGTTTTGAAAGAAGAAAAAGAAGGAAAAATGAATAAGAGGGAGGTAGATTCGGCTGGAAAAGAAAAGAGAGAAAAGGCTACACACCAAAGAAGAATCGGCACCACTAAGACCCTAATGTGAAATTACCAACCTAATACCCTCTCTGAAAATCCCTCTCCAATCTCCCTTATTCGCCAACTCTATCTCCATATCACATCCCTAAAATCTCTCCCTTATCCCTCCTTAATTTATGCATTTAACTTGATCCAACTCTCCTCTTACAGAATCCACTTAGGTTCCAACATTTACCCTTCCTGCACATAAAAATAAATACTCTTATTTGCCAACACAGGGAATCGAACCCAGGTCTTCCTCTATGCTCCACACGCCACCTTTTTAGGAGCTTAGTGGCGTCACCCTTGCCACTTTACCAAAGCTCTTTTTGTGATATGTTTTACCCACAACTTATTATAAGGGCACCTAGCCAGAACCCCTAACTCCTAAGTCCAAAATTTAAAAATTCTACCGGGTTTTGGCCAACTCATGGGCCTTCCATAAGCCCATTTACATACCAAAATTATGAATTCTATAATCACATACCAAATTTTAGAAATTTACTTAAAATATCAAGAATCGCGAAAAACCCAAAAATCAGGATGTTACAACTCTACCCTCCTTAAAGAAATTTCGGCATCGAAATTTACTCGATCCAAACAGTTGAGGGTATCACGACGCATTGCCTCTTCGGTCTCCCAGGTAGCTTTTTCCTTGCCATGGTTCCTCCAAAGTACCTTCACCAACTGGATGACCTCCTTCTCAACACCTTGACATCACGATCAAGTATTTGCACAGTTCCTCTTCAAAGGTCAAATCCATTGTACCTCAATTTCTCATGAATCGCACGATATGAGTTGGGTCGAGAATGATATCGCTTAGCATGGACACATGGAAGACATCATGAATGCGATCCAATTCGGAGGTAACTCTAGTGATAAGCCACCGCCCTATCTGTTTAGTGATTGGTAAGGCCCAATAAACCGTGGGCTCAACTTACCCTTCTTACCAAATCTCAAAATCTTCTTCCAAGGTGAAACTTTCAAAAAGACCATGTCCCCTACCGCATATTCAATATCCTTACGCTTCAGATCGGCATAAGACTTTTGTCGATCCGCCGCCTCTTTAACCTCTTCCGATCACCTTAATCTTGTCTTGATGATTCGCTACCAACTCGTCCAAGTATTTTCCTTTCCACCAATTACGCCCAACAAGTAGGCGAACGACACCTTCGCCCATATAGTGCCTCATATAGAGCCATCTGAATACTTGCTTGGTAGCTGTTGTTATCTGTGAACTCCGCCAATGGCAAATGGTCCTCCCAAGCGCCTCTAAATTCAATAGCACAACCCTCAACATATCCTCTAAAATCTGAATAACCCTCTCGATCGCCCATCCGATCGAGGGTGAAAAGCCGTCTTGAATCCAATCGCGTTCCCAATGCCTCATGCAACTTCGCCAAAATCGAGATGTAAACCTTGGGTCTCGATGCGAAATTATCGATCATCGCACACCATGCAACCGCACTATTTCCACCACATACAATCTCGCCAACTTCTGAAGTGAGTAATCGGTTCGGACAGGTATGAAATGAGCAGATTTCGTGAGTCTATCCACAATCACCCAAACTGAATCCTTCTTAGAAGGTGTCAACGGCAACCCACTCACAAAGTCCATAGTTACCCTTTCCCACTTCCAACGTGGTATCTTTACCGGTTGTAACAATCCCGAAGGTAGTTGATGCTCGGCTGTGACATCCCTAAATTGACCCTAGTCGGAAAGTGGTTTCGGGACCACTAAACCGAGTCATAATAATAATTAGCCATCATAATTGATGCTCATTATATGTATATATATGCATGTGTGAAAATTTCATGTTTGGATTTTGTTAATTGTAAGTGAATTTTTTTATCAAATAGGACTTATGTGAGAAAATTTAGAAATGTGCTAGGCAAATGTAAGGTGGCCTATTAATACATGTGGGAAAGTGTTGTCCTTGCATGTCAAATTAGCCAAAATGAAGCATGATGGCCGGCCATGCTATGGGTGGAAACATGTCTCCAACATGTTAGACTAGTGATGCATGTAGGAAACAATAAAATAAGAAAGTTAGCATTAAAGAAATGGAAAAAGAAAATGATGATAACAAAAAAAAAGAGTGTGGATGCTTCCCCCTTGCCAGTACATGAGAGAAACAAAAGCAAAGAAAGAAAAAAAAAAAAAAAAGGGTGTTCATTCTCTCATTTTCTCCTTGCTTGGCGAATATACTAAGAAGAAAGGGGAAAAGCTTGAGAAAATCAGCCATGGAGCTTACTAGACTAAGGTGTTTTGATACAAGAAGGTATGTTTTATGCCACTCTTGAAAATGCATGTATGATTTGGAGGATTGGTTCAAAATTTTCCTTGAATCTCAAATCGAAACTAAGTTGTTAGGTGAGTTAAAATTGACCATGCATGTTGTTTTCCTTGGTGAGTGTTTTGATGTTGTTGTGATGAAAGCATGGAAATGAGTAAGTTGAATGTTTAACAAAAGGAAATTTTGTGCCATTGAGTTCTTGTTGTTATGTGTGTGTGCATGAGTATTCGGCCATGCTATAGAATTTATGTTGCAACATGATTAATGCTTAATGAGATGTATAATAGTACTTGTGAATGAGCTTGAGAGTATTTAAACAATTAGACATGAAAAGGGTGGTAATGAGGCTGAAAAATTGTTGGATGGTTATTTGGGTAAGGAATGAAGCATTCGACCATATGGGGTACAAATGGGCATAGGTGTTAAATACCTTGTATTGGAAACTTTGATAAATAAGTAGCAATAAATTAAGATGAGATTGAGTAAATTTTCAGCTTAGTTGTGTTAAGTATTCGCAATAACCATAATAATGCATGTGAATGTCGATGTTTGTGTTTGATGGAGAGGTAAATTGTTTGATTTAGCTCAAGAGCAAAGGGAACTAGATTGGACAAAGGAAAGGAGAAAGCAAACGAGTAGCCGATTTGGAACCGTTCTACCCCAAACAAGCTCAAGAGCAAAGGGAACTAGATTGGACAAAGGAAAGGAGAAAGCAAACGAGTAGCCGATTTGGAACCGTTCTACCCCAAACAAGGTAAGTCATTAACACGTATTTGATATTGCTTAAATGATTGTAAAATTTATGCAATTGTGTTTAATGGGATGATATATATATATATATGAATGAAAATGTATGTGTATGGAGTGATGACATTTGTTGAATGTAAAAGAAATAGTGAAATGTGTAGAAAGTTTGCTTTCGGCACTAAGTGTCTTGCGGGCAATACGTGTGTACGGTGTGAGATCGGCACTAAGTGTGCGTGTTGGAAATATATGGCACTAAGTGTGCAAGCTGGAAAAATCTGACCTTTGGGTGTGCGAGCTCGGAGGGTATGGCAATGTGTGTGCGGGCTTAAATCGCATGGCACTAAGTGTGCGAAATCGAGTATTAAGCACTCGTGTGTGCGTACTCTATATATATATATAAATATCTCCAATCGAACAATTATATGGAGGTGTGTCTCCATCGAGTGAGTATGGACAGCGGATCGGGTAAGCACCTTGAGCTCATGACGAATAGGTAATACGTTCATGCTTGGGGTTGAAATTGGTAAGCCTTAAATCTATGTGATGATTGAAATTGTATGGTTGTGCTGGAAAATGAGTTAATGTGTAAAATGCTTGATTATCTTGTTGTGTAGAATATGAAATGTGGATGTATGAATTGGTGCGAGATTGGACCGAAAGGTCCGAGGTATTATGGTATAGATTCGATATGGACGAGTACCTAGCCTCATTTGTTGTACATGTAGTAGTAACTTTATCAGTGGATTGATGAATGCTTATGACTTACTGAGTTGTAAACTCACTCGTTGTTTTTCTTGTCACCCATTTTAGGTCTCTCGGACTCGTATTGTTTGCGTGATCGGGACCGTCGTTGAAGTCATCACACCGCTGAAATCTTGTGGTATTGTTTTTGTTGTTGAAGAACATTTGGCATGTATAGGCTATTATATTTTGTCGAATTGTGGGTTGTAAACTTTAAGCCATGTGAAAATGGCCTATGTGGTCGTCGAGTGGGATGCTAGAACCTATAGCCACGAGTCTTAGAAACTCAAATTTTGATAAGGTGGCCATAATTTGTGTCATGCATGATGGATGATTAAGGCCAAGGAAAAATTCATGAAATTGGCATAGTCTACTGCAGTAACTGTTGCGGACAGCAGCAGTGAGACGAGATTGAAAAATCACTAAAATAGTAGAAGTAGAATTAAATAGTGAGTAAATTATGGAACTGAACCTTGATGAATCTATTTTTATATGGACGAAACAAAACGACTATATGAGCAGTATACTGAGAAATATTAAGGTTCTCGTGAGACAGGGCCAGAACGGTTTCTGGGTCCCCTGTCGCAACTTTGAAAATTACCATAAATTATCCAGAAAGAATTAGGAGTCATGCCTTATATGTACAGATTCCATTTTGAGTCTAGTTTCATTAGAAACAAACGGCACCAGTATTAAAGCCCTGTACAGAGAGATATTCAAGTTGTAACGCGCGAAGGTCAGAGCAGTCGGTCCCTGTAACATGGGTGACTTTAACTAATAAACTGTACCAATTGACCCAACCAAAATTCTAAAAATAAATCCATGGATGGGTATATGAGTCTAAATTCAGGAAAATTTACGAAACCAGTTTCCGAGTTTTGAAACTCGAGATATGATTTTAAGGCGACGGTGACGCAGTTTTCCAGCCTGACTGGTAATGTCAAATTGGTTGGTATCTTGAGAGGGTTTGGCGTTAACCCTCGTGTCCGACACCGGCGTCGGTCACGAGTTAGGGTGTTACAATTTAATTGGTATCAGAGCTATGGTTTAGTCGATTCTAGGACTACCATAGCGTGTGAGTCTAGCTATACATGCCAAATTGTTAGTGCTTAAAATGTGATGACTTCGACGGTTGAAATTTTTGTTTTGATTAGTAAATGGAACCCGGTAGAGAGACCCTTGGCGGATGACGTTGAAAGTGTAGCGGCTGCTCCCGCTAGGGACACCGCCTGTTGAGCCTCAGTCATCCGCGAATAATCAAAATGAAGGGCGAAACAAGCCTTCTTCACTATGATGAATGAGTGGGTCGCGAAGATGCCCGAACCAACCCGGCTGTCCAACCATTCCCGAATTTAAATACTCCACCCCAAGAGCCCGCAATGCCTCCAGTTATTGATCCTGTGAGGCTGAGTAAACCACTGTGGACTTGATTAGGAAGCGAGGGCCGAGGAGTTCAAGGCCATAGTTCTTGATGATGCCGAAAAGGCCGAATTTCGCTCGATAACACCATTAGAGTGTTAGATGAACTGTCATGCACACCGATGAATGTCTTAAGTGTGCTATATCCTTGTTCGAGACTCACTTACTATTGGTGGAGGACTTTAATTTCCATAGTCCCAAATGAACGAGTTACTTGGGATTTCTTCCAATCCAATTTGAAGAAATACATTAGTCAACAGTTCATCGATCGAAGCGTAAGGAATTCTTGGAACTCAAGCAAGGCCGGATGATCAGATTTGAATCTGAACATGAGTTCGTAAGACTTAGTCGGTATGCTCGGAGTGTGTGGCTGATGAGGTTGCGATGTGCAAAAGATTTGAAGAAGGATTGAATGAAGAGTTAAAGTTACTAGTGGGAATTTTGGAGATAAAGGAGTTCGTGACACTAGTCGAACGAGCTCGCAAGGCGGAAGAACTTGGGAAGGAGAAGAAGAAGGCTGAATTTGAAGCAAGAGATTACCGTAAAAGATCGACGAGTAAAGCTCCGTTCTCGGCTGTAAAGAGGTTCGTGGAGGACACCAAGAAGTCGAGGACGATCGGGAATTTCCATTAGAGCCCGACCATTGACGGAATCCCGAGCTACTTGAGAGCTAGTGTGGGTAATAATCGTCAAGAGAGACCTGAATGCCCCAATGTGGAAGACGACACCTAGGTGAATGTTGGGGTAAGTCCATTAATAGGGCTGTTATGGATGCGGTTCAAGGACCACTTCATTAGAGATTGTACGGAGCTAGATGAGAGGAATAAGACGCAAGGTGCAAGACCTAGTGGAACGACGGGTGGAGGTAGGCCCCGAGAATCTCTGGAGGTAGGGGTGGTAATCGAGAGGAGCCTCTAATACGGCCGTCCGATCCGAGACCCGTGCTCTCGCTAGAGCATATGCCATCCGCAGACGAGAGGAGGCATCCTCCCCGACGTTATCACCGGTACTTTTACTCTCTTTGATACTATTGTGATTGCATTGATTGACCCCGACTCTACTCACTCATATGTATGTGAAACCTTAGCATCCAAGAAGACTCTACCGTTGAGTCTCTCGAGTTCGTAATTCGAGTGTCAAACCCTTTGGGTCAATACGTGCTTGTTGATAAAGTGTGCAAGAGATGCCCCAAATAATTCGAGAATTTCATTTTCGGTCGATCGATGCTTCTACCATTTCATGAATTCAATGTTATTCTTGGTATGGATTGGTGATCGTACATGATGCGGTGGTGGATCGCAAAAGGAAAACCATTGATTTGAGGAGTGCAAATAATGAGGTAGTTCGAGTCGAGTCTCATCGATTTAAAAGGAGCGCCGAGGATAATATCTTCTATGACCGCTCGGAGGTATGTGAAAAGGGTGTGAAACATACCTTGCGTATGTGTTTGGAAGTAAAGAGACGGAAAGGAAACTCGAATCGGTACAGTGGTTTGTGAGTATTCAGATGTTTTTCCGAGGAGTTACCGGATTGCCACTGGTTCGAGAAGTGGAATTCGCATCGAAGTTGTACCGTACTACGCCGATTTCAATAGCCCGTGATCGTATGGCATTAACGGAATTAAAGGAATTGAAGGTTCAATTGCAAGAATTGACGGATAGAGGTTTCGCTCGACCGAGTTTTTCTCCATGGGGCGCACCTGTATTGTTTGTGAAGAAGAAGGACGGAACCATGAGGTTGTGCATCGACTATCGTCAACTCAATAAAAGACTATCGTCAACTCAATAAAGTGACGATAAAGAATAAATATCCATTGCCACGAATTGACGATTTGTTTGATCAATTAAAGGGAGCCTCGGTGTTTTCAAAGATAGATTTGAGGTCGGGGTACTATCAGTTGAGGGTCCGAGAATCGGACATACCCAAAACCGCTTTTAGAACGAGGTACGGTCACTACGAATTCTTGGTGATGCCGTTTGGGCTCACTAATGCCCCTGCGGTGTTTATGGATTTAATGAATAGAATTTTCAGGCCATACTTGGATCGGTTCGTAGTTGTATTTATCGATGACATTTTGGTCTATTCGAGAGATGAAATCGAACATCTTGAACACCTAAGGCTAGTGTTGCAAATCTTACGAGATAAGCGATTATACGCAAAGTTCAAGAATGTGAATTTTGGTTGAAAGAGGTTAGCTTTTTGGGGCACGTGGTGTCCGTGATCGGGTGTCGTGGTGGACCCGAACAAAATTTTGGCCATAGTCGATTGGAAACCACCAAGGAATGTTACCGAAGTTAGGAGCTTTTTGGGGCTTGCTTAGGTTATTACCGACGATTTGTAAAGGTTTCTCGACGATAGCCACGCCAATGACGGCTTACTCCAAAAGGATGTTAAGTTCGAATGGACGGAGAAATGTCGAAAAGTTTCGATTAACTGAAAGCTTATTTGGTGAAGCCCCAATTCTAGTGCAACCCGAATCGGGCAAAGAGTTTGTCATTTATAGTGACGCATCCCTACTTGGGTTGGGTTGCGATTGATGCAAGAAAGGCGAGTTGTGGCCTATGCGTCGAGACAATTAAAGCCACATGAGAAAAATTATCCAACCCATGATCTCGAATTGGTCGCCATCGTGTTCGCTTTAAAGATATGGCGACATTACTTATTTGGTGAGAAGTGCCATGTGTATTCGGATCACAAAAGTCTCAAATATTTGATGACTCGAGAGACTTAAATCTGCGACAAAGACGATGGCTCGAGTTGTTAAAAGATTATGAACTCGTCATTGATTATCACCGGGAAAGGCTAATGTGGTTGCGGATGCCTTAAGTCCGAAATCACTTTTGCTTTTCTGACGATGAATGTACACTTGTCTATTCTACCCGACAATGTGTTAGTAGCCGAATTAAAGGCCAAACCATTATTGGCTCATCAAATTCGGAAGCTCGAAAGTTGATGAGGAGTTGCTTGTAAAGCGGGTGAGTGTGTTCGAACAAGGAATCGAGTTTCAAATTGATGATGACGATTGTTTGAGGTTCGAAGTCGTCTGTGTGTTCCAAAGAATTGAACTTATTTCGATAATTCTAAATGAAGCCCATTGTAGTCGAATGTCAATCCACCGGGTAGTACTAAAATGTACAATGACACAAACGCCAATTTTGGTGGCCCTTGATGAAACGAGACATTTCGAATTTGTTTCAAGGTGTCCGATATGTCAACAAGTGAAAGCGGAACATCAAGTGCCATCGGGATTACTTCACCGATCATGATACCCGAATGGAAATGGGATCGAGTAACAATGGACTTTGTGTCAGGTTACCATTGACTCGAATAAGAAAGACTCGGTTTGGGTCATTGTTGATAGATCGACCAAGTCGCTCATTTTATCCTCGTCTGACCGATTTTACGCTCGATAAATTGGCAGAATTATACGTCTCCCAAATTGTTCGATTGCATGGGGTACCTATTTCTATCGTGTCGGATAGAGACCCAAGATTTACCTCGCGATTTTGGAAGAAGTTGCAAGAAGCTTTGGGTACCAAGTTGCATTTCAAAGACCGCTTTTCACCCCCAAACCGATGGTCAATCCGAACGGATAATTCAAATACTCGAGGATATGTTGAGATGTTGCATCCTTGAGTTTAGTGGTTCATGGGAGCGGCATACGCCTTTGATTGAATTCGCTACAACAATAGCTTTCAATCAAGTATTAAGATGGCGCTTACGAGGCTTTATACGGTCGTAAATGCCGTACCCCATTATTCTGGATGAACTTAGTGAAGGTAAATTCTTGAGGTTGATTTGGTTAAGGATGCCGAGCAAAAGTTCGAGTAATTCGTGAAAGTTTGAAAGTCGCTCGGATCGCCAAAAGTCGTATGCGGATTTGAAAAGAAAAGATATTGAATATCGGGTTGGAGACAAGGTCTTTCTCAAAGTTTCACCTTGGAAGAAGGTGCTTAGATTTGGTCGTCAGGAAAATTGAGTCCGAGGTTCATCGGGCCATATGAAGTATCCGAACGAATTGGGCGATCGCATATCGATTAATTTTGCCCCCGAGCTCGAAAGGATTCACAACGTTTTCATGTCTCGATGCTTGACGATATAGGTCTCGATCCATCGCACGTAATTGCTCCATCCGAGATTGAGATTCACCTAATTTGAGCTATGAAGAGGAACCGGTTTACATTATGAGGCGTGAAGTAAAAGAGTTGCGCAATAGGAAAATCCCGTTAGTGAAGGTGTTGTGGCATAAACACGGAATGGAAGAAGCCACTTGGGAACTTGAGGACTCTATGAAAGAGCGATACCGAGCCTATTTACGGTAAGATTTTGGGGACGAAAATTTCTTAAGTGGGGAGAGTTGTGACATCCCTAAATTGACCCTAGTCGGAAAGTGGTTTGGGACCACTAAACCGAGTCATAATAATAATTAACCATCATAATTGATGCTCATTATATGTATATATATGCATGTGTGAAAATTTCATGTTTGGATTTTGTTAATTGTAAGTGAATTTTTATCAAATAGGACTTATGTGAGAAAATTTAGAAATGTGCTAGGCAAATGTAAGGTGGCCTATTAATACATGTGGGAAAGTGTTGTCCTTGCATGTCAAATTAGCCAAAATGAAGCATGATGGCCGGCCATGCTATGGGTGGAAACATGTCTCCAACATGTTAGACTAGTGATGCATGTAGGAAACAATAAAATAAGAAAGTTAGCATTAAAGAAATGGAAAAAGAAAATGATGATAACAAAAAAAAAAGAGTGTGGATGCTTTCCCCCCTTGCCGTACATGAGAGAAACAAAAGCAAAGAAAGAAAGAAAAAAAAAAAGGGTGTTCATTCTCTCATTTTCTCCTTGCTTGGCGAATATACTAAGAAGAAAGGAGGAAAAAGCTTGAGAAAATCAGCCATGGGAGCTTACTAGACTAAGGTGTTTTGATACAAGAAGGTATGTTTTATGCCACTCTTGAAAATGCATGTATGATTTGGAGGATTGGTTCAAAATTTTCCTTGAATCTCAAATCGAAACTAAGTTGTTAGGTGAGTTAAAATTCGCCATGCATGTTGTTTTCCTTGGTGAGTGTTTTGATGTTGTTGTGATGAAAGCATGGAAATGAGTAAGTTCGAATGTTTAACAAAAGGAAATTTTGTGCCATTGAGTTCTTGTTGTTATGTGTGTGTGCATGAGTATTCGGCCATGCTATAGAATTTATGTTGCAACATGATTAATGCTTAATGAGATGTATAATAGTACTTGTGAATGAGCTTGAGAGTATTTAAACAATTAGACATGAAAAGGGTGGTAATGAGGCTGAAAAATTGTTGGATGGTTATTTGGGTAAGGAATGAAGCATTCGCCATATGGGGTACAAATGGGCATAGGTGTTAAATACCTTGTATTGGAAACTTTGATAAATAAGTAGCAATAAATTAAGATGAGATTGAGTAAATTTTCAGCTTAGTTGTGTTAAGTATTCGGCAATAACCATAATAATGCATGTGAATGTCGTATGTTTGTGTTTGATGGAGAGGTAAATTGTTTGATTTAGCTCAAGAGCAAAGGGGAACTAGATTGGACAAAGGAAAGGAGAAAGCAAACGAGTAGCCGATTTGGAACCGTTCTACCCCAAACAAGCTCAAGAGCAAAGGGGAACTAGATTGGACAAAGGAAAGGAGAAAGCAAACAAGTAGCCGATTTGGAACCGTTCTACCCCAAACAAGGTAAGTCATTAAGCACGTATTTGATATTGCTTAAATGATTGTAAAATTTATGCAATTGTGTTTAATGGGATGATATATATATATATATGAATGAAAATGTATGTGTATGGAGTGATGACATTTGTTGAATGTAAAAGAAATAGTGAAATGTGTAGAAAGTTTGCTTTCGGCACTAAGTGTCTTGGCAATACGTGTGTACGGTGTGAGATCGGCACTAAGTGTGCGTGCTGGAAATATATGGCACTAAGTGTGCAAGCTGGAAAAATACGGCACTGGGTGTGCGAGCTCGGAGGGTATGGCACTGTGTGTGCGGGCTTAAATCGCATGGCACTAAGTGTGCGAAATCGAGTATTAAGCACTGTGTGTGCATACTCTATATATATATATAAATATCTCCAATCGAACAATTATATGGAGGGTGTGTCTCCATCGAGTGAGTATGGACAGCGGATCGGGTAAGCACCTTGAGCTCATGACGAATAGGTAATACGTTCATGCTTGGGGTTGAAATTGGTAAGCCTTAAATCTATGTGATGATTGAAATTGTATGGTTGTGCTGGAAAATGAGTTAATGTGTAAAAATGCTTCGATTATCTTGTTGTGTAGAATATGAAAATGTGGATGTATGAATTGGTACGAGATTGGACCGAAAGGTCCGAGGTATTATGGTATAGATTCGATATGGACGAGTACCTAGCCTCATTTGTTGTACATGTAGTAGTAACTTTATCAGTGGATTGATGAATGCTTATGACTTACTGAGTTGTAAACTCACTCGTTGTTTTTCTTGTCACCCATTTTAGGTCTCTCGGACTCGTATTGTTTGCGTGATCGGGACCGTCGTTGAAGTCATCACACCGGCTGAAATCTTGTGGTATTGTTTTTGTTGTTGAAGAACATTTGGCATGTATAGGCTATTATATTTTGTCGAATTGTGGGTTGTAAACTTTAAGCCATGTGAAAATGGCCTATGTGGTCGTCGAGTGGGATGCTAGAACCTATAGCCACGAGTCTTAGAAACTCAAATTTTGATAAGGTGGCCATAATTTGTGTCATGCATGATGGATGATTAAGGCCAAGGAAAAAATTCATGAAATTGGCATAGTCTACTGCAGTAACTGTTGCGGACAGCAGCAGTGAGACGAGATTGAAAAATCACTAAAAATAGTAGAAGTAGAATTAAATAGTGAGTAAATTATGGAACTGAACCTTGATGAATCTATTTTTATATGGACGAAACGAAACGACTATATGAGCAGTATACTGAGAAATATTAAGGTTCTCGTGAGACAGGGCCAGAACGGTTTCTGGGTCCCCTGTTGCAACTTTGAAAATTTACCATAAATTATACAGAAAGAATTAGGAGTCATGCCTTATATGTACAGATTCCATTTTGAGTTTAGTTTCATTAGAAACAATCGGCACCAGTATTAAAGCCCTGTACAGAGAGATATTCAAGTTGTAACACGCGAAGGTCAGAGCAGTCGGTCCCTGTAACATGGGTGACTTTAACTAATAAACTGTACCAATTGGCCCAACCAAAAATTCTAAAAATAAATCCATGGATGGGTATATGAGTCTAAATTCAGGGAAAATTTACGAAACCAGTTTCCGAGTTTTGAAACTCGAGATATGATTTTTAAGGCGACGGTGACGCAGTTTTCCAGCCTGACTGGTAATGTCAAATTGGTTGGTATCTTGAGAGGGTTTGGCCGTTAACCCCTCGTGTCCGACACCGGCGTCGGTCACGAGTTAGGGGTGTTACATCGGCCTTTACTTGTTGACATGTCAAACATCTTCCTACAAATTCGGTCACTTCTCGCTTAAGCCCAGGCCACCAATATTGCTCTCGCAAGTCTCGATACAACTTACTCCCTCCTGGATGCATAGCACAAGGTCCATTATGTGCTTCTTTCAAAATCATCAATCTCAAATTGGAGTCTTTCGGCATACAAATTCTTCCTCGAAAACAAAGAACTCCCTCACTATTTAACCCAAAGTCAGGATTCTCCCCCTTCTCAACTTGCTGAAACTGAGAAACCAATGCCTCATCCTCTAACTGTTGCTTCTTAATTTGTTCTACCCAAGTCGGTCTTACTTGCAACTCCGCCAATAAACTTCCGTCGTCATACAAACTTAGACGAGCAAACATCGCCTTTAATTCCGCCACAGCCCTTCGACTTAGCGCATCAGCCACGACATTCGCCTTACCTGGATGATACTCGATCGAACAGTCATAGTCCTTTAACAACTCTATCCACCTTCGCTGCCTAAGATTCAGCTCCTTTTGAGTCAGCAAGTACTTAAGACTCTTGTGATCCGTATAGATGATGCATTTCTCTCCATACAGGTAATGCCTCCATATCTTAAGTGCAAAGATTACCGCTGCCAATTCCAAGTCATGAGTAGGGTAGTTCACCTCATGCGGCTTAAGCTGTCGTGAAGCATAAGCGACCACTTTACCCTCTTGCATCAACACGCAGCCCAAACCTACATGTGACGCATCGCTGTACACAGTGAAATCCTTACCAGACTCTGGTTGAATCAAAATTGGCGCTTCCGTCAAAACCTTCTTCAACCTCTCAAAAGCCTCTTGCTGCTTATTTGTCCAAACAAAAGGTGCTCCCTTCCTTATAAGTTTCGTTAACGGTGCTGCCAACACAGAAAATCCTTCTACAAATCTCCGATAATAACCTGCCAACCCCAGAAAACTTCGAATCTCCGTTACCGACTTCGGTGGCTTTCATTCCAAAATTGCTTCAATCTTTCGAGGGTCCACCTTGATCCCCTCGGCAGACACAACATGCCCCAAGAAGGTAACTTCCTTCAGCCAAAACTCGCACTTACTAAACTTTGCATAAAGTTGCTTCTCCCTAACACTTGCAAGACTACACGAAGATGCTCATCATGCTTCTCTTCCGTTTCCGAATACACCAAGATATCGTCAATAAAAACGACTACGAACCGATCCAAGTATGGTTGGAATACCCAATTCATCAAATCCATGAATGCTGCCAGTGCATTAGTCAACCCAAATGGCATTACCAAAAACTCGTAATGACCGTATCGAGTCCTAAACGCCGTCTTATAAATATCCCCCTCTTTAACTCTTAATTGATGATATCCCGACCTAAGGTCGATCTTAGAAAACACCGAGGCTCATTTTAATTGGTTGAACAGGTCATCAATTCTTGGTAACAGATACTTGTTCTTGATAGTCAGCTTATTCAACTGTCGATAGTCAATACACATTCGCATAGTCCCATCTTTCTTCTTTACGAACAGAACCGGTGCTCCCCACGGGGAAACACTTGGTCTTATAAACCCTCTATCCAACAGCTCTTGAATCTGAGCTTTCAATTCTACCAACTCCTTTGGTGCCATCCGATAAGGCGCAATGGACACAGGAGCTGTTCCAGGTAGTAAGTCGATTCCAAACTCGACTTCTCTGTTCGGGGGTAATCCAGGAAGTTCATCTGGGAATACATCCTGAAATTCTTTAATAGTCCTAACCGACTCCACCGTTATCTCCTCAAGTCCCGTTTGACTTACAAAGGCCAGGTACGCCTCACAACCTTTCCGAATCAACTTCTCGGCTCTTAACGCCGAAACAACATTGGATAAATAATCCCTTCATTCCTCTATGACCATTATCTCCTCATCTTCGGCAGTTCTTAGTACCATCCTCTTTGCAGCACAATCCAACGTCGCCTTGTGCTTAGTTAACCAGTCCATTCCCAAGATAAGATCAAAATCCCCAAATGGCAGCTCCATCAAATCTCCTCAAAGATTTTATCTTGTGTCACTAACGGTACTGCCCTAAAAATTTTATCTACCTTAACCGAATGTCCCAATGGACTTATCACTGATACCCCACTCACAGTCTTCTCAGGAAGCACATCCAAAGCCCCAGATACATTACAAGCAACATACGAGTGGGTAGAACCCACATCAATCAAAGCAGTGTAAGGCATGCTATAAATGAAGAACGTACCCGTTATAACATCAGGAGCGTCACCCTCCTCACGACGTCGTGCAGCATAAACCAACGCAGGTTGTCGAGCTTCAGCATGTCCAGCACCTCTGCCAGGTGCCCCACGTCCTCGTCCATTACCATTGCCACCCTTACCTTGCCCACGACCCCTCTGTGGTGGTGGTCCTCCTCGCCGTGGTTGGACATCCCTTTGCTCTGCCGCTAGCTCCTGAGCTGTCCTCCGAGGACACGCTCTGAACTTATGCTCCTTAGTCCCACATCAAAAACATGCTCCAGTTCATTTCCAGCACTCCCCCATATGCACCTTACCACAGTCCCTGCAAGCTTGCGGTCTATAAGTATTTACTGGCACTACCCGCACTGGTTCCTCCATCCTTGCTCTTTTAACATTTCGATTCGCGGCACTTGAGGGTCTAAAATCCCTCTTGAATCTGGGTTGATCCTTCTCACAATTTTGTCGCTCAGTCAGCTTCACCTCCTCGGCTATCTTAGCCTTTTCTACCAATGCAGCAAAACCACGTTCCCTCTGTGGAGCTATCAATATCCTAAGCTCATCACGGAGACCATCCTCGAAGCAGACACTGCGCTCATATTCAGTTGCCACTATACCACTAGCATATCGACTCAGCCTCAAAAATTCTGCCTCATACTCTGCTACAGTCTTATCACCTTGAGTCAGATTCAAGAATTCCTTCCGACGAGCATCCACATAGCTTGCTCCAACATACCTCTCTTTAAAACCGTTTTGAACAATTTCCAGGTTACTTGCTCAATTGGGGTACTCTCCCTTACGGTGATCCACCAATGGTATGCCTCGTCCCGTAGCAATGACACGCCTCCTTTCACTTTTGCTCCTTCGAGCGTCTAGATCGTCCATGATCCGTTCTGTTGCCTCTAGCCAATATTCTGCCACATTTGGGGCTACTCCAGATACACCCCTAAATACTTCTACTTCGTTGGCCCGGAGTCGCTCCGATATAGACCCCCTATTCACCGTCCCAGTACTAGCTCCAGCTACTCTTTCTAAAACCCTTAACATGGCTTGGGATAAAGCGTCACCCCATGACCCGATCATAAGACCATCTCTGTTGCTTGTGGCACAGATGGCTCCTCAGCTGGCCTATGCCCTAAGGATGAAGATTCAGCTTGCACCCTTCCGCGACCACGTCCGCGGCCTCATCCACGAGCTCCTCTTGTACTCATATCGAATTTTCTGTTTACGAGTTTTATGAAATTAGTATAACGTTCCACTGTTTATTAAGAAAATGTCTTATGAAGATATTGTGACAGCCCAAAATTGACCCTAGTCGGAAGGTGGTCTCGGGCCATAAAACCGAGGCATAAAAATAATTAAAAATTTATTTTGATGCCTATAATATGTGTGTGCTCATGTATGACATTTTATGATGATTGATTTAGTGTTATAAGGGTGAATTCCACAAGAAAGGACTTAGTAATGAACTTTGAAAGTATGATAGGAAATGTGTGATGACTAATTAAAGCATGCATGCAAAATAATGGACTTGCATGTCAAATTCCCCCTTTATAGGTGGTGGCCGGCCATGACAAGGAGGATGGGCTAAACATGTCATGAAACATGTTTTGTTGGTGCATTAGGGTGAAATAATAAACAAAGGTGTATGGGTGATAAAAATGAAAAAAAATGTGTGTGAGTGTGGTAATCCCCCCCATTGCCGTGAGTTGTAGAGAAGGAAAGAAAAAATTTTGTTCATCCTTTCTTTGAGCCAAAACTAAGGAAGAAGGAGGATTTTGCTTCATGCTTGGTTTGGAAGAGATCTAGAAGGAGATTTGGCTAAGTTTGCATCAAGATTAAGGTATGTATGAGGTTGTGTTAGGAGTTTCATGCATGTTTTGGTTGCTAACTTGATGTGCATGTTAGCCATGGCTCAAATCTTTGTTAAGCCATGGAAATGGTATTTGGCCAAAGTTGTTATGGTGATAAAGCCATTGCATGCTAAGTGTGAAGCTTGATGATGATGCATGCAATGATGGATTGTCTACTCTTGAGTAAGATTTTGAGCTTTCTTTTGTTTTATCATGATTGAAGTTGAAAAGGAGCATGATTGTCATATTCGCCATGATGCATTCATGAGCATGGTTCATGCTTCTTGCATGTTAGTTAAAATTTGTGTTTTGGATGGCTATGGACACCTTGAAATTGCCATGCTCATATATGTATATATATGTTTGCACATGATGTTTTGGTTATGAAGGAAGTGATGAATAAGTTTGTTTAAAGAAGAAGATGTTGAAGAATAATTGTGAAATTGTAAGCACATTCGGCCTAGCACACATATGAGTGCTTGATCTTTGTATTGTAAGTTTTGAGCTACAATATGCAAAGCATTAACTAGTGAAATGCATGCTGTTTTGTGTGGTATTAAGTGCATAATTGGCCTCAACATGGACAAGTATATTCGCCTTGGGTAGCCTATTGAAGGCCTTAGCTTTTCCTTGATGCTCGAATAAATTGTATTGAATTGCTTGATGTAGTATAAAATGTGCATGACCATTGTGTATTCAAGCTAAAGGGTGGCCATATGACCATTTAAATTCCTTGTCATATTCACCATAAGCTAGCACAATGAGGTTTTGATAAATTGAATTTGTTTGAATTAGCTCAAGAGCTAAGAGGGCCACAATTGGACAAGGGAAGGAAAAAGTAATCGAATAGCCGTAAAAGCCGTTCGACAACATCCGAGGTAAGTCCTCAAGAAGTGACCTTACTTGAATTATGTGAGATGAAATATGGATGTGTATGATTATTGATTATGTGTGTATGAGTATTTGAATTCCACCGGGCTAAGTCAGAAGGCGAATATGCTAATGATTATAATTGTGTTTGAGCCTTAGTACTTGAAAATGAAATATGTATGTCCAATGATTATTGATGTATGTGTGCATGAGAAATTGAATGATATCCGGGCTAAGCCCAAGACAATTATGCTGGAAATTATAACGGGTTAAGACCGAAGGCAATTGTGCTAGTGGCTACATCCGGGCTAAGACCGAAGGCATTCGTATGCGAGTCATTCTATCCGGGCTAAGACCAAGGCATTTGTGCAAATCGTGATATCCGGGTTAAGTCTGTGAGGCCTTGGTGCGGGTTACCATAACGGGCTATGTCCCGAAGGCGATTGATCGAGTAGCGACATCGGTTAAACTCGAAGGTATGTGATTTGAAAATTATAAGCTTGCTGGAAAATTTCAGCTAATGCACTTGTAAAATTTCCCAATGACAAGGTAAGTGCGGTGTGTGCTTTTTGCGCTAGGAGTAAGAGCGTGTGAATATCCGCTCCTATGATGGAACGAGTTATCGGCCTTAATGAAGCCGTTATTTGTGTATGAACATAAGAGTTGGGATGGTGAAGTAAGTATGATTATGTGAATGCGCATTAATGAAATGATGCATTTAACTATGTGAATGTATTGCTGTAATTAGAGTTGATTATATTCCTTGAGACTTACTAAGCATAAAAATGCTTACTCCATTGCTTTGGCTCTCAGTTTTCTAGATTTCGCTCGATAGCAATCGGATTCGGGATCGTTGAAGTCGAAGCCATCCACACTATCAAGCCCCCATTTTGGTATAAATTCTTGGTTGAACTTGAAATGGCATGTATAGGACTACCCCTGTTAGTTTAAAAATGTGGTGATGTATATGTATACGGCCATGCGAAAATGGCTCGTAAAAGGAAGCATGAACTTAGACTATTTGTGGTTTGTATGTATATATTTGGTGTCATGATGTGGCTATGGATTGGAAATGGGAATGTTGGTCACATGATCAGCCATTGGCATGGTTAAAATGATCATATATGAACCTATGTATGGCAAGACTAGTTGGTTCATGGAGACTACCAAATAGGTAAGACCTACCTTAAAACAGATGCTGCCAGCTGCAGTGACGTGAATGTGAAAAATCACCAAAATTCGTAGTAATGGTATTAAATAGTGAATAAGCTATGTAAATGAACCTTGATGAGTCTATTTTCATATGGAAGAAACGAAATGGTCATAGGAGTTACATGTTAAGAGATATTGAAGTTATTGTGAAACAGGGCCAGAACGGTTTCTGGGTCCCCTGTCGCAACTTTAAAATTTACTATAAATTATCCAGAATGAATTAGGAGACATACCTTATATGTACAGATTCCATTTTGAGTCTAGTTTCATTAGAAGCAAACGGAACCAGAATTAAAGCCCTGTACAGAGAGATATTCAAGTTATACCGCGCGAAGGTCAGAGCAGTCGATCCCTGTAGCATGGGTGACTTTAACTAATAAACTGTACCAATTGGCCCGACCAAAAATTCTAGAAATAAATCCATGGATGGATATATGAGTCTAAATTCAGGGAAAATTTATGAAACCAGTTTCCGAGTTTTGAAACTCGAGATATGAGTTTTAAGGCGAAGGTGACGCAGTTTTTCCAGCCTGACTGGAAATGTCCAATGGATGGGCAAAACAAGTGAACTTGGCTTGCTAACCCCTCGTGTCCGACACCGGCGATGGTCTCGGGTTCGGGGTGTTACAATTTTATTGGTATCAGAGGCACGGTTTAGTTGATTCTAGGACTACCATGATGTGTTTGGGGTCTAGCTATACATGCCATTAAATGATGAATCGATAGTGTGGTGATTTCTGACAATTTGACTTTGAGTTTGTTTATAGCAATGGATCCCGATCCCAACCGAGCAATAGCTGATGATGTGGAGAGTGTGGCGCCTGCTCCGCAAGACAAGGGACAGCGCGGCGGACTCTCAACCTATGGCCAGCAATCCGAATGATGAGGCTAGGCAAGCCTTTTATAGTGTGATGAACGAATGGTTTAATCAATACATTCGAACTAACACGGCTGTCCCACAACCTCCATTCCCGACAAATGCAACCCCGCACCTACAATACCTCCGAGAATCGACCAAATAAGGTCAAGTAAGCCCCAATCGATAGGATTCGAAAACATGGGGCCACTGAATTTAAAGCTACGGATGATGATGATGCCGAACGAGCTGAATTTTGGTTGGACAACACTATCCGGTGCTCGATGAGCTATCTTGTACACCGATGAGTGCTTAAAGTGTACCATCTCCTTGCTACGTGATTCCACCTACTATTGGTGGAGTACTCGACTTGTGGTACCTAGAGAGCAAGTGACTTGGGAATTCTTTCAAACCAAGTTCCAAAAAAAAAAAAAAAAAAAAAAAAAAAGTATATCATCGAGATTCATCGACCAAAAGCAAAGGAATTTCTTGATCTTAAGCAAGGTTCTATGTGGGTTACCGACTATGAACGAAAATTTGTGAGGCTTAGCGATACACGCGAGAATGCATTTCGTCCGAAGCTATTATGTGTAAACGCTTCGAGGATGGGCTGAATGATGATATAAGGATGTTCGTTGGCATTCTCGAAATACGAGAGATCGTAGTACTTGTTGAGCGAGCTTGTAAAGTCGAAGAGCTTAGAAAGGAGAAACAAAAAGCTGATGTGGGAACCGGAGAATTCGAAGAGGTCCTCGGAAAGTCTCTTCAACAGCAATCAAGAGATTTCGAGATGATGTGAACCGGTCTAGAGGCGCTTTGGGCTTTTCTAGACGAGGACGCGATCGACCCCTGTGACCACACGAGTCACTTCGATCGCATGATGGTGGAAATGATCGCCGAGAGAGGCGGAGTGTCAACATTGTGGCAAATGGCATTCGGGAGCTGTTGGTTTCGTGATCGCTCCTCGCTATAAGTGTGGATCGGCCGACCACTTTAGGAAGGATTGCCCGAGGATGCTTGAGCAGAATGTGAGTCGAGTGGAAACTCGGGTGCTACCACTTCGCCGAGGTAGGCCACCTAGAAATATGGGCAATGTCGTTGGCGGTCGGAGAGGATCTAGAGATGCTACCATCGATCCGAGGCTCGTGCTCTGCGAGGACTTATGCCATACGCCGCACGCCGAGGATCTGCCTCTCGGATGTCATTACGGTGCTTTCACTCTTTTCAATACTAATGTGATTGCTTTGATTGACCCCGGTTCTACTCAATCTTATATATGTGAAACCTTAGCATCCAAGAAGACTTTGCCTATTGAGTCTCTCGAGTTTGTAATTCGGTGTCAAACCCCTTGGGTCATTACGTGCTTGTCAAAAAGTGTGCAAGAAAAGTCCCTAGTGTTCCGAGGTTCTTGTTTCGGCGGACTTGATGCTTTTGCCGTTCGATGAATTCGACGTTATTCTTGGTTTGGATGGGTTGACCATGCACGATGCGGTCGTAAATTGCAAAAGCAAGACTATCGATTTGAGTGCGCGAATAACGAGATAATTCGGGTTAAGTCTACGGACTTAAAGGGTTGCCACCGTAATATCGCAATGTTGGCCGAAAATATGTAAGAAAAGAGTGCGAAGCGTACCTTGCGTACGTGCTCGATGACAAGGAATCAGAAAAGAAACCCGAATCTGTGCCCGTGGTTTGTGAATACCCGGATGTTTTCCGTGAAGAATTTCCGGGTTTACCACCTGTTCGGGAAATAGAATTTGGCATCGAATTGGTACCTGGTACCACTCCAATTTCGATAGCTTCGTATCGTATGGCACCAATGGAATTAAAGGAGTTGGAAGCTCAGTTGCAAGAATTGGTGGATAGAGGTTTTGCTCACCCGAGTTTTTCGCCTTGGGGTGCGCCAGTGTTGTTCGTGAAAAAGAAGGATGGAACCATGCGGCTGTGCATCGATTATCGTCAGCTTAATAAAGCGACAATAAAGAACAAATATCCGTTGCCACGTATCGATGACTTGTTCGATCAACTAAAGGGAGCCTCGGTGTTCTCGAAAATAGATTTGAGATCGGGCTATTATCAATTGCGAATCCGAGATTGGACGTACCCAAGGCGCCTTGAGCGAGATATGGTCACTATGAGTTCCTAGTGATGCCGTTTGGGCTCACTAATGCCCTCGCGGTATTTATGGATTTAATGAATCGGATCTTTAGACCATATTTGGATCGATTCGTAGTCGTGTTCATTGATGACATCTTGGTCTATTCAAGAAATGAGACCGAACATTTGAACACCTGCGGTTAGTTTGCAAATTTTACGGGATAAGCAATTATATGCTAAGTTCAGCAAGTGTGAGTTCGGTTAAGAGGTTAGCTTCTTGGGTCATGTCAGATATCTGATCGGGTATTCGAGTCGACCGAATAAAATTTCAGCCATACTTAATTGGAAGCCTCGAGAAATATTAATGAGGTTCGAGCTTTTGGGGGGCTTAGGTTATTACCGACGATTTGTAAAGGCTTCTCAACGATAGCCACGCCGATGATGGTTACTCCAAAAGGATGTTAAGTTCGAATGGACGGAGAAATGCCAAAAAGTTTCGATCAACTGAAAACTTATTTGACTGAAGCCCCAATTCTAGTGCAACCCGAGTCCGGCAAAGAGGCGACGCCTCTCTACTTGGGTTAGGTTGCGTATTAATGCAAGAAGGTCGAGTTGTGGCCTATGCGTCGAGGCAATTAAAGCCACATGAGAAAAATTATCCGACTCATGATCTCGAATTGGCGCCATCGTATTCGCTTTAAAGATTTGGCGACATTACTTATTTGGTGAAAGGTGCCATGTATACTCGGATCACAAAAGTCTCAAATATTTGATGATCCAAAGAGACTTAAATCTGCGACAAAGACGTTGGCTCGAGTGTTAAAGGATTACGAGCTGGTCATTGACTATCACGGGAAAGGCGAATGTGGTTGCGGATGCCTTGAGTCAGTAAATCATTATTCGCTACGGCGATGAGCGTGCACTTGTCATTCGATCGATAGTGTGTTAGTAGCTGAATTGAAAGCCAAACCACTATTGATACATCAAATTCGAGAAGCTCGTAAAGTCGACGACGAGTTGGCTGCAAAACGGGCTGAGTGTGTTCCGAACAAGGATTCAGAGTTTCAAATCGATGATGACGATTGTTTGAGGTTCAAAAGTCATCTGTGTGTTCCAAAGAATTCGGAACTCATTTCGATAATTCTGAATGAAGCCCATTGTAGCCGAATGGCAATCCACCCGGGGAGTACGAAGATGTACAATGATTTGAAACGTCGGTTTTGGTGGCATGGTATGAAGCGAGACATCTCCGACTTTGTTTGAGATGTTTAATATGTCAACAAGTGAAAGCGGAACATCGGTGCCTTCAGATTACTTGACCAATCACGATACCCGAGTGGAAATGGGATCGAGTCACAATGGACTTTGTATCCGGACCGCCATTGTCGACAAGTAAGAAGGATGCGGTTTGGGTCGTGGTAGATCGATTGACTAAGTCGGCCCACTTTGTCCCCGTGACGCACGGATTTTTCAATTGACAAATTAATTTGAATTATACGTTTCTCGATTGTGAGATTACACGGGTGCCTATTTCCATCGTGTCGGATAGAGATCCGAGATTTACCTCGCGATTTTGGAAAAAGTTGCAAGAAGCTTTGGGTACCAAGTTGCATTTCAAGACCGCCTTTCACCCCCAAACCGATGGTCAATCCGAGCGGATAATTCGGATACTTGAGGATATGTTAAGATGTTGCGTCCTCGAGTTTAGTGGTTTATGGGAGCGGTATTTGCCGTTGATTGAATTCGCTTACAACAACAAACTTTCAATCAAGTATTAAGATGGCACCCTACGAGGCCTTGTACGATTCGTAAATGCCGTACACCATTGTTTTGGACCGAGCTCGGTGAAAGCAAGATTTTCGGGTGGATTTGATTAGGGATCTTTGCCGAAGAAAGTGAAAGTAATCCGTGAAAGTCTCGAAGATAGCCTCCGATCGTCGAAGTCGTGACGCGGACTGAAGCGTAAGGATATCGAGTATCGTGGGTGATAAAGTGTTTTTCAAGGTATCGCCTTGGAAAAAGATACTCGATTCTACCGTAAGGGCAAGTTGAGCCCGAGGTTCGTTGGGCCATATGAGATATCCGAGCGAGTC
Source organism: Gossypium arboreum (assembly GCF_025698485.1). Lineage (NCBI taxonomy): Eukaryota > Viridiplantae > Streptophyta > Magnoliopsida > Malvales > Malvaceae > Gossypium > Gossypium arboreum. Next base: position 25,624,974 of record NC_069075.1, read on the forward strand.
GATCCAGTGGCATATCGTTTGATTTTGCCCCCTGAACTCGAAAAGGTTCACGATGTCTTTCACGTTTTGATGCTTCGACGCTATAGATCCGATCCATCGCACGTGATTAGTCCATCAGAAATTGAAATTCAAGCTAATATGAGTTATGAGGAAGAACCGATTCGTATCCTATCACGAGAAGTGAAAGAGTTGTGAAACAAGTGGGTTCCGCTAGTAAAAGTGTTATGGCTCAAGCACGGGATAGAAGAAGCTACTTGGGAGACCGAGAACTCTATGAAAGAGTGATATCCAAACCTATTTACGGTAAGATTTTCGGGACGAAAATTTCTTAAGTGGGGAGAGTTGTGACAGCCAAAATTGACCCTAGTCGGAAGGTGGTCTCGGGCCATAAAACCGAGGCATAAAAATAATTAAAATTTATTTTGATGCCTATAATATGTGTGTGCTCATGTATGACATTTTATGATGATTGATTTAGTGTTATAAGGGTGAATTCCACAAGAAAGGACTTAGTAATGAACTTTGAAAGTATGATAGGAAATGTGTGATGACTAATTAAAGCATGCATGCAAAATAATGGACTTGCATGTCAAATTCCCCTTTTATAGGTGGTGGCCGGCCATGACAAGGGAGGATGGGCTAAACATGTCATGAAACATGTTTTGTTGGTGCATTAGGGTGAAATAATAAACAAAGGTGTATGGGTGATAAAAAATGAAAAAAAATGTGTGTGAGTGTGGTAATCCCCCATTGCCGTGAGTTGTAGAGAAGGAAAGAAAAAATTTTGTTCATCCTTTCTTTGAGCCAAAACTAAGGAAGAAGGAGGATTTTTGCTTCATGCTTGGTTTGGAAGAGATCTAGAAGGAGATTTGGCTAAGTTTGCATCAAGATTAAGGTATGTATGAGGTTGTGTTAGGAGTTTCATGCATGTTTTGGTTGCTAACTTGATGTGCATGTTAGCCATGGCTCAAATCTTTGTTAAGCCATGGAAATGGTATTTGGCCAAAGTTGTTATGGTGATAAAGCCATTGCATGCTAAGTGTGAAGCTTGATGATGATGCATGCAATGATGGATTGTCTACTCTTGAGTAAGATTTTGAGCTTTCTTTTGTTTTATCATGATTGAAGTTGAAAAGGAGCATGATTGTCATATTCGCCATGATGCATTCATGAGCATGGTTCATGCTTCTTGCATGTTAGTTAAAATTTGTGTTTTGGATGGCTATGGACACCTTGAAATTCGCCATGCTCATATATGTATATATATGTTTGCACATGATGTTTTGGTTATGAAGGAAGTGATGAATAAGTTTGTTTAAAGAAGAAGATGTTGAAGAATAATTGTGAAATTGTAAGCACATTCGACCTAGCACACATATGAGTGCTTGATGTTTGTATTGTAAGTTTTGAGCTACAATATGCAAAGCATTAACTAGTGAAATGCATGCTGTTTTTGTGTGGTATTAAGTGCATAATTGGCCTCAACATGGACAAGTATATTCGGCCTTGGGTAGCCTATTGAAGGCCTTAGCTTTTCCTTGATGCTCGAATAAATTGTATTGAATTGCTTGATGTAGTATAAAATGTGCATGACCATTGTGTATTCAAGCTAAAGGGTGGCCATATGACCATTTAAATTCCTTGTCATATTCGCCATAAGCTAGCACAATGAGGTTTTGATAAATTGAATTTGTTTGAATTAGCTCAAGAGCTAAGAGGGCCACAATTGGACAAGGGAAGGAAAAAGTAATCGAATAGCCGTAAAAGCCGTTCGACAACATCCGAGGTAAGTCCTCAAGAAGTGACCTTACTTGAATTATGTGAGATGAAATATGGATGTGTATGATTATTGATTATGTGTGTATGAGTATTTGAATTCCACCGGGCTAAGTCCCGGCGAATATGCTAATGATTATAATTGTGTTTGAGCCTTAGTAACGAAAATGAAATATGTATGTCCAATGATTATTGATGTATGTGTGCATGAGAAATTGAATGATATCCGGGCTAAGCCCCAAGACAATTATGCTGGAAATTATAACGGGTTAAGACCGAAGGCAATTGTGCTAGTGGCTACATCCGGCTAAGACCAAGGCATTCGTATGCGAGTCATTCTATCCGGGCTAAGACCGAAGGCATTTGTGCAAATCGTGATATCCGGGTTAAGTCTCTGTAGGCCTTGGTGCGGGTTACCATAACCGGGCTATGTCCCAAGGCGATTGATCGAGTAGCGACATCCGGTTAAACTCGAAGGTATGTGATTTGAAAATTATAAGCTTGTTGGAAAATTTCAGCTAATGCACTTGTAAAATTTCCCAATGACAAGGTAAGTGCGGTGTGTGCTTTTGGCGCTAGGAGTAAGAGCGTGTGAATATCCGCTCCTATGATGGAACGAGTTATCGGCCTTAATGAAGCCGTTATTTGTGTATGAACATAAGAGTTGGGATGGTGAAGTAAGTATGATTATGTGAATGCGCATTAATGAAATGATGCATTTAACTATGTGAATGTATTGCTGTAATTAGAGTTGATTATATTCCTTGAGACTTACTAAGCATAAAAATGCTTACTCCGCTGCTTTGGCTCTCAGTTTTCTAGATTTCGCTCGATAGCAATCGGATTCGGGATCGTTGAAGTCGAAGCCATCCACACTATCAAGCCCCCATTTTGGTATAAATTCTTGGTTGAACTTGAAATGGCATGTATAGGACTACCCCTGTTAGTTTAAAAATGTGGTGATGTATATGTATACGGCCATGCGAAAATGGCTCGTAAAAAGGAAGCATGAACTTAGACTATTTGTGGTTTGTATGTATATATTTGGTGTCATGATGTGGCTATGGATTGGAAATGGGAATGTTGGTCACATGATCAGCCATTGGCATGGTTAAAATGATCATATATGAACCTATGTATGGCAAGACTAGTTGGTTCATGGAGACTACCAAATAGGTAAGACCTACCTTAAAAACAGATGCTGCCAGCTGCAGTGACGTGAATGTGAAAAATCACCAAAATTCGTAGTAATGGTATTAAATAGTGAATAAGCTATGTAAATGAACCTTGATGAGTCTATTTTCATATGGAAGAAACGAAATGGTCATAGGAGTTACATGTTAAGAGATATTGAAGTTATTGTGAAACAGGGCCAGAACGGTTTCTGGGTCCCCTGTCGCAACTTTAAAAATTTACTATAAATTATCCAGAATGAATTAGGAGACATACCTTATATGTACAGATTCCATTTTGAGTCTAGTTTCATTAGAAGCAAACGGCACCAGAATTAAAGCCCTGTACAGAGAGATATTCAAGTTATACCGCGCGAAGGTCAGAGCAGTCGATCCCTGTAGCATGGGTGACTTTAACTAATAAACTGTACCAATTGGCCCGACCAAAAATTCTAGAAATAAATCCATGGATGGATATATGAGTCTAAATTCAGGGAAAATTTATGAAACCAGTTTCCGAGTTTTGAAACTCGAGATATGAGTTTTAAGGCGAAGGTGACGCAGTTTTTCCAGCCTGACTGGAAATGTCCAATGGATGGGCAAAACAAGTGAACTTGGCTTGCTAACCCCTCGTGTCCGACACCGGCGATGGTCTCGGGTTCGGGGTGTTACAGATATAGCGGTTCAAGGATTGTTTTCGTATCATCGTAGCCTAGCTACAGTCTCATTCCTACCATTTACAGCTCTACCCAAGCTAGAGTATCATAGTAGGGTCTCAGCACTATTTATAATATCATATATCGCAAAGAAAATATACTTACAGACTTGGTGTCGGGGATTCAGTGTGCCACTTCTTTCTCCAATCCATTTAGAACTTAAAAACCATGTTTTTTGATCATCGAAAATAGAAATTTGAAAACTTTGATTTGAAAACTCCCTCTATTTTGTACTCTTGATTTAAAATAGAAAAACTGGTACCTTTTTGACCTATATTCTCCACAAAACATCTTTAAAATGAACTTGTCAAAAACCATTTTCCAAAAATACCCTTCTTAGGCCTAAGTTTTCGAAAACATTTTTGGACCCGATCCACAGCCGAGTTGTTGCAACTTGGCTCTGATACCACTAAATGTAACACCCCAAACCCGGCCTAGACGTTATGGCCAAATCTGACGTGCCACATTGGAGTTAAAAATCCGTGTTTCGTTTTAGTGTTTTAAAACCATATATTTTGTTGATTTAACAAAGTGTATGGAAGCTGGGCACCAGGTAGGTATCCGAGACAGAGGAGGTGAGCCATGAAGGCTGCTTAAGTACCAAGCTCTTTGATTGGATCCAATCCTAGACATGCCCACAACCATAGCCACACTTTGTTATATCGAGTTTAAATTTGTTTAAGTGAACGACTTTGATAAATCGATTAATCATGGTGTTGAACTTTTTGAAAACAAGTATCGTTTTGAAAACACGTCCTAAGTCTAGCCCATTTGAATAATTATCAACCAATTTTAAAGTTGTTAAAATTAAAATAATCCCGAAAAGAAATAAAAGGAAAGTTAGAATGGCCTTATTACAACCCAAAAATAAATAATAATGAAAGGAAATTAAATGGAAACCAACGCTTATTTAAAAGTCCAAAGACAATCATCGTGGCCGCTCTGAATCCCCTCCGGCCCAAGTCTCCACATCAAGGCTCACCTGCAAGGTTAAGGAAAGGGGTGAGTTTGGAAACTCAGTGTGCAACAAGCCCCTTTCAGAGCCCAAAACAATAGCAGCCTGTTGGGTCAAGCCCAAATCCAATCTCAAAGCATGTACTGGGCTATAGCCCTTTTCATATTTCATATCTCATAACACTGGGCCGAAGCCTTTTCAAGTTTCATATTACTGGGCCGAAGCCTTTACTGTAAACGGTGTGGCCCATAGGCCCATTTTTTATATCACATGTAATGTCAAATGAAAGAATGCAACCCATTTGGGGAGACTACTCAACCCACCATCCGCTACTCTCCACCCGTACCAACCAACACACCATGTGGGGATTAACTCGACCCACCCCGCCATAACTCTCCTTTGGCGGCATAGGCGCTTTATCATATCTTGGAGGCCTAGCCTCTTTTAATAATCGGGCAAAAGCCCTTTTAATAACTGGGGCATAAGACTTTTAATAACTGGGGCAAAAGCCCTTTTAATAATTGGGGCATAAGCCCTTTAATAATGGGGCATAAGCCCTTTTGATAAGCGGGCATAAGCCTTTAATAATCGGGCATAAGCCCTTTTGATAAGCGGGGCATAAGCCCTTTTGATAAGCAGGGCATAAGCCCTTTAATAATCAGGGCATAAGCCCTTTTGCACTTCCTCCATCCATATAAATTCCCAACCCAATGCATTTATGAACATCTCATGTGCATATCATACATATCATGTGCATATCATACATGTCATGTGCATATCATACATATCATGTTTATCAAAATCCCATGCATTAAGTTCATATATAAACCCTAGGGGTATAATGGTCATTTTTACCTAGGGGCAAAATGGTCATTTTCATATTATAACGGTAATCTTGTAATTTTACCAAAAATTAGGGTTTCCATGTTCATTAACGGTTACAAACAATTCATGGGTGCAAACAGTGATTCTGGCCCATTTTTAGCGAAACGAGTTATTAGGCCAAAAACCCCTAATGGGCCCTACTTAGCCGATTCTGTCATCTAGGCCCATTTAGCCTATATCCCATAACGGTTTTAACAGTCTTATCATGCAATTTAATGATTTCCATTTTCTACCAAATTTACCCAAATGGGCCCGAAAGCCTATTGGGCCCTAATTCACCCTCGAGGCCCAACTTACCGTGAACGCCAAAATCACGTCCTTACCGTTTCCATTGTTCCCAATCATCATCTCATCGATTCTAACTAACTAGTGAGCGTTCTCTTGCTCACACATCCTCGAAATGCCAGAATTTCGGCATTTCATTTTTCGCTTTTATCGCTTTAAGCTATGAAAAGGGTTCGATTACACACGATTTGTGATATTCCTCGACGAGATCTCCTACACGATTTCTCCTATAATCATTTGTTAAATAGATCAGCTCGTAATAATTGACCCAAATCAAGAGCTATCCAATATTAACACTTACACATTCGGCCACCATCCATAATGGCCTTAGGCACCTTACCTTTGTCGCGATTGATGACTAGGTCTAACTAGTCCGATAATCCAAGCTACTCCAAGTCGACACTACACCTTGCTGCTCCTTCACTAAATAAACCACGAAAATGTTAAAAGAAGACCCCATAAGGCCTATACCCACATTCGGCCATCTCCCTAAATTTGGGGTTTCGGCTTTTGACCACAGTTACATTAGGAATTGTTTAGAGTTTGAACACTTACCACAGTCTTTCTCCTCTTGAATTTGGATGCCTAAAAGGTAAAGGAATCGAACACCAACTATTGAAAAGAAAAGAAAAGGTTGCTAGTCACAAAGAATCGGCACCCCCTATCTTCACTGATTTCGACTTTTTGTGGTATTTCGGTAGAAGTAGAGATTAAGGAAAGAAACAATGGTGAATGGAGGGAAATAGCGGGCTGTTTTGAAAGAAGAAAAAAGAAGGAAAAAATGAATAAGAAGGCGGTAGATTCGGCTGGAAAAGAAAAGAGAGAAAAAGGCTACACACCAAAGAAGAAATTGGCACCACTAAAACCCTAATGCTGAAATTACCAACCTAATACCCCTCTGCCGAAAATCCCCTCTCCAATCTCCCTTATTCGGCCAACTCTATATCCATATCACATCCCTAAAATCTCTCCCCTTATCCCTCCTTAATTTATGCATTTAACTTGATCCAACTCTCCTCTTACAGAATCCACTTAGGTTCCAACACTTACCCTTCCTGCACATAAAAATAAATACTCTTATTTGCCAACACAGGGAATCGAACCCAGGTCTTCCTCTATGCTCCACACGCCTCCTTTTTAGGAGCTTAGTGGCGTCACCCTTGCCACTTTACCAAAGCTCTTTTTGTGATACGTTTTACCCACAACTTATTATAAGGGCACCTAGCCAGAACCCCTAACTCCTAAGTCCAAAATTTAAAAATTCTACTGGGTTTTGGCCAACTCATGGGCCTTCCATAAGCCCATTTACATACCCAAATTATGAATTCTATAATCACATACCAAATTTTAGAAATTTACTTAAAATATCAAGAATCACGAAAAACCCGAAAATCAGAATGTTACAAGATGAATTGTGACTATTGTTCCTACTTGATCGAGGTTGTGTGTGAAATAATTTGTGAAGCCATATAGCCGAATGGTTATTAAAAGTGAAACTGGGATAGTGAAAAGATTATGTGTTCTTTGTGTATGATTATTGAACCGAACGTTAAAGGATAGGTGTACATTTTATGCTTATATTCGAATGAAGCAATTGAATTACTAATGTATATGTTATGTGAAATGTGTTAACATGTGAATAAATATTCAAGACACTGGAAATGTATCTGGGCTAAAGTCCCATGAGCTTCGTCTTTGAAATGTATTCGCTAAAGTCCCATGAGCTTCGTGTTAGAAATGTATCCTGCTAAAGTCCCGCAGCTTTGTGCTTTGGTAATATAATTTCGGATTTTATACCTAGCAGGCCAAGTGCCGATGAATTTGATAAAAGTATACAATTAGAAGATCCTACACTAAGATGATAAATTGAAAGTGTATTACATATTAAGCTGGCCAGGTATGTATCGTGTACTCGTATGCGATTTTGATTTGAATTAAATTATAAATGTATAAAGTGATGCATCTGTGAATAAGTGTTATGAGTATAAATGTGATCATGATACATTCGGTAAATGTGTGAAGTTATGTGAAGTGATTCTATGTTTATATTCAAATATAAACACTTGGTCCTTGTGGAAAGGTTTGTGGAAGTATATGATTTTATTTTTAGGTGATTACGATCATGGAAAATTAATTGTGAATATGAAATTGTATTTTATTCGTTTCAATTGAACTAAAGTTGATAGTGAAGCATTTTGAATGCCTATGTTATATGATTTCGATCTTGAATGACATGATATACATGTTTCAATAATTTGAATGCAAGGAATGTGTGAAAGAGCAAATTTGTAATAAATCTGCTTGGGACAGCAACAGTAGCGTGATTTTGGAAAATCACCATAAATTTTGGAAATTGAATTTGAAGCTGAATAAATTATGTAATTAAAGTTTAAGGAGTCTAGTTTCTTATAAAAGAAACTGTGTAAGCAAAAGAATTGTAGATAATGAGATATTTGAAGTGGCGTGAGATAGAGTCAAAATGACTTCGAAATCCCCTGTTCTGTTTTTAGAAAATCATTTTAAATTTTACAATGATGATTATAAGATAAAATTTATATTCTTAGACTCCTTAATGAGTCTAGTTTCAAATGAAATAAACGAGAACATATTTTGAATTCTGTAAAATGAGAAATTTGATTTATAGTGAAGAATGGTCAGATTAGTCAAACAGTGAAAAAGGGGAAGATTTAAGAACACTCTGGTATTGATTGATCGAACCAAAAATTCTGAAAATTTTAGGGAAATAAGATATATGAGTCTATTTTCAGGGAAAATTAACGGCACATGATTTGGAGTTTTGTAGCTCCAGTTATAAATAATTTAGTGGCTGCTGCTCAAAAGGATAGCTTGTAGTGATTATGTGATTATGTTGTGAACATTGAATAAACTTGGTCAGATGTATGTAGTCTAAGTGAAAATGAGACGTGATAAATAACAGATAAATATATGCTATATGTGCTTGACATGTGACCTTGTGGTTCGATGAATCAAACATGGAAAAATATGACATGTTTTGGTTGGTATGTAATGGATATGTGCAAGTTTTGTTCATACGAATGAATTGACAGTTATCACACGAATTTAAAATCATAGTCATAAGTTATTTGTAAATATAAATAAGTGAAGCTACTTAATAAGGTTATATGAACTTAAGAGTACTACGACTGTATATGTAATTGAGATTATTTTTTTTCAATTCGGATTAGTGATATGGAATTTCCATAATCATTGAAATGATTTATTTGCTTAAGGCTTACTAAGCTTTCAAAGCTTACTCTGTGTGTTTTTCCTATGTCTATAGGGCTTCAGAGAAATTGCTTGGGTTGGAAGTTGAGGAGATTTCATCACACTATCGAGTTATCATGTGAGTAGTTAAAGTTTGTATATCATTAAGGTTTATGGCATGTATAGAATAGACTAATAGTGGAAGGATATTTTGGTTAACGTATTTAAGCCATGCAAATATGGCATCTTTTGGATGTTTAACTTTATAAGTTTGAAATTCGATCTCTGGTTGTGTCTAGCATTTATTTAAATAAATAATCTTTATTTCAAGAGAATGTTCAAAATTTTACTGTTAAGATCTATTTTCTAATTTTCGGTAACGCCTTGTCCTATTTCGGCGACGATTACGGAATAGGGGTGTTACATTTTATTGGTATCAGAGCTATAGTTTAGTCGGTTCTAAGACTACCATGACATATGTGAGTCTAGCTGTACATGCCATATTTGACCTGCGATAGTGTGATACTCCTGACTCTGACGAAAATTATTTAAATAGGATAGATAAGTCTTTCAATCAAGCTAATTTTAATAGTATAGAATATGTACTCAGATGTTTGAATAAAATTGTGTTCTATACTGATTTGATTAAATTAAAGTTGGCTCTGAAATGTTTAAGTGTTCATGAATATATGAATCCAAAGTTAAATGAAATGATATGTTCAAAGTGCACATATGTGATGTTTTATAGACTTGGTTAAGTCACTTCAATGTGCAACAACAAGTGAACATAGGCCTTTGTGTGTGCGAGTTTAAATCGAAAGCCTTGTGTGTGCGAGATCGGTTGTTGAGGCCTTGTGTGTGCGAGTTTCAGAATCGAGCCTTGTGTGTGCGAGATCAGTTTGTTGGGGCACTAAGTGTGTGAAATGAGATCATGTAAGACCTCGTCCGAGACGAAGGCATTGATTTGAAGTAGTGTATAAGAACATGTCTGGGACACTGGCATCACTTATGATTCGTGTAAGACTTTGTCTGGGACAGTGGCATCGATATTGAATAACATGTAAGACCGCGTTTATGACGTTGGCATTGTATAAGTTCTATCTGAATTTTAGCGTATTCCTGAACCACTCGATTTAAAACATCTGTTGAATAAGTAAATACTTACCTTATATATGTAATTCAGGTTATAAACCTAGCAGATTTAGGACTAGTGAATTGTATACTAGGCTAATAGCCTAATAAGTTGATGGCTGTTAAGATTACTCGGACTTTGGGTCAAGTAGGCTTTGAACCAGTGTGTGGGGTTCGAGTCTATACCTAGTAGGTTCATACCGGTGAGTTAAGTTGTGTTTTACCTATGTGCGTTATTACCAAAATGAAAAGTAAGTGAGTAAATGTCAATTCTGCGGATCTCTGTGATTTATCATGATCAAACTAAGAAAATTTTTTTAGTTAAAGTACGGTGGCATAAGCTCAGAATTAAAAAAAGTGGGATCTAGAGAACTCAATGAGAGAACGTCACCCTAACCTATTCACCGGTAAGATTTTTGGGGACGAAAATCCCTAAGGGGGGAGAGTTGTGACAACCCGTTTTAGACCCTAATCAGAATGGTGGTTTCGAAACCACGAAACTGAAGCAGAAAAATAATTAAATATTATTATTTGTGTTCATTATATGTGAATTAGCATATGTGAAGATTTAAATGCGAAAATGTGATTGTTTGGGTGTTTAATTAATAATAAAGGATTGAATTAATTTCTATGTTTTATTATATGAATTTCCATGTGTGAAATAATAATAATAATAATAAATTAAAATAAAAAATTTGATGCTTTAATTTTGTTATTTGGATGTAAAATTATAAAAAGGGACTCAATTAATAAACCATAAAAATGTGATAGGTAAAAGTTGAAATGGCCAAATTGTATATGGATAGCATCATAGAGGACTTGCATGTCAAATGGACGACTATGATTATAGTGGACGGTAATGATGATGAAAAATTTGGCATTTTGTGTATTGTATATTAGTGAAATAATATTAAATAGTTTTATATTAGAAAACCATGAATTAATAATAGAAAAAGGGTGATAAAAACAAAGTTTCTCTTTTTTTTTTCTCCCATTTTGCCGAAACTAAATAAGAAATGGAAGAAAGAACACCTAAGGCATTCGGCCATCTTGTGTTGGTAATTAAGGTATGATTTCATATGTTTTTCTTTGGATTTTGAGAAATTTAAATTGGTTTTGAAGCTCCTAAGATGACCCATGTGTATGATTTTGTGTTTGTGATGCATGAAGCATTCGGTCATGAGCTCAATGGGTTACTGTAACGTCCTGATTTTTGGATTTATTCGCGGTTTTCAGTATTTTGGTAAAGATTTTAAAATTTTGTATTTGGATGTGAAATTAATGTTTTGAGTATGTAAATGGGCTTATAGAAGGCCCATGTGTTGGCCAAAACCCGGATGAATTTTTGAATTTTGGACTTAGGAGTTAGGGGTTCTGGCTAGGTGGTCCTTGTATAGAGTTATGGGCAAATTGCATCACAAAAAGAGCCTTGGTAAAGTGGCCAGGGTGACGCCACTAGGCTCCTAAAAAGGTGGCGTGTGGAGCTTTGGGGAAAGCATGGGATCGATTCCTTGTGTTGACAAATAGATGCATTTATTTTTAAGTGCTGGAGGGGTAAGTGTTGGAGCCCAGGTGGATTCTGCTAGAGGAGAGTTTGAATCAGTCCAAATGCTTGGATTAAGGAGTGATAAGGGGAGAGATTTAAGGGATTGGGAGAGAGGCTAGGAGTTGGCCGAATTTTGGGAATTGAAGAGGGAAAAATCGGCAGGGGGTTTTAAGGTTAGTATTTCGGCACCTGGGTATTGAGTGGTGCCGTTCTCTTCTGCTCAGACATCACAAGGTTTTTCTTTTCTCTCTTATTCCTCTCTAGCCCAAACTACCACTTCCCCTATTCTTCTTTTTCTATTTTTTCTTCTTCAAAACCGTTCATCAAACCTGCTGTTCATCAACACTTGTGCCAAAACCACAAAAGCCGAAACCTCGAAAAATACATTAGTTGTACCGATTTCTTCCAAGCCAAATCCTTCAATATTTTTGTGCCTAATAAACGGCAATCATCTTTTCTAAACCCTAGATACCTGTCGGCAATTCTACATCAAGGTTATAGCCCCACAGTGTCATCTCCTTCATCACCCAAAAGTCGAAGAACCATAGTTTTAGGGGCTATAGCTGAAATTTCTTCAACTCTTGGATTCGGGTTTTACCGTTGTTTTAAGGATAAATCTGCACTGGATTGAGTGGAAATCGAGAAAGAACAAGGGGTAAGTATTCATCATCTCAGATATGGTCCTATTTTTACAAGTTAGGAAAAGCCGAAGTCCCTAAAATCTAGGGAGGCTGTCGATTTGGGCATGTGGCTCTAAGGGTTTTTAACTGACGTTTTTTGTTAATGATTAGTGTCTTCTTAAGTGTTGGATTGAAGGCGTGGGTTGTTGGAGCAATCGGATTCGGAGCTAGCTATCGATTTTGGCAAAAAGGTAAGGTTTCAAAGGCTTTTAGGGACATGGTTCGATCATGGAAAAGTAGGTTGTGGGTTTAGTGATTATGGTTTGTAAATAAGAATGGTGCTAATCAATTGTAGGACATCGGAGGAGATCTCAGTAGCAGTCATCGCGAATCAGGTGTGTACCAAACACCCTTTCTTAGTTCAATTCGGCAAAAGCCGAAATGCCGAAATTCTGACATCTTATGGGCTTGTGAGTATGCGAATGCTCTCAAGACATAGAGTAGTTGTAGATCTAGCACTACAAGGTGGTAAGTAAGTTCGTGTGACATCTTAGCGTACTTTGGAAAAAGAGGGTCTCGATGGGCCAAAACTGGGCCCAATAGGCTTACGGACCAATATGGGTAAGAGAGGGGCAAATTAGCCTGTTAGTTAGATGGTGGAACCAAATGGCATAAAACTGTTGAAAATTACTGAAGTAGCTTGTGTAGTTGCTAAGTTACGAAAATTACCCCTAAAGAGCAAAATTATCGATATACCCCTAGGGTTTAAATTGGCTAATCTGCATGATTGATTAAAACTGTATTTTACATTATATGCTTTTATTAATATCTGTTGAATGGGATTGGGGTATTGATGGAGGAAGTATTGAAAGTGGTTCATCCACGTACTGGAGGCTTTGCCTCAACTTACTGATATTTGAGCAGCGTTGCTGCAACTATGGAGTGTAGGGCTGGGTGGGTTGAGATATTCCCCATATGGAGTGTAGGGTTGGTACGGGTGCAGTGTAGTGGTTGGTGGGTTGAGTAGTCTCCCCAGATGGGCTTGCATTCATTACTACTGTTGTTACTTATGTTACTGAACTGGGCCTTTGGACCACACTGTTATGTTAAAAGGGGGCTAAAGGCCTTGCTACTGTATTCTGAGAAGGGCTTCGGTCCACTGTGTACTGTTATCTGAATAGGGCTTAGGCCCAATGGGCTTGAGCTGATTTGGGCTTTGGATGGGTTTCTGTATACACTGAGTTTTCCCAAACTCACCCCTTTCTCTTCCATCCTTGCAGGTGAGCCCTAGTTGGTGGACTTGGAGCTGGGTGAGATTCAGAGTGGCCATGAAGATTGATTGCCGGTTTTAAATAAGTTTAGCATCTATTTTAGATTATTTTTATTATGGTTAAAGTTGTAATAAGGCCGCTCTTTTTAACTAATTTTACTTTGGGGATTATTAAACTGGTTAGCACTAGGGTTCGTTTTATAAAAACTAGTTGTTTTTAAAAAGATCACGATGACGCATAAAGTTTCCGCCACGTAAATGTTTTTTCCAAGAAAATAAATATTTTAAGCCGACTTAAACTTGATTTAATGTTCGTAGACACGTAACCTGCTTAAAGTGTGGTAATGGATGTGTGTATGTCTAGGATTGGATCCGAGAAGAGCTTGGTACTTAAGCAGTCCAATAAGACTCACCTCCTCTTTTCTGGCTTCCTACCTGGTGCACAGCTTCCATTCACTTTAACTTAAAACAAGAATATATTTTTGCTAAACACTAAACAAAGAATTTAGATAAACACATGTTTTGAAACATCTCCATGTGACATACTAAATTTGGCCGTAACGTTTAGGATGGGTTTGGGGTGTTACATTTAGTGGTATTGGAGCCTGGTTGCAACAACTCGGCTGTGGATCGGGTCCGAAAATCCTTTCAAAAACTTAGGCCTAAGAAGGGTATTTTTCGAAATGGTAAGTTTTCGCAGATGTTCAAGTTTTTTTCTATTGTTAAATGGGGTTAAATCGATAGTTTTAAAATAAAAGTATTTTCAAATCAAATCTTTTTATTTTTGGTAAACAAAAACATGGGTTTTTTTAAAATTTTAAATGGGCTGATAAGGAAGTGGCACACTAAATCCCCGGCACCAAGTCTGTAAGTGTTCTTTTTCTGCTTTAAATATTTATATGGGCTGGATGGAAATAATCACGTAGATAATCTTGAGCCTTAGAGATAGTGCTATTGATAATATAGTATTAGGGCTACAAACTGGGACCGTAGCTAAATTGTGATTCTTGAAAATAACTCGAAACTCTATCATTCATAAGACATTCTCGTAATAAAGCAGTGAAACCAGTAAACTAATGTCATAATATTCGTAATCGATAAATCGTTATGAGTACAAGGGTTACTCGGGAAGAGGCCGTGGTCGAGGTGAGGTAGCACTCAAGTGGATCTGCGTCATCTGAACACATACCGGTGGCGAGGTACGTCCACCATCGGCTAATGAAAATGGGCCGTATGACCGGCCGCGAGGGGATGACGCTTTGTCTCCGCCATGTTGAGGGTTTTGGAAAGGGTGGTGGAGCTAACATCGGCCCATGAATAGGGGTCCATTTCGAACGACTTGGCCAATGGAGTGAGATTTTAGGCGATCTGGAGTGGCCCCAAATGTGGTGAATCTTGGTTGGAAGCCACAGGCGGATCATGGATGACCTGGACTGCTCAGTAGAACAGAAGTTGAAAGGGGCGGTGTCGTTGCTGCGGGATGAAGTGTATCAGTGGTGGATTACTATGAGAGAGGGTACCCCAGCTGAGAGGGTAACATGGGAGCTGTTCAAACAGACCTTTAAGGCAAAATATGTTGGAGCTAGCTATGTGGATACACGCAGAAAGGAGTTCTTGAATCTGACTCAGGGAAATAAGACCATTGCTGAATATGAGGCGGAGTTTTTAATATTGAGTCGGTATGCTAATGGCATCGTTTCCACCGAATACGAGCGCAGCGTTCGTTTTGAGGATGGTTTCAGAGATGAGTTAAGGGTGCTCATAGCTCCGCAGAGAGAGCGAGATTTCGCTACACTGGTAGAGAAGGCTAAGATAGCCGAGGAGGTGAAACAAACCGAACGGAAGAATCATGATAGGGATCGGAATCGGATCAGGAGGGATGCTGGACCAGCGGGTGCTGTAAATCAAAGTGTTAAGAGAGCTAGGATGGAGGAATCGGTTCGAGCAGTTCCAGTGAACACAGGTAGACCGAAAGCTTGTGGGGATTGCGGCAGAATGCATCAAGGAGAGTGCTGGAAGTGTTCTGGGGCTTGTCTTCGTTATGGGTATAAGGAGTATAGGATTAAGGATTGTCCTATGTAATGCCCCCACACCCGAGACCGTCGTCGGATTCGAGTATGAGGTGTTACTAAGCTTAGTTTAACATTTTTAGAACTTTGGATTACTTGTTTCTACATTCACAGCTTTTAAGCTACTTGCGTCACAGTCACAAGAAAAATCATATCTCGAGTTACGAAACTCAAAATTAAGATCTGTAAATTTTCCCTGAATCTAGACTCATATACCTATCTACTAATTTTTTTCTAGAATTTTTTGTTGGCCAATTAGTACAGTTTATTAGTTAAAGTTACCCCTATTTCAGGACTCGACTGGTCTGACCTCTGTTTACTACAAACCACAATTCTCTCTGTAAAAAATTAATATGACTATAAGGTTTGTTTCTACTAAAACTAGACTCAATAAGGATTCTGAGGATATAAAATACACCACCTAATTATATCTTTACAATTTATGGTGAATTTCTAAAGTAGGAACAGGGGATTCAGAAACTGCTATGACTCGGTTTCACTAAAATTCAAATATATTCTAACATATAATTCCTTTACTTGTTTCATTTGTTTCATGTGAAACTAGACATAATAAGATTAAATTTGATATGTAGTTCACCACCAAATTCAATTTCTATGATTTTTAGTAAATTTTCAAACTCGCATTAGTGTTGCTGCGGTATTCTATTTATGGTAAATTTCATCCTTTTTATGAGTTTTTATGCACTAAGTATCTTAATAGTTTTCCTTAACATCAAACATAATCTAAACTAACCATTTTCATAATTTATCATTATCAAGCATTTCCTCAACCATTTCACAACCATACCATAAGATCATTTACACAAAATGGGTATATTGCTATACATGCCATACTTAAATTTACAAGCCATTTACCAAAAGTCTTCGGATAGTGTGGTGAGCCTTCGACCTATCCCGACTCCTGAGCTGGCTTGTCCAAAACTACAATGAGCAAGAAGGAGGGAGTAAGCATAAATGCTTAGTAAGTTCATATGCAAATAATAAGTAACATAACAAACAGTCATACCAATCAACATTAGCATGTATCACTAAAACACATATCACATTTTTAATCATTTTTCATCATCTTATTACCTTATCGTGGTTGTATCAATACTTAACCCGAGGGTTAAATACATACCTGTCCAAAATATCCATTTCACATCACTTACCAATACATCTCTTTACATCTCAAATATTCCTCCATTTGAGTAGAACTTTACCCGTTGAACACATCCGAATATAATTCGGATACATGGATAACTTGCACATAAGTGCCATATATGCAATCAAGCAATCATGTAACCCGCCCATAAGCGAACTCAGACTCAACTCAACGAACTCAGGCGTTCGCATCCATAAGTGAACTCGGACTCAACTCAACAAGCTCAGATGCCTAGTTACATTTCACGAACTCGGACTCAACTCAACGAGTTCGGACATTCGCATCCATAAGTGAACTCGGACTCAACTCAACGAGTTCGGATGCTCAACCATCCTAGTGACATGTCACTTGTATCCTAATCTATTCCTCAGGTTCAAACGGGATTTTTCTCGAACACTTATCCTTGCCGTCTTCCGTAGAATGCCGAAATCAATACTCGGTAACAATTATATTTAACAAGTAGCTCACATAATTTACATATTATTTGAAATTAACCACAAAGCATACATTTCATAATGAAATTTAGCATAACACATAATTAATATCAATAACTTAAAAATAACAATTATGCTACATTATTTACACATGAACTTACCTTGGTACCAAAATACAAAGATTTTGCAATTTAGTCCACAATCTTTTCTTTTCCTCGATTGAGGTCGATTCCACGTCTTTCTTGATCTAAAATAACACATTTAGCTCATTTAATACTCACATTATCAAATTAATCCTTAACTCAAATTTTGGCAAAATTACAATTTTGCCCTAAACTTTTGCATATTTACATTTTTGCCCCTAATCTGGATTAAACTTTATTCCTTATTCTTATGTTTTACAATATGCTGATCACTTTTCTCTTCTATGGCAACATCAAATTCTCATTCTAACATGTACTTATGACTATTAGGTATTTTTACCGATTAAGCCCTTTTACTCGTTTTTGCTTAAAATCGAGTAGTACAAGTTGTCTAACATAATTTAAAACCCCATATTCTATCATAAAACATCAAAATACACAAATTTCACCTATGGGTATTTTTCCAAATATAAACCCTAGGTTGAATTATTGCTAACATAAGCTTAATCGAGCTAAGGATTCCAAAACGTAAAAACATTAAAAATGGGGCTTGGAATCACTTACTATGGAGCTTGGAAGCTTGAAACAAACCCTAGCTATGGAGAACCCTTGAAATTTCGGCCTAATGAAGAAGATGGACAAAATTGGCTTTTAATTTTGTTTTTAATTCATTTTAATAACTAAATGACCAAAATACCCTTACTACTAAACTTTCCAAAATTCCTTCCATGTCCTAATTTTGTCCATGAACTTAAAATTGGTCAAATTCTATTTAAGACCTCCTCATTAATATTCCAAAACAATTTCATACTAAAACTTCTAGAATGCAAGTTTTGCAACTTATTCGATTTAGTCCCTACTTTCAATTTAAGCACTTTAGGCATAGAATTTCATCACGAAATTTTCACACAATCATGCAATCATATCATAATCATCAAAATAATTATAACATAATTATTTCTATCTCGGATTTGTGGTCACGAAACCACTATTCCGATTAGGCCCTAATTCGGGATATTACAGCCTAGGAGGGCCACTCAGGCTCAGGTGGCCGAACAAGGGGCTGTGCGACTAGCTCAACCTGTGAGGGATGGACTGCCGCTACCAAGAGGTCGTGGACAAGGTCGCTGTGGTAATGGCCGTGGACGTGGGGCACCCGATAGGGGTATTGGTAACGCAGATGCTCGTTAGCCAGCTTTAGTGTATGCTGCTCGTCGCCGTAAGGAGGGTGACGCACCTGATGTCATAACTGGTACTCTTTTTATCTATGGTGTACCTTATACTGCTCTGATTGATGTGGGATCAACCCATTCATACGTGGCATATAACATTTCTGGGGCACTAGGTGTGCATTCCGAGGAGACTGTATGTGGGGTGTCTGTGATAAGTCCTTTAGGTCATTCGGTTAAGGTAGAGAAACTCTTCAAGGAGGTGCCTCTAGAGATTCAAGGCGGGGTTTTCTGTGGGGATTTGATGGAGTTACCACTTGAAGAATTCGATTTGATAGTAGGGATGGATTGGTTGACCAAGCATAAGGCAACTTTGGATTGTGCAGCTAAGAGGATGGTGTTAAGGACTGTCAATGATGAAGAGGTAATGATTATTGGAGAATGAAGGGATTACTTATCCAATGTAGTATCGGCGTTGAGGGTGAGGCGATGTGCAAGGGTGCGAGGCATATCGGCTTTGGTAAGCCAAGTTGAAATCGAGGATCATTGTGGAGACCATCGAGGCTGTTAGGGAATTAGGGATGTTTTTCCTAACGACTTCTGGATTACCTCTGAATCGGGAAGTTGAGTTTGCAATTGATTTGTTTCCTGGAACAGCTCCAGTATCTATTGCACCCTATAAGATGGCACCGAAGGAGTTGGTGGAATTAAAGGCTCAAATTCAAGAATTGTTAGTTAGAGGCTTCATTAGGCCTAGTGTGTCTCCTTGGGGAGCACCGGTCCTGTTTGTGAAGAAAAAGGACAAAACGCTGCGCATGTGCATCGATTACCGCCAATTGAACAAACTGACGATTAAGAATAAGTATCCACTACCAAGGATTGACGATCTGTTCGATCAACTTAGGGGAGCTTCAGTATTCTCCAAAATCGATCTTCGTTCTGGATACCATCAGCTAAGGGTTAAAGAAGGGGATATTCATAAAACAGCATTCCGAACTCGATATGGACATTATGAGTTTTTGGTCATACTGTTTGGGCTGATGAACGCACCTGCAGTTTTTATGGATCTGATGAATCGAGTATTCCAACCTTACTTGGATCGGTTCGTAGTCGTCTTTATCGATGATATCCTGGTATACTCTGAAACAGAGGCGAAACATGATGAGCATCTCCGTATTATGCTGCAAGTGTTAAGGGAAAAGAAGCTCTATGCGAAATTCAACAAGTTTGAATTCTGGTTGAGGGAGGTAACCTTCTTAGGGCATGTGGTCTCTGCCGAGGGGATTAAGGTGGATCCTCGTAAAATTGAAGCGATTCTGGAATGGAAGTCACCTAGGTCAGTATCGGAAATTCAGAGTTTTCTAGTGTTAGTAGGTTACTATAGAAGGTTTGTGGAGGGTTTCTCGGTGATGGCGACACCCTTGACAAAACTCATAAGGAAAGGAGTACCATTTGTTTGGACCGAGAAACAGTAAAAAGATTTTGATCGGTTGAAAAAGGTATTGACCGAAGCGCCAGTGTTGATTCAACCGGTGTCAGGAAGGACTTTCTTGTATCTGACGATGCGTCGCATGTGGGGTTAGGTTGCGTACTGATGCAAGAGGGCAAGGTGATCGCTTATGCATCGCGACAACTTAAGGCTCATGAGGTGAATTACCCTACGCATGATTTGGAGCTAGCAGCGATGATTTTTGCGTTAAAAATTTGGAGACACTACTTATATGTGGAAAAGTGCATCATATACACAGATCATAAAAGCTTAAAGTATCTGTTGACGCAGAAGGAGTTGAACCTTACGCAACGTAGATGGGTGGAGTTGCTTAAGGATTCTGACATTCGATAGAGTACCACCCAGAAAGGCTAATGTGGTGGCGGATGCGTTGAGTCGAAGGGTTGTTCTTGACTTGAGAGCCTTGTTCGCATGTTTAAGTCTCATCTGACGATGGAAGCTTGTTGGCGAAGCGCAAGTAAGGCCTACTTGGACTGAGTAGATTAAGGAAAAACAGTTGAAGGGCGATTCATTAGCTCTTGGTTCCAAGCAAGTTAAGAATGGTGAGAACGAGGATTTTGGGTTGAACACTGAAGGAGTTCTATGCTTTCGTGGAAGGGTTTGTATTCCAAAGGACCACGAATTGAGGCGATTAATTACGAAAGAGGCTCATGGTGGACTCTGTGCCATGCATCCTAGAGGAAATAAGTTATATCGAGACCTACGAGAGGTGTACTGGTGGCCCGGATTAAAATGAGAGGTGACTGAATTTGTGGGGAAATGTCTAACGTGCCAGCAGGTTAAGGCTGAGCACCAATTGCCTTCGGGATTATTACAACCTGTGAAAATTCCGCTATGGAAGTGGGAAAGAGTAACAATGGACTTTGTGAGTGGGTTACCTTTGACACCCACCAAGAAAGATTCGGTGTGGGTGGTTGTGGATAGGTTAACAAAATCGCTCATTTCATACACATTCGCACCGACTACTCAACGCAAAAGTCGCCAAGTTATATGTGGCGGAGGTAGTGCGACTGCATGGGGTGCCAGTGTCGATAATTTCTGATCGAAACCCTAGGTTTATATCTCGGTTTTGGCGGAAGTTGTAGGAAGCATTGGGTACACGATTGGATTTTAGCACCGCTTTTCACCCACAGACAGATGGACAGTCAGAAAGGGTTATTCAGGTTCTGGAGGATATGTTGAGAGGTTGTATCATTGATTTTCGTGGAAGTTGGGAGGACTACTTGCCATTGGCGGAGTTTGCTTACAATAATAGCTATCAAGCAAGTATTCAGATGGCACCATATGAAGCGCTTTATGGGCAAAGATGTCGTACGCCGACGTGTTGGACAGAGTTGGGTGAACCACGAGTGCTTGGACCGGAATTGGTGGCAGACACTGAAAGCAAGGTTAGGCTGATAAGGGATCGGTTAAAGGAGGCATCAGATAGACAGAAGTCGTATACGGATCTGAAGCGCAAAGAGATTGAGTTCGTTGTTGGGGATATGGTTTTCTTGAAGGTTTCCCCTTGGAAGAAAATTTTGAGATTTGGTAAGAACGGTAAGTTGAGCCCACGGTTTATTGGGCCTTACCGAATTGTTAAGCGGGTTGGACCGGTGGCTTATCAGCTAGAGTTACCACGAGCGCATCGTATCCACGACGTTTTCATGTATCCATCTTTGAGGCGGTATCGATCTGACCCAACTCACATCATACCAGTTGTAGAAATCGAGGTACAGTCAGATTTAACATTCGAGGAGGAACCTGTGCAAATACTTGATTGTGACGTCAAGGAGTTGAGAAGGAAATCAGTTCCACTAGTGAAAGTACTTTGGAGGAACCATGGCAAAGAAGAAGCTACTTGGGAGACTAAGGAGGCTATGCGTCAACAGTACCCTCAACTGTTCTAATAAGGTAAAATTTCAAGCTCGAAATTTCTTTAAGGAGGGTAGAGTTG
This sequence comes from Gossypium arboreum, assembly GCF_025698485.1. Lineage (NCBI taxonomy): Eukaryota > Viridiplantae > Streptophyta > Magnoliopsida > Malvales > Malvaceae > Gossypium > Gossypium arboreum. The sequence continues at coordinate 25,646,981 of NC_069075.1, forward strand.
TAACGTCCTGATTTTCGGATTTATTCGCGGGTTTTCAGTATTTTGGTAAAGATTTTAAAATTTTGTATTTGGATGTGAAATTAATATTTTGGGTAGGTAAATGGGCTTATAGAAGGCCCATGTGTTGGCCAAAACCCAGATGAATTTTTGAATTTTGGACTTAGGAGTTAGGGGTTCTGGCTAGGTGGTCCTTGTATAGAGTTATGGGCAAATTGCATCACAAAAAGAGCCTTGGTAAAGTGGCCAGGGTGACGCCACTAGGCTCCTAAAAAGGTGGCGTGTGGAGCTTTGAGGAAAGCATGGGATCGATTCCCTGTGTTGACAAATAGATGCATTTATTTTTAAGTGCTTGAGGGGTAAGTGTTGGAGTCCAGGTGGATTCTGCTAGAGGAGAGTTTTAATCAGTCCAAACGCTTGGATTAAGGAGTGATAAGGGGAGAGATTTAAGGGATTAGGAGAGAGGCTAGGAGTTGGCCGAATTTTGGGAATTGAAGAGGGAAAAATCGGTAGGGGGTTTTGAGGTTATTATTTCGGCACCTAGGGTATTGAGTGGTGCCGTTCTCTTCTACTCAGACATCACAAAGTTTTTCTTTTCTCTCTTCTTCCTCTCTAGCTGAAACTACCACTTCCCCTATTCTTCTTTTTCTATTTTTTCTTCTTCAAAACCATTTATCAAACCTGCTGCTCATCAACACTTGTGCCGAAACCACAAAAGCCGAAACCTCAAAAAATACATTAGTTGTGCCGATTTCTTCCAAGCCAAATCCTTCGATATTTTTGTGCCTAATAAACGAAAATCATCTTTTCTAAACCCTAGATACCTGTCGGCAATTCTACATCAATGTTATAGCCCCACAGTGTCATCTCCTTCATCACCCAAAAGCCGAAGAACCATAGTTTTAGGGGCTATAGCCGAAATTTCTTCAACTCCTGGATTCGGGTTTTACCGTTGTTTTAAGGATAAATCTGCACTGGATTGAGTGGAAATCGAGAAAGAACAAGGGGTAAGTGTTCATCATCTTAGATCTGGTCCTATTTTTACAAGTTAGGAAAAGCCGAAGTCCCTAAAATCTAGGGAGGCTGTCGATTTGGGCATGTGGCTCTAAGGGTTTTTAACTGACGTTTTTTGTCAATGATTAGTGTCTTCTTAAGTGTTGGATTGAAGGCGTGGGTTGTTGGAGCAATCGGATTCGGAGCTAGCAATCGGATTCGGAGCTAGCTATCGATTTTGGCAAAAAGGTAAGGTTTCAAAGGCTTTTAGGGACATGGTTCGATCATGGATAAGTAGGTTGTGGGTTTAGTGATTATGGTTTGTAAATAAGAACGGTGCTAATCAATTGTACGACATCGGAGGAGATCTCAGTAGTAGTCGTCGCGAATCAGGTGTGTACCGAACACCCTTTCTTAGTTCAATTCGGCAAAATCTGAAATGCCGAAATTCCGGCATCTTATGGGCTTGTGAGTATGCGAATGCTCTCAAGACATAGAGTAATTTTAGATCTAGCACCGCAAGGTGGTAAGTAAGTTCGTGTGACATCTTAGCGTACTTCGGAAAAAGAGGGTCTCGATGGGCCAAAACTGGGCCCAATGGGCTTACGGACCAATATGGGTAAGAGAGGGGCAAATTAGCCTGTTAGTTAGATGGTGGAACCAAATGGCATAAAACTGTTGAAAATTACTGAAGTAGCTTGTGTAGTTGCTAAGTTACGAAAATTACCCCTAAAGAGCAAAATTACCGATATACCCCTAGGGTTTAAATTGGCTAATCTGCATGATTGATTAATACTGTATTTTACATGATATGCTTTTATTAATATCTGTTGAATGGGATTGGGGTATTGATGGAGGAAGTATTGAAAGTGGTTCATCCACGTCTTTGGAGGCTTTGCCTCAACTTATCGATATTTGAGCGGCGTTCTTTTAACTGTGGTGGAGTAGAAATTTGGGTGGGTTGAGATATTCCCCACATGGAGTGTAGGGCTAGTACGGGTGCAGTGTAGCAGTTGGTGGGTTGAGTAGTCTCCCCAGATGGGCTTGCATTCATTACTACTGTTGTTACTTATGTTACTGAACTGGGCCTATGGGCCACACTGTTATGTTAAAAGGGGGCTAAGGCCTTGCTACATGATTCGAAAAGGGCTTCATCCACGTGTGTCTTTATATCTGAATTGGGCTTAGGCCCAATGGGCTTGAGCTGATTTGGGCTTTGGATGGGTTTCTGTATACACTGAGTTTTCCCAAACTCACCCCTTTCTCTTCCATCCTTGCAGGTGAGCCCTAGTTGGTGGACTTGGAGCTGGGCGGGATTCAGAGTGGCCATGAAGATTGATTGCCGGTTTTAAATGAGTTTAGCATCTATTTTAGATTATTTTTATTATGGTTAAAGTTGTAATAAGGCTGCTCTTTTTAACTAATTTTATTTTGGGGATTATTAAACTGGTTAGCACTAGGGTTCGTTTTATAAAAACTACTTGTTTTTAAAAAGATCAAGATGATGCATAAAGTTTCCACCACGTAAATGTTTTTTCCAAGAAAATAAATATTTTAAGCCGACTTAAACTTGATTTAATGTTCGTAGACACGTAACCTGCTTAAAGTGTGGTAATGGATGTGTGCATGTCTAGGATTGGATCCGGGAAGAGCTTGGTACTTAAGTAATCTAATAAGACTCACCTCCTCTTTTCTGGCTTCCTACCTGGTGCACAGCTTCCATTCACTTTAACTTAAAACAAGAATATATTTTTGCTAAACACTAAACAAAGAATTTAGATAAACACATGTTTTGAAACATCTCCATGTGACATACTAAATTCAGCCGTAACGTCTAGGCCGGGTTTGGGGTGTTACAGTTACATTGTGTATGTTTTGATAATTTGTAAGGAGAAATGTTTCTAATTGAGTATGAACAAACTAAATTACTATATGTGGCTCAAATGAGCTTGAGTAGTCGACTAATGAAGTTAGTTGAGTTATAATACTTGCCTAATAATGAAAAGAACATGAGCTTAATGCTCAAATAGCATTCAGCTTTGGACTAAGTTAAATTAGTTAGAAAATGAGTTCCAAGATAGTGAATTATATGTTAAAAGAGGGATTTAAGTTGTATATACGTGTTTAGATTGAATACAAGAGGCTATGTTAGCTATTTGAGGGATTCAGCCATAGTACTATAGTGAATAATAATTTAACAAGGGTTTTAATTGTATGATAGGTTTTCGGCTATGGTTGATTGGATAATAAATTGGTGTGATGCTTTGAATGAGATATGTACAATTATAAGTTAAATTTAAGGTTTGTTAAATTTGTCCTTATCATTGCCGAATGAGTTTAATGGCTAAAGAAAATTGTTAAGTGCTTAGTTAATGTGCATTCGGTTATTTAGGATGAGTATACATTTGATAATGTTTTGATGCTTTAAAATGGAATTTAATTATTAAATGAGTTCTAAGCTTGTTGAATTTTGAGATGTGATTGGGAGTAAATTTGACATGAGCATATTTTGCTAATGACATATTGATAAATGTTGAGTTATGATACCATGATATTAACTTAATTATCAAGTTGCGAATGTGCTTATAAGTAAGTGAAGTTATGTTATAATTGAACTAAGTGTGGCTAGTAAAGCCTATTTAGTTTTCTTGCTATGTTTGACCATAAATATGTCTGAGTGATTCTGATTATAGCTTAACGTTTAGTTAAGCATAATTGATGCTTTAAATTATATAGTTGTATAATCGAATTTGTTTTGGTTGAGTGTTACTTTGTTAAAGGATTTTTATTATTAAGCTTAAAGGCATTCAATCATGAGATGGATTAAGGTGAATAAATGTTTATTTGTTTGTTTGAATTAAGCTCAAGAGAAAAAGGAGCTAAATTCGGAAAGGGGGAAAGCAAAAGTAGTTGATTAATCAATCCGTAATTGTGCAATGACGTTCAAGGTAAGTCCTTAAGTAATTAAATTTGATTTGCTCCGCGCTTAAGATTTTATATAATATGGTAAGTAATTATTTAACCTTTACAAGTTCGATTTGCAATAAGTATATTGAATTTAGGCTATAATTCTGAATATGAAATGGATGATTTATGTATATAATGTGGCCGAATGGCTATTAAGTAATGATGTGAAAGTGTGTAATATGTGTATACAATTTTATTGTACTTGTTTGTATAAAGTCGAATGTGAATTGAATGGTATATATGTGATGACCGAATAGCTATTATGAAACAAAGTCAAAGAATGGGATATTTGTATAATAGATGAATTGTGACTATTGTTCCTACTTGATCGAGGTTGTGTGTGAAATAATTTTTGAATATGGCATATAGCCGAATGGTTATTAAAAGTGAAACTGGGATGGTGAAAAGATTATGTGTTCTTTGTGTATGATTATTGAACCGAATGTTAAAGGGTAAGTGTACATTTTATGCTTATATTCGAATGAAGCAATTGAATTACTAATGTGATATGTTATGTGAAATGTGTTAACATGTGAATAAATATTCAAGACACTGGAAATGTATCCGGGCTAAAGTCCCGCAGGCTTCGTGCTGGAAATGTATCCGGGCTAAAGTCCTGCAGGCTTTGTGCTGGTAATATAATTTCGGGTTTTATACCTAGCAGGCCAAGTGCCGATGAATTTGATAAAAGTATACAATTACAAGATCCTACACTAAGATGACAAATTGAAAGTGTATTACATATTAAGTTGGCCAGGTATGTATCATGTACTCGTATGCGATTTTGATTTGAATTAAATTATAAATGCATAAAGTGATGCATCAGTGAATAAGTGTTATGACTATAAATGTGATCGTGATACATTCGGTAAATGTGTGAAGTTATGTGACGTGATTCTATATTTATATTCAAATATAAACACTTGGTCCTTGTGGAAAGGTTTGTGGAAGTATATGATTTTATTTTTAGGTGATTACGATCATGGAAAATTAAATGTGAATATGATATTGTATTTTATTCGTTTCAATTGAACTAAAGTTCATAGTGAAGCATTTTTAATGCCTATGTTATATGAGTTCGATCTTGAATGACATGATATACATGTTTAAATAATTTGAATGCAAGGAATGTGTGAAAGAGCAAATTTGTAATAAATCTGCTTAGGACAGCAACAGTAGCGTGATTTTCGAAAATCACCATAAATTGTGGAAATTGAATTAGAAGCTAAATAAATTATGTAATTAAATAAAAATGAGTCTAGTTTCTTATAAAAGAAACCGTGTAAGCAAAACAATTGTAGATAATGAGATATTTGAAGTGGCATGAGATAGAGTCAAAATGACTTTGAAATCCCCTGTTCTGTTTTTAGAAAATCATTTTAAATTGTACAATGATGATTATAAGATAAAATTTATATTCTTAGACTCCTTAATGAGTCTAGTTTCAAATGAAATAAACGATAACATATTTTGAATTCTGTACAATGATAAATCTTATTTATAGTGAAGAATGGTTAGATTAGTCAAATAGTGAAACAGGGGAAAATTTAAGAAAAATCTGGTATTGATTGGTCGAACCAAAAATTCTGAAAATTTTAGGGATATAAGATGTAGAAGTCTATTTTCAGGGAAAATTAACGGCACATGATTTGGAGTTTTGTAGCTCCAGTTATAAATAATTTAGTGGCTGCTGCTCAGAAAGACAGCTTGTAGTGATTATGTGATTATGTTGTGAACATTGAATAAACTTGGTCAGATGTATGTAGTCCATGTGGAAATGAGACGTGATAAATAACAGATAAATATATGCTATATGTGCTTGATATGTGACCTTGTGGTTCCATGAATCAAACATGGAAAAATATGACATGTTTGGTTAGTATGTAATGGATATGTGCAAGTTTTGTTCATACGAATGAATTGACCGTTATCACACGAATTTAAAATCATAGTCATAAGTTATTTGTAAATATAAATAAGTGAAGCTACTTAATAAGGTTATATGAACTTAAGAGTACTACGAATGTATATGTAATTGAGATTATTTTTTTTTCAATTCAGATTAGTGATATGGAATTTCCATAATCATTGAAATGATTTATTTGCTTACGGCTTACTAAGCTTTCAAAGCTTACTCTGTGTGTTTTTCCTATGTCTATAGGGCTTCAGAGAAATTGCTTGGGTTGGAAGTCGAGGAGATTTCATCACACTATCGATTTATCATGTGAGTAGATAAAGTTTGTATACCATTAAGGTTTAAGGCATGTATAGAATAGACTAATAGTGGAAGGATATTTTGGTTAACGTATTTAAGCCATGCGAATATGGCATCTTTTGGATGTTTAACTTTATAAGTTTGAAATTCGATCTCTGTTTGTGTCTAGCATTTATTTAAATAAATAATCTTTATTTCAAGAGAATGTTCAAAATTTTACTGTTAAGATCTGTTTTCTAATTTCCAGTAACGCCTTGTCCTATTCCGGCGACGGTTACGGAATAGGGGTGTTACATGTTTTGTTTAGTGAATCCTTCCATGTGATATGGCTTGAGATGAAGAACTTATTTTGGTTATGATATGAGATAAAATTTGGATGTCCATAATGTGTTCATATATGGCTTAGTGAAAATGGTCAATTTGGTAGGTTTTGAATGTGAAATTGAGTAGTCTTAATGGTTGATGATAGATGATATGTTATGAATGTGAATAGGTATATTTTGGTTGACTATAAGTGTATGGAAGTGGTCCCAAATTGGTTGTTTTGTGTGCTTGATTTTAGGGTGGCAAATTGGCTTTGCAAATGGCCTATTTTTGTCCACACGGGTGTATGTCTCGGCCATGTGCAACACATGGCTATGTTACCCGACCATGTGTCCCATGGGGTAGCCCTACAAATTTAAGTCAGTCTCGAGCACAGGCTAGACACACAAGCGTGTGGCTGGCCATGTGACCCAAGTCAGTAACCCCTCCAGTTTTCCCGCGGCAAAGGCAAATGGGCGTGTCTCCGGCCATGTGGAGCAAGTTAGTATTATGCCCTGTTTTCACATGGTCTATAACACGAGCATGTCTGGTAACCGTGTGAGGTACAAGGCCTGCTCACACGGGCGTGTGACCCTGTAATTAAAGAAAATTTTTTATGTTTCCCAAAGTTTTTGAATGTTATCGGTTTAGTCTCGAACACTTCAAAAGCAAAGTGAATTCTCCCTAGATACATTTATTCAATTCTGGTCTGAATCTATGGATTGTGCTGAAGGTTAAAAATCCATTGGATTAAAAATTTTGATAAATCAATTTCGAAATGCTTTTTCTACTTCTTTTCTAGAATGCCCAATATTTGTTTTACATCTTCTATGCGAAAGTGTTCAATTTTCATAAGGTCTTCTCGACATTGGAATATGGCCTTAGAGATATCGAACCTCTCTTGCCGTGCTTGCCCCTGATAAAGTTCTTTCAGGTGCTCGATCATATCATAAGCAACCATGTCCTCATGTTGCTTCTGAAGCTCAGGATTCATACTAGCAAGCAGAAGACATCCAACGTCTACCATGTCATCGAGATGTTTCTTGTAAACATCTCTATCAGCCCTCGAGGCATTAGCGGGTGGTTCATTAGGAAGTGGTTGTTCAATGACATATAATTTTCGTTCTTGTTTGAGGATAATCCTCAAGTTACGAAACCAGTCAAGAAAGTTCAAACCATTCAATTTGTCCTTCTCAAGGACCGATCGCAATGAGAGTGTATTAGTGTTTGCAGCCATAATATATCTACAATAATAAAATATGCGTGTGAATAAATTTACCAAGTTTATATCAATCATTAAAAGGACTTTATTATATGATGTTCCCACTATTTTATTTCAAAATTAATAACCCTCCTATATTAATTTCAAAAAGACTTTCTTAAAGTATTTCTAGTTGGTTAAGGATCTATGTTTCACCTCCTCTTAAGTCAGCTTTGGCTTTACTCTTAAGATTATGGTTATTTAGGTAAGTAACACTTGCTAATTACATCATATGTAACTCCTACAATTTGGTGAACAACTCTTGTTTTAATCATCTTATGATTTATCCAAATTACTTGCCTCTAGGTTTCTAATCCTATTAGAGTAACCTAGTTAAGTCATTAACCAATTTTTAACCAGTGAATATCACTTGTTTATTCTTTGCGTTTAACCAAGTTAAATACTAGTACTTCGCTTTGGCAGAACCTACATAGTATTGATCGAGGCCTTAACGAGGGCAAAAATTGGAAGGTCATGTTGACTTAATATTTTAATAGAGGGATTTTATTAAAATTGTTGTATCTCACCAATTATGGTCTACTTCAGTCCATTTAATCTTTTAATTGATCTCATCAATTAATGTGGTTTATTATTACCAAATTTGCATGCTTTAGACATCCATAGCATCTCATACATGAATAGATAAAGCAATAAATAAATGCAATAGTTATAGCCCATAAACTATGGTGGTTCAACCCAAGCAAATGGGAGAACCAAAAGGAAACCTAAAGGTGTAAGCCATTTCACAAACTGTCAGTCCACATTAGTTGGCCCATCTTCCTTCTCGTCTAGTCCACAGAAACTTTTGCAAATTACAATATTTAGAAACTTGTTTTACATACGAGGGAGTAAGATGAGAAGAGAAATACAAGAGAATAGTAGTAAGGCACGACACACAGGCTGTATTTATAAAATTACAACCTTTTATCAAATGGATCATTGGGCTATAACTATGCATTTCAAACATCATGCATTCAAAAATAGCATACATCAGTCAACGTTTTGCTAAATGAATTATAAAATATCTTTTCAACCTTTTATGGCCCATCAAGTTTTATTTATTACAGAATATACTGAAAGATGATAAGGATCTGAGGCGGTCGGAGGGAGCGGGCCGAACCCAAAATACCAGAGGGAACTGTCACTATAAGATCCGGGGGCGGTAAGAACCACATACCCTAGTCAAATGAAACATCACAATTTGATAACTTTTATCAATAGAATCGTGTTTTCAGGATTTGAATCCTTGAGGTTTCATATCGGAACAACCCTTGTTCCACTAGCTAGTTAACTCTTACTGGAAACTGTAAATACCACCGTCACATCATTACAAATTTTTAAAGTTAACAGTAATAACATAAAACCGAATAGGCCATCACACCATGATTCACATTTAATCAATTATCGAAAGGAACATTAATTAGTTTATGCATTGAAGATATGAACAGTAAAAAAAAATGTAATAAAATTAAAGCATGCATCTCATACATTGCATCACCCAAGTATTTAAACCCGAGTCTGTATCACACAAGTGGCTCTGATACCACTGTTGGAATGCCGGTACCCCCAAGCCACAGTGGAAAAAAATATTTCGGTGATCCAAATAATGGATCTATGTGCGAGGAACGAATCGGGGTGAAAAAGGTTTTGAAATTACCCAAACTTTGATCTGAGTAGACAGTGAAGCCTCGGCAATGAGAATATTGTTTTGCTTTCAAATCCAAGCCGCAATCGTTATGATCTCGACCTCTACGTAATCCAACCAGATGATAATGAACAGAAGAAATCCCCAAAAACTATTTTCAGAGATATTTTTCTTGACGGCTGCTAGACCTAGTAGCAAAACTTCGGGTTTGTATATATCTTTTCTTTTTAGGGTTTTTCTCCCTTTCTTTATATAACTCCCCTTATAATTGGTATGTATATAACGAATTCACAATTTATTAAATTTTAGTCCGAACATAATAATCATAATTAAAATAAATAAATATAATAATGTTTTAACCGAAAATTATAATTACATTAATTACAATAAAGATTTCATAAACTATATTAATTTAAATTTATATACGAACCAAATTCATATATTAATAGAATTATGTTCTCCTTATATGTACAACATCCTTGTACATATAATATGTTCGATATTTGATTGCCCAATTAAATTAATTCTATAATTAATTTAATTCATGTGACAACCAAACACAATACCAACTATGTTTTATTCCGTTCATTTCAACCATAGGGTGTGACCCTATAGGTTCTTGTAATGTTAGCAGTAATACTAGAACGATTCTAATGCTACAAACAATGAGTGGCATCTACCAATGCATCATTGCTACCTAAGTTACAAGAAGTCATGATTCGACATAACCTTTTGTGATTAACCTTTCATGTATTAATCCTTAAGTCCTTTATCTCTGAAATGGACACAAGTCATGGAATAGTCACACTTGCATAGTCCATCCCATGTTTCTTGATACCTTGAGTAGACTATGATACACAAATAAGTATGACATCTCATATCAACTTATTTGAGCATGGCCGTGCATTTCTAGTCTCACTCAATCAAGTGGCCTAAGATATTATTCCCTTTATGTTGGAGGGTCATATCCTATATTGATCAACCATATCCCTCTACATAGATTGTGGCATATCCAACATCAGCCTTTATAAAACAACCAGTTATGGTGTACGTTGGACTATATCAAAATATACAGCTCACGATGTTATGATAATGATGATCTCAAGTCTGAGGATCATATACATATTAATCACTATGAGTAATGTTGTGATAATTACATAATAATCCAAGAAACATACTCATAGCGGATCAGTCCAATATGTTATTCTCTAACACACATATCCATGCATTGATTCTGACACTCCATATCAATGACAACTCTTTATCATCAATCAACTACATGTTAGTCTTAATGCATTATTGTTGTCCTAGTCAACAATAATATTTGACTAAGGACCTTTTAAGAATAATCATATTATTCTCAGGACATTATTATAAAACAATTTATTTACACACACAGAAAAGAAACTGAAATAATAATGGCAATGCCTTATATTAATAAACATGGTAAATCAAGTATGTTATTACAACCGTCTCATGATTGATCTTTGGGCATACTCTTACAGTTTGAATATGCTAACATGTGTTGTTGTCGGTGCTTAGGCTTGTACGAAGCTTGTGTTAGAATTTTATAATGCTTATTCTTAATGTTTATTAACGAAATGTTAAGTTATGTTTTATGTTTTACGAACTTACTAAGCATCATGTGCTTATATAGTTTTCTTTCATATGATTTATAGATAAATAGAAGCTCGCCAGAGACCTATCACACTATCCAACGAATATATCGGTAGGTTTTGATGTTTTAGCCAATGTTATAATGGCATGTATAGGTGAACTTGTGATGTATGTTAGTTGATAAGTTTGACTTGTATATGTGTGTTACTATGGTTTGTACTCTTTTGGTACTTATGGTATTTTGATGTGGTATGTGTATATGAGTAAATTGATGCATGTTTTGATAACTAAATTTCATTGTGTTATGAGATGATGACAAAGTTGTTAGGTATGGAATGTTTTGAGATGCATATGAGCCAACTGAGTATGCTTTGAATATGACAAAAATGCATATGTTTTGATATGTTGGATTGACTATGATTGAGGTGCCTTATTAGCATATTGGTTGGATGTATTATTGGACTATAGAATTGGTTTTTTTATGGAGCTTTTGAACACGTTTTAATGCTTTGGTCATGTGTGTGAATTGTGTTTAATGACATGTTTAAGTTGGGTGAAGGAAATGGCTTGATTTTGTCCAATTTTTTGTCCACACGGCCTAATACACAAGCGTGTGTCTTAGCCATGTGTGACACACGGCTATACAACATAGTTGTCTGTCCCTTATAGGTTTCAAAGGTTGCAAGTCAGGCAGTTACATGGCCTACCACACAGCCTGGCACATGAGCGTGTGAGACCATTTCAAAAATTACACGACATGGCACACGGGTGTACCCCGTGTGACCCAAGTCAAAGAGTTACACAGGCACAGACATGGCAGTGTGTCCCTATTTCAATTATTTCATGGCCTGAAACACGAGCATGTGTCTCAATCGTGTGAGGCACATGGCCGTGAGACCCTTACAGCCCAAGTTTTCTAACTTTTTACTCAATGTTCCAATTATTCTTGATTTAGTCCCAAATCATTTCTAAAGTGTTTCTAAGACCTCGAGGGCTTGATTAAGGGACAATGTGCATGTTTATGATTGGGTTATACTATGATTATTGTAATGTTTGGAAATGAATGTCTTTGCGTTATGTTTTTATGGTAAGGTTTCGTAACCCTAATTCGGTGACATATACGGGTTAGGGGTGTTACATTTAATGGTATCATAGCTACGATTTAGTTGATTCTTGAACTGAATCTAGCATCTACCAGTTTATAAATACATGCCATTATATAACCTGTGATAGTGTGATAACTCCTGACTCGAGTTGAATTATGTTTTATGATAGATATAATATCATCCAATCGAGTTGACTCCATTGAAGTAGAGAGTAATGCAAAAGCCTCTGATAGATATAGTGTCATCCAAATGGTGAATGAGTGGTTTACCGAGTTTATACCAATGAACCCAATGGCACAACAATCTCCACCCCACCTATTCCCTAATCGGCCCCCATAGTTCCTCAAGGTTTTGAACCAACTCGAGCAAGCAAACCTCTGGTTGATAAAATTCATAAATATGGGGCTGAAGAGTTTAGAGGTTCAACTAAATATGATCCAGAGAAGGTTGAGTTCTAGTTAGAAAATACGATCAGAGTTTTCAATAAATTATCTTGTACACTAGCTGAATGCATGAAATATGCAGTTTCCTTATTGAAAGACTCAGCTTATCATTGGTGGAACATGTAATAGCCCATTTTTCAATGAAATCTAAACAGTTGTTTTGGGACCACAAATTTGACCCAAAATATATATATATTTTTATTTTATCATATGGCCCGTAATATGTTAGAAATGACGTGTGAAAATTTTGATATGAAAATTTTATCAATTAAGTGTTTAATTACGATGACTAAATCGCATAAAATGCGAAAGTTGAATTCTAGTAGCTATAAGAATCAAATAGCTATGGAATTCAAAACTTAAGGTCCTTATAATGTAATTAAACCATTAAGAAAAGTATGTAGATTTTTTATGATGACTCATCCATGGAAATATGGAAAAAGGTCAAGGACTAAATTGGAATTTGAAATAATTGATTAAATGAAAAGATGATAAAAAAAAAATATCATCTTATTTTATCATCTTCAACCTTAAAAATACATGGAAACCCTAGGTGAGAGAAAAGATGCTTTTAATTGGGTAAGTTTTCGTGTCCCATTTTTAGTAATTTTGGTATTTTTGAAATCGGGATAGCTTAATCTCTCTATTTGAAGGATTAATTTGAAAGGTTATCAAGGCATGAAAATGGTTCTTGGATGTATTATGTTGGAAATTATAAATTTATGGTAGAAAATGAGAGATTAATTATAGATAAACAACTTTTGCAAAGTTATTTTTGATGAAAACTTGATTTAGGGACTAAAATGTAAACTTGAGAAATTGAAGGAAAAAAATTGAAATTTCATGTAAACATGTGCTATAAAATTTGTAATGGGGCTTTGGTTAGGCTTGGAATAGGGAGTAATTTGTACAAGTTTCATTTTTCGGGCCTAAGGACAATCATAATTTATGGAAAAGTTAAGGGCAAAATGGTAATTTTGCCTAGAACGTAAATTGAGTCCATTTAGATATGGAATGTGTGAAATTGATGTTAAATTCATTTATATAGATCCAGACAACACTAATTTGAGGTTAGATCGAGGAAAAGAAAAGATTTCAGATTAGTAGACTTTTACGCGAACAAGTGTCAAGGTAAGTTCGTGTAACTTAATCGGACATGTTATTATGTTAATTAATTGTTGTGTTGTATGTAATGTGATTTATGTTGATGTGCTTCACTTGTAAGCTATGATAAAAAAATGAAAAAAAGCTTGTAATCGTGATAAAGGGTTAGTCCCGATTGGATGTTGAATTCTGATGAAAATGTGCACTTTCCTAAAACAAGTAGGGTCCTACATTTGTTGTGGATGGGATTTAGCTCGGACAAGTAATCCAATTGACCATGTTATAGAAAGGATTTAGCCCGGGTAATTCTGATATAATATCTCTCGAGCATACGTTATGATTAGGGTTTAGCCTAGACTGGTAATCCTAATTGAGCTTCACTAAACATACGTTATATAAAGGATTCAGCCTGGACAGGTAATCTTGTTAAATGATATGTGGCTCGATAGAGTGTTTCTTGGTTAAGTGCCCTAATGGGTACCCTTGAATAAGAAATTGATGTATTGTTGAATCGTATACTTCGAGTTTACTACTTAAGCATTCATTGGAATTCAATGATTCAAAGGACATATAACTCTTGACTTGGCATGAAAACCTTGAGATGAAATAGTAACGACTAGATAGAATATTTCTTGATAAGCTCATCTAAGTTACTTGATTTATATGAAGATTTTGGTTACTAACATGTTTGATTGAATGTATGTGCTTAGGCAAATTTAGCCAAATGGATGGAACCACGATATTGTATGTTTAGATTTAATAATCAATATTGGTAAGTTTAATTTCTATTATACGAACTTACTAAGCATGTAATACTTACTCCTTTTATTTTTCCCCTGCCTTATAGTGCTCAGAAGCTCATGAAGGTTGGAAGATCGTTAGAGCATCGTCACACTATCAACTAGCATTTCGGGTATACTTAGTAAAATCATATTGGTATAATGGCATGTATAGGACAACTTAGCCAATGGTGGCTTGAAATGTTATTTTGTAACCTGGCCGTTGGAATGGCTAGTGATGGTTAGTAAGCTATTGTGATATATATACACATGTTTTATGCCAAGTTGATGTGATCAAATGTTGTTAATGTCTAAGTTATGCTAAGGTAAGTTTGTAACTATGTATGCATGAAATGATATGCCTTGATGAATGATGAAATTGTGAAATTGAATGCTTGAAATGGTTGGAATTGGTTGAGTGTTTCATGTGCAGGTTTTTGGGTGATTTTGGGTGAGAAATGAAGCTAGGAAATGGCTTTATTTTGTCCACATGGGCAGACACACGAGCGTATGTTTAGACCATGTGTGATACACAACCTGGTAACACAAATATGTGGTTAGGTCGTGTGTCCCCTACACCTAAATTTTGAGAAACAGAATGTTTAGCATTGGACACACGGGCAGAGACACGGGCGTGTGTCTCAGCCGTGTATGCCATAGGGCCTAGAACATGGGCGTGTGTCTTAGACATGTGAAACCTACACCTAATTTAAATTAAATTAATTAACCACACGGCCTAGCACACGGGCGTGTGGCATGGTCGTGTGTGCAAGTGAGAGAGTTACACGTGGTCGAACACAGCCTCTAACATGGGCGTGTCTCAGGGTCACACAGGCGTGTCCCTTGGACCTTACGGGCTTGTGAGCCCTGTACCTTGAAAAATTTTCTAAGTTCTGTAAAAATCTCTAAAGTTCTCGGTTTAGTCCCGAACCATTCCCAAAGCATGTTTTGGGCCTTGTAGGCTCGAATTAGGGACTTTATGATTAATTAAAAATGGTTTTAATTTGGATGCAAATTTATGTTTTGGAATTATCCAATGGCTAGTTATGTAAGTCTGGTAATGCCTTGTACCTTGTTTTGGCATCGAATATGGGTAAGGGGTGTTACATTTAGTAGCATTAGAGCTATGATTTAATTGATTCTCGAATTTGATGTAGTGAACACGAGTCTAGCTATACATGTCATTATATAAATTGTGATTGTGTGATGACTCCTGATCATTTTTTAGATGTGTTTTTCATATAGTAATGT
This sequence comes from Gossypium arboreum, assembly GCF_025698485.1. Lineage (NCBI taxonomy): Eukaryota > Viridiplantae > Streptophyta > Magnoliopsida > Malvales > Malvaceae > Gossypium > Gossypium arboreum. The sequence goes on from NC_069075.1 coordinate 25,662,662, forward strand.
CATCCAACCGAGTTAGAGCTGAATCTGAGGAAGTTGAGAGCAATGCTTCAGCTTCAGTGCAAAGAGTCGCATTTGCGTCTGGTAGTGAAAGGCCCATGTTTGAGGGCGAAGGGAGGAGGCAAAACAAGCCTTCTTTCAAACGATGAATGAATGGTTTACACAATACCTGAGAACAAACCCCGCTGTACAATGACTTCCCCTACTTGCTCCTCAATCGGTTCCTGAGATACCGCAGGGTGCTGAACCTGTTAGGATTGGTAAGCCTCTAATAGATAAAATTAGCAAACATGAGGTAGAATAATTTAGGGCTATTTCAGATGATGATCCGGAAAGGGCTAAATTCTGGCTTGAAAACACTATCCAGGTTTTTGATGAATTATCCTGCACACCTGTCGAGTGCTTGAAATGTGTAGTATCTCTACTGAAGGATACAACTTATCATTGGTGGAATACCATAACTTCAGTTGTACCGAGAGAGAATATTACATGGGAATTCTTCCAGACTGAATTTAGAAAGAAATATGTTAGTCAGAGGTTCAAGGATCAGAAACATAAAGAATTTCTGGAACTCAAGTAAGGAAGCATGACTGTATCCGAATATGAATTGGAATTTTTTTGCGTTGGTAAGTATGCCAGAGAATGGGTTTTAACCGAGGCCAAAATGTGTAAACATTTTGAAGAGGGCCTAAATGAAGATATCAAGTTATTGATTTGGATTCTCAAGATAAGGGAATTTATGGCATTAGCCGACAGAGCTCACAAAGCTGAGGAACTGAGTGAAGAAAAAAAAACAAGCCGAAATAGAGGCTCGAATTTCTAGAAAAAGAGTATGAGTAAGTCACAATCATTTGCTTCTAAGAAATTAAAAAATATTATGATCGTGTGACCACTTCTACGGGATACTCTGGAAGAGAGCAGGGCTTTCAACATTCTAACCCGAGGTCTTCATCTCTGTTTGTGACCAGTGTGGGTAGTGTCGGTAATCCCAAACTGAAATGTAAACATTGTAACAAATTCCATCATGGGGAATGTCGGTCTAGAAGTAGAGCTTGTTTCAGATGTTGTTCACTTGACCATTTTCTCATGGATTCTCCTGAAAGTGTTGAAAATGAGATAGAACCAGCTTCAAAGCCAAGTAACCCTGTCTTGAGGGGCAAACCACCCCGCCATCCCGATAATGTTGGTGGTAGTGGAGGTACTGCCATGGATAGAATAGTTAGATCAGAGGCACGAGCACCTGCGAGGACATATGCCATTCATGTTAGAGAAGATACTTCTACGCCAGACATCATTATTGGTACATTTTCTCAACTTGATACTGATATTACTGCATTAATTGACCTTGGTTTCACACATTCATATATATGCATGAACCTAGTGTCTGTTAAAAATTTACCTGTTGAATTCACTAAAGTTGTGGTTAAAGTTTCAAACCCCCTGGGGTAGTGTGTTTTGGTGGACAGAGTTTGTAAGAACTGTCCGTTGGTGGTAAAAGGTTATTATTTTTCGGCTAACTTGATGTTATTCCCATTTGATGAATTTGATGTGATTTTGGGAATGGATTGGTTAACTTGATATGATGCAGTGGTAAACTGTAAACAGAAATATATTGTATTGAAATGTCAGAATGGTGAATTGTTTAGTGTTGAATCTAATAAACTGGATGGATTACTTAACATGATTTCAGCAATAACAGCACAGAAATATGTCAAAAAAAGGGGTATGATGCTTATCTTGCATATATGATGGATGCAAAAGTAACGGAGTTAAAGATTCAATTAGTACAGTACTACGTGAATTTCCTGATGTAATCCCAGAAGAATTACCTGGTTTCCCACTAGATAGAGAAGTGGAATTCTCTATAGATGTTGTTCCGGGAATGACACCAATATCTATAGTACTTTACAGAATGGCTCCTACTGAGTTGAAAGAGCTAAAAGTACAGTTGTAAGAATTGATTGATACAACTTTTGCCCAACCTAGTTACTCACCTTGGGGTGCACTAGTTCTATTTGTAAAGAAGAAAGATGGGTCGTTGAGGCTATGTTTTGATTACAGACAGCTCAACAAAGTTACAATAAAGAACAAGTATCCATTACCTCATATTGATGACTTGTTTGACCAGCTAAAGTGTGCCATCGTATTTTCAAAGATTGATCTCCGTTCTAGTTTGACACTATGAATTGCTTGTTATGCCATTTAGCTTGACAAATGCACCTACAGTGTTTATGGATTTGATGAACAGAATTTTTAGTCCGTATTTGGACAGGTTTGTGGTGGTATTTATATATGATATTTTAGTTTACTCTCGAGATGAAAATAAGCATGCTGAGCACTTGAAAATAGTGTTTGTAAACTCTATGAATGTGAAGTTTGGCTAAGGGAAGTTAGTTTCCTTAAGCATATTGTGTCTATTGAAGGTGTCAGGGTAGACCCGAATAATATTTCATTCAATGTAAATTGGAAGCCACGGAAGAATGTGCCTAAAGTCTGAAGTTTTCTGGGACTAGCCAGTTATTACCGGAGACAATTATTACTGGAGATTTGTAAAAAGTTTTTCAATGATAGCTACTCCATTGACTCGTTTGCTATAAAAAGATGTAAAATTTGAGAGGACTGATAAATGTCAGCAGAGCTTCGACAAATTAAAGGCTTCATTGACAGAAGCACCTGTGTTAGTCCAACCTGAATCCGATAAGGAATTTACAGCATATAGTGATGCGTCATTGAATGGTTTAGGCTGTGTTTTGATGCAAGATGGTAAGGTAGTAGCCTATGCTTAACGATAGCTAAAGCCACATGAAAAGAATTACCCGACACACGATCTTGAATTGGCAGCCATAGTGTTTGCATTAAAAATTTGGCGGCATTACTTGTTAGGTGAAAAATGTCACATATTCACAGTCTAAAATATTTGATGTCACAGAAAGATTTGAATTTGAAACAGTGCAGATGGCTTGAACTGCTGAAAGATTATGATCTTGTTATTGACTACCATCCGAGGAAACCCAATGTAGTGGTAGATGCTTTGAGCAGAAAATCCCTGTATGTTCTGCAAGTAATGAACACTCGATTGTCATTGTCTGATGATGGTTCAATCATAGCCGAGTTAAAAGCTAGACCAATGTTTTTACCGTAAATTTCTGAAGCTCAGAAAAATGATAGCAAGTTGCAAGCAAGGCGAGCACAAAGTGAGTCGACTCCTGATTTAGAATTTCAGATCAGGACTAATGGTTGTTTGTTATTCAGACGCAAAGTTTGAGTATGAAAGGTTCTGAACTAGTATAAAAGATCTTGGATGAAACTCATAATGGTAACATGTCTGTTCATCCTGGTAGTAATAAAATGTATAACGATCTGAAAAAGATGTACTGGTGGCTGGGAATGAAACGAGATATTTCTAAGTTTGTATCTAAATGCTTGATATTTTAGCAAGTAAAAGCTGAACATCAGTTGCCTTCTGGACTATTACAGCCAGTTACGATACCGGAATGGAAATAGGAAAGAATTAATATGGACTTTGTAAAGGGATTGCCCCTGTCTCCAAAGAAGAAAGATGTCATTTGGGTAATTGTTGATCAGTTGACAAAGTCTGTACACTTTATCCCGATATGTATGGATTTTTACTTGGATAGATTGACTGAGTTATATGTTTCGGAGATAGTCAGATTGCATGGAGTGCTTGTCTTCATCATTTTAGATAGAGATCCTTGATTTAGTTCTCGATTCTGAAGCAAATTGCAAGAAGCTCTGGGTACCCAGCTACACTTTAGTACTGAATTTCATCCCCAAACAGATGGTCAATCTGAACGGGTAATACAGATCTTGGAAGATATGCTTTGGTGTTGTGTACTTGTGTTTGAAGGTAATTGGAAAATGTATTTGCCTTTAGTTAAATTTGCTTATAATAACAGTTATCAGTCTACTATTAAAATGGCATCGTATGAAGCCTTGAATGGTCGCAAATGTAGAACCCCATTATACTAGACAAAACTCAGTGAGAAAAAGTTACACAGAGTTGACTTGGTCTGAGAGACCGAGGAAAAAGTGAAGGTAATTCGAGGCAGCTTAAAAGAAGTCTTTGATCAAAAAACGTCTTATGCTGATTTGAGGAGAAAACAAATAGAATTTCAGGTTAGTGATAAGGTATTCTTGAAAGTGTCACCTAGGAAGAAAGTACTCCGGTTTGGTTGTAAAGGGATATTAAGTCCACGATTCATTGGACCCTATGAGATTATAGAAGGAATTGAACCAGTTGCATATCGGTTAGCTTTACCACCAGAGCTTGATCGAATTTATAATGTTTTTCATGTGTCTATGTTACGGTAGTATCGATCTGATCCTTCACATGTTATCTCTCTAACAAAGATAGAGATTCAGCCTGATATGACATATGGTGAAGAACCAATCAAAATCATAGCTTGGGAAACAAAAGAGTTAAGAAATAAAAAGGTAGCGCTAGTAAAAGTTCATTGGCAACGACATGGTATAGAGGAAACTACTTGGGAACCAAAGCATACTATGAGGAAGCAATACCCACCTCTTTTTACTGGTAATATTTTTTAGGACAAAAATCCCTAAATGGGGGAGAGTTGTAGTAGCCCAATTTTCAGTGAAATCGGAACAGTAGTTTCGGGGACCACAATTCCGACCCAAAATATATTTTATTTTTATTTTATCATATGGCCCGTAATATGTTAGAAATGACGTGTGAAAATTTTGATATCAAAATTTTATCGATTAAGTGTTTAATTACGAAAAGGACTAAATCACATAAAATGCGAAATTTGAATTCTAGTAGCTATAAGGATCAAATAACTATGAAATTCAAAACTTAATGTCCTTATATGGTAATTAGACCATTAAAAAATAGATTTTTCATGATGGCTCATCCGTGGAAATATAGAAAAAGGTCAAGGACTAAATTGGAATTTGAAATAATTAATTAAATTAAATGATGATAAAAAAAGAAATATCATCTTATTTTATCATCTTCAACCTTAAAAATACATGGAAACCCTAGGTGAGAGAAAAGAAGCTTTCAAGGCCTAATTGGGTAAGTTTCCATATCCCGTTTTTAGTAATTTTGGTATTTTTGAAATCGGGATAGCTTAATCTCTCTATTTAAGGGATTAATTTGAAATTTTATCAAGGTATGAAAATGGGTCATGGATGTATTATGATGGAAATTAGAAATTTATGGTAGAAAATGAAAGATTAATGATAGATAAACAACTTTTGCGAAGTGATTTTTGATGAAAACTTGATTTAAGGACTAAAATGTAAACTTGTGAAATTGAAGGAAAAATTCTAAAATTTTATGTAAACATGTGCTGTAAAATTTGTAATGGGGCTTTGGTTAGGTTTGGAATAGGGAGTAATTTGTACAAGTTTAATTTTCCGGGCCTAGGTACAAAATCATAATTTATGGAAAAGTTAGGGGAAAAATGGTAATTTTGCCTAGAACGTAACTTGAGTCCATTTAGACATGAAATGTGTGAAATTGATGTTAAATTCATTGATATAGATCCGGACAACACTAGTTCGAGGTTAGATTGAGGAAAAGAAAATATTTGAGATTAGTAGACTTTTACGCGAACAAGTGTCGAGGTAAGTTCTTGTAACTTAATCGAACATGTAATTATGTTAATTAATTGTTGTTTTGTATGTAATGTGATTTATGTTGATATGCTTCACTTGTATGCTATCGTGACAAAGGGTTAGTCCCGATTGGATATTGAATTCTAATGAATGTGTGCGCTTTCCCGAAACAAGTAGGGTCCTACATTTGTTGCAGATAGGATTTAGCTCAGACGAGTAATCCCATTGACCTTGTTATAGAAAGGATTTAGCCCAGATGGGTAATTTTGATATAATATCTCTCAAGCATACGTTATGATTAGGGTTTAGCCCGGACTGGTAATCCTAATTGAGCTCCACTGAGTTTACGCTATATAAAAGATTTAGCCTGGACAGTAATCCTATTAAACGATATGTGGCTCGAGAGAGTGTTTCTTGGTTAAGTGCCCTAATGGGTAACCTTGAATAAGAAATTGACGAATTGTTGAATTGTACACTTCGAGTTTAGTACTTGACCATTCATTGGAATTCAATGATTCAAAGGATAGATAACTCTTGACTTGGCATGAAAACCTTGAGATGAAATAGTAACGACTAGATATAATATTTCTTGATGAGCTCATCTATGTTACTTGGTTTATATGAAGATTTTGGTGACTAACATGTATGATTGAATGTATGTGCTTAGGCAAATTTAGCCAAATGGATGGAAACACGATATTGTATGTTTAGATTTAATAATCAAGATTGGTAAGTTTAATTTCTGTTATATGAACTTACTAAGCATGTAATGCTTACTCTGTCTTATAGTGCTTGGAAACCAGTGAAGGTTGGAAGATCGTTGGAGCACCGTCACACTATCAACTAGCATTTCGGGTATACTTAGTAAAATCATATTGGTATAATGGCATGTATAGGACAACTTGGCCAATGGTGGCTTGAAATGTTATTGTGTAACCTAGCCATTGGAATGGCTAGTGATAGTTCATTTTGGGTATGATTTAGTAAGCTATTGTGATATATATACACACAAGTGTTATGCTACGTTCATGTGATCAAATGTTGTTAATGTCTAAGTTAAGCTAAGGTGAGTTTGTAACTATGCATGCATGAAATGGTATGCCTTGATGAATGATGAAATTGCAAAATTGAATGCTCGAAATGGTTGGAATTGGTTTAGTGTTTTATGTACAGGCTTTTGGGTGATTTTGAGTGAGAAATGAAGCTAGGAAATGCCTTTATTTTTTCCACATAGGTAGAGACAAGGGCATGTGTCTAGACCGTGTATGACACACGGCCTGGTAACACGGACATGTGGTTAGGCCGTGTGTCCCCTGTACCTAAATTTTGAAAAACAAAATGCTCTGAATTGGACCATGGGAAGAGACACGGGCGTGTGTCTCAGCCATGTATGCCATAGGGCCTAAAGCATGGGTGTGTGTCTTGGCCTTGTGAAACCTGCACCTAATTTGAATTGAATTAATTAACCACGCGACCTAGCACACGGGCGTGTGGCATGGCCGTGTGTGCAAGTGAGAGAGTTACACAAGGTCGAACAAGACCACTAACAAGGGTGTATCCCTTAGATTCCATAGGCTAGTGGGCCCTGTAACTTGGAGTTTTGTAAAAATTTCTAAAGTTCTCGGTTTAGTCCCGAACCACTCCCAAAGCATGTTTTGGGCCTCGTAGGCTCGTATTAGGGACTTTATGATTAAATACAAATGGTTTTAATTTGGACACAAATTTATGTTTTGGAATTGTACAATGGCTCGTTATGTAAGTCCAGTAATGCCTCATACCCTATTTCGGCATCGAATACAGGTAAGGGATGTTACAAAACACCTTGGTTTCTGTTGTGCCGAGATAGCAAGTACCAATCTGCTCAGGGGTCTCGAGGAGGCCGAAATGATCAGTCAGGTCTGTCACATATGGAAATATATAGATAGGTCCTTTCTATGATCAGTCAGTCTAATGACGACAACACTATGCCACGAAATGGTCTAGATCAACCAGATATCGCACGTGCATACTTAATAACAAGTATGTATAAGAAGTTCCTACAACACTCTTATTCTCCTTCCGATTGGTCAACATGTGAGCTAAAATGGCATGAATGTAGTGTAGGGCCGATGGTAGGAACCGAGCCTTGGACTAGTTTGGGTTGTATAGAGTGGCAACCTTAGAGATGTCAAAGCAGTTGAGAGAGGCTGACCGATGGATATGCTATGTGAGGGTGGAAAACTCGAGTGTGGCCAGGAAGTCATCAAAATATAAGCCAAGAGCGACTCCAAATCCCGCAATACTAAAACACCGAGTGAGACCCTAAGATGGAATGAGATCATTCGCGGTTCATCCTTCAACGATAGTATTGTATGTAGGGAAAAACTTGAGCAGAACTCTAAAGTAAGCTCCGCATGTATTGGCTCCACGATTGTGAAGAATCGCTCCATGGGGTAGTGTCTAGTAAAGAATGAACCAATGCAAATAAACCCATAATCTGAGGGGTTGCCCAATCAATACACCATCCCAAACCCAATGCTCTGTTCTTCAGATGCTGATGCCTCTCCTCATGTGGTGGATGGTCAAAGGTGAGGTATCGATGGCCAGAGTTAGCGATCGGAGAGGAGGAAAATGAAGTCCCAATAGCCTTTCTTTTCTTGGAATAAGCAGGGACCTTACTCTTTCCTCATGTGTTCAGCATCATGTACTTGAAAAAAATGACAACCAAATCATCAAAGACCCAAAAAAATCATTAAAAAATAATTACTCTAGAAAATAAACAAATCAGCATACGAATTGAACCACATCGACAAGCGAACCATCTCACGGTGAAAGTTCGATCACAACTAGTAGTACTAAAACTACTCCTAATACTAAATTAGATTTAATACTAATATTATTTAGGCAAAAATAAATTAATTTAGCTAACCAACTAATAAATAATAATGATAATGAATAGAATAATAATGCTAATATTAATAATAAACAACATACTAAACAGAGTAGTAGTAATAATAATAATAATAGGAATAATAATATCTGCTAATATAATAATTAAAATAATAATGAAATATATAAAAATAATAAAAATGAGGGGTAGTGCCAAACATTGCTAAGGAGAGGCAGACGGTGGCAGCGGTAGATGGAGGAATGGTGGTGGGAAGGACAATCAACGATGTGAAGTGGGTAGTTTGACCGGTAGTGTATATGTGTGATGGGTTGGGAATAGTTGTTGATTAGGAGGATTGAGGAAGAAAACGGCTATGAGGGACAATGGCTTGGGGAGGGGAAGAGGCCAGAAATGGTGGTTTCTGGGTTGTGTAACGAAATTTCAATGGTGGAAAGTAATGGTAGCCGAATAGCGGTAAATGAGAAAGGTGCAAGAACAATGCGTGCAACAAGGATGGAGAGACGAGATAAATGATCGATCGCCATTGGTACGGTCCACGAAACGAAAGAGCAAGTGTGGGGGAAGATCGATGACGAGTGTGGTGGCTAGAAGGTAAAGCAGTGACTAGGGTTTCGGTGATGGGTGAAAAATATGAGAAACCAAAGGTGAAAAGAAGAAAAAAGGTTTAGGTTAAAAAGGATGACAAAAGCGTGTAAATAGGTCGTATAAGGCCACACGGTTGTGCTTCTCAACCTTGTATAGACCCTTAGTGCTTGTGTAATTTGAAATATTAAAAATAATAAGTTGCAGTATCCACATGGCCTAGGACAAGTTTGTGTATCCCACACGATCGTGTGCCAGGCCATGTAAAATGCTCAGTTACTTCTCCCACTCCTGTTTACAAGGCCATGTGGGTCACATGATTGGGTCTCCAGGTTGTGTAACTCATTAAATGCCATGTGTGTCGAAAGAAAATTCAAAAAATTAGCTCTAGTATGCATATATCCTAGGATACGCCCATTTGTCGAGGTTGTGCATCCCACATGCTCGTGTCTTTAGGCCATATGGATCACCCCAGACTGTGTTGTTCCTTTATTTTAGTATTATCTTTTTTTCAATTCTTTTTAAAATAATAAAAAAAATTACTATATTATTTTTTATTTTTTTAAATAACATAAAAGTAAAAGAAATAAAAAAAAAACACTTGAGTTGCCTCCGGAGAAGTGCTTGTTTAGAGTCTAAGCTTGCATGTGCATTAATCAAAGTGTGTTACCTCAATGGTTTCATATTGAAATACGTTTTGTGCCACAAATGGGTTCGACCTTCTTGACTTAAGCTTTAAAGGGAACATTCGTGGATCTAATTTGTCTAGAAACACTTCATCCCCAACTTTGAATTAATTTGTTCTCTTTACATGCACACTATGGCGTTGCTTAGTTATTTATTTGACAGTTCTTGGGATTTCATCAGCCTTTGTTCACAATTTATCTAATTCATCGAGTTTCACCATTCGCTTTCCACTCATCCCTTGATTTTTATCAACCTGAGATAGATGCTACTCGAACACGTATTCATTAGTGAATTCTTGCAATGAATGTCGAGCCGTATGATTACTAACATTGATAGAATAACGAGTATCATCATGCTCACTAGGAGCTCTAAAAAAATCAAGTGCTTGAAGAATAACCTTTTCATTACCTGCACTTAGCACAAGTTCACCATTACCCACATCAATAACAGTTCTAGCAGTGGCTAAAAAAGGTCAACCTAAGATAATTGGGACTTCAATAGCCTCATCCATGTCCAACATAACAAAATCAATAGGGAATATAAATTTATCTACTTTCACAAATACATCCTAAAAAATGACCCTAGGGTACCTAATTGATCTGTCAGTTAATTGAATACTCATCCTAGTGGGTTTTAGTTCCCTAAAACTAAATTGTTTGAACATTTTATATGGCATAACATTTATACTAGCCCCCAAATCTACTAGATCTTTTCAACATTTAAGCTACCCATAAAATAAGGAATAATAAAACCCCCTAGATCATTAAGCTTGGTGAGTAGTTTGTTTTGGAGAATGGCCAAGCAATCCTTATTGAGCTCCACAGTTGAAAAGTTGTCTGACTTCCTTTCATTTATTAACAACTCCTTTAAAAATTTGGCATACTTTGGCATACTTTGGCATCTACGAAAGGGCTTCTACAGAAGCTAAGTTAATATGCACTTTTTTCAAAAGTTCAAGAAATTTACCATATTGTTCATTTATGCGATCTTTCTTCACTACTGCCGGATATGGAATTCGTAGTTTATATTCTTTAACCACTGGCTTATGCTCTTTCTTGCTTTCCTCAAACCCATCATTTTTCTCAACAACTTTTAGATTTAGCTTCTTTTTTGGCTTGACTAACCCTTCCATACTTCGAACAGTGATTGTGCAGACTTGCTCCTTTAGGTTCATTTCAGTGTTATTAGGTAAGCTACCTTACTGTCACTTCAAAACCAATTTAACAAGCTATCCAATCTAATTTTCAAGCCCTTGAATTGATGCTTATTGATTTTTCAGAGCTGTCTTAATGTTTTGAAATTGAGTTTCAGACACTGAAATAAATTTAGCTAACATCTCTTCAAGATTCAGTTTCTTTTCTTACTGATAAGGTTGCTGAAAACTCAGAGGTGGTTATTTTGAGGTCTACAATTGTTTCCCATAAAGTTGACTTGCTTATGCTCTATGTTAGAACCAAAAGGTAAATATTCCAAATTGATTATCCTCACTCCAGTTGCATCACATTGCATTACTGAATTCATCGTATTATTTCAACTCAAATGATCAATATTTTTACTCAATGCTTCCACTTAATCTGCCAACACAGCAATTGCATCTATATTAAAAACACCGGTTGCTTTAATCAGCTTTGTTCTCATGACTTGCCACTAATAGTTATTCAATGGTATCTCCTCAATAAACTCTTGAGTTTCATTAAGTGTATTATTGGTCAATGTTGCACCAGCTGCTGCATCAATTAGTTGCCTAGTCAAGGTTTGAACTTGTAACCACAAAGATAACCCATGATGAGGACACATTCTTAAAAGATCCTTAAATCTCTCCCCATGCATCATATAATGTCTCCAATTCAATTTGTGCAAATGAAGAGATGCTGTTCCTCAGCTTAGTTATTTTGGGCGGTAGAAAATATTTCAACAAGAATTTTTCAGTCATCTGATCCCAAGTCATGATAAAACCCTGTGGAAGTGAATTCAACCACTATTTTACCTTGCTCCTTAAAGAAAATGGGAACAACTGTAAGTGTATGGCATCATCAGTAAAACCATTGATCTTGAAAGTGTCACAAATCTCTAAAAAGTTAGCCAAATGAGCATTCAAATCTTCATCTTACAACCCATCAAATTGAACATATGGTTATACCATCTAAACTGTGCTCAGCTTCAGCTCAATATTGTTTGTAGCAATAGTCGATTTGACGATACTTGATTCAGCCCCAATCAGAGTGGGCTTAGCATAGTCAAACATAGTACGAGGAGTAGGAGTCGTAGGAAGTTGCTAATTATTTTGATTATTTTCCATCTCCACAGTAGTATCCTTTTCCTCTTGATCTTCTATTAAAATCTATTGACTTTGCATTGCTTCTTTAACTTCTTCCCGATTTTTTCTAGGGCGTTTTCTCAATCTCACAATGATAAACTAACAGTTCCAATGCGTTTCCTCTAGTCATAAACCAAAAAAACCAATCAGAATCAAACAAACAAAAAAAATAGAATGTAAAAATTCAAGTAAAAAAAATTATTGAAAACAAAAAAATGGCTAAATTAATAGAAATAAAGTTTTGCTAATATTTTAGTCCCCAAAAATGGCGCAAAAAATTTGATGTCCATGAAATCAACTAAAAAATATGACTAAGGCAAGTGCACCTATAAATTAAAAGTATAGCTACGATGAGCGAATGTAACAGCCCATTTTTCAATGAAATCAGAATAGTGGTTTCGAGACCACAAATTCGATCCGAAAATATGATTTATTTTTATTTCATTATATGGTAGGTATTATAATAGGCTTGTCGTGTAAAAATGTTGATATGAGAATTTTATCGATTAGGCGTTTAATTACGAGAATGACTAAATCGCGTAAAATGCAAAAGTTGAATTCTAGTAGCTATAAGGATCAAATAGCTATGGAATTCAAAACTAGAGCTCCTTATCTGGTAATTAGACCATTAAGAAAAGTATGTAGACTTTTCTTGATGACTCATCCATGGAAATATAGAAAAAGGGCAATGACTAAATTGGAAATAGTAAAATACTTAATTAATTAAAAAAGATGATAAAAGAAATCATCTATTTTTATGTCATCTTCAACCTAAAACACATGGAAACCCTAGGAGAGAGAAAAGAAAATTTCAAGGCCTAATTGAGTAAGTTTTCTTGTCCCGTTTTTAGTAATTTTGGTATTTTTGAAACCAGAATAGCTTAATCTCTCTATTTGAAAGATTAATTTGAAAAGTTATCACGGTATGGAAATGAGTCATGGATGTATATGCTGGAAATTAGAAATTATGGTAGAAAATGAAAGATTATTGATAGATAAACAACTTTTACAAAGTGATTTTTGATGAAAACATGATTCAGGGACTAAAATGAAAAGTTGTAAAGTTTGATGAAAAATTCTAAAATTTTATGAATAAATCTGCTGGAAAATTTTTAATGGGGCTTTGGTTTGGCTTGGAATAGGGAGTAATTTGCACAAGTTTCATTTTAAGGGTCTAGGGACAAAATTAGAATTTATGGAAAAGTTAGAGGCAAAATGGTAATTTTTCCTATGACGTAAATTGAGTCCATTTAAATATGAAATGTGTGAAATTGATAGTGTAACGCCCCAAACCCGACTTGGATGTTATGACCGGATCTGATGCACCATATTGATGCGTTCAAAACACTTAGTTTGGAAAATTTAGTTTGGTGTTGTAAAAGACACTTTTAAAAGTAGGTCAAAGTGAACGGAAGCTGTGCACCAGGTAGGAAACCAGGAAGAAGAGGAGGTGAGTCCGTCGGATTGCTTAAGTACCAAGCTCCTTCGGATCCAATCCTGAACATGCACACCGCCATTGCCACACTCTAACATCTCGTATAATTTTGAGAAAACCGTGTGATTATGACCATCTTAAGAAAATGATTAAGGTTGCAAAGCGTTTGCTTAAAAATATTTATTTTTCTTGGGAAAACATTTACTTTATGGAAAGTTTGCGGCGTCATCGTGATCCTTTTTAAAAACAAGTAGATTTTATAAAAGCGAACCTAGTGCTAACCGGTTTAATAATCCCCAAAATAAAATCAATTAAAAAAAGCGGCCTTATTACAACTTTAAGCATAATAAAATAATCCAAAATAAATGCTAAACTTATTTAAAATCGACAATCAATCTTCATGGCCACTCTGAATCCCTTGACTCCAAGTCCACCAATTCTAGGGCTCACTGTAAGGATGGAAGAGGAAGGGGGTGAGTTTGGGAAAACTTCGGTGTATCTGAAACCCATCAAAGCCCAATTCAGCTCGAGCCCATTGGGCTGAGCCTATTCAGATCTTGATACAGATGGTCAAGCCCTTTTGAATCTGATGAGCAAGGCCTTAGCCCTTTTACATAACATGTGGCCCATAGGCCCGGTTCGATAACATGAGTAACATCGGTAATAATGAATGCAAGCCCATCCGGGAGACTACTCAACCCACCAACCGCTACCTTGCCCGTACCAACCCTACACACCATGTGGGAATATCTCAACCCACCCACCCTACACACCACAGTTGCGACAGCGGCACTCAAATTCAGTCGATTGAGGCAAAGCCTCCGATCGTGGATGAACCACTTTGATACTTCCTCCATTAATACCCCAATCCCATGCAAGAGATATTAATAAATGCATATCATGCAAAATACGGTAGTAATCAATCAAGCGATTCGACCAATTTAAAACCCTAGGGGTATATCGGTAATTTTTCTCTTTAGGGTAATTTGGTAATTTTGCTCTTTAGGGGTAATTTCGTGATCTACGCTCTTGCACAAGCTAATTCAGTAATTTTATCAGTTTTATGCAATTTGATTCCACCATCTACCTAACGAGCTAATTTGCCCATCTCTTACCCATATTGGTCCAGTAAGCCCATTGGGCCCGATTTTGGCCCATCGAGCCCTTTTTACGAAATACGCTAAAGCGTCACACGAGCGTGCTTACCACCTTGCGGTGCGGATCTAACCATTATTCTATGACTTGAGAGCATTCGCATACCCACATGACCATGAAATGCCGAAATTTGGCATTTCGACTTTTTTGAATTGAACTAAAGAAGGGTGTTCGGTACACACGATTTGTGATATTCCTTGACGAGATCTCCTATCGATTTCCCTATAATCAACCACTTATAGATTAGACCATGTTGTATTAAACCAAATCGAAACTACCTATTATCATCACTTACACATTCGCCACCATCCACAATGGCCCTTGGGTACCTTACCTTTATCGCCAAAATCGACATGACTAGCTCGAATCCGATTGCTCCGATGATTCACGCTTTCAATCCCACACTTAAGAAGGCACTAACCAATGAAAAAACAACCGTTAAAAACCCTTAGAGCCACATGCCCAAATCGTGACCTCCCTAATTTTAGGGACTTGACTTTCTTAACTTTGCAAAATAAAACGGATCGAGATGATACGTACTTACCGTTACTCCCACTTGATTTCCACGCAATCTAGTGTAGATTTATCTATCAAGCGACGGTGAACTCGATTCCCCAAAGTCTTGTAGCTTGGCTATAAGCCCCAAATCTATGGTTTTTTAAACTTCGGCTTTCGCGTGATAAAGAAGATGATAATGTGGGGCTACAACCTTGAAGTAGAATTGCGGTCAGGAATCTAGGATTAAGAAAAGATGATTGTAAATTAATAAAAGCAAAAGAATATAGGAGAACCTGGCTTTGAAGAAATCGGCACAAGCAGTGATCACAGGATTTCGGCTTTTATGGATTCGGCAAAAGTGTTGATGAATAGTAGGTATGATGAATAGTTTGAAGAAGAAAAAATAGAAGAAGGAGAGTAGGGAGGTGGTAGTTTGGCTAGAGAGGAAAAGAGAAAAGAACAATCCTAAGGTGTAAGCGAAGAAAGCGGCACCAACAATACCTAAGTGCGAAATACTAACCTCATAATCCCTGCCGATTTTCCTCTTCTATTCCCACCATTGGCTAACTCCTAGCCTCATCCCAATCCTTAAATCTCTCCCCTTATCACTCCTTAATCCAAGCATTTAAACTGATCCAACTCTCCTCTAGCAGAATCCACCTGAACTCCAACACTTACCCCTCCTGCACTTAAAAAAATAAATGCATCTATTTGCCAACAAAGGGAATCGATCCCAAGTCCTCCCCCAGCACTTACACGCCACCTTTATAGCTCCCTAGTGGCGTCACTTAGCCACTTTACCAAAGGCTCATTTGTGATGCAATTTACCCATCACTCCACTTAAGGCCACTTAGCTAGAACCCCTAACTCCTAAGTCTAAAATTCCAAAAATTCAACTGGGTTTTGGCCAACTCATGGACCTTCTATAAGCCCATTTACCTACTCAAAATACTAATTCCACATCCAAATACAAAATTTTAAAAATCTTTACAAAATATTGAAAATTGTGAATAAACCCGAAAATCAGGATGTTACAACTCTACCCTCCTTAAAGAAATTTCGACATCAGAACAGTTGAGGGTACTGTTGACGCATAGCCTCCTCAGTCTCCCAAGTAGCTTCTTCCTTGCCATGGTTTCTCCAAAGTACTTTTACTAGTGGGCCGATTTCCTTCTCAACATCTTGGCGTCACGATCAAGTATTTGCACGAGTTCCTCTTGAAAGTTAAATCGATTGTACCTCGATTTGACAAGAATGGTATGATATGAGTTGGGTCGGATCGGTGCCATCTCGGCATGGATACATGAAAAGCGTCGTGGATCGATGCGATTACGGTGGTAACTCTAGGCGATAAGCCCTTGGTCCAACCCGCTTAACAATTCGGTAAGGCCCAATAAATCGTGGGCTCAACTTACCCTTCTTACCAAATCTCAAAATTTTCTTCCAAAGGGAAACCTTCAAGAAAACCATATCCCCACAGCGAACTCAATCTCTTTGCGCTTCAGATCCGCATCGACTTACATCTATCGGACGCCTCCTTTTTAAACCCTTATCGACAACCTTGCTTTCGATTATGCGCCACCAATTCGGTCCAAGCACTCGTCGTTCACCCAACTCTGTCCAACACGTCGGCGTCACGACATCTTCGCCGATAAAGCGCTTCATATGGTGCCATCTGAATACTTCTTTGGGTAGCATTGTTATTATGCATAAACTCCGCCAATGGTAAGTAGTCCTCCCAACTTCCACGAAAATCAATGATACAACCTCTCAACATATCTTCCGAACACGAATAACCCTTTTCATTGTCCATACATGCGTGGGTGAAAAGCAGTGCTAAAATCCAATCATGTTCCCAACGCTTCTTGCAACTTTCGCGAGCAGGGCGTAAACCTAGGGTCTCGATCGAAATTATTGACACGGCACCCCATGCGGTCGCACTACCTCCGCCACATATAACTTGGCCAACTTTTGCGGTGAGTAGTCGGTGCGAGCAGGTATGAAATGAGCGATTTTGTTAACCTATCACAACTACCCACACCGAATCTTTCTTGGTGGGTGTCAAAGGTAACCCACTCACAAAGTCCATTGTTACTCTTTCCCATTTCCATAGTGGAATTTTCTTTGGTTGTAGTAATCCGACGGCGGTTGGTGCTCGCCTTAACTTTCTTGCACGTCGGACATTTCCCAACAAATTGGTCACCTCTCGTTTTAATCAAGGCCACGGTACACCTCTCGCAAGTCTCGGTATAACTTATTCCCTCGGGATGCATGGCACAGAGTCCACCATGAGCCTCTTTTAGAATTAAGCGCCTCAATTCGGGGTCCTTTGGAATACAAACCCTTCCACGAAAACACGAACTCCTTCTTTGTTCAACCCAAAATCCTCGTTCTCACCACTCTTAACTTTCTTTGGGAACCAAGAGCTAATGAATCGTCCTTCAAGCTGTTTTCTTTAATCTGCTTTCGGTCCAAGTAGGCCTTATTTGCGATTCGCCAACAAGCTTCCATCATCGTATAGACTTAATCGTGCGAACAAGGCTCTCAAATCCGTAACAACCCTTGACTCAATGCATCCGCCACCACATTAGCCTTTCTGGGTGGTACTCTATCGAACGATCGTAGTCTTTAAGCAACTCCACCCACCTTCGTTGCCTAAGGTTCAACTCCTTACGAGTCAACAAATACTTTAAGCTCTTACGATCATGTATATGATGCACTTCTCCCCATATAAGTAATGTCTCCAAATTTTAATGCAAAAATCACATTGCTAGCTCCAAATCATGCGTAGGGTAATTCACCTCATGAGCCTTAAGGCGTCGTGATGCATAAGCGACCACCTTGCCCTCTTGTATCAGTACGCAACCTAACCCCACATGTGACGCATCGCTATATACGGTGAAGTCCTTCCCAGACACCGGTTGAATCAACACTGGCGCTTCAGTCAATACCTTTTTCAACCGATCAAAAGCTTTTTGCTGTTTCTCGGTCCAGACAAATGGTACTCCTTTCCTTATGAGTTTTGTCAAGGGCGCCGCCATCACCGAGAAACCCTCCACAAACCTTCTGTAGTAACCTGCCAACCCTAGGAAACTCTGAATTTCCGATACTGACCTAGGTGGCTTCCATTCTAGAATCGCTTCAATTTTACGAGGATCCACCTTAATCCCCTCGGCAGAGACCACATGCCCTAGGAAAGTTACCTCCCTCAACCAGAATTCACACTTGCTAAATTTCGCATAGAGCTCCTTTTCCTTTAACACTTGCAGCACAATACGGAGATGCTCATCATGCTTCACCTCTGTTTCAGAGTATACCAAGATATCGTCGATAAAGACGACTACAAACCGATCCAAGTAAGGTTGGAATACTCGATTCATCAGATCCATAAAAGCTGCGAGTGCGTTTGTCATTAAGCGGCATGACCACAAACTCATAATGTCTATATCGAGTTCGAAATGCTGTCTTATGTATATCCCCTTCTTTTACCCTTAGCTAATGGTATCTAGAACGAAGATCGATTTTTGAGAATACCGAAGCTCCCCTAATTTGATCGAACAGGTCATCAATCCTTGGTAGTGGATACTTATTCTTAATCGTCAGTTTGTTCAACTGGCGATAATCGATCACATGCGCATCGTTCGTCCTTCTTCTTCACAAACAACACAGGTGCTCCCTAAGGAGACACACTAGGCCTAATGAAGCCTCTATCTAATAGCTCTTGAATTTGAGCCTTGATTCCACCAACTCCTTGATTGCCATCCTATAGGGTGCAATAGATCTGGAGCTGTTCCGGTAACAAATCGATTCCAAACTCAACTTCCGATTGGGAGGTAATCCGAGAAGCTCTTAGGAAAAACATCCGAATTCCCTAACGATTCGATGGTCTCCACAATCGGATCCTCGATTTCAGCTTGACTTACCAAAGCGGATATGCCTCGCATCCCTTGCATCGGTTTCTCAACCCTCACGCGATACTACATTGGATAAGTAATCCTTCGTTCTCCAATAATCATTACCTCTTCATCATTGTGATCCTTAACACCATCCTCTTAGTTTGCACAATCTAAAGTTGCCTTATGCTTGGTCAACCAATCCATCCCTAGTATCAAATCGAATTCTTCAAGCGGTAACTCCATCAAATCCCCACGAAAACCCCGCCTTGAATCTCGAGGCACCTCCTTGAAGAGTTTCTCTACCTTAACAAGTGACCTAAAGGACTTATCACAGACACCCACATATAGTCTCCTCGAAGTGCGCCCGATGCCCGAAATGTTATATGCCACATACGAATGGGTTGATCCCACATCAATCGAGCGATATAAGGTACACCATAGATAAAAAACGTACCGTTATGACATCAGGTCGTCACCCTCCTCATGGCGACAAGCGGCATACACCAAAGTTGGTGGCGAGCATTTGCGTTACCAATACCCTGCCGGGTGCCCCCGTCCACGGCCATTACCACCGCGACCTTGTCCACGACCTCTTGGCGGCGGTCCATCCCTCACGAGTTGAGCGGTCGCCTGACCCCTTGTTCGGCCACACGAGCTGAGTGGCCCTCCTAGGACAATCCTTAATCCTATGCTCCTTAGACCCACAGCGAAAACAAGCCCGAGCGCTTCCGGCACTCTCCTTGATGCATTACGCGCAATCTCCACAAGCTTGCGGTCTACAGTATTCACCGGAACTACTCGAACAGGTTCCTCCATCCTAGCTCTCTTAACATTTCGATTTACAGCAACACCCGCTGGTCCAGCATCCCTCCTGAACCGATTCCGATCCTTATCACGATTCCTCCGTTCGGTTTGCTTCACTTCCTCGGCTATCTTAGCCTTCTCTACCAGTGCAGCGAAATCTCGCTCTCTCGTGGAGCTATGAGCACCGTAACTCATCTCTAAGGCCATCCTCAAAGCGTGCGCGCTGCTTCGTATTCGAGTGGAAATGATGCCATTAGTATACCGACTCAATCGTAGAAACTCGCCTCATATTAAACAACGGTCTTATTTCCACGAGTCAAGTTAGGAACTCCTTCTGCGTGCATCTACATAGCTAGCTCCAACATATTTTGCCTTAAAGGTGCATTTAAACAGCTCCCATGTTACCCTCTCGGTTGGGGTACCTTCTCTCACGATAATCCACCAGCGATCGCTTCATCCTGTAACACCCTTACCCGTTACCGTCGTAGGAGCAGATATAAGGTATTACGAACATAACACATACCATTAAACATAATCGAGATGTAAATATGTCATCCAATTTGATAGTGCATCGTATAACATATGTCTTGAACAATATTAGCCCACTTTAATGGCTTGTACAAAGTATCGGTCGAAATCTTGTAACTAATATTTTAACCTAGACAAATATGACACGTAACAAAATAATTAAGCCTACTATACATGCCATAATTCAAAAGCGTTTAGTTCAAATACCCTAAAGTATGATAGTGCGAGATAGATCTTCACGATCCTTAACTCTGAGCAAGCGAAGAACACTATAAGACAAAAGAAAGAAACAAAGTAAGCTTATAGCTTAGTAAGTAAGTATGTAAATACTAATTAAAGAATCTAACATGTTTACACAACAATTCAAGTTTATCTACTTTAACTTCACTATTCATTCCACTTTGATTTAGCTGTCTCTCTGCATCATATTCACTAAATAAATCATAACTCGGGTTACAAAACTCGAAATTCAAATCCGTAAAATTTCCTGAATTTAGACTCATAAATATTTTTGCTAAATTTTTTCTATAATTTTGGTTCAGCCGATTAGTACAGTTTATTAGTTAAAGTTTCCCTGTTACACAGCTTGACTGATCTGACCTCTGTTCACTACGAATTGAATATCTCTCAGTACACAATTCAAACAACCCTGAGGTCTGTTTCATTTAAAACTAGTCTCAATAAGGAATTTAGGCATGTAAACTATATTTCTTAATTTTCCTTGTACAATTTTAATGATTTTTCAAAGTTGGAACAGGGGATCACGTATTCATCCTGAGCAAGTCACATACAATTGTAAATATCTCAAAATATAGAACTCCTTTGCTTGCTCTGTTTCTTTTATATGAAAGTAGACTCATTAAAATTTAATTTCACATCTCATTCAACCTCTAATTATATTCCTCCTATTTTGGTGATTTTTCAAAATCACGTCACTGCTACCATCTAAAACAGTTTTAATGCTAATTTCACTCTTTCACACATTCTTTATGCTAACCTCATTTTATCTTATATATGTATATACCACAAATCATTTTCACCACATTTCATTCACCATAAGTGTAGGTCCAAACCACAATATCACCACAAAACCATCCCGTTGAACAATTGGATCAATCTTGATATTTAATGGTTTGGGACACGGCTCCACCATCATACTTCGTTTAGTTCGGCTCTCTTGTACACATGGTGAACACTTAGTACCACTCATGCGACCCAACCGATTTGTCTCGTAGCTCTCTTGTCTACATGGTGTCCTTCACTTGGAATCACGCATGCGACCTAGCTACATTTATCTTTCACGTAGCTCTCTTGTCTACATGGTGTCCTTCACTTGGAATCACGCATGCGACCTAGCTACATTTATCTTTCACGTAGCTCTCTTGTCTACATGGGATACATCTCGTATCACACATGTGACCTAGCTACTCTGAGGTGTCTCGTAGCTTTCTTGTACACATGATGTGCACTCGGCATCATACATGTGACCTAGCTACGCTCCTCTATTTCATTCGATCTCTCAGAATGTTCAGCAGGGATCTCTCTCTATATTTATTTCCATTCTTCCAATAGTCGATTTATATTTTAACATCAGCTAGTATATTTATATAATAGGCTGAAATATAAGAATGTACATGAAATTATTGTAATATTACATACAAACTTACCTTGGTGCAAAATGTGGAAATTTTGCAATTTAGTCCAAAACTTTTTCCTTCCCAGTTCGAGATCAATTCGCATCTTTCTTGATCTATAATAACACATTTAGCTCATTTAATACTCATACTATTTATTTCAATCCAAAAATCACATCATGGAAAAATTACATTTTGCCCCTAACTTTTCAAAATTACAATTTTGCCCCTAGGCTCTGGAATTTAATTTCAGCCCTTATTCTTATATTTTATGATATGCTGAACATTTTCTCTTCTACAACAACATCAAATTCTCACTCTATCATATAGTTATGAACAATAGGTATTTTTCTGGATTATCTTGCTTTTACTCATTTTCACTTAAAACCGAGTAGCACAAGTTATTTAACATAATTTAAAACCTCATATTCTATCATAAAACATCAAAATACACAAATTTCACCTATGGGTATTTTTCCAAATGTGAACCCTAGGTTAAATTATTACTAGCATAAGCTTAATCGAGCTTAGGGATTCCAAAAGCGTAAAGAACATTAAAAGCGGGCTTGGAATCACTTACTATGGAGCTTGAAAGTTGAAGAAACCCTAGCTATGGAGAGAGGAGAATTCGGCAGCAACTAAGGAGGATGATGACCAATTTTGTGTTATTTTTCCCATTTTATTTCATTTAATATCCAAATGACCAAAATGCCCTCCTTACTAAACTTTCAAAAATTCCTTCCATGTCCTAATTTTGTCCATGAACTTAAAATTGGTCAAATTGCTATTTAAGACCTCCTAATTAATATTCCAAAACAATTTCATACTAAAACTTACGGGATGCAAATTTTGCAACTTATTCGATTTAGTCCCTACTTTCAATTTAAGCACTTTTGGCATAGAATTTCATCACGAAATTTTCACACAATCATGCAATCATATCATAAACCCCAAAATAATTATAAAACAATTATTTCTATCTCGGATTTGTGGTCACGAAACCACTATTCGATTAGGCCCTAATTCGGGTTGTCACAATTCTCCCCCCTTTTGAGATTTTCGTCCCGAAAATCTTACCCATAAAGAGGTTTGGGTCTTGTTTCCTCATAGCTTCCTCGGGTTCCCACGTAGCCTCTTCTATCCCATGTACGTGCCACAATACTTTCACTAAAGCTATACTTTTATTTCTTAAGCTGTTTAACATCTCGAGCCAAAATCTTTATTGGTTCCTCCTCATAGGTCATATCCGATCGAATCTCAATTTACATTGGAGAAATCACATGTGAAGGATCGAACGATAACGTCATAACATTGATACATGAAACACGTTATGAATTCTTTCTAACTCTGCCGGTAAGGCCAACCGATATGCCTGCTTGGTCCAATTCTCTCGATAATCTCGTGCGGCCCAATAAAGCGCGGACTCAACTTGCCTTTCCGACTAAATCTAGAATCTTTTCCATGGTGACACCTTCAAGAACACTTTATCACCCACGAAATTCAATCTCTTTTCTTTTAAATCGCATATGACTTTTGTCGATCTGAAGCGACTTTTAAGCAATCCGAATTACTTTTATTTTCTCTTGGTTTCTTTAACTAGATCAACTCTATGAATCTGTTTCTCACTAAGCTCGGTCCAATATAAAGGAGTCCGACACTTACGACCATACAAGGCTTCGTGCGGTGCCATTTGTATACTTGATTGATAAGCATTATTGTAGGCAAACTCAATCAAAGATAGATATTTCTCCCAACTACCTCCAAATTCTAAAACACGACATCTAAGCATATCTTGAGTACCGGATTACTCTTTACTGTTTGACCATCTGTTTGTGGATGAAATGCGGTACTAAAGTTCAATTTTGTACCCAAAGCTTCTTGTAACTTTTCCAAAATCTCGAGGTAAATCTTGGATCTCTATCGATATTATAGACATAGGTACTCGTGCAACTTCACAATTTCAGCAACATATAATTCGGCTAATTTATCAAGTGAGTAATCGGTGCGTCTTGGTATAAAGTGGGCTGACTTTGTTAATCTATCAACCACTACCCAAACAGCATCCTTCTTTTTAGGAGTTAAAGGCAAACCGGTTACAAAATCCATGGTAATCTTGTCCCATTTCCACTCGGGCACCATTCTTGGTTGAAGTAATCACGAAGGCACTTGATGTTCGACTTTTACTTGTTTGAGATCAAACACTTGGTTACAAATTCAGAAATGTCCTTTTCATACACAGCCTGTCTGACTTCTTTAAATCATTATACATTTTGTGCTACCGGGATGAGCGATAAGCGACCATTGTGCGCCTCATGTAATATTTTACGAATCAATTTATCGTTTTTGGCACACATATCACGTCTCGAAACATCAAACAATCATCGGTCCAACTCGAAAATCGAGTCGTAACCTAATTAGCATTGAGTTCTCTTGATCCGCAACTCACTATCATTCTTTTGAGCATCACAAATTAAGCGGAGAAATAACGGTTTAGCTCTCATTTACGCTAAGATTGACCCATCATCGAGACAATGCTAACCCGTGTTCATGGCTCTCAAAGTAAAAGAAATTTTACGCTCAAGGCGTCGGCAACTACATTTGCTTTTCACGGATGATAATCAATCACTAGATCATAATCCTTTAATAATTCAAGCCATCTTCAACATCATGATTGAGATCCTTTTGATTCATCAAGTACTTCAAACTTTTGTGATCGGTAAAAATTCGGCATTTTTCACCGTACAAATAATGTCGCCAAATCTTCAAGGCAAAAACAACAATGACCGTTCCAAATCATGTGTAGGATAGTTCTTCTCATGCGGTTTTAAGCGTCTCGAAGCATAAGCTACCACTTTACCCTCTTGCATCAACACACATCCAAGGCACATCAATGATGCATCACTATAAATTCTGAACTCTTTTCGACTCGAAATTTGTACTAAAATTGGTGCTTGATCAATCGTGCTTTCAATTTTTCAAAACTTTGTTGACATTTATCAGTCCATTCAAACTTAACATTCTTTTGCAACAACTTAGTCATAGGAGAGGCAATCATCGAAAATCCTTCGACAAAGCGTCTATAATACCCGGCTAAGCCTAAAAGCTTCTAACCTCGGATACATTCTTGGCGGTTTCCAATCAACGATCGCGAAATCTTGCTTGGATCCACCGAATACCATCACACGAGACTATATGCCCCAAAATCCGACTTCACGAAGCGAACTCACTTTTACTAAACTTGGCAAGCAGTTTCTTTTCTCTCAAGATTTGCAATATAGTTCTCAAGTGTTCGGCATGTTAGACTCATCTCGAGAATAAATTAAAATGTCATCTATAAACACTACTACAAACTTATCCAAATATGGCGGAAGATCCGATTCATTAAGTCCATAAATATAGTGGAGCATTTGTTAAGCGAAAGGCATCACAAGAAACTCATAATGTCCATACCTTGTCCTAAAAGGCGGTTTTCGGCACATCGACTCCTTAACTCTCATTTGGTAGTAACGGACCTCAAATCAATCTTTGAAAACACTGTGGCCCCTTTAAGCGATCGAATAAATCATCAATCCTCGACAGCGGTACTTGTTCTTTATAGTCACCTTATTAAGTCGCGGTAATCAATGCAAAGTCTCATTGAACCATCCTTCTTCTTCTGAATAATCTGAGAGCACCCCAGGAGAGAAACTTCGGTCTCACAAATCCCTTGTGCATTAACTCACTGGCGAGCCTTCAATTCTTTTAATTGATCGGAGCCATTCTATATGGAGCAATCGAGATCGGTGCGATGCGGCAACAAATCAATGGCAAAATCTATCTCTCGTTGGAGGCAACCCGGGCAATTCCTCGGAAATACATCGGAAACTCACAGACTATCGATGCGATTCAAATTTCAGTTGAGGCAACTCAATATTCATTACATAAGCGGATAAGCTTCACACCCTTTTCTCATGTATTTACATGCGGACATATGCGAAATCACCATAGGCAATTTATTTGATTCATCTGTTTCAACCCACGAATTTCTCCATTTTCACATTTCAACTCTAGTGTCTTTTGTTTACAATCTACCTTAGCATCATACAATGTTAACGGTCCATTCCCAAGATAACGTCAAACTCACCAAATGGTACTGACATCAAGTTGGCGGAAAAGCAGTGACCTTGAATCATTAATGGGCAATTCTTGCAAACCTTGTCAACTAGCACATATTGGCCTAAGGGTTCGACACTTTAATCGTAAACTCGATAAATTCAACGAGCAACTTTTTATTGGATACTAAATTCATGCAAATATAGGAATGAGTGGACCGGGATCAATCAATGCAATAACAATAGTATCATAGAGAAAATGTACCGATAATAACATCGGAGATGATGCATCTTCTCGAGCACGTATAGCATAAGCTCTAGCAGGTGCTCTAGCTTACGATCTTGCCGTTAAATCTTTCATCACAGTTTTACTACTAGTCCCACCTCCGGTATTTCTCGGTGGTCTACCTCTACTAGCGGTGGTATTACATCTAGCACTCTGAAATCTTTCTTCTTTAACTTTCTCGGACAATCTCTAATAAAATGCTCATGAGAACACTTTGAAACAAGCTCGCTCGGTCCCCAACACTCACCATAATGTTGCTCGCCACATTCTTGACACTCGGGCTTTCTAGGTCGCACATTACCCACACTTGCCACCAAGTAGCTTGAGCTTTAGACCCGAATATGCTCTACCACGATCTGTGTGAATCCCCAATTGAAGCTGTCATTCGAGGGTTTGTCTCTTTGGACCTCTTTGGTTGAGATTGAAATGGCTTGCTTATGTCTTTTTCGACATCTCGGGCCTCAATAGCGACTTTTCTTCTTTCTCTGTTCAATTCTTGACTTTAAGAGCTCGATCAACCAATACTACAAATTCTTTCAACTCCAAAATTCCTACAAGCACTTTAATGTCCTCATTCAGCCCATCTTCAAATCTTCTACACATAATGGCCTCGGTGGACACACATTCACAGGCATGCTTCTTTGAGTCTTACAAATTCGCGTTCATACTACTGCTCTGAGACATTTTCCCTGCTTCAATTCAAGGAACTCCTTCCGTTTTGATCAATAAATCGCTGACTTATGTATTTCTTTCTAAATTCTTCTGGAAGAAATCCCAAGTAACTTTTCTTTTGGCACCACTGCAACCAAAGTCTTCCACCGGTGGTAGCAGAATCTCTCAAAAGTGATCTGACACACTTTAAGCATTCCTCGGTGTACATGAGAGCTCATCAAATACGGGTAGAATTTTCAAGCGAATTCCGCTTTCTCGGGATCATCATCGACCTTTGCTCTAAACTCTTGACCCCTTGTTTTGAATCTTGTCAGCAGGAGGCTTATTCATTCTTACCAAATCTATACCTTGGCACTCTGAGAATCGTCGAGGTATAGGAGGGGTGGAGGAGGTTGAGCATTTGGATTTGCTCGAATAAATTGATATACCAATTGTTCATCATTTGGAGAAAGGCATCCGAGCCTCATCTCCTTGTCTCAATGTCTCAGTCTACTTTCCCGGTAGCGGTCCCTTGTGCGGGGCCGGCGCATTACTAACAAAGATCATCATCGTAGCAGTTCCTTGAGGATCCATTACTATATTAAAACAAGACACAGTTTAGAATAATCGAGTCACCACACTATCACAATATTTTTATGGCATGTATAGCTAGACCTTTACACACACTTTATTAGTCAGAGAACCGACTAAACCATAGCTCGATACCACTAAATGTAACACCCTTACCGAATTCTTGTCGTAGGAGCAGGATATAAGGTATTACGAACATAACACATACCATTAAACATAATCGAGATGTAAATATGTCATCTAATTTGATAGTGCATCGTATAACATATGTCTTGAACAATATTAGCCCACTTTAATGGCTTGTACAAAGTATCACGGTCGAAATCTTGTAAACCTAGACAAATATGACACGTAACAAAATAATTAAGCCTACTATACATGCCATAATTCAAAGCGTTTAGTTCAAATACCCTAAAGTATGATAGTGCGAGATAGATCTTCACGATCCTTAACTCTGAGCAAGCGAAGAACACTATAAGACAAAAGAAAGAAACAAAGTAAGCTTATAGCTTAGTAAGTAAGTATGTAAATACTAATTAAAGAATCTAACATGTTTACACAACAATTCAAGTTTATCTACTTTAACTTCACTATTCATTCCACTTTGATTTAGCTGTCTCTCTGCATCATATTCACTAAATAAATCATAACTCGGGTTACAAAACTCGAAATTCAAATCCGTAAAATTTCCTGAATTTAGACTCATAAAGATTTTTGCTAAATTTTTTCTATAATTTTTGGTTCAGCCGATTAGTACAGTTTATTTGTTAAAGTTTCCCTGTTACACAGCTCGACTGATCTGACCTCTGTTCACTACGAATTGAATATCTCTCAGTACACAATTCAAACAACCCTGAGGTCTGTTTCATTTAAAACTAGTCTCAATAAGGAATTTAGGCATGTAAACTATATTTCTTAATTTTCCTTGTACAATTTTTAATGATTTTTCAAAGTTGGAACAGGGATCACGTATTCATCTGAGCAAGTCACATACAATTGTAAATATTTCAAAATATAGAACTCCTTTGCTTGCTCTGTTTCTTTTATATGAAAGTAGACTCATTAAACTTTAATTTCACATTCAGTCAACCTCTAATTATATTCCTCCTATTTTGGTGATTTTTCAAATTCACGTCACTGCTACCATCTAAAAGCAGTTTTAATGCTAATTTCACTCTTTCACACATTCTTTATGCTAACCTCATTTTATCTTATATATGTATATACCACAAATCATTTTCACCACATTTCATTCACCATAAGTGTAGGTCCAAACCACAATATCACCACAAAACCATCCCGTTGAACAATTGGATCAATCTTGATATTTAATGGTTTGAGACACAGCTCCACCATCATACTTCGTTTAGTTCGGCTCTCTTGTACACATGGTGAACACTTAGTACCACTCATGCGACCCAACCGATTTGTCTCGTAGCTCTCTTGTCTACATGGTGTCCTTCACTTGGAATCACGCATGCGACCTAGCTACATTTATCTTTCACGTAGCTCTCTTGTCTACATGGTGTCCTTCACTTGGAATCACGCATGCGACCTAGCTACATTTATCTTTCACGTAGCTCTCTTGTCTACATGGGATACATCTCGTATCACACATGTGACCTAGCTACTACTGAGGTGTCTCGTAGCTTTCTTGTACACATGATGTGCACTCAACATCATACATGTGACCTAGCTCGCTCCCTCTATTTCATTCGATCTCTCAGAATGTTCAGCAGGATCTCTCTATATTTATTTCCATTCTTCCAATAGTCGATTTATATTTTAACATCAGCTAGTATATTTATATAATAGGCTGAAATATAAGAATGTACATGAAATTATTGTAATATTACATACAAACTTACCTTGGTGCAAAATGTGGAAATTTTGCAATTTAGTCCAAAACTTTTCCTTCCCAGATTCGAGATCAATTCGCGTCTTTCTTGATCTATAATAACACATTTAGCTCATTTAATACTCATACTATTTATTTCAATCCAAAAATCACATCATGGAAAAATTACATTTTGCCCCTAACTTTTCAAAATTACAATTTTGCCCCTAGGCTCGGGAATTTAATTTCAGCCCTTATTCTTATATTTTATGATATGCTGAACATTTTCTCTTCTACAACAACATCAAATTCTCACTCTATCATATAGTTATGAACAATAGGTATTTTTCTGGAATTATCTTGTTTTACTCGTTTTCACTTAAAACCGAGTAGCACAAGTTATTTAACATAATTTAAAACCTCATATTCTATCATAAAACATCAAAATACACAAATTTCACCTATGGGTATTTTTCCAAATGTGAACCCTAGGTTAAATTATTACTAGCATAAGCTTAATCGAGCTTAGGGATTCCAAAAGCGTAAAGAACATTAAAAGCGGGGCTTGGAATCACTTACTATGGAGCTTGAAAGTTGAAGAAACCCTAGCTATGGAGAGAGAGAGAATTGGCAGCAACTAAGGAGGATGATGACCAATTTTGTGTTATTTTTCCCATTTTATTTCATTTAATATCCAAATGACCAAAATGCCCTCCTTACTAAACTTTCAAAAATTCCTTCCATGTCCTAATTTTGTCCATGAACTTAAAATTGGTCAAATTGCTATTTTAAGATGTCCTAATTAATATTCCAAAACAATTTCATACTAAAAACTTCTGGGATGCAAATTTTGCAACTTATTCGATTTAGTCCCTACTTTCAATTTAAGCACTTTAGGCATAGAATTTCATCACAAAATTTTCACACAATCATGCAATCATATCATAAACCCCAAAATAATTATAAAACAATTATTTCTATCTCGATTTGTGGTCACGAAACCACTATTCGATTAGGCCCTAATTCGGGTTGTCACAATCCATGACAACGACCTTGCCCTTTCAACCGCTCTCTGAAGCGGTCCGAGTAAATCCATGATCCGCTCTGTGGCTTCCAACGATTGCTCGGCCACATTTGGGGCCACTCAGATCGCCCTTAAAATCTCGGCTCCGTTGGCGAAGTCGTTTGAAATGGACCCCTATTCATGGGCCCGCGTTAGCTCGGCCACCCTTTCCAAAACCCTCAACATGGCGGAGACAAAGCGTCATCCCTGCGGCCGGTCATACGGCCCATTTTCATTAATCGGTGGTGGGCGTACCCCTTGGTGGCATGTGTTCAGATGGCGCAGATCCGGCTTGAGTGCTACCTCGGCCTCGACCACGGCCTCTACCTCGAGTAGCCCTTGTACTCATAACGATTTATCGATTCACAATTTTTATGACATTAGTTTCTTGGTTTCCTTTATTATTAGAATATCTTATGAGCAGATAGAGTTTGAGTTATTTGGCGCAATCATAATTTAGCTACGGTTCGATCTTATAGTCCTAATACTACGACATCAATAGCTCTATCTCTAAGGCTCGATTACTATCTGCGGTGTTATTTACTGATGCAGTTCTATAAATATTTAAAGCGAAAAAGATCACTTACAGACTTGGTGTGGGGATTGGTGTGCCACTTCCTTATCGATCCATGACAAAATTAACAACCATATTTTTTTTTAGAAAATAAAAATTTCATTTGAAAACACTTTTATTTTAAAACTATTGATTTAACCCGTTTAACAAATAGAAAAAAAACTTGAACATCTTGAAAAACTTACTATTTCCAAAATACCCTTCTTAGGCCCAAGTTTTTGAAAAGATTTTGGACCGATCCACAGTAGAGTTATTGCAACTTTGGCTCGATACCTTGAATGTAACACCCCAAACCCGACACGGATGTTATGGACCGGATCGATCGCCACATTGATGCATTCAAAACACTTAGTTTGGAAAATTTAGTTTGGTGTTGTAAAGACACTTTTAAAAGTAGGTCAAAGTGAGCGGAAGGCGTGCACCGGTAGGAAACTAGGAAGAAGAGGAGGTGAGTCCGTCGGATTGCTAAGTACCAAGCTCCTTCGGATCAATCCTGAACATGCACACCCCATTGCCACACTCTAACATCTCGTATAATTTTGAGAAAACCGTGTGATTATGACCATCTTAAGAAAATGATTAAGGTTGCAAAGCGTTTGCTTAAAAATATTTATTTTTCTTGGGAAAACATTTACTTTGCGGAAACTTTGCGGCGTCATCGTGATCCTTTTAAAAACAAGTAGATTTTATAAAGCGAACCCTAGTGCTAACCAGTTTAATAATCCCCAAAATAAAATCAATTAAAAAAGCGGCCTTATTACAACTTTAAGCATAATAAAAATAATCCAAAATAAATGCTAAACTTATTTAAAATCGACAATCAATCTTCATGGCCACTCTGAATCCCTTGACTCCAAGTCCACCAATTCTAGGGCTCACTGCAAGGATGGAAGAGGAAGGGGTGAGTTTGGGAAAACTTCGGTGTATCTGAAACCCATCAAAGCCCAATTCAGCTCGAGCCCATTGGGCTGAGCCCTATTCAGATCTTGATACAGATGAGGCCAAAGCCCTTTTCGAATCTGATAGCAAGGCCTTAGCCCTTTTTACATAACGTGTGGCCCATAGGCCCGGTTCGATAACATGAGTAACATCGGTAATAATGAATGTAAGCCCATCCGGGAGACTACTCAACCCACCAACCGCTACTTTGCCCGTACCAACCCTACACACCATGTGGGAATATCTCAACCCACCCACCCTACACACCACACGTTGCGACAGCAGCGCTCAAATTCAGTCGATTGAGGCAAAGCCTCCGATCGTGGATGAACCACTTTCGATACTTCCTCCATTAATACCCCAATCCCATGCAGCAGATATTAATAAATGCATATCATGCAAAATACGGTAGTAATCAATCAGCAGTTCACCAATTTAAAACCTTAGGGGTATATCGGTAATTTTGCTCTTTAGGGGTAATTTGATAATTTTGCTCTTTAGGGTAATTTAAGTGATCTACGCTCTTGCACAAGCTAATTCATAATTTTATCGGTTTTATGCAATTTGATTCCACCATCTACCTAACGAGCTAATTTGCCCATCTCTTACCCATATTGGTCCAGTAAGCCCATTGGGCCCGATTTTGGCCCATCGAGCCCCTTTTACGAAATACGCTAAAAGCGTCACATGACGTGCTTACCACCTTGCGGTGCAGATCTAACCATTATTCTATGACTTGAGAGCATTCGCATACCACATGACCATGAAATGCGAAATTTGGCATTTCGCTTTTTGAATTGAACTAAAGAAGGGTGTTCGATACACACGATTTGCGATATTCCTTGACGAGATCTCTATCGATTTCCCTATAATCAACCACTTATAGATTAGACCATGTTGTATTAAACCAAATCGAAACTACCTATTATCATCACTTACACATTCGCCACCATCCACAATGGCCCTTGGGTACCTTACCTTTGTCACCAAAATCAACACTAGCTCGAATCCGATTGCTCCGATGATTCACGCTTTCAATCCCACACTTAAGAAGGCACTAACCAATGAAAGAAAACAACCGTTAAAAACCCTTAGAGCCACATGCCCAAATCGACAACCTCCCTAATTTTAGGGACTTCGGCTTTTCTTAACTTTGCAAAATAAGAACAGATTTGAGATGATACGTACTTACCGTTACTCCACTTGATTTTCACACAATCTAGTGTAGATTTATCTATCAAGCGACGGTAGAACTTCGATTCCCCAAAGTCTTGTAGCTTGACTATAAGCCCCCAAATCTATGGTTTTTTTGACTTTGGCGTGATAAAGAAGATGATAATGTGGGGCTACAACCTTGAAGTAGAATTGCGGTAGGAATCTAGGATTAAGAAAAGATGATTGTAAATTAATAAAAGCAAAAGAATATAGGAGAACACGGCTTTGAAGAAATCGGCAAGCGGTTGATCACGATTTCACTTTTATGGATTCGGCAAAAGTGTTGATGAATAGTAGGTATGATGAATAGTTTGAAGAAGAAAAATAGAAGAAGGAGAGTAGGGAGGTGGTAGTTTGGCTAGAGAGGAAAAGAGAAAAGAACAATCCTAAGGTGTAAGCGAGAAGAAAGCGGCACCAACAATACCCTAAGTGCCGAAATACTAACCTCATAATCCCTGCCGATTTTCCTCTTCTATTCCCACCATTGGCTAACTCCTAGCCTCATCCCAATCCTTAAATCTCTCCCTTATCACTCCTTAATCCAAGCATTTAAGCTGATCCAACTCTCCTCTAGCGAGAATCCACGAACTCCAACACTTACCCTCCCGCACTTAAAAAATAAATGCATCTATTTGCCAACAAAGGAATCGATCCCAAGTCCTCCCCAACACTTACACGCCACCTTTATAGCTCCCTAGTGGCGTCCTTAGCCACTTACCAAAGGCTCATTTGTGATGTAATTTACCCATCACTCCACTTAAGGCCACTTAGCGAACCCCTAACTCCTAAGTCTAAAATTCCAAAAATTCAACTGGGTTTTGGCCAACTCATGGACCTTCTATAAGCCCATTTGCCTACTCAAAATACTAATTCCACATCCAAATACAAAATTTTAAAAATCTTTACAAAATATTGAAATTGCGAATAAACCCGAAAATCAGGATGTTACAGATAGTTAAACTCATTTATATAGACCCAGACAACACTGATTTGAGGTTATATCGACGAAAAGAATAGGTTTCGGATTATTAGACCTTTTTACGAACAAGTGTCGAGGTAAGTTCGTGTAACTTAATCTAGCATGTCAATATGTTTAATTGAATGTTGTGCTGTTTGGAAAGTGATTTATATTGATGTACATTACTTGAATTCTGTTATGAGAAATTTAATACATGCTCGAAAATGGTGAAAAAGGGTTATTTCCCAATTGAATGTTGAATTCTGATGATTATATGCGCTTTCCTGAAACTAATAAGGTCCTGCATTTGTTGCAGATAGGATTTAGCTCGGATGAGTAATCCCATTGACCTTGTCATAGAAAGGATTTAGACCAGACGGGTAATCCCAATATAATACCTCTCGAGCATACATTATGATTAGGGTTTAGTCTGGACTAGTAATCCTAATCATGCTCCTCTGAGATTACGTTATATAAAGGATTTAGACTGGAATGGTAATCCTGTTATACGATATGTGGCTTGAGAGAGTGTTTATTGGTTAAGTGGCCTAATGGGTACCCATGAATAAGAAATTGACAGATTATTGAATCGTACACTTCGAGTGTACTACTTGTGCATCCATCGGAATTCAATGATTCAACGGGCATGAAATTCTTGATATGGCATGGAAATTTTGTGATGAAATGATAATGACTTGAAAGAATATTGCTTGATGAGCTCATCTATGTTATTTGATTGATATGAAGATTTTGGTGACTAACATGTTTGATTAGTTACATGTGTTTAGGCAATTTAGCCCAATGGATGGGAAACTTATTATTTATGCTTAGATTTAATAAATTGGATTGGTAAGTTTAGTTTCCGTTATACGAACTTACTAAGCATGTAATACTTACTCCATTTTATTTTTGCCTTGTTTTATAGTGCTCAGAAGCTCACGAGGGTTGGATATCACTGGAGCATCGTCACACTATCAACTAGTCATTTTGGGTATACTTAGTATAAATCATTTTGGTAGAATGGCATGTATAGGACAACTTGGCCAATAGTGGCTTGAAATGTTATTTTGTAACCTAGCCATTGGAATGGCTAGTAATGGTTCATTTTGGTCTGACTAAGTGGATTATTATGATATACATATACACATGTGTTATGCTATGAATATGTTATCAAAGGTTGCTATTGCCTAAGTTAATACAAGGTAAGATTATAACCACCTATGCATGTAATGGTATGCCTTGTTAAATGATGAAGTTGCCTATTTTTAAATACTTGGAATGGTTGGTATTGGTTGTGAGTTTCAAGTGCATGTCTTGGGTGAAATTTTGGGTGAGAAATGAAGCTACAAATGGCTTCATTTTGTCTATACAGGCAGACACACGGGTGTGTGTCTAGATCGTGTGTGACACACAGCTTGGTAACATGGGCATGTGGTTAGGCCGTGTAACAGCCCGATATTGGGCCTAGTTAGAACAGCGGTTTTGGGACCACAAATCCAACGCAGAAAAATTTATTTTTCTTATATTTCTATGGTCTACAATTTTGTAACACCCCTAACTCGTATCTCTTACCGGAGTAGGGTTACAAGGTATTACCGATCAATTCACAACATTTAACGTACATAACTCAAAACTCATACATTTATGCATTCATACTTAAATGCCATTTAATCACAAACACATTGTCTCTTATAAGGGCCTACGTGGCCTTAAACATGCTTTAGAAGTGATTCGGGACAAAGCCGATAACATATGAAAATTTTGGAAACTTAGAAAAATTTCAGCAATACAGGGGTCACATGCCTGTGTAAATAGGCTGTGTACCTCACACGGCTCCAGACATGCCGTGTCACAAGTTGTGTGGAAACAGGGCATACATAATGACTGGGGTCACACGGCCAACCACACGCCCGTGTGTCTAGTCCGTGTGCCCTTCAAAGTGGTCACACACGCCCGTGTGCCAGGCCGTGTGCTAGGCCGTGCCAAACCTATAGGGTATACTAACTTATACAACATAGCCAAGTCACACACTCGTGTGCTAGGCTGTGTGCCAATTAGGGGGTATACTGACTTGTACCACACTGCCTGTCACACGCCTGTGTGTGATATCGTGTGGAGCATATTGACTTCATATCAATTTCAACACCAGGGGGACACATGACCGTGTAACATGACCATGTGTTACACACAGCTAAGACACACACCCGTGTGGACAAAAATAGGCTATTTACCAAGTCATTTTGCCACCCCATATATGCATATACCTAAATAACCAAAATGGCACCAAATCATAACATAAATATCACTCAATTCAATCATAATCAAGGAAAATTCATACCATTTTCAAATATCACTAAACACATTATAAAATGGCATTAACATATCTAATAACATATACCAAACATAGATCATTGTTCCAACTCATAAGCATAACACCAATTCCACAAATCTCATAATATAAACCATAAGCACACTTATATATACAACCAAACTAACCAAGTTAAGCCAGATCTCATGGCTATATATATACAAACAAAACATAACCATTCACAAGCCTTCTCAAATGGAAAATTTCACTGTAACACCCCGAACCCGAGACCATCGCCGGTGTCGGACACGAGGGGTTAACAAGCCAAGTTCACTTGTTTTGCCCATCCATTTGACATTTCCAGTCAGGCTGGAAAACTGTGTCACTGTCGCCTTAAAAATCATATCTCGAGTTTCAAAACTCGGAAACTGGTTTCGTAAATTTTCCCTGAATTTAGACTCATATATCCATCCATGGATTTATTTCTAGAATTTCTGGTCGGGCCAATTGGTACATTTTATTAGTTAAAGTCACCCAAGTTACAGGGATCGACTGCTCTGACCTTCGCGTGGTATAACTTGAATATCTCTCTGTACAGGGCTTTAATGCTGGTGCCGTTTGTTTCTAATGAAACTAGACTCAAAATGAAATCTGTAAATATAAGGTATGTCTCCTAATTCTTTTTGGATAATTTATAGTAAATTTTTAAAGTTGCGACAGGGAACCCAGAAACCATTCTGGCCCTGTCTCACAATAGCTTTAATATCTCTTAACATGTAACTCCTATAACCATTTCGTTTCTTCCATATGAAAATAGACTCATCAAGGTTCATTTACATAGCTTATTCACTATTTAATTCCATTCCTACGAATTTTGGTGATTTTTCACATTCACGTCGCTGCAGCTAGCAGCATCTGTTTTTAAGGTAGGTCTTACCTATTTGGTAGTCTCCATGAACCAACTAGTCTTGCCATACATAGGTTCATATATGATCATTTTAACCATGCCAATGGCTGATCATATGACCAACATTCCCATTTCAAGCCATAGCCACATCATGACACCAAATATATACATACAAACCACAATTAGTCTAAGTCGATACTTCACTTTTACGAGCCATTTTAGCATGGCCGTACATATATACATCACAACATATTCAACCAACAAGGGGTAGTCCTATACATGCCATTTCAAAGTTCAACCAAAATTTATACCAAAATAGGCGTGGATAGTGTGGATGACTTCGACTTTATTGATCCCGAATCCGATTGCTATCGGCGAAATCTATAAAACAGAGAGCCAAAGTAACGAGGTAAGCATTTTTTATGCTTAGTAAGTCTCAAGGAATATAATCAGCTCTAATTACAGCAATACATTCACATAGCCAAATGCATCATTTCATTAATACACATTCTTACTTCACACTTCATCATTATATACTTTCACAAAGTATCAATCAATTCAATAATTGAAATTTATTAGTCGATTGAGCGAATGTTGCTCAAACATGTCGACTTTCAATGCACATATAACGTACCTTATCGTTTGGGCTTTTCGAGTGTACTAATTGAATTCATTACAGCAACCAACACTCACCTCCAGCCCAAGATTCTTGAATATAACCGGATATAATCACGTGCACAAATGCCTTGGTCTTAGCCGGATAGAATAACTTCATACGAATGCCTTGGTCTTAGCAGGATATAGCCACTAGCACAATTGCCTTGGTCTTAACCGGATATAATTTCAGCATAATTGTCTTGGGGCTTAGCCGGATATCATTCAATTTCTCATGTACACATACATCAATAATCATTGGACATACATATTTCATTTTCATTACTAAGGCTCAAAAGCATAAATATAATCACAAGCATATTCGCCGGGACTTAGCAGGATAGAATTCAAATGCTCATACATACATAATCAATAATCAATACACATCCATACTTTATTTCACATAATTCAAGTAGGGTCACTTCTTGAGGACTTACCTCGGATGTTGTCGAGCGGCTTTTTTGGCTATTCGATCACCTTTTCCTTCCCTTGTCCAATTGTGGCCCTCTTAGCTCTTGAGCTAATTCAAACAAATTCAATTTATTAAAACCTCATTGTGCTTGCTTATGGCGAATATGACAAGGAGTTTAAATGGTCATATGGCCACTCTTTAGCTTGAATACACAATGGTCATGCACATTTTATACTACATCAAGCAATTAAATACAATTGATTTGAGCATCAAGGAAAAGCTAAGGCCTTCAATAGGCTACCCAAGGCCGAATATTCATGTACATGTTGAGGTCAATTTTGCATAATACCTCACAAAACAGCATGCATTTTACTAGTTAATGCTTTGCACATTGTATTAAAACTTATAATATAGCATCAAGCACTTACATGTGTGCTAGGCGAATTGTGCTTGCAATTTCACAAGCATTCTTCCACATCTTCTTCTTTAAACCAATATATTCATCACTTACTTCATAGCCAAAACATCATGTGCAAACATATATATACAATATGAGCATGGCGAATTTCAAGGTGTCCATAGCCATCCAAAATACAAATTTTAACTAACATGCAAGAAGCATGAACCATGCTCATGAATGCATCATGGCGAATATGACAATCATGCTCCATTCAACTTCAATCATGGTTAAACACAAAAGAAAACTCAAAATCTTACTCAAGAGTAGACAATCCATCATTGCATGCATCATCATCAAGCTTCACACTTAGCATGCAATGGCTTTATCACCATAACAACTTTGGCCAAATACCATTTCCATGGCATAACAAGGATTTGAGCCATGGCTAACATGCACATCAAATTAGCAACCAAACCATGCATGAAACTCCCAACACAACCTCATACATACCTTAATCTTGATGCAAACTTAGCCAAATCTCCTTCTAGATCTCTTCTAAACAAAGAAAATGAAGCAAAATCCTTCTTCCTCTTAGTATTTTCGGCCAAAAGGAGAGAGCAAGCATGAACAAATTTTTTGTTTTCTCTTCTTGGTTGCACGGCAATGGGGGATGCTACTCTCTCACACACATTTTTTTCTTTTCTCACCCATGCTTAGTTGTTTATTATTTCTAACATCATCCATTAGTAAAACATGTTGGGAACATGTTCCTTGCCCATAACCTTGTCATGGCCGGCCACTCCTCCTTAGGAAGGGATTATTTGACATGCA
Source organism: Gossypium arboreum (assembly GCF_025698485.1). Lineage (NCBI taxonomy): Eukaryota > Viridiplantae > Streptophyta > Magnoliopsida > Malvales > Malvaceae > Gossypium > Gossypium arboreum. The sequence goes on from NC_069075.1 coordinate 25,702,406, forward strand.
ACGCCACCTTTTGTTAACATGTACTAACAAGCCATTTAAAATTAGCCTATCATATTTCACCATGTTTCACTTTGATCCCTATTTAATACTTTCTCATACAAATGGGTAAAATTAGAGAATGAAATTTCCACATATGCATGCACACACATAGTAAGCATAGAATATAACAATTAATTATTTTTATGACTCGGTTTAGTGGTCCCGAAACCACATTAGGCTAGGGTCTATTTTGGGCTGTCACAACTCTCCCCACTTAAGAAATTTTCGTCCCAGAAAATCTTACCGTAAATAGGTTTGGATATCGCTCTTTCATAGAATTCTCGGTCTCCCAAGTAGCTTCTTCTATCCCGTGCTTGAGCCATAACACTTTCACTAGCGGAACCCGCTTGTTTATAACTCTTTCACTTCTCGTGATAGGATACGAATCGGTTCTTCCTCATAACTCATATTAGCTTGAATTTCAATTTCGATGGACTAATCACGTGCGATGGATCGGATCTATAGCGTCGAAGCATCGAAGCGTGAAAGACATCGTGAACCTTTTGAGTTCGGGGGCAAAATCAAGCGATATGCCCTTTGGACCGACTCACTCGATATCTCATATGGCCCAATGAACCTCGGGCTCAACTTGCCCTTACGGCCGAACACGAGTATCTTTTCCAAGGCGATACCTTGAGAAACACTTTATCACCCACGATACTCGATATCCTTACACTTCGGATCCGCGTCGACTTCGACGATCGGAGGCTATCTTCGACTTTCACGGATTACTTTCACTTTCATTCAGCATCCCTAATCAAATCCACCCGAAAATCTTGCTTTCACCGAGCTCGGTCCAAAACAATGGTATACGGCATTTACGACCGTACAAGGCCTCGTAGGGTGCCATCTTAATACTTGATTGAAAGTTGTTGTTGTAAGCGAATTCAATCAACGGCAAATACCGTTCCCATGAACCACTAAACTCGAGGATGCAACATCTTAACATATCCTCAAGTATCCGAATTATCCGCTTCGGATTAACCATCGGTTTGGGGTGAAAGGCGGTCTTTGAAATGCAACTTGGTACCCAAAGCTTCTTGCAACTTTTTCCAAAATCGCGAGGTAAATCTCGGATCTCTATCCGACACGATGGAAATAGGCACCCCGTGTAATCTCACAATCTGAGAAACATACAATTCCGCTAATTTGTCCATTGAAAAACCCGTACGTACGGGGACAAAGTGGGCCGACTTAGTCAATCGATCTACCACGACCCAAACCGCATCCTTCTTACTTATTGACAATGGCAGTCCGGATACAAAGTCCATTGTGACTCGATCCCATTTCCACTCGGGTATCGTGATTGGCTGAAGTAATCCTGAAGGCACCTGATGTTCCGCTTTCACTTGTTGACATATTAAACATCTCGAAACAAAGTCGGAGATGTCTCGCTTCATACCATGCCACCAAAACCGACGTTTCAAATCATTGTACATCTTCGTACTCCCCGAGTGGATTGCCATTCGGCTACAATGGGCTTCATTCAGAATTATCGAAATGAGCTCCGAATTCTTTGGGACACACAGACGACTTTTGAACCTCAAACAATCGTCATCGTCGATTTGAAACTCCAATTCCTTGTTCGGAACACACGCAGCCCGTTTTGCAACCAACTCGTCGTCGACTTTCTGAGCTTCTCGAATTTGGTGTGTCAATAATGGTTTGGCTTTCAATTCAGCCACTAACACACTGTCGGATCGGACAGACAAGTGCACATTCATCGCTCGTAAAGTGAATAACGATTTGCGACTCAAGGCATCCGCAACCACATTCGCCTTTCCCGAGTGATAGTCAATGATCAGGTCATAATCCTTTAACAGCTCGAGCCAACGTCTTTGTCGCAGATTTAAGTCTCTTTGGGTCATCAAATATTTGAGACTTTTGTGATCCGAGTATACATGGCACCTTTCACCAAATAAGTAATGTCGCCAAATCTTTAAGGCGAATACGATGGCGGCCAATTCGAGATCATGAGTCGGATAATTTTCTCATGTGGCTTTAATTGCCTCGACGCGCAGGCCACAACTCGACCTTCTTGCATTAATCATAACCTAACCCAAGTAGAGAGGCGCTATAGATGACAAACTCCTTGCGGACTCGGGTTGCACTAGAATTGGGGCTTCATCAAATAAGTTTTCAGTTGATCGAAACTTTTTGGCATTTCTCAAATCCATTCGAACTTAACACCCTTTTGGAGTAAGCCGTCATTGGCGTGGCTATCGTTGAGAAGCCATTTACAAATCGTCGGTAATAACCGGCAAGCCCCAAAAAGCTCGAACCTCATTAATATTTCTCGAGGCTTCCAATTAAGTATGGCTGAAATTTTATTCGGTCGACTCGAATACCGATCTGATACCACATGACCCAAGAAGCTAACCTCTCTTAACCGAACTCACACTTGTGAACTTAGCATATAATTGCTTATCCCGTAAAATTTGCAAAGCACTAACCGCAGTGTTCAGCATGTTCGGTCTCATTTCTTGAATAGACCAAGATGTCATCAATGAACACGACTACGAATCGATCCAAATATGGTCTAAAGATCCGATTCATTAAATCCATAAATACCGCGAGGGCATTAGTGAGCCCAAAGCGGCATCACTAGGAACTCATAGTGACCATATCTCGTTCAAGGCGTCTTGGGTACGTCCAGAATATCGAATTCGCAATTGATAATAGCCCGATCTCAAATCTATTTTCGAGAACACCGAGGCTCCCTTGAGTTGATCGAATAAGTCATCAATACGTGGCAGCGGATATTTATTCTTTATCGTCGCTTTATTAAGGCGGCGATAGTCGATCTACGTACCGTATGGTTCCATCCTTCTTCTTCACGAACAATCTTGGCGCACCCAAGGCGAAAAACTCGGGCGAGCAAAACCTCTATCCACCAATTCTTGCAACCGAGCTTTCAACTCCTTTAATTCCATTGGTGCCATACGATACGGAGCTATCGAAATTGGAGTGGTACCGGTACCAATTCGATGCCAAATTCTATTTCTGAGCAAGTGGTAAACTTCGGCAATTCTTGGGAAAACATCCGGTATTCACAAACCACGGCGCAGATTCGGGTTTCTTTTCGATTCCTTGTCATCGAAAGCACGACGCAAGGTACGCCGCGCCCTTTTCTTACATATTTACGGGCCAACATCGGCGATATTACGGTGGCAACCCTTTAAGTCCGTAGACTCAACCCGAATTATTTCATTATTCGCGCACCTCAAATCGATAGTCTTGCTCTTGCAATTTACAACCGCATCGTGCATGGTCAACCAATCCAAACCAAGAATAACGTCGAACTCATCGAATGGCAAAAGCATCAAGTCCGCGGAAAACAAGAACCTCGGAACACTAGGGGACTTTTCTTGCACACTTTGTTGACAAGCACGTAATGACCCAAGGGGTTTGACACCGAATTACAAACTCGATGAGACTCAATGGGCAAAGTCTTCTTTGGATGCTAAGGTTTCATATATATGAATGAGTAGAACCGGGGTCAATCAAAGCAATCACATTTGTATTGAAAAGAGTGAAAGTACGGTAATAACATCCGGAGAGGCGGCATCGTCGGCGTGCGGCGTATGGCATAAGTCCTAGCAGAGCACGAGCCTCAGATCGATGGTAGCATCTCTAGATCTTCTCGACCGCCACCGACATTGCCCATATTTCTAGGTGGCCTACCTCGGCGATGGTAGCACCGGGTTTCCACTCGACTCACATTCTGTTCAAGCATCCTCGGGCAATCCTTCATAAAGTGGTCGGCCGATCCACACTTATAGCGGGAGCGATCACGAAACCAACAGCTCCCCAAATGCCATTTGCCACAATGTGGACACTCGCCTCTCTCGCGATCATTTCCACTGCTGGCGATCGAAGTGACTCGTGTGGTCACGGGGGTCGATCGCGTCCTCGTCTAGAAAAGCCCAAACGCCTCTAGACCGGCTCGCATCATCTCGAAATCTCTTCGATGCTTGTTGAAGAGACTTTCCGAGGACCTCTTTTGGAATTCTCCGGTTCCCACATCGCTTTTATTTCTCCTTTCTAAGCTCTTGACTTTACAAGCTCGCTCAACAAGTACTACGAACTCTCGTATCTCGAGGATGCTAACAAACATCCTTATATCATCATTCAGCCCATCCTCGAGCGTTTACACATAATAGCCGGACGAAATGCATTCTCGCTTCGGCTAAGCCTCACAAATTTTCATTCGTAGTGATGGCGACATCGAACCTTGCTTAAGATCAAGGAATTCCTCCGCTTTTCGTCGATGAATCTCTGATCGATATACTTTTTGAACTTCGGTTTGAAAGAATTCCCAAGTCACTTGCTCTCTAGGCACCACGTAAGTCGAGTACTCCACCAATAGTAGGCGGACTCGTAGCAAGGAGATGGTACACTTTAAGCACTCATCGGTGTATGGGATAGCTCATCAAGCACCGGATAGTGTTATCTAACCAAAATTCAGCTCGCTTCGGCATCATCGTCATCTCGTAGCCTTAAATTCAGTGGCCCCATGTTTTGAATCCTATCATTTGGGGCTTACTTGACCTTATTTGGTCGATCACCGGAGGTATTGTAGGTCTTGGGGTTGCATTTGTCCGGAATGGAGGTTGTGGAGCAGTAGTGTTGGTTCGAATGTATTGATTAAACCATTCGTTCATCACACTATAAAAGGCTTGCCTAGCCTCGTCATTAGGATTGCTGGCCATAGGTTGAGAGTCCCGCATTGTCCCCTTGGCGGAGCAGCGCCACACTCTCCACATCATCAGCTATCGCTCGGTTGGGATCGGGATCCATTGCTATAAACAAACACAAAGTCAAATTGTCGAAATCACCACACTATCGATTAATCATTTAATGGCATGTATAGCTAGACCCCAAACACATCACGGTAGTCCTAGAATCGACTAAACCATGGCTCTGATACCAATAAAATTGTAACACCCGAACCCGAGACCATCGCGGGGTGTCGGACACGAGGGTTAACAAGCCAAGTTCACTTGTTTTGCCCATCCATTTGACATTTCCAGTCAGGCTGGAAAACTGCGTCACTGTCGCCTTAAAAATCATATCTCGAGTTTCAAAACTCGGAAACTGGTTTCGTAAATTTTCCCTGAATTTAGACTCATATATCCATCCATGGATTTATTTCTAGAATTTCTGGTCAGGCCAATTGGTACAGTTTATTAGTTAAAGTCACCCAAGTTACAGGGATCGACTGCTCTGACCTTCGCGTGGTATAACCTGAATATCTCTCTGTACAGGGCTTTAATGCTGGTGTCGTTTGTTTCTAATGAAACTAGACTCAAAATGGAATCTGTACATATAAGGTATGTCTCCTAATTCTTTTTGGATAATTTATAGTAAATTTTTAAAGTTGTGACAGGGAACCCAGAAACCATTCTGGCCCTGTCTCACAATAGCTTTAATATCTCTTAACATGTAACTCCTATGACCATTTCGTTTCTTCCATATGAAAATAGACTCATCAAGGTTCATTTACATAGCTTATTCACTATTTAATTCCATTCCTACGAATTTTGGTGATTTTTCACATTCACGTCACTGCAGCTGGCAGCATCTGTTTTTAAGGTAGGTCTTACCTATTTGGTAGTCTCCATGAACCAACTAGTCTTGCCATACATAGGTTCATATATGATCATTTTAACCATGCCAATGGCTGATCATATGACCAACATTCCCATTTCCAAGCCATAGCCACATCATGACACCAAATATATACATACAAACCACAATTAGTCTAAGTCGATACTTCACTTTTACGAGCCATTTTCGCATGGCCGTACATATATACATCACAACATATTCAACCAACAAGGGTAGTCCTATACATGCCATTTCAAAGTTCAACCAAAATTTATACCAAAATAGAGGCGTGGATAGTGTGGATGACTTCGACTTTATTGATCCCGAATCCGATTACTATCGAGCGAAATCTATAAAACAGAGAGCCAAAGTAACGGGGTAAGCATTTTTTTATGCTTAGTAAGTCTCAAGGAATATAATCAGCTCTAATTACAGCAATACATTCACCTAGCTTAATGCATCATTTCATTAATACACATTCTTACTTCACACTTCATCATTATATACTTTCACAAAGTATCAATCAATTCAATAATTGAAATTTATTAGTCAATTGAGCGAATGTTGCTCAAACATGTCGACTTTCCAATGCACATATAACGTACCTTATCCTTTGGGCTTTTCGAGTGTACTAATTGAATTCATTACAGCAACCAACACTCACCTCCAGCCTAAGATTCTTGAATATAACCGGATATAATCACGTGCACAAATGCCTTGGTCTTAGCCGGATAGAATAACTCGTCTGAATGCCTTGGTCTTAG